>NC_086319.1:301209792-302509792 GCF_036172605.1 Pelobates fuscus
GATCACAGTTCTACTTTTACTAATCAAACAATTATAATTAACCCTTTTTGGTAACGTGTTTACCTGAGCTCTCTGGAGAATGAAGCTCGTAGAAAACAGACACAAGCTGATTAATTAAACATTTAATCTGACAAAAAAGGATTCACAGTGCTGAGTACAAAATACAGAAATAAATGACATACAGATAACAAATTGCAAAACAGTACATAAAATAAAATAGGAGAAAACACAAGAAATTCCTTACATATATTTACCCAATATAGAATTCTTGTGGGAGTCTTAGATGGTATTGATCTCCTAGAAGTTACTGACAAAAGAAAAATGAAAACTGCCTTCTGGATAGTCCAGCACCCTCATTATATATCTAAACTAGTTATTTCTCAGTGGGCAGACCCCTGGGGGGATCAGAGGGGGTTGGTCTGGCAGTCTATTGCCCACTCTATGAAATTCCTTGTGTCCAGCTCTGGTGATGGCTATCTAGATGTTTTATGGTCTAGGCCTGGTGCAAGATCAGACCACAATAAATGCCATCCCAAGGTTTACAAAAAAACAACTCTTAGCATATATAAACACACATCAAACAAGAACTCATGCTTTTGGCATGACAGCTTGGTTCACTAACCATGGAGTGTTTGAAAATCAATCAGTTTGCATAAAAAACCTTTCTCCAATTATTATTATTTTTTTTTTTTTTTAATGTATGCATGCCTTATATTTCTAAATTTGCACAGAAAGTGTCCGTCTTTGCAGTGTTGAAGATTTTACTAAGGAAAGCTGAATAATATGCCCCATCATTCAAATGTGTCTCCTGGACCAGCTGTCAAGGAAACCTGATTAGATTACTACAGTGGAATGAAAAAAAAAAGCCATGGTAAAGATATTATTTCACAAGGTCGTTAAGGTTGTCACTTGCCAGTACCAATCATTCCTCCAGTGTACTCCTGGAGGGGATTGAAAGCTTGTATCCATGTAACCATACTAGATGTTCTAAAGATATTAATAAGAAGCTACTAATTTAAAAAGTCTGGAGCGGCGTAGATTAGAACGTTTTAGGACAGCTCTGTTCAGAAGGGAGGGTGCAGCAGCCTAATTTGTATGCTAAAGCAAACTTATTTCTAGTGCTATCATTGCTCATTTCCCTTGTTTTATCCCACTCCTGCATGCATCATCATTTTACGACCGGACCTGGACGGGTGGTATATTCTAGACGTAACGGCATAGAGTATGAGCAGTCAACATGAGATCCCAGACGTAAAATCTGTTCGGGCCCCACCCACGAGACTTTATTTTCCTTGGTAAAGATTATAAAAAGTTTGTCATGAACACATGTTGCATTTGTCCAATTTCCCTGTATATGATACATGGCTGTGCAATACACAGACCTCACAGCTGTTTAAAAGTGGATTTTTTTTGCAGGGTAAATTGGATGATATTTGTTTCCATGGAGACAAGCCCCATCAGGGCCTTTAGGGAATTGATAATGGCATTTAAACATGCTGACAAGACATTTTCATTGTCTTTCACATCCTGTGCTCTGTGGATGTTTTTGGAGTAGAACTTTTACCAATGTTTTAGGTGTAGCAAATTGGTTGAACTGTGGTTTAACTGGTAATAAAATAAAGAAAATCTTGTGTAGCATTCCTATTTCAGTGTCATTAAATTGCAAGCTCTGCAGTCAGAATGCAAAATGCTTTTGGCTTGTTACTTCTCGGTGCAATGGCTGACCTTGCAAATATTAAGCTGGCTGACCACAAATTTAAATCTGACTGTAAAACTATACTAAATAGTGTCTGTGTGTGAATATTGTGTGCATTAGTTAACAAATACCTGCTAACATTCCGAGACATGATGCCACACTGTATGTGGCTACAGCATTACCATCTCTACATGACCATTGCATTCACGTAAATGAGAATCTTAGACCGGTAAGACGAATCTGGGTGTCAATCTGTGCACAATGGCCAGCAGGACGTAGACTGGGAAATACCAGACTGGAAGTCGCGCCACTCTTTTTACTGTACCGTATAGAATAAACACAGAATATATAGAATTTCAAAAACACAATTGATAACCATAGAATTTACAGTGTTTGGACCACGTTCCCTGGATTTGCAGTTTCCTCCAGTGATCCGTACTCTAAAGAAAGTGGGTGATATACTCTTATCAGTGTTGGCAAGACATGCTGCAGACCTATACTGTAACGGGTCATACATGATCATCCGGCACGTCATGCTGAACTCCTCCTTGGGCCGGGATCTATGTCAGTATGATCGGGCAAATTTAGCTCCTGCTTTCAGCATGTATAATGTGGCCGTTTGAGCTTAAATTAGCTGATTGGGAGAGATGAGCATTGGACAGTGTCTTTTGATGCTTGATAACCGAGCTGCAGGTACAGTTATGGGGGTGTGAAACTCTGTGCTGTCCCAGCTCCTCCAGGGTCTGTGTGAGCGGCTGGACAGGAAGGGGAAGGCATCACTCTGCCCACGAACAGCCTCACACAGGAACTGTTTTACAAGGGAAGCACTGAGTGAGGCACACTGTAAAATAACCACTCTGCAGCTATAATGTCATTACTCATAGACTGACTGGACTTCAAAGACATAATAGTGAGTACTTAGGAAATGCCCCTTCCAGCTCCAGCACTCTAAGCCGAAACCTGAAAATAAACAATTTTCTTTAATTAAAGTGTAAAAAAACATCCTGTACCCCTATACTATTTACCCAAGTCTAGCCCTAAACTCCATAATCCTAAACAACCTTTAACCCCTTAAGGACACATGACACGTGTGGCATGTCATGATTCCCTTTTATTCCAGAAGTTTGGTCCTTAAGGGGTTAAACTACACATTCTAAAGCTGCTAATCTTAACACAAAACACCCTTTCTAATCTAACTCTGACATAAACCCCTTTCTAACCTTAAAACTCATTTACCCTAACCACTTCTAACATTATTTTTAACTATGCATGCATTTATACCGCTGCATATACACAGATTCAATGACAATCAGCACAGAAATATGCACGTTCATACATATGCATTTGTCAAATACGACCGGTTTTTGGGAGTGGGGAGCAGAGGGCACCTTAGAATTTTGTGCCTACAGACACCTGACATGTAAATCCGACCATGAGTGTGCTTTTTGTAATCTGTGTACTTAAAGTAAAATCTGTTCCTTAAAAAACACAAAAAAAACAAAAACTATCCTGGCACCATAGCCAGTACAATGGTGATTCTAATCGTGCTCGGGATGTTCCTTTGAGCCAAAATAAGTTAAAGCATCGTTGTTAATATACAGTTTAATGTATCGCTGAAAACCAAACCTGTATCTACCTAAACTACAACATTCTAAACTATTTGTGGAATTTCTAGGTACTGCACAGTACAGTATATAAAGTATATAAAATGCATATGTTGTCATTCTAAAATGCAAACTTCCTTTATGGTTAAGGGAATTGCATGCCTGTGAATCTTCTGCATAAAAAGCAGATTAAATGAGCGTTGGAAACCAAGGATTGCAGTTTGCAGACGAGCTTGGATATTTTGTTTTTTTCTGTTTGTACCCTGTTAAATGTTACATATCTCTGTATTCTATTCAAGGGAGTAGTGAGCTACTCCTTTTTAATTTTCTATTTTATTACCCAGTGCAGAAGGTCTAGCTAGAGGTTACTCAAGCGTGTTTATTTTTTATTAAGTCTGCTGGTTTTTATCAGGAAAATGCCATAGATTATTGGCTGGAGGAAGGGTTTCGCCTGGTGTTTTTATTTATTTCCATTAGGATATAGAAATGTGGGTGTCACTTCTTAAGATGAAGTACGCCATTTAGTTCAACGGAGCAGCAGAAAGAAATTATATGAAGGTGATCAAAGTGCGTCATAACTCTCACGTCTGAAAAGTGGAACTAAAAATATAGTGAGTTGTGGGCCGGGAGACATCCTTGCGTCTGCATCCTTAATAAGAACAAGATTATTCTGAGCAATAAAACCTTGGAGTGATGGCTTTCACAAAATAAGTAGCTGATTATTCTGTATCGCATGAACTGTGCTGAGAAGTATGGAGAGTCTGGGTGATGATGGATTTTACTTATTAGTGAATCAAGCTTTATTCCAAGGTGCTTCTGCTCTAAAGTACACATACATTACAGGCACAAATCTGTTGTATGTAGAAACGTTCAAGGGGTTTATTATAGTGGTTAAGGTGCTTTTGAGGGGCCAGCTGCATTAAAAAAAAATATATATAATGTGTTGCCCAGCAATGATGGGCTATGAATGCTGTCGCTGAGGAAGTCCAAAATTTGCTGCTCATCAATACCATTTGGGGAGGGATAAGCAGACATTTTTGTCTTTTGTGACCAGGAAAGACTTCTCACTGAGCTGCATTGGGAACTCTGTGATTGGACAGCCACAGAAAGTCTGGACAGGTTTTTACAAGGTTTGGGCTTGAAAATGCAGCAGACGAGATCTGCAGTGTTTACAAGCTGTTTTAGAAATGACTCCAATGAAAAAATACACAATTAAAATGCATGCAAGTTTTAATTTGGGGTATATCTATTAAACAGTGATTTTTGTTTTGTATTTGTCCCTTTAACCCCTTAAGGACACATGACGTGTGACATGTCATGATTCCCTTTTATTCCAGAAGTTTGGTCCTTAAGGGGTTAAAGAAGCCGTGTTGGTTTATAGATCATGCCCCTGTAGTGTCACCGCTCAATTCTGCCATTTTACTAATACAGCCTTTTTCACAGCCCTCCCTGCATGTGATTGATTAAAGTTCAATTTGCAGAGCAAGAGATAAAAACTTCTAAAGCAAGTTGACATCTGATTGAAAATCAAATCTTTTTTTAATGCAGGCTGTGTAAGTCAGTCAGGGAAGGTGTGTCTAGGGCAGCATAAGCAGAAACTTAAGTGACTTAACTCCTAAATGGCAGAGAATTGAGCAGCTAGATGGCAAGGGGAGGAGCTACACAAGGGGTAGGCAAGCCTTGGCCCTACAGATGTTGTGGACTACATCTCCTATAATGCTCTTACAGCAAAACATTGTAGTCCACAACATCTGTAGTGCTATAGGTTGCCTATACCTGATCTTTACACTAAAACTGCTTAAATAAGCTAAAATAGTTTTGAAGACTATAGTGTCCCTTTAAGTGGTTGCCTTAAAGTACCACTCCACACCCATTATGGGTGAGGACTATCCTATTTTACCCCAGTTTATAAAAGTGCTGATTTCTATGAGAAATAAGCACTTTTAGGAATAAACGTAGAAACACCCCCTGGCTGTCAATCTAAAAAAAAATCCTTAATGCCAATTTGCATTATTTGCTTAAAGAAATCAGTTTTATTTTATTACTTTTTTTTTTTAAATAGCGGGTCATCTTACTCAATTGGTCCAATGAATTGGTTATAATCTTGCGGTTTAAATTTCTTCATCAAGAATTCTGTAAAAATGAAATAGAAAAATTAAAAATGATGAAGCTCCAGGAGCATAAGAGGACAAGCAGGATGAAAGGGACTGTGGCAACCTGGGGATAGCTGTATGTGTTTGAGTCTGTGAGCATGTGTATCTATCTAATAGAGCGTTTTGTGTGTGTGTCGGGGTGCTGCTTATGTCTTCCTAATGCGTGCGGCGTTTATGGTAAGGCTGTATTGTTTGTGAGGGATAGTGTGACACTTGTCATGCAAAAAAGTCAGATTATTTTGTTATAAAGAATAAAAATGTATTTAGACATTGTGCTAGCATGATTGGGAATTGATATACACTGAACAAAATTATAAACGCAACACTTGTTTTTTCCCCTATTTTTTATGAGCTGAATTCAAAGATCTAAGACTTTTTCTATGTACACAAAGCCTATTTCTCTCAAATATTCACAAATCTGTCTAAATCTGGCCTTTTATTGTGGACAGCCTAAGGCACACTTGTGCAATAATCATGCTGTCGAATCGGCATCTTGATATGCCACACCTGTGAGGTGGATGGATTATCTCGGCAAAGGAGAAGTGCTCACTAACACAGATTTAGACAGATTTGTGAACAATATTTGAGAGAAACAGGCATTTTGTGTACATAGAATAAGTCTTGGATCTTTGAGTTCAGCTCATGAAAAATGGGGGCAATAAAAGGTGTTGCGTTTATTAACATACTCATACACGGAACAAAATTATAGTCTTTTAGATTTCTGGCAAGTTCAAGAACTGCAAGTTCAAAATGAAAAGATTTAATGGCCTATTGCATTTGTGAGTGCAAGTGTCCTCATTGTGTCTGCTGATCCCAGGGAAGTGGTGTGCCTGTGAACAGTAGTTCATAAATTATAATTTGAGCAATCACTATAGAATGGAAACTTCAGTTTTAGAATTTCTCCGAATAGTTTTATTTATGTTTTAAATTTATTTTTATATAAATTTTTTTAATATTCAATACCTCCTCATTGTTTTGCAGATTGGAAATCTGGAGAATTATTACCACTTTTATCACAGCAAGACCGTGAAACGATCCACTCTCAGCAGTCGCGGGACACACAGCTTCCTAGGAATGGACCCAAAGGTACTTGTGGAGAAATTCAGTGTTTAGGATCAAAGGGTCTCTGTAAACACCATAACCACCTAATTTGAGATTTTGTTTGGGATTTAAAAAAACAAAACAAAACAAAAAACCTCCCTGGGCTGCCAGTAAACCAGCTGAAGTACTCTCTTCCTGTCTGACAATATCAATGTTGTACAACTTTTGCATCTGTCAATGCACACAGCATATAGACAGTGGGCAGGCTGACCTATATAGCTTTCATGATGTCACAGACAGCAGTTATTTAGTGTTGGCAATGGCAGCATAGATCGTTTTATGCAGTGAGAGACTGCAAACATATGTTTCTCTGCAGTGGGAACAGGAAGTGGCTGCAGAATTGACAATGGGCATGCTGGATTTGGGGCTGGGTTAGAAGGGAGGCTGGAGGGAGAAAGGAGCAGGCCTGGATCAGAGGACTGAGGGGAGACTTGATTACAGACTGGATCTAAAGGAAGGATGGATCAGAGTTTAGAGGGAAACTTAACCCCTTAAGGACACATGACATGTGTGACATGTCATGATTCCCTTTTATTCCAGAGGTTTGGTCCTTAAGGGGTTAAAGGATCACTATAGGGTCAGGAACACAAACGTGTATTCCTGACCCTAGAGTATTAAAACCACCATCTAGCCCCCCTGGGCCCCTCATGCCTCCATAAATATAGCAAAATCTTACTGTATTCAAGCCTGAAGCTGTAACTCTGCATGCTGTTTTCCTCAGAAAAACAAGCTGTCTGCTGATATCAGAAGTGGTAACCTGATCCAATCACAGTACTTCCCCATAGGATTGGCTGAGACTGACAAAGAGGCAGATCAGGGGCAGAGCCAGCATGATTCAAACACAGCCCTAGCCAATCAGCATCTCCTCATAGAGATGAATTGAATCAATGAATCTCTATGAGGAAAGTTCAGTGTCTGCATGCAGAGGGAGGAGACACTGAATGTTTGGATGCATTTTAGGCAACCATGACCCAGGAAGGATCTCTAACAGCTATTTGAGGAGTGGCCAGTGAAGTTATCACTAGGCTGTAATGTAAACACTGCATTTTCTCTGAAAAGACAGTGTTTACAGCAAAAAGCCTGGAGGTAATGATTCTACTCACCAGAACAAATGCAATAAGCTGTAGTAGTTCTGGTGACTATAGTGTCCCTTTAAGCTTGGGTTTTAGGTGACAGTAATTGGACGTGGCTGCAATGAGAGGTGCTGTTTGTTTAATCCATGCAATGCAATGTAATGTAACTTGTATACTGCCCCACAATAGCTAATACAGTGCTTGCCAAATTTTCTTGAAGTTTAGGATATATTTAGAAAAAAAAAATGTAATTAACAAAGTTTAATTTTCAAAGTAAAACAATTCGTAACGGGACTCTATAGTCACCAAAACAACTGCAACTTTGTATAAAAGTACTTCTTCCTCTTCTTCCTCGCGCACTGTTTAGTGATACAGGGGCCAGAGTGATGTCCTATTCGGTCTGTCCGCGTCACAGCAATGTGTGCAAGGGAGCAGAGCAGGAAGCTACAAACGCATCACACGTAGTCTGCAACTATTGCACACAACCTGCATCCATTATTATTATTGCCATTTATATGGCGCCAGTAAATTCTGTAGCGCTTTCTCACATGCACACATAACATACACCCTGCAAACCTTTTATACGCACACGTTAAACACAGCCTGCAAAGAGCTTGCATGCACACCTTACACATAGCTTGTAAACATTGCACACAGCCAGCAAACGGCTCACACATTGTACATAGTCGGGGCATACCACACACATTACACAGTCACCACACACACTATGGCGAGGCAGGTCAGAAACTCCAGATAATTCACTACACGCAGAGTTTTTACAAATGAAATCCGAATGAGGCCAAAGGATGTTACAATAGCTGAGCTTGGGAATTTTTTAAACTTTTGACTAATTCACATATAAAGGTGTTAAACTGATTTATGTATTTTTGTGCTGCTGCTTTTACTTTTCAGTTATCTTCTGTTCTGTATCTTTGAAGTAATATAGTTTCATATCTGTCAGCAGAATAGAAATGAAGGTTTTGATTTTTTTCAGGCCTTGGAGGCATTTTTTATGATATATGAATTTTCTATGCCTCTACAATGAAAATCTTTACTATGGTTATGGTTTACTTAACATATCAATCTACCCAGCTGTTCCCAAGGTTTTTTTATGTCATCCACGTAGGATCCTGATATTTTTCAGTCAGGACTGTCCACCTTGCTAGCATTCATTTTGAAAACAAAACATTGTAATTTGTTTTTGTGTCCAATGTATAACATTGAAATGATGTGAAACTTTATTTACAAATGTATTTTCACTCGAAAACTGCAACATCTGTGACACTTTATTTTGCAAGAAGAGCCTGACATTTATAATTCCAGACATGCTGCTATGCTAATGAAGCAAGCTCTCGGATTCATTATATGTGCCCTATGCAGATACCCACTGAGAACTGTAACTAAAATACTTGTCTTCAGAGTCTACATTTTAACATAGTTACCCATCAGGAGCTGCAACCAGAATTCTCCTACAGGATGAATAAATGCATAGAGCACAAAACATTTATTGTGTTATAACTAAATGACAATTGTGCTTGCAGCTGCAAAGTTAAATTGTATGGTTGTTAGTGTAGCAATTAGAAAAGGTCAGGTACTTGTTGCCATATGTTGCTTTGAAAACTTGCACATTAAAGAGGCAAAATGGCTGGTGCAGGTACCTATGAAAGTACGTGCAAATGCTTGAACTTGTCTAGGGGAACAGTCTAGAATGAGCATTTGTCACACATGAACTAACTGCAGGAGTTTTCACCAACTGCATTTTAAAGGGAAGGAGGGAACCCTCACTGGAGAGCTGCAATAAAGTACAGCTACAAAATTAATACAGAATTGAATCATCCAGGGAAGAAACCTGTGCCACATGATTTTTATTTTTATTTTTTTTTTTTGTCCTCAAACATCTCTGTAATCAGAGAAGAGCCAAGTATCCCTTCTCCATTGGGACGGAGTAGCCAAAGTGATTAAAGCTTGTCCCAAACATCAGCCGAGGCTTGAAGAAGGATGAAACAGGTCTATATTTTATTGAAAAACACACCAGTATATATACACACGTTCCCAACATGCGGTCATTGTGAAAAACAATACTTTGCACAAGCTGGGCATTCTTGGTGTCTGGGACATAGTTGACTCAGGACAATATCATTTAATTACCTACCAAACGCCATGGTGCCTGGCAATAATAATACCAAAACTATATATTCCCCCACAGTTCCCCCCCCCCCCCCCCCCAAGTTTATTACATCCCGGGATAGCTCTGATAAAGGACTGCAAACGGTGTGAAAGTGCTCCTATTGGAGGAGCCTAGCACGAGTAATCACGGTTTAACCGGGCTGCGACCATCATCTAATTCAGAGTTCCAGATGATTTGCGGTTAAGTGCCAGCTGATCAGTTTGGGGCCCGACAGCTACCTATATGAAGTTTGACCAGACCCCTGCCCTCCTGCAATTTGAGTCACAGTTCCATAAAGTTCCTAGGTGCTACCAGTTGTGCGCGCTGTACCTGAAAGAGCCCTTTGCGAGTCCCTGAGAGTCTTGGGTTGGTTGTTTTTGCTATCTAGTTAGGAGGCACAGCAGGGAATGGGTTGGTACAGTGAAAATTTACTCTTTTGTGGGGATGGTAACTAGAGTCAGACGCCGGTTTACATATGACTGGCCAATCCGTCACATCACTCATAAATAGTATTCACTGGGTTCTGCTCATTTTAATCACCACAAAACTTTGGTATAGCCTTTTAACCCCTTAAAAAGGATACTGTGTAAGCACAAAAGAAAATCTTTAGCTTAATTAAACAATTTTTCGTGTTTACGGTGCAGTCTCACTGCTCTATTCTCTGCCATTTAAGAGTTAAATCACTTTTGTTTTCGGTTTATGCAGCCCTTGACACTGCTCCCCTGACTATGGCTCTCCACTGCCTGCATGAAAAATAATTTATTTTCAATGCAATGCCACAACACAGTATGTTTAATTTAGAGGGTTCTATCTCCTGGTCTGTTTGTTTGAACATTAATCACACACGAGGCTCCTGTAAGCTTAGCAGGCTATTAAAATAGCAGGATAATAAAAAATTCTAAATTAAAGAGAGTGTGCAATTATTTAAACAATTTACAGCTGTGCATGTTAAACAATTAAATATTGTTTCATAAAGTTGAACATATAAAAATGTGAATATTGATTTACTAAATTTGTAACAGACTGACTCATTCTAAACAAAGACTGTACATTGCAGGCTTCACAAAGCTGGAATTTATAGAAGGGTTGCCATTCAGAAGCCACGTGTACCAAGGTTAAGTGATTCATAACCTGACTGAAGCACAAAACTAGGGCAGGATCTGAAGTAATATGGTAGGAGTCATCTTTGACATTAAATTAAAAGGTGTTGCTGATTGTTAGATGTGATGGGTGTTCTGGGCAAGTGTCTGACAAGTTAATGGGTATCATTGGTCTCTTCAGTCTCCAGATCTAAACCTCATTGAATCTTCATGGGATGTTGTGGGGTGCAATATATGAATCTGACCATCATATACTGGAGTTTGTTTTATGTCTCTTTAAAAACTTCCTCTTCTTCCTCGCGCACTGTTTAGTGATACAGGGGCCAGAGTGATGTCCTATTCGGTCTGTCCGCGTCACAGCAATGTGTGCAAGGGAGCAGAGCAGGAAGCTACAAACGCATCACACGTAGTCTGCAACTATTGCACACAACCTGCATCCATTATTATTATTGCCATTTATATGGCGCCAGTAAATTCTGTAGCGCTTTCTCACATGCACACATAACATACACCCTGCAAACCTTTTATACGCACACGTTAAACACAGCCTGCAAAGAGCTTGCATGCACACCTTACACATAGCTTGTAAACATTGCACACAGCCAGCAAACGGCTCACACATTGTACATAGTCGGGGCATACCACACACATTACACAGTCACCACACACACTATGGCGAGGCAGGTCAGAAACTCCAGATAATTCACTACACGCAGAGTTTTTACAAATGAAATCCGAATGAGGCCAAAGGATGTTACAATAGCTGAGCTTGGGAATTTTTTAAACTTTTGACTAATTCACATATAAAGGTGTTAAAAAATAATAAAAAATTCTAAATTAAAGAGAGTGTGCAATTATTTAAACAATTTACAGCTGTGCATGTTAAACAATTAAATATTGTTTCATAAAGTTGAACATATAAAAATGTGAATATTGATTTACTAAATTTGTAACAGACTGACTCATTCTAAACAAAGACTGTACATTGCAGGCTTCACAAAGCTGGAATTTATAGAAGGGTTGCCATTCAGAAGCCACGTGTACCAAGGTTAAGTGATTCATAACCTGACTGAAGCACAAAACTAGGGCAGGATCTGAAGTAATATGGTAGGAGTCATCTTTGACATTAAATTAAAAGGTGTTGCTGATTGTTAGATGTGATGGGTGTTCTGGGCAAGTGTCTGACAAGTTAATGGGTATCATTGGTCTCTTCAGTCTCCAGATCTAAACCTCATTGAATCTTCATGGGATGTTGTGGGGTGCAATATATGAATCTGACCATCATATACTGGAGTTTGTTTTATGTCTCTTTAAAAACAAAGAGCTGGGTGGCGGTATTTAGTGAAGGATTGAAACTAAGGCTTGCTCTTTATTTCGTCCTTAAAGGACCACTCTAGGCACCCAGACCACTTCAGCTTAATGAGGTGGTCTGGGTGCCAGGTCCTTCTAGGGTTAACCCATTTTTTCATAAACATAGCAGTTTCAGAGAAACTGCTATGTTTATGAATGGGTTAAGCCTTCCCCCTATGTCCTCTAGTGGCTGTCTCATTGACAGCCGCTAGAGGCGCTTGCGTGCTTCTCACTGTGATTTTCACAGTGAGAGCACGCCAGCGTCCATAGGAAAGCATTATGAATGCTTTCCTATGTGACCGGCTGAATGCGCGCGCAGCTCTTTACGCGCGTGCGCATTCAGCCGACGGGGAGGAGGATCGGAGGAGGAGAGCAGGAGGAGATCTCTCCGCCCAGCGCTGGAAAAAGGTAAGATTTAACCCCTTTCCCCTTTCCAGAGCCGGGCGGGAGGGGGTCTCTGAGGGTGGGGGCACCCTCAGGGCACTCTAGTGCCAGGAAAACGAGTATGCTTTCCTGGCACTAGAGTGGTCCTTTAATATTTATGTAGCTGTATTACACACAGATTTGAACAGCTCATGCTTTAAGTGTGGGCCCTATTACAAAAAAGAAATGTTCTCTATAACGATTTGTATTCCATTAAACAGGACCAGGTAGGACATCTCTGCATGTCACTGGAGACCATAGAGTTGGGGAAGTTGAAATAAAGGTGGTTCTTCGGTTAGGATGTAAGCTTGGATTCCAAAACATGGACTTAAAGGGACACTGTAGGCGCCCAGACCACTTCAGTGAGCTAAATTGGTCTGGGTGCCAACTCCCATCACCCTTAACCCTGCAAGTGTATTTATTGCAGTTTTTATAAACTACAATAATTACCTTGCAAAGATAAGTCCTCCTCTAGTGGCTGTCTACCAGACAGCCACTAGAGGGACTTCGGGCTTTGTAGACTACTTTTGGTCGCCTAAACGACGCTGGATGTCCTCACGCTATGCATGAGGACCTCCAGCGTCGCCGGGATCCCCATAGGAAAGCATTAAATAATGCTTTCCTATGGGGAGTTCTAATGCCTGCGTGTCCATTGCCGTGCATGCGCATTAGGTCTCCCCCGCCGGTGGACATTGGTGGGGAAGAGTGTGGGCAGAGCCTGACCCAGCGCCGTGGATTCAGGTAAGTGTCTGAAGGGGTTTTAACTCCTTCAGCGACGTGGGATGGGGGCACTCCAGGATTCTCTAGTGCCAGGAAAACGGATTTGTTTTCCTGGCACTAGAGAATCCCTTTAATAACAGGGCATGCGTGCAAGTTAATCAAGCTACTTTGTCAGAGTAGAAAGGCTGCTCAAGCACTGAGTACATTCTATAGTTGGCTTAATGTATGTTTAACTTCTAACTTTTAACGAATAGTTTTTCTTTTTAGATTTTTATTCAAACACCCAATATTAAAATGTTATCCCTGAGAAACTCTCAATCATTGATTTCCCACTCTTAAAACTGGCTTGGAAACAGTACGCTTCTTATCAAACCTGATTTATGAATGGGAATTCACTGATTGGCTGAGAGCGGCAGCTGACCACTCTTAGCCAAATAAGCAGCGCTCCAGTTTTCCAATTTTTGAAAACTGAAGAATAGAGGCAGGGAGATTCTGTGCTGAATCGCAGACTTTGTGGTTAAACCATTTGTGAACGATTTAATGCCTAAAGGTGAGCCAGCGCCAGGGACCTCTGGCACATCACAATTCCTTTTAAATAACTTCGTTATAGTGCCCGGCTTGTTCTAATCGCTTAACTGACAAATGTAATTACTTATTTTATTTTTTTTATTGAAAAAGCTATTCATTTTTATTTATTCACACAGGCTTAAAAATGAAACCTTAATTCAAAGATGCTTCTCATTCCACCCTCAGACAAAGAATACTGTAGCATTTCTGCACAATTTATCTAGCCCATTTGAGATGCAATCCAATCTCAGACACTGGAGGAATATACCTATACCTGGAGGGAAATACTTGGTCAATAAATGCAACATTATTGAATATATATGCACCTGCACCACAGCGGTTCTGGGGAAAAATTTCAGAACTGATAAAACAATGATAAATGGAAATTGTGATTGAACTCAAAGCAAATTCCCCAAAGCAATATTGTACATTTTCTTTCTTTAATCATAGTTTCTCTCTCCTTTAGTGCACATTTATTGATTTCTAAAGACCAGATGGTTGCTATCCTGTGATACTCTACATAAATAACCCCCGACTGAACATCTCATTTACAAAATAAAAAATGCAAAGAAATAACACAAATGTAAAGCTAGGGCAGCAACTTATCAAACATAAACAACCTTCAGATTACCTTGTGTTCTAATTTTGTATTACTCCATGCCTAGGCCTTTCGGCTGTTTTATATTACAACAAAATCATATTGCTGCCACACCCATTGGTTCTGGTGCTTGGAGTCTCCATGTGTAGTGTTTCACTAGGAAAACTGGCACATACAGAAATATACCCATTTCCTACCAGAGGTTTAGCTCCACCTCCGGCAGCATCACCACGGCGTTGTTAATCCACACAAAACAAAAGTTCCTTTCTGACTAATGGCAAGTCTGTGCGTACTTGACATCTTATGCTGTAGTAAAACGGTGTCATGCCCCCCATGCTGCCCAAGTCCTCCCTTTAGTCTGTTCTGTGGGACATTACTCTCCATCAAGCAGGTCTAGTGCTACCGCTAGGCAAACTAGGCAGCTGTCTAGAGCACACTAGTGTCGGAACCGCAGGGGTTGCTGAGGTTGTAAGTACAACTGGGCCTCCTGTGTTCTGTCTGGGGGGGGCAACCAGCTATTCACTTAGGAAGAGTAGGTAGGCACCTGCTTACCTGAATGGCAGGTGCTACTCTACCAAAATTGTGTCCGGAGAAGGGCTGAGCATGGGCGGCCCCAGCATCACTAAACAGCGCGTGAGGAAGCAGTGAGGTAGAACAAGAAGATTCAAAGTCCGCACTAAGCCCCAGGTTGGGTGGACCTAAAAATGAAATTATAAAAAGACTATAAATAACATTTTGGAAGTGGGTGTGTGTGAATGTGTGTGCCAGAGAGATTGTCATTGAGTATGTCTGTCAGTTTGGGTCAAATGAGTGACTGTGTGTCTGTCAAATCATTGAAAGAGTTGTGGTTAAACAGTGTGTTCGCCAATGACTGTGTATCTGACATACATATACAATATACATATAGTTGAGAGCGTTCTTTGATTATTGCACTGTTTAATGGAATACAAATAGTTATAGAGAACATTTATTTTTTGTAATAGGGCCCACACTTGAGGCATGAGCTGTTTTATTTACACCCCTGGGTGCAGCCTCTCTGCCGCACCGACTTTTCCATAATCCGCATTGCACAGCTCCGAAGATGCACTGCTGTGCGTAGCGCAGGCAGAGGTCAAATTGGCTCAAGTTCGTGGTACATGACATGAAGCTGACTGAGCGGGGTGACTAACAGGGAATATTACGCTGCATGCAGACAACAGTGCATCTTACGGGTAGTGTTAAGATCCCAGCTGTCAGTCACATTCAGGATTCAGGCAGCCAGCCACGCAACATCACTTATACCCACTGAGTAAATCCCCACATGCAGAACTAAAGACAGCCGCAGTCCTACTCCTTATTGCTACAGTCTATGAATATTTTTTTTAAAAGTGCCATTATATAAACAAACACTGTAACAAGTCTCTCCCCGGGCCGACAATTTTTATTTTTCAGCGCTCCCTCTTTTTTACCCTGTGACTGTGCTGGCACAAAGTGATATTAAAACCTGAACAATCTACTAAATTTCATGACATATGGTTTGATTTTTGTATCTTTTGAATCGTGGGGGGTGCAAGTAGCTGGTCTTGCCTAGGGAGTAAAAAAGTCTAGTACTGGCCCTGCCTCAAGTGAGTTGGCCCTAGCGCAGGATCACAGTTTCTTCTGGGTGTTTTTTATTTATTTTTTTAGCCTTTTTATTTTTTTATTTTCCAAGGGAAAACAGGGGATGGGCTATGACCAAAACCTGTGGTTTTTATTAAAACACAGTTTGCTTTTCTTAGAGTAAACGTTAAAAGGTTTTTCTTTTTTTCTTTTTTTATCAAGCAGAGTTTATTCAGTCACTCTTTATTCTTCTATCCAGTACTAATTACTTGATATCAAGATATTAGAATTGTGTCAATATGTATTCTTTCTGCATTATACGGGTCTCGAGAGGGCGTATACAGTTGTATATTTCTCTTGCTAAATTTATTGCTGGAATTATAAACAGCAGTCAGCTAATCCTAAAATTACCTCATAAAAAAGTACATAAAGTTGAAAATTAAGCAACGTGAAATCTTATGGGTAGTATGACCTTTTCCTTGCATCCATTTCTCTTCAGTGTGTTACACGTGAATGTGGATACAACTATAGCTTCACAGACTTAAGACATTGGCTTGTAAGCACAAATACCCATTCATAGACCACATATTTCATTAGTGCACCAGAAAAATGTACAGTCAACTCTAAAATGTTACAAAAGAGGTGTGTCCAGTTTTACTTTTTTCTTACATATCACAATACAAATTTGCATTGAAGTGCCCTTAGAGACCTAAACAGGGCCCTGCATTAGAATATGTCTGGACAGACCAGGCACACAGTTTGCCCACATGTATGTACCTGCTAGTTTTTAATTAATTTATTTATTTTTGTATTCCACGATCCCACATCATTAAAAAGTGGGAGTCCACACCAGCTTGGAGTGTCCCTTTAATTAAATCTCAAGTCAGGTGTGTGAATCTGCAGTTCACAAAGGAACCCAACTGCTGTTTTACCATACCCACGAGTACAGCATTGCCCTCCATTTATACTTATTTGAAATGTATGACAAATGTGTTGCCTGTGCATTATTTACTACACTTGTCTGGGTCACCAATATAATTGGACCAAGCCCCGTGGAAAGCCCAGCTGTCCTCCGTGATGGCTAACTGCGGCTCTCTTGTGTGCCCAATGAACAAATGAGTGGCCCACCAACCAGGCAACCCAACCGAAAGAAAGGGAACATGTTACCAACAAGGAGCAAATTAAATGTAGTATTTTATTTTTATATCAAACGGTCTAATCTCCTGTACGACCGGAACCTGAGACTCCCAACATCCAATCCTTTTTACTAATTCGTCCTCTAGATCTAACCATAATGCTTCCGTTGCAGCCCCAATCCTAAAAGAATGTGTGCTGAACTGTAAAGGATCCAACCCCAAACTACCTAGACCCAAGTGAAAAACACGGAAAACCTGGTATTTCGATAAAGATTACCCATCATGCATCAGAAAAGAACCCCAAATCCTAGGACAAGCTTTTAAATAGGCAGAAGCACAGAAAACCAGACACTTTTGTCAATCCCTGTAACAAATAAAGAGTAAACATGCACCCTTCACCAAAAACATCCTTTTGTGACCGCTGCAGACCAATAACTCGATCATGCTTTAACTCAACATCCTCCAATTTATTGCCCTCCCCCCCACCAGCTCGACTACCACTCACCAAGTCACTTACCCAAAAAGCCCTAAAGAATGCCAAAACAAAAACCGAAATCAGGCAGCACTTCAATCAGATTTTGCAGAATCTCAAGACACCGGTCTCCTGGTATATCCAGTGTTCTCTGACCCTTCTGAAAACCATTTAAAGCCCGACTTAAAAAATATTTTTAATATCTTCCCAACTATTCAGCTTGAAAAAAATGGTAAGGCTGACATATGCCTATTAACAACTGAAGGAGAAGCCCCGTTAGAAAACAATCTGCACAAATACTACAACAACACATTCAACCGTACCACCCCGGAGTGGCGTCCACCAGCACATACACCCGCCTCATCCCAATCCCTCCAAACCTTTAACATACACCGTCCAAGTACTTAGAGCCAACGACTCTGATCAGAGGTCCAAGCAGGAGGTCTCTAGCTTCCACCTGTCGTCTGGACAGACCAGACCCTCCGACCGAGAACCCAGAGCTGCCGCGCAATACTTCTCCTACTGAAAACGAGACAGCGCATCAGCAATGATATTAAGAACCCAGGCACATGACGCACCTAAAAAACAATGTTAAATTGCATGCAAAACACGAAACGTCGCAACAAGCGATCTACTAGAATAGAAGAGGCAGATAACAGATTAACCACTGACACCACTGCCATGTTATCCCTCTTATCTTCTTATCCCTCAACATGGGTCCCCACAATGCCAACGCAACTCCTAAGGGAAAAAGTTCCAAAAAATGCAAGATTGCAAATGATGGAATTTGCTTTCCAACTTTCGGGCCACGGTTCCGCACACCATTGTCCTACGAAATATGCCCCAAAACCCACACTCACTGAAGCATCCATAAAAAGTTCCAATTCCTGAGAGTGGACTGCTGCATCCCAAAAAAAGACCTGCCCATTAAATTCCCAAAGGAAAATATCCCAAACTTCTAAGTCCTCCTTCTTTGGGACAGTAACTCTGATAAAATGAGGAGAACTGATCCCTCCCATCGTCTTTGCCAAGAACATATTAAAAATTCTCCCCACCGGTACAATTCGACATGCAAAATTCAGACGTCCGATTTAAGGATTGCAGTGTTCTCAGCGTCACTTTACGCGCCGCCCGAACTTCCCAAACAACTTGGCGAAGCGCCACCAACTTATCCCCTGGGAAACAATTCCCCTGCTACTGAATCCATTTCAAGACCCAAAAAACTGATAAGTGGTCGGTCCCATTGTTTTGTCACCTGCCAAGGGACTCCAAAAACATGGGCAACCCTACGCAACAGACATCCAATCCGGAGGGACCGGCACAGGAAATCATCCAGATAATGAACTGCTCCCAAGTCCTGAGTGGCCACCTACCCTAGTCCCCCCCCCTTCTCCCATATGTGATGACAGTGGACCACTGGGACCCGACTCACCCGGTACAGGACACCCAGCAGTCTGTAACAAATCCGCCCTGGCAGCACTATGTGAGCCTCTGGAGCCTGCAGTGGAAGGAGCCTGTTCAGCCCTGCTGTACGCCATGAGGCACAGAGTCTACTTTTTTGCTGACCTGTCGTCCGCTGTAAGGTGTGGCGCACTCCGTGCCGGTGTCACGTCGTCTACCGCAAGGCGCGGCGTCGTTTCTTCTGTGCTCGCCGCCGCGACTGTCACAGGATCACTCCGACACAGCGCAGCCACGCTCCGGCTCTGACTCCGCACACTGGGGCTCCCACTCCCTGCAATCTGACTCCGAGCGCTCTGATTGGTTGGTTTAAGCCAACCATTTAGAGTGCTCTGATCGATCGGTTAATAGTGAGCCTTACAGGTAACCAATCAATCTGTCTTCCAGGTCCCCCACCCACTGCTCATGGGGGGGGGGGATGACAATGTCTCCCTCCCCCCCCATTTTCATTTAGGGCCCCTACCCTGCGCTCATGGGTGGGGTTGGGGAGCGGTCAATAGGTCGTCCCCCCATTTTCATTTAGAGCCCCCACCCCTAAGCAACAATAGGTCCTCCCCCCGGCCCCATTTAGTTGCATAGCCCCCACATGCGGGGCACCGGTGGGGGCTCAGGGGCCACTTACATTTTTACTTATTACAAGGAGGTAGCTGCGAGACGGTAGCTGCGAGACGGTAGCTCCCTCCTTGTAATAAACTGAACGAACGAACAACAAACACTGATATTCTGTGTTTGTTCACCTGAAATTTCTATTCATTACTTCGTATTTCTGACGAATGATTGAATAGATAAAATTCCCATCCGAATTTTGGACCAACACTTCACACCTTGTGTGGATGTGTGAGGGTTATTAAAACTATGCCAAGCAGGTATTTAACAGCAGATGAAACTCCAGAGTAAACGGCTTAAAAGTAGAAAATATACCCCATTAAAACATTTGGATTCAATGACTGGTACTTCTAAGAGTACATCACCCTCTTCTTGTTTTAAATCACAAGAACATTTTAAATAAAACTGTCTGAGAAAGTCTTCCAGCAAGAAGAGCTTTAGTTGAAATTCTGAAGAAAGTAATTATTCCATCATTATCTATTGTTAAGTGATAATAAAACACATGGATATGGACAAGTTAACGGGGTGTATCATCGCAGTTAATGGAAAATAAATGGGACAATGTGATGTGCCTTGCAATGTGGTGTAAATCCCTGGTGTTAAATCTGCAAGGCCATTTTTAATGCAGTCATCCAACTGTACAGAAGATATTTCTTTTCCCCTTTCTAGTTGTCTGGGAAATATGGATTTTAACTGCCTATTTTCCTTGGCGTATAATGGGAGAGGGGATATAAGCGTGGCCTGTCACTGCTCATGCAGTATTTAGAGAGACGTGGCTGTGGAATGGCTTGGGAACTTGGTACAGGCACGAGCCTTTTAAACTACTGTTTGGATTGGGCTTCTAGGGGAATGCGTAATTCAGTCAATGCCTTTTATAGCAAGGACTTCTGGTGTACCCCCACTATTTTATCATTGTTTGCATGTTGGTAGGTGAATCGCAATATTCACTTAATTGGCACCATTAAATTTAAGAAAATCATTTGGATAATCGTAAATCAACCCAGATGTTTTTAATGTTCATATTGTGCATTTCTAACTAATGCTTTCCATATAAACTATCAGGTATTTCAGATATAGACACCTCAAATGTGACAGCAGATGAGAACCATCTGAGGCCCAGATGAGGCCCACCTAGTCTGCCCAATTATCTCCCTTGACCTTACTTTAAGTCTAGGCTAGCCTTATGCCTATCCCACGCATGCTTAAACTCCCTCACGGCGTTCTTCAGCTGGAAGGCTATTCCTTGCATCCACTACCCTCTCTGTATAGAAACATAGAATGACGGCAGATAAGATATAAAATTCTCTTCCAATATTTGGGTGGAATGTAGTTCTAGTTTACAGGGAAATATGAAATTTGAACATACGGGAAGAATGAAAGCATGACAGGTGTGCAAATATTGTCTCTGCCGATGCATGCGGCTGAAAAGGGGGCATGCTGGGTTAACAACCCAGGAGACCTTCCTGCGAGTTGGTGCTCATTTAACAGAATAGATTTAAATCTGTAGAAATCCTGTAAAGCTAATAACGAAAAGAAAGGGATATATAAAGTATTGCGTGTTTTTACATTGTAAGTGTGTATGTCAGCAGGCATTGCAAAGGGCCTTTTTTCCCCCCATTCACCTGAGAGCTTAATTTTGTGCCACTTTATATCCCTAACATCACTGAAACAAGAAGTAGCACAGTGTGCTTTCCTCAGCATCGTGTAATTAAAGTGACACACATGCTCTCCTGCCTCAGTCTGAGGGCAAAATACTTAACGAGTGAGCAAGCAATAGCATCTGTCGTTGCCAAGGCAGGAGATTAAAGTGATGTTTGGCTGATGAAAGCAGAATTATTTTGTTTGTTGCCATAACATGAATATCATTGCTGGGATGCAATCAGCTTGCAAAAATAAAGCACTGTTTACTTGATGTTTGATTTATTTATTTGTATATTTTTCCCATTCGGGGAAACAAAATATCTTCTTCTTTCTCTAGAGCAGATTTTTGTTTTGATCATTTTTGCCTACAGTATTACAATTTAGGATTCCTAAAACAGAATTACATTGTGACGTATTACTCTCTATGCACTATTAAACTGGTGTTTGATATTTGTTCATGTCCAGGTAAGGACCCAAACTGGTCATTCCCTTAAATGTTTAATTATTTTTAGAATGCAGTTTTGATTTTATTTGCGCAAGGCTTCCAATGCCATTGGCAGTTGCTGAGCCGCAGGTAAAATCTAGCCAAAACATATGTTCTGCTGCTCTCCCTCCACCTGAAACAAATCTGTTTTCTTTGCATACATAATAGCATGATATCAATTTAGAATTAAACATTGTTTTACTCCAGGTAATATTGCATGGTATGCAGTAAACACATCCTTTTAGATCAGAGGCGACAGTCCTGATCCTCTTATAGTAACTAACATTAAACTTGTGATACAGTCTTGCTTTGAACACCTTACAGACTAATGTTTGACATGTTCCATGGTATTGTCAGTCCTAACAAGTCTTTGACTTTGCTGGGGTTAATGGAACAAAATCCAAAAGCAAGCTGTACTTGGATTGCTTTATAACTAATAATTACACCGTTTGCTATGATACTCACATAACACAAAATGTCCAATGATTAGTCAATACAGACACACCCTGCTATTCCCACTGTTAACTACAAGGACAGAACCTTTTTTAAAATGTCTCTTCTGAAATCACCAACCTCTACTCAATTTATTGCCTGTTGCTGCGATTTGTCTGTGTAAAACTACAGAAGGAGACAAGGTAGGTTGAGCAGCAATTGGTCAAATAAGAGTCTGACCCGACATGTGAATAATTTCTCCAAAAAAAACACATTTAGAAACCTGTAGATTGGGGTGTGATTGGAAGTAGAGAAAGATGGACGCTCAAAGCTAAGCTCTGTTGCTGCAATCTTTTAAGATGATAATTGGTTATATTCATAGTCAAAAGGCCAACAAGACAGACGTGAAGCTTCATTTTTTTTCTGCCAAAAATGCGCATCTGTGAAGCAGGCCACGCAGATGGATAACCAATATGGTAGTGGAATCTCTGGCAGGAGCAGCCCCATACACACGGCCAGTGGTGTAGCGTGGGTTGTCAGCACCCGGGGCAAGGCAAGTAATTTGCGCCCCCTAACCCGTGGATTTTAGCATAGTGCGTGGAGAGAGTGCCGTTTGTGCGTGGAGAGAGTGCCGTTTGTGCGTGGAGAGAGTGCCGTTTGTGCGTGGAGAGAGTGCCGTGGAAGGGTGCTGTTTATGTGTGGAGGGGTTTTGTGTGCGTGGAGGGGTGCTGTTTATGTGTGGAGGGGTTCTGTGTGCGTGGAGGGGTTCTGTGTGCGTGGAGGGGTTCTGTGTGCGTGGAGGGGTTCTGTGTGCGTGGGGGGTTCTATGTGCGTGAAGGGGTTGTGTGCGTGGAGGAATTCTGTGTGCGTGGGGGGTTATGTGTGCGTGAAGGGGTTGTGTGCATGGAGGAATTCTGTGTGCGTGGGGGGTTCTGTGTGTGTGTGTGGGGGGGGGGTTCTGTGTGTGTGTGTGGGGGGTTCTGTGTGTGTGTGTGGGGGGGGTTCTGTGTGTGTGTGTGTGTGGGGGGGTTCTGTGTGTGTGTGGGGGGGGTTCTGTGTGTGTGTGGGGGGGGGGTTCTGTGTGTGTGTGTGGGGGGGGTTCTGTGTGTGTGTGTGTGTGTGGGGGGGGGTTCTGTGTGGGGGTGGGGGTTCTGTTGGTGAGGGGGAGGAGTGTAGTGTGTGTGTGTGTGGGGGGGGGGGGGTTAAAGCATTGATATATTTATATTTTAAAATATATTACTCCCCTCAATTCAATCCCTGGTGGTCCAGTGGTGGCGCGTGCAGTTCAGCCTGCAGCTCCTCTGGCTGCAGGCTGACTTCGCTCTCCTCCCACGAGAACAGCAGGCAGGGCCGGCCCCCCCTGCACCTCCCACGCTACGCCTCTGCACACGGCTGAACCTTAACCTAGAAGTATTCCTGCAAGGATTATTACACATTGTCCACTAAATTGATTTCTACCTTGCAGACCTCTTGTAGGGCCTACACAAATTGGGGTCCCACACATCACATGTGGAAGCTAAGCTTAGTGAATTCACTGAAGCGCACAACAGTTTGGCAGACAAACTGCAGCGATTTGAAATTCTGCTGAACATTTTTAAAGTCAAGCTTATGGATTATGAAGATAACTCTTTGAAGAATAACCTCCATCTGAGAGGCATACCCGAAACAGCCAAGCCATCAGACCTTTATTCTTTTCTGTATGTTTTTTTTTAAAGCCATAGCCTTTGACGTCCCTCATGCATCGTATACACCTTGTATAAAAAAAAAATATATATATATCCGCAAATGTACTACACTTTTTGAATTGAATTTGCATTTTATCTATTTTTTTAAGGGAAAATAACTAACTAATGTGTAACTAAAATAATATAACAAAAAAAAAAAATAATAATAATAAAAAAAAATTAAAAATGCCCACCCCCCACCAAGGCTCTGCATCACACACACGCACACACACACTGCATTCATACACACACACACACACTGCACTCATACATACACACTGCACACACTGCATTCATACATACACACTGCACACACACACTGCAGTCACACACACTGCACTCACACACACACACTTCACTCATACACACACTGCACTCACATACACACACACTGCACTCATACATACACACTGCACTCATACATACACACTGCACTCATACATACACACTGCACTTATACATACACACTGCACTCATACATACACGCACAGCACTCACACGCGCACACGGCACTCACACGCGCTCACTGCACGCACACTGCATTCATACATGCACACTGCACTCGCACACTGCACTCATACATACACACTGCACTCATACATGCACACTGCACTCATACATGCACACTGCATTCATACACACACACACTGCAGTCATACACACTGCACTCACACACACTTCATTCATACACACACACACTGCAGTCATACACACTGCACTCACACACACTTCATTCATATACACACACACTGCATTCATTATATACACACTGTAAATAAATATTCAATTAATGTAATTTTTTTAGGGTCTCATTTTATTTAGAAATTTACCAGTAGCTGCTGCATTTCCCACCCTAGTCTTATACTCGAGTCAATGGGTTTCCCCAGTTTTTTTTAAATAAATAAAACGGACAAGGGCTGAACTATGTATTGCACAATAAACAGTGAAGAGATGAAATGTATTCTTTATAATGTTTTTGTTTGCCCTTCTAATCTCTCTAGTTGCATATTTCACTGTCCCAAATAAAATTACTGTTTAGTAGATACACACCAATGAAAACACGCACGCATTTAATTATGTATTTTTTTCATTGAGTGTATGTCTAAAAACAGCTTGCAAAAGCCTTTGCAAGCCCTCCCCCCTTGCCCAGCCCAGACTTTCTGTTGCTATCCAATCAGACTTGAGAATCACAGCTCAATAAGAAGTCTTGCAAAACAGGTGTTCTGAGCAATTGCTGTCTCTTGACTTTAGCTCCACGTCGGAACCAGGTGTCAGATTGACAGTAAGGAGGTTAAGTTATAATTGAAATCTGCACTTAAATAAGTAAACAAGCCAAGTTTGATTTAAGGTTAGAAATTGCTGATCTAGGCTTATGAGTAACATGTTTTTCTTAGATTGTTTAAATGATTCACTTCATTAAACAAGGGGGTAGGTAACCCTAGCATTTCAGATGCTGTGCACTATATTTCCCATAATGCTCATACAACCATAATGCTGGCAATGCATCAGGGGAGATGTAATCCACATTATTTGAAATGCCGAACATTGCCTACCTCTGACTTAGGGGTTGAGGTTTGATGATGAACTAGTTTTCCTGCTCACTGTTGGGCATCATGATTTATCTTACGAATGTCTCATCCTGCGCCCCATGACATTATCTGCCAGTTTTGTTTTTTCTCAATCTACAGCCTTTATCAACCTTTTCTCTATCTAGTCTCTCCCTCCCCTCCTGATCATTCACTGTCTCTAAAGTCTGTCAGGTCACTTGCTCATTCAGTCACTCAGACCATTGCCAATTCTCTAAGGCACGTGCCAGGTCATTTCCATTTCTTTACAGCACTGACATATGAAATTGTAACAAATGACCCTATACAAATAGGTCACACGGGCCAACTGCTCAATGCTAGTTTGTAATTACTGCGTTCTCTGCTGCCGTTAGCACTACATTGTGTCCCCAGCTGCCCTGCCATTTGGATGCTTGCATGCAGTTTTATGCATAAGGGAAATACGTGGGACCGGCTTTTAAAGAGAAAAAAAAAAAGACCTGTTTTAGAAACCGTTGTCAAGTGTATAAGTACAAAAGAATAAAATGTTGGGGGGCGAGGCCTGACTGCTAAGATGGCCGGACGTGCTATCTAAACGCTCCGGCACCAGCGGGCATTAAATCCGTAATCTTAGCCAACCAAACTATGTATGCAGCACCTGGTGCCCGGAAAATTAAGCAGGAAATCCTGCGGAATGCTACGATACCTGCCTTGCAACTAACCGCAACACGAACGCTTAAACCGGCCATGAGGCCTACACGGGAGCGGAGACGAGTGCCTGGGGGAGGCGGCCGATCGCCCGGCACAGGAACCGCTCACAAGCAAGAAGCACACAATGCCCTGCTACCACCCCCCCCGGACCGGCGGGGGATATCCCGGTCCTCGCTGGGGGCGACTACCCCCGCAAAGCCAACGGGCGATAAAACCTGCGGTGAGGCGAAACTGTCAGGACACAGTTAAAATGGCGGCACAGGCACGGCCTGCAACGCAGAGCACCCGTATCAAGCCACCCAAACATACTTGGGCATTCTTCGAGCGGCTCTGTGCAGGCCTCTGGATGGAATTTAGGGCTGCGTGGCGAGAAAAGCGCCATCAGCCTGGATTCGTCCGGCGGTCCGGCGACACTTGGGCGGACTTCCACCAAGAACCATCAGAGCGGCCTCCAGACTAATACGGCGCCAAAAAACGAGATGGTCGGAAAAGCCGACATGGCCCTTGGGGGACAGCACTCACCCATACTCACACCCACGCGAGACCAGCCAGCATACCCGACCTCTCAGCCACTCGGCGACCCCAGAGACCTCTGACCCTCATGCCAAACTCATCAACCCCCGAGCTCCAGTCCGCAACGGAGGGTCTAACCGGAACGGTGCACAGCACACACAGGCCTGCACAAGGAAGGGAGGGAAACTCTCATGGAATTGGCTGATCCTACAGACATGCAGAAGACTCTCCCACCCCTGGCAAGTACTCCCAAGGACACCAGCAACAGACTCAAATGCTTCTACAAGCGCATACTGTTATTTTCATTTTTAAGTTTTACTTTATATTCATACCCTTTATAACCCTTGCTGATATGTCTAACATTGTAAGAGAACAGAATTGCAGAAAGCCAGGGCCAGCGTATTGAGTTAGCTTCCCTCAGATACGCCTACACAACCGCCTCACAGCTTAGCGAGTTAAGCATCTAAGCACATTAACATCGCCTCACCGTTTTATGTACCATTCAGGTCTCATTCATCTTTCCTTGAAAAGGTTTGGTTGCCGACCTATGCCTACAATCACACTATGGAACCAGAGGTATACCAGGGGTTAAACCCGCTGCTAAACCATTTAAACCATTCATAAACCACTCTTGTATAAGAGCTAGACTAAGCCTATATTTTGTAGATTGAATGTTACTCTATGATGCTCAAAAATTAGCTTACTAGATATACCAGCGATGTTACCTTCAGTCATGAATCAGAGTTAGCTGTTAAACCTGTTACTACTTACTACTTAAACAATCTCTAAACATAAAAATTGTGCTCGACCTATCTTGTACCTCAATGTTCAAATGTCTATAATGCGATGGAGGATTGCCTTTGGGGTACCTCACAACCATCTGTTATAAGCTTATGCACTACAAAAATAAAGAATGGAAAAAAAAGAATAAAATGTTGAAGTGGTGAACAATGGCATGTCCTTTGTAAGATCGCAATACCCCCTCGGGTAAAGGTCTGCAGTGTCTGTGTTTGGGATTTAGGATGGATCGCGTGTTTTGCGTAGTTAGATTCTATGTGGTTTTTGGTAACGGAGACCAAGAATTTGGCTGGTTTTATTATTTGTTTTAATGAGTAACACATAGGTTTCAAGACAAACAAAAACATTAAGAATACTAGGCAATCTAAGAACACAAATTCCGTCATTTTCTCAAAACACCTGTACTTGCCAACATTTTCAAAAGTGTGTTTCATATAATTGATTACAGCACGCAACATGAGTGGTTTGGAGCTGAGCAGAAGTGACACTCCTGTAATCCCTTATTACTCATTGCCTTTAGTCTGTGCTGACGTTACCTGTTATATTATGTGCAGCCGTGCATTTACTGTCGAGTATGAAATCACTTTGGGCCATCTGTCATTTCTCCTCTCACCCCTGCATGTCTCAGCAGCTGCAGGGCGGTGCACGTGATGGTAACCCTCCTATAGCCCTGGAGAGTAGGCAAAGGGGTGAGCAAGCCATTGCTGCAGGCAGATTTGCACACAGTTTCCTTGTAAGCTGTTTAAAAGAAAATTAATTATGGATGGGGACGAGCAGAGACCTGGTTTAATCTAGTCCTGTAACATTGTGAAAAAGTTGTAGATTAAATCATACACGAAAAAAGAGAGGACCACAGGCACTCCAAATTGAAACCGTATGCAGATTTATTAGGAAAAAAATGCAACGCCAAGCAACGTTTCGACCAACAAAGGTCTTTTTCAAGCTGACACCATAAAGTGAAAAATGTGCTTATATAGCAAACAAATAACAAACAGAAAATCAATCCATGATTCAATTAACTAATTAACAAAAGTTGTTAATTGATACAGCCAAGAGATTTTTTTTTTTTTTTTAAACATATATCAGAAAAATTTATAAAGCAAACACAGAGAAAATTCATTATATCAAATACAACATACATTAATATGTCAAACACCCTTGGCCGTTGGGATTGAGTGCGGTTCCCACCATCTACTTTGTGCAGTAGATTAAATCATAGACCAAAAAAAACATGACGGTGTTAATTTAGAAATTCCCCCTCCATTTACACCTCTTCGTGCTTCTTAGATGCATGTAATTCATTTAAAACTAGAATTAAGAGATCAACAGTGTTATGGAAAGCTAAGTGGGTACCAATTGCCCCCTGAGTTAGTGAGAGCTTACTATGGATCCAGCTGATTTCTCTCAGCCAATGACCTTAGGCTTGCATTGCCGCTCTTAGCTCAGGCTTCTAGCTGCAGAGAGACAGGCAGCAGCGCCCAGTAGACCCGAAGTAAGAAGTCAAACGGTTTGACTACGTACATTGGGCTTGGGGGTGTCAGAACATTGTTGGCACCATAACCACTCTAGTAGTTATGGTTTTCAGTGTTCATTTAAGGTTTTAAAGTGCTGTTTTACATCCGTGCAATACAGTATGTTATAAAGCAGTACTGTACCTTGAGAAGTGCTGCTTTGTTGCTTGTATCCCAGGCCCCACCAGTAACAAGCCAGTAGTTTTTTTATACATGCTTTAGCACAGTGTTTTTAGTGGTCCATTTAGGCATCTGGGCACCAGAAAGGAATAACTTTTAAAGTGGTTGCTATCTCAAACTTAGTATAGATATACCGGTAGTGATCCCAGCTAAATATGCAAATATGCCTGTTCTAAAGCATAAACAAGTCACACAACGGCATACACAAGTCTTCAATCAGTACCCACCAACAGGCCAGTGTTTAAAGTTTGTCACCTCAAACGTACCTTCTGTTTTCTGATCTATTTCTCTTTAAACCATAAGACAAAGTTGTGACTACTTTCTTATATGGATATATTGACAGAGGGTGAAGCAAGCTTCACTTCCTTTGTCAAGATTGTCACGCGCAAGAAAAATACATAGGACAATATAGTCCCTACCTTCTCTTAGGTTTTAAAGAAAAATAGATCAGGAATGAAGAAAAGCAGAACAGATTCTGAGAGGAAGAGAAGAAGAAACATTAGGAGAAAGGTAAGTTTGGGGGTAAAAGAGACACTTTATATACTGGCCTGTTGATGGGTACTGCAAACTTTTTTGAAGACTTGTATATAACCTTTTGTAACCAGTTTATTATGCTTTAAAACAGGCATCTTGGCACTATATATAGGTGCCCAATAGGTAGATCCTTAGATGTTGTAGAACTACAACTCCCATAAAGCTTTGCATGACTTGAGAAAGACAAAGCCTCATGGAAGCTGTAATTTTAAAACCTCTGGGTATCTACCTTTTGGGCATCCCTGATCTAGATATCTGATCTAGACTATAGTAGATATCCCATTACCGCGCGCGCATTCAGCCAGTCCATAGGAAAGCATTCTCAATGCTCTCCTATGGACGCTGGCGTCTTCTCACTGTGAAAATCTCATTGAGAAGTGCGGAAGCGCCTCTAGCGGCTGTCAATGAGACAGCCACTAGAGGTTGGATTAACCCATAGGTAAACATAGCAGTTTCTCTGAAACTGCTATGTTTACAGCAGACAGGGTTAATCCTAGATGGACCTTGCACCCAGACCACTTCATTAAGCTGAAGTGGTCTGGGTGCCTATAGTGGTCCTTTAATAAAGTTATGTTTTGGATTATAGGTTGTAGACTTGTTTTAGCACGTCCTCCTTCACTTCATGTCTTGGTTATAGTCTGTGTCAATTACTTGTCAGTTATACCCATTCTAGAATTTTAAAGCGAGGGATGTGTTGGCGCTATATAAATTCTAATATTTATACTGACACTGAGAAATTGCTGCTTGGCTGTTTGTGTTGAAACGCTGCCATGTCTTTTTTGAATGTTAAAATTGTCACTAAGGGAATTGTGTTTATTTAGCAACTTGGCTTTATCAAATACTGCTGTTCTAGTGTGTACTTTTGTACTGTTTGGGCCCTTTTGGGAGGGGAGATGGGGGGAATGGGGTCTTTTTATTCAGCAATGCAGCCCTGTGCCAGCAAATTAGACAAATGTGCAGCCTCCACCTTTGAGGACTGCAGTGGGTTTAACAAACGAAAAGCTCTGTGTGTAATAAGTAATGACCCTTGGTGTACTCAGATTATTTCATTTAATGACATTTGCGACTTTGTCATCCATGTTAACCGCATTTGTGTTTGTTTGGTCTCTAGAATCTGGAGATAGATGTCTTTATTTTTATAAAGCCAATTCATTATTCATTCCATTGTTAAAAGTGCCTAGAGCTGCAATGAAACAAACAACCAAAAACATCTGTCCATCTAACAGATGCAATTTTAGCAGGGCTGTTTCAGTACGGGATTGTAGAGGTGCCTAGAATTTTATCCTCTTTTTGATATTCTGAAGCTTTGGCTATTTAGAATGCAATTGAGGCGGGTAATAGATCCATAGTCACCCCCACTGCGTATTGGGATAGCCTCTTTGTAAGAGTGCTAGACACTCCATTGGAGGGCCCCTTTGAGGTGATTGCATGAATGAAGTCTCATGGTATTTGTACCTACAGAGGGAGGGGTAGGTAGCAATAGAAGTTGCTATTTTATGTGTTAATGCTATACAATGCAACATGACCACATTTGCCTTACTGCCATTACGGTCAGAGTTTTATAACCTTGAAAGAAATAAAATGGTAACATTAGGCTTCAGTTAATGAATTTATAATTCATTGTTAATAGTAAGAGTGCCAGTATCGCCCGCTAGGATACATGAAATCTTTCTATTTAAAAAAAAAATTATATGTTAATGGCGTTACTTTCTGCACTATTCAATATTGCTCATCTGTGTACATCGATTGCTGTCAAGTGAAAAGGGCAAATAAGGATATAGTTAAAAAAAAAAAATAATCAGAAGATTAATTACTCCTCTAATGGCCATTTATCTCCCGTTGTAGAGATGGTTAACATGTTTGAAGTTTAGTTGGAATTTCGGTGAATAAATGCTGCATTCTTTACAGGTCTACAGATAGGATTATTTTTTCCCTATAAATATTGAGCACTGTACATTAGAGAGTTTATCTGTTTCAGGAAATGAAACCGCACCTCCCTTCCCAGGTATGTAATTTGGTCCCCAGGGAATTGATCAATCCTGGCCTTTTAGCTATTACTACTGTTTTCCAGCAGCCAATTTAATGTTTCAATACCTTTTAAATGTCACATGTAATTCAGACCGTTATTGCACATTACCAACAAAGTGGATACTTGCAATCCTTGTAGATTTCCTATTTTCGCGTATACAATAAAATCCCGGTAGTATTAAATTGTTTTTTTTGTTCAAGTCTATTTTTTTTTTTGTATTACTTTTTAATTTTACATTAAACTACTTTTCAAATTTCAATCTGTAAACTTTTACTTACATGATAATTTATAATTTCACTTTTATAGCTAGCAAGTACCTCAACTTAGCCTTGTTCAAAACCGATTGGATCTGTACCATAAGGTTGTGGAATATACATTATCATGAGCAAACATCGAACTACATATTAAATACATGTAGATTGACTGAAACCCATTTAAAAAAACTTGCCCTCCGTTCAAGAAATTGTTAGGACATTGCATTGTAAAAGCACAATATTGTTTAAACTCAGATGAAAATTATTACATTTAATGTAGGGTGATTTGGGGTAGCCTATTCGTGTTTAAGTTGTTGAGGATTTGGGATTATTGTTGGGGGTTATCTCTATTGCAGTGGATGATCACTATAATCTTGATTCTTTGCCGGGCAAAGTACAACTTAATATAGGTATTATATAGTTACATGACGCTTCAGAACTTTTTGAGGAGTGTTATAGGGATAGCAATTGGAGGCAATCTCTGTGTCTTTTACCCATCTCATCACATTTTTTTTTAGATGCACTAGTGAGGTGATTCAATCTGTTTAATTTCTGTCCCCTCTGCCATCCACTCATTTTTCTTTCTTTTCTGTCACAGCGAAAGTATGCCAGTACTTTGTGGTGCGTGTGGCCAATTTGCAATCCATGAATATTTTCATTACGCCTGACCTTGTTAAGGAAGGGTTCGAGTATCAATGCAAACAGGGGCGACAGTGGGCAGCACTGTCTGGTCCCGTCATGTATCCAGAACGGGTCTGAGAGAGCCCTGTTGATCCGGATGCGGGCGGTGGGGCACGAGTATAGCGTCCCGACCCATGAGAGGAATTTTGGGCCGATACCTAGGTCCTTGAGCACCCCAAACATCAGGTCCCAGTCAACTCTGTCAAACGCATTGTCTGCGCCTCGTTCGTCTGGCATACGAGATCAGGTTCAGGGTTCGGATGGTGTTGTCCCGAACCTTTCGGACGGCATGAATCCTGTTTGGTATGGGTTCACCGTTGCCGGGAGTAATGGTGCGATGCGAGACGCCAGGACGCTGGCCAGCAACTTGGAGGTCTACGTCCAGGACCAGGATTGGGCGGTATCTTGGGCACAGTGTTGGGTCCTTGCCCTCCTTCGGTAGGAGCGTGATGTTCGCTGATGTAAAGTGAGCCAAAGGTGTTGCTTCCTCCAGGATGGAGTTTAGAGCTGATTGCAATTTCGGGAGGAGGTCCTGTCAGAATACCTTGTAATACAGGAGGGGAAGGCCATCTGGTCCTGATGATTTGCCTGTGTTCGCCTTTTTGATGGCCGATGTCAGTTCCTCAGGTGTGATTGGCACCTACAGGGCCTCTGAGTCCCGGTTCTCGAGTCTAGTCATACCAGCTGTGTCGAGGTATTGTTGTTGCTTTTCTAGTCTGTGGGGATCCGCTTCTCCCTGTTCATCTCAACGTATGTGGTATAATCCTTGGTAGTACTTGAGTAGGTCTGAGATTTGGTCGAGGAGGTGCTGGATTTGCTGCCCGGAGTCTTTTTAATTTTCGGGATATATAGTTGGGTTCCAAGCGGTTTTAGAACGTTCTCGAGTAGTCTATTGCTCTTGTTCCCATGTTAGTATGTGGAAAGTGCTAGAATGAAAGTTGGATAGAGCGTTTCAGGAGTGTGGAGAGTTGGGCGCGTTTTAGGAGGAGGTCCTGGTATGTTGTTTTGTCCAGTGTGCGCTTATGCTGTTTCCAAGGTTGTGGTTTCTCCCCGGAGGTCTAGGATCGATTGCTTCGAGTCCTTCTTACGTTTGGAACAGAACGCAATGAAGTGCCCGCGGATTACTGCGTTGTGGGCCTCCCAACACATCAGGAGGGTTGCCTCCTTTTTCATTGTCCGTGAAATAATCTTGCAGGGTCTGTCCTGCCGTTTCCACCAACAGTGTGTCTGAGAGGATGGATTCATTCAGTCACCATGATGTTTGGTGGGGCCGGAACAGAGGCGATCGCAGCTGTTAGCGGATGGGGCAGTAATCTCACCACGTCATCAGTAGGATTTTACAACTAGAGCAGTGGGAAGTGAGGTCAGCACATGGAGGGGTTCGGTGTGCTTTGAGAAAGGTGTGTTTGTCAGGTATTAACCGGTGTGGTGAGATGAACTGGCCACGGCTCGCGGTGCCTGCCTCTTGTGAAAGGGTTGATCTTTGGGTTACTGGACAAGGGTCCGGGTATTTTGGTGTCTCAGGGTCTGTATAGCTACGTGCCAGAGTTAACTCCCGGAGATAAACAGTGTCCTTATCTCTGGCTTCTGCTATGTCCTATCCCTGTTGGGGGGTTACTCGTCTAACTCTAGTCTTCCAGTGGAAATACCAATGACTCCCGGTATAAGGTACGTGCCCAGTGTGGTTTGCGGGTAGGTGCCTGCGGGTGTGCTCCTTGTTCTCCGGTTGGGCTATGTGTTGGTGCTAGCTCTATTTGGCTCGTGTGGGTGTGTGTTCGCTGCACCTCTCCGCAGCGGTGTGGGTAAGTGTGTACTACAGTGCGTGTAATGTCTAGAGTGGGTGCCCTGGTACAGTGGTCACCCCTCCCGGCTGGGTTCATCGCTCGATTGGGGGATGGCTCACACATGAAGGTATGGGCAGTGAGTCTGGGTATCTAGTGAGGTCTCCTCAGGTTTTTGGTCTTGTTACTGCAATTAAATGTATAAAGCCATTACAACCATGAATTCTGTGAATCTAGTGAGGTCTTGTTACTGCAATTATATGTATAAAGCCTAATCTTATAGATCATTTGGTCTTCCTCACTCTGGTTTTTTTTTTTATAATTACTAAATGCTAACTTTTTGTTTTTTACTATTTACTATAAGCCTAATACAATTTTATGTTGCCTTTTGCAGTGAAACTTTTAAATAATCCCATTTCTCTTGGACTCCATTTAAATATCTCCAGTCTGATAATGACTCCTTTACACATATTATAGTTTTAGAAAAGTCTGTTTTTTTTTTTTTAAATCTAAACATTTAGTTTTTGTGTGGTGTGACTCAGTCACTGTTCTTATATTAAACCACACTGACTGATGATCAATGGATCCTAAACTTTCACCTACAGCAATATCTGATACCAAATCTCAATTTGTTAACACTAAATCTAGTATGGCCTCTTTACGAGTTGGCTCCTCAACGACTTGTTTTAGAGACAATCCCAGTAGGGAGTTTAGAATATGTGTGCTCCTGGCACAAGCAGCTATTGTGGTTTTCCAATTCACATCAGGAATATTAGTCACCCATGTTAACTTCCCCTTTCATTGTCATTTTAGCTATTTCCTCAACTAGTAGATTATCTAACGCTTCTATTTGTCATGGTGGCCTGTAAATCTCACCTACACAAGTTACTTTGTGATTACCAAAACGCTAACGTAACCCAAATGGACTCTGTTCGCCTCACTTTTATTAGGCTAGATTTTATGCTATCCTTCACATACAGGGCCACCCCTCCCCCTTTCTTGCCTTCCCTGTTTTTTTCTATATAAAGAGTACCCTGGTATTGCTATGTCCCAGTCATTTTTCTCATTATACCATGTCTCCGTAACAGCGACTAAATCTACATTATCAGTTGCCATTATTGCCATCAGTTCATGGATCTTATTCTCTAAGCTACGAGCATTTGTAGACCTGACTCTAAGCTTATAATTTTTTAACACTCGTGCTACAGGCACCTTCTGTCCTTGTTTGGGGGGGCAATTGGATTGATGTTTTATCACACTTTTGCCGCCCCTCCTCTGAACTGCTCACTGAGAAAATTTGTTCCCTTTTGAGAAAGATGCAAACCATCTTTTTTGTACAGTTTATTTCCATTCCAAACAGAGCTACTATGAGCTATAAAGCCAAATCCACAAGTTAAAGTCCCTAATACTCATCCGCCTGTCGTTCTGAGTGTTATGCACAGGCAGAACTTCAGAGAATGACATTGTGGAAGCCACCTGCCGTATATCATTGGCAAAAACACTAAAAACTTCCTTTACCTCTGAAACCTCATTGCAAGCCAAGTAATTTGTCCCTAGATGCACAAGTACAATTCCCCTTCCTGCTTTGCTTGCTTCACAAGATTACAAATACTTCTCCTGTCCCTGTGAGCAGTAGCTCCGGGAAGACATCTCACATGACCATTGTCCATCTCCACACCTCTTATGATAGAATCCACCAACAACAACTGCTTTCTATTAGGCCTCACCATAGTCTCCAAGCCTGTCTCCATAACACCATTACACTCTGAAAGTGCAGAAAATAAATTGTGTAGAGCAACAGACTGTGCAATATGCCTTTTGTCCACATCTCTGTCTACCAGATCCTACAGTAATCCATCTGCCATTCCTAGGACATCTCTGCGACAGTGGATTTGCAACATTCCCAGCCTGAGATTGTTTAACAGATAATTAACAAATCTCCGACTTCAAAAATGCAATCTCCTGCCGCAATATAGAGAACTGTCTACAGATTAGACAGCATCCAAAACTCCAAAAAGTGGAACGTGAAACAAATGCATAACTATTACACTGAACTAAGTCTGCCATTTTTTTTTTTTATAAATTCTTTATTTTTGAGTTTTCAGAAGAAAGTTTTTTAACTTTGTGGGGTACAGAAAGGAAAAAAAGGGGGTGCATCCTGTTACAAGCATTTTGGTTACATTTTAAGATAATCGCGATTCATAGTTTACATTTGCATCTCTTTTTCTTTTTTTTTTTTTGTCTAGTAACGTTGTGGGGTACAAAAAGGAAAGAGGGGTTCAACAAGTTACATGTATTTTGGGTACATTCGTGGTCATTGGCTGTTCACGATTTACATTGAGTTTCTGTAGTCTCGTTTGTAACCTTCGTCACCCGGGGTCTGGTAGGTTCGGGTAGGTAAGATGGGTAGGGGTGTCCCGTGTGATCGGCATAGCCACCTTTTCCCTTGTGTATAGATGATAGGCCGTCGGCTGGCGTTGTTGGGCTTAGTCCCGGCTATCGTCTATTTTGTGGGCTTAGTGAGGTGTCGCTGTCATACCTTTTTTGATGCAGTATGCTATCTCTGTCTCGTAGGGGAGAGGTGGTGCCTCCGGGATTGGGTCTTAGAACTTGGAGATCGTCTTTGTGTCTTATTGTCTGTGTATTGTGTTTGCATGAGCTCATGGAATTCACCTGAGTTGGGTCAGGTGGTTGGTTGTATTTGTAGTGTTTGCCAGTGTAAGTAGTTGTTATCTGTTGTTTGTGGCGTGTTGGTGTGTGGTACAGAAGGTTGTGGGGCAGGGATGGGGTGTGGTAGGTAAGAGGGGCAATGCCCCCCCCCCCTCCCCCGCTTGAGGTTTTTTTTTTTTTTTACATTGCCAACCAGGGGTCCCAGATCTTATGAAAAGATCTGGTATTCTCGTGTATTAGTGCGGACAGTTCGTCCATCTCCATAGCCTCTTTAATCTTTCTCTGGGCCTCTGAGGCCGCTGGGATTTCCGGGCTGCCCCAGTGGGTAGCAATAGTTCTGCGTGTAGCTAAGGCCACTTTCGTTACTAGTTTATTTTGTGCTCGGGTCAGATTTTCTAGGGGTCTGGACAGCAGCCAGGTCCACGGATCAAGGGGGATGTCGGTTTGTAGTGCTCTCGAGGTGGCAGCCGCCATCTCTTTCCATATTTGGGTTAAGTGTTGGCATTGCCACCACATGTGGATGTATGTTCCCTTTTCGCCACACCCTTTCCAGCACCTGTCTGAGTCTGTGCGTTTCATTTGTTTGAGCCTCAGTGGAGTGAGATACCACTGGAGCAGGGTCTTGTACGCTTGCTCTTTGTGGTTGACACATATAGTCACCATTGCTGTTGCTTCCCATATGTCCGCCCAGTCCGAGGGGTCCCTTGGTGGACCAAGATCCCTTTCCCAGGCCTTTATGTAGGAGAAGGCGTCCGATGGGGCTTTAAGTGACATGAGGTTATATAGGTTGGAGATTTGGCCCTTGTGTATTGGGTTGTTCATGCAACCTCTTTAAAATGCAGTGGGTTTTAGCACCGCCGCTGCGGCTATGTCAGGGGTGGAAAGGAAGCTTCGGAGCTGAAGGTATCGGAAGTGATCAAACGTGTTATATGGTGTTTCGTTTGGTAGCTCTGGGAAGGGGATAAGGCGGTCATTCTTGTAAAAGTGAAATATTCTCGTGAGGTCGTTGTCCTCATACCTAGTGAAGTGTTGGGGTGTCATTCCTGGGGTGAATTGGGGGTTCCTTAGAATAGGCATAAGGGGTGAAGGTGTATTTATGAGGTTGTATTTATCGGTCACCCGGTTCCAGATGTGAATGGCTGTTGTGAGGGCTGGTGTCCTGTGTGGTTGTTGTGGTCTGTGCGTTTTCGGTACCCATAGGTAGAGTGTTGGTAGATCCCTTCCGAATAGGTCGTGTTCCAAGTCTACCCAGCGCTTGACCCCAGGGGGGGCATGCAGGGTCTGGACTTGTGCAAGTTGGGATGCCTGGTGGTAGTCCCAGAAATTTGGTAAGCCTAGTCCCCCTTTTTTGTGTGGGATATACAGGGTAATGCGTTTTATCCTGGCCCTCTTCCCCGCCCAAATAAATTTATCTATGTGCATTTGCAGATTTTTGAAGTCTGGTCGGGAGAGTGGGATAGGAAGGGTCTGGAAGAGATACAGGAAGCGTGGCAGTAGGTTCATTTTAATCGCTGCCAGCCTTCCGAGCCATGAGATGGATAGTTTTTGCCAGGTTTGTAGGTCTCTCAAGGCCTGTTCTATTAACGGGGGGTAGTTTAATTTGTATGTTTGGGGTAGGTCTGCCGGTATATTTACTCCCAGATAGTGGATACTTTGCGTCTGGAAGCGGAATGGGTAGTTTTGTTGTGTGGGGTGAGGTTTGGATTGTCAGGGTGAGGTTTGGATTGTCAGGGCTTCGGTTTTCTCTATATTAAGCTTGTATCCTGAGATCTCTGCGTATGCGTCTAGTAGGGCTAATAGTGGGGGTAGGGACGACACTGGGTCGGTCAGGGTTAGAAGCAAGTCGTCCGCGTATGCCGCCACTTTGTACTCCTCCCTTCTTATTTTTATGCCCTGGATGGCCGGTGTGTGGCGGATCTGTTGTAGGAGGGGTTCAAGGGAGAGGGCAAAGAGGAGGGGGGACAGGGGGCACCCCTTTCGGGTGCCGTTTTGTATTTGGAACGGGGTTTGGCGTGCATTTGGTATAAGTAGTCGTGCTGTCGGGTTGGTGTAGAGGGTGCGGATTGCTTGTAGGAGGGCCCTGGGGAAGCCGAACCTCGTCAGGACCGCGAACAAATATGGCCAGAGGATCCGGTCGAATGCCTTTTGTAGCGTCGGGATCCGTCTGTGGGTGGCAGTCCAGATTAGGTCATAGGTGCGTCTCGTGTTATCATAGGCTTGTCTATTGGGTATGAAACCCACTTGGTCTGGGTGGATCAGTGTAGGGAGGAATCGTTTGAGTCTGTTCGCAATGAGTTTGGTAAATATTTTAACGTCCACATTGAGGAGTTGGGGCGGTAGTGTCCCGGGTCTTGTAGGGACTTATTCGGTTTTGGTATTAGGCTAATATTAGCTTGGAGCATTTCTGCTGGGAGCTGTTCTCCTTGGAGGATCGATGTAAATAGCTCCCTAAGGTGTGGGAGTAGGGTTGCGGAATATGTTTTGTAGTACAGCCCCGAGTAGCCGTCGGGGCCCGGGCATTTGTTGGGTTGTAGGGCCTTAATCGTCTCTGCTACCTCCTCTAGTGTAACTTCTGCTGCTAGTGACCCACGTGCTTCATCCGAGAGTTGCGGCAGGGGTATGTTTTGCAGATAGCGTGTTATGGCTTCCTCTGTGTCTTTTGTGTTGTGTCGAGAGCGAGGGTTGTGGTCGTAGAGGGAGGCATAGAATTGGGTAAATGTTTCTGCTATTTGTTCGGGGAGAGTTTGTGTTTGGCCGTCTGGGGTGTTAATTGAGGTTAGTCGGTTATGTTGCCTCTTTTTCCTAGTCTATTGGCTAGGAGGGAGTCTGCCTTATTAGATTTCTCGTAAAACATTTGCCGCGTCCACAGCAGTGCCTTTTTCGAGTCCTGGGCCATGAATTCGTGGATCGCTTGTTTGTGTTCCTGTATCTGACGTAGTAAATCGGGGGTGGGGTCTAGTTTGTGCTCATGTTCCGCCTTGCGGAGTTCGGTAAGGTGATGGTGTCGTTGAGATAGCTTTTCTTTTTTGTGGGCTGAGGCCGCCGATATGAGGCTGCCTCTAATGACCGCTTTGTGTGCAGCCCATAGTGTGCTTGCTGAGGTTACCGAGCCTCTATTATTTGTGAAGAAGTCTTTTATGGCTTTGTTGATTGCGTTTTTGATGTGTGGGATGTGGAGAAGTGTTGGGTTTAGACGCCAAGCCCATTGTCTGGTCGTGTTCGGGAGCTGTATAGTCATAGTGATATCGGCGTGGTCTGACCACGTGATTTGTCCTATCTCCGTCCTGTCTGTGTGGTGCATGAGGGATGGGGAGGTGAAGAACATATCTATGTGAATAGGACTTGTGTGGGTGGGAAAAGAACGTGTAGTCTGTTGTCTGTGGATGTTGTATTCTCCACATGTCTACTAGATTAGTGTTTGCTAAAAAGGTGTGGAGTAGTTTGTCAGATTTTGCTTCGGGAGGGTGCAACAATCTCCTGCTGCGTGTTCTACGTCTGTCATTGGAGGGGGACGGCACCGCGTTAAAGTCCCCTCCCACTACCTTGTGATGGGCGGGGAACAGAGCCAGGTGGGCCTGTAGAGCCGTCCAGAAGTGTGTGTTGGGTACCGTTGGGGCGTATACCGATGTGATTGCATACTTATTTGGGCCTAGATGACCCGTTACTGTGAGGAACCTCCCCTGGGGGTCTGAGGCTGCATTGGTGAATTGTATGGGGCAGGTTTTGCGGATGAGAATGGCTACCCCGTTGTGTTTTCCTTGGGGTGAGTTTGCTTGGTGGCTTTCCGTGTAATATCTGTTACATAATGGGAAGGGCCTACTCTGCTCAAAGTGCGTCTCCTGCAGGAGGAGGACGTCTGCTTTGGTTCTGTTGGCCCATCGGAGGACTCGGTGCCTTTTGTTCGGGCTGTTCAGACCCTTGCAATTTATCGAGACACAAGTTAGTGTGGCCGTTGGCATTGAATCCCTGGAGCTTTGTGCTCTCGGTTTGCAGGGTTGGGGGGGGGGGGGGTCAGGGAGGGGGTGTGAGGGGGACTGGTCGCAGGGGGTATTACTGATAGGGCTTGGTCTTACGATATGTGTGCCAAGCCTGGTGGGCGGGGGGGGCGATGTAGGGGTTGAGGGTGTGGTTCGGTTCACCCTTGTGGGGGTGAGTCTGGTGTGGTGTGAGTGAGGGGTGAGAAGAGAAGAGGAGGGATGGTCACGTCCACTTCTCTCCCCTCCCGTGATGTGTTACCTTGTGTACTTGGAGTTTTGTCCGGTGTACCTTGGTTCTCTGTCGAGGGCTTAGGGAGTGTCCGTCCAGGCATGCCATTAACTATATACAAACAGGAAAAAAGGAGAAGATTTAATACCCCACAATTATAAACAAACTGTAGTGAAGTGCAGAGTGTCTCTCTAGAAGGGGGGATGTATTCCCCTGTCACCCCAGGTGTCGGTTAGTGGTCCTCCGTCTTTCATTTTTCATGTGCGGGTAAGGGGTGATCGGGCATCTTTCGTGGTTCGAGGTGGGGCCTGTCGCTATCCGTTTTGTTATCGGAGTGGGGGGTCCCTTAGTGGGGGAGCAGTGCCTCTCGTTCCAGGTCCTGGGGGATGGTTGTTGGGGTCCTGGCCTGTCCCCGTCCTCCCTCTCCCTCCCTCCTTCCCTCAGACCCCTTTGTCCCTCTCTTGTCACTTAAAGGCAACCGTGCCTCCACCGAATATATATATATATATATATATATATATATATATATATATATATATATACTTCCCCTCCCCGTGTGTGTGCAGTCTATCAGGGAGATTCAGGTGCTTCATTTCCAGCCTGAGGGGGCCTAGGGGAACCTTCCACGTCCCTTTCCCAATTTCCCCCTTCCGCTCCATCGCTACCCATGTCTCAGGTCATGTAAACAGTGTATGTCAAGGGGTTCACAATATCAGCATAAGAAAACAGTATAACAGTATTTCCCCCCCCCTTCCAGTGTGCGTGCCCTTTCCTGGTTTCCCCCCTCCGCTCCATTGCTACCCCTGGCTCAGGTCTTATAAACATTCAGACAGTATATGACAAGGGGTCCAAAACATCAGCATAAGAAAACAGTATAAAGCGTATTAGAAGTATGCAATACTATGTAAAAAGGATATGAAGGTCCTTAGCATGGGCCATATAACGTAATGGCGGTAAAAATGTCCTGGGAGTGAGAGTCTCTGCGTACTTCTTGGTGGGGTCTTAGGGCCGCTGCGGGCTGCCGTCTTGTGGTCTTGGAGGCGCTCTTTTTCTTGGTGTATGCCTAGGCGAGTGGCTGGTGGATTCCTGACGTCTTCGGGAGCTCCCCCTGGGGCCAGGCGGTCGGTTCGGTTGTGGAGGTAGAAGTGTGAGGCCTAGGGACTCAGTGAAGGGGATCATTTCTGCTGCGTTAGATAATGTGTGTCTGGTTTTCTCTGCGGACCAGCAACTTAAAGGGGTGCCCCCACATGTACCTTATGCCATGGTGGTTGAGGGTGTTGGTCAGTTGCCGCAGGTCTCTCCTTTTCTTAAGCGTAGAAGGCGCCAGATCTTGATAGAGGGCTATGGGCCGCTGATGGAAAGTTGGGGAGTTTTGCCGTGCTTGTTGGACCAGTTGCTCTTTAATAGGGAAACGGTGCATCCGCACGATTACGTCCCTAGGGGTGTCTGGGTTCAGCGCCAGAGGCCTAAGCGCCCTGTGTGCTCTGTCCATTGCGAGGTCCTGCAGTGTGGCCTCTGGAAGCAGTGTTTTGAATAAGTCAGTGAGGGTGGTCTGAAGCTGATCGTTGGTTACTGTTTCTGGTAATCCCCTCACCCTGATATTGTTTCTCCTGGATCTATTATTGAGGTCTTCTATCTCCTCCTCAAGTGCTGCCAGTTTGCCATGTAGGTAAGTGATATCTTGGGAGTGAGATGAGGTGGTGTCTGCTAGTTTAGTGAGTTTGGCCTCTGCATGGTCTGTGCGGCGTGACAGGGCCTCTAGGTCAGATTTAAGGGACTGAATTTGGCGGTTTAGTTCTGCCTTCGTGTGTGCCTTAATATCTGCAGTGGCTTCCTGCAATAGGCTTTGTAGGTCCAGTTTTGTTAAGGGGGATTCTGCTGTGGTCGGGTACCTGAGTTGTGTAGGATCTTTTTCAGCTCCCTCCATTTCTGAGCGGCAAAATGGCGGATTTGGCGCGCTCTGCGGGCGGAATAATGTCGCCACGGAAGGGGTTTTCTCCTGTTTCTTCTTCCCTCCACGCATGGGGGAGAGAGTGCTCGGGTCTGGGGATGCTGGATCGCTGGTTTTACTGGGTATTTCGTGCCTGTGGTAGCGGATGTTTGCAGATTGCAATCACGGGGGAGAGAGAGCCGCCGGACTAAGCGTCCATCCTCGATCGCGGTCAGGCTCCGCCCCCAAGTCTGCCATTTTAATGAGGCGAATAATTTAAATCAAACAAATCTTAATTTTTTTTTTCTTTTTTGTCCATCTGAATACCTTAGATTAACTCCAGTTTATCTCCAATCACACACTTAGAAGCAGCACTTGGATGTAGCAACCAAGCTATATGAGCCAAGCTAATGAACACAGTCCTTATATAACTCCTAAAAGCACAACCCACTAGGAATCTTTAACACCTTGGAAGGCCTATGCTTATTTGCAAACAATAGCTAATTAAACGGCAATCAATAGCAAGTAGCTAACTAATCAAATCAAATGCCTTACCAATAGGAAATCAAACCTTGTTCAATCAGTAACCTTTTCCTATAGATGAATCTTACCTGTAACAGTAAAAAATAAAAATCTTGGCAAAATCTTAGACCGTTGAAGATTCTGTAAAACTCTCCAGAATATCTCCAAACACACACTTAGAAGCTGTACTTAACTTGTCCTGTTGGAGTTAAGTCCACCCACCAGCTGATGCCCTGCCCCCTCTTGATTTTTTTAATTTTTTTGTGTCGGTAAATGCGGTTCCACCTCCCCCGCCAACATCCAGCAAGGTGGGTAGTAATCACTGACTTGGTAACCTCTGGTCAAAAACGACTGCAAAAACCCATTAGTCCTGGCTTTGGTGGGCAGCCGCCCGACTCGAAAGGTGATGGTGTAGTCAGTAGCGGCATGAAAGGGAACTACTAGTGATTTACTACTAGTGATTTACAGCTGAGACCCCAGTCCTGTGTTCCTTAGTCCCAAAGTGTAGCCTATAACCCCCAGCCCCCCTGCACGGTATATGTGCGACTTAAGTGACCATTGTCCCCCTGTATGAGCACTCACGTAGTTTGGTTCATTGGGGCCAGTGAACGGATCCCCTCATTCTCGTGGGCATCCAGAACTGCAGTATGAGGCCATTATGCTTCAGGCCTGGCTTGGCCTCGACGCCCTGCTGGGTAGGGTTGCGGTTGTTGCCTACTTTGGCCTGGGTCCCTTCCGGGTGGTTGCTGGGGATCGTACTGCTTTTGGAGGCATGAGCTGGCTAGCCAGTTAAGTACCAGAGCTGGCAGGAGTCCCCCGGGAGTGCATGAATCCGGAGATGTCTTCTGGCTTTCGTACCATCAGGGTGTCTTGACCTCGGCGTGCCTGCAAGTACTGTAGAGCGGTCGTTACTGGGCGCAGGGCCCTCCTGGCTTGCAGGGTGTAGAGGGACAGGTCCTGAGAGATAGTAATGGCTTGGTCATCCATGCAAAGTGGGCCCATGCGGCGGTGTGTGCGTAGGACATCCTCCTTTAGCGGAAAAATGTCCAGGCAGCACACTGTCTCTTGGTTGCTCGCCAGGCGCTGGAGGTGGTCTCAGTGCACAGTGGGCTTTCAGGCCCAGACGAGGTAGTTTTTGGCTGTCCAGTACTTGGCTGAAGATGGTGTGGAGTGGTTCAGCAACATTTTTCTGTTGGGCCTCCCTCTCTCACCCCCCAGACATGGAGATTCAGCCTGTGGCCGCGGTTACCAAGGTCATCCACCCAGGTAGTTAGATGGGCTATGTCACCCACACACACTCTGTTATCCCTGTCGTGGTTAATTCGAGGGACTTGGACTCCGCTTCTGTCACAGATACTCTGGCATCAATGTTAGCAATTTCACCAGAATGTAGGTTGCTCTAATGCCGCAACCCCTCCATCTTGAAAAAGTTTAAATGCGTATCAGGGGTGTAGGGTTATGTAGGCTTGTTCTTTAAGTGTTTGTGCATTTAGTAAGTGAGGCTGTGCGTTCTTAGATGCAATGTTTTTTTTAAATTAAATGTGAGGAAGGCTGAACTTGATGGGCGCAAGTCTCTTTTCAGCTATCTAACTATGTAACTATGATATATCCTTTTATTTTTTTTGTGTGTGTGCAATATTTGTAATGAATTAGTTATAATACACTAAGAAATAGATTATATTCCTCATACAGTTTCCTTTTAAAGGTGGAGACTTCCCAGCCAGTGGCGTCTCTAGGATTCATTTTTAGGGGGGGCACATGGTGGGCCAGGGACAAAAGTAGGAGGGCACATATAACCCCGCCCTCGCCGCATGTTAAGCCCCGCCCCCGACACAATGTGTTGTGTCTGTTTTTTTAATAATCCCTGTTGGAGGATTCATTATTTTCCACCAGGGATTATTAAAAAACTAACACATTTCCCTTGATACAATGCCATAGTTGCCAACATTTGAAAAAAAATTTCCAGGGACATTTTGCAGCACAGCTATCAATTACTGTCTGTGTATAATATCCCTGGACAGTCAGTACTCTCTGTATAATACAGGGTTGTGTGTATAATAAATTGGGACAGTCAGTGCTCCTTGTATAGTGCTGCTCTCTGTATAATACATGGCTGTTTGTATAATATCCCGGGACAGTCAGTGCTCCCTGTATAGTGCTGCTGTCTGTATTATACAGGGCTGTTTGTGTATAATATCCCAAGACAGAGAGCAGCACTAGACAGGGAACACTGACTATCCCGGGATATTATACAGAGAACAGCACTATAGTATTATACAGATAGCTGAGCATATACCCCATGTCCCAATCTCTAGACTACTAGTACCTGTCAACAGCAGCTCCCAGACGCGTGTAACAGGGCTAAAGTGTGCGGCAGCTCACACAGATGATTCAGCGGTAAAGCGCACTCGCTGGCAGAGCCAAATTGGGAATCCAAAGCAGCCCTGGAAAAAAATGTATGCCATTTCTACAAATATATATATATATATAAAATTGTGTGTGTATATATATATATATATTGTACAGTAAGCACACAAGCTCACTGACATGCACAAATAAGCTCACTGACAGACAAAACTATCTGACTCACACACAGGCTTACTACAGACAAACTCACTTGTATAAACACAAGGCTCACTACAAAGAAGTTTTTTTTTTTTTTTTTTTTTTTTTTTTTATACCTGTTATTATACTTGATTGTTTTATATATTAAAGTACTTTTTATAGTATACTTTTCTATATTTCTATTACTTTTTTTACTCCCTGGATCCTGCATATCCTTGGTGGGGATTATACCACCTAGGCTGTTTACACTAGAGCAGGTTTTATGCTCTAGAAATTGTAAGTACAATACTATTTATACTTTTTATTATTCTATTAGTACTTACTTCACCATTTGCTGCTATATTTTCATTTTATGATCTACGTTCTACTGCACCTTGAAAAACCCCTGACGAGACGGGGATTATACCGTCCAGGCGCATCACAGCTGAGCTCTGTTATAGCTCATCCCCATGTGAGTGGACTGTGTATAGCTTTATTTGACCTTTTTACTTATTTACTGTATTGCACTATTATGTTTTACTTTTTATTTTGAGGTTACCACCTACTGTTGAAATACCCATCGAATATATGTATGTATAATTTTTTATACTAATACCTCTAGGCGCGGTATACACTCCTTTTTTTTCCAATTTCTATTCACTACAAAGAAGATCAGGGGGGACACAAGCTCACTAAATAGAAGCTCACTGACACACACTAGCAGTACCATCTTAACAGCGTTAAGGGCCCCCAGGGCAAAGCAGTGCACTGGGGCCCTTCCTATACAACAACTCACAGGAATAACAACACACACGGACACTGCTGAGTCCACGCACACACGGACACACACATTTCAAGCCTACCTGTCATTGTTGGCTGTTGCTGGGGGTCAGACAGCCATCTTCTGGCCTTTGCAGCAGCAGCATGGTCTGCTGCTTAACGGCAGGGGTGGGGCTTATTGTTGGAGGTGGGGCTTCGTTTGTGGGCGGGGCCTGTGCCAGGGAGCCTGTCCGTGCTCCCTCCAGCCCCAGCACAGTTCCAGCTGAGCTGCTTTGTCCTGCATTCCCTCCCTCTGAGGGAATAGAATGTAAGAACATGGCCAGAAGGCATTTGGGGAGGGGCACAGCATGATGTAGGGGGGGCCATGCTCCTCCCCCCCCCCCCCCTAGCGACGCCACTGTTCCCAGCCCAGTTGAATAGCACCTTTCTTTGGTGCAGCAATGATGGTCTAGGACTACACTGGGAATGTGTTTGTCCAGTACCCAAAAGTCTGTTGATAACCAATAAAGTCATTAGCAGTACTATTGCACAGTTCTAATTAAAAAAAAAAAAAAAAATTTAAATGAATCTTTTGTAAGATCTATGTTTAACTTTAGGCTTTTCAGCAGTTGTGGGCTAAAACCAAGTGGTTGACTGGGCATTCTGGAAAATATAGGAGTGCCAGTTATTAGCAATCAGTGGACAAAAGAAGTCCTAGATAATGACAAATTGCATGCTCGGTAACGTAGGCTGTCAGCTGGGCCTGAACATAATTTAATTATTTCATTCTTTTGTAACATATTGGATCCAAAAGTAGGTGAACATAACGTGACAGCTTGTGACCTCATAACTCATCCAGGCCTCTGTTTCCTGACCTGCACTAAATTATCCAAACCACCTGCCGTCATTAATCTTTCATATTTATTTCACAGTTAAAGCCAGCATTTTTAAAATTCCATTATTTAGTCCCTGCAGAATGTCTGCTTGCTTTATGGCACACTCCGCTAGCATAATTTGAGTGTTTATCAAGGGGCGAGAAAGTTGCTTAACTCTTTAGTGCCACACGTTTTTGCACTGTGTGAACCATCTATCTCTCTATATAGTGATTGACTGATTTGCAAGAAGTTTAATGGGCACTTTACAAAGACGTTTGAGATGCGAGTGGGCTTAATAACCTTCATTATAGCATGTCTGTTATTTTCAATTAACTCCGCTTTGGTAAGTCCATGAATTTCCATTGCAGCTAATGAGTCTAGGGATGGTTCACTGCGTGATCTAAATTTCCACAAAACTGATACATTACTTACACCGGCAAAAACTGTGATGACCGTAGCACCCTACATATTTCCCAAGATGTTAGACTTTTACGTGCCTGGAACAGTTAGAAAAGTAACATGGTGTAAACAACCACTATGCTGAAATGGCTACAGGCATTATTACATTTATAATTATTTATAATTAAGTGCCAACATTTTCCTCCACGCTGTACGATGTGGAACATTCACAAAGTGTAGGTGTGCAGCTGGTATTATTTATAATTGGGCAAACTGGTACAAAGAGCAGGGAGTCATGCTCGCAAGAATATATCAAGCAGAACAAGATTACCTGTGACCTTAGAATCTAAAGGCAATAATGTTGAGTGAGACAAAAGGTGCGAATTTTCAGTAAATTAGCATGACTATTTTATTACATTATAGGTGTTGTCTAATTTGACTTTCCAGAGAAAAATTAAATAAAAATTCCTTGTGGAAATTGCATAATCTCAAATTCTTACTATAAAGAAAATAATTGCAGTCACTCTCTGTATTACAAATCTGTAATGAATACTGTGACAAACTAACTTTAGAAATTGGCTAGTTTAGAAGCCATATTAGATCACTTATGTTAAGACATAACTAAACCACTTTAGTCTAGAAAACACGTCTACTATTAAAAAGCAAGTGAAGATGATTCACTTCTTGACCACTTTAAATGCAGAAAGACTGTTCGCTCCGTTGCACAGATTAAAAACCCCTTGGGTACTTTACACAAAATCCCAGCTAATAACGCAAACCATTTTCAAGATTTCTACACATTTTCATATATTCGTATGTCACGAATGTCTTTGGGATATTTAATTTTTATTTCATTTTTTTTTTTAAATTCAACATTTACACTTGAATAAATTTAAATTGCCTAACGTCGCTGATCCTGCCCAAGGTATACTAGACATTGGAGTCAGAGTGAAACTTCGAAAATAGTTTTGTCTTTTAAACCTAATAATAGTCCTCCATTATAGATCCTTTCAAACTATCCTGATCTCTCATTTAATTAGTGTTTTCAGATGTACTTAAGGGTAGCTCTTCTACTTTGGTCTTCCTAACAATTTTACAAAAGGAGCATAAATGTATCCTTAATCATGGAAAGTATAACCTTGCTTTTTTTTTTTTTTTAAACAAAAAATCACTTAATAGCCAATCCACTCCATCACTGGGGACCTATCCTTTTAGGGAAAGGGACACTATAGCATTAATAATACAAGTTTGCATTCCTTACACTATAGCATTTCTTTAAGATGCATTCAGATTATCCCTTGGAGTGGTACGGAATCTGATATAATCTGTCATGCTCATTCATATTAAATGGATTTTGTGGGTCTACCTTTAGAATGTGCTTGTGTTTGGTGGGCCTAGCTGGCCTGTCTGGTTTTAGTTATCCGGAAACTTTATATCAAGTGGCACCATAACATTATTTTCTGATTCTGTCTCCCCTCCTTTCTCCATGAAAAGAATCTCCAAACAGTTGTGTCCATGGTCTTCCATTCTATTAAAACTTCTGTCTGTAACCTATGCTATATTTGATGAATGGAGAAGGGACAGTTTCAGCTTACACCGGTGATATTATACGTCCAGCTTTATGACGCTGTTACTTTCTTGTTTATAATCTCTCGTGAAAAATATTCAGTATTTTTTTATTTTTTTTATTTTACTTGGCCATCCAGTTTCATAAATATCAAATGATATTACAATAAAGAAGATAAAAAGGGAAATAAAGTTAACAGGCAATATTGGATTTGCTGCAATACATACATTTAGACTTGAATTATGCTCCCTCAGGCCAAAGCTTCTCTAATCTGCTTGGAGATTCTAATTAATTATTTTGAGAAATAATTTAATTTTAGGCCCTCCTCATTCCCATACTGTAGAATTCTTACAAAGATCTACAGTCAAAATTGTAAAGTATGGCAATTTTATTTGTATTAAATTGGGTGTTATAGCTTTCCTGATTTTGTTAGCTGTTAACAGGTCACGTGCCCTCTGGACTGCAGTGAGGCCTCAAACCTGATAAGTGCTGGGTTAACTTTGAGAATCCGTTTATCTTATTGAAGTGATCTGGGTGCCATGTCCCAGTCTGCTTAGCCCTGCATTGCCATTCTGATGGAACAGCAATGTTTACATTGCAGGATTTAAAGCTACTAGAGGTGCTTCCTCTTAAATGGCAGAGTAAAACTTTTCGCAATAGTCTTCTTAGTCGGAAGATTGTGGCGGACGGGATTTGGATACCCTGTGTTCTGCCTATTTGGTCTGTTTGATGGGTGTCTTGCCCTTGACCTTGGTGGCGGGGGGGCTGGAGCCCTTCCCTTGCCGTTTGACTCGAAGGCTTGTGGGCCTGAGGTCTCCATCAAGCGGTGTGGGGCAGAACTCATAACAGAACCTTCTCCACTGAGGCAGCTACTGCGGCGTTTATCATTGCCTAGAAATCTTGGAAAGGGTGAGTGTCCACCATGACTCGTTCCCGACCTATTGGGAGATAGTGGTAGTCAGTGGGAGTAGTGTTTGAGGGTCAGCACGTAGGGGTGCCAGACTCCTGGTAGAATTGGGGATCACCCAGGTAAAACGGTCTGAATTGCCTGTTTTAGTTTGTCTGGGAGTATGAATACTTGTGCCAAGTGTAAAGGGTCACCTCTATTAGATTAATCTGGCTACTGAGAGCCGCGGTGCAGGCGCGACTGACTGGTATTGGTGTTGCTCTGGTTAGCCGGGTTCACCACAAATGTACGCCAGAGTTGTATGCACGTTTAATTATGCAGGCTTATTATAGAGGCGCGTGGGGCCTGTCTCCATAAGGTCTGCAGCCGCAGGACCCACGTCTTTTCGGCTGGGTTCATCCCAGGTGTTGTGCCATGGTAACCTAGAGGACACCCACGTTCAATATGTACACTAGGCACAGAAATATACATATATGCATCCCTGTGAAGGGTACACCACAATACACCCAGTTTCCTTAGTGATCCTGCCGTCAAATCGTATCCAGCATGGTACTGTTGCTTTAATGTAAAACTGACAGGCAGTGTTTAAACATCCATATATGCCTGTATTAATCAGTGGTAAAGTTGAGGCGTAGGCCTCCGTGCATATGATCGGGGTTCACCCCGGGTGGCGTGCCGTGGTAAACCAGAGGACACCCACATAGAAGGTAATGGTCTGCCAGTGACCTTGCATGCATATCTGGGGGGGGTCACCCCAGGTGGTGTGCCATGAAAAAATACCCAGAGGACACCCACACAAATTTGTACCGTCAGGTACAGTAATATAATATGACCCTCTGTAGGGTACAATAATGTAATATAATATGACCTTTGTAGGGTACAGTAACACAATATGCCCTTTGTAGGGTACAGTGGAATAGTTGGTCCTGTTATAGGTACAGTATATGTGTTGTATAACAACCGTGATCTAGTATGGCTTCACAATAATACATAGATTGTGTGCATGCTCAACATGTAATCATCCAGTGTAAGGCACCATGAGAGATATATCCATGAGAATAAAAATAATTGTATCAATAAATGAATGTGTCTAGAGAGGGGGACCCTTGAAAGGGTTAATCCAGATGCAGGGCGCGGTGATCGGGTGATTCCCGATCCGCCGTGCGAGCAGGGAAGGTGGGCATCGTGGGTATCGCAAGCGAAAAAGACGCAATAACCGTCCCGGCCACCCGTCCCCGCACAGTCCCCTGAGTGTCAGCAGGGCAGGTCCGCGCGGCGAGCGCGGCACGGACAGCCGTGACGCCCGGGGACTGCCCGACCAGAAACAGATAATTAGAGAGTCAGATAACATAGTGATTGATGGGAGATACACTGAATGTGGGGATATAGGGAGACAGGTATAGATAGCCAGGTGCAGCAGAGGGATAAATATTTAGTATAAAGTGAGAATAGAGTAAAATCTTTAAATATACCAGAGAGGTAAAAATACTCTGACCTGTTGTAGGCTGGAGCAGCAAAGAAAGAGGAAGTGATGTCCTAGACAGGGCCTTTTATGGGCATCATAACTTTTTTTCTGATTGGTTATGTTTCTATGGAGTTTTCAGTAAAGAGAGATATGCAAATATGAAGCCTCCTGTCATGTGGTAAAATTAGCTGCATGGTAGAGTTGCCAGAAATAAGCATTTACTGCGCAAATCCCACAAAAAAGCCTGGTTACAATATGCCAGACAACACCTTGACATGCCTCACCACTTCTGGCACACTGTAATTTGGAGTGACAAGACAATAATATAGCTTTATGGTCACAACCATAAGTGCTATGTTTGAAGAGGGGTCAACAAGGCCTATAGTGAAAAGAATACCATCCCCACTATGGAGCATGGTGGTGGCTCACTGATGTTTTGGGGATGTCTGAGCTCTAGAGGCATGGGAATCTTGTGAAATATGATGGCAAGTTGAATGCAGCATGTTATCATAAAATACTGGCAGACAATTTGCATTCTTCTGCACGAAGGCTGTGCATGGTACGCTCTTGGACTTTCCAGCATGATAATGACTCTAAACACAAGACCAAGTTGACCCTCCAGTGGTTACAGCAGAAAAAGGTGACGGTTCTGGAGTGACCATCAGTCTCCTGACTTTCATATCATTGAGCCACTCTGGGAAGAAAAACGTGTGGCTTATGCAAGACGACCGAAGGCTTTGCATGACCTGGAGGCATTTTGCCAAGACGAATGGGCAGCTATACCACCTACAAGAATTAGTAGCTTCATAAACCACTATTACAAAAGACTGCATGCTGTCATTGATGCTAAAAGGGGCAATACACAGTATTAAGACCTAAGAATATGCAGACTTTTGAACAGTGGTTATTTTTTTTTCTTTGTTGCTATGTTTTGTTTTATGATTGTGCCATTCTGTTATAACCCAAGGTTGAATATGAATCCCATATGGAAAAAAAATATATACATACACACTGTTCCAAATTATTATGCAAATTCTATTTAAATGTCACAAAGATTAAATATTATTTTTTTCAGTTTAACTCATGGATGGCATTGTGTCTCAGGGCTCTTTTGATCACTAAAAAACAATCTCGGACACCTGTGATAATTAGATTGCCAGGTGAGCCCAATTTAAGGTAAAACTACTAAAAGAGGGTGTTCCACATTATTAAGCAGAGCACCATTTTCATGCAATATGGGGAAGAAAAAGGATCTCTTTGCTGCCGAAAAGAGTGAAATAGTTCAATGCCTTGGACGAGGTAAGAAAACATTAGATATTTCATGAAAACGTAAGCGTGATCATCGTACTATTGAGAGATTTGTGGCTGATTCAGAGCACAGACGGGTTCGTGCAGATAAAGGCACATTGCGGAAGCTTTCTGCCAGATCCATGCATCGGATGAAGAGAGCAGCTGCTAAAATACCATTATATAGCAGCAAACAGATATTTGAAGCTGCTGGAGCCTCTGGAGTCCCACGGACATCAAGGTGTAAAGTCCTCCAGAGTCTTGCAACTGAGCATAAACCTTCTATTTGGTCACCACTAACCAATGCTCACAAGCAGAAACGGCTGCATTGGGCAGAAAAATACATGAAGACTAATTTTCAAACAGTCCTGTTCACTGATAAGTACCGTGCAACCCTGGATGGTCCAGATGGATGGAGTAGTGGATGGTTGGTAGATGGCCACCCTGTTCCAACAAGGCTGCGACGTCAGCAAGGCGGTGGTGGAGTCATGGGAAGAGAGCTGGGGCCGGAATCATGGGAAGAGAGCTGGTCGCCCCTTTAGGGTCCCCAAATGTGTAAAGATGACCTCTGCAAAGTATGGGGAGTTTCTGACTGACCACTTTCTTCCCTGGTACAGAAGGAAGAACTATGCTTTCCGTAATAAAATAATCTTCATGCATGACAATGCACCATCTCATGCTGCAAAGAATACCTCTGCATCAATGGCTGCTATGGGGATAAAAGGAGAGAAAGTCATGGTGTGGCTTCCATCCTACCCTGAGCAAAATCCTATTGAGAACCTTTGGAGCATCCTCAAGCAAAAGATCTATGAGGGTGGGAGGCAGTTTACATCCAAACAGCAGCTCTGGGAGTCTATTCTGACATCTTGCAAACAAATTCAAGCACAAACTGTCCAAAAACTCACAAGTTCAATGGATGCAAGACTTGTGAAGCTGCTATCAAATAAATGCTCCTATGTTAAAATGTAACGTGACCTGTTAAAATGTTTAAAAATTAAAATGTTGTTATAAGTTTGATTGAAATAGCTTTTGATTTCAGTAAATATGCTGCAAACACAACAAATGACGATTTTCAGTTCTTTACAACCTATAAGTGTTTTGAAACTTACCGTGCGTAATAATTTGGAACAGTGCACTGTAAGTTTTTTTTTATTTAAAAAAATTACTGTACTTATTAGGAGGTTTGTTCAATAAAATTTGAATTGTACTCTTAATAGTTGAAAACATGAGAATTATGCTGACTGTTATTTACATCAATTATTTAGGTAAATGAGAAAAATATAATTTGCATAATAATTTGGAACAGGGTGTATAAACATATATTACCAGTTCTCCAAGGGTGTGTAAACTTTTGAGCACAACGGTATAGATATATCCAAACTAACCAGAGTACTGCAGTATGCTATGATATGGTTTATAATTGGACTAACATAATAAAGATCACCTGTCTCATTAAATCACCTTTTTTAAGGCCAAGTATTTATATCTGTTATGTAATCAGGATCCTTAGCAGATTGGAATCCAATTATATCTCCTCCCTAAACTTGTCATTTCCGCTTTTCGTCTCGGCAGAGTAATTATTCTCTATGGGAATTAGTAATACATGGGTTGAGTAGGCGGTAGAGGGATTTGGTGGTGTTCCCTGTACTTTTTCTTTCTCTCATTGACTCATGAGTGCATGCCCCACCAAAGATGCTAGTAGACCTAGACTCGGCCCCGCTAGCATTGTTACACAATTGGATGATACTGCTGGCAGAGGTGAGTAATGCCTATGCTATCAAATCAAGAAACAAAAATGATGTGTGTGACACCACACACACACACACACACACACACCTTCATTAAATATATTCTATATATTTTTTAAATGCAGGCTAAAAACCGTAAAAAAAAATTAAAGTAAATAAACTAGGTACAAAAACTAGGAGTTATGTTTTGCTCTCAACCATGTGCATTGCATAACTAAACCAGTGCGTCTAAGAATCTGCCTCGCTGAAGTTGTCAGGATTTACTGTAAGTGCTGTCACCTTTTGATTTTCTTGCAATTATCGATTATGGAACTACGGGACCAGAAACATGATCCTGCATTGAAAAGGTGCAATGAGTGACTACTTTTTATTCATTTATTTAGCCCTCAGTGTCAGGGTTGCTGCATGGTGGTGAAAAATAGTTTGTTTTATTATATCCATCTATGTACTCTCAAATGAGCACAAGTTGTTTAGGTACCTGGAGTGTCCCTTTAACTTCAAAAGTAAAGGGACACTATAGTCACCAGAACAACTACAGCTTAATGTAGTTGTTTTGGTGAGTATAATCATTGTATGCAAGCATTTTCATGCAAACCCTGCCTTTAACCCCTTAAGGGGGTAAAGTACATTTTAAATTTAGGACGGTTCAGGACCGTCATCGGCATTTTTTCATTGCCGACCGATGACGGTCCTGAACCGTCCTAAATTTAAAATGTACTTACCCGATCGCCGTCGTTCCCCCGGCGGCGATCGGCGGTGCTCCCGTTGTGGGGAGACTGCCTGCAGCCCAGACAGTCTCCCCATGGCGGATTAGGACCCCTGGGGCCATGTGATCGCCCAACAGGGCGACCACATGGTCACAATAGGTGTCCATGTGTCTGCCTGCAGGGGGACTGCCTGTGCTGACAGGCAGTCTCCCTGCCAGTGTAAAATAAAAAAAAAATGTAAGTTATAGTTAATAAAAAAAATTATTATATATGTGTATATATATATATATATATGATATATAGACATATATTATACCTATATAATATATGTCTATATATCATATATATATAATGTCATGCTAAGTGTATTTTTATATTAATATGTACATATATTAATATAAAAATACACTTATAATTAAATTACACACGTGTATATATATATAATATATATAATAACTATATATATTGTATATATATATATTATAAAATACAAATAATAAGTAATTTAAATTAAATTAAACATGTAAAAATAATAATAAAAATTATATATCTATACGAAATTTTATTCTAACTGTATTTTGATATTAATATATATATATTTATATCAAAATACACTTAGAATGAAATTGTATATATATATCTATATATATATATATATATAAATAAATAAATAAATAAATAAAAAGAATACGAACTATTCATATGTCCATATACAAAATTACATAAATAATTATATAAATATACACGTTGACTTCAAATATATAAATATACATATATAATTAAATTCTACGTGCGTATTTATGTAATATTTTTACATAATTAAGTTATTTTATTGATTGCAATTTAAGGGACCTGCCTGCCAACCCAGGCCGAAAGTCCAGAGAATTTAATTTGCTATCACTGTATTTTACCCTGTAACGTTCTACGACACCCTAAAACCTGTACATGGGGGGGTACTGTTTTCCTCGGGAGACTTTGCTGAACACAAATATTAGTGATTCAAAACAGTAAAACATATCACAGCGATGATATTGTCAGTGAAAGTGACTTTTTTTGCATTTTTCACACACAAACAGCACTTTTACTGATGATAAAATTGTTGTGATACATTTTCCAGTTTTGAAAAACTAATATTTGTGTTCAGCAAAGTCTCCTGAGTATAACAGTACCCCCCATGTACAGGTTTTATAGAGTTTTTGAAAGTTACAGGGTCAAATATATGGGTCAAATATTTTTACATTGAAAATGGCCAGGTTGGTTACGTTGCCTTTGAGAGCGTATGGTAGCCCAGGAATGATAATTACCCCCATGATGGCATACCATTTGCAAAAGAAGACAACCCAAGGTATTGCAAATGGGGTATGTCCAGTTTTTTTAGTAACCACTTAGTCACAAACACTGGCCAAAATTAGCGTTCAATTTATTTTTTTACTTTTTTCACACACAAACAAATATGAACGCTAACTTTGGCCAGTGTTTGCGACTAACTGGCTACTAAAAAAGTCTGGACATACCCCATATTGAATACCCTGGTTTTTTTCTTTAAAAAAAATATGTACATGTGGGGGGGTGTTCAGCGATTTATGACAGACAATAGTGTTACAATGTCACTATTGATACATTTTAAAAATGTATGTTTTGAAACCGCAATATCCTACTTGTACTTATAGCCCTATAACATGCAAAAAAATAGCAAAAAGCATGTAAACACTGGGTATTTTAAAACTCAGGACAACATTTTGAATCTATTTAGCAGTTTTTTTCATTCGCTTTTGTAGATGAGTAAAAGATTTTTCACATAAAAGTCAAAAAACATGTATTTTTTTCAATTTTTCATCATATTTTTTCATTTAAAAAAAATTAAATTACATGAGATTATATAAATAATGGTATGTAAAGAAAGCCCCTTTTGTCCTGAAAAAAAACAATATATAATTTGTATGGGAACAGTAAATGAGAGAGCGGAAAATTACAGCTAAACACAAACACCACAAAAGTGTAAAAAGATGCCTGGTCGCAAATGTACAACATCGCAAAAAAAGTCCAGTCCTTAAGGGGTTAATGAAGGAGATAATGAAGTTACTACTTTCATATAACTTTCATATCAGCCTTAATTATCTCCAGGTCGAGGGGAGGAAATTATACTGTACTGGGAGTGTTTAACTATTTTTCTGTTTCTGATTGGCTATATGATTTATGTTCCTATGGGAGGTCCCCTTGCACGGGGACTTGCATAAAAGCCAGTGTGGCATCATTAAACCTGAGTTCTGTTATACCATTCATCTAGACTTTGGCTGATAATTGGGTACCTGTCTGCTTTACTAAGGGAATTTACTTGGAAAGCTGTTATTCGTATGGGAATCGCTTATTTTATTTTGTCGAAGGGAGAGTTATAATTTACTGCTACTCTGGCCGTTCGGAAGGAAACTACCGAATGGGTAGTGGATATACTAGGTTTCCTTACAGTGGGTTAAACACTATAGGGTCAGGAATACATGTTTGTTATATATGGTAATATATTACCTTAACCACATAGAGTATTTAGCTTGAGTAATCTCATTTGCCTGTTCATTTTAGGAGCTCCTATATTAATGTGTATCCTACATGAGAATAATTCTTGAATGGGAAGCGTTTTCAAAGACATTTAATGCCTTTAGGTATATCAGTCAGTTAATTTACATACATTTAATTGTTAGACCTTGTGATTTGTACGACTGTTCATCTCATACTATTTTCTTTTTTTTGCAAATCTGTCTATTTGCATATCTACACTTCCTACACTCAAGTATTTTGAAGTGGCAAACATTGAGGTGTCAAAATTAGGGGTGTGTGGTAACCAGCAGCAAATGTGAAAATAAGCGAACATATAAGCCTCTGATTGCTCTCCACCACTGACCTTGGCTGGTATGCAGGTTGGTCGCACGTATTGTCAACGGCACCCCAGCCAGTTACCCTTCTTACTACTGCATTAGGATGCTATAAATATTTTTCTGAGCTGACTGATATAGTGCTTGTTTCCTTTAATGTATTTTATACTGGAATTAAAGGGACACTATAGTCACCAGAACAACTACAGTTTATTGAATTTGTTTTGGTGAGTAGAATAATTACCTTCAGGCTTTTTGCTGTAAACACTGCCTTTTTAGAGAAAATGCAGTGTTTACATTACAGCCTAGTGATAACTTCACTGGTCACTCCTCAGATAGCTGTTAGACATCCTTCCTGGGTCATGGCTGCCTAAAATGCATCCAAACATTCAGTATCTCCTCCGTCTGCATGCAGACACTGAACTGAGTCGTGCTGGCTCTGCCCCTGATCTGCGTCCTTGTCAGTCTCAGCCAATCCAATGGGGAAGCACTGTGATTGGATCAGGCCACCACTTCTGATGATGTCAGCAGACAGCTGCTTTTCTGAGGCAAACAGCATGCAGAGCTACAGCTTCAGGATTGAATACAAGTAAGAGTTGTTGCTATATTTAGGGAGGCATGAGGGACCCAGGGGGGGCTAGATGGTGGCTTTAACACTATAGGGTCAGGAATACATGTTTGGTTCCATCTGCTGTCTTAAGTTTATTACCTTTGTTAGCGTTAAAAATATTATAAAGCAAGGTGTTTAAGTATTGTTATAAAGGTTGAATTTGACTCAAAATTCTCACTGTAGTTATTCTCAATCTAGAATTGTTCTACTGACCATTTTTTGACTTTGCTTTTTTTTATCCATATTGTTTGCTTTTTGAATAATTTAACAATGGTTATTCTATCCTTGAAACATGGTCTCATCTCTGTTCACATATGATTTATTATCTTTAGTCATAAAACAAGCAATCAATCAGAAGCGTTAGTGCCTCATGATTGGCAACCATTTTCTTAAACATAAATATTGGCACCCGCCTGTCCACGAAGTGCAGTGTCAGCAGAAACTGATACACAAAGGCTTTCCTTTACACTTGGCTGCCACTCCTCTGGGACCAAGGACAGTATGTTTTGTATGTTTTGTCTAATGATGGGCCCCAACTAACATAATTTGTAAGATTTGGTTCTCAGACAAACTTTCCAAGTTTTCCCACTAAATATCCTTTTGGAACCTGGATGTTTCTAGACTTGCTGGAGTCTACTAAAACTGAACAGAAACAAACACAGGTTTTATAAATATGGGTAGACTTGCTCTTATAGTTCATGACACTTCAAAATATTTTCATAGGATCTCTTTATTGGGATAATAACTAGACTCTCTTTAATTTATTTTCCTTACGTGTTTTCCTCTGGCTCTCTTCCCTTTCATTCCTCTCTTTGTGTGTTTTTCTTTAGAACTTATCAATGTCGTTTGTTACGATAGGGTCCATTCACCTAGTAGTGACTTGTGGTGGGTTAAATAAATATTTAAAATTTGGATTTAAATATCAAAGTTAGACAGAAGGTGAACAGTTGCTCTGAACTGGAGACATTTCACGATTGTCTTGTCCTACATTTGTACAATCAATTCTTAATGATTTATTTATAAAATATTTCACCAGGATGGATATGTTGAGATTTCTCATTTTCAAGTATGTCCTGGGTCTTTGTCCACAAAACATTGCATTGTTACAATAGGATACAATATTACAAAAATACAATATACACATATATAAATTTAATACATAACAGGTAATAAATATATTCAACCATGACAGGTGCATTTTGTGCTGAGGTATGTTGCCATAGATTTTGAGAGTTTAGATTGAATGAAGATTTGACTGTGTCCCTGAGGTTATTCCATAATTGCGGTGCTCTGTAGGAAAAGGAGGATCGAGCCACTTTATTTTTTGTTTTGCGGTATGCTAAATATCGTGCTAGTACTAGATCAGAGCTTATAGGAAGTGGGAACAGCCGGGGAGAGCATTCTACTCAGGTAGGGTGGGAGCTTCCCAGAAATGCTCTTATGCACAAGGCTGGAAAGATGAGTGTGTCGGGATTCCAGCGACAGCCATTGTAGCTCTTTTAACAGGTCACAGTGGTGGGTAAAGTAATTACAATCTAGTAAAAAGTGGCAGAACGAATTATATAACGTATTAAGTTTATTAAGGTGGGTTTGCGGTGCGGGTGCATACATTACATCCCCATAATCAATGACCGGCATTAGCATCTGTTTCCTTACTGTAGGGCTTAGGCAGGATTTGTTTCTGTACAGGGCACCTAGTTTTGGATAAAGTTTTGAAGAGATTTTTTTCAATGTGAAGACCAAAGGATTGGGGTCTTGCAACATACCTAGATATTTGAAAGAGCAGCATGCTGTCAGTGTGCCATTTGAATCTGTTCTGATGCACAATTGTTGATTTTGTAGTTTACGTAATTTAGGTACAGTTCCAAAGGTCATTGTAACGGTTTTGTCAGTGTTTAGGAAGAGTTTGATGTCAAAGTTAATAAAGTTCAAGTACTGAATGCTACTTTTTTTTCCATTAAGATTGCTATTTTTGGAAATCTTTACTTTGTAGTAAAAGTAAATTAAAATGCAATTTATTAGGAGCTAAATAAATGTAAAAAGCTGTCTCCATGCCAAGAGAAGTATTTTCTCTAAATGCAGTTTTAGAAAGACTGATGAGGTACAGCTGATCACATATGATGCATGAATGCAGATCTGCATTGTATGTGATGATATGATCTGTAACTACACAAGTGCCATATAGTCCATATCTATATAGCATTATGCCCTTATCACACTGCGTTGAAGCTGCAAAGTCATTTTTCCTATAACTGTTCAAACAATATAAGGAAGCGCAGTTCAGTGATCCAAAGCAAATTTACATTTTGGGAATGTTAGAATTTGCCTCCAACTTCTTTTAAATAAAAAACGAAATAGCAATTTTGCATCAACCTCATAGATTCTCAGCAAGAAGTCTTGTTTAGAGGTGCAATTCACTCTGTGTAAGTTTATATCTCAATTAATTTTCTCGTACACTAACCTATCACTTTGTTATAACGCTGGGGAACATGACTGTTTTAGAAAGGATTGTGTCACTTACTTGTCTGTTTCATTATTTGCAGGTTGAGTGGGTGCAGCAACAGGAAATCAAGAAACGAGTTAAGCGGCATGCTCGTACAGACCTTAACCTCATGTACTTCAATGACCCCATTTGGTCGAATATGTGGTACCTGGTGAGTGCTCTCCTTTTTACAACAATATGCACAGTATTATTTATTTATAAAATATTTTACCAGGAAAGATACATTGAGATTTCGCTCATTTTCAAGTATGTCCTGGGTCCACAAAACATTGCATTAATACAATAGGTTACAATAAAATACAAAAACAATATTAATACATAATCTATACAAAATGCTGAAAGAGAGCGCACCGAGGGAGGCGACATACGAGCTTCCCCTGGCAGTTGTGTGCAACGACAGATGTAATTTTTAACGTTCGGCATCCTGGAACAGTTTCAAGCAGCCCAAGTCACGTGTGCCGGGGCAGAAATATATCTATGTGCAATGTTTCGAGCAGAAACACTGCACATACAGATTCATTGCACATAGATTCCTGCTTCATGATCACTTTTTTTGAGAATTCTTTATCATGTTTAAAAGAATACCAAAATGGAAAAAGAACTAAACAAAAAGGCTTGTCAATTAGATAACTTCACGGACACAGTCAGATGTTCATCCAATCTAAAAATACTTTGAGATCTATGGCAACATATCTTAATACAAAATGCACCTGTAATCACAGTTGACATTATTTCTGATCTGTTCTGTGTTTAATTTCTATATGTGTGTATAGATATGTATGTTGCTCTTTTTGTAATATTGTATCCTATTTTAACAATGCAGTGTTTGTGAACCCAGGACATACTAAAAAACTAGAGAAATCTCAATGTATCCTTACTGATAAAATATTTTATAAATAAAATAGATGCAAATTGAAGGTACATGTCATCTGTGCCCCATTATTAGGCTAGTACCAAGTTACTCTGAGACTAAGTACCAATAAATGACACCCCAACAAACGTGCTTGTGGACCTTCGACAATGCACCCTTTTAAAATGCTGAAATGCTCATACACGAGGATGCATAGGGGAGACTGTTCAGACTTTCAACAACAACAAAAAATAGGCTAGTGCAATCATACAGGTGGAAATGAAGCAAGCCAAGTTTATGTATCATTTGTGATCACCCAGGCTCCTGTGGGAATTGTAAGCTGGATAACAGAAGAGTAAAAAATGAGAAGAGGGATAGAGATGGTGGGGAGGAGGAAAATGGACCATAAACGTCTGGTCTGCCACTATCTCATATTAGGGAGCTACGTTAACACTCAGCGGACCAGACAGGGACAATAGAGTCCACCAGCCCCTCTCTCCACCCAAGATATTCCATGACTACTACTAAAAGCAAACGTGGTCACAGAGGCTGGAGTAACCCTTTAACAAACATATTACTACATTTTAGATGCTTCTGAGATTTTCCTTTTTGCAGACAGTCTCTTAATGCTACGTATCAGCCTGGAGTGACCTTTTTAAAGAGAAACCAGCAGAGTTAATGCCTTTATCCAACTGTTGACCGTGACAGAGGAGAGATGTGGGCAGTGTATGTGGTATTGTGCCTTTTCAGAAGAAATGGATGAGTGAAAGACTGCCCCACTCCACAACACTGTAATGCAACAACACTTTCACACTTCTGTTCAGAATCAAATACGTCTATTCCTTACACAAGACTTTTTTTTTTCTCTTCATGATGTGTCAGATTATGCACGAAAGGTAAAACTGCATACCTTATTTACGTAAAATGCTTGGCAGCAAAAATAGGTAGCTACTGGAATAATTCAAGATGGTTGGCCAGGATGGTGGTGTCACCATGGAACTCTCCATATGATCTATTTTGATTGATTTTAGCAGTAGAAAGAGAGAAGTGCTCATGCCATTGTACAGAACACTGGTGAGACCTCACTTGGAGTATTGTACACAGTACTGGAGACCGTATCTTCAGAAGAATATTGATACTTTAGAGAGAGTTCAGAGAAGGGCTGCTAAACTGGTTCATGGGTTGCAGGATAATATTTACCAGGAAAGGTTAAAGGATCTTAACATGTATAGCTTGGAGGAAAGACGAGACATGGGGCATATGATAGAAACATTTAAATACATAAAGGGAATCAACACAGTAAAGGAGGAGACTATATTTAAAAGAAGAAAAACTACCACAACAAGAGGACATAGTCTTAAATTAGAGGAGCAAAGGTTTAAAAATAATTTCAGGAAGCATTACTTGACTGGGAGGGTAGTGGATGCATGGAATAGCCTACCAGCTGAAGTGGTAAAGGTTAACACAGTAAAGGAGTAAAAGCATGCGTGGGATAGGCATAAGGTAATCCTAACTATAAGATAATGAAAGGGACTAATTAAAGTATTTAGAAAATTGGGCAAACTAGATGGGCCGACTGGTTCTTATCTGCTGTCACATTCTATGTTTCTATGTTTTTTTGTTTGTTTTTTTGCAGCACTGTACAGATAAGAGCAGTCGCTGTCGGTCTGAAATGAATGTCATGGCGGCCTGGCAGCGAGGTTACACTGGGAAGAATGTGGTTATCAGTATACTGGATGACGGAGTTGAGAGGAACCATCCAGATCTTATCCAGAACTATGTGAGTTTGTATGAACATAATAGAAAAAAATCTCTTTGACAGGCTAGTGACATCAAAACACATAATGCTCCCTTCTCCTCTGTTTGCTCTTCTTTCTTTTTCTTCTTTCCTTCTCTCTGCCTGAATGATAGTTGTTGTTGAATCATGCAGAGTTTTGCAATTCACTTCTTTCTAAATAGCGGGTTTTTTTGTTTTGTTTTTTTTTAAAATCCCTACTGCCCCTCAAGCATGTTCATTTTTGTTTTTTTGTTTTTAAATGAGAAGTCTTACTGCTTATAAAATCTGTAGACACATTAACATTAGGAATGTTGTCTTGTTCAAAACAAATCTATCCAAAAATATCTGGGGATGTATAAGTAAAGGTTCCTTTTCCAAAGTAAATGTTACTGCTTCTATGGAATGTATGTGACGCAATTATAGTCCATTATCACACTTGGAAAATAAAAGTTTTATTCCAGTCTCAGAGTTAATGAACAGAATCTCCAGGTTGTCTATCGCAGACATGCTCAGATTTTTACACTAAATGTGATGGTTCTTTTAGGTTATCATGTGTAGTTCCTAAAACACATTTCTTCACAGTTTAAGTATTCAGTGTTTCTAGGATTGATAATAAAGCCATTAAATCACAACTGGTGATTCACAACGTTGAATATCCATGGTAAGGTTTTGTTTTATCAATCCCAGCTGCCGTTTAAGGTTCCTAAACAGGACTATAAACGTTTCACACATCTTCCAACATTTGGACTTGTTTTATTCAGTAGGCATTGCTGTGAAAATTATATTTCCACTTTAAGGATTTCTGCTATTTTTGTATGGCTTGGATATTTGATCCTCTATATAAAGAGTAAGTTGTCCTTGTTGTTCATCGTTTTATTAGTTTGATGATTATTAGTAGACCTACGCTGCACGTACAGCCATACAATGCATTGGAAGAGTGACTTAACAATCATGTCTCTTCAGGATCCTTTTGCAAGCTATGACGTGAATGGAGAAGACCAGGACCCAAGTCCAAGATACGATGCCAACAATGAGAATAAGTATGTTATACTTTAATTTTGACTTCTAGGGGACATAAAACATTTTAGTTTGTTTAGTTTTTTTGTATGTGTTGGAAGTGATTCAAAATGACAATGCGAAAACAAATTCTATGAACACAATGATTGATTGTTCCCATAGATTAACAAATATGATTTGTAGGGGAAATATACATAATCTTTTGCAATGCACAATTGTGTGGACATACAAATATTAAATATTTAATTTACCTGTTTGGAGACTTTTAACAACTGAACAGTACAGGTTAAATTAGCAGTAAAAAAAGAATCCGCTTACCTCTGAGGCACTTTAGTGACATCACTCCATAATGCTCCGATCGCACTCAGGCATGTGCAGAGAAATGTCACATGAACTTAAGTACGTGGGTATTTGGGTATGTACATTATTATTTATCAGGCATCATTAAAAGGACATTATAAGCGCCCAGACCATTTAATCTCATTGAAGGGGTCTGGGTGCAGTGTCCATGTTCACTTAACCCTTGTATGTAAAACATTGCAGTTTTATCTGCCAAACAGCCACTATAGGCACTCTTTGCTGTTTCATTGAGTTTGGGTGTGACGGCAGAGGGTTTCTGTAGTGTTAGGTGTACAGCTTTGTAAGCAATGTAATATTGGACATGAATGACAATTTGCATAATTCTTTTACTACATCTGTGGGTTCTTTACAAATTCAAATTCTACGTGTTTCCTTTACATATGATGTTTAAAAAATTTTTTTTAAAAAAAATGAAATCACATTTGACTTTGTTGCTGCAAAACATTTAATCAAAACCAAAATGCTCCTGTTTTTTTAGGATCCTTTTTTCTTTTTTTGACCTTAGAAAAACCTCAATTTTCACACACTCCACAGTACATCCAAATAAGGTACAACGGGCTGGGGCTTGTGACATTAACGGCTTACAAAGATCGTATTTGCAATCCAAATTCCATCTTTCCAATGGGATATATTCTTTCAGCTCCTTGAATGCCCACTGTACCAAAAGAAAAACAAGTTTGCTGGAAATGTATTTATTTTTTTTTTAAACGAAAATCTTACTGGTAGATTTGAATGCTATATTGTGGTACAGAGAATATTGCTGATAGCAACATATTATTCGTTTCATACCTAAAGAGCGATAAATATGAAATTATCTTGAAGCTGAGCAATCTGACCAGAAGTAGTAATTGTAAGAATAAAGCATGTTTAAAGGATCAGAGTAGAGAACATATAGCTGTGTGTACATAAATATATTATTTTGTAACGTTTAACTTTCTGGTCCTTTAGGCATGGTACTCGTTGTGCTGGTGAAGTAGCAGCAGCTGCTAATAATTCATATTGCATTGTTGGAATTGCATATAATGCCCGGATAGGAGGTAAGGGATCCGCTCTCTTTGCCAGGAGTCAAAGTGCACGTTGCTGTATATTTCTGTATTCTGTCACCTGCTTCAGGACAATGACAGTAGCGTGGCCATTAGTCACACTTAGATGAGCTGTAGCATTTTTGCTTGTTCGTATTAAATTGTATAGAGATCTGCTTGCAATCCATGCCTGACAGAAAGGGACCTGGGGTTATTACTGCACAATGCTTTTCTGCCATATATCGAACAGGTTATAATGTTAATCTAAATCAACATTCCAATTATCTGCCTGTCTTTTCATACTATATTGCAAGCCAGTTGAATTATAGCAACTCTTTTATTAAATTTAATGTAGTCTTCAAGGTCGCCTTTTGGATTGTAAGAGTTCTACTGGATAAGACTCAGCAGGGTTATTCACTAAATGGTAAATTCATATTGGCCCATTTCTACTCGCCCTAGTTCCAATCTGCCAAAATAGACCACATTAAGCTCAGGTGCCTCTACCATTAAATACTGCATTTATGAACTAGTACTAAATACATAGATTAAAGATATAATTTTTTTTTTTTAATTATAATTCTTTATTTTGAAACTTTTACACTTTTTTTTTTTCTCATACATAAATATTATTCATACAATATATGTGTCACGGCCACGCTTACCTGGGGGTCCCCCGCCACATCTCCATTCACTCATGTGGTGGTTCCTCCTCACTGCATACAGGTCCAACTGCAAGGACAGACTGCCGGCATACCTATGACTCGTGGACTCGGCGTCGTGGCTCTCCACATCATGCCGCAACCCGTGGGCTAATCACTGTTTAACCATTGATATATGAGAGGTGAATACCTCTCCCCTATATAAACCCAGCTAACCTCTACCTCATTGCTTAATTATACTGTGCTCTTCGGTATATACACTTCTGTGAGTCCTGTGAGACGCTTATCCTCAATTGGTACCTCGCTTTTGGCTCACTACTGCCCCCTGGGCCCCACCTGTCAAAGACCAACAATATGTGAGTTTACAGATTTGGTGATAGACATTTAAATGCATATGAATATAAAAAAAAATATATAATATATGGTGCAATACAGATATTGTTATACATATCTTCCATGCATACTTCCATTCATACATGGGTGTCCTATGGGAGAGGTGAAATTTATATCAAATTCAATATCTTTGACGGGTTGTTAGAGATAATTTGGATATAATAATCTTATATGTTACGAGATTGCATAATTATATCGTTCTTCCAAGGTTCCCAATAGCTGTCGTATTTCTCCACTGTACCTTTTGTTATAAAAAAGCTGCGTTCCATTCTGTATTGATAAGAAATTTGATCGCATACAGCTGTCCAATTTAAGTTTGTGGTTTTCCAATCTTGAGCTTTTACTATTTTGGTTGCAAAAAGAATGTGTTCTATTAAATACTCTTGTGCTTTATTACATGGTGGGAAGTCTATATTCCATAAAAACATATATGGAGAAAACGTATTACTATTAAAGGACCACTATAGGCACCCAGACCACTTCAGCTTAATGAGGTGGTCTGGGTGCCAGGTCCAGCTAGGATTAACTCTTTTTTTCTATAAACATAGCAGTTTCAGAGAAACTGCTACGTTTATAAATGGGTTAATCCAGCCTCTAGCGGGTGTCTCATTGACAGCCGCTAGAGGGCTTCCGCGCTTCTCACTGTGAAAATCTTGCCGCGCATGCGCATTCACCCGAAGAGGAGGAGAGGAGGAGGAGAGCTGGCACTATAGTGGTCCTTTAAATTATATTTGTAGGCAAGATTTAATTTTTTCTAATCCTACGCAATCCCACCAGATATATGCTAGATTGCCCCTTTCCAGATGGCATCTCCAAAATATATCTGAATAATTTCTGGAAATTTTTATTAAGTTGTGTAGAAATCTGATACCACCTATATATTAATTTAGTGCAGTTCGATATATCACATAAACCCATGTCTCTTTTTTTTTTTCTTTTTCTAAATAGAGTTAACATAGTTGCTTCATGTAAATTGTATATGTTAGAGTAAGCTACTCCACCTTCTTTCTTACTCTTAATTAAACTATTACTGGCTATTCTTTGATGCTTACCCCCTTCAAATATAATCTTTAATAATGCAGCAATTTTGTCTAATAGTTTAGTATTTACTCTAAGAGGAATAGTTCTGAATAAGTAGACAACTTTTGGAAGTACATAGGCATTAATTACATTTATTTAACCTAACCATAATATCTCTAATCCTTTGGAGATGGATGGTTAAATTCCACCATATTTGGTATATCCGATTTTTAAGCTTAATTTTCAAATAATTATTGTAGGTTTTTTCCAGTCAAGCTGATATTAAAACTTCATAAGCTTAAAATTACTATTGGAAAGAGAATTTACAAAAAATTTTGATTTCTGAACATTAATTTTGAAATTTGAGATTTTGCCAAAACGATTAATTTGAGGTAATGAGCGCATCAATCGATTTCCACAGGGTTTGTCAGACAGAAAGAAATCATCTGCGCATAATGTTATTTTGCAGTTTCGGTTTCCTACTTGTAGTCCTTGAATCTTTTCATTTTTCTTGATTGAGATGGCTAGTGGTTCAATGGAAAGGTATGGAAAGCAGAGGGGTGCTAATGGACATCCCTGATGTGTTCCATTTGCAATGGCAAACCAATTTGATTCAAACATTGGTCCAACTACTTTGGCTGTTGGATTTGTATATAAAGGCATATTATCGTTGATCCAGCCCTTGAGGCCAAGTGACTCCAAAACTATCTCTAAGCATGTCCAGTTGACTGTCAAATGAGTTTTCGGCATCTAGGGCCAGGAAGGCCATTTCAGTTTTGGACATCTGATATGTGAATGATGTTTATTATTTTAAGCGTATTGTCTATTGGATTTCTGTTCATGACAAACCCTGATTGATCTTTATGAACGATCTGAGGAATGATCAATTTAAGTCGATTAGCTATAATTTTTGAGAAGATTTTTACATCTAAATTAGAGATATTGGTCTATAACTAGAAGTTAATGTAGAGTCCTTTCCCAGTTTTAGGATTGGAGATATCGTGGCCTGAAGCATCTCATTAGGAATGCCACTGCTTGGAAAGTCCTGAAACATCATTAACAGAATTGGTATAATTATTTCATGAATTTTTTAATAAAATATTGCAGAATAACCATCTGGACCTGGGGCCTTGGAGGGTTTCAGGTCAGAACTAGCCTTTTGGATCTCTATATATGGAAAGGGTGTATTTAAACTAGCTAAGGCTTCTTATGTGATTTTAGGAATTTCAAGATTGCCCAAAAAGTCTTTAATTTTAATTTTGTTTGGTAAATCCACACTTAGATGATAAAGTTTTTCATAATAGTTGGCAAAGTTTCAGCAATATCTTTTGGATAGTCTACTTGTCTGTTATTTGCAATTAGTTTAGAAATATATATATATATTATTTTTTTTTATCATTTTTAAATTTATTTGTAAGAACCTTCCCTACTTTATTATTATGGTACTATTTTTGCTTTAGGCAAAGAATAGTCTTGTCAACTTGTGATAGAATGTTTTCATTTATTTCCTTTTTAATGGTGTATATTATTTTAGTTCTTTCCGGACATATACTAGTCTTATTCAGTCTTTCATTCTTTGCCAACTCCACATATAAGTCTAAAAGAGAACTTTTTGATTTTATATTTTTTTGGCAGCCTAGTTTAACACATAGTCCTCGAACAAAACATTTAAGAGTACACCATAAGATTGAGGAAGAAACTGTACCATTGTCATTAATTTCCAAGAATGTTCTAATTTCAGTTTGTAAATATTCCAAGTCTGTTTCAGATGATACATTTTAATTTAGCCTCCATCTAGTTCTAGACTTATAGTTGTTATTATTACTAATCTCCAAAAAGACCAGGGCATGTCCTGTCTAAATTATGGATCCTGTTTCAGCCTTTTTGATACGTTCCAAACCATTTAAGGAGGTTAGGAAATAATCTATGCAGGAATATGATTCATGGACCGCAGAAAAAGAACGTGTATTCCCGGTCATTTGGATGTAAAACCCACTAACAGTCACATAGGGAGTTAGTTGTTAGGGAATCTTGACTATCGTTATTAGAGGATCGATTTACATATCTTTCTGGGGACAGTGTTACTTTGATTTTTATCTAGCTTAAAATTGATTACACTACTGATATCTCTATAATTAGTCTGCCACATATCATAGGTTCTATTTTATTATAAAGATTTGCTAGAAATTTCAGGAGTTTGATTTGAAGGATAAATGTTAATTAATATTGTATATCATTGTTTTATCAAAATTTGATAACGACCATTTTCATCCGAAACTTAAAGTATTACTTCTACCTTGATCTTATCTGATATCATTATTGCAACTCCTCTTTTCCATTTTGAGCCTAATAGATTTGCATGATACTGTCACGTCTAAACATTTGTTATGAAGGAACACAACTGCAGATTTCGTATAGTTTGAATATTTATTAAAGAAAGTAAAAGGTAAGGACTTTAATTCCAATTTACAGGTACTGTAGCTTTAAGTAGTAAACGATAACTGAAGTCCACAATTACAGGCACTGTAGCTTTAAGTAGTAAATGATAACTGAAGTCCACAGTTACAGGCACTGTAGCTTTAAGTAGTAAACGATAACTGAAGTCCACAATTACAGGCACTGTAGCTTTAAGGAGTAAACGATAGTAAATTGCAGACACTGAATCAATAAAGAGTCTCTTAGTAGAGTTAACGGTTTAGGTGATAGGTAATTACAATAGCTGTTCCATACTTTAACTGAAGCAAGACAGATGCAGATAACTGATATGAAGTATGAGTTGAAGTTAGCTGTAACAGGATTGCTTTTACCGAAGGACTTTTGGAGACAGGTAATAACAGCTTTTAGATGCAACGCTTATCACATTGGTTTTACTTAGCTGCCGGCATATAGAACACTGGTTTCCCGAGATCTCCTCAGAGGCGTATGAAGAGTGTTTAATCTTTAGTCGTGGATGAGGAGAGGTGAAGGGAACTTTGCAGAGTCTTTCAGTCCGGTCTGGTAGCAGAGGCTTTCACAACAAAGTTGTAGCCGGGTTGTGAGTAAGGAACGTAGTTCAATAATCCAGCCTTGATCAGCTGGTGCAGTCAGATTAAATAGGCAGACCGTGTCATACAGGGGTGTGGCTAGGCTCCGTGGAACCAGGAAGTAAGAGGATACCATAGTTAAGGCATTACAGATACACATTTGGATGTTTGTTAAATTTACATATTTTTTATGATCTTGAATCCAATGTGTCTCCTGAACCATAATGATATTCATTTTTTTGTGAGTTAAAAGATTACAAAGGCATCCTCTTTTCTTTGAGGAGAATTTACTGTACTGATTATACAGATATTGCATTCCGTACAGCACTTAGCATTTCTGAAAAATAACTCTGGCAAAAATAATTGAAGTTTTCTGTTTTTGTATATTAAACTAGCTTATGTGGTTGAGCGAAACTGCCGTCCAAATCACAGAAGCTCTCACTTCTAAGCAGAACAAGTTCTCTTTACAGACTGCAGCACAATTTTAATTATACACCATCACTTATAATTAACAGAGAAGTTTAGGCGAAAGCTCCAAATCCAGCCCTCCCTCCCCAGCGTTGCTGATTACTGTACTGCATTTTACATCAATGTTTAGAGCTTAACTTGCTTTTTAAATCTCTGCTTTTTTTGTTCTTTCAACAAAGGCCCTCGATTTTCAGTGATTTGCTCTTTCACAACCAGAAATTAAGCTGGAGCTATGCAATTTATTTTTTACCCTCGTATTTTTAGGAATCCGTATGTTAGACGGAGATGTAACCGATCTTGTAGAGGCAAAGTCACTGGGCATTCGACCGGACTACATAGACATTTACAGCGCAAGTTGGGGTCCTGACGATGATGGCAAGACTGTGGATGGACCAGGACCGCTTGCTAGAAAGGCTTTTGAAGATGGCATTAAAAAGGTGAAGCTCTACGTGGAGATGGATAAATGTTACTAACACACAGTTTACTAGCAAATTAAAGGTCTGTTCACAAATTCTGTAGTCCTATGTGCCTGCATTGTTGCCATCATAACTCTACAAATCACAATATTAATATGTATTAACCACTGGTTTCTTAAAGCGGCTCTGTCTTATGATGTCAGTATGAGTATTTCATAAAGATTATCTATTTATGAGACCCTCAGAAGTGACAAAGTGGGGTGCAGCAAGGGATGTCTTTGGGAGTTAGGCATTCTCTTGCTCATTGAAAGACGTTATCTGTGAAAGGCCTTCCCAGATCCTCCGTAGACCTTAGTGTTGTACTCCCAACAGCTCCTTGAAGATGAAGTCCCGGGAGCTGTAGACTGTTCCTATAAGGAAGATGCGAGGCTTTAGGTACATAGAACCACCTTTCACTGCACCCCGTGGCCACCTTATCCCAAGCAGAAATTTCACTTTCTGGGGGAGGGCCTTGCAAAATAGTGACAGATCCACTTTAAGCAAATAACATACCAATATCATATTATTCAACTCAAAAAGGACACTCCTAGCACCTTTATATCTTTTGCAGTGGTTACGACCAAATGGAGGTTTATTTATATAAATATATATATACACACACACACAGTTTTTTTTTTAAATTGACTTTAATATAGCCCCCTACAATCCAAAGCACCCACATTTCACCATCCAGCCTTATTTAATTCTGGGAAGTGTTCTCGCATGTCTTTGTTTGTGTCTTAGAGTATTGGGGGTAATAAGACCTGTTTAGTAAAGTAAGAGGCCATGCTTCAAGCACCAGATATAAAATTCAATTTATTAAAGAATCCATTTGAGGACGTTCAAGTATAAATGCAATGATCCAGCTTGTCTACGTTAAGTAGGTAGAGACTGGCTGCTTTTATTCCCCCCCCCCCCCCCCCCCATTTTTGCATATCTGGTCACAGACAGGAATTCTAGCTGTAATCTGATTGTCTGACTATGACAAGCAAACACAAATTGCTGTGAAAATGCAACTTTTTTTTTTTTGTATCTCTTTGTCTTCCAATAACTCATTCCTTGCTTTCTGTAGAATTAGCCATTTTACTGCAGAAAGAAGCCCTGCATAACAGGCAAGTCCATAGCTTTTTTTTTTTTTCTTTTTTTTTTTTTTTACGTGTATTTTTCTATTGATTTTATAGATTTTTCATTTAGACATTACTGACCATTGGAATGCATAACAACTTGGATATGTTGCAGAGTTATTAAAACATAAATATATCCCATCTATTGCTTCTTCAAGTTGCTTAATGTTATTTGTCACAAGTTGATTTCACCCATTGTATGTATCTATTTGTGATTGTGCTTTACCAGCTAGAGAGCCCCTTTCTTGTTAGATGAACCCTTTATTTTTAAACAAAGTCTCAACAAATAGTGCTGGATTGCCTGGGTCAATCACAGACATCAAGTTTTTTCGCTAATAAAGCGATAATGATTTAATGTGTTTGAATATATATATATATATATAGATGTATATGTAGGCATATAGCTTAGGTTATGAGTACAGCTGACACATGTCATTTGTTGATTTGTCTCAATATTTTTATGTGACAACAAGGATGGGCAGCTTCCTGCTTGTTAGCCCCAACACTAACGAAGCCATCAGCCTAGTTCCAGGTCTTCAGTTCTCTGCGGAGAACACATTTGCAGCTGTGCAATGCTGGTATCTTTCCAGACTTGTCAAGCATATCCTGGCTGTGAGCCATTAGACATCAGGACTTCCCTCCAACTTGCCCTCCCTTTAGAATTCTTGGGGACTTTAGAAAAAAATAGCTTAGAAAGGTTTTGTAAGGACGTAAGGGTTTGCTGAATGAGTTGTCAATATAAATTACTATATTGATGTCAATATAAATTACAACAGTAAGGGTGAAATTAAACACTTCTACATCTTTAGACAAATGGCAAACAGTTGAGAAGAATTTCTGTCTTTTGTTACAAGGCATGACATATTTGTTGTGTAGACTTTCCAGTTTTAGCTACTGTTATTTTGGTAGCGTTAATCAGGGTGTATAAGAGAGCCAAAAATTAAACTTTTTCGATCTGCATACTCGAGTAATATAAGGATTTTGAAAATTTATTTTTTTATATTTTTAGTATCGCATTCAGATAATTTTAAATTTGGTTGCTGATTGTTGTGTTTTTCTTCTTTTCTTACTATGTATTTAAATAAGTGTTGCAAAGAGACAAGTGGGTTAAAGTTCCAATAGTGGTGCAATCACCGTGGAAACCATTGGATTCTTTCTGCTGACTGTTTCCCTGGGGATTGCTCTACTTTTAGAGCTTTCTTACAGCCTAGCTGTACATCTGGTAATTACATTTTAGTATTCACTAAATACCTGTGCGTGTGGTAATTAATTGTCACTTGCGCTATTAAGTCTGAACTTGAATCAGGTGAAGGTCATGGCAATTTAAAATTTGTCAATGTTTTGCAGTCTCAGTGGGGTTTCTTCCTTTTAGGCACAGTGGATGATCTCATAAGTACCACGGTTTTAATTATAGGATGTCTTTTTAATCAAATCCAAATCTTTTAAATTAGTTTGTTCTGTTTCTTTGTGTCATATACGTTCTGGTAACTGAGGATGTACTTTAATGTATTGGCAGATATAAGTGTACTGATTTTCACAACGATTGCAGCTGGTGGTGATAGATAAGAGCCTGAAGTGTACCCTAGTATAGGGTTAGCCAACCTTTGGCATTCCAGACTACATCTCCTTTGATCAATAGTGCAAGGGACACTGCACTCCCTTGGTCTCCAAGACGTGACCAGACCTAAGATAGGCCAAACATCACTTCGTAGTTTGTGAAGTAGACAATGATCAAGGCACTAAAGGATAGCAAAAGAACAAGCAACGTTTCGGCTCTCATAGGGTCTTTTTCAAAGGTCGAAACGTTGCTTGTTCTTTTGCTCTGATAAATCTGCATCTTTGGTTATCCTTAAGTGGCCTTAATCATATTTTATTACATTTCCTTTGATGATTTGCCAGCATTATGACTGTAAGAGCGTTATGGGAGATATAGTCCATAACATTTGGGGTGCCGAAGGTTGCCTACCCCTCTAATATAACAAATAACTTCACAGCATTAAAAGTTAAATTTATATCTAAACTCTGGTAAATGTGCATTAATTAGTTTCTGCAAAAATATTCCTGTCTACTTGCCAATTAATATATCCATTCACATTTGCAGTACTTTAATAGACAGACACATTGGGGTTGTTAAAGTAATCTGAATGAACATAGACCTCAAAGCTCCTCTTAGAATAGATCTCTAGAACACACCTCGCTACCTGTAAAATGGAGTGTTCTAGGCTACCACAGTGTGTTAGTCCTCAACCAAGCTGTTTTCAGAAACTATAACCTAGATCTATTTTTTTTATTTTTTTTTATTTCTCTAAGCCAGTGTTTTAGTATATGTCTTGGTTTTCGCCTTTCAGTCCTAAACGGGCAACAGCTCTTTCTTAAAGTCCTACACAAACAAATTCCAAGGCATATGTTGTAAAGATAAACAGGCGTTGATTGCCAGATAGACTGACTGGTAATGACTGAGTGGGCGAGCAGCAGTGAGACAGAGGGAAGATGCAGATCATTTTAGTATGAGCTACCATTTCACAGAAGGTAGAGTAAGACAGGAAAATTAAAAATCAAAACAAGACTTAACAAAATGCGTAGACCTGTAGCTAAGGAGAAATAACTACAGATAAGTATGTAACACTCACAATGTAATTCCATGTATTCATTTTCCTCTACTGTTCTTCTGCAGGACTCATCAAACAAAAAATTAGCTTATCGCTGTAGTGCAAAGTTTAGACGAGTATACACTGACCAGGCACAACAATAAAACAACTGAGAGTTGAAGTGAATAACATTGTTTATATCTTCACAATGGCACCTGTCAAATGGTGGGATATATTAGGCAGTAAGTTCTTGAATTTATTTTGTTGGAAACAGGAAAAATGGGCAAACAAAAAGATCTGAGTGACTGACAAATAGTGATGGCTAGACAACTGGGTCAGAAGACCTCCAAAGCAGAAAGTCTTGTAGTTTTCCCAGTATGTGGTTAGTACCTACCAAAAGTGGTGCAAGAAAGGACAACCGGTGAACTAACGTCATGGTCATGGGAGCCCAAGGCTCATTGATGCATGTGGGGAGCAAATGCTTGCTCGTCTGGTCCAATGACTCAGTAGAGCTACTGTATCTTAAATTGCTGAAAAACTTAATGATGGCCATGATAGAAAGGTGTCAGAACATGCAGTGCATCATAGTTTGCTGCATATTAGGCTGCATAGCTGCATGCTGCTCAAAGTGCCTATGATGACCCCTGTCCACTGCTGAAAGAACTTTTAATGGAGATCTGAGTGTCCGAACTTGACCATCGAGCAATGCAAGAAGGTTACCTGGTCTGATTAATCATTTTCTTTTAGATGAAGTGGATGGTAGGGTGCATGTGCGTCATTAACCTTGGGAAGCTGCAGGATGCACTATGGAAAGAAGGCAGGCCGGCAGAGGCAATATTTTGCTGGGAAACCTTGGGTCCTGGCATTCCTGTGGATGTTACTTTGACACGTACCCCCTACCTAGAGATTATTGCAGACCACGTACAACGCTTCACTGCAATGGTGTTCCCTGGTGGCAGTGGCCTATTTTAGCAGGTTAATGCTCCCTGCCACACTGCAAACACTGTTCAGAAATGGTTTGAGGAACATGACAAAGAGTTCAAGTTATTACTTTGACCTCCAAATTCCCCAAATCTCAGTCCGATTGAACATCTGTGGGATGTTCTGGAACAATGCTTGGCTAGATACCACAGGACACACTCCACTCTTGTGAAGTCCATGCCTCTATGCATCAGAGCTGTGACCTACATGATATTAGGCAGGTGGTATTAATGTTTTTGTTAATCAATGTGTGTGTACATATATATATTTTTTTGAAGTGCATGAGGAAAAGTACATGCTGTGTAATGACATATCTTGAGAGAATACATGTAAAAAAACTGTACAGGATGTAACATAGTAAGAAGAGTTCACTTTTTTTTTTATTTTTTAAGGTAAAAGAGAATAGGCAAACAGAATGATATAAAGATAGTAATTCAAGCTAGATCCTTTTGTCACATGCATAAACAATAAAACCACTGGGTAGTTGTTAGAGCCAGTAACACAGTGAAGCATAAGGCTCTGTTTGATATATCAGATTGGTAGAAGAAGCCGGCCTCAGACTATACCGCAGATAGGCATCGATAGACAATCCGGCTTTGAGCTAGCCATGAGGTCACATCTTACTCCCCCACAGTCCTGCAGGGGTAGCCCAGTTACGTGTGGAGACTTCATAGGTGTGCTGCTGATTGCAGAGTGTCAATCTCCCTGGGTACGTGCCTTAAAGGGAGCCAGCGCTGCTCTTCGGGTGTTCTTTGGGTGCGTGGTGTGGGGCCGGGCCCTGAGGCACTCAGACTTTCGAGAAGCCTTCCTATTAATCCAGCTGCGAGGTGATTGCTTCTCCGATTGGGCCCCAGGCCTAATGCTGGATAGGTGTACTGCAGCTACATTCTCATGCTCCGCTTTAGCAGGCAGGACATGGTGGGGAGTTCTAAGCTGTATGCTTCTCCGGAAAGCCTGATAGATTTGGTCGTACTAAGCTTCAAAACTCTCTCTCCACTGCTGGATACCTGAGTCCCCCCCCAAAGCTGCAGAGATTTTGACACGGCCGCCATCTTAGGCACATCGTGCAGTCCGCAGCTCGGCAGGGGAATCACCTGCTGCAGGTAAGTAGTTTCCCTAGCGGGGACCGGGATAATCCCCGCCAGTCCAGAGGGGGGTTGCAGGCTATCTTGACAGTTGCCATTCAGAGTGGTTCAACTTTATTTAAGCAAGATGCAATGCCTTCTTTCTTTAGCCTTGTGCAAAACATTCACAACATGGATTTTGGGATTAAAGTTTGTTTTGTTGGAGCAGGTTTAAATGAAATATTACATTGTAATGTGTCTTAGGGTCGCAAAGGACTGGGCTCCATATTTGTGTGGGCATCTGGCAATGGCGGTAGAGAGGGGGATTACTGCTCCTGTGACGGATATACCAACAGCATCTATACGATCTCCATCAGCAGCACCACAGAAAATGGGTATAAGCCATGGTACCTTGAGGAGTGCTCATCTACTCTTGCAACTACCTACAGCAGTGGAGCCTTCTATGAAAGGAAGATCGTAAGTAAAAGTCTTGCATGATTTGCATTCTCTATCAGAAATAAGGATTTGTCATGGCTATCTATTAAAACATAAATCCAATATTTAGGCAGTTTGAGGACTTTAGCACTCTCATGTGCATACATAGATCCATATTTGTGTATATCACGAAGGTGTCTGTCAGATGGGAATTAAACTAGTGATTATTTTTTTCACCTACACATATGGCAGAATAAATTTTAGACACATTTGTTAAGTGCCTGCTGTTTGTTTTTTGTTTTTCTAACATTTTTTTACATTATTTTCTCTATATTTGGATACTTACGGAACATGCTACATGATATTACTATACTCTTGCACATCCTGTTTTTTCAGCTAGTAATGATGGTGATTTGTATTGCAACCTGAGCCAGTGTAAGAAACAAAATCCTTTGTTCTAAAGGCTGTAAAAAATCTCATTTAAGATATTGGACCAAAGAATGTGGCATTTTCTGACATGGCCTCTTGCCAGGGACAAAGTTCTAACAACAAATACAGCCACAGGGCCCTTCAACATGCACTATATGAGTCTCTTTCATTTAATGGATTCTTGAAGAACAAATAGCTTCTCTTAATGATTTATAGTCTGTACTTTCCACCATGAATCTCACTCGTACTTATTATACCCCCCATTGCCCTGCTGTTATACGAGCCATTGTGAATATATAACATCAGTGATGCCTTAAATGATTTTGCCATAAATCCATATGAAAAGTTGGCTCCACTTAATACAAACCTATAAGATTTATTCAGGATAACAGTGCTTCGTAGTTAGAAGCTGTAATACATGACAAAGAGAACCTGTGGTAAATAGCAGTTTTGATGTTAAATTGATTCTGTAAGCACCAAAACAACTTCAGCTTAACCCCTTAAGGACAGATGACGGATATATTCCGTCATGATTCCCTTTTATTCCAGAAGTTGTGTCATTAAGGGGTTAATAACTTGAAGTTGTTGTAGTGTATAGGTCATGCCCTTGCATTCTCAATGCTCAATTATCTTCCATTTAGGAGTCAAATCAATTTTGTTTCTATTTATGCAGTCATAGCCACACCTCTACTGGCTGTGACTGACACAGCCTCCCTGCACACCTCCTGAAAGAACTATTATTCTGTTAAATGAAAGAACCACTATTATTAGACTCTCTGTGTAATAAAGAAAGCTAAAAAATATTCATTTAGAATTTATCTTGATCCGGCTGTATGTGATTTAAAGCTCAATTAACAGAGCAGAAGATAAAAGTAAACACACTGTGCTGTAAAAATAATAGAAGCCATGACTATACATTGACAAGTATCCTAATGCTGGAATGTCAACTGTTACAATTTTTTTTTTATTATGGTAGCAAAAAAAACTGCATCAATAAAGTGCGGAAAGGGTGATTGTGTGCTCTTTGCATTATCCGTAGAATTTAGATTGTCATTCTTATCAACGGAAAAGATGTCCTTTACAATCATAAGTAAATCCACCTGCAAGTGTGGACAACCAGTTAACATTTCCTTGCTTACATGTTTTGAGGACCATTCCGTGGTTTTTACCAAAATTTGAGACCAGGAAACAAAGTCGGTATGGTGGGACAGGAACCAAAAATCATGACTGTCCTGTTAAAATCGAGATGGTTGGGAGGCATGCATTCATGCTCTGAGGTACAAGCATATTGGTTCCCAGCAGTATCTATAATTGACGTCCTGCCTGATGAAATCTGTGAATCATGGACAGTATCCCATAGGAATTACTGAATTTCCCTGGCAGCATGTAAAACATTACTGGGATAGTATTATTATTATTATTGCCATTTATATAGCGCCAACAGATTCCGTAGCGCTTTACAATACCAATCTTGTCACTCCCAACATAATGTTGAGGTGGCAGCTAGTTTGTAACTTGAGACTGATTTGTAGTAGGATGTGACACTTCTAGATTGGGTGATCAAAGTAATTTGCAAAATAAATAATTGGTTTTACAAAAAATAGCAGAAGAAAAAGGGAATCCTGGGAAATGATTTGCATGTGTGAGCTTCACGATGAATAAGTACTCATACTAAATGCTAACAGAACAACAAGGTATTTTATATGACACCATGCTCCGATGAGCACAGTTAGAAGCCAGAAATTCTTGGGCTGTTTAGGAGAATGCTGCTGTTTAATCTGTTAGAATACCTCTGTTCTAAAAAAAATCCTGGTCTGGAATTGTTTCTTTTTAACCAGAATGTTTTAAGGGTGCTGTGACAGTATGTAGTAAGACCTAATAACAGTCTCTTTTTTTGGGAGGGGTGTGGGGGGAGGAGGTTGCTTCTGGCTTGCATTATTTGTCCAGTATTCCTTGTTTAAATGAGCTTATGGAGAAGGCTTTTTTTGATTTCACAGACAGACCTGTAGACAGGTTTGGGTCCTTAATTTTGCTTTGTTAAAATACAAAAAAGATTGAAGTGATAATAAACTGGAACATATTGGTGCAGTGCAGTACAGAACATTGAGCTGTCCTTTTTGCCTTTTGTGACCTCTTAATCTTATATCTCTGTGGACCCCAATTTCCTTGTAATGTCCAGGGTTTTGCCATTCTTGGGTTTCTCTAGTACTGTGGACTGATGAGGCTTTCTTTATGTTAGTGGTGGAAATCTCGTAGTGAAAATTAGCAGTACGGGTGCGAACAGAGGACAAGAGAAGGTCACTGGCAGAGGAGAGTGTCAGATGGGTTGTAAATTCTGGTTAAGAATTGAATAAAAACACACAGGCTATCATAGCAACTTCATAGTTATGGTAACAGGAAGCTCCTGGGGCTTCTTTACCCTTTGGGGTAAAACCGTTTGTGAACGGTTAACGCCTAAGTTGGCTCTCCAGTGCCATTCCCCGCTGTTCCTGTACAGATCCCCTTTCAGAAAATCAGCTAGAGGGAGCCACGTACTGCTGCCGGGCAGTGGCGCCTCTGATTCACTAAGTAGCTCTTAATTCATAAAAACGGCATTAGAAAGGTATGCAGTACCAAAACATCCAGGAAAAAGTTGAAAAAACATTAAAATCATTGATAATAAATAATGACTTTGTGGAGATTTTTTCTTCATATTTTTTTTTATTTTTATTTTTTTAACCATATCTGTTATCGTTTGCAGTGTTGGTGGCAAGATAATCTTGCTTAAAAACATAGTAATGCTTCATTTTAAGGAGAAAATTTATATTACGGAGCAGACAGGGAGTATTGTCATAGTTAACCAACTTTGTTTTCAACTGAAGGAACCATTTTGTTCTATGTTTTTCTGGATTAAGTCCTTAGCTGCATTTTTCTAATCACTATTTCTTTAAAATGCAGGACATCTATTAACAAAGCGATCAACAGCGAGAGCTGAGATTTCCACGCATACTCTACCTTTTCTCTGTTCTATTTTATTTACCAACTTAGAAAGCGTTATTAGTTCTTTAAATGTCCTGTGTCACTGACGGATATTACCTTATGGCGAGTCCCTGAAATAAAGAGCATGTTTGTAATTACATTGCCAAACCATGCCCTTTACACCCCAGAGACTTGGTTTTAATGTTACACTGTAACAGTTCATTTTCACTGAAGACCCCTGGGCTTACTGTTCTAAACTGGGCCTGCAAGGGACAGCTGGAATTAAGGCTTATAGACGCTGACCCCATCTAAAAGAGAAAATATTTAATTTTAACACTGGTTTAATGGCTTCAAAAAACACAATCTATCCCCAAACACTGTACAGCACATGTATGGAGTCCGACATCCAATTACCGTGTCTAGATTTCCAAAGTATTTTCACATCCTTGCCAGATATCCTTATTTAAATATTAAAAGAATACATTCTCCTGTCGATCTGCCTCTAATTGGCTAGAGGGATGCGGACTGCTTGTGATAATTAATGTATCTAATCTTTCAGGTGTTGATATTCGGCCCAGCGTGAGAAGTAGTTATGCTTCAAGATAAATTATGTAAACCTGGGTTGTTGTTTTTTTTTTCATTTTAGAAAGTAGAAACCGAATATTGAAGGTTTTTGCTAGTTCGCTGCTTTACTTGAAATCATTTTCTTCAAAACCTGTGACCAAAACAAATACCCGAACAGATTTTTTATTTAATCTATAACCTCTCTGCAAAACTGCAATTTCAAGAGTGTTTGTATAGGGGTGAACTTTGTGTTTAGGCACAAATTACCTTTGAGCAAAAGGGAAGACTTTGGCATTTTGTCCTCGAGAATGAGAAAAGGGAAATATTTTTTTTTTGGAGAAACTAGTTTGTGAGTTGTGTATCACTTTCATCTGAAGCCAAGAACTAGAAGCCGACTTCATAGTAACATAGAGAACTATTTGTGTCGTTGACGGGGATGGATTTGCACGCAGACAGAGTAGACAAGAGCCTACAGTTGCTCATCTGCCAAGGGGACTTTATGGAAATCTAGAAAAGTGACTTTTTTGGGGTCCATATATTTTAATTTTGCCTCAGATGACTGTTTAACTGAAACACCAACCCAGAAGATTCCTAATTTTAGATAGTCAACTTTGCACTCACCAATTGCACACCGCATTCAAATAAGACCCTCCTCATTCAATTCTGCCTTTGATGTCTTACCTTTATCGAGTATTGGGGACAGTCTGAAAATTCTGTGCCTACAGCTGCCTAAGTCCTGCCTTGGTCATTGACAATATTTTTGGGATTGTCATTGATTCTTTGTAACATTTGTTTAGGTAACCACAGACCTTCGACAACGCTGCACAGATGATCATACTGGAACCTCTGTCTCTGCACCTATGGTGGCTGGTATTATTGCTCTTGCATTGGAAGCAAAGTAAGTTTTATTTTTTTTCTGTACAGATATCTCTAAGCCTTTTAATGACTCTCATGACTGCACGTGATGCTTGATGCTCAAAAAATTACTAGACAATTATCTTGGATCCTTGGCTGTAGTTAATGTAAGACAGGTCATCATCTACAAGCTCTATGCCCTACATGCTTTGTGGTAAGGATGTCTCGGAAGCGTTTTATAATCCGTGAATATGTATAAAAGTAAAGAATGTAATAATTGGCTTCAGTGAAAATCTGTTCGCTATCGGTGTGCAGCAAGACAGGTAATTGCCTTCAGTCGTTAGATACAACCAGTGGTACATTTGCAGTGATTTCTCTCTGTCTGGAAATGTCTTCCTAGAAGGTACCTGTAATACTTTTTAAAAGAAAGTGAAAAGGTCATCTAATAACTAAACCAGGCCTATGCGGTAAAGCAAACAATTACTGGCACCTTGGCTGCAGTGAAGAGTTTGTACTGTGGTAAAACAGTTAATTAGTTGACGTCCTCTGTAGTGGAGACTGTGTAAAGGCAGGTATATTTCTGAGATTTTAAGCTGTGGCGAGGTTTCTCAGATGAAGTGGGTGCTGTCTGTTCCCTGATTCTGTGGTAAAGTAGATAAATATATAATGATTTGCAATGGATGCTCTGTGCTATATATTGCTCAATAAGAATCTGTGTTTTAGCCCTTTTTGGATGTCTGAAGTGTTTGCTAAACTGTTCTGTTTTGGTGATTGCTCATTACAAGCTGTTTGTTGTAAGACTGTGCATGTGCTTTCTAGAGAAGCCATGCTCAAATGTATTTGTCCTCAACAGTGTCTATCCTACTGGGTGTTGTTCACTAACCTGAGAATTGGGATGTAGAGATAAGGGAATTGCAAATATAGGAATTGTAATTCATTTTTCAGCTCAACAATGTATTTTCTAACATTGGCAATTCCTTCCTAAATAATTTTGTTTCCGGTTTCCTGAATTCGTAAGTTTGACCGTTAATTAGAAGTAGTAATTGTTACACCAGATTGGAATATGTAGGTGTCTTGTCAACTAATTGTTTCAAATCTCCTGCAGCCCATTGCTCAACTGGAGAGATGTACAGCATCTCCTTGTGAAGACCTCCCGTTCTGTCCATCTTCGGGCCCCCGACTGGAGAACAAATGGAGCTGGACGCAAAGGTCAGAAAAAAAGAAGACTCCTTAGAGTGAATGTTTTATAGTCAGTGATTATCCAGAGTCGTGTGTCGCACTTCTCTTTATATCCTTTGCCCATTCCTCTGCATGACTCGCTGTTGAAACTTGAAACCGATTTGATACATTATATCAAGCAGGGATATTTTACATAATGTTTAACAGTGAGTTTGTGTTCCATTTACATGTGCTTCAGCTGATAAAACATTGTTGTTTCCAGAGAGCTCTGTGTGGCCTGCTCTGGTCAGATGAAGCTGGATAGACTAATGCAAAACACTGCTCGTTTCTATTGCTGATGCAGGTGTCTGGCAAAGGTCTGTGAACTGATCTCCTGAAACAGATCCTTTGAGAAATACTACTAAAGAAATAAGCCATGGTTTTATTTATTGTATATTGTATGACTATCCCTGCTCTGTAGAACTGGCCAGGGCTGGGTTTCTGGGCTAAATGCAGACCTGTCAGGCTTCTATTCTTTTCAGTCAGCCATCTCTATGGGTTTGGTTTGGTGGATGCTGAAGCTATGGTCGTTGAAGCCAAGAAGTGGAGAACTGTCCCGAGTCAGCATGTCTGTGTTGGAGCTTCAGACAGACGACCTAGGTGAGCCGGGCATTTTAATTGTATCATGACCCAAACCAAAAAAGGCTGTATCAAACTATATCGCCCTGACTGATCTCTCCTTGCCAGTTGTGTGTTCCTTTCTAGTGTTAACTCCTGGAGAGCTTGCAGGACACTTATGCGATGAGTTCCTCATTTTGAAACTCCTAGTGTTTATTAAAGAAGCCAAAAACTCTGTGCTTTATTAATCGCACATGCTTAGTGTGAGCACAGCAAACAAATGTTTCAGTTATTTTACATCATAGAACAGCATCACTGTATAAAAATCTAGTTAGGTCTATGGCTGAATAAAATTCACTCTGAACATTTTAAAGGGACACTATAGTCACCTGAACAACTTTAGCTTAATGAAGCAGTTTTGGTGTATAGAACATGCCCCTGCAGCCTCACAGCTCAATCCTCTGCCATTTAGGAGTTAAATCTCTTTGTTTATGAACCCTAGTCACACCTCCCTGCATGTGACTTGCACAGCCTTCCATAAACACTTCCTGTAAAGAGAGCCCTATTTAGGCTTTCTTTATTGCAAGTTCTGCTTAATTAAGATTTTCTTATCCCCTGCTATGTTAATAGCTTTCTAGATCCTGCAAGAGCCTCCTGTATGTGATTAAAGTTCAATTTAGAGATTGAGATACAATTATTTAAGGTAAATTACATCTGTTTGACAGAGCCTGCATGAAAAAAAAAAACTGGTTTCACTTTCAATCATAGCCAGGGGAGGTGTGGCTAGGGCTGCATAAACAGAAACAAAGTGATTTAACTCCTAAATGACAGTGAATTGAGCAGTGAAATTGCAGGGGAATGATCTATACACTAAAACTGCTTTATTTAGCTAAAGTAATTTAGGTGACTATAGTGTTCCTTTAACCCCTTAAGGACACATGACATGTGTGACATGTCATGATTCCCTTTTATTCCAGAAGTTTGGTCCTTAAGGGGTTAATGTCTGTAAATGTCAAGCAAAGCCACTTTCTTTCAGCGTGAAACAACTGACTTTGTTAGTTTGAATGACTTCTGTCTTCAGTGTACAGTCTTGATCTCATGCTAATGTATTATTATTTATAAATTGCTTGCTTGTTCAGTGCAAAGTGCAAAGGCTACTTTAACAAATCACAAGGATTACAGACTATACAATACAAATGAGACAAACCTGGCATAAATGGAAAGGAGACAGTTTCCAATGTGCCTACAATCTAGCATGAAGGAAAGATGGCCCAGGAGCGTGCAATCTAAAAAAATGAATGAAGCAAGACAAAATTAAAGCAAGGATTACATGCTAAAGGTTGGAAATGACTATAAACAGCCAGGTAGCCCCCATGGTGGATGTTTTGTAGTAAGATATCAAAGGTAACTTACAAGTCACCATTAATTCTTTAGGTCGAGTTGCCTTTAGTAATACGTCAAAGGCAACCAATAGTTTTTTTTTTTTTATATATATTTTATTTTTCTTAGTTTTTTGGTCTTGGAGATATTTCTTCATAGTTCAATAACCATAGTAAAACAATATCCTGTAAGTATCTTGTAACATATGCATAATGAATAAAGATATCAAATATAAGAGAAGAGAAGAAAGGAAAAGAAAGGAATAGAAAGAGAAGAAAAAAAACAATAAAGAACTAATTGTCGCATCATCATATACAGCTAATACATTAAAGGCAACCAATTGTGTGCCCATAATGTCTGAAGGGGTTTTAAAGTGTGAAAGTGAGCAGTATATAGTCTTGAAATGACTGACGTTCCACACTGCAATGTTTAAATATAATGCGGAGCTCTGCTTTTCTAAATCCATTTGGTGTGACTCCCGTGTAGTACATTCTCTGCATAATTGTGCCTTCATACACACAACAATGAGGTTACACGGTGCAAACACTGGCACCATAGGGTTAAGAGTAAATTTAAATAGATTGTCACTATGAGCAGCTTCTAAATTCACTGCTGTTGCTGTTTTTGCCTTGATTTTTTCTTCTTAATGTTATTTCAGAGAAGTAATGGGTTCTAAACCCGATTTAAATCCAGCTTTAATACTATTAGTCACATTTACAGCCAGGCCTGCAGTCTAATAATCTTTCCCTCCAGCCTGCTCACATTGAGATGGGAGCAATATTCCACTATGCTCGCTTGTGAAGTTGTTTCCCTACGACTCCCATGACTATCATACCTGCTCTGTTTGTCTATATCCAGTTTTCAATTTGTGTGCAGTACGTTGCTTTCTTTTTTTTTTTTTTCTGCAGGTTTATCAGGGCTGATCAGCTTATCCGCACTACAACTCAGACAAATGCCTGTGCAGATAGCAGCGGGCAGTATGTTGCCTATCTGGAGCATGTGGTAGTCCGTGTCAGCATATCTCACCCACGCAGGGGAGATCTGCAAATACATCTTGTATCTCCTTCTGGAACGAAATCACAACTTTTGGCAAGAAGGTACTGTGCAACAGAGTTACTAAACTAACCCATTATATAATTGCATGGCTTACTGCTACTGCACTAACCTATTCTTGAAATGTATTGGATCAAACAAAGCAATTAATGATCAGAAATCAGGTATTTGTTAGATTCTGCTTATTCAAGCATTAGTTCGTGTGTAGGTTAATATTGAATGAAAACTCTAAATTAAATATTTTTCTAAAACCGCACTTCCCATAATCACATTAACAGGTTTTGCTTTTTCTTCCCACTTCCTCTATTCCGATAGCATAACTGGTACTTACAAGGTATAAAATGAATGAAATACACCAATTACATGCTAACATTCCAAGTTTTCTGTTAAAACGTAACATTAAGTGTTTTTTATTTTGGGGAAGTGCCACATTACATCTATATCCATAGATGCAGATAATGCTAAAGCTTTATTAATTGATATTGTGCATCTCCCCAACCAGCGAGATGCCTTGTTAATGGTGCAGTATTTTTCTTGCCTGTTTGTTGCACGTTTTTTTTTTATTTTGTTGTTTTGTTTTTTTACCTACTTCTTAGTATGTGTGATCTGCGTTTTTTTCCAATTAGCATAACAGAAACAGACGGTTATAGAGCAGATCTCTGCAGGTCTTCTGCCTATGCAGAGTGTTCTAGAAGAGCTAAATAAAGCATAATATTTCACTTAAAATTCCACTATATTCCATAAATTCTACGGGAAGCTAAATAAATGCTAGAATTTCACGCTCATATGTAGCCCATTTTATATGCATAGTTTGAAATGTTCTGACTTTGTATTGATGAATAAATATATAAAAGTGACAAATAGTTTTGCTAGGACAGATACTTTCTTTATCGATTTCTTACCACTTGTTGATCAGAAGATGCTGCAGAAAAGTTAGTCCAAGATGTGTTACAAGAAACTGCAATGCTATTTATTTACTATAACTTCATCTTTATTTTGGATTAGAACCTCACCTTTCAAAACATTTTATACCTTGGAGAAATAATATTTCAAAGTGCTGTTTCAGGTAGTGATTCTAGAATCTGGTCCATTGACCAACTTTTTTTTGAAAAAAAACTGGAAGTTTTGGGTCTGTTTTCTGCTGAGCTTGAAGGGACACTCTAGGTACTGTAACCATTTCATCCTATTGAATTGGTTATAGTGCTTAGTGTTCCCTGGCAAAAAACAAACTCATGAAACTGTGTCTTAAGGTAAAGCTAGAAGTTGATCAAATTTGACTAAAGACATATCTTCCACTATCAGGTTTTGTAAATTCCTCCAGACTGCTTCTCTTAGATTGTGAGACTTAATGTTTGGAGGTGGAGGCTCCTGCAGTCCCGCTGGATCCTCCGTAGACAGACATCAGTGGGGTACTCTCATGGCCCCTGCAAGTGAATAAAGAAGATGCTGGTGCCTGTGGGACACAACTTCAGGTAAGTATAGCTACCTCCACTGCACTCCAGGGAGATGTTGCCTTAGGACATCTTTGCAAAATATGTAAAGATCCCTGGAAGAGACCAAGACACTTTAACACAGAAGAAGGGTACCTGGCTGACCACAGCCTGATAACAGCTGGAGGTATGGCTACACTCCTCTTTAGCCATACCAATTCATACCAGAGAGGAGTAGCTGGAATATGTCGAGAGTGATCAGCTAACACTCTTAGCCAATCACCACTCATTGCTGCATGGGCTACTGCAGGAGGGATGGACTGCTGGAGACTCTCATTTAACATTGAACAGAATGGTCAGGAGACTCCATGCACATAAACTACAATCATTCAATGAGAAAAAGGGAGTCCCGTGCCTAGTGTGTCTCTTTAAGTGCTATTTTTATAGTACTATGTCTACTCGATTGTTCATTTGGCTTGTTTCTTTTATCATCTTATAAAGCCATTTAAAACGTGCGTTTTATCGTAAGTAATAAGAGGAAGCTAAGATTCCAATGGAAAGTGTGTTATGAAAAATTCTGCAGCTGGAGTCATATAAGTGGACAATGACATCAGTCTCCATAGTATTAAGGATTCCATTGTCTCTGCAGAAAAGGAAAGGTTCCAATGGAAAAATGATTAAAATCTGTGTTGAATATGAAGCTTGCAACACTTTTCCTGGGTGAGACAATAAACACCATAGTTGTTTTTTAAATATTTTAAGATTTTATGCTTTTAGTAGAGGTCACTACAATTTGATAATGTGACTTTGAGAGTTAAAAATATGACTAAAGGGGGCGTGGCTTGGACACGGAGCGAGCTGGACGCGTTTGCTTAGAGCTCCGCTCCGACAGCGCCGCTAAATAGCAAACTATCGCAAAAAATAATACCAACTTGAAGAAAAACTGCCCCCAGGGATGGACAAACTGCCCCCCAAGAAGAACCCTAAAAAGGGCCACGAATCGGGTACCTCCGTGGCGGAGTTCTTCGCGGCTCCACGTGCAGCTCCCCCAAGCTCGGAAGATGGCGGTGGTGGGGAAGATGGAGGAGAGGGGCCTGCTATCAGGAATGAAGCCGCGGGATCGCAGAACACAGCTGACACGGCCCAAATCTTGACCACCCTGGCAGAGGTAAAGTCATACCTGGCAGGGGAGATTGACCGCTCCACCAGGCTCCTCCGCAGCGAAATCCAGGCCATAGGTGACCGCACCACAAGGCTTGAGGCGCGGCTGGAGGCCACGACGATGGCACACAACTTGGCCATCACACAAGTAAACCTACTGACGGCCAGAATGGCGGCAGCCGAACTAGCCATTGAAGATATGGCGAATAGATCACGCCGCAATAACGTACGCCTCAGGGGCCTCCCGGAGAATGCGGGAGAGGGGCCGGTGGCAGACATAGTGACCGCCATATTGAAGCCACTGCTGCCAGACCTCCCAGAACATCTATGGCACATTGAAAGGGCACACAGAGCTCTGCGGGCACGGAGACCCGACACCAACTACCCAAGGGACATTGTAATCAGGTTCCTGCATTTCCGAACCACAGAAACCCTCCTCAAGAAAAGCAGAGAGGCCCGGATCACTTTCCAGGGAGCCGACTTATCCATCTTCCAGGACCTGGCACCAGCTACTCTACAGAGGAGGAGGGAGTGGAGGCCCATCACGGAGACCCTGCGGGACGCAAGTATCCGATATGCTTGGGGTCACCCCTTTAAGCTACTAGCATTCAAGGACGGCAGAACACACGTTCTTCAGCCAGGAGCGGATCCTCGACCGTTCTTTGTGGCCCTGGGCCTGCCAGCACCTGAGAGAACCCCAAGCACGATGTCCGGCTCCGGGGACCTGCAGCCCCTGCCAGGAGAATGGCAGTTAGTCGGAGAGTAAGGTACAGGGGTACAACCACCTTCAAGAGACAGCGACTTGCCCACTTGACTTGCACTGGGGGGGCCCGGAGTCTCTGGCGTTGGGGGGGGGAGTGGGAGAGGCGCTCTGGTACCGGGACTGGGCGTTCGGCTGAGCCGGCCGGAGAGGGCTTGGACACGGAGCTTTGAATACACCATGCAGCCCCCTTTGGGAGGGGGGTTAAACAGCACAAATGGGAAAAACTGGGGGGAGAAGCAGACAAAAAAAAAAAAAACGACAAAGGGGGGATCACTATCACACAGAAAAACATAATGGACGAGGTAAACTGTATGTGTTCTTTAATCCCTGATGGCAGGCCTTATACATTAGCAGGTGCGGCGGCCCATGGAGGCATGGCACCGACCAAGCGCAGGCAAAGCCCACAACAGATGGCCCCGTGGGCCCACCCCGATGGTTCCCTACCGTGGAGTTGTCATGGCCGGCAGCGGCCGACTCCCGGAGGTATAGTGGCTCTCTCGCCGGGCTCCCCATTACCTACAATACACTTGTGCCTACCGGAGCGAGTACTTGCTCGTCCTGATCTAACATAGTGCCAAGCTTAACACCTACTTGACGAGCACAGGCCCGCCTAAACTACCCCGGGAGCATCAGGGCAGACAGTCTAGAGAGGCGATTGGGGCTACACGTGTAAGACTGCTGCCGTGCGCCCGGGGAAGAAGCAGGGGGGCGCGGGGAGAGAGCCGAGGCAACTTATTGCTCCAGACAGGCCTATAGCCTATGGGTCCGAGGGACAGGCGCCACTTAGCCGGATGGGACGGGTTCATGGGAAGAAATGTGGATGCTATGCCTCAATTGTCAATTGTGTACATATTTTTGCGTTACATGCTTTTTTCCCGCACATATGCTTAACTACGGTGTTTACAGGTGTACAAACGGTGGTCCTGCCTCCGGGGGCTGTAGTTGGACGCCCCGGCATTAGATAGACTTCACACCTAGGTGTACTGGGGTTGATGGCCTCCTAGTCAGGGGGGGAGGATCCAGGGGAAGTAATGGATGCAAAATGCCCTAACTGTGAATCTGTCTGAGGGATGCCCATCTTCACGCAATTGCGCTTACCCCTATCGCAGCTAAATACGCGCACTGCAGTCCCGCCACAACAGGAGCGGTAACTGAACGCACTGACCTCAGAAAGGCCCAGGGCCTACGGAGACGGGAGGTACATAGCCCATTAGCTAGACGGGGCGGGTGTGTGAGAATAGGTGCAGGTGATATAACCCAATGGCGCATAGATACTGGAGATTCTTAGTTTCCCATACATGCGCTCAATACGAAAGAGTACGCATGCGGCTGCCACGTCATGTCAAAGGCGGTAGGCGGGAGATTGGGCCCCAGCAACACATATAACCCATACATAGCCTAAAGGTATAGGTAAAAATTGCTCATGGACTAGATGGGGCAGAACCACGGGTAGAAATAGAAATGTATGTACTACACCTCAATAGTGAAATATGTAAGGGCAACATCTATAGTGAAGGTAATGCGCCCTAATTGTGAATAGCTATTGGTGATGCTTGCTTCTCCCCTCACATGCACTCGCCCCATCGCATACGAGCACGCATGTAGCGCTCACGCCATTACAAAGGTGGTAGACGGGCGACCCGGCCCCAGTAACACATATTACCTAAAAGGTACGGGTATATATTGCCCCCTGACCAGGTGGAAATGAACCATGGATAATAATATATGTAACATACCTCAATGGTGACTAAGTATTAGTAATATCTATTATGTAGGCATCACGCCCCAATTGCAAACTGATATTGGCGATGTTTACTTATCCCATACATGCGCTGCCTCTTACTGCCCCCCCCCCCCCCCCCCATCTCCCACATTGGAAGTCGCGCTCCTACCCCCTCCTTAGTGGAGGTTCTTCTCCTATAGAGGGAAGACCTCTTTTGGACGTACCCGCTACGTCTCAGGACTATCTCTGGCCCCACAGAGTCACACAATTTTGTCCTACCCTGGGACGCACACACACACTCATAAGGGAACACGCATCAACATGATATATAGCGACACACGCGGTGCGGTCCCACCACGGCACTGACACCCGTACCCCATACGGAAGCCGCCGATGGGCGGGATATGGACACGGGGACGACACCTCACACAGGACTGGCGATTAGTAAGTCCAGTCATCTCATTTCTCTTTTTCTAGACTCTTCTCTATTATCTTTCTTTCTTTTACCCCCTTCCCACCCCGCCCTATCCTCTGCGACGGGCTCAGCAACGAAAGAGCACTCTAACGAATCAATACTCAGTAAACACGGCAGCAACGGGGAGGATGGGAGAATGTTGCCATTAGACGGTGATGAGCGGCCAACACCACGATGGGAATGGCCCTAAAACTGCTCTCCATAAATGCTAAGGGTTTGAACGCCTCTAGAAAGAGGCGCCTAATGCTTAGGGAGATAAAACGTCTCAACCCTGATGTGGCGCTAATACAAGAGACTCACCTCTCTAAGAACACGACACTTCAAATTAGAGACCGTACATACTCCACATCTTATGAAGCCAGATCACATCGAAAGATCAACGGGGTGGCTATCCTAGTGCACAATAGATGCCCGTTCCACATACGGTCCATAGAATCAGACCCTGACGGAAGGTACATTATCCTCTCAGGGACACTATATTCACACCATATGCATGTCGTCAACATTTATGCCCCTAACACACCAGACCCAGCATTCTGGGAGACAATGACGGAAAAAATAAAGGCCCTTCCCCACGGTATGATACTCATGGGGGGCAACTTTAATGCAGTTCCGTGCCCAGCGGTTGACAGAAGCGCCAAGGCAGGGATGCAGAGGTCACAGGGCAGGGGGGGGTCAGGATAGGCTACTTTACAGCTTCGTCCAGCGCACTGGTTTGATTGACGTGTGGCGGGCCCAACACCCCGGGGAACTAGATTATACTTTTTATTCTGCTCCGCACGGCACCTATTCGAGGATCGATTACTTCCTGGTGAATAACACGACCATGGCAAAAGTAAAGGAGACGACAATCGGATCTATTACGTGGTCCAACCACGCCGATGTCACCTTAACACTAGACCACCTCTGCACGGTGGCGCCATGGAACTGGAGGATGAGCGCCCACCTAATGAGGGATGAGGGAACCAAAGCAGAAATACGCGCTGACTTACAAAATTACTTTGCTGAAAACGAAACGGAGGACGTAACCCCGCAAACCATATGGGCAGCCCACAAGGCAGTGATCAGGGGCACCTGCATTAAGCTGGCGACAAGGAAGAAGGCACAAAAGACCAAAGAGGTTACACGACTTCTGGAAGAACTGAGAAAGGCGGAGCAAAAACATAAAACCGCCCCCAACCCCCAACTCATGGAGCAAGTACAAGGGATCAGACGATCCATCACCACTTTACTGATGGATGACTCCATCAAGGCACTTAATTGGACGAAGAGAACATACTATGAACATTCGAACAAGATGGATACACTATTGGCCCGAACCCTACGACCGCGTCAAAATAGAGCCCCGATCACTACAATCAAACATGGAGACGGAACGATGAAAAGGACCCCCGCAGAGGTCGCGCAAGTCTTCACCGACTATTATACGCAACTCTACAATCACTCGCCAAGGACACGAGCGTCCCAGGAAGAGGCTACTGTACAAATGCAGAATTTTTTACGGGACCTAGAGCTCCCAAAACTCCCGACAGCAACAGCACAACTTCTGGACGAGGCAATAACGAGGGAGGAAGTGGACAGGGCTATAGCAGGCCTGAAAGGTAACAGGGCACCGGGACCAGATGGCTTCGATGGAGCGTACTATAAGGCCTTTCGGGAGGAACTATCCCCGCGACTAGCACGAGTATTTAACGACCTCATGGAGGGCGGTAGCACAGAAAGCAGTATGTCCCTAGCTAACATAATACTCCTTCAGAAACCAGGCAGGGACCCACTACTCCCTGACAATTACAGGCCTATATCGCTGATTAATCACAACGTCAAGATACTAGCGAAGATACTTGCAGAACGACTGAACCCCGCACTGAACACTTTGATCCACCCGGACCAGGTGGGATTCGTGCCTGATAGGCAACTATTTGAGAACACCCGGAGGAACATAGACCTCATCTGGCGCCAAAGGACCTCTACCACACCAACACTCCTGGTATCATTAGATGCCGAGAAGGCCTTCGACAGAGTCGAGTGGCCATACCTATTCGACCTCCTGAAATATCTGAACTTTCCAGAACGATATGTACAAGCCATAAAGGCCATGTACGATCACGCCTCCGCACAGGTTAAGATTGCAGGAGCCGGGCCCCTTTCCCCCCTTTTGTTTGTACTGTCACTAGAGCCACTAATGCAAGCTATGAGACAACACCCTCTGATCACAGGGATAAAGGTGGCGGGGCAGGAGTTCCTTGCCTCTGCCTATGCAGATGACGTAATGTTGACCCTCACGAGACCCACTGAATCCATGGCAGCGCTCAGAGGCCTACTAACACAGTTCGGTGCGTTTTCCGGATACAAGGCGAACCTGGAAAAATCAAGCGCCCTCCCGATCGGAATGACGGCAGAAGACATAGCGACCATACGAGAAACCCATAACATTCCGATAGTACGAGACCACTTAAAATACCTAGGGGTACGCCTACCCGATGACCCGAAGAAACTTCACCTCTTGAACTACACTCCCCTGATCAGGACACTCATACACGATATGGAAAGATGGCACGACAAACCCATATCTTGGATAGGACGCATCCACACGGTAAAGATGAATGTATTACCAAGAATTCTATTCCTCTTCCAGGCGTTGCCAGTCAAGTTGCTCAAATCCGACCTAGCGCACCTTCAAAAAGCAATAGGTGATTTCATTTGGCAGAACCACAGACACAGGATCTCCAGAAATATATTATACAAACAGAAGCAAAGAGGGGGGTTGGGCTTGCCACACCTCTACTCATACTATCTAGCGGCACAGCTGGCACAGGTCGCCATGTGGCATACACCCCTAGAGAGGAGAAGATGGGTAGATCTGGAGTCACTCATGACAGGGTCCGACCTCCCACAGTATCACATGTGGGTACGCAGAGAAGATAGACCTATCCTGAGAACGACATGCCCAGCTATCCTGAACTCCCTGTCAATCTGGGACGCACATGCTCACAGGTATAACCTAACATCAAAATTATCCCCCTTGACCCCCATACTGAGGAACAGGGCTTTCCTGCCAGGCTTAGCAGCTAGGGAATTCGCTAACTTAGAGACAGCAGGGATCCAGAGGATCTGCCATATGTATGAACATAAGAAACTAGTACCCTTCGACCAACACCAACAGAGAACGCACCTTACCCCCACTGACTTCTTCCGGTATATGCAGCTGAGAGATGTCCAGCGGCCAGACGTTAGACAGGCAGCGACAGGACCTATGACATTTTTTGAGAGAATGTGTCTTAACGAATCCACGCGGAAAGGCTTAATAACTACGATGTACACACACATATGCTCAGAAACAAAGGAGTAGGGCCCACTAACATACACAGAGGCGTGGGAAAGAGATCTGGGGGAGGTGCTGGAGGGGGAGGATTGGAGGGACATCTGGGAGGCAAACCACAACGTATCCATCTGTGTAACATTACAGGAACAATCCTACAAAACAATGTTTAGGTGGTACACCACCCCAGTCACACTACACCGCATGAGACAAACACCCACCGATGATTGTTGGAGGGGTTGCGGACACAGGGGCACATACCTTCATATGTGGTGGGAATGCCCCAAAGCTCAATTATACTGGTCTCAGATACACCGAGTATTGTATGGAATATTCCATAAAGCACCTGACCTTGACCCCTGGACATACCTCCTAAACAGACCCATAGATAACTGGACGAGGGAGGAACAAAAATGAGTACATAAAATCTCTCTGGCGGCTAGGAGAGCGATGGCGCAAACTTGGTTACAGACGGAATTACCCAACACCCAGAGAGTAATAGGTAACATTAAGGAGGTACACCTAATGGATAGCCTAACGGCCAGAATGAGAGGGACCACATCTAAATTCGACAAATTGTGGGAGCCTTGGCACGACTATGTTCTTCTCACTCCCCCCTAGATCATCAGCTTCACAAAAACCTCAAATTAAGCGACAATTACAAGCCGTGCTGGGACGTCGCAGGGGACCTACATCCCCCCCCCCCTCCCCTTGTTCTCCCTTGCTTTTCTTCTCTCTCTTTTCTCCCTCTGCGTCCTCCCCACCACCCGCAGACTAGGGGTGGGGAGAACATGGGGATCCTTCTCATAATCTCCAGAACACTAGCGAATAACCACACAACACAACTCAGTACATGATCGGTACTCAAACTCGAATTGCTAGACAAATAGGCTGGTACAAAACTACTGGTGAGGCCCCGAGTAGAGGGACTAGACGTTCTGGCCCATTGAGTTACGGTATGATCCGTAAGGTCATGTTATGTTTTTTCTAATGTTTTATAATGGTTTCACCTATACAACGTAAAGAAGGAAAAAATAAAAAAAATGCCTTGGCGTACTATGACGATCATAGCATTATTGTACGGGAGGACATTTCACAGCATAACTGTACAGCCAAAAATGATGTACTCATTATGAATATGTTTTAGCGGCTTCTGCGCAAGCCCATACAATGTCTGACGCATCACTATGTATGCCAAGCTGCAAAAATAAAGTATTCAAAAAAAAAAAAAATATGACTAAAGGACAAGATAAAGGAATGTCCAACTTCTGTAACTCCCTGTTCAAATGCCACAACCGGACTGTTTGACTTATAAATGATTAAAGAGCTTATCACAAATTCAGCACCTTCTGCCAAGTTTGTCATTATTTTATTTAGTTATGACCTTGCTGAATTGGCTGTTTACAAACACTGTGCACGCTTGACCGCATTCTGTGTCTTCTCTTGCACATAGGTACCCTTTGAATACTTGTTCCAGAAATGGTCTAGAAAACTGAATCCCCCATTGGCGTTAATTCGATCCTTAGACTAAATATCTTTTGTGTTAAGCTGGATCTTGTGGTTTTTTAAGTCTTTGAACTGGACCTTTATTGTAGAAGTGATTGTACTGGTGGTGCCTCTACCTTGGTTTTAGTAGAATCTCTGGATGCTTGTAGCTCATGATAACTGTCATACATGCAGTCTGGCTGGTCTACCGAGTTGGTGGATCTGCAACATGATTCATAGCAGGGACAGGTCTGAAAGCTGAAGAGCACCAGTTGACTCTTCACTCAGCATCCTGGGGGATATGAAAATTTGATAGTACTGCCAGAGACCAAGAAAAGATTAGGTTTTCAGTAAAAAATAAAAATGAAAAAACATCTGAACAGGGTTGGAGAGATGAGATACTGTGCGGTCATGTTTTTAGGTAATTGGCAGATCATATTCACTGTACTGAAGTGTTGGGCAACTATGTTGAGTATGTGTCCATATTCAGATTACTAGTAAATAAACTGTATGTATGAAGCGGTCATATGACATTGGGAATCATGCACAGTGATAAACATTTAATGTCAGTCATATGAGTGATCAAGCAACACTGTTATACACAGAAGACAACTGGACAAGCAAAGGATGAGGACCGAGAAGTTTAAACGTTTTATAGTACTGAAAGGACCTACTAGAGTTCATTTTGCAGCAGTGCATGTCTTGCAGTACCATTCATTACAAGGGTGATTTATCAAGGCAAAAACGGGTGAGATTCTGGGACAAAGATGTACATAAGAAACTTTAACGGAAACCAATTGTCTGTCAACATCCATCACTTTGCAGCTAAGATAGAACCTGTTTTGTCTTGATAAATTTTCCTAGATGTTTAAAGTGCACTTGTCTGTGTCATTCTCTGTGATTGTATAGATTGTTGTAATTGCCATCCAGTATATATGGAAAATAAAGCAAAAAAAAAAAAAAAGGCTTATGGTGTAGGATGTCTATACACAAGGTAGGTAGTAAATAAGTGGTATCCTACTTACAATATCCAGAGAAATTACTTTCTCTGGTTTGGAGAGCGTTGGTGGTATTATCCCACTTGGGAAATGCAGGATGAACCATGGTGGGGATAATATCACCAACACAGTTTGTCACTTTATGAATTCTCTGTGATGGCAGTCTGTTAATGACTCTAAACCTCAGGATTCACTGGGCAGTATGTAGTATGTCAACACAGGGTAAAATCACATGGAGATGTTTGACGTGTCTTTGAAGGTCAAGAAACTGAAAATCTAGTACAAACCCCAAACTATTCTTTGTGTGTTTGTATACCTCAAACTATCCTTCATGTATTTATATATTCATCCTGTCAAATCTGACCAAACTTCAGGTTAATAATGAAAATGATGGTAGATTGTTTAAATTTCATTTCAAATAGCCTGAAAGAATTTGAGTTGAATTGCACAATATCTTTGTAGCCAGGGCCAGATTAAGAGCCCAGTGGACCTGGTGCTGACAATTATGATGGGTCTAATTACAGAATCTTATTGACCAAAAACACTAAAACAGTCATACCTCTCAATCGGCATGTATCTGATGGAGTTGGTGTTGGAGGGAAACTCAAAGGATGCAGCCATAAGAAAACACATACTCTATGCTAATCGCTTTATCTAATTTATGCTTTCATCTTTCAAGTAAATCTATACCCCCTAACAGCAGTGTCCAGTGAAGCAGGAAGTCAATGGGCGGGGTAAAGGGATGGGCCACTGACGCGAATCACGTGACCAGAACTGCCAAAAGGGGCGAACATGCCCAAAAAGGGGGCATGTCTGTCTTAAGAATTGGAAGGCCAGCCTGGCATCAGTGTCCCTATGTAGTCAGTCCCCTAGTCTCCCAGTGTCTGTGTCACGATTTCTCCCAGTGTCCCCATGTCTCAGTGTGTCACGGGACACACTGAGACATGGGGACACTGGGAGAAATCGTCACTAGGATACTAGGGGAAACTGAGAGACCTGGGACACTGAGAGACTTGGGGACACTAGGAGACATAGGGGCACTAGTGGAGACAGACATAGGGACACTGGGAGACATGGAGACACTGAGACATTTGGGGACACTAGGAGAAATGGGACCACAGACACTAGAGACATGGGGACACAGACACTGGGAGACATGGTTTCACAGACATTTGGGGAAACTAAGACACTAGGGACACAGAGATATGGGAACACAGACACTGGGAGACATGGGTACACTGAGACATTTGGGACACTGGCTGGGAGGCATAGGGACACAAACACTTGGGGACACTGGGAGACATGGGGGCACTTGTAGACAGAGATGGGACACTAGGAGACATGGAAGCAAAGACATTTGGGGACACTGGGAGACATGGGGACACTAGGGACACAGAGACATGGGGACACAGACACTGGTAGACATGGGGTCACAGACACTAGGGACACTGGGAGACATGGGGACCCAGACACTAGGGACACTGGCTGGGAGACTGGCTGGGAGACATGGGGACACTGGGAGACACAGGGACACTGAAACACAGGCATTGGGAGCCATGGGGACACAGACACTGTCTGGGAGACATGGGGACACCAGGAGACATGGAGACACTGTCTCACAGTATCCCCATGTGTCACAACATCCCCATGTCTCACAGTGTCCCCTAGTGTCTGTGTTCCCGTGTTTCCCAGTGTGCCCTAGTGTCTCAGTGTCCCCATGTGTCCCCTAGTGTCTGGGTCCCCATGTCTCCCTGCTGCCTTTCCCCCATCCTTTACATACCTGAGCTGTAGTCTCTCTGCAGGCTGGGAGCTGCTGTCTGGACTCTCTGTGCTGTGTAGATGATCCCCCGCGGATCAGTAATTAGAGAGAGGCAGGGAGATGATGTAACTTCCTATCCCTGCCTCTCTCCATACACAGTGACCCCTACTGGCCGGTGCTGGTATTGCAGAGTAATCTCCATTTATACTGAGAAACATATTTGCACCGTCACGGCCAGGCAGCCTCAATACCGGTTGTGCCTTAAAATACCAGTCAGGTGGCAAACCTAAGAGTAGTGTGTTAAAATATATATATATATATTTTTTAAATGGGCCTATTCCATAGGCCTGGGCCTGGAGCTGCAGCTCCATCAGCCCCTATGTTCATCCAGCCCTGTTTGTAGCACATATTCGGTTAGGAACTACTTTTGGTTTTAGTTAAAACTGTAAGATAGAATAAACTGTATTTTATTCAATCATTTAATCCCACCGTTCTTCAGTCTATACTATCCTCACTCTGCATAAATCCAAAGAGTGCCAAACACAAATGTCATTCAGTTCACATGTGTCTTTCAAAAGATACCACAACCAATCCGACTTCCTTCAACTAGCTCATACACCAGTGTGTCTCTTGTGGATAGAACATTCAGATGCAGAAAGAGGAGAGTATCTAAGCTGATATAGTAAGTGTGGCGAAACCAACCTCGCCACTATGAGCTGGAGAAGCCTGGTTGCTCGCCTGCTTCCTTTGGACTATGGACCAGACTTTAAAAAGCTTTATTTTACCTGCAGAAAGGCATATTCGTGCCTTTCAGCCGGGGTGTTCAGTAGATTCCAGCTACCGAACAAACTACCGTATGAGGGACCACCTAGGAGATGGAGTGTGCCGTCAATTAACCGCCCAGAAGCTGCGGTTAACCGCAGCTTAATTGATGAACGCTGGGTGGCCTTTGTTCGTTTGCCGACCACGAGGTAGCGGCCATTTTAATCGTGCGAAAGACCAGCGGTGTTCGGCGAGGATTCTATGGAACTATAAACGGACACTTAATTGCACGAACACCGCTGAGCCGTCTGTCGCCTGGGTCCTATCGTACAAGGTTAACCGAACACTGGAATTCGGTATTTCTATGGGAATTGTAGTAACCCAGATAGCTATACCATGGAGCCTATTTGTGTGATTAAAGACTTTGGCTCCATGGCGATTAAACTGTATTCGTGTAGTCTGGGTGCCAGTCACTTAATAATGTGCACCCAGACCTGAGCTATCTGGGGATATGTAACATGTCTGTGTTGGGTGGAATAAAAGTGACTTTATATATTTTAAAGCATAATACTGTATTTAGATCCCCACATGTGTAATGGAGTCTTGTCTTTGTCCTGGGAGGTAATTGGATTACCTCTACAATTATCTCCAGGGCAGAAGAGAGGAAACCAGGATGCATTGTGGGAATGTTTACTGCTGTGTGTCTGTAATTGGTTTATGTCTGTCCTTTGTTACAGTCTTCCATTTGGTCCCCTAGGGGAGTGTCCACCAGGTGGGAGACCTGCATAAATACTGGGCAGGTAGCCCTGAGTAAAGGAGTTGCTGTTTAACCCTGAAGCTGGAGTGTGTCTCTTTCTTGGGGGGAAGGGGACTGTATGCCGACTGCCAGGAGTGTAAGCTGTCCATATTGCTTTTCCTGTTCGGCTACTTCCAGGGTTCGTGTGTCTGCTGTTCGAGAGTTGGTGAATTCGTGCAGTTTGGGAGTTCGGGAAGTTGGTGCTTATGGTAGCTGCTGGTCTATGGAAAAGGGGATTATCGCCTAAACGCATTTTTCCCCTTTTATGCTGAAACGGTCCGTTACAGTAAGATGGATTAAATCTTCTCTCCCAAAGATATGGCATCAAAACAAAACATCTTGGCAAGATAAAGGCTCCTGCTGCCCAAGGGCAGACATATCGTACAGCTACTTGGAGTACCACCTACACATGTACTAATTTGTCTGTATTGAGCTTTTATATCCCTTTATAGTTATTTTTAATTTGTAAAAAATTGACAACAATCTGTGCCCAAGCATACAGATGATGCATGTGCTGTTAAATGGAAACATTCACAGCACTGATTTACAATCTCGATTAGTAATATATGAGGCTTAACATTGAGGAATTAGTTTTCATTTCTCAAGTGTAAAGTGAAAACAAACCTGTGTGGATTTAGGCCCTTAAGGCTTAATGAAGGTCTGTGGCATCAGAACAGTCTGTTCCATAAGAGTCTTGTGCGAAAATAGAAAGGGATACTTTTAAAGAAACATTTAAGTAGTCAAACTGTTTTAAGAACAATATAACAACCTACCTGGGGACCCCTGAGAGCCTGCGACTGCCCCAGATGTAACTTTCACTGAGCTAAGCTCAGCAGTTCAGGAAGGCTTTTACTGGCTGAAAGCGCACTGCATAGTATGGAGAGGCCCAGTGGACTTCACTGTTGCTGGCTCCAGCGGAGGCAGTGGTGGGTGCCTGCAGACTCCAAGTAAGCTGTCACAGCTTTCTTACAGTTTGACGACTTACACTACTTACACTGGAGGTGTGTGAGGGAACTCCTGCCACCATAACCACTACAGAGGTAGGTAGTTATGGTGATGTGAGTGTTGCTTTCAGGACTGAATGGCTGCATGGAGCCACCAAAGCTAAATAAACATATCATATCCTTGTTAAATATCCTGTTTAACACCTTAAGGACTGAGTCAAATGTACACTTTGTAATCAAAACAAAACATAAACAAAACCTGGAATTTGACTATATGTCTGTTCAACCGTATGTCACCTCTTTTATATTCAGTGCACCCAGGGCCGGCTTTAGGCGCCCTGTGCGAAACATCTTCGCAACACCCCCTCTCCCCTGTCATCCATGTATAGTGTGTGTATAGAAGTGTAGTGATTGTATAGGGGATTTATTAAATGAATAATGATTTTAAAAATAAATATTCATTACACACAGGTACAGGCAGACCATTGCAAACACACACAGGTACAGATGGACAGTCACGTACATACAGCCACACATACAGTGTCACAAACACACAGGTACATGCAGATAACCACACACACACACACACACACACAGGCAGACAGCCGCGCAAGCACACAGGCAGGCTGTTCATTATGGAGGTGGAAGCAGTGCAGTTCCTGGATTCTGGTTGATGGGTAAGCAGGGACTGCTTCCTGCTTCCCATGCAGCAATTACCTGGCACTTCTAGCCCCGCCCCACCGTCATTTAGCCCCGCCGCACGCTAAGCCCCGCCCTTGCCGCAATTTAAAAAAAACATTTTTTTATCCCGGGTGGAGAATAATGAAATCCTCTACCCGGCAAGCCGGCCATGTGCTCAGCTCGCACACCCCTAAGGCCGGCCCTGAGTGCCCCCACACTTATATATAATTTTATTCAGGGGAAACGGGACTTTCTTTAACATCAAGTATTTAGCTATGAAATCTAATTTAATATGAATAAAATATAAAAAAATGGGATTGTTTTAGCTCTACTTGACATTTTAACTGTGAATGTCATAATACTGTTTGCTTTTACTGCAATAAAATACACATATATTAAGCGATGTCTCACATGTTAAACAGTAACCCCTATGTACAGGTTTTATGGTGGTTTGTGAAGTTACAGGGTCAAATATAGCATGTTCCATTTTTCTGTTTTTTTCTCATTGAAATTTGCCAGATTGGTTACGTTGCCTTTGAGACCGTATGGTAGCCCAGGAATTAGAATAACCCCCATGATGGCATACCATTTGCAATAGTAGACAACCCAAAGTATTGCAAATGGGGTATGTCCAGTCTTTTTTAGTAGCTACTTGGCCACAAGCACTGGTGATTTCTGGTATCTGGACCCCGGCTTTGTCTTGACTCTGAGTATTTCTGTTATTCCTGTTCTTGTTGTATTAATATGTTAAGTCAGGCCATTCTATGGCTCGGTAATACCCTTCTCGGATACACCTTTTGTGGGTTTCCTCTTTCCTGTGTTGGGGTACAACTCCTGTTGTCAGTTTAGGACCACATTGTGCAACCATTCATTTGCGTATGTTTTCTGTTGTTTTGTTTTTATAGTACATTGTACTATACATGACAAAATATAAACCTGAAATATACTGTGTGTAATTTTTATAGATTCCCCTCTCCCTCAAGCAGTATACAAAGTGCCTCAATTTTTAGATGCCTTTTTATAGCCCAATAATTTCACTCCCTTGTCTGTTTTTAAGCTATAAATCAGGTATATCAACTTTTTTTTTTTTCTGTCGACATTTCCATAGATAAAACATATTTGGACCACATAACACATACTGCACGTACTAAGGCTGAAGCTGATTAAGTGTCTCATGTTCTTGCAACAACTTCTTTACTTATTCTCCCCCACGGAGCGCTCCACTGGCAGTGTGTAGGTTATCCATAAACTGTGTTCTGGACACTTGCCATTTAGGAAGAAGCGAAGCCAATATGTAGTAAAACAATGTACTGCACAAACTAAGCAGCTGTTTTCTTTACAGGACATTTGATTATTCGAATGAAGGTTTCAAGAACTGGGAGTTTATGACCGTACACTGCTGGGGTGAAAAAGCTGAAGGGGAATGGATGCTAGAAATTCACGACATCCCATCCCAGCTGCGCAATCCGGAAACGCAAGGTAAATTAGCATTGGCATGCACATAAGGAGTAGGCACCGCCACTTCCATAAGAAATGCATCTCCCTTATTAGGACCAAATGTGAGCTCTCCAGTAGTCTGGCTGAATCTTTCTGGAAACAGATGATTTTGCTCACAAACGTAAACACATTTCGAGATAGTGTTTTTTGGATTCAGAATGTTTGCAATGCTCTAATTTATGGTAAATGAATTTCCGGTATGAGCCGTTCAGCCCACCCAGCAGCCGATTGCCTGGCTAATGCAATACATACTATACTAGATTTCTAGAATTATTTTATACATATTTTCCTATTAAACCTATGATGAGCAAATTAAATTGTGATTGGCACCTTTGCTAAATAACTGGGTTAAGCAGGTTTCTCATTAGAATGTCCAAGTTCACTCTACCACTTTCTAATGTCACTGGCTTACTAAGGTATCTGGACATCGGGAGTGGGACAGTATCTTCCCAATGTGGTAGTTTGTGGACAAGTTCCATTTCAAACCCATGTCAACATCCTTACACGCTTGGTAACCACGTGTCATTCCTTGAAAACACCAAATTAAAATTCTCATTCATGGGTGAAACTCAGACTGCCATGATTACCCTTACGTTTCTTATTTGTCAACTGCCACAGTAAAACAGAATTTATTTATTTCTTTATGTAAAAAGACACCTGTTAGGTAATTGGGTGGCAATGTTGACAAAGCCTTAACCTGCAAAAAAGTACTCCTTAACTGACTGTCCTGCTGGTGCCAAAGGAATGTATGTAAGTATGTATCTATTTTCGCAAGCTTGACAGTTTTGTGCATTGAAAACACTTTTCCTGTGTGCTATGGCCCCACCTACTGGCAACCCCAGTGTGGCCTTAGTTTAAGGAGACAATACATGCAATCCCACATGATGGTACCTGGACTCATGATATGCCTCTGGACTAGTTTGTGAGAAGATTTACATTATTCCGCTAACCCTATTTCAACATATTCCTAGACAATACTAAATAGTGATTAAACAGGAGTGAACACGTATGGCTCGTTATTTACACAATTTTAGTTTTTGTCTATTTCTGGGATTTTTAAAATTTTTATTTAAAGCTATAAACTTTACATATAGGGTCATATCTATCTTAGACTGTTGGACAACTTCAGTCTGCATCACCAGCTTAATATTTATGTGATTTGTAGTGTAACTAGAGTCTCTTGTCTGTGTCAGCTGGGATGATGGAATGAAAGTAAGAGATATTGCAAATTCTGGATTCATTATGTGAATGAAATATGTACTTAAGTTCACAGAGAATAATCCATCAGTACGTATATTCCACTTATACTACTGTTTATATGTGAACCTGTTGTTCTTCAGAATTGCAGCTGTTTTTTTGAGTGGATCTTTGAAATAATGCCACGCTTAAGGGCATTGATATAACAGCTGCTAGCAGGTGTAATATTGGAAAGATTCTAAATAAAACCGCTGAACACGTTTCCTAAACATATTTCACTATGGTGGGCTGAAAACACCCTGTACACTAACAGCTAAAATTATGTTCAGATGAGTTTCAATCGAATTAACTAGAAGAACTCTGGGAAATGTAAATGTTTTGTTCTTTGACTTTTGGTACCTTGAAAACATACTTGTTTGGCATGTGATCAAGTATAACAAGAAATAGGGATTGTTACATTATAAGCCTACTTTTTAGATCACATTCTGACAGGCTGACTGAACAATGTTCTGGGATACCCCTAATCATAGGTATAGAAAAACAATAAAAAACAATTGATATGATCTTGGATTCTAAGTAGAATCTGACATTGAGACTTGTCTGGGTTCTAATAGTTCCGAAGAACAGGTTAACATGATTTAGTCTTGTTTTAGCAGCTGAGAAGAATGATTCTATGTTACTGGAATATACACATGTATATAATTTAATTTTTTTTTTTTTTTTTTTTTTTTTAATTCTTTATTTTTGTAGTGCATAAGATGGTAACATACAGGCACATGGTACCCCAAAGGCAGTCCACATGCATATTGCAAGATAAGAGTACATTGCATAGGAAACATTAGGGTGTGGTAGTACGATGCACTATTTTTTATATATATATGGTCACGTTTAAATCATGCAGGTTATTGTATAGATTAAGATTCTTATGAGACATCAGTAAATTATACAGGAATATAGCTGAGCACTAGAATTATAAGTTACATGCAGGTAATATGCTTAGTTTTTAGTTAAGTACATGCTTAGGTACGAGCGATTTAATTTCACCCTTTACGCCCCCTAGCCACCCATGGATGCAGAAGGTAAGGCCCAATGAGTACACTGTTAACCCCTAGCCGCTGATAGCTATACATGAAGACATATAATACAGTAAGGCAGGTAGCATTTCGGTATTTTACACTAGGGAGGGTAAGGACTATTCTGTTCATGCTTAGAAGGACTCTTTGCTTCCTGAAAGTCCTGCTTTCTGTGGATTCAGTGCGTTCTCCCTGTTGCCTGATAGACTGCTCGCGGTGCGGCTGCTGTGGGCTGGCTAGCCGGTGCTGTATGGGGTGCTGTGCGACATCCGATTTTCTGGGCTTGGACCTCGGAGTTTCCAAGGGGTGATGTGGTGCAGAGTGAGGGCTGGTATGCTCTGCTGGTCTGGTGGTTGCAGGCTTGGTGCGTTGCGCCTTTTTTTCCGCCGCTGGTTGTTGATCTCTCTCCTTACCGGAGCTGAGAGCCTGAGGGGAGTTCCACAAGGTAAGTGTCCCAGTAGGGTGCCATATTGCAGGTACATGGCTGGAGTCCATGTGTGGTTGATCCCGCAGTGCTATTGAGCCACGTTGGATGCGGCAGTTGTGGGTTAGGTCTCTCCCGCCGAGATCTTGAAGTTTAGTGTGTGTCCTCCGCCATTTTGAGATCCGGCAGTACAGCAAGGCCTCAGTCCTAATCGTGGCGGTCTGGGTGTCAGGGTTTCTGGGTGAGGACCGGGATCACCCCCCCGGTCCAGGGGGGGGGGACGGAGCCGGTTCCTCGAGGGCCCAGGCCCCCGGCTGGGTACTGTTCGCGGGATAGCGGGGCGTCGGCCGTCCGCTCCGCTCACCGCTGGATTTCCCTCCCAGGGGACTAAAACTCGGCAAGTTAGCCTCACCCTGGGTCCAGGGCACTACGCCCGTCGAGGGCCGCCGTTGCCGGTCGGATTATTTGGCCCAAACAGCAGGTTAATCGTGGCAAGGCTCAGGTTTTGCTGGAGCCGGTCCGTCTTGCGACCGTCCAGCTCGGCGGTCCGGCCCCGCCCCCCTATAATTTAATTTTTAATTTATTTTATTCATATTCCTGTAAACCTACAAAAAGATCTTGGCAAAAGTACATGAACAGCGTAGACTAGGTAAAAATGCTAGAATGATTTATGATAGCATGCGTTATATGTTCTCCATTGGACTATCCTGTTGATGTGGTAATTGAACAAATCATTAGGTGAATAGTGTGATGGAAAACGCATTTTATTAGAACGTGAGTATTTAAGTGTCATGTGGACTTCATGATGAGAGTTTTATGCCACTTCTAATGGGAAAGCATTAATTCCCTCCGGATTGGTGTGTGCTCAGTTACTGCCACACCTGATTGGGTTGTGTCCGTTTTGCATGCATTTTAAACAGTTTTGATGTGTTAGATTTTTCCGCTGTGAGCTGTTGGGTCTATTCCAGACCTATAAATCTATCCCTCCCAAATGCTTGTTGACACAGAGCATTTTAGTAAAATCTGATGTTAGGGACGCTTCGCTCAGCCTGAGCAACATGTCACACCGACCTTAGTCACTCAGTTAACACCAGTACCCATTTATTTCATCCTCTGAGATTGTCAAAAAATAGCTTTATTGCAAATGCCTCAAAATAATTACCTCTAAGAGGACAGACGATTCGTTGTATTGCAGCTCAGTGGCGTTTCTCTTGAAAACCACACATAATTAACCTTTTACGTGACAGTGAAAAATATGTAGAGGAGCTAATTATATACCTGTGCTTGAGATTTTTGCTTTAAAAAAAAAAAAACACAACACTTTGTAGACTAAAATATTATATATTAAAATATTAATATTTGATATAATGTATAGTGTGTTAATATATTTTTTACACAATATTTTGATCATTAATTTAACCCAACAGACATCCTAACATATTTTTGTCTTCTCGTTATTAACAAGGCTAGCTCACACATTTTTGTTAGAGCAATGGCACAGTGTTTGGCTGGTTTTAGTTTTAAGTGCACACTTTCACCAGTACAGCCTTTATAAAATAAAGCAAACATTTTGAACCATGTGGGTTTTTTTTTCTTTTGTTTCAGGAAAGCTGAAGGAGTGGACACTAATTCTTTATGGCACGTCTGAGCATCCTTACCATCCCGTCACTGTCCAACATTCTAGATCAAGAATGCTGGATATATCCACTACTGACCTGGAACCCTCTAAAGCTGCTTTGTTCCACAGTCACCTAGAATTTGTAGAAGAGGAAGACGAATATTCTGGTACTAAAACCTTTATATATGAATACATTATTATTACTGTTGTAGATAAATAAGCTTGTACTAAAGAGATGATATATTTACAAATTTTACAGTGGAGACTGACCTGCATGGACATTTGTCCCAAGCAGATATCTCCTGAGGGTACCTGACTCAAGATTTCAGTTCTCTGATGTGCAGTTAAATGCATGTTGATGACTGGAGTTTTGGTGAAATCATGTGATCTGCTTTTTAAGCAGGCTTTTGCTGAAATTCTTAAGTTGTGTTGGACGTACAGGATAGATGTTGGATGTATAGCATTACCATTCTCTCTGTCTCTACTCATTCTCTAGCAGAAGCTCCTCTTAAAGGGACACTATAGAAACCCGGACCATTTCATTGAGATGAAGTGGCCCCCGGTTTCAGCCCTGCAGCTGAAAACATTGCTGTTCTGCAGAATAGCAATGTTTTTATTGCAGGGTTTAAATGACTGTAGTGGCTGTCACTCAGAGTAAATGGGAAGCATTGGATTGAGATGGTCATTCTTGATTATCTCAACCAAGGAGGCGGGTCCAGCTGGGTGAACTAGTGCTTCAAAAGAGAAAAGGTAAGTAAAATAACTAAAAAAATTTTTTCAATGTTTTACTCCTCCCTGCTGGTGGGGGCAGGTCACCTAAATGGCAACTAGCGAACTATAGTGTTGTATTGTATTTGTAACGCTATAGTGTTCCTTCAAGATGTTGATCTAGGTGCCCTAGTATCTAATGGATAGAATCTTACTATACTCCTCTGTTAATCTGGACTTCATTGTAATAATTTGTTCTTGAGTAAGTAAAACATTAAAGCCTAGCATATGCAAAGCAATCTCTACATACATATAGCCACTGGATACCGCAGCCTTATATAATACTATTGAGCTATAAACAGATATATTGGGAGACCTTGCAGAGCTAATTAAAACAATCTCCATGTGCTCATTTTACATGCATTTCATAAACGTCTCAGTGGATATGTGAAAGGGATATCCAGACACAAACAAACCGCTACCAATATAGAGAGGTTAATACACACACATTGACACATTGTCAGGGAAATACTCCCACCAGGAAGCTCCAAACTAGGAGAGCCAGGCTCCCAAGTAGATCCAATAAGTACAACCATGGAGTATAACAGAAGTTGTGTACTTGTTCTTATAAATATGGAATATGCTGGCACTATATAAATACCAGTAATAATAATAATAATAAATACATCGCTAAACTGGAAAATGCATACTAAAATAGTGCATTAATATATCCATGTGCGGTGAGCTTTTGTGTATTTTGAATGAGCATGCATAGTGTGATGTATACAAGTGTGTCGTGTGTACGGTGGGATAGGTGAGTATTTCTGCGAATGCCGTAAGATATTACACAACTATAGTATGTGTTTTATCCCTCTTTATAATCTCACAATTCAGCACCCGTTATTTACACACGGTAACATCACACTCCACCCCACATCCTCCTAATCTTAATTATGTTTTCACAACTTGTGAGAGATGATCGTGTTTTGCATTTGTTTGGAGATTAGTATTTTTAGTAATAAATCTTTGATTATCTTTGAGAACCAACGTAGGTAATACACCAAGAAACAACCTGGAGTTATAGTGGCTGGGTCTGTAGTTAATGGAGGGGCTTGATTTCCCTTCTTAAGGATGCCAAACCGCTCCCCATTATCATTCAGTCTGGCAATTTGCCCCTCCCACCACTCCCTTTTCTCATATCTTTATCTAGGGTGGGCCCTCTTTTATTACAGGCCCACCGCATCGTTGGTTCCGGCACACCACAACCAACTTTTGCATATTACTATATGTCTCATACAGGGACCTTACCTACTTCTAATATGCTCATTACAGTTCTTGATGCCAAGAATATATATATGTGTATATATATATCTCCTACCAAAAATGAATGTATCCCAAGTCCTGGCTATAAAAACTTGCTTATCTTACATTTGTGATATTTAAATTGTTCTTTCACTGCTGCTGCTCCACCTATATATTTTTTAATCCATTTTTTCATTTATTGTTAGGAGAGTGCTTTGTTCCAGTTGCTGATGTCTATCCCATGTGACATGGTGGGGCATATTTGAAAGTAATGGGAATATCCTAGGTGATAAACATTTTTAAACATTTACTTAGACACATACAATCAAATAAGTTGGCATTTTAAAATACAAACCTACATGAGCGTTTATACGTTCAACATAATTCTACTGTGCACTTCCTGAACCAAAAGATCAGAGACCGCTAGTGCCCAAAATACACTGGCAAACTTATGTTTTCTTGGATTTTTGTGTGACTGGACAAATTGGAGCGGTAATTGCAAGATTATAGCCTGTGTGTAACATGGCCATGTTTGCATGAGCTCATTTGAACTGCAGTTAAGAGTGTTTTTCTTTCGTAGGTCCGTGCCACCCAGAGTGCGGCAACAGGGGATGTGACGGGCCTAGCGAGGAGCAGTGTCTGAACTGTGTTCACTATAGTCTGGGAAGTGTAAAAACTGGCAGGTACTATGATGTAGGTTCTTTATAACCCTTCCAGGAACTCACACTGTGAAGGAAATGGCACAGCAACATTTACCCTAAACACGGCCTTTTATTTTTATTTTTTGGAGTGGAAATTATGGTTCCATTCGCAGGTGAATAGTCACAAAGCAGGATAGAACTACAGTCAAATTCCTGCATGATGTGATGTAATTCTTAGACCATTAACCTTTCTTTAGTGCCTGGCAGATCTGTGCAGAAAATGTGTAGCCGGTAGTACTACAATATATTCATGCCATGCTTTATAATGTGCCTTGCAAAAAGTTGTCCTAACAGATATACTGCAGTAAAGTAGTTATATTTAAGTTCAATTTACCCAAACGTAGCTTTCTATTTTGTTTGTGTGTAGCTTTTCAGTCATTGTACTCTGTACCTATCCAGCCATGCACTCCTTTCAATGTTGTTTCTGCTAACATGATAATAGCACAGAGAAAATTTGCCCTGGAAGGACTTTAAAGTGTTCTTTAATTTAAACCCCTGTTTCTGTTGGTTTTATTATGTAGTGGCACAGTGACCACATTTACCTTCACTGATTGTAACGCCAACTCACAGCGCATGAAATATCATTGTAGATGACCACTAAGACATTTTCCACATTTAAAACACAACTTCCCCCTGTTCAGAGGGGATGAAGCTTGAAAATGATTTTTGGGGGGGGCGGATGGAGGGGGTCCAAAAATATAATGAAAAGTATGTCTCTCATTGTAATAACTATCTGCTTTGGAACAGGAAGTGCGTGAGTGCTTGCCCCTCGGGTTTCATGGCAGACGTGGCTGGCCGTAGATGTCGGCGCTGTTTCAGAGGGTGTGATGCCTGTTTTGGTCGAGGGCACAACCAGTGCAGTTCGTGTAAGAGAGGATACTATCTTCAGATGGAAAGTAGCTCATGTACCATGTCCTGTCCATCCGGAACATATGCAGATGAAAGTAAGGAGGCCAATCTGCAACTCTATATATTTTATTTTTTTATTTAACATTTTTTTTTGGGGGGGGGGGGGGTTTAAAGGAAGACTATTTTTAATTTTTTTTTATTTATAACAAGATTTACATGTATTATACATGTCTGTTATTTCACAATGCTCACAATTAAGTGAAGATCACATAGTGTATCTCTGGGCATTAAAGGGACACTTTAGCTTAATGAAGCAGTTTTGGTGTATAGAACATGCCCCTGCAGCCTCACTGCTCAATCCTCTGCCATTTAGGATTTAAATCCCTTTGTTTATGAACCCTAGTCACACCTCCCTGCATGTGACTTGCACAGCCTTCCATAAACACTTCCTGTGAAGAGAGCCCTATTTAGGCTTTCTTTATTGCAAGTGTTGTTTAATTAAGATTTTCTTATCACCTGCTATGTTAATAGCTTGCTAGACCCTGCAAGAGCCTCCTGTATGTGATTAACGTTCAATTGAGAGATTGAGATACAATTATTTAAGGTAAATTACATCTGTTTGAAAGTGAAACCAGTGTTTATTTTTCATGCACACTGTGTGAGTCACAGCCAGGGGAGGTGTGGCTAGGGCTGCATAAACAGAAACAAGTGATTTAACGCCTAAGTGACAGTGAATTGAGCAGTGAAATTGCAGGGGAATGATCTATGCACTAAAACTGCTTTATTTAGCTAAAGTAATTTAGGTGACTATAGTGTTCCTTTAACATGTCTCGATGGTGAATGCCATCTCCTGGAAGGACAGCTTATTTATCCAAAAACAGTGCAGGTAATCAAGAACTGGTGTGTATTCATGAACCCAGACATGATGCACAAGCAGCCTTGGATTGTTTTGGCAATTTAATTTCACATGCTCGTGGCAGATAGGTTGTGCTGATATTCCAACACAATCAAAAGGTACACAAAGGACAAGATTAAGACTTGTTTGTCTTGCGTACACTATGGAAAAAGGCCAATAAAGGCCAAAATGTCAGCTTAATCATTTCTGGCTGCCCCGGCTTGCCGAAAGGCATTTTCTTGTTTAAAATTCAATATATACCTACGGCAACAAAAGTGGAAATAATCGAGTATTGCTGATTAGATTGGAATGGGATATTCAATGATCGGGTGTTCTCATACTTCTGGCAATGTAGAGTAGGTTTCAGTTCATAAACATGGAACATTTATCTGGGTTGGACTGGGAAAGGCTGTTATTCTAGCTGTTCTGAAGTCTGGAATGGTGTTGATAATAGAGGCGTGTTGTTGGTTTTGGAACATTGCTGTTTAAATGAGCAGCCTCATAATTTATTTCAGTTCATGACAAATGTTTTGTACTATAATTAGTTAGATTTTTTTTTCTAGAAATTGATACAAATATATGTTTAAGTAACTTAGAGCACAATTAATGCTTTGTTTTTCTCAAGGTCTAAAACGATGTCTCAAATGTCACCAGAACTGCAAGAAATGTGTTGGCTTTCCAGATAAATGTGTAGTTTGCAGAGATGGATTCAGGTACGTTTTTCCATTAGCTACTTTAGAAAATTGAGGTCCAAGAATTAGAGTATTACGACATGGTTAGGTTCATCTCGCTAGATTTCAATCCATGTTTTTTGGATTAGGATGTAAAGAAGACTATATAATCTGGGATCTAGATATTGGAACAAGTCTTCACCCACTGCATTTGGTCTATGTTGGCACGTTAAGGACATGGGATTATGGCATTGAAGAAAAAATCTTACAGATATTCTCCTAAAATCTTCTTCTAATTAACATTACACATAAATGTAGTTTCCTGAGCTGTGAAAGTAAATCCATTATTCCCGTAAGATTATCTATGGTGTTGCTGATCTGGGATAACTAGCAGGGAAATGAGCTACCGTTTGGAATGAGGTTTAGCCCACATGAGTGAGAAATACCTTTATGAAAAGTAAGTCAGGAACCTTAACACGTGAAGCAATGTTTACTCGTTGAGAAGGGTTTACGGATGCTTGGTGCAAGAAATAAAAACAATAACAACCTTTTTATTTCTAAAACACAAAGTGTTAAACTCATAACATGTATGGCCTTCTCCTTCCCTAGATTCTGGAGTTTTCTGCATATTCTGGCCACTACAAAATATGTCATAAACTGAAAATTGGGTGGGTTTTTGTTTTTTGTGTTTTTCATAAAATCAGATGATAGTAAACACATTTTTTGACACTTTAACCATATTGGCTAAGATCAGGTTATTAACAAAGGAGTCACAGAAAAAAGGGAGTCACAAAAGATTAATGATCTTGGAAGTTTAATAATGGGATTTAATACAGGACATGTCTGCTGGCAGCGTCATGGTGAGGCAGTGTGACTGTTATCCCATAATCTGTCACTGTGAACCTTGCATTACAAACCAGTCCATCTCATGTTTGTGATCAAGCTGCTCAGCGGACTAAAACGGAATTGAGATGGGATCAGGACTCTTGTGAATAGTTGGATTGCAAGGGGACAAATACATCTTCTAAAAATCCCCAAATTTAGTTTTCATGCATACGTTTCTTTCCGCTGCAATCTCTTTCCCATTTTGTTCTTGTGGATTTGTGAACTGTACAATCTACTCCATTCACACGAACATTGAGCCAAAACCTCTCTAAATCATAAAATATCCAGAGTTCGATATGTCTTTATTTATTTAGGCTTGGTAGAAAATATAGGGCACATGTAATTTTTGTCTAATCTTTGATATTCCAAGAAAGTGAACAGCTTAAAAAGCTGAGATTTTAGAAGTAAAAAAAAAAATCATTCCTTTGTCAGTCTAAGCATAATAGATGTTTTTTTTTGCAACTTTTGTGTTGGGCAGACTAGATGGACTGAATGGTTCTTATCTGCTGTCACATTCTATGTTTCTATGTCAAAAGCGTTAGCATCCAGTGGTCCCCACCGCACTGTCAGGGGATTTGTAGAATAATCACAAAACTGATCTTGCTTTCTTGTTAGCCTGTTTAATTAGGCATGGTTATCGGCAGAATTGGTGCCACCCGGAGTGACAAGGAACATGCAACCACTGACATTTTAGAGGCTATAAAAAAACATGGTTGCCACATTCAGCACATACACTTGATGAGCATAATGGGAGCTCTATTCATTTTCTTTAGTTGTGGAGTGGTATAAATGGCAGGGTCGTACAGCATTTGACCACGAAATGTACAGTCCATACCTTTCTCAGTGTTCACAGTACTTGCAATAAATATTAGACTTTTTCTCCCATGCTCTTTGGTTTAGTTCAAGAGTTAATTCCAATGTAAAATTAGCAAGTGTCAAAACCAGTTTTTAATTAATGAGGTGACATTTAAATATAGCAAAAAAAAAAACTTTGGTGTCTTCTGAATTTCTTCTGACTTTCTATAAAGAATCAGCTACACAGCCAGCAAATGATGCGGTTTGACATTTTGTCATTTCCTTCCATATAATCACTAATTATTTAATGCTTGCCCCTTTCAGCTCTTCATCTAATTTTAACTTCAGAAGAATATAACGTGACTGGCCCAGTAGCTGGTTGAGGTATCATTAAATCATTTGTGTTTCTGGTTTTCAGAATTTATTCACCCTGTTATGTTGGTCTCAGAGCGGAAAATCTGTTTTCGGAAGACAGGGCTCTTTCACTTTCAAAGAAATGAAAATATTTGCTCCCTTGGCGTGTGTAAATATTTTCGTGGAGTCGCATAAATAGTTGATAGAGTTGTGTGGGTTTGAAAGACTTACTGTATTTTCCTGTGTATTAATGTTCTGTAGATATAAGCACAGAAAAATCCAAGAGTTAGAGTAGAGTAACATTTGATCAATCTGGTATCACAAGAACACATTCATCTGTGCCATACATCTCCTTACTTGAGTTGGGAGACATTTTACAGTGCCGAGCTATCTGCTTTACTGGCCAGATGATTGGCAAGCAGTTGCCTTGTAAAATGGCTGGATAGAACTCTATAAAACATTAACGTACACATTTAAAGAGAGGTTTAGAGTGACACACCTTTCTCAAGTCAAAATTACGGACGCTACCACTCTCAAAAGCTAGTCTTACAAATCCACTGTGTTTAATAAACTGTGAATGCTATCTGCATCCTTTCACACGTTTCTAAATGCTCTGCCTTGCTTCAATAGAAAATTATCGATTTCTCTCTCGATCCAAAAAAGTGTGTGTGTGTGTGTGTGTGTGTGTGTTTTTATGTATATATTTATATATTGCAGCATTGAAGAATGAAGGCTCTGTTCTGCCTTTATTTGATTATCACCTTCAATTATGCATTATTTGGTTTATTTGAATAAGTGTTGAGGATTGCTATTTGTACTGCATGGACATATTAGTCTCTTGTACACATCTGTACGCCCCAGGTGCCAAGACCTGGTAGTTTAGTGCAAGGACCCTCTTTTGCTTCTATACTTTGTATAGTGCTGAATTCAGACATCATGCACACTACCCCCATTCATTACCCGAGCACAACTGGCAAGTGGATAAGGGAAAATATATCTCTCCAATTGGCGCACGGGATGCAGAGCCGCTGGTCACATCTGCATATTCTAGCAAATAGCACTGACTTAATGCCGTGAGGAATTCCACTGTTGATTACCAGAGGGTAAAGCAGGTCACTTCTTGGGGATGGGGTTGGTTTCATTCTCCTCACTGTGTTCTGTTGCACGTTCATTAAAACATGTCTCTATTTGCTAACTGCCTTAACTAGTTACCTCCAGTGATTTCCCCTGGGCTGTGGTTTGTTTTGCTGTTTGTTGGATGTGATTTCGCCAAAATTATGTCACTTTGAATAGGCCCAGCTTTCTCCTCTCTTGCTTGGATGCCCGTCAAGTCCCACGGCAGATTTCAACCATATAGACATTCACTGCGTACGTAACCTTTAAGTTAACAAGTATATTTGGAAATTTTTCCTTTTAAAAAAATATAATGTAAAATGTAATAAAAATGTAAATAGCTACCCCCCCTTTAACAGTGATACGTGGTCTCTGGTTACCTAGATTTGGGTATGTGGATAGTTCATTCTAGACGTTCAGTGTCCTAGAAATGTTATGTATGTCGTGGCCTTATTCCAATCTCCATCCATGAAATACTTTGTGTTCATAGTCAACAAGATACATCGCATTTTATTAATTTTAAGACACAAAAAAAGAGGTACAGAAATGTAAAAGGACAACCTGGAGGCCTAAACGGCTTCTCTACATAACAGGACCTTTTTAATTCAATATAACTTGGCTCCCCTGGCTTAATTACATGGGGAAGCTGGGCTTAGTTTCCCCCTCCAACCCCCCCTCCCCCCCCCTTCTTTGATAGGTAGCTGTTTCCTTCTTTGGAGTCATCTCCTTTAATCCTTTCTTCCTCTCACCCTACATTTTCTTTTCTCGCACACTATTTACCACCCTCCTCCCTCGCACGGTCAGGCCCCAACACAACGTTATCTTATTAAAGCAGTTTTGGTGTATAGGTCATGCCCCTGCAGTCTCAATGCTCAATTCTGACATTTAGGAGTTAAATCACTTTTGTTTTTGTTTATACAGACCTAGTTACACCACCCCTGCTGGTGACTCACAGAACCTGCATGGGAAAAAAAAGGGTTTCATTTTCAATCAAACGTTAACTTACTTTAGAGGTTTTTATCCCCTGCTCTGTAAATTCTCTTTACAGGAAGGATTTCGGAAGGTTGTGTAAGTCACTAGTGTGACTAGGGCTGTATAAGCAATGGCAGAGAATTGAGCAGTGATCTTTAGTCACAAAATAACTTTAGCTTAATGGAGCAGTTTTGTTGTACAATGTCCCTTTAATAATATTTGGGGGGGAAAGTGTGCTACCCCTGCTCAAGTGTAGGTGATGTGCCTAGCATGATCTATCTTCTTACTGCATTTTATTAGTGGTTCACAAATCAGAGTAAACATTAATTCATCTGTTCAAGCTGTGTATTTTAGTATTTTGAAATGTTTGTCTTTATGGGGTTGTGTTGATGCTATAAACATCTGCTTTGCTAAAGAATGTTTTCATACATTCCTGTATTGCATGTTTTGAAATGTAATTCTGAAAGAGCGGCCTTGACTTAAAGAAACACGTCAAGCACCACAACTACTATGCTCACAACACTCTCCATAATGGTTATGGTGCACTGGTTTACCTACCTCTTGATTACCTGCACAGTTTTTGGCCAGATAAGCGGTGTTTCTGCCCAAAGAGGATATAAAATGGGTGACTCCACGTGAGGAGAAGCCAGGATATACATTAAAAATAGGTATTTACTGATTTGTTTTTTTAGAAATACATGTAAGATTTAATAATGAGAAAATTAGCTTTCCTTAAAGCCTTACTCCAAACACTGTGACCATTCTGGCAGTCATTGGGCATCTGTGCGTATTGGACATCTGTCAGCATGCCGGCGACAGGTGTCCAATGGTGGAAAGCTAGAGGGAGTGATGTCAGCAGAGGAGGGTCAGGCTGCGGGGAGAACTTGGCTTCTGCGCTGGAATAGAGGTACATTTTTAGCTTTAATTTATTGTTCCTGGGTTGTTCAAAAAGGGACCAAGATAAGAATAGTTGCTGGTTTTGGTTAGAGCAGGGATTGGCAACCTTCGGCTCTGCAGATGTTTTGGACTACACCTCCCATGATGCTTTGCCAGCATTATGTGTGTAAGAGCATTATGGGGGGTGTAGTCCACAACATCTGTAGAGCCGAAGGTTGCCTATCCCTGGGTTAGAGTAACCATTTTAATTGCATCTTTCATGCAAGGATGAGATGCTAGCACTATTTAGATCTGTGATTCTTAACCTATGATTATAGACCCAAAATTGGGTCCATATTCTTTGTGGGGTTACGGCAGATCAATATATTTTGTTGTGACGTTTAAGGGGAGAGGGGAGGGAGGAATGGGGGGGGGCGCAGTATTATACAGTTCTTGCAATACTTGGATTTAAAACAGTGCTCCATCTTCGAAGACGAGCAATTTTTTTCTGCAGTTGGTGAGGTTCACTTAATGCGTCATTCCCATTTTATGGCTTACTGACTGAACCAAGCTTTGCATTTACAGTATAAACTTTTACTTGTATTCTCATTGCACATTTATCTCTTGAACCTTTTCATGTTGGGTACAATTAGGATTTTTCTTGGGAATTTGTGTAGTGTTTGCACAAGATGAATCAACACATAGACTTGAATAGGGGCTCATTTTAGGAGTTTGTGTGAATGCCCAACAGAAATCCTGGAAAATAGAAGTTGGTTTGCATTAGAAGCCTAAGCATATCCTTGACGTCACATCTGCATTTTAATGTTGACATTTATTAGTTTAAAAATATTTATATTTTTTTAATACTTTTTATAGATAAAGTGCACCATATATCTACAAATAAAGCATGGCTATTTGAATCCACTGAAATTAAAAGTATAATGATTTCAAATGTGACAGATCTACTTTAACACTGTTAATACTCAAAATGATGCAGATGTTCCAACATTCTACCTGCATTTTGTGTTTAAACTTTTTACCTCAAACATTTTGAATACAGCAACCAGTTATGTACCAGTTTGCCTTTACTTGTATACAACTCTTAAAACTACTTCCATCAATCCGGCATAATTGTCAGTCTAACAAAATGGCCGCCTCAGAATGTCTTATTTTCTTTTGTTGCTCCAAAGCTTGGATTGACATCATCCCCAGCATGGTGTTACTGAAGCAGTGGGCTTACAAAAGCAGCCAGAGTGCAAGAAAAAACAAACTATGTTTAGAGAGGACCTCAAAAAAGCAAATTAACCGGTTACCTTTAAATCAGCACCAAAATGGTCTCTTCTCTGCAGCCTTGTCATCTGGGTCACTGCATGCAGACCACTCGATTGAAGTGGTCTGTGTGCTTATAGTGTTTATTTGACGTGTTATACCATTAATAAACATATTCACCCCAAACATTTGAAGACAGCACCCAATCGCACTGCCAGTTTACTTGCAGCTTGGTGCCACTAGAGGAAGCTCATGGGCAGAGCAAACAGGCACAGTCTTCAAAAGTTTGAGGTTAAACCATTTAACGGTTAAACGCCTTATGGTGAAACTGCTCTCGGAACCTATTGACACCACAAATTAATTTGTTTTTTGTCAAATGATGCAGAACCAGAGTATGGTGTCTGCAGTCGGCTTGCACCATAAACAGTACCATGGGTGGTAGTAGTTATGGATGGTGCTCATGCTGCCCTCTTTAGTACATTACACCTACATGTACTGACTTACACAAGCCCCTTACAGATAGTATGTAGAAAGTAAATGTTTTCAGAAAAAGCCTAAATGTATATATCCTATTTAAATTGATATTTCTTTTTGAATAGAGCGGTCCAGTGATGGGCAGTTGTGCATATATTCACTATTCACTATTATCTACTCCGCATCAGTGAGCCATAAGCTAAAGAGACTGGTGATAGCTAGAAGCGGTTCTGTGTAAGATCATCATTGGAGATGCATATTCTTCAACCCACATATATCATTCTTTCTCATTACATTTAAATGTCAAAACATTTTCCCTAATTATTTTTCTCTGTAATACTCATCTTAATGTGGGCAGTTTCTCAACTAGAACAGCTCAAAGACAGAAGTCTGAAATACCACAGGCAATTGCTCAGGAAAAGGTGGATGTTTTAAAATGTCATAAGTTTCATGTGTGTACATTATCTTAAGCTTTCTGTTAATCAGATAAATCTAGTTATAAGAAACATGCATGTCTTGTACTCGCAAAAATCAGCATTAAAGGGACACTATAGTCCCTAGAACACCTACTGCTGTAATGTTATAGTTCTGGTTTCTATAGCCTGTCCTGACGTTTTTTTATTTTATTTTTTGAAAAGGCAGGTGTACATTGTTACAGTGCTGCCTAGTAATACCTTTAGTGGCCGTCACTCAGACTGCCACTAGAGGTGCTACCTATAGTGGCCACAATGTGCAGCACTTACATTCAGTGTCTCCACGCTCTGAATGAAGACACTGAGCACTCCTTGTAGAGATGCATTCACTCAATGCATCTCGATGAGGATATGTTGATCGGCGCAGTACTTTTTGCCGTGCATGCGCAATAGTCTTCCAGTGCTTTCCTATGGGAGCGTGGGCGGGTCTAGCCGCAATGCACACGCAGGGCACTAGAAGAAAGGTTAGCTGCTGGGGGGGGGGGTCGAGGCCTTAAATGTGTTTTACATTTTGTTTGTATTGCTGTCACTATAGTGTTTGTCAACTTTATTTAGCGTTTTCCCCCTTATTTATCACAATGTCTTTCATTTTCATGTATGTTTAGAAGAGTAAAACTGATACAAAGTTACAAAAGGGAACTTTTACTTCCCTAGAAATTTTGCCTTTCAATAAAATATTAAAATGATAATTTCTTTAAATTGTATATTTAAGATGTAGCAATTGACACCACAGTCCAATTCAGTCCTGACGTAGTTAGGGCACACAGTACATTGTTAACAGATATATTGGGGAAGATTTATCATTGTGTCCAGCTCTGAAAAGTGGTGCAAAGATGTAAAAGGGAAGATAAGATTCTAGTGGAATGTGCCTGATGGTTTCACTGGTTTCTATGGTGACTGCTCTACTTATAGTGCTTTGTGCCATGATAAATCTCCCTCAATGTATTTTTCTTCTTCTCCTCTCTCTATGCTGACTGACAGATGGAGGACAGAGATTATCGCAATGACAAGGAGCTATTGTAGAGAAGCTCAGATCCAGGATAAAGATAAATACAGGCAGAAATCTTCAATGAGTTGTATTTTCTCAGATCTGTGAAATAAAATGGTGAAATATAGAGGATATGTAGACAAAATATTAAGGGACAGTCTAAGCACCAAAATTGCTTCTTAATGAACTGATTTAGAGGCATAGTTGCTGCCCCTGCCACCTTGCAAATGAAAATAATGCAGTTTTCTGAGGAAATTTCGCATTTGCAGCTACCACAACCACTAGTGACTTTAATTCAGCCAGCCATTAGGGATTGCGAATGATTTCCAATATTAAATTTGTTTCATATCGGTCATTGGCATGCATAGTATGCAGACACCTGACCCAATGTCCATTCAGTGCTCAGCTATGAGAAGAACTAGATTGGAAGCTTGTAGCCATTGCTGTGGGTACCTCAATGCTTCTCAGAGAACCGTCAAATTGGACACAAGTCACCACGGGGTTATTCTCTAAACCTGATCAGATACGTTTTTATGGCGTTCTTAATTATTTAAATAAGTATTTTAAAAAGAATAAGGTGTGCATCAATTTAATTATATATATATATATATTTTTTTTTTTTTTTAATTTATTTATTTTGTATTTATTTTTTTAAATGTGTATTAATGTAGTGGTCTTGGTGCCTAGATGCTGCCCCTGCAGGCTGACAGTTGTAAGTAAGTTTACATTTGTCCATCTCTGTGCCACTAGTGACTGTCGGATGGCCGCTAGAGGCACTTCAGTCAGAAGATTATTGTGAAGAAGATTATCAGTTTTCCCATGGAGAAGCATTGCAATAGGAGAATTGTATTAGCACAAAATGATTGCTTCACTTATGTAGTAGGGCCATCATTGCTGAATAAAAGGCGAGTTAAACTAGTTTGTTTTTTTTGTTTCGTTATTTGTACAGGGGGCCCTGAATCTAAGCTCATCAAAGACACATTGATGTTTATAAATTAATATTTGTCTTTAGAACATTAGTGGGGGCTGGAGGTGGTCATTATTGAATATTGCGTTCATTAATGACACTATTATTATTTATTCGTAAGCAGGTGTTTTCATGGTTTTTAGACTAATAGAAGATGTGAGACCCCCTTTATTCAAACTGAGAATAGTAAATAAATTGCTGGAGATGTGCAGTGATCTGTCTGCATATATTTCTCAGCAAGTGGCCCTGGCAATTACTTATCAAGGCACTAATTTTAGGATACAGTCTGGATGCTGGGCTTAAGTCCCACTAACAAGGCATGATCTTCTGAGATTCACAAAAAAGTTTACTGATGCCATGTTCTAATCTGACTTTGGTCTGACATTTTAAGTAAAGATTGTTTAGTTTATGTAATTTGTGAACACCACTGGAATGGTTTTGTAGCAATTGTCTAGAGAGATGCACCTTTCAGCATGCAAGAAATACTTTCAAAGCTGTGTTGTTTTTTTTTTTTTATTTTGTACATTTTTGACGCACACAATATATATATATATAAACTTGCTAAAAAATAAATTTGAGCCCTGGCTTACAGTTTAGACATCCTAAGTTACTGGCCAAGTGTAAAATGTACATGCTATAAAAAATGCACAAGGACAAGTGTTTTGTTTTTTCTTTTCTTCAAGCTACTCTTATTTTGTTTTTGGGGATATTAGTAGCTTACATACCCACCTAACCATTCATTAACATTTCACCCCTTGAAATACAAATATACAGTGTGAAACATACTTACTCTACCACATACATACATACATACATACATACATATTTGCGGGTTTCAATCGTCCCTCATTCTTAGTTGTAAGAAAACTGCCAAGCAAACACTACATTTTGAACATGCCGGATCCTGGTGGTATGTGGCTTTAATATTATTTATATACACTCACAGATAGACACAACTAAATTGCACGGGAATTTTTTTTTTTTTTTTTTAAGTTGTTAAAGCAATAGTATTGAGACTTGTTTCCAATGTTGTTGCGCCTTTTTACGGACCAGCTGCTACTCGCTAAATCACGTATTTCTACTCTTGGCGAGAAGACTCTATTTACAGACGAGATAATTTCACCACTATTTACAGCTGCTGCCTAAAGCTAGTTGCTAAGTATTGGCTAAAAGCTCCCATTTTTCTTTAATGGAGCCTCTAATGGCTTACTTAGCGACTGGTTTCCGATCCTGTCACTACTGTTTAACGACTTGCACAGGTAATATTTTCCAAAACCAAAAATCCTTCTGTTGTCTTGCCATTGGTTGCTGGGTGGCACCATCTGCATAATGATTTAATATCAACTCCCCTTCCTCAGACTCACAAACCAATCAGTGTCACATATTTTCTTCAGTGCTCTTAATGTTTACATTTTAATCAGCATTTCCTTGAGAAACATTCTAGAGCACTTGCCTCCAAGCTGTGTATGAATGTTCACCATAAACTACTCCCCACTAGGGAAACTTTTAGCACAGACCGCTCTATGTGCTAGTGATAAGGTATGTTGGTTCTTCACAGCAGTTGTCTTTGAGGTTAAACCACTGCAACTGCTGGATGTACATATTGGTTGCACATACAGGGAGATTGGAAGTGTGTACTTTTGATCTAATGATAAAATAAACTACAGGAGTGTAATCTCTCCGTAGACATGCTTCTCTCAACAGTGTGTACACATTTAATTATGTTTTAAAGGTCTGTCCAGTGCATAACAAACTTTTTTTCCTCAAAAATTGTTGGTAGAGAAAATTACAAAGTGTCACATTTATGTTAGTCTTTCAGGGTCCATGTGTGTGCCAGAATGTGAACAGGGAACCTTCCACAATCCTGCTTTTATGAAATGTGACAGGTGCCACTCAACATGCCAAACATGTGTGGGTAAGTCATCCTATGCAAGCTGTGCAACTGGTGCCAAATACTGCAGCCAATTAGCCAGTGTGGTCTTGCAATATGTTATTAACGGACTGAGTTTGAAATACTGAAAACCTCCTATCCATAGAACATTGAATAAACAGCATACAAAATGGTTAAAGTCACCACATCTGCTTTAGATTTCTATGTTTAATGACATACGCTCCATGCAGTAATTTATGCTGCCCATATGAATATGGTTTTTGAAGAATGTGGAATGTTGTGAAATCAGATGTTATAAAAGTTTACAAGGACAAAACTAGGACATATCCAACCATTGCCTGAAATTGCTTGCAGATTTTGTATAATTATCAGCTGCTTTGGACTTCATTGAATTGTCTCCTGAACCAACGGAAGATAAGCCTCAAGTACGAAGCATTGAGATGATATGTGTGTGAACAATGGCCAAGTCTTATATGCTGGTCGGGTGGGCTTTCTTTGTAGTAAATAAATATTTGGCTCTTTTTGTTGTCAGGCAAAATGTGTGCTGAAAAATAACAGAGATTTTGATTGGTCCACCTAGCAGGGGATTCTTGTCGTTCTGTGGCTTTCCCACACACAGTTTAGGAAATATCTGTGTGGCCCAGTGTTGCGTTATGGAAATGCTGGAAAACTTGTGAGGTGTCTCTTGATTTTACTGCTGTAAGGAAAGATGACAGCGGGAGTGTCACTTCAAGATTTATTCAAACCACAGACTTCTTACAGGCAAATCTTTGATTCCTTCCAAATAGTGCTATACATACTAGCTGTTCCCTTTGCTCGACTTGCGCATGTAGCCGCCTTTCATTTGTATAATGTGAACTTTCAGCATCGCAGCTGTTTTCAAGCAGTCACTGTACCGGTTACCAAGGAAACTCCTCTGTCGCTAGGTACATTGTTGTAAAATGCAGTTATTCTGCATTGTTCTTTACAGACAACTGTATTAAAGGACTGGTTGGAGAAGGGCTTCTCCAGTGTATTTTGGGTGACCTCATTGTCCTGCTTACATGTCCTCCATGTAACTGTAAATTCGATACTTTACCTTTCCAGACTAATTTTTAACTCACTCCCCACACTTTCAGGTAATTTCTAAAAATGCTAATCGTTTCTCCCTAGGTTGGATGAAATTTACATTTTGTTAATCCAGAAGTGTTAATTCTGCTTTACCCATCTAGCTGAAGGGACTAGGCAGTCTCTGGTCTTTCCCAAACCGCTTAATTGTTATACCAAACATCTTAAGGTTGCCTACCACCCAGCTCAAGACCAGGGTGGTAGGCAACCTTAAGCATCACAGATGTTGTGGACTACATCTCCCATTATGCTTTTACAGACATAGCAGTGACATAATGCTTTTACAGCCGTCATGTAGTCACATAATGCTCTTCCCGCCATAATACTGGCAAAGCATCAGGGGAGATGAAGTCCACAACATCTGTAGTGCCGAAGGTTGCCTGTCCCTTCTCTATTCACATAATCCCTGCACTGAGCTGTAGTTACGTTCCTTAGAGTGCTTCCTTTAAGGTTGTCTGATTGCTGTTAGTGTGAAATAATTTCTTCCTTTTTATTAAATGGTAGTACTTGATCGTTTTCTTTTGTAATTCTGGTCTGAACTTTCCCTAATATGTACCTGTCTTGGGATATAGGTTGTTTACTATTACAATATATAATATTATAATATTACAGAGACACCCAGTATGTGAAATCTGATAATTGAAAAGTACGCTCCAAGCATTATTTCCTGATCCTTTAATTCTGTTTGCTACCCTCTTGATTTGCTTTCCATCCAGGTTCCGGTAAGGAGCAGTGTACCCAGTGTGCCAAAGACTTTCACCTGCATGACTGGCGGTGTGTACCTGCCTGCGGACAGGGCTTTTATTCAGAAGAAGTACCAGGGCTGCCATATAAAGTGTGCAGAAGGTGTGTAACCTCATTCTGCTGCTAGGATATGCTCAAGGATTACTTTCCAGTCTTGCTTTACAGCACCTTATCTTATATCATTCACTTTTTCTTGTGCAAAAGGCAAATACTCAAAAAATTTGTTTTTGAGTGACTTTTAACTACAGCAATTTCTAATAATGGTGGCTCTTAGGCTGCATCCTGGCTCCCAAACAGCCTCTTTCGTCTAAGTAAGCATTGCAACGTTAGACATGTTTTGTGTTTACATTTGCTTTTCTTTGATGTAAAGTAGAAGGTTTTAGATTTAGGACTAGCTTATTTATGGGCGAACAGACATGAGTAATATGATTGAAAATGTATTTCTGTGAGGATATATATTCTAGGTGCCTTATGTAGACATCTGACGCAAAGACCGTTAATGCCAGCTGTCTTACAGTGCCACGATTAGATGATTCACAGAATGTTCCATCTGTAGGTGTGAAGAAAACTGCCTGAGTTGTGAAGCCACTGGCAAGAATTGTGTGAAGTGCAAAGAGGGGTACAGCCTGCTCAGTGGGTCTTGTGTGACCAACCACACGTGTAACAATGGTGAGTACTACTGGACCTAGACTGTCACCAATGGAGCATAGAAAACATTTGTTCACGTTAACCAAGATATGTATGAGCATGTATCACGTATCTGATCCCAACTTGGAATGGCAGTTTTAAGAATGGTATGTACCTTTCTAAAGCACTTCTCCTAGTAAACAGCTAGTGAGTGGCAAAGAGCGTCAGCTGTTGGTCTCAGCCTTTTACCAGCACTTAAGGGAAAGGCACATTAGAGCTGGAGAAGTAGTAGACAATGGGGCAAAAATGGCTTTACCCCATAAGGTAAGACGGCTCTCAGGACCTCCAGACTCCATAATAACTTCATTGAGATGAAGTAGTTATGGTGCCTGGAGTGGTCTTTTATTCCAAATGGTGATTATACTAAATATGTTAAATTCCAAGTGTAGGTGTAGGAAGTTGGACTGTTAAATGAGCACTCTGGTGCAGTGTGCTAAAAAATTAGTGAGGTCATTAATATGGTGAAGGTAGATATAAAGTTCATACGAGTGAGTTAATCATGAATAACAATGTTTAAATGCCTTAAAGACTGCTCCAGAAGTGCATTAGCAATCTGGGAAAAGTTCTATTAATATTAATGTGATTAGTGTATATTTTTAGAACTCCAGGTAGACCTGCAGATTTAGATATCAAGCCTGGGGCACAGGAATTTGCGTGACACTAAAATTTTAAGAATTGTGAGAGAACCGATTCAGAAACGTTTGCAAAACTGCAAGTTATATTATATATACATGTATACTATTATTTACTAATATTTTAGTGGTCTCCCCTCTCATTTGCTTGTCTTTTATTTATTCATTCTTTTATAACTAGACAGACTGCTCTTTCCACAAACTTATGCAGCTAAAAGGACTTGATAAATTTCTCGCTCATCCAGACAAAAATGCTAAATTACGGGGGCGTGGTTTGCAGCCGAGCAAGCTGGACGTGTCCGGGTAGTGCTCTGCTGCGACCGCGGTGCCAATAGCTTGTATTAGCGGAGACGGAACTCGAAAATTACTAAATTAGTTGGGGGTACCGAGATGGACAAAAGAGCCCCACGAAAACAGACGAAAAAGGTAACGGAGGTCTCTGTACCTGAAATGTTCGCGGCCTCTCGCGCCGTGCGACCGAGCAGACAAGATGGCGGACGAGAAGGCCCGGGTACACCCCGTTCGCCTTCGAGCCCAGCGGGCGGAGGGGCTGTGGGGTCTCCGGAATCTGATACCAGCCAGATTTTGACTAAACTGGCTGAAGTTCGCAGCTATCTAGCCACGGAGATTGTCCGTACCACGACAGAAGTTAAGGCCGAGATTCAAGCGTTGGGGGTAAGGACGGCGGCCCTCGAGCAGCGGGTGGAGTCCACAGTCGTGGCCCACAATGCAGCCGCGGCCCAAATTAATCATCTTACCTCCCAACTGTCATTTGCACACTCTGCTATAGATGATCTGGGGAATCGATCGCGGCGCAATAATGTCCGCCTACGGGGGTTGCCGGAACAGGCTGGGGAAGGTGCCCTAAGTGAGGTGGTCTTGGGTATTTTCAAGCCACTTCTCCCCGATATTCCTGATTATCTCTGGCATATTGAACGGGCGCATAGAGCGCTCCGTGCTAAGAGGGCGGACGACCGGCGCCCCAGAGATGTTATCATCAAGTTCCTATCATTTCAAACGAAAGAGGCCTTGATGCGGTATGGCAGGGACCACCCGATTACTCACAATGGGGCAGACCTTGCTCTTTACCAGGACTTGACCCCTCAGACCCTGCAGAGACGGCGGGAATGGCGCCCTATTACCGAACTGTTGCAGCATCACTCTGTTAAGTATGCCTGGGGGCATCCATTTAGGCTGCTGGCCTTCAAAGACGGGCGTACGAAAGTTTTGTTTCCAGACGGCGATCCAGCGAGGTTCTTGAGTGAGCTGGGGATCTGTACCCCCGACGACTTCGTGATCCCGACAGTGCAGGCGGAGGTCCTGAATGCCCTTCCCCGCGAATGGTATTCGGCAGAGGACTGAGGTGACTTGCTGCCCCAGTCTCTATTACCAGGCGGCTAGTGGATGTCCCGGATGGTAAGGCCCTGCGGGTGGGATACCTTGTTTGGGTGGGGGCTGTAGGGCCCTTCATTGGGGGTTCTTTTTTCTCCCCCTTTTGTTGTGGGCGCTGGCATCCGGGATCTTTGATGTGGCCTTCTTGGGCCTATGGGGCGCGCTTTTCGCGCGTGAGTCCGCTGATGTTGGGGAGGGTTAGGGTTGATCGTTTATCCCGATCCTGGCCTTGATTCCTTTTTTGCTTCGTGAACATAGCCTCTTACTTACCCACTGTATGGTGAGCTTCACCGCTCAACTTATGCGTTTTTAGCTGAATATCAGTGGATTATGGACTATTGTGTACTTTGTTTATGTTTTGGTCGGGATGGGGCGGTGGGCGGCGGGGGTTGCTCAAGGTGGTTATCGTTTTTGTATGTTTTTATTAATTTATCCCGCACGTATACTTAGCTTGCGTTAAACAGCGTTTTTTGTGTATCTCTAAAAGAGGGGCATGTGGTTGAAGGAGGCTAGGCCCCTTGTGACTGGGATCTTTTAGGAGGCCTGCCTGGGGGGGTGGGCTGCCTTTGATGCGGGCGGGATTTTTTGATACTGGGATGGGTTGGGGATCCTCGCTCCCCCCGTTCCTGGCCTTGTGGCCACTTTAACAGGCTGGATAGGCCCCCTCTTTGCCTTCGGTTTTGACCAGCTCCGCCACCCGATTATTATTAAGTTTTTCCTTGCTGGGCTGATGGGGGCTGGGGTCAAATGTATATTGTTGTTTTGTAATGAAGGGCAGGCGGGAGCGCTGCGGGGCGGCGGGCACGGTTTCTGGGTGTTCCATTTTTGACTGCATTCTGCTACGTGTATTTCTACTATCTCCCCGGGCCTTAAGTTATGTTTAACCTTTCTGTTATAGCATGTCTTACTTTTGCCCCCGGGGCCCATCGATTCGGGAGGGTTTGCTTGGGGGCGGGGGAGGCGGTGTAAATTGCCCCATCCGGTAATCCGGATTCGGAAGATCTATCTCTCCCCTTAGCTATATTGAGATACGCAATATGTATACCATCGCCCGTTCTCTGCCCTCCACTTCCGGTCCCCCCGCAGGCTGCTTCGGTATCCATCTCTATGTACCCCTAAAGGTAGTCCTATGTTCAGACAGCATGTTTCGCAATCACCATGTGGAGAACCGGATTGGAAAACTTGAAAATATGGATCACTTACTCTATGATTGATAACTAGTTATTTGTATACATGATGTTCATTGTTAAGCATACCCAATGATGTGTGAATAGGCTTTTTACAGTTGATGCATTTGGCCTCCCCCTGACTATATACAATGCCGGAGGCCGGAGGGAGGAGACAATGTCCCGCTGCCCTCCCCCGATTGCTTGGATCGGCGCCTCTTTGGGTTGGGTCGTAAATTCGGGCCCCACCCAGGGGCGACCTAATTGTAGCCCCCCTGCCGTTTTTAAAGCAGTTTTTCTACCTCCCACTGATTACGAGTTGCTGTCCTGTCTCCATATTGGTTGTGATTGGCACCCTTGAGGTGCTCATCCTGATTGGTCTATGTTCACGCCGATCTGGGGTCCATTTGGTGCCCTAGAGGGGCGTCAACATATACCCCGTATTGTCCTGGCAACAGGTAAGACCAGGCAAAAGTTCTTTTCACTGTTACTCTCTATTTTTCCTTCTCTCGCCCTATTCTATTTTCCCTAGTTCAGCCCTCCCCCTACCCCGTTACCCTACTTATGCCCTACTGGGAGGGGTTGTCGCTGTGCCCGTTACGCAGCTATTATGTCGACCCTCTGCGGGTTCGACTGATAGATTCAGCTTGCCTCTTGACTCACCGGTATGCCTCTAAAGATTTTATCTTTAAATGTTAAGGGACTTAATGCTCCAAGAAAAAGACGCCTTATGTTTAGGGAACTCAAGCGCCTTAATCCTGACATAGCATTTTTGCAGGAGACGCATGTACCAAAGGCCGCGAAGTTTGCCTTGAGAGACCACACGTATAGAACGGTGCATGAGGCGAGGGCTTTAAACAAGAGAAATGGTGTAGCGGTACTTGTACACCATAGATGCCCCCTCCGGATAGGGACTGTGACAGCGGATCCGGCGGGACGCTTCTTAGCGATTTCGGGGAGTTTGTACTCCCATACGATCCACCTCCTTAACATTTATGCTCCCAATGACCCCTCTGCGGATTTTTGGGACACTATGGCCCAAACGGTTAATGACCTACCGCATGGCATGATTGTTGTGGGAGGGGATCTTAACGCCACCCCATGTCCAGCTGTAGACCGGAGCCAGGGGGGCGGGTTGCCGAGATCGCACGGGAGGGGGGGACAGGATAAATTGCTTCGTTCATTCATCCAACGCACCGGCCTATTAGACATCTGGAGAGCTCACCATCCTGAGGATCACGACTATACTTTTTATTCCGCTCCTCATGGTACGTACTCTAGGATTGACTTATTCCTGGTTAACTCACATTTAGCGGCAAAAATTTTGAAATCCACGATCGGATCCATCACGTGGTCGGACCATGCTGAGATCACGCTATCATTAGACAAGTTGTGCACAGCATCGCCGTGGTCCTGGAAGTTAAATACTTCTCTGCTACATGATCCGGCCGTGGTGGAGACGATCCGCACGGAACTGTCCGATTATTTCGAAAGGAATGTGGCTCCCGACATTCGCCCGGCAACGGTGTGGGCCGCTCATAAAGCGGTTATACGGGGCATATTTATCCGCGAAGCCACCTTAAAGAAGAGACGTAAAATGCAGTTACTGTCGTCTCTCTTGGAGGCTTTGGGCAAGGCTGAGGAGAGACACAAAACCGCCCCATCCGCTGACACCTTGGCGGATGTGCAGAAGTTGCGTACCTCGGTGCGTGAGACACTTATCGATGATACGGCCAGAGCAATGGTTTGGTCCAGGAGGACGTACTACGAAAAGTCCAATAAAATGGACACGCTGCTGGCCTGTTCGCTCCGCCCGAGACAGGGTCATTCCCATGTCACTAGAATCAAGGACTCCGCTGGGGTATACCGCACTGATCCCACGGACATCGCAAAAGTTTTCTCGGATTACTACGCAGCGTTATATAACCACTCCGGGAAAGGCGGCAGTGACCAACAACGCCGCAAGACTGACGAAACCAGAAAATTCTTGGAGCACCTGGCACTGCCAAAGCTGGGTTCCGGGGACACCGCTATTCTGGGAGCGCGAATTACGGCGGATGAAATAGATGCGGCAATCTCCACCTTGAAAGGCAATAGGGCCCCCGGACCGGATGGATTCGAGGGGGGTTATTACAAAATCTTTCGGGAAACGTTAACGCCTCATCTGGAGACGTTGTTTAACGATCTCATGGAGGGGGGGATGCCGGACAAGGACATGTCGCTGGCCGACATAGTTCTCCTGCCGAAGCCGGGCAGAGACGACTCGTTTCCCGAAAACTTCCGCCCGATCTCGCTGATAAATCATGACTCTAAAATATTAGCTAAGATCTTAGCGACCCGCCTGAACCCCCATCTGAAACACCTAATCCATCCGGACTAAGTATGTTTTATACCCGGCAGACAACTGTATGAAAATACTCGTCGCAACACTGATCTAATATGGAGGCAGGCGACTGAGGGGATCCCAACCTTGATCCTCTCGCTCGACGCGGAAAAGGCCTTCGATAGAGTTAAATGGCCCTATCTATTTGAGGTCCTTCGGCACTTTGGCTTACCGGAATCCTATGTCACTGCAATTAGGGCTCTGTATACGGATGTTCAAGCTCGGGTTCGGATAGCGGGAGCGAAGGCACTACCATTCGCGTTGGCCAACGGAACCAGACAGGGCTGCCCTCTGTCTCCGCTGCTCTTCGCCCTATCGCTAGAACCCCTGCTACAGAAGATATGTATCACCCCCGAAATTCGGGGAATATCGATAGGGGACAAGCGATACGTGGTTTCCGCTTTCGCAGACGACGTCCTATTGACTCTGACACATCCATCGGAGTCGATGGACGCGCTAGCAGCGGTGCTGGAATCCTATGGTAACTTAGCAGGCTATAAGGTGAACCTACCTAAATCGAGTGCACTCCCTAGCTGCATGCGCGGCTCCGACGTTGCCTACGTAGGGAGGGTGCATGATATTCGAATCGAGAAACACCATATTAAATACCTGGGGATATGCCTGACGGCGGATCCTGCTCAGCTCTTCAAGCAGAATTACGCCCCATTGATTCGCTCTCTGATTTCGGACATGGAACACTGGCAGGATAAACCAATTTCATGGATTGGTAGGATCCATGCAGTTAAAATGAATGTGCTCCCTAGGATCTTATTTTTATTTCAAGCCCTTCCGGTTAAGCTGACTAAGTCCGACCTGGGGGTACTCCAACAGGCGGTGGGGAGGTTTATCTGGCAGAACAGGAAACACCGGGTGTCCCGCAATATCTTGTACAGAGCACGGTCGAGGGGAGGTCTGGGATTACCCAATTTTTATTTTTATTATCTGGTGGCCCAGCTCACGCAAGTAGCATATTGGCATTCTCCCCCGGATGAGAGAAGGTGGGTGGATTTAGAATCCTCTCTCTTGGGTCCAGACCTCCCTCAGTTCTATATTTGGGTCCCTCGGGACAATAGACCGATGACACAGGTTGCTTGTCCAGCCATAGCGAACTCGGTGAAAATCTGGGACGCAACATCGGTTAAATACGGGCTAACCTCCCAGGAGTCCCCACTGACCCCCTATCTGAGGAACAAGGCCTTCACCCCAGGTCTGGAAGCTAGGGACTTTAAAGGAATAGAGGGCACGGGCGTTCAGCGCTTATGTCAACTTTATGAGGGCGGTACACTTCTTAGGTTTGAAGAATTACAAACTAGAGCTGTTCTGCGCCCGTCGGATTTCTTTAGGTATGTTCAACTTAGGGACTACGCACAGACTCCGGCGAATAAACGGTGTGTGCTGAAAACGCTTACGTACTTTGAAACCCTATGCCTTGAGGAAAGGTTCCCAAGAGGCCTTATTACAAAACTATACACGCACTTGAGTGCATCTACCTCAGAATGGGGAGAGCTTACTTATATAGCCCAATGGGAAGCTGATCTCGGCGAAGAACTGGAAGGGGTGGATTGGCAGGAGATTTGGGAGGCAGCGGCGACTTCCTCCATATGTGTAACCATGCAGGAGCAAGCTTATAAAACTATGTTTAGGTGGTACACCACTCCGGTGAAGCTTTGCAGAATGCATAGGTTATCTTCAGATGTATGCTGGAGAGGCTGTGGACAAAAAGGAACCTATTTGCACATGTGGTGGGAATGTCCTGTGGCCCAGACTTTTTGGAGGCAAGTGGCGGGGTTATTAAAGGATATCTTTGGCAGGGAGATAAAGCTGGACCCGTGGGTGTTCCTCCTGGCCAGGCCGCTCGAGGACTGGACCAGGACTGAACAGAAGCTGGTACATAGGGTGAACCTAGCGGCAAGGAGGGCCCTCGCACAAGTTTGGCTTCAAGCCTCAGCTCCATCGCTTCAGGTTTTAATGCAAAAGATTAAAGATAATTTCCTCATGGATAAGCTTACTGCGAGGGTCAGGGGCACGAATGCGAAATTTGAGAAAATTTGGACACCTTGGATAGAGAGTGGCATGGGCGATTAGGAGCAGCGGGTCCACATATCCCCTCCCTTCCTCCCTCCCCTCCCTTTCCACATACCACCCCTATCCCTGATCTTTTCTATCCCCACTTTCTTACACCTCTCTTACTCTCCTCTCTTCTTCTTCTTTTCTGTTTCACTCTCTTTTTCATCTGAATGGCTTCATATTATATTCCAACGCCTCCTGAACCCCAAATCTGTTATGCTAGGTAAGGGGCACCACGACATGGAATGTTTATAGTTACGTGTCGTGGGGCCGCTAGGTGTCCCTGATACCGGGGATGGAGGGGGATCTCAGATAGCATGAAGGTTATGTCACCATGTAAGTGTAATTTTTTATACTTGATCCCCAATTACAGGCATGATAGCCATTTTAGATCTCTTTGGATTTTATATATATTAAAAAATTGGAAGATCACCATCTTCATATCTGGACACTTTAGAGACGATTTCCTAACGATGCAACTGATACAGCCGCACTTGCGGGCTTTATTCTACAAGATGTACGCTTTACATGTCTAAGCCTGTGAATCTGTCCGATATGCGATATTTATATTGACTTTGTTTGTATTGATGGTGTTCAACCTTGTTATAAATAAAGAATTTAAAAAAAAATGGTAAATTACTATTACTGGTAGCAAATTGTGTGAAACATGAAGCCCAATATGCCTTTTGTAGTCAAGACTATTACAACTCATCTTAAAAATAACAAAAGTCTTCGCCTTTGCTTTGTGAATAATTGTCTATGTGTGGGCAATGGTACTTTTGTAACATCTCAAACAATGGATTGATTATCAAAATTAGAAATTTAAAGGGACACTATAGTAACCAAAACAACTTTAGTGTAATGAAGTAGTTTTGGTGTATAGATAATACTCTTCTAGTCTCACTGCTCAATTGTCTGCCATTTAAGAGTTAGTCACCAAAAACAAACTTAATCTGATCGGTTTCTATATGGCTCCCTGTGTCTGAACCTCTTTTTATTTAGTGCTCAAGCTTTCATTAAATACATTAATACAAGTAGGGGCTACTTCTCCTCATGTATAGATAGCCATGTTGACAACTTGACAATGATCAGAGCTTAAAGCAAGGTTCTATTTCAGTTGCCTATGAAATTTGCCGACAATCATTTAGTAAAATCAGTCACACGGAATGTGAACTGCAGACATAATGAACAGAAAAGAATAAAATGGCTCTACCCAAATAATAAATATGTATTCTACATGCACATGCAAATGTGAAATAGTAGTTGATCAGATAAATGGTGTTGAAGGACAGTTAAATACCGCATCTGGGTCTCCTGCTGAATAACTATTCTCACGTAAGCTAAGCACAATGCGGTACAAGACCACGTTCAGCTGACACTCTCAGCTGATCAGAGCAGCTCTGCATGATCCTCCTTACCTCCGAGGAGCTAACCAGCAGACCTAAGTCAGTTCTCAAACCATTCTTAAACCATTTGACAAATATACAAAAAGTATAGTTCAAGAACATATACCAATGGGGTTGCCACAATCACAAAACGTGCGTATAGTTACCACACATATTCCAGGATGACCATATAAAGATAAAAGGTAAAAACACATATGGTGAAGTATTTAATGGCACAGTATAAAAGATAAAAAATATAATATACACTCACAAAGAAGATGGCACAAAGAAACTTATATCTAATTGTGCAAAAACGCTTGTCAACCCCTCCCTTTAAATGTAGGCCCAATATCGATGCCTTCAGAGGGTGAGTACTCTCCTTCCAAGTCTGTATAGGAAGATCAACCAGGCAAGGATAAATGGTAAGTATAGAGTCTTTGGGGGGGTGCTGGCAAGCTTCTCCGCTCGACGTGTTTCGTCCCGAGGACTTTCTCAAGAGCTGTGAGTCCTCAGCTGTTCCAGCTTTTTAAATCTTCAACTTCGTGCGGCTTTTTTCCGTATGCGCATTGCGGCAGACGTGACATTGAACGTATCCGCGCATGCCGCACGTCCAGCCTGACATGCAAAATAACTTTATTGCTACTTTATGCCCGATGACATTAGTCAGTAACAGACCATATGATCTGACAGACTGTTGTGAGCGATCGCGCTCACATAGTAAGGGCATATTGCGGAGTGGAATCCAAACATTAACTTTTTTTACTCTTAAGGTGCATTCATACGAATACATTATTAAAATAATTACATCAATCTACTTTATTTAACTAAATCACATCTAAAAACCGTATATATAAATAATTGTTATACAACAGAAGACAGATTTTGAAAACAACATTCTATAGTTCCAATAATAAAAACTTTATATAATTCCAATAATATACAAGCATTAAACAAATCCGATTTTGAAAGGAAAAACAAATTAAAAATAAAAATAAATTTAAAAAAAGCATCCTTGTTAAAGGAATCTACAGACTGGAGAGCATAGCAAGGGCACCAAACTAAAAAGCACATTTAACAAAGGTCTATAAAAATATCACTACACATAGCACCAAAAGTGAAAATATAAATATAAGAGTTATGTTCTTATAAAATGTGTATCATGAGACAAGGAAGATAGTAAACTGAGGTCCAGTCCTGACTAAGGTACCTATATATAGAAAATTGAATAAAATAGAATAAAACAACAATATTGGCACAAGTATCAATCCATAAAAAACAACAAATCTATATCCACATTCTTAACCCAGGAGGGGTTGACAAGCGTCTTTGCACAATTAGATATAAGTCTCTTTGTGCCATCTTCTTTGTGAGTGTATATTATTGTTTTTATCTTTTATACTGTGCCATTATATACTTCACCCTATATGTGTTTATATCTTTATATGGTCATCCTGAAATATGTATGGTAACTATACGCACGTTTTGTGATTGTGGCGCCTCCATTGGTATATGTTCTTGAACTATACTTTTTGTATATTTGTATAACTTTTTGGGAATTGGGAGTGATCCCTTATTTGGAGTGGCTAGCCTGCACTGCTTATGCACTGTATCCCATACACCGCTTTTTATATTTAAACCATTTGACTACTTACACTTTGACATATTCAGGGGGAACTATTGGCATCCTAACAATTACAGTGTGCTATGGTGTTCCTTTTACCTGTACACTGGCCTAAATATCTTTTTGTTATCTGCATGGAATCCTTGGTTTCTACAAATGCTACTGACATTTTTTTTGTTGTACAAATTTATCTGAATCTTGTTGGTTGAATGCAGTGTTTGATGATGCTTCTGTCTTTGTTGTTTCTTGAGGAGCAGCTGATGAAATGTTCTGTGAGATGGTGAAATCCAGCAAGCTCTGTGAGAAAAAGCTCTTCATCCAGTTTTGCTGTCGGACTTGTCTGTTAGCCGGATGACTCGACTTCTAAAAGGGAAACACACGCCTTGCCTTCGTGGAATGGCCCCTGCCCATACACAATGCAGCCCACAGCGTCCAGGACAGTGGGACAAATCATGATGGCAATAACCTCTTCTGTGCCAGAATTGTTTCCCTGGCAATGAAAGGGTTAAGAGGTCTTCTGCTTCAGAATCTTCAATATGTTACTTGCAGGGCACCCGACTTTCTCCAGCAGCATGACTTTCCAAGGCTAGTTATGATTTGTGTCCTTGAAGTGCAGGAATATAACAGAACTGATCCCTTTACTTTACCCATATTTCCTTTTTATTCTCTTTGAAGCCTTCCCTGCCCCAGAGAAAGAGACCTTAACAGGAGGAGCAGGAACAGCCCGGGTAGGAACAAACTAAAAAGGGCAGTTCCTATCCAGGGTGCCATAAGACCTTTTTAAGGGCTAAATCCAGTTTGAGTCCAGTTTAGCCGCATGTTGCTCATTTTTAAACTATTAGTTATAAATGTGCAAATCTGGGGTGCCTGCAGCCCTTGCAGGCAAGTGTTTGATGCGGCTGCCTTACATTGTGATAATGGAACACTGCACACCAATCTGCTTGTGTGTCCCAGCAAATGGCCATTATACATTAGTATATCAATTATAGCTTCACCATTCCACGATGGACACCATTACTCTGCACATGAAAACATTCTGAATTTTTGTAATTTAGTTTTTTTAATCCCCCTTCTTCCTCCAAGTTACTGCCATGGGAATTTAGAATGCAATATATTTTTAGAGTAACAGCTTGTCTTTTGTTCCAAAGTGCTAATCCCTATCTCTGGTGCTTTGAGCAATGGTAAGTCAGTAGGCAGTGGCACACACACATCAGAACATTTTATATTCTGGAATTTAAATAATTGATATACCATTAGCTTGAATCATTGAAGCAACTGTGTGTAACACTGGGATAATGTGTCATTTCTACTCCTTATATAACTAGTGAAATTTGTCTCGAATATATATTGTTTTCCAAATATACTGTTAAAACTGCATAATTGACCAAGAAAACCATTTCCCACTTTTTAAATGAAGGTGCCGCCATGTTCGTTTGCCTGAATAGGCATTTCTCGTACTTCTTACTATGGCTTTCTAAATATTTAAGAATTATTTGGGGCATGTAATAATTACTTCTTGGTTCCTTAATCCTCCATATTGTTATATGCTTAGTAACCTATACCAAACATGGCTAATCCTCACCTTCTTTATCAGTGTCAGGAAGATTTCTAAAAAAACGATTTTAAAAAGATTCCCAATATCATTGATCCGGGACTATTTTCTTTGATTAGAGAAATTATTGTGACTGATCTGCCATTCAAAGAGAATGATAGAGAAAATAAGGTGATATAGTATAGTGTACATAGGTACTAAACTCTATACAGATATTACTTACACACAAAATAGCTTCCACCAGATCACCCGTGGAAAAAAGGTAAACTTAACTTTAGATACTTGCTTCCCTTCAGTTACCTCCCAAATTGGTAACTATATACAGAATATTATATGGTACAAATAGAATAGGGATCCAGCTTGTATCACTAAAATCCAACATAGCGTAATATTGTTGCAGCCTTATTGATTGCCCAATAGTTCAAGGTTACACTCACAGATTTGTAGTACATAATGAGGGTGGCAACCTGAAGGCTCATTATATACTACAAATCTGTGAGTGTAACCTTGAACTATTGGGCAATCAATAAGGCTGCAACAATATTACGCTATGTTGCATTACTTACACACAGACATTTTGAATTAGACACTATGGGATCATTTCCAATGCGAACGTTTACCAAGCAGTTGCAAAACATTAAAATGTGTGTTGCTAACAACGGTTGCGAACAGTAGATTTTGTTTCCATGCTACTAAATCTTGCCTATTGTGACTGTTGGCTCCCAACTGACTTTAGTTTAAACATCTCTTAACTACATGCAAATATTAGCAAGCACCAAAGCCCATCTAAAAATCATGTGTATATATGTATAAATGTTATCACCAAAGACCTGTTAAAATGGCAAGTCAGGTGTTTGCAAACACACAAATACAAATCTGCAATAGGATCTGTAAATATAAAAGTATAGAGATACTGAAGACGCATATTAAAGAAAAATGCATGAATTATCATTTAATACTGATCAAGTTTAGCATGTGGATAAATAGAAAATCTCACAATCACTTTAAATTCCCTTAAACTGGACAAATTCACGTGTTACATGGTATAACGTAAATCTACATCACCTATAAAATAAACACAGAGCTCCATAAAATAGAGGAACGGGTGGGACAGAGCAGGTGCTATTAGTAGAACATGCCACCGAGGTGACCGTGCAGGCTCAGTAATGCTAGAGTCCATTTGGATACCCTTGCTCATGAACAGGTGTTGAAAAATTTTGTCTGCAAAGCCCCAACAATTAAATTAAATGTAAAGAGATCTTCTAGAACCCAGCATCGATTCTGACAAACATATATGTCATTATTAAAATGCTTGCATAATCGTATTTACAAATCCCCCTTCATTAGGTTTAGCCAGTTTTCAGTGCCACTTGTATGTAGACAATTCATATATCTGATCAGGATCACAAAACTGGAAAGATTTCAAAAGTGTGTTTTATGAGGAATCTCAAATCTGTGTCAGATATTTGAAGAAAATCAAATGCCAATAAATATTCCATTAGTAGTATAATATCAAACTACTGGTAAATATGAGCAAAGGCTGTAAAAAAAAAAAAAATCAAAAACATTTTTGTTTAACCTCTGGATATTTTGTTCAGAATTAATACACTCTCATTGTTGCAAATACAGGTTTATCTAAAAGAAAATCTTTGTGAAAGGCGTGGCAAAATTATTGGCACCATTTTAGTCACTACTTTGTGCTTGCCTCCCTTTGCCAAGATAACAGTTCTAAGTCTTCTCCTACAATGCCTGATGAGGTTGGAGGATGCATGACCAGGGATCTGAGACCATTTCTCCATACAGAACCTCCAGCTCACCTCACAGGTTTTCTATGGTGTTTAATTTAGATGACTGAGATGGACATAACAGGACCTTGATTTTGTGGTCAGTGTATCATTTTTCTGTTGATTTTGATCATTGTTTTGGATCATTGTCCTGCTGGAAGATCCAACCACTGCCGATTTTAAGCTTTCTGGCAGAGGTAGTCAAGTGGTCATTTAATATCTGTTGATATTTGATAGTCCATGATGCCATGTATCCTAACAAAATGCCCAGGTACTCTGGAAGAAAAACAGCCTTAAAACATTATAGAGCCACTATCCTATTTAACTGTGGGCATGAGGTACCATTCTATAGGGCTTCCGCTCTGTGTGCCAAACCTTCCTCTGGTGTTTATTCCCAAAAAGCTCCATTTTGATTTCATCTGACAATAGAACCCAATACTATTTGAAGTTCCACTAGTGTCTGACAAACTGAAGACTCTTGAGTTTGTATTTGGATGAGAATAGAGGCTTTTTCCTTGAAACCTTTCCAAACCACCTGTGGCGATGTAAATGACATTGGATTGTAGTTTTGGAGACTTTTTGACCCCATGACACAACTAACTTCTGCAATTATCTAGCTGTGATCCTTGGAGATTTTTGGGCCACTCAAACCATCCTCTCCACACTGTGTTCAGACCATGTAAACACACTTCCTCTTCCAGGTTGATTCATAGCATTTCCAGTTGACTGAAACCCCTTAATTATTGCCTTGATGGTTGGAATGACCATTGTCAATGCTTTTGCTATTTTCTTATAGCCACTTCACATTTTGTGTAGCTCAACAATCTTTTGCCATACATCCAGAGCCGGTGCAAGGATTACCGCCTCCCCAGGCAAAGATCCATTTTGCCGACCCCTCATGTCACTCTCTCACTGACAGACACACACACAGAAACTCTCTCACTGACAGACACACACACAAAAACTCTCACTGACAGACACACACACACACACACACACACACACAAACTCTCTCACTGACACACACAGAAACTCACTCACTGACAGACACACAGAAAGACGACATATTCCGTCTCCCGGCATCACAGAGGGCGCGCGAGGGAGGAGTGGGAAGCGGCAAGAAGAGCCTCCATCGCCGCCCACACTGCCGCCTGCCTGTCTCCTCTCCTCCGCCGGCATTCATTAGCAGAGCAGGCACCTGCCGTCAGGGTGCCTGCTCTGCCATACCGAAAAACTACTACTGGGCCCCCTGTGACAAGGCTCCTTCGGGCGCCTGGAGGATCGGCCCGGCGCTGAGTGGGGGGCGGCTCTAGAGCCGCTCGCCCAACGATGCGGCTGAGGACAGGGGGAACCCACCAGGAAATATCCTGGTGGGCGCCCCAGCAGACCGGCGCCCTAGGCGAAGGCCTAGTTCTCCTAATGGTGGCGCCTGCCCTGTGTACAGCACAGCTATATTCCTTGGTCTTGCACACTGTGATGAATGACTAAGGGAATTTGGCCTATCTGTTACCTCATATTTATACCTAAAAATTCAAAATATCAATGGGAATATATTCCAAATATATTTCTCATATGAATTCAGAAGAGAGTCCTGTTATATATTTTTTTTTATCCCCAATCATTATCCAATAGTTCATATATGCTTTTTTACATGGGATTCAAGAACAAATTACTTCTCACCACATACTACAAACTTCTGTTCTAAAGGAAGTATTTTAGTCACTCCCATATCTGGGACATAGGCATTTAGAGGCTTTTAGGAGTCCTGAAAATTGACTTTATACAGCTGGACCTTTTTATTCAGCTAGTGGTCAGTTGCTGCTTGACAATGTGGCACAAGAACCATTGCCTGTGGCCCGATTTTGAGATTCCAAGAAACCCCAAGAAAGGGGAAGCAACCACAGGGATGTAAAACATCTTCATAAACTTGAGAGATTAATAAAAATAAAAATAATAATTTATTTGGTGGTAATAACCTCCATTAATATTACAAGCACAAATACATATATGTGGAACCCTCATGTGTTATTTCATGACCATAAAAACATTTCAACCCCCATTACTTTACATTACCATGTATGTTTTAGGACAGCTCATATGAAATGTATATTCTATTCTAATTGGTTTTCCTACATAAAATTGAACCATTTGTATTGAATTATATTTGTTTCTGCCTAAGTCAAGATTGCTTTGTGTAGTTTTATTATGTAAAAATATTTATTATATACATATAATAAATATTATATGTACCTATGGATGGTTTCATAATTGTATTAAGACATTTCCTCCTATTTTTACATGTGTAATTAATCTAGACTCCTTTATAACCAACATCTATTTATGCTTTAAAAAAGGCAAATATTAACTTTTTAAAACCTACAAAGTATCATCTTAATTACATACTTTCCTCTCTGCCCCAGTCTAAACCTTCTTCCCACATACATGACTATGGCTTCATAAATTGAAACCTATTTTTAAAGGTGTGCTATTCCTCAATAAACCTTTTCACTTCCTTTTGCAACTGTTTTTCTTTCCTGTCTATTGTATTCTTCTTCCACGCTTCACGTAATCCTGGGGTTCTTGGGACCATGGCTATTGAGCCTTAGCCTAAAGAGGTACTTGGCAGCAAGTAAAATTATGTGAATTATCTGACAATTAAGAACATAATTCATGAATGCCATGTATCACCTTAATGTCATCCGAGAGGATATGAAGTGGAGGATAAGCATGTGCACGGTTGAAAATTAATTTTCCTTGTTTGGTCATTTTTGCATTTCTGTACATCCAAAACTCTGAAAGTATAGATTAAAAACAAAATGAGATTCGGGAAAAAAAAATCTGAAGCAAAACTAAATCCGGGCACCATTATTTCCACTGTTCCAAAATATACCAAATTAAGGTGCTGCTTAGCACCCTGCTCCCTAATTTGATACCCTTAGAAAATGATATTCCCATATAAGGATATTAGGGAGTTACGTACTAACAGCTGAAATATCAAAATTAATAAAAGAGCTTTGTATTAACTTATTTTTCCGTGTACAAGATGCCCCCATGTATAAGAAGACAACTATATTTTAAACCCAAAATTAAGAAATCAATATGTTAAACATCAAATAGAGCAACTTTGATATTTTAGAGGTGACTTCTGAGGAGAACAGCACACTTCTGATTCTCGTGCCTCCTGTTCTAAGGTATTCTGTGAAATCACAGCTCCCACAATACAGCAGGTGGTGTGAGGACTTGCTGGGACATTACAGTAGCATTCCCTCTGCTTCCTGATCCCCATTTCTTCCCCCGTAAATATAAATCAGAAAGCAAGACCTGGCGGCTGCTCTTTTTATGGTGTGGCATGTATCCGGAGCTCCGTTGGTGGTAAGTGCTGATGTCGGCTGCAGCTCCCACGCATATAGACCTCTTCTTCCTTGCCACAGCATTCAGAAGTGGATCGGCTGGAGGGAGGCCAGGTATGCATGTTGGCACACTGAAATGCGGCAGGCGCCATCTTAACTTAGGCCCTGCGCACAAGCATTATTTTTTTTTAAGTCTTTTACATGGAAATATATATTTTCTTTTAGCTGTTTAGTAGATAAGTACTTAATTTGTTATCTTTATGTGGGATTGCCATTTTAAGGACACCAAAATAGGGAGCTGTCTGCTAAACAGTGCCTTCATTTGGTATCCTTTTGAAATAATCACACATAAGGGTCACAAATTAGGGAGCTGTTTTTAGTAGATACTACCCTAACTTGGCATCTTTATCCCACATAAGGTTCTAAATTAGGAAGATACTTAACAGCTCCCTAATTTGGTACCATTAAATATGATAATCCCACATAAGGGTACCGAATTAGGGCATTATGTATTAAACAACTCCCTAGTTTGGTACACCCTCACCCTGGTAGAGCATTTCTACATAAGTATACCAAATTAGGAAGCTGTTGTGTATAGTAGATAGCTCCCTGATATGGTATCCTTAATACGGCAATCCCACGTAAGCCCCTAATTTGTAATATGAAAACAGATGGATTTAAAATAATTTTGTTTCAATTTGTTCCGAACTCTTTGGTGTGAGTTAATTTTAAACGAAGTAAGATTCTGAACTAAACTAATTGCACATGTGTAGTTGAGGATGACGAGAAGTCCAATCTCCCCCAACCATTCCTACCTTGCCTTTCTGGAAGAGTCCCTATGAGAATTAGCCTCAGGGGGTTATAGATGTTATTGATTTGTCATTCTCCACAAATGGACCTCAATAGTAGGCAACCCACACAGCACCAGCAGCCATAGCTGCCACCAAATACCTCTGAAATGCAGACAACCTTTCAGTAGTGCCTCAGTCATACAGGCTGCTGTCCCCTTCTCCTATTGTCTGAGTGCCACAAGCTCTCCCCCTGGCCTGTGTGTATAGTTATTATAAGTTTGTATGTGTTCAGTGAACAGTTCACACAACTGGATATCCAGCTTGGCACATTACTGAAATCCACCATGCCTTTCACAAATCCTAAATTGTGCATATTGGTATTATGCTAATATCTGCCTGCAGACAACTACTCCACCATTCAGCACCTGTTCCTCTTGGTGTGATACCACGTAACTATCCCACAACCAGCATGTTAAGATGATATCAGGTTGAGCTTTCTATAGCGTCCATGTGTGGTTACAACATAACTTTCCTGATGTATGTGCAAATCTCTGGTGTGAAAACCATAAAATGCTCATAGTAAAAACATGGGCCTGAAGCTTTGAAGTTAGTCTGTATGTTTTGGCCACAAATATCTACAGGCTGTTAAGAATAACTGCTCATTGCTGATTTGTAACAATCACATTGGAAATGAGCCCCAAACTTCTCCATGTGCTATAAGCAAACGAACTGGCATCCTATATAAATAGATATTTTCTAGAAGACTAAATTGGATACTATTATTCACAGAGAACGCCAAAGCAAATTCATGGAATAGAGATGGGTATTTTTAAAGCTTAAATAAATTGGGAAAATGGCATAAAATAAGTCTGTCATTAAGCTACATTGTGGTCTTTTTAAAGGAATGCACTATTTTAGCATTCTGTGCTTCGCTGCGTTTAAAATTGTCTGCTGCCTCAAATGTGATATCGGTATAAATAAATGACATTTGCACGTTAAATGTTTTATCATACTGTTCTGTTACCATGGGCACAGTAATAAGATTGTATATCAGCCTGTCTGTTCTTCATAGAGCATACATTTGGTAATACGCCACACCTTCAGGAACATGTCTTTCCTATGTTCTCGCTAAGCCAACACGTGTTGTGTAGCGTACCTAGGACTTGGGTAGTGATGCCTTAAATATGTGTATGCATTTACCATGAGGCATGGCAAATCTGCATTTCAGAAAAAAAAACCTTGACCTCCTTCATTGCCCGTTTATGGGCTACGAAGAGGCTACCATGGAGCCCCCAATTGCTATAGCTATAAAAAAAATAGATGTCTTGTTCCACCATTTTTTGGGGGTGTTTGTGTTGGTTTAAGAGACTTTCGTGACTTGCAGGAGAATGAAAATATCAAGATGGATAGGCCATTCAAAGGATACAATTAATCAATAGTAAGCTGATAGAGAACAAAGTAAATAAGGGCCTGGTACCAACACCAGTTGAGTGTTTTTTGCTTTTTAATTCTTAAATGGTAATAGTTTAGGAGCGGTTGAATGCACTAGTGGATAGCATTTATTAATGTATGATTTACTTTGACTAATTTGATATACAGATTTTCTCCCCAATTATAAATTAATTTTTTTATGAGCTATGTTCACGTTATTTAAAACACAAATACACTCTGCACTGTCTTTTTAATATGCTTCCTAACTTGTATGATCATGTTTTCTTTTTTCTTAAATGTAATTTTGTAATAAGATGTTATCATTGGCCTTTATAGACCCACCTTTCTATAGGTGTACAAAACTGTAGATATTTCTATGTTGCATGACATGTTTTATATATTTTTGTTTGTGTATATATAAATATATTATATTTATAGCAGAAGAGCTTTTAATGAGAACCCTTCTAAAGGGAGCTCCACTCCACATGGTGCTCTGTGTTGGAAGAAAGTGGAAACAGCTGAACATCTTTGTTTCTGGATTTTCTGAGTTTTATAACCCTGCTTCTACCAAGTGATATTTAAATTACTTTACCGTATAATTATGTTCTGAAATCAATATTTTGTCTAAGCGGTGTATGACTTTAGATGCTACCTAATTTTTTTTTTTATCAGTCATTCATGAGGCTAAACAAAAAGGAAATTGCTGTCTATACCATCCTTCAGAAGCTGAGCCCACGGAAATAAAATACTCACTGAGATATCAGTCTGTCATTTATTTGGGGGTGGCAGGTATTAAATGATTTGCTTAACGTGATTACACACATTTATTTTTTTGACCATATCTATGTTTTGAAATCCAGTTACCAATGTGTTTGCAGTTTTGTCTTGTGAACTGATTAAAGTGGTTTTACGCAATACTTTATTTTGCATTGTGATATATCCATGGATGTGTTTGAATTATGTGCTGCCTTAAACATTAAAGAAGTCGGTACCTACTCTGTCATGACGTTAATTGCACCCACCCAGTCTATACTGATCCTGTGTATTTTGGAGTGACCCATTTGGAAGTTGCTTAGGAGTTGGTGTCATTTAAAAGAACACTCCGGGCACCAAATCAACTTCAAGTCAATGAAGTTGTTATACCAGGAGCTCCAGGGCATTGTGTTAAACAATTTACTGGGGGTAGGGATGCCTGGCATATATATCTGGTAATATCTAGGAGGGTTGTGCAATTATGTTATGTTTAGCTGTCTAAATAAGAGTGTTTCAAACAAAAGTTTGCTATTTGAAACCAACATTGCGATTTTGAAAAGGTAGATCAATGGAGCACAGAGCACTCCTTCCTGTTTTTCACTCATTGTAGCTTTGCACAGCAGAGGAACTTCACAACCTCTTCCTAATCTACCTGGGATTTGTGAGCAGTATGGAGGGTGTGGGGTTAAGAATGTCATATCCTCGATGCCCACTCTATCAGACTGCACACAGAATAATGAAGATACTTTACTGCAGTCCCACTCTAAGGAATCACCACTCTAAGGAATGGATAGTGCGGGGGGGGGGAGGAGAAGGGGGAGGCAAAGACAAAAATGGTTCATGGGAGAGGGTTAAAAGATACGCAAGAGGGTGCATAGAGAAACAAAGGGGGTTGGAGCAGCACAAACATTTTTACAGGGAGATAACAAATACCATACGTACAGCCGTTAATCATCCCTACATTTTTTTCTTTAAAGCAACACTATAGTCATCCAGACAACTTCATCTCAATGCGTTCATCTAAGAAAGCATTTACTTTTTTCTTGTTCTAGCAGGGCAATTAGACTTCCATGTGATTGCTGTTCAAATTCAGATCACTTAATTGTGAAAAAATGGAACCTCAGAGGAATGTTTTCGGATCTAGCAAATTAATTTAGTAAATAATCCCCTTAAGAGTCTTGGCAGAAAGTGATTGGCATCTGTCGTTATTTGCCCCAGCAAGCACACACTTCTCCACCAAGGTTTGGACTGCATAGCTGCCCCCATTCAAGGTTTATTCTGAAAGATCGAGATGGAGAAAGCTCAGGCGACAGGGAGATGTTTGATCACCATGGATATAAATGAGTTGAGCCTTCAATTCACAGCAAGACTACAGCAATCCTTACCTATTTATTGTAATATGAGTTGATTATTAGACTGTATGCAAAAATGTGTTCTATAACATTGAAATGCTTCATTAAAGGGATACTATAGTCACCTGAACAACTTTGGCTTAATGAAGCAGTTTTGGTGTATAGAACATGCCCCTGCAGCCTCACTGCTCAATCCTCTCCCATTTAGAAGTTAAATCCCTTTGTTTATGAACCCTAGTCACACCTCCCTGCATGTGACTTGCACAGCCTTCCATAAACACTTCCTGTAAAGAGAGCCCTATTTAGGCTTTCTTTATTGCAAGTTCTGTTTAATTAAGATTTTAACCTGCTATGTGAATAGCTTGCTAGAACCTGCAAGAGCCTCCTGTATGTCATTAAAGTTCAATTAGAGATTGAGATACAATTATTTAAGGTAAATTACATCTGTTTGAAAGTGAAACCAGTTTTTTTTCCATGCAGGCTCTGTCAATCATAGCCAGGGGAGGTGTGGCTAGGGCTGCATGAACAGAAACAATGTGATTTAACTCCTAAATGACAGTGAATTGAGCAGTGAAATTGCAGGGGAATGATCTATACACTAAAACTGCTTTATTTAGCTAAAGTAATTTAGGTGACTGTAGTGTTCCTTTAATATAAGTGACAAATGTGTGGCCCTTTAACAGCGCGACCGGGCCCCCTTGTTTTACCGCAGCAGGCTGGGAGGAAGTGACTGCCCTGAGTCACTTCCTCCCAGATAGAGTGAAGCCGCGCGGGATGGAGGAGGAGGAGGAGGCCGTCAGGAGGGAGCTGGAGTGCAGGAGCCTCACACTCCCAACAACCTCAGCCTGCCACTGGACCCCAGGGAACCCATAAGGTAGGCTGGAGGCTGGCTTTATAAATGTAAACTTTGCATATGTGTGTGTGTCTTACTATGTGTGTATGTGTGTGAGTATGTCTGTCAGGGTGTCTGTGTCTGTGTGTGTCAGTGTGTCTGTCAGAGTGTCTGTGTGTGTCAGTATGTCTGTGTCTTAGTATGTGTGTATGTGTGTGAGTATGTCTGTCAGTGTGTGTGTGTCTTAGTATGTCTGTGTGTGTCAGTATATCTGTGTGTGTCTTAGTATGTGTGTGAGTATGTCTTTCAGGGTGTCTGTGTGTGTCAGTATGTGTGTCTTAGTATGTCTGTGTGTGTCAGTATGTCTGTCAGGGTGTCTGTGTGTCTTAGTATGTCTGTGTGTGTCAGTATGTCTGTCAGGGTGTCTGTGTGTCTTAGTATGTCTGTGTGTGTCAGTATGTCTGTCAGGGTGTCTGTGTGTCTTAGTATGTCTGTGTGTGTCAGTATGTCTGTCAGGGTGTCTGTGTGTGTTTCACTATGTCTGTGCGTGTGTCAGTATGTCTGTGCGTGTGTCAGTATGTCTGTCAGGGCCTTTGTGTGTGTCAGTATGTCTGTCTGTGTGTGTCAGTATGTCTGTCTGTGCGTGTCAGTTTGTCCGTCAGTGTGCATGTCAGTTTGTCTGTCAGTATGTCAGTGTGTCAGTATGTCTGTCAGTGTGTAAAAATGTAAACTGTACATGTGTGTCAGTATGTCTGTGTATGTATGTCTGTCAGGGTGTCTGTGTGTGTGTGTATCAGTATGTCTGTCAGTGTGTATCTCTGTTGTCAGTATGTATATTGGTGTATCTGTATTTAGTATATCTATGTTTCTCTATGTGGTCTGTGTGTCTCTGCATGTGTGTCAGGTTGTGTATCTGCGTGTCTGTATGTGTGTCAGTGTGTGTATCTGTATGTTATCATTGTATGTATTTGTATGTTGTCACTGTGTGTACCTGCGTGTGTATATCTGTGTGTGCATCTGTATATAGTCAGTGTTTTTATCTGTGTATGCATGTGTGTCAGTAAATGCATCAGTGTGTCTGAGTATCCATATGTGTCAGTGTTTGTATATATGTCTATGTATGTGTGTCAGGTTGTGTGTCTGTATTTGTTAGTGTGTGTATCTGTGTCAGTGTTATCTGCATGTGTGTTAGTGTGAGTATCAGTGTTTATGTCTGTGTATCTGCATGTGTTTCTGTGTGTGTGTGGCAATCTATGTGTACATGTGCATACATCTCATTATTCAAATCATCAACACTACACACAAGTGCACCCCTGCATTCAACCTTCAACACTACATACAAACACAGTCCTACATTGAAACGTCAACAATACATAAACACCAAAAATATATATAAACACACCCCAGCATTTAAAAAAAAAAAAGCAAACAAAAAATACACATAGATGCATGCTTGCATTCAAACACCAACACCACATACAAACACACCCCTACATTTACACAAACATACTCCATACACAAACATGCTTCCATTCAAACACACAAACAAATACGACTAAATATGACTCTGCAAGCATGGGAAATGGTTCCGCTACTGCGTTGGGAAGTGGAAAGCATGATTGCATGTCAGGGAGTGGGGGTCAGAGGGCCCCATCAAATTCTTGCCCAGGGCCAAATCAATTTTAAAGACGGCCCTGGCTAAAACCATTCGTTCTCCTCTACAGTCTGTGATTTGCCAGCAGGCAGAGCAGGCGACATGCTTCTAAATACAATTGTTTGTATTTGTCTGTGTATGTGAGACATGTATATTGATGATTTATGGACTAAGCAACCGCAAACTGGATTTGTGAGTAACGGTAGAATCCAGCGCAACCATTGGCATATAACAAATAATCAGTGACAGCATGTTAAATAACTAATTATGTTATAGATTTTAAGACCATGGTTATATAATTTTAGGTCACCTTATAAGCAGAAGTATGTCATAATAGAGGGCACTGTGACATGAATTAATTTAAGCAAACAAATATGTTTGAATGACTATCTGTTCCTGTCCAAATCTGAGATGATTAAATTGCGTATACGCAGAAGTAAATTCACACTGACACATGGAGTTCAGGTTAAAAAGAACTTCAGAAAATTTAATGGCATCTGGTTAAAAAGCGGGTATGCAGACCCTTTTTTTTTATTTTTATTATTCTTTATTTTATTTGTGCATAAAATAACAGAAAGCGGGCAGAGCCACGACAGCTGCTGCAAGCGTTTTCATAGCATTACACGGTGTGGCAGGTTAAACAGCACTTTTTTTTTTTTAACATGAAAATTACAGATTAGGAAAGCATTTTCAGAGACAGTATATTGCTGTATGTAATCAGGTCTGCACTTTTTTAACATTCATGCTTACTACACTATCCCTATTAACAGATTAAGACAGTTAGATTATAACGTGGTATTCATGCTAGGTCTAAATATTTCGCTTTAATAGAGTTAAGTCGCTTTGATTAGGTTATCACCCTGGTTGCTCATACAGTCTCAGTGAGGAGGGCCATCGACATGGAAGTCTCGGGGTTCTCGTGTGCCAGGGTAGTCGCTAACCGATACCTGCTTTGTTCTGCATGGGTAGCTGGGAGTGAGTGTCCATTATATGAGCCGTCCTGGCTGTGCTGTGGAGTTCTCTCTGGGTGTCCACGGATTGCAGCTGTTGTGTGGTGTTGATGCACCTTTTTTCCCTCTGTGGGTTGACTCCCGCCATAGTAAGGAGTTTAGCGTCGCCCGCATGGGTTGTCTGCGGATTGGATCGGTTGGTTGCAGGCTGGGAGGGATGTGAGTGGTTGGGTGGTTTCCTTGTCGGATTGTACCGCTGGGCAGCAGGCTCAGTGTTTCCATGCGGGTATGTGCGATGCGCGGCATATTTCCGTCTCCCCGGTGTAGCTGTTGACCTCGTTGGTGATAGTGGCTGCGGGGGTAAGTGAGGGTCTTCCCGCTCCTCCGTATGGCAGGGTCGGGAGGTGGGAGCCGCGGTGTCTTCCGTAAGCCGCATGAGAGGGCCGGTCGTCCCCTTGTCCTCTGCGCACATGGCGCCCGACATTTTGAATGCAGCGGCCAGGCCCCCCGGTGTCGGTTGTAGTGTCCTGATCAGGGCCACAGGGTGAGGGCCGGGATAACCCCCACCGGCCCACAGGGGGGGGAACAGGGCCGGGTCCGCTTCGATGTGCACCGCTGGTTGGGTACTGTGTAGCAGGATAGTGGGGCAGCGGCCGTCCGCCCCACTCACCACTGGAGAAGGCCTCAGTTGAGGTAACGATAATTTCTCCTCCAGGGGACTGCAGCTCTGTGAGCCAGCCTCTCCCTGGATCCAGTGGTCCTTTTGTTCAGGGCACCATTGATGTCGGTCTATTTTTAGCTGGAAAAACATGGTTTAGTCGTGTAATTTAGTAGTTTAGTTGAGGAGCAGCTCTAGCTTGCAACCGTCCAGCTCGGCGGTCCGGCCCCGCCCCTATGCAGACCCTTTTAAAGGCAATATTACATCATCATAGAATATCAAGATAACAACAAATAAACATCATTAATTGGTCTATGTGCTAAGTGGTAAGTTAGGCATCCTCCCATCATGAACTGTCGTCATCTCTTACAGGGATGGGACATAAGATTTAGGCGCCATTGTTGATTAGCACGAGGCTCGCTCGATGGGAGGGGGAATCTGGCAGCCAGCCATTTTGAGTACTTGGCACCGTTTAGCTTCGAGGTTAGTTCCAAGGCTTTTTAGTAAATGAACATTTCATTAGTGCAGTTTCCTTGTGACCTAGCTATGGCATACATTGTTACATATTACAGGAACTTGATAATTCCGGTGTTAGTCATATTCTTCTAGAAAATACATTCTCTGTCTAATATTCTAAATGCTGTTAGGAAAATCTGTCATATAATGAAGTTAGATGGAGTTAATGGAGAAATTTAATACAGGTTTTAATAATTCTACATCAATTGTTACATTTCTTGCTGCGCCTTGTAAGAATTTCTAGGTACAGGGGATTTTAAGGTAAACATGCGGATGCACATGGTACTAACTTACATTAGTGTTGTGACAGGATCTTTTTAAGCAAAAAATATATAATTGCTTGTAATGATCAATTTAACTTAAATGACAACTATAGTGCCAGGAAAACATACTCGTTTTCCTGGCACTATAGTGCCCTGAGGGTGCCCCCACCCTCAGGGACCCCCTCCCGCCGGGCTCTGGGGAGAGTAAAGGGTTAAAACTTACCTTTATTCCAGCGCCGGGCGGGGAGCTCTCCTCCTCCTCTCCGCCTCCGATCCTCCCTTACGGCTGAATGCGCATGCGCGGCAAGAGCTGCGCGCGCATTCAGCCGGTCTCATAGGAAAGCATTTACAATGCTTTCCTATGCACGCTTGCGTGCTCTCACTGTGATTTTAACAGTGAGAATCACGCAAGCGCCTCTAGCGGCTGTCAGTGAGACAGCCACTAGAGGATTTGGAGGCTGGATTTAACCCTATTATAAACATAGCAGTTTCTCTGAAACTGCTATGTTTATAAAAAAAAAAGGGTTAAACCTAGAGGGACCTGGCACCCAGACCACTTCATTAAGCTGAAGTGGTCTGGGTGCCTAGAGTGGTCCTTTAAAGGGACACTATAGTCACCAGAACAACGACAGCTTATTGTATTTAGTTCTGGTGAGTGGAATCATTCCCTTTAGGCTTTTTGCAGTAAACCCTGTCTTTTCAGATAAAATGCAGTGTTTACATTACAGCCTAGGGATAACTCAACTGGCCACTCGTCAGATGGCTGCTAGAGGTGCTTTCTGGGGCAGTGCTGCACACCTTGCTGTACTGCCATTCAGTGTCTCCATCCTCTGCATGGAGCAACTGAACTTTCCTCACAGAGGTGCATTAATTCAATGCATCTCTGAGGAGCCCATTATCTACCTCCTTGACCATCTCAGCCAATCCAGTGCTTTCTTATATAAAAGCATTGTGATTGGCTGAGAGAATCACTTATTTCAGCCAAGCGAATAGATCAGGGGCAGAGCCAGCAGCAGCAGACTGGAATAAAAGTAAGATTTTGCTCTATTTAGGGAGCTAGATGGTGGTTTTAACACTATAGGGTCAGGAATACTGGTTCGTGTTCTTGACCCTATAGTGTTATTTTAATAAAATGGGAACTTTCTACTCTCCTTATCGCTAAGTTCCTGAGTCACCACCATGCTGCCTATGTGAAAAGTCAAAAAATACTCCCTGTTGATGTACTACCCCAACACCCAAGCTAGAAGCAATAATTAATAAAAAGATAAATACGTATTACCCGACCTTAGACTGGCTTCGCTTAACGAAAGGAGCAAAGAATATAGTCCTAATATAGAATAAGGATAACTGGAGACAGGTCAAGGATAGGAGAAGGTAGAATAATTAAGTACACAAAGTCAAGGAAAGGGATTACAGAAGTAAAAATAGTAGAGTCAAATCAGAAAAACACACTAAATGCTAATATGAAATATTGGACTACTAAGACCACGACAAGGCAAGGAAGTGATTTTAGAGAAGGACTTAAGTGTGTGGTGATTGGTTGGGGAACAATTGGGATAATCAGAAATATATTATTTATATATGTATTTAGCTCGAAAGTGATTTGGGCTAGTGTTACTTTAAAATAAGAACCAAGCACTCTGCATTATATCACTGCGCACATCTCCTAGTGTGCAGGTGTGCTTCAGGAATTAGCCAAATGCCAGGATGCGGACTCAAAAGGCAGAAATTCTATTGAGGGAAGAGGCGCGATAAGGGCTGAGAACTGAGAAGAGATATGATACCCACCAATTCTGACTGCATCCCACCATTATCTAATATGATTGTCCCTGCTGGGGGACATTTCCAGACATGGTGCTGACATGGTGATATCATTGCCAGGTTTTTGCAATCAGAAAGGAATTATATCAATCACTCTGTCCCTCTTTTCCCCCAGCAGAGTACGAGACTTGTTTCCTGGGGAAATAATCACAGCTTGAACGAATCCTGCATTATAGCTGCTGAGTGTGTGCCGGAGAACCACTTGTATGAGGTTTCTCCTGCTACTCTTTTGTGTCTCAATCCTGAGCATACAAGCTACGCCGTTGTCTATGCCGAAGATTGATTGCCAGATTGGGGGAGAGGCTTTGGTTTTAATTGTAATTACACAATGTATAGATGGCATTTTATGCTCTTTAACATGAACACAAGTTGTCTATATACCAAGACAGGTCCACTTAAAACACTTCAATAATGTTTACTGGTTAGAGCAAGAGAGACTGTCCTCAACAAAAGGTGACAGTTCCATTTTAACCGCCAAATTGGATTGGCTTTTTCTGAATTACGATCCTTAGAAATATCCTCAAAAGGGAAGCAAAGAAAAGTGGTTTAACCTTACAATTCAATTTTATTCCACAATAAAAAAAAAAGCTGTTGTTCCAAATAGCTGCTGCTCCTTCAAGATAGATTTAATCCTCCCCCCACCCCAAAAAAAAAATCCATCTGCCAATATGTGTGCCGTAACACATTTTCCCTTGATAATGTCAAACAAAATTGAGCTTAAAGGGCTGCAGTGTACTTTAATAGAATTCCGTTCCGTTTGATAAACACCTTCAAAGATAATAAAAGGTAATTTCCTTTTTTTTTTTTTTTTTTTTAATTCTTTATTTTTGTAGTGCGTATATTAGTCACAGGCATACATATGGTACCCCAACGGCATTCCATATGCAGGTTTCAATATATCAGTTACAGTAGGGGGTCAATAGACAATGCACTTTTTTTTGTTATAAAACATGCATGAGAAACAGGCGTATAAAACAGGCTTAGAAGACAGGCATATAAATCAGGCTTAGAAAACAGGCTTATATATCAGGCTTAGAAAACAGGTTTATAAATCAGACTTTTAAGTCAGGCTTTTTAAATCAGACCTATAGGACAGGGAGTGTGTCCAGGGCCATGAAAGGCAGCAAGGCCATGCATGTCGCGTATTAACAGGTGACTGGTCCCAGAGGGGCAGCAGGAACCTTCAGGTAGTTGCTTAGAAGTGGTTTGTTAGAGGTATTGGGCCTGCAAACTTACAGCGTGCAGTAACAGTGGGTTAAAGTAGAATGAGTGAGAGACTAATAGAGTGTGTCTGACGTGCGAGGTGTGTGGATAAGACAAGAGTGGGGTGTCAGATAGCGTTGGAGTGTGGACAGTGTGATGTTAGAAACTTAACAAAACATAACAATGCATATGAGTGAGCAAAGTAGAGAATAAAGCAAAAACAGAACAATACATAGCACCCCAAGCCTGCCCGTCTCCAGTGCCCAATTAGATAAGGGGCAGATTGGTAAATACATGGCATAGTCACCCCTACTGATGTAGTAAAGTACTTGCAGTTGATCTGAACGTAAAATGAAAGTCACAAGTAACGAAACAAGTACTCAGCAGGTGTTGGAGTCAAATATGATAGTCAGGCACCATGCCAGGGACAAAGTCCCGTTCTCCCTTCATCTGACGCCATGCATGGGTAGAGCAAGGTTCCCGGGTTGATGGACTCTTCGTTAGGCTGGGAGGATACCTGGGATCCCTGGATGTTGCAGTTTAAGCCCTGCAGAATCTGCCCGGACCAGCCTTCCACACTTGTTGTAAGTCGATGTTTACATGCTTTATCCGGCAGGTCTCGCCGGACTTGCTTTGCGGTCGTTCATCGCGGTGGGTGGCGTGATTGTACATAGCTTGACGTTGCCGCCATCTTGTAGGGTAGGCCTTGGGGGTCTCGCGCTGCCTGCTCTATTTCTTCTATTCTCGGCCAGGGTGATGCTTGATGTAAGCAGATGGGCATGTAATTCTCCTGGTTCCTTCCTCTCAGTAGCTGGGCAAATAGAGCGGCTCTAATTTGCAGGCAAGTTGGGTTAGGTGTTATGCGCCGCCGCCATCTTAAATTGAAGGCCTTTAACGTTCGGCACCACCAGTTTATTCCGCAGCCAGCTCGGGTCACAGTGGGGACCGGGATGACCCCCCCGGTCCAGAGGGGGGGGGAAACGGGACCGGCAAGCCCCCAACCTTTTAGCGTGTGGTAGTGTGGTAAGGAGACAGGGCAGCGGCCGTCTACCCCGCTCCCTCCAAAGTAGGCCGCAGCCTCCGAAGTCTCGTGCTTCCCGTGGGGGGTCCGAAACTCCCGATCTCGGTGTCCGCTACCTCTCCCACAGCTAGGTGAGTGTTTTTAAGCTCCGTTTCGGTAAGAGTAGGTGCCTGTTGTGGCTCAAAGGCCCGGTTTAGCCGGAGCCCCTCCGACATGCGACCGGTCAGCATGGCGGCCCGGCCCCGCCCCCTAATTTCCTTTTTTTTATGGCAAGATGCAGAAAAGAATTTGTCTGGCCTCACTATATGACCAGAAAAAAAAACATTTTCTAGGCTTACTTGCAGTCATTTTAACACTTTATGGACACCAGAATTTGAAGAACTCAATCCTGGACTAGCTTTTCCCCTCCCAAGCACTTTGGGTCGTATGGTGTGTGTCTTAATTGGGAGACAAATTATTAACCGTCTTTCCTGTTTAGTTTCCTACCAGCAAATGTATGCTAGAGTGTGTTAGATTGTTATCTGGCTAAAGAAAAAATCATAACAATTAACTGTCTTACTACACACTTGTCTAGCAAACAAAAATATGGTGAATTTACTTTATTATATTTCTATTTTGTGTTAAAATATTTTTAGATCATGTGTAGATGATAGTGTAAAATAAGTTTTTTTTGTTTGTTTTTTATTGATGAATATATTTTATGTGGTGCACATTTCTACATAAGAGGCTGGAAAGGGAATAAAATAACGGGATTTGCGTTAGGATGTTTGCATTAGGATGTCTGTATGAGTACTACAGGACTGGTGCACCAGGCAAGAATTGAACAAGGCCATTGCTAGCCTAACACTGTGTGGCTGTGGCATTGCACTTGTGGCCTACAATCAGAATGTTCTCAAGGCCATGAGTGGCCCACTGGGTTATTGCATGATCTGAACTTGATCAGACTATGATGTTTTTGTAAATGACTGCAGTCGGAAATGAGACAGTAAAACACTCATAAAACGCCTGGGTGGTCTGTGTGTCTGTGAATACTCTGTCTTGTTGCTCAGCTTCAAGGCATGCTTCTAGAGATTGCAGGGCTATGTGATGTTACACTCTGCAAGTCCAGAAACTTTGATTTATTAAATCCCATATAGTGTATGCTTCATGTAAATAGGATCATCCACACTGAGGTATTAAACAGTCTTTCCTGCACAAAACAAGGCCGTTCATTTGTACCTGCCCTCCAGCCCAAATGTTGCCAGCTCTCCCCTGCATGCTTAAGTAATTCTCTTATTATTACCATTGGCATTTATATAGCTCTTACTTATTCTGCAGTGCTTTACAATATTATAAAGAGGGAAAATGAACGATCAATTATAAAATGTTACAGGAATAATAGGTTAATGAGGACACTGCCTAAACAAGTTTACAGTCTAAAGGAGGTGAGGGATAAAAATACAATAAGAAAAACATTGAATGGGACAGCAACCAAGCGACTGGGTAGGAAAGTGGCAGAACTGGAAGGTGAGAATGGAGTGTGGCCCTTTAAGAGAGAGCAAGAGACAGGTTTGTGAAATAAAACTTCTCTGGGAGGCCGGAAGCTATTCTGAAGAGATGGGTTTGATGAATTCTTAAATGATTAAAGACTAGGGGAGAGTCTTTAAAAAGGACAGAAGCCACCCCCAAGAAGTCCTGCAAGCGTGGGTTAGAAGAAAGGATAATGGACAGGAGAAGGTAACCAGCAGAGCGGAGAGACCGAGAAGGGACGTACCTACCTACGAATTAGTGAAGAAGTTTAGTGAGGGCTAGAGTTGCTTACAGTATTATAGGAAATTGATAGCATTTTTATTGACTTCTTTATGATACAGGAAGCCAAAGTAACAGAGAGGCAAGGCGTAAGAGTGCTAAATGTGGGATAAACAATAATGTTACCTCGAAATACAGGCACGCTGACACAGGCAGGTAAGAGACAAAAAGATTTGAAGCTATAGAGCCTCACACATCGCTGGAGCCATCCCCATGCACCTCCAGCAATCCTTTTGCTGTGGGTCATTAAAGGAGCACTATAGTGCCAGGAAAACAAACTCGTTTTCCTGGCACTATAGGGTCATTAAGTGGCTAAAACTCCTTCAGCCACTGACCTTTCTCACAGTGAGAATAGCGGAAGCACCTCTAGCCGCTGTCAGTGAGACAGCCACTGGACGCTGGATTAACCCTCAGTGAAACATAGCAGTTTCTCTGGGTTAAAACTAGAGGGACCTGGCACCCAGACCACTTCATTGAGCTGAAGTGGCCTGGGTGCCTATGGTGGTCCTTTAAGTATCCCTCCAAAACCACGAAAGATAAGCAAGAGGGAACGTATCTCAAAATCTTTTTATTTCTTCCTTTTAATAATAATATAAATAAAGTTTTTATTAATAAAATAATAAGAAATTAGGGTGATATGAAGCTATTAAAAAAAAAAAAACTTTGGGCGGAGCCTAGCGGTGAACCTGGACGGTCGCATGCTCGCTGTGCTCCGCTCAAAATCACCGATATCGGCCAAAATTTTCAACACAGAGACTCGGAAAATCCTGGAATTCAACCCCAGGACCACAAAACCAAGTATGGGCCGCAAGAGCAAAAATCTAAGCCAGACAAGAGCCCGCCGGGCCGGGGTATCGAGGAGATGATACAAGAGTAAACAAAAAAAGGGGGAAGGGAGAGGCGGTGCCACAGGTGGGAAAAAAAACCTCTTACAAAATAGTACTTAGTACCTGTTGGGATATTCTGCACCATTATTTGCTGTCTTTTTATTTTTTCATACGGCTTTCACGAATATCCCATGCTCATACCTTACTGAGGAATACTTCCCCTGACAAGATTGTGATTGACTTCTTATACAAGATTTTATTTGGACTTTTTGCTGTATTTATCAGGCATAGACCCTTTTGGACTTACTTTTTGAACTCTTGATTATTATTCATTATCCATATTTCAAACTCTTTTTGTTCTTTTAGCTTGTATGTATTTTCTCTTATATAGCGTCTTGTATACGTGCTTGTATAGTTTTAATCAGGTTTTTTTTTCACCTGTGGCGCCGCCTCCCCCTTCACCTTTTTAATTATGTGAAATAGCTTAAGTATAAACGGCACGAATTAATTCACTAACGCCGTTCTTATGCTTTCACCCATACGAATGAAGTGTCTGTAGAACACATAGACGAACTAAGCAGCTTAAAACATGCATTCATTTAAACGAACAGAGAATACAAACAAATTTATATGAATTGTATGCAATAACATAAGAAATACATGGTGTTCGTATAACCGAACTACTTACAGTTTGTAGAATGTATGCTGCAAAGGGGCCTTGTTTGTGAGACGGGCCGCATACGTTTACACATACTCACGAATTTGCACGAAAGTAAATTGGATAGCTGTGTTTGTACAGATGGCCGGCAGGCCTTTGTGAACTGGAAGCGGAACAGAAGAACTTCCAAAATGGCGACGACAGGTAAGAAGTGGTTACTTGGGATTTAAATAGGACAAATAAACCCTCCCACAATTTCAGGCACATGCCTTCCACATATATACAGTATCTCACAAAACTGAGTACACCACTCACATTTTTGTAAATATTTTATTATATCTTTCCATGTGACAACACTGAAGATATGACACTCTGCTACAATGTAAAGTGTACAGCCTGTATAACAGTTTAAATTTGCTGTCCAAATAACTCCACACACAGCCATTCAGGTCTAAACCGTCTAAACCGGCAACAAAAGTAAGATCACCCCTAAGTGGAAATGTCCGAATTGGGCCCAAAGTGTCAATATTATGTGTGGCCACCATTATTTTCCATTACTGCCTTAAACCTCATGGGCATGGAGTTCACCAGAGCTTCACAGGTTGCCACTGGAGTCCTCTTCCACTCCTTCATGATGACATCACGGAGCTGGTGGATGTTAGAGACCTTCACTCCCCCACCTTTCGTCTGAGGATGCCCCACAGATGCTCAATAGGGTTCAGGTCTGGAGACATGCTTGGCCAGTTCATCACCTTTACCTTCAGCTTCTTTAGCAAGGCAGTGGTCGTCTTGGAAGTGTGTTTGGGGTCTTTATCATGTTGAAATACTTCCATGAGGCCCAGTCTCCGAAGGGAGGGGATCATGCTCTGCTTCAGTATGTCACAGTACATGTTGGCATTCATGGTTCCCTAAATGAACTGTAGCTCCCCAGTGCCAGCAGCCCAGAATATGACACTCCCACCACCATGCTTGACTGTAGGCAAAACACACTTGTCTTTGTACTCCCTACCTGGTTGCCGCCACACACGCTTTACACCATCTGAAATAAATATGTTTATCTTGGTCTCATCAGACCACAGGACATGGTTCCAGTAATCTATGTCCTTAGTCTGCTTGTCTTCAGCACACTGTTTGGGGGCTTTCTTGTGCATTATTTTTAGAAGAGGCTTCCTTCTGGGATGACAGCCATGTATACCAATTTGATGCAGTGTGTGGCGTATGGTCTAAGCACTGACAGGCTGACTCCCCACCCCTTCATCCTCCGTAGCATTGCTGGCAGCACTCATACGTCTATTTCCCAAAGGCAACCTCTGGATATGACACTGAGCACGTGTACTCAACTTCTTTGGTCGATCATGGCAAAGCCTTTTCAGAGTGGAACTTGTCCTGTGAAACTTCTGTATGGTCTTGCCCACCGTGCTGCAGCTCAGTTTCAGGGTCTTGGCAATCTTCTTATAGCCTAGGCCATCTTTATGTAGAGCAACAATTCTTTTTTTCAGTTCCTCAGATAGTTCTTTGCCATGAGGTGCCATGTTGAACTTTCAGTGACCAGTATGAGAGAGTGTGAGAGCGATAACACCAAATTTAACACACCTGCTCCCTATTCATACCTGTGACCTTGTAACACTAACGAGTCACATGACACTGGGGAGGGAAAATTGGCTAATTGGACCCAATTTGGACATTTCCACTTAGGGATGTACTCACTTTTGTTGCCAACGGTTTAGACATTATGGGCTGTGTGTTGAGTTATTTTGAGAGGACAGCATATATACACTGTTATACAGGCTGTACACCTTCTACTTTACATTGTCGCAGAGTGTCATTTCTTCAGTGTTGTCACATGAAAAGATATAACAACACATTTACATAACTGTGAGGGGTGTACTCACTTTTGTGAGATACTGTATTATGTATATATATATATATATATATGTGTGTGTGTGTGTGTGTATTAAACTAGATTCTAGCTACAGTGAGGGTATCTAGACTGTCCTTGGCACTCATATTGTTAAAGTAATATTATTGTGTTTTCTCATATTTTGCTAACATTTTACAATGATGCTTTTCTTATCCTGCATAAAAGATATATCATACACATGAAAAAAATATAAATACTAAAAGACAATTTGTAACCATAGAAACTTTAATGGCCCTCACAGATCTGCTTTGCTGTCCTGGGCCTGCTATCTACCTTTGAGCCCCAACAGTTCCTAGTCCTTGAAAATATTCCAGTCCTGTTCATCCTGGCTTGTCTGCAGCACTGGGGGCTGGACTTCATCTATGGCTCTGCTCAGCTGCAGCTCCAGGCCCATTTATTTTACTTTTTTCCACAAATAAAGGAAAAAAAAATTTACACACTACTCTTAGGGTTGCCACCTGGGTGGTATTTATTTGAGGCTGCCTGACCATGTCGATATTGCAGTATTACCGGCAATACAAATGCAGATATATTTTTTTTCAGTATAAACAGAGATTACTCTGTAATACCAGCACCGGGCAGTAGGGGTCGCTGTGTGTGTGGAGAGAGGCAGATTTAGGAAGTTACAGCATATACCTGCATCTCTCTATACAGCACAGAGAGTCCAGACAGCAGCTCCCAGCCTGCAGAGACAGCCTACAGCTCAGGGAAGTGAGGGATGGGGTAAAGGATGCAGGGAGACATTGGGACACTGAGACAGTAGGGGACACTGTGAGACATGGGGATGCTGAGACCTGGGGATGCTGAGACACTAGGCGGCGCTGGGAGACATGGGGATACAGACACTTGGGGACACAGATACACATGGGGACAATAAGACATGGGGAAACAGACACACATGGGGACACTGAGACACTTGGTAACACTGGAAGACATGGGGACACTAGGGATACAATGTCCCCAAGTGTCTCCTTGTCTCCCAGTGTCTCAGTGTCCCTAGTGTCTGTGTGCCCATGTCTCCTAGTGTCCCCAAGTGTCAGTGTCCACTAGTGTCATGGGGACACCAACACTAGGGGACACTGAGCGAAATGGGGACACAGAGACATGGGGGCACTGGGAGACATGGGGCACTGAGACACTGTGATACATAGTCTCAGTCTCCCCAGGTCTCCCAGTGTCCCCAATTGTCTGTGTCCCCATGTCTCAGTGTCCCCTAGTAACATGGGGACACTGGGAAACATGGGAACACAGACAATAGAAGACACACTTTTCTCTTACTCATTCTGATTTACATAATGTGATGTCACGCATACATAATTAGTTATGCAAATTAGTAAAGCCTGTATTTGTTCCAAGAAATACTCTTCACATACTCTTGCTTAAGAATGGAAACTTAAGAGGGAAATATGGAAATATAACTTGTGTGGACTGGCTGAAATGAAATTAGTTAAGGTAATGCTTACTTTGGTCTCTCTAACACTGTGGCATGTTCCCTTTCTTCTACACTCACTACATAAACCTTTTCTCTGTTTCAGACTGTATACCAGGAGCTTCTGCCTGCTAGTAAGAAGGTAAGGAGACAAGTGGACCAGCGAGTGCTAGGGGACAGTCCTTAGAAAGCATGGAGCGAGCGCATCATTAGATGCATTTATGCCAAGCTCAGGATGCTCTTGGCCAGCATGCATGATTGGCAGGCAGCCTGACATGCATTCATGCCAGGCTAGCCTTCCAATTCTTTGGGCAGACACTCCTCCTTTTTGGGCATGTTTGTCTCTTTTGGGAATTCTGGTTATATGATGCGCATCAGTGGCCCATCCTATTACACTGCCCATTGACTTCCTGCTTCACTGGACACTGCTGTTAGGGGGTATGGATTTACTTGAAAGATGAAACCATGAATTAGAGAGAGATTATCATATTTTAAGACAATCTGAGTTTTCTTATAGCTGCATCCTATGAGTTTCCCTCTGGCAACACCTCCACCAGATACATAACGCTTGAGAGGTATGACTGTTTTAGTGTGTTTGGTCGATAAGATTCTGTACTTAGGCCCCTCATAATTGTCAGCACCAGGCCCACTGGGCTCTTAATCTGGCCCTGGCTGTGCTTCACCTGAGATTGATCAGTCATCAACTGGGTATTTAAGCATTGCCTCGTCCTGGGAACATTATCAAGTCTTTAGTCCTGTTGTTGTGTTCAGTTCTTGTGTTGCAGTCTCTTGAACTTGTACTCCATATTGACCCCGGCTTCTGTCTTGTTTATCCTGATCTCTGGCATCCCTTGACTTCGGTTACACTTTGTTAATTCTGACCTCAGGCATCCTTTGACCTCGGCTATCTCTTGACTATCCTGCTGTTTGTGTCCTTGTCGGTACTGCATAGGAATCACCTTTCCTGCACAGCCCTGTGCACAGGTTCACAGGTTCACAGTCCAGGTGGCTTCTTATCTGGTCACCTTGGACTGTGTCTATCCGCAAGGGTGAGCAACATACCTGCGCTACAGACTCTCAACTCGGGTAAGTAGGTTAGTAACCATAAAAAACTTAAATGGCCCTCACAGATCTGCTTGCTAAGCCCAGGCTTTCGGCTTTGCTATACACCAGCCCATCTCCGAGAAAGACAGTCAAACACTTCTGCAAAATGAGTCAGACAATGTGTGTGCTCTGTGCACTCTCAATAAGCCGATCATCTGACATTTACCTTAGTTTGACTTGGCAAAGCATGTCAACTCAAGGTAAGAGTATACTTTCTTGCTGGTGACTTTCTCAAAATAATGTGTGGGACAACAGCATTTTTCCCCCTAAAGCTGGGCTGTGTAAGTCATTTAATGGGGAGTTGTCACTTTGTAAAATACACTATTCAATAGCTCATTGCAATGAAAATCCCATAGACTTTGAATTAAAACTGCAGATCTACTTGCAACGTTTTCCAAGGAATTCACCAATCAGAGGCTGCTCATTGAGAAGACTTTGTGCTAATGCTGCAAGTGATCAAATGCTATTATTTGTTTTCCAATGCTTCTTGATGAGCTGTATTTGAGAAGGGAGGAAGGTAGATGTACTCTAACCCAGCACACCTGCCACTTCCACTAACTCTGTGGAAGAAAACCTCCCTGCCTGTCTGAGAAAGTATTAGCATGAGCAGCAGGGCCGGTGCTAGGATTTTTAGTTACACAGGCAAAGATGCATTTTGGCGCCCCTCACCCTCCAGACATACATGCAAAGACATACATGCATACAGAGACATGAAGGGATATAAAGACATGCATACATATAGAGGCATACCGTCATACAGACACATACAGGCATACAGAGACATACAGGCATACAGAAACATACATACATTCATACAGAGACATACAGAAACATACAGGCATACATACATACAGGCATACAAAGACATTCCGCCATACAGACACATACATATATACAGACATACAGAGACATACATACAAAGACATACAGGCATACATACACATATGTACATACAGAGACATAGAGGCATACATAAACATACATAAGTGCATACAGGCATACATAAACATCCATACAAGACATACAGACACATACAAACATACATACATACAGAGGCAAACCGTCATACAAACACGTACATACAGAAACATGCATACAAAGACATACAGAGACACACAGACACATAAATACAGCCGTACATACAGATACATAAAGGCACAGAGTTACATACATGCATGGATACAGAGACATACATACATACAGACAGAGACATACATACAGAGACATACAGACAGACATACATACAAACAGGGACATAAACATACAGAGCATACAGGCATACATAAACATACAGACACATACAAACATACATACATACAGAGGCAAACCGTCATACAGACACGTACATACAGAAACATGCATACAAAGACATACAGAGACACACAGACACATACATACATCCGTACATACAGAGACATAAAGGCACAGAGTTATACACATGCATACATGCACATACATGCATGGATACAGAGACATACATCCAGACAGAGACATACATCCAGAGACATACATACATACAGAGAGAGACACACAGACATACAGAGACATACAGACAGAGACATACAGACAGCCATACATACATACAGAGACATACATACATACGGACAGAGACATACATACATACAGAGAGAGACATACAGACAGAGACATACAGACAGAGACAGAGACATACAGACAGAGACATACAGACAGAGACATACAGACAGAGACATACAGACAGAGACATACATACAGACTTACATACATACATACAGACAGAGACATACAGACTTACATTTGTACAGTTCAATCTTGTCCCCTGGGTGCATGCTGTCCGGCTCTGTGGAGTCCTGCAGCCCAGCCCCATCACTGGGCGCCAGCCACGCTGTGCGGTACACAGGGAGCAGGGATATGATGTCATATTCCCGCCCCCTCCACACAGCCTGCGGCAGTCGGCAGACACCAGGGTAGGAGGTGGGCGGGAATCTCTGGGCTCGGCCACACTACAAATAGTAACCGGATGGAGGGGAGCGCAGTGAGCTTCCCTCCTTCCGGTCAGCCTGACATTGCGCCCCCAGGGCTGGTGCGCCCTAAGGCGGCCGCCTGGGCCGCCTTATGATCGCGCCGGCCCTGATGAGCAGTATCATTGTACGGCCAAGACAAGCCCCAGAAATGAATGCAAATTATAGAAATGTACTAATATTTAAAGGGATTCTATAGTGGCAGGAAAAAAAAAACTGTTTTCCTGGCACTGTAGAATCCTGCCGTGCCCCCCACCTCTTCAGTCACTTACCTGAATCCAGCTCCGACGACCCTCCGCCCACGCTCCTCCCCTGCATACTACAGCCAGCGAGGGAAACCTAATGCGCATGCGGGGCAATGGCCGTGCTCACATTAGTATTTCCCCATAGGAAAGCATTAAACAATGCTTTACTATGGGGGGAAAAAATCTGACGCTGCAGGTCCTCATGCATAGCCTGAGGACATTCAGCATCAGATAATGGACCGGAGGTCTGTTTCAATTCGAGAAGTCCCTCTAGTGGCTGTCTGGTAGACGGCCACTAGAGGAGGATTTAACCCTCCAAAGTAATTATTGCAGTTTCTCAGAAACTACAATAATTACCACTGTAGGGTTAAGGGACATGGGACATTACACCCAAACCTCTTTAATGAGCTGAAGTGGTCTGGGTGCCTACAGTGTCCCTTTAATCATGATGGGCAGCAAGTGATAATCTGAGAGCGCCAATCACCGCCTAACACTTGAGTGTCTACTTCTTAAGTTTGTACGTCCCCTCTCCCCATTCTAAAAGCTTTTTACTGATCCTTTTTCAGAGCCGAGGCTTCCTTGGCGCTGCTGACCTCTCCTCCTCCCACTGCATCACTGGGGAGGCATGGTCCGTCCTCCAATCCCCAATCGAATGCTCCTCATAGACCCAATGCACATCTATTTTTCCTATAAGAATGTATTGAATCATTGCTTTCCTATCTGAGGCTGCATGCATGTGACTGTGTTTAACTGAATTACTGCAGCAAGAAGTTTCAGTTTGACAGCCACTGGAGGTATGTTTAACCCTACAATATAACCATTGTGGTTTCTCCAAAACTGCAATGTTTACATTGCAGGGTAAAAAACAGGGAATTGGGCGCACAAGCAGAACATGCATTTCTGAGTAGTGGATCTGCCATAAAGACCAAAATATATACAAAATACAGGTTAGCTAACAGCGCACAAAAGATGCTTAAAGGGACACTCCAGGCTCCAGACCACTTCTGCTCATTTGGAGTGGTCTGGGTGCCAACTCCCACTACCCTTAACCCTGCAAGTGTAATTATTGCAGTTTTTTTTTAAACTGCAATAATTACCTTGCGGGGTTAAGTCCTCCCCTAGTGGCTGTCTATTAGACAGCCATTAGAGGGAACTTCCTGCTCTATAGCACAGGTTTTCTGAGCTAGAGCGTCGCTGGACGTCCTCACACTGTGTGAGGACCTCCAGCGTCGCTCTATTCCCCATAGGGAAGCATTGAAATTCATTTTCAATGCTTTCCTATGGGGTGCGCTAATGCGCATGCGCGGCATTGCCGCGCATACGCATTAGGTCTCCTCGGCCGGTGGGCGCGATCAGTCTCGCCCACCGACCGACGTAAGCAGAAGGTGGAGCGGCGGGGGAGGAGCAGGCAGCGACGTGGGACATGTCGCTGCCTCAGGTAAGTCACTGTAGGGGTTTTCACCCCTTCAGCAACTGGGGATTGGTGGGTGGGAGGGAGAGGGACCCTCCAGTGCCAGGAAAACGGATCGTTTTCCTGGCACTGGAGTTTCCCTTTAAGGAGACACTGGAGGCAGAGGGAGATATAGTGCTAGGAGTACAGCTTTGTATTCCTGGCACTATAGGATCCCTTTAATGCAAAGTAAATAATATTTGGTGATAGCAGCTGAAATACTCTGTGGATATTCCTCAAATTACACAATTCTAGAAAATACCAAAAAGTTTCACATTGTTTAGGTGATAATCCCCACAAAAAAAACCCAAAAAGTGTAGCAAAATAGCACTTACCTCTTGGATACACCGTGGCACTGTGACTACAGCACGGTAAAAATACAGCAAAACGAAACCAATAATAGTGCAATATTGTATGGAATATTCTAAAGAGAGGCGGCTCTCTAATTAGGTGGTTTAGGCGGCCGCCTAAGGCCTCGCGCTGGCTGGGGCCTCGCGGCCTCCTTGGTTACCACGGCAACACTCTGACCGGGAGCCGCAGACCAGACAACACCACCGGACCACCAGGGAATGAAGGCCACTGGACCACCAAGGAATGCAGGTATTTAGTCCCCCCTCCCACACCAACATTACCCCCACCCTCCCAGTAACACCCTCAATATCACCCCCTCCCAATATACCCCCTCCACACACACAAACTGTCACCACCTCACACACACAGTATCATCCCCTTCACACATAGTCACTCTCCCTTATACACACTGCGCCCCCTACAATGTAGTGTCACCATACTATCACACTGTCACCCTCCCCTCACACTGTCACATTCCCACACATTGTCACCCGTCCCACACTTTCAGCCCTTTCTCACATCCACACTCTCATTAACCACTCCTAATCCTGTTAATCTCACCCCCTCCAAACTCACCTGCCCTTGCTCTGCCACACTCACCCTCTCACATTAACCCCCTTAATCCTGTCACACTCCTTCCTCCAACCATGCCATATTCACCCTTCACCCCAAAACTGTGATCCTCACCCCACCCCAACTATGCCACACTTACCCTGTCACTTAAATCTTAAATTTTAATTTTTGAGAACCCCTTCACACCAGTACTTATTTATACATGACTGCCGGGCTATGCAACCATACCCCACAATTGTGTATAATCGATTGGCATAATTGCAAATTTAATTTATTTATTGCAAATTAATTTTGTTTGCAAATTATGCTACAACTACAGCCAGAGAGCTCACAATGCAGGGGCACAGGAAGCCGCGACACTGCAAGCTTCTGAACAATGAATGCAGAGACTGACTCTCTGTATCCCGCGCTGCAAGCCCACCTTTCAATATAGCGAATGCTCCTTACACACACACAAAATACAATCCTATTATTTTATACTTTGGGTGTTAGTGGGGCCTCATGCTTGAAGTTCGCCTAAGGCCTCATAAAGTGTAGAGCCGCCTCTGCTAACACATATATAAAAATAATAATAGTGAGTAATAAACAGTGACATTTGGGACAGCCTTTTATAGAGATGGGCGTCTGTGGCTTTAAGGTGGCAAAACTACCTTTTTGTGCAGCAATGTGTCCTCCCAGCACTATTTGATGGAAACAAACACAAAAAAGAAGAGCAAACTTGGCGTAGTATATTTAGCACAATCAAAAAAGTAATATACCAAAAGATGTGTGCTTACCTTGGTTAGGAGCTCATAAATTACTGGATCCAAGTTTTGTACGTATTGTGTAAAAATAGGATGTAAAAAAAGGATGTTTGTTTATTAAAACAAAATAGATAACACTCTCTGAGAAAGTGCCTTATTGGAAAGAAATGCATCAAAACACAATTAAGTCCATATCATTGTTTCCATCAGAGAACCAGAATTAGCTTTTTGCTTTATTCGTTGAATTTTCAGTGGGTGGAAAATCTACAGATGATTAATCTCATGGATGACAAGATTTCTGTTTGTTTGTTTGTTTAGCTATTTCCCAAATCTCAAGTCTTTATATTATTTATATATTTTGCTCAGACTGAGAAAGGGGAAAGAGATTGAATGGAGATGTAAGATTCTTGACCTTAAATGTGAAATGCACTTGGAGTTCTCACAATAGTAAATAAAACTGTGAGAAACATTGCTCTACACTGTGTCCTGGTGCCCTCTACTGGTAAAACTTCAACTGTGCATGGATTTACAGACATATTGATGCTCTAGATTTAGTACAAGTGGTTTTCCAAACCAGTCCTCATGGCCCACAATAGTACAGGTTTTGTCAGAATCTCCATACATAAATCTTGGATTATTGGTGAGCCATGAGGGAACCACTGCTCCAGAAGATATATGCATGGGCCACACACACTGCGATATACATACACACACACACACACTGAAACACATTCAGATACACAGATATAAACACTGCCACTCACACTAACACACATGCAGATACAGACTGACACGGATATACACACAACCTGACACACATACAGAGACATTTATACAAACACTGACACATATGGATATTCAGACACACTGATGCATATACTGACACACATGCAGATACACAGATAAAAACACTGACTATATACAGATGCACACAGATATACACACGCAGGTACACTGACAACATACAGATACACATACTGATACTTACACACATACGCCCTGACAGACATACTGAAACACACACACCGACACCCTGACATACTGCCATACTGACAGACATACAAACATACTGACACAACCACGCTCTGACAGCTCCCTCTTGACGGCCTTTTCCTCCATCCCGCGCGGCTTCACTCTATCTGGGAGGAAGTGCCTCACGGCAGTCACTTCCTCCCAGCCTGCCACCGTAAAAAAAAAGGAGGCCCTCTTAGTGTGTGAGCTCCTGGTGCAGTCGCAGCACTGGCGGGCCTTGGGGCAAAAAAACTTTGGGGGGGCAGACAGCGGGGCCCACGGGGAGGCTGCTTTGGGCCCCCTAGGACTAACTGGGCCTGGGGCAGCTGCCCCGTTTGCCCCGCTTTAAAGACGGCCCTGTATATATACATACATACATATACACATACACACACACACATATATATATATATATACAGGGAGTGCAGAATTATTAGGCAAATGAGTATTTTGACCAGATCATCCTCTTTATGCATGTTGTCTTACTCCAAGCTGTATAGGCTCGAAAGCCTACTACCAATTAAGCATATTAGGTGATGTGCATCTCTGTAATGAGAAGGGGTGTGGTCTAATGACATCAACACCCTATATCAGGTGTGCATAATTATTAGGCAACTTCCTTTCCTTTGGCAAAATGGGTCAAAAGAAGGACTTGACAGGCTCAGAAAAGTCAAAAATAGTGAGATATCTTGCAGAGGGATGCAGCACTCTTAAAATTGCAAAGCTTCTGAAGCGTGATCATCGAACAATCAAGCGTTTCATTCAAAATAGTCAACAGGGTCGCAAGAAGCGTGTGGAAACACCAAGGCACAAAATAACTGCCCATGAACTGAGAAAAGTCAAGCGTGCAGCTGCCAAGATGCCACTTGCCACCAGTTTGGCCATATTTCAGAGCTGCAACATCACTGGAGTGCCCAAAAGCACAAGGTGTGCAATACTCAGAGACATGGCCAAGGTAAGAAAGGCTGAAAGACGACCACCACTGAACAAGACACACAAGCTGAAACGTCAAGACTGGGCCAAGAAATATCTCAAGACTGATTTTTCTAAGGTTTTATGGACTGATGAAATGAGAGTGAGTCTTGATGGGCCAGATGGATGGGCCCGTGGCTGGATTGGTAAAGGGCAGAGAGCTCCAGTCCGACTCAGACGCCAGCAAGGTGGAGGTGGAGTACTGGTTTGGGCTGGTATCATCAAAGATGAGCTTGTGGGGCCTTTTCGGGTTGAGGATGGAGTCAAGCTCAACTCCCAGTCCTACTGCCAGTTTCTGGAAGACACCTTCTTCAAGCAGTGGTACAGGAAGAAGTCTGCATCCTTCAAGAAAAACATGATTTTCATGCAGGACAATGCTCCATCACACGCGTCCAAGTACCACAGCGTGGCTGGCAAGAAAGGGTATAAAAGAAGAAAATCTAATGACATGGCCTCCTTGTTCACCTGATCTGAACCCCATTGAGAACCTGTGGTCCATCATCAAATGTGAGATTTACAAGGAGGGAAAACAGTACACCTCTCTGAACAGTGTCTGGGAGGCTGTGGTTGCTTCTGCACGCAATGTTGATGGTGAACAGATCAAAACACTGACAGAATCCATGGATGGCAGGCTTTTGAGTGTCCTTGCAAAGAACGGTGGCTATATTGGTCACTGATTTGTTTTTGTTTTGTTTTTGAATGTCTGAAATGTATATTTGTGAATGTTGAGATGTTATATTGGTTTCACTGGTAAAAATAAATAATTGAAATGGGTATATATTTGTTTTTTGTTAATTTGCCTAATAATTATGCACAGTAATAGTCACCTGCACACACAGATATCCCCCTAAAATAGCTAAAACTAAAAACAAACTAAAAACTACTTCCAAAAATATTCAGCTTTGATATTAATGAGTTTTTTGGGTTCATTGAGAACATGGTTGTTGTTCAATAATAAAATTAATCCTCAAAAATACAACTTGCCTAATAATTCTGCACTCCCTGTATATATATATACACATTTAATACATAACAGGTAATAAATATATTCAACCATGACAGGTGCATTCTGTGCTGAGGTATATTGCCATAGATCTCTTAAAAGATTTTAGATTTGAATGAAGATTTGACTGTGTCCCTGAGGTTATTCCATAATTGCGGTGCTCTGTAGGAAAAGGAGGATCGAGACACTTTATTTTTGTATTGCAGTATGCTAAATATCGTGTTAGTACTGGGTCAGAGGTTATAGGAGGTGGGATCAGCTGGGGAGAGCATTCTACTCAGGTAGGGTGGGAGCTTCCCAGAAATGCTCTTATGCACAAGGCTGGAAAGATCAAGAGTGCGTCGGGATTCCAGCGACAGCCAGTTTAGCTCTTTTAACATGTCATAGTGGTGGGTAAAGTAATTACATTCTAGTACAAAGCGACAGAATGAATTATATAATTTAAGTTTATTAAGGTGGGTTTGCGGTGCGTGTGCATCTGTTTCCTTACTGTAGGGCTTAGGCAGGATTTGTTTCTGTACAGGGCACCTAGTTTTGGGTAAAGTTTTGAAGAGATTTTTTCAATGTGAAGGCCAAAGGATAGATTGGGTTCTAGCAACATGCCTAGATATTTAAAAGAGCAGACTGCTGTCAGTGTGCTATTTTAATTTTTTCTGATACATAGTTGTTGATTTTGTAGTTTACGTAATTTAGGTACAGCTCCAAAGATCACTGTAACGGTGATCATACATCTGTTTGCAAGAAAATTCGCTCTCCATAAGTTTCCCCGTATCCAAGATGAAAAAAGAGCTAAAAATCTTGGACTGCAACCTTCAGACATCGACCTACTTGACACTTTAGTTGCATTACTATCAAACAATGAAATTCAAACAAACCCAGAACCGACATTTACACAGCTCAAAAATAAGAGCAAGTTAACACCATATTTGGCAGACTTTAAGTACATCGAGTTGTTTGTCGAACTGGCTTGTAATGAAATAGAAAATTTGGACAAAAGCAAACTTGATCTGTCCCCATATAGCAACATCACCCCATTGGAACGTAAATGTTTGAAGAACCTACAAACCCTAGAAGACTTTATACTTAAACCTTCGGACAAAGGAGGCAATCTTGTCATCCTTGATAGGAATGAATATGTCTCTATGGCTCATAGGATACTTCAAGATGAAGACACATATGAGATATTAGGCAATAACCCTACGAAGAGATACTTGGCAGAGTTGAAAAATATCTTGGATGAGGCAATATCCGTGTCACTTATTTCTAAAGACGAATATCTGTTTATGTACATCAAAAATCCAGTAGTTGCAACCTTTTATTCGTTGCCAAAAATACATAAACAACAGCCAATAATGAGCGGTAGACCTATGGTAATTCGAATTTAACACAGAATGTGAGTCTGTATGTTGACCAGATTATACGTAAAATTGTGATAGAATTACCATCATACCTTAGAGACACTAAACATACTTTGAAACTCTAAGACGGCATTAACCTTCCTGAAAATGCAATTGTGTGTAGTCTGGACGTAGAGGGACTGTATAGTTCCATCCCACATCATATAGGACTGACCCACCTCAAGGCACATCTTGATAGCAACTGTACAACCTCAAAGAGACTTAATCTTTTTATTCAAGACCTTATGAAATATATCCTGACGCATAATTACTTTATGTTTCAGGGTAAATATTACCACCAGGTGAGAGGGATCGCTATGGGGACGACTTGCGCCCCCTCATACGCTAACCTCCACCTGGGGTGGTGGGAGAAGACCACAGTATTTGGAACCTCTATGATGGAATATACTAAATACATCAAAATCTGGAAGCGCTATATCGATGATATAGTAATCGTGTGGACTGGAACTACGGAATCCTTTAGAGAATTTGTTCATACCTTAAATCTCAATGACATCAATCTGAAATTGACTTATGAAATTGGTGGCAGAGCCATCAACTTCTTGGATATCTCTATTCAGATCAATGATCAAGGAAAGGTACAGACCACTCTTTTTAAGAAACCTACTTCCACCAATAACCTCTTAAATTGGGAGAGTTACCATTCACTTCCCCTTAAAAGAGGTATACCAGTGGGACAATACCTGTGATTACGCCGTAATTGCTCCACAGTCGAAGATTTTAAGGTGAAGGCAAAGACTCTGAAGGACCAGTTCAAAATGAAGGGCTATCCTAATAGATGCTTGAAAAATGCATACCAGCGGGCCTTGATGACAGACAGAGAAACTCTCCTTCTAGATAAAAACGGAAGGGACAACACACAATTGATCAGATGCATAGGGAAATTCGATGTAGAATGGCATCCAACTCTGAGAATTCTAAATAGGTACTGGCCTCTTCTCCAACAAGACCACCATCTACAAAAAGTTATCACTCCATATGCATCAGTTACAGCAAGACGGGGAATAAATATTAAAGACATGCTTGTCCCAAGCCATTTAAGCTCTCCATCTAAAAACTCTACTTGGCTCAAATCTTCAGTGTGTGGAACGTACCAATGCAGTAGATGCAAATCTTGCAAATTTATACTATGTCCATCTAAGAAGGTAACAGACTCTACCAATACACAAGAGTTTGACATTAAAACTTTCTTTAATTGTCAAACCACTGGTTTAGTTTACCTATTAACCTGTTCGTGTAAAAAAATGTACGTAGGAAAGACGATCCGAGAACACATTACATCTGTAAACCCGAGGAGATTAATTGATACTCCTATTTCTAAGCATTTAAAACTCCATCATGGAGGGTCCGCAGAAAATATAAGTTTGTGCGGTATTGAAAAAGTCACACTCGGTCCGAGAGGAGGGGACCTCGATAAAAAACTCCTACAAAGAGAGAGTGTTTGGATATACAGATTAAAACCACTCTCCCCTATGGGACTGAATGAGGGGTTCTCATTCACACCATTTACCTCTGATTAGAAATCTTTTACCATGATTCACTATCCATTATATTATAGTAGTCTCTTTTTTCATTGTATATATTATTATTTATTATTCTATTTACTTTTGATTTATGTTTTCTCTCTCCTTTATTTTATGGATCACTAGTTTGATCCGATTTTGCTTGTCTTTTAACCTTTAAACTTGCCATCTTAGTTCCCGCAATAGGATACTTCTCCTTTATTTTGCGGTAACCTGTAATAGACTAAGTAGTAAATATGGCCAAAATTCACTAATTAATACATTCTTAGTTATCTACTACTATAAGTGTCTATTCTGGAAGGAGCAGTGCATAGGTGTGTATATATATATTCACTATATCTCGGTCTATGAGTTTAAATACTAATCATAGTGTGTCTTCCAGCTGAATATATCCCTTTGATCCATAATATATATCTACTGTCACTGTATGGTTAAATTTATGATGATATAATCCAAGGGGTTGGCTATAACAGGATAGCATCAGTATAGCATCAGTAATGGCATACAGGCATCTTTTGTCTACCTTTACCTGATTAATTTTATATGTATTAACACACTAGGTAGTCTATATACCCTTATACCATGTGTTTATATATTTATTCTTTATGTTATACCGCATTTTCTAAATTGACATAATCTGTTGTATATTTAAATACAACTTCCACCTGAGGTAAAGTGGGAGGAGTTTTGTCCTGATTGACGGGTCATGTCCGTCCAACTCCTGCCGACGGAGAGATTCTGATCAGATTTGCGCGGGAAATGCTCAGGCACGCCCCATACGGTCTGGACGACACCCATTGGTTAATTGATCTCCTACAAAGGGTATTTAAAGCTCGGGACGAGCAGTCTCGGATTTGCCTCTGACGAAGGTGCCATTACAGCACTGAAACGCGCGTCAGGCGTGTTTACTGTCCAGTCTCCTGGACATCACTGTTTGCTCACTCTTTTCACTACACGGAAATGGTTTGAGGACACTCACTTATGTTTTAAATAGATAGGATTATTTTTGCTTTTTTCTTTGTGTTACAACTATTCAGCTGGTTAGTCGATAGAGCAAGTGCATTTATACTGCGTTGCCATTTAGACTGCTACACAGTTCTATCTTTGCAACCTTTTTGCTACTTCTTGTTTGCATGTACATACTAATTTGTTCTATTTACCACTATTTAGCTGGTTAAGTAGATGTAGCAATCTTATTTATATTTTGTTGCTATTTGGATTGCTACTTAGTTAGCTTTGCAACCTTTATGCTACTTTTTCTCTGCATATACATGTATACTAACCTGTCCTGTCTATAGATATGCCGTCATTCTAAGCTCTACGATATCTATATCCTCCTATTTACTCCATATATCTGATATTTTATACCTATATTTCTCTGAGGATTTACATAGTGGTACTCTAATGGGATTTATACCCCTATATCTATTCCTTACCCTATTGACATTGAGGTATTAGTTTTGCTAGAAAACACCTTGAGCACTATTTATTAAAGCTCATTCTTGGTGTTCTATGCCATATACCTAGATTCCACGTTAGGGTATTTGGGATAGACGTTGCCTATCTATTTATCGTTACAAGGAGATTAAGATTACTTTATCTATTTATGTTTGTGTGACTACTTTATTTTTTTCCAGACTAACGCAGTCAGATACACCCGTCTTTTGTGCGGCTGTATCATTCTGTGTTTTTCATTTTTTCTTTCTATAGCATGACATTGTCGTAACGCAGGGAAACAGGGAGAAGCAATCTATTTAGAGGCGAATGAGGGGACTCTGATGTCACTCCTAAAGCCGGTTCCCTATGCGGTCTTGGGTGCTGGAGTTCTTTGGTCGAATGTGACACTCTCTTCGCATGTGGCCTTTTCTGCCACAGTAAAATCTATATCTGAGGTAGTTGATAAGATCCTCCAATGCTACAGGGAGGTCTCTGGCAGCTACCTCATCCAATATAGCAGCTGATGGACCTTTCATAAATGCTTTAACAAGTCCGCTGTTTGTCCAGTCTACCTGAGAAGCCAAGGTACGAAACTGGATAGTGTAGTCGGCAATAAACCGGGATCCCTGTTTGATTCTCATTAATGCTTTGGCGGCATTTTAGCCCTATGGGTAGTGTCAAAGGTCTTGCAAAAAGCTATAAGGAAACCCTGGAAATTGTGAACAAGAGGGCCATTAGCCTCCCATATGGGATTTGCCCACTGAAGTGCCTTATCAGTAAGATGATGCATGAGGAACCCCCTACAGTCGGTGGGAAAGAATCAGAGGTACATCTTGAAGTGGAATTCCACTTGATTGAGAAACCCCCTACAAGCATCTCCTCGATACCTAGGAGGAGGGGTCAGGTGAGCAGACACATTGTTCATGTTTCATGCCTCTGGAATAGGAGGCATCATTGAGACGATACAGATACCCAGGGCCGGATTAACAAAGGGGCTGATGGAGCTGCAGCTCCAGGCCCAGGGAATAGGCCCATTGATTTTAAAAAAAAGTGTTGTTTTTTTTACACACTACTCTTAGGGTTGCCAGGTATTTCTCAGGTATTTCTTAGGGTTGCCAGATATTTCTCAGAAGTATTTCTCAGGTATTTGAGGCTGCCTAGCCGGTGCCGGTATTGCATTAATACCGGCAATACAAATGTCTGTCTCAGTATAAACAGAGATTATTCTGCAATACCATGCCGACCAGTAGGGGTCGCTGTTTGTGTGAAGAGAGGCAAAAATAAGGAATTACAGCATCTCCCTCCCTCCCTCTCACTACTCACTGATCCGCAAGGGGAGCAGCTCAGACAGCATCTCCAAGCCTGCGAGACATGGGGACGGTGGGAGACTTGGGGACTCTGAGATATTGGGACACCGGGCGACATGGGGACTCTGAGACACTAGGGGACACTGAGAGACATGGAGACACTGGGGGACACAGGAAGACATGGAGACACTGGGGGGCACAGGAAGACATGGGGACACTGGGCGACTTTGAGACCCGGGAGACATGGGGCACTCCCAGTGTCCCCATGTCTCCCAGCCAGTGTCCCTCGTATCTCCGTATCCCCATGTCTCCCAGTGTCCCTGGTGTCTCTCAGTGTTCGTAGTGTGCCAGTGTCCCTAGTGTCTGAGTGTATCCTAGTCTCCTAAAGTCCCCTAGTCTCTCAGTGTCTCTGTGTCCCCATGTCTCCTAGTGTCTCAGTGTCCCCTATTATAAATGAAAAAATCTCAGGCACTCACTGTGATATATTTAAGCAGGTTTATTGGACACCGCAATGTTTTGACCTGTCCCTAGGTCTTGATCAAGTCTCCAGTATCTCCTATGTATCACTGTGTCCCTTTTGTATCAGAGTGTCTCAGTGTCCCATGCCTCCCAGTGTCCATGGTGTCTCTGTGTCCGTAGTGTCGCTGTGTCCGTAGTGTCTCTGTGTCTGTAGTGTCTCAGTGTCCCCTAGTCTCTCAGAATCCTCTAGTCTCCCAGTGTCCCTATGTCTCACAGTGCCCCCAAGTGTCTCAGTGTCCCCTAGTATTAAAGAAAAAATCTCAGGCACTCACTGTGATAGATTTAAGCAGGTTTATTGGACACTGCAATGTTTTGACCTGTACTCAGGTATATATCACATTGTCATCAGGTCTCCCAGTGTTTCGTAGTATCTCAGTGTTCCATGTCTCCCAGTGTCCCAATGTCTCTCAATGTCCCATAGTGACATGGGAACACTGGGAGACATGGGGACACAGACACTATTGGACTGGGAGACATGGGGACACAGACATGCCCCCTTTTTGTGTATGTTCGCCCCTTTCGGCAGTTTTGGTTATGTGATTTGTGTCAGTGGCCCACCTTTTAACCCCATCCATAAACTTCCTGCTTTATTGCTGCTGTTAGGTGGTATGGGTTTACTTGAAAGATGAAAGCATGAGATTAGCATAGGGTATGTGTTTTCTCATAGCTGCATCCTATGAGTTTCCCTCCAGCACCATCTCCATCAGATACATGACGCTTAGGAGATAGGACTGTTTTGGTCAATAATATTTTGTAATTAGGCCCATCATAATTGTCAGCACCAGGCCCACTGGGCTCTTAATCTGGCCCTGCAGATACCAGTATCTCAAGGGCCAAATAAGCGGTTCTGGACAAAAGTGTCTGAAGCGCCTGGTCCATCAGGTCCATACGGCGATCCTGCTCTTTAAACCTCGCCTCATAGGAAGCCATGGCCCTATCGTAATGTCACGGTGTAATACCCCAACACGCAAAGTTTAGGATAGCAAGGGACAAAACAAGGATATAACGTATTACCAGGCCTTAGAATGGCCGGACTAAACGTCAGACAGAGATAAAGTGTAGTCAGACACAACCTGAGGCCAGGGTAACGGAGAGACAGTGAAAACAAAAAACAAAGCCAAGGTCAATACCAGAATAAACACAATAGATCAAGGGACGCACTAAAGGGCACTGAAACATACTTTAAATAGCCATACTTTACATTTGATTGGCCCATGTCATGCCTACACCCCCAAAACGTGTGTGTGTGGGGTTGGGGGGGGAGAGCCGGAATGGCGTGGGCAAATGGGAGCCTGAATTAACTTGTGGCTCTCGCTGTCGCTTTAAAAGCATGCTTGTGATGCGAGCTGCACTCTTAGTGCGAGGTGGGCCGCGTGACCATTCACTACGGTTAGCGCATGTGACCTGCTCAGAAAAAGCGATCGAGTCACGTGCAGCCTGTGTGGAGGTGGGAGTGCTGAGGACCTTTAGTTTTGTTTTGGTAAACCCTGTTTGTGCAAAAAAAAAAAAAACCCTATGCAGTAATACAATAACAATAATAAGGCAGACAGCTAAGATAAAAGAGGAAACATGGAAGATGCTGAATGATAGGCAAGCTGAAAGATATAGAGGGTATAAGAGAAACTGCGAGACGGATAGTAGGAGGTGATGAACAATCAGTATTAATAACCAGTATAGATTTCCCCATCTGCGACACACTGTCGGGGTTCTTTAATAAAATGAGAATTGTTGAGAAGTAAATTCTAAATTTTAGGCCAAAACAATCAAATTAAAAAAATTCTCCAAGTTTATTCACTAAGAAGCACAGTGAAGTGAATTGAAATCTGAATAACAAATTCAGGCCAAAATAGCCAAGCTGGCTATAGCTGAGTTGAATTATTTTCAAATCAATCGTTTTTTTTAAATAAAATTTTTGAATTTTGTTTTTAAATTAATTTCAAACAAATTGCAACACTTAGGAAACAGTGATTTAGTAAAATGAGACTTTTGGGAATTCAAAGCACATTTTTAAATTTAGGCCAAAATAAGAAAAAATCTTCAGGTTAGTTCTGTTTTCAGTTTGATTTTTTTTGCCTTACACAAATGTGTATTCTTGACACTATAGTTCTAAAAAACTGGTTAGGTAGTCAGCCCCCTTTACCTCAGGTTAGAGAGGTGATTTACGTACCTTTTCAATACACCACGCAGGGATCCTCGTGCCTGGCCCCGCTCCTGATCAGAGTTGATAATGTCCGCCATGGAGGAGGGGTGGGGCCGGAGAAACTTTAGGTTAATGAAGCAATTTTAGTATATAGATCATGCCCCTGCAGTGTCACCGCTCAATTCTTTACTATTTATGAGTTAAATCACTTTTTTTGTTTTAAATATGTTTATTGGTTTCACACCATATATTTCAATGCAAACTTATTTGTATTCAAGCATGTAAATGCCTGCGCAGAGGCGTAATTATCAATACATGTGTGAGTACGCGAGCTGTTGCCTGCGCAGAGGCATATTAATTAAGTCATTGTTTTTACAGCAGGTTGATTCAAATTTAGTCATATGCGTTATGTGACTCTTGCTATGCTAGCTTCTTGTATTATGGTCGTGTAGTTATCTTGTGTTGACTGGTTTATGCAGTTGCTTTGTGTTAGTCGGTATGTGCAGTTCTGCGTATTTGCATTAAGTTTGTTGGTTTGTTTAAGTGTTTTGTGTCAGTTAAGTTGTGTAAGTGCTTTGTGTTAACTGGTTGTGTAGTTACTTCATGTTAGCTGTTCGGATAAGTACCTCGTGTTAGCTGGTTTATGCAGTGAACTAGTCCGTGTAGTTGCTTTGAGTTGGCTGGTATGTGTAGGTGCTTTACGCTAGCTGGTTTGTGCAGGTGCCTTATGTTAGTCAAGTTGTGTGATTGCTTAAGCATAGTATCATACATTGCAGTAAGTAGGCAGTTAAGCAGGCATTATTGAAACATGAAAAGCTTTTGGCATTAACTACTGACATATCTCCTCGTCTTTAAAAAAACATAACGTTGAGCCTTTGCTGTCTGGTCTAATGCTCAGCGATCTACCTTGCATATCTATAACCAAAAAGGGTTTAACAGGCGCTAAATGCATTGTTATCGTCTAGTCTGTCATACCTATGGCTATGCAGGTGTATGCTACTAGCTGCGCAGGTATGATTTAGACTGGTTAAATAACAGCAATCGTCTAACATGAATCAGTGACGCTAACAATAGGTTAAACTGTGTTTTGCATTTAAATACAAGCATTGCTGTAAGGTCATCAGCAATTAAGGTGAAAAGCCAATAGAACATGAAAATAACTTCAACAGACTATATGTAATATATCATCCTAAATAGGCAGTATTGCTGTGTGTTGTGGAGTGAGTGATGCTATGTCCGTTGTAGTGGGTGAGTGCCATGCCCACTCTCGCCAGTGTGGGCTCCCTGTGGCCGTCAATCCCCAGTCCGACCTTCCCAGGCCTTGTCCAGCCTCCCCGCATGGCGCCCTGTGGGCACTCAGAGTCCGGATCAGTCCATCAGACCCCCCCACCAAGAGTCCATGCCCCGACCGGCTCCTGCACCTCCCCAGCACCACATATGCTTCCGTAAGGTGCTTGGAACCCCTTGCCCCGCTGAGCGCCGGCCACATACTTGGTACTGGGACATCCTCCTCACGGCGACCGGTACACCGGAAAGGTTGATGCGCCCCTGCCCCACAGGACTCACAGCGTCGGGGGCCGGTCTCCTCTGGATCACCCCCGAACCCAAAGGCAGGGTCCCTCACCTCTCTCGGGGGCTGGGTGCCCAGGGGTCTTTCTGAAGGGCCGCAGCCACCAGGGTTCCCAGAGCAGTGCGAGAGTGCCCCCTCATATTAGTGCAGACTCTCCTCCTTGGCAGCGTGTGTGTCCGCTAGCGGGCTGTACTTCAGGCAGCCTTTGCTAGTTTAGGCGGTCAGCGTGGAACCAGCGCGGGAGCTCCTGCTGCTGTGTAGGCCGCCGCCATGTGGCCAGGATAACCCCCGCCGGCCGAGGGAGGGAAGAGGGGCCGTGCCCCGAGCCAGGGTAGTTCTCCGTGTGTGCAGGTGTCTCACATAAGGTGTCTTGTCGTTCCGTGCGGATGTGCCTCCTGGTCGTCAGGGTGCACTCAGCAGCCGCATGTGTTTAGGCTTATAGCAGCTATTAGGCCGCGGGTGTCCGTTTCGGTGCAGTATGCTTCTTTCAGGTATCTGATTAAAGCTGGGGTTGTTCTCAGTTGAATGGTGTTGGAGGATCCAACTTTGGAGCGGTTGGTACCGACTTTTCCGGTAATTTCCCTGGGCTTAAAACTGGAGCTAGAGAGCATGGCTTCCAGTCGGCCCGGCCCCGCCCCCCAGTTAAATCACTTTTGTTTATGTTTATGCAGACCTAGCCATACATCACCTAGTTGTGACTGGACACAGACCAAATAAAAAAAAAAATGGGTTCATTTTAAATCAGACATTAATGGGACATGCCAGGCACCCAGATCACTTCTGCCCATTGGAGTGGTCTGGGTGCCAACTCCCACTACCCTTAACCCTGCAAGTGTAATTATTGCAGTTTTCATAATTACCTTGCAGGGTTAAGTCCTCCTCTAGTGGCTGTCTATCAGATAGCCACTAGAGGGACTTCTGTGCTATGTGAGGACCTCCAGCGTTGCCCAAATCCCCACAGGAAAGCATTGAATAATGATTTCCTATGGGGAGGTCTAATGCGCCTGCGCATTAGGTCTTCCCCGCCGGCTGATGTCAGTGGGGGAGGAGAGTAGGCAGAGCCTGACCAAGCGCCAAGGGACATCGGCGCTGGACTCTGGTAAGTCACTGGGATGGGGGTGTGAGGGAGAGGGGCACTACAGGGTCCTGCAGTGCCAGGAAAACTAATGTTTTTCTGGCACTTGAGAATCCCTTTAACTCGCTTTAAAAGTTTTCATCTCCAGCTCTCTAATTCGAACTTTAAAGGATCACTATAGTGTCAGGAAAACATAGTGATACTATAGTGTCCTGTGGGTGCCCCCACCCTCAGGCCCTCCCCTCCCCTCCCCTCCACCACCTGCTTCGTGGGACCCTGATGTTGGACTCATTGGACTTGGAAGCTATGCAACAATTCAGTTTAGAAAATGAATAAGTCTGCATAAAATTTCCAATGCTCATTCAGGGTTATTTACTAATGAGAATTTTCAGAAATAGTTTTAGTGAATAACCCTGTCTATATAACAGATAATAGTCAGTAGGGTCTGAACGCAGACCGATAATCTTCAACGTTGGATGTCATCCTTGATGGATTACTTCTGCCTCGCCCCCCTTCCCAAGCTCTGGATCGCCATCATAACGAGGCCTGTGATTTGTGCGTCGCGCTAGTGTATCGGCGATTCTGATTGGTTGATCTGGTTAGTTGTCTGAGCGGAAGTGACGTTTGCCCCGGCCTGGTCTGCGTGTTTTGCAGCGCGGTTTTCCTTGTGAGCGAGTGTGTGTGTCGGGCGGCAACATGGTGAAACTTACGGCCGATCTGATCGAACAGGCGGCGCAGTATACCAACGCCGTGCGGGACCGGGAGCTGGACCTAAGAGGTAATACGGGGCCGGGGGAGCATGGTCTATAGGCCGGGCCGGGGGGGGAGGGAGCAGGCAGGGGCAGGGGCAGCATGGTCTAAAGGCCGGGCCTGGCTGTAAGTTCGTTAACCCGGCAGGTTACACATGGGGCCGGCTGAGGAAGGTCCGGCCGTTTCAGCCGTAGGACGTTGGCTTCCATAACGCCGCTAACAGGCTGCAAGTGAACACTAATTAATTCGGGGTTATTTACTAATCTGCGAATTGGAAAGTGTTGGGAAATGGAGTTTCACAATGTTACGCTCTGGTTTTACAGTTAATGCACATGGGGCACTACCGTGTTAGAATATAAGTGTGTATCCCTAATACTGCGCTGCCCTAGTCACGGTTTCGGTGACCGGCTACCAGCTGCTAGGGTTTAATAGAAGGTGAGTTACATTTCTTCCCTCGCAGCTGTGGTCTCTGGCTAGCAGTTAGAGAGCCGCTACATATTCCAGTTGAAGATAAGTGACTTATTTGTTCTTTCAAGTTGTGTTTGAGAATAGTAAAGGACATTTATGGGGTAATATTGGCGAAGCTCACATTGACTTGAGGGTTCCAAATCCACAAAATTATCCCCCCTCCCCCCTTTCCCATTGTCTGTTTATTGGAGGTTTTCTCAATTACCCCCTCAAATTTAATGTACTAACGAAGGCGAGTAAATTCAATGAAACGTTACTTTTCAAGTGAGTCTGTCCCCTTAGGGTTGGCTTTGCATGTTTTGTAAAGAAGATGGGTTTTCCCTCGTGGCTGCCATCTTCTTCTGGGGACCCTCTTTAATTCCTGGTGTCATCTGTTAGGATCCTTGTGATTGATGTACTATCAAGCATGTATGAGGGAACATCACAGGTTTATAGAGTATTCCTTTAACCCCTTAAGGACCAAACTTCTGGAATAAAAGGGAATCATGACATGTCACTTAAGGGGTTAAGACAGCACTAGCCTCCATAGATTAATGCCTTAACCCCACTGTTTTCACTGTGGAGATTCAACAAAAGATGACCGTGGAGCTCTGCCGTTTTATTTAACTCTTATATATAAAAGTATCCGCATTGTCAATAAGACAAAGTAGTTCCATTCTTGTCTTATGGAATCTGTGGATTGCACTGAAATTCTAACACAGTTTGCATCAGTTTTTCAAAAATGTGAAATACTGGAAATTGAGAGCTGTTTTTTTTTTTTTTTTGTCAATCTTTCTTTTATTGAGGCATAGGGTTATGGTGATACAGAATAAAGAGAGGGAGACTTGCAGGGGTTACACAGGCTAATATCATCAAGTTACAAAATCTCCAAGAGTTATCCGCCTCATTTTATATTTTTTTTAAACAAGCTTAAAACATTGAGCCATTCAAACATGTGTGTTATAATGTATGTCTCGGTTATCCTGCTTAATTAATGTGACGTTGATACATCAAAACATATTTTGTGTAGAAACATAAAGATATCGGGCTTTACAATAGTAACAGATTAGTTTAAGTACGCTTATGGGTCGTTAGGTGAAGACGATTTTAAGCAAGCTAGAAATAGATGCAATACAGCAAATCAAAGCTTTACATTCAAGGGTATTATCATGTGGAGCATCTAAAGTAAGTGATTCAGGCTAAAACTGAGCCGTGGAGGCCAAGATAGGGACAAGTTAAACTGAGACCACAGGATTATGACGTATAGTTTAGTTATGCTAACAGATAACAGGTAGGCCAGTATATCGCACAAAATGCCACTTAGTGTCTCGTGCAGCTAGGCCTAGGTATGATGTTTAACGGCCTATGTCAGCCAGACCGGGATAGAGGGTTTACACTGGTTTCAGCAGCCTATTAGCAAGTCGGTTCGCCAGTAGGGGTACCGCTCGAGTGGCCTATGGTTTTTGCACCGTATGGTGGCAAGTAACATTAGGATGTATGTGGGTTAGGAGCCTAACAGAATACACCAGCATAGTCGCATTAGTGTGAGCAGCAAGCAGCTAAAAAATATCGCTGGGCAGGACTGGTTAGAGGGTATACATGAGACATTGGACATATAGAGGAGACATATATTACATCGCTGAAATATAGGGCAGCATGCATGGTGACTGCCTGGAATAATAGTGTCCCTTCTGTTACTGCATATTGTCCAGTGGAATATGCCTGCTGTGCGGGTTCTGTCCGTTGAACCATGGGTCAAGTGTGGTCAGGTAGTCCAAAGCAGCCCATAGACAGGTTCCTGTAGGCGGTATCCGGGTTGTGTGGCCCAGAACATGGGTAGGCTTGTAGGGAGTCCATATATGGTGGTCGGTGTGTCCGGTCATCTCGGTTATATCTCGCGCCGGGTGCGCCGTGATACCTCAGTTGCTTGGTCGTAGGATTTCCCGGCGTTGTGACATTGCCTGCACCATGGGTCACCAGCCTTCGGCCTGGGGCCTTCGTAGGCGCTCGCGCGCTTGCGCCATTGATCCCATCAACAGGATCGTGGGCCCCGGGTTCCGCCGGGCTGCGGTCTGTCCCCGGGGGATATGGCAGGCTGTAGAGGGGATCCTCTTGGTGAGCGCCTGTTATGGTACTTTTTGAGAGTAAACCAAAATGTTCAAAGTCTATCTGTTCCTGTCCAAATCAATAAAATTAAATTGCGTATATACGCTGAAGTAATTAAGTCTGACACACGAGGTTCAGGTTAAAATAACTTCGAGAAAGTTTATTGGCAAGTGAAGTAAAAGCGGGCGCGCAGGCCCTTTTAAGAGGCATTTTGCGTCATCATTGATTATTAGAATATCAGCAAATAAACATCATCAATTGGATTAATTGTTAAGTGACGGGGTTAGTGTCTTACCTATTGGTTCATAAAATTAAGAGGTTAGTCCCGTGCCCACCCATCAGAGGTGGGATTATTCTGGACACGGGGGGGAATAAGGGGGTCCTAAGCGTCATTTTACACGGTCAATAATATCAGACTTCATGTCCAGGTGCAAGGTCTCTTATGAATAGAACATTTCATTACTACTGTGTTCTGTGGCCTTCAAACTATACTATCTTACAAGTTCTAAGGAGTAGCCAGCAAGTCTTAAGGAGTACCCAGCACCTCCTGGCATTTGTCCTTGTAGGAAAACACAGTCTTTGTCTACTATATTAATTGGGTTGAGAAGTTCAGTCACGTAATGTAGTTTTAAAATGAACAAGTTAAGTCATGAGGACAAAATGGAGGATTTGAAGAAGTCAGGTTAGGAGGACAAAATGGAGGATTGTCACAATATAAGGTTAAAATGGAGTTAGTACAATAATTCAATACAAGTACAATAATAATTTTTAATAATTCCACATCAGTCCCCCCTATGAAATGTTAGATTCTAAGAGATAAGACTTTATTATGTTAGTATCAGAAGACGTGTTAACCCAAAGGCACAGAAACCCCGTGGCCGCTAGCTAGGTGTTAAATGCAAAGTGCAAGTCTGTCCCTAGAACTGACCCTAATAGGCTAACTCATCCATCAGTATGGCTCTCGAACACTTCACACCCATGGGTGTCCCATGGCAGCTAACCCACCACTTCTCCGCACGGGGCCTTTACCATTCACTGACAGATGCTGTCCCTGAGCTAGTCCCTTCCTAGAATTCCTGCACTTTATCAACAAAAGGGAATGTTTGCAGCGGCAGACAGGGTGAGTTGATGTCTTGGAATTCTTGGTCATCAACTTCGAGATGGGTCAAAGTGGGTGCTGCTTGGTCAACAGTCTTCATGAGGGATTTTCTCAGACATGGGAGGACACAACAAAAGAGAAGAGCAAAAATAAAAAGAAAAATTAGTATAGCCATACCAATCTGCATTAAAGCCTTTTGCCATCCTGTCATCCAACCAAACCATCTTTCCCAGGGATCTTTTATCCCAGAATTCCTTTTTAACTCTTCAGACAAGTCATTTAATTTTTCTATGGCTAGTGTGACTTTACCATTAGGGCCTGTGTTTTCTGGGATGTAGGTACAACATGTCATGGTGTCGGGCAAAATTTTACAAACCCCTCCTTTTTCGGCTAAGATCATGTCTAGGGCCATTCTATTCTGGAAAGTCATTTGGGATGTGGCCTGCAACTGTTCGGCCAACCCCTGGAGGGCGTCTCTGGTGTAATTAACAAAACGCTGTTGGTTATAATAAATGTAATTTATCCAATTTAAATTCTTGTTTGCGGTAACTATGGTAAAAATTGATTCAAATCCTGCGGCAACTTCATCCCTTGCTTTAAACTCATTGGGTACCCCCCTGGGCACTCCAATGGCATCGATATACACATGAGGATCAAAACTTCCTTTCACTGGGGCGTCACGTTTAACCTTAGTGTGGCTGGACTCATGGGTGTTGAGGTGTGTGTCAGAAATAATGTGTATAGGCATAATGGCCTTAGTCAAAGTACACTCCCCCCACCATTCCGTGTCCATTCTGGATCTTAGCTGTAAATCCCCACACAACCAGTAAATGTCTCCTAGTGACCTAGTGTGATGTTGCAGCAAGCGTACAGGGACAGTTCTGTATGTAGCACAATAACCTTTGGAAAAGTTACCTACAAATTTACCAATACCATCGTACATGGCATAGCAAGTGTAATTACCTTTATATACGGTAATACCATCAGGGGGTTTGACGTCTTTGGCTAGAAGAGGATACTCCTTTGTCCATGCAATGCATATGGACCTGTTAAAATTATAGTGATAGGCAAAAAGGCTTAAAACACATTCTTCTATATCTACGGGTAGGATTAAAGGTACGGTACCCAGGTGAGGCCGGGCACCGCCACACACATAACATGCGGTTCTATTATGCTTATTAGCATTATATTTCATCCATTCTAACCATAAATTTACATCATTAAAACCTGTTTCAGCGGCCATGGTATCTTCAAAGGTGGGATTAGCAATGGCCATCATGTCTTTAAAGGACTGGATGTGTGGTTTTAATGGATTTGAGACCATATGGGTGGCCCCTTGCCACTCAGAAGAGTTGCACATATCTTTGAGGTAGAAATGCCCTAATTTCTGGTAGGAACCCCTTTTCCAATACATTCCCATCACATACTGGTCTGCATCTGTTGGGCTTGGGTGCTCAATGTTAAGGATTAATTTCATTGGTGTGCTCCCCCCAGTCTTTCTCAAAGTCATTCTCTGGAGAAGCGATCTACCATGATCATCTACTTTAGCTACGGCACTTTTTGGTTTGTAACCCCAGGCAGGCCCAGCATTCCACCCCGCCGCCCCCCAATGGTCACAATTGTGCCCCCATTGCTTGTCAACTACACAAACATATGGGTCTTTCGAATGAGGGATATCTCTATAGATGCTCTGGATTTGTGGTGTGGGAAATGGGCATTCTACAATATCACAGTAGTCAAAGGTATAAGTAGCCACCTGGGTGCATGATGAATTATACCAGAAGGTGTACCCACTAATGTCTTTGGTAATGGCTACTTGCTGGGCCTTCATAAGGCTAATTAAGGAGAAGATGTACCAGAGATACATGTTTGTGCGATATTCACTTCCTCTGGGGCAGGAGATTTCTTGCAGTGGGAAGCGTGGATCCAATTTGGCCTACCGGCCAATTTGACGGAGGTTGCGGTAATCAGGAGAACTTGGAATGGACCGTCAAATCTCGGTTCTAGGGTATTTTTCCGCACAAACTTCTTAACCAGGACCCAATCTCCGGGGAGTAGGTTATGGGAACCTGTATCCAATTCGGGATCTGGAATTGAAGAGAAAACTTGGGCATGTATTTTGTTTAGGACATTTGCAAGTTCAGTTACATAGTCTACTAAAACATCTGATTGGAGTTGCAACTGCTGCGGATAATAACAACCTAGTCTGGGTGCTGTCCCAAATAGAACCTCATATGGGGACAGTGAATGCTTCCCTCTAGGTGTGTGCCTAACACTAAATAGAGCTATTGGTAGGCTTTCTGGCCAGGGCATCTTTGTTTCTTGTGACATTTTTAACATTCTGGTTTTTAGAGTGCCATTCATGCGCTCCACTTTACCACTACTTTGTGGGTGGTAAGGGGTATGGAAGGCTAGAGTCACGCCTAGAGCAGTCCAAATTTCTTTAGTCACAGTTGCTGTAAAGGCTGGGCCTTGATCACTCTCAATGACTTCTGGGAGTCCGAATCTACATACAATATCTGTAAGTAGGCGCTTTGCGGTTGTTTTTGCAGTGATATTGGCCACTGGGTATGCCTCTGGCCATCCTGAGAACATGTCCACTATGACTAGTGCATATTCATGGGGCCCACTCTTGGGCATTTGGATGTGGTCAATTTGAATTCGTTGGAAGGGGTACATGGGCTTTGCCAGGTTCTTTGCAGGCACCTTGACTGGTCTTCCCGGATTGCATTTTGCACAAATAACACAGGCTTTGCAGAAGTTGCTTATCAATGTTGTGATTCCGGGTGCTTCATAATACTTCTGTATGAGGGCGGCCATCAGTTCTTTTGACAGGTGTGCAGGCCCATGTGCCCATTGGACCACTGCTGGGTATAAATTTCTGGGAAGACAAAATTTGAAGTTGTTGTAATATATTCCGTCCTTTTGGACAGCTCCTTTCTTTTTCCATTTCTGGATTTCCTCAGGAGTGACTGCAGCTTGTTGTTCTTGTAAAATTCGCAAATCAGTAGGAAGAGTTTGCAAAGCAAAAATAGGGACTTCTTCTTCTTCTTCTTCTTCTTCTTCTTCTTGTCCGGACACTTCTTCATCCACTTCCTGCAGATCCCTGGCCGCTAACTTAGCAGCTTGATCAGCCAAATGGTTGCCCCTTGCTTCATCTGTATCCAATTTCCCGTGGGCCTTAATTTTCAAAACGGCCACTTCTTTGGGGAGTAGGAGGGCATCCATTAGCTCCTTGATTGCAGTGCTGTGTTTGACTGGTGTACCGGCGGTGGTAAGAAATCCTCTAGTCTTCCAAATTAGGCCGAAGTCATGTGCCACACCCAGAGCATATCTTGAATCTGTATAGATGTTGGCACGTTTTCCTTCGGAAATTTTGCATGCTGAAGTCAGAGCCTGTAATTCAGCTTCTTGTGCAGACATTGTTGGCGGTAAGGATGATGATTTAATAACTTCATCTGTTGTGGTTACGGCATATCCTGTGTGATATGTTCCTCCTTCATCGGCATATCTCGATCCGTCCACAAACAGGGTAAAATCCGGATCTGGTAATGGGTTCTCATGCACAGTTGGTAAGTGCACTGTTTCCATTTTCATCTGTTCAAAACAGTCATGAGGTGTTTCTGGGTCATAATCATTCTTTATGACCAGATCTTGAAATTCCTTTTCCAGGAAGTGGCGTGGCCATGCTTCTAGAAGGTCAGTTGTTGGGTATTTGACAATACCATTTTCCTGTAGCTGTTCTTCATTCATGGTGGCCCATAGTTTTGCCATGGGCCCAAGATCATTCCATGACCTTGTCTTCAACTTGGTAACAGGAATATGTGGGATAGCAGTATCCCAATGACGGTAAAGGTAGTTAAGTTGTTGAGGTAGCTGGATCAAGACCATGCTATTGCCTTCAGAGTCACAATAGAAGTCTTGTGCAGTGAGCTTTACATCGGTCCGGTGGTAAAGCTCATCTTCATAGCAAGGTTCAGGAGTAATGTTCGGTTTGTACCACATGGTGCAGAAGGCGTAATCCGGGCCTACACAAAGAGGTGTCTCATCTTCATGAAATGACAAGTGTGGATGCATGACTTTCTTGATACATCCACAGAGCAGGTAGATGTAGGTTTCATCTGTGATAAATCCATAATAGATACCCCCCTCAGGGAGTGGAAGAAGAGTGGACGGATTAAGCACTTGACATCTTTGGATGGAAATGTTGTCAGGCAAAAGAAGATGACACTGTAAGCGCAGGTGTCTGGCTGGAGACACGTGCTTGAGCTGGACTTGGTTGATGATGGCAGAAATGTCATGAGGGGCCAAAACAACCAGAGGGTGGCCAAGGACCAGGTCTGAGGTTCTTTCTATGAGTTCTCTCGCAGCAAAAACAGCCCTGAGACAGGAAGGAGTCCCTCTGGCCACAATGTCCAGTTGACATGAGAAATATCCAATAGGTCTCTGGCGGCCTCTTAGGTCATTAGTTTGGGTGAGAACTCCTGTTGCATGGCCTTGTCTTTCAGAGACAAATAATTTGAAAGGTTTGGAGTAATCAGGTAGGCCCAAGGCAGGAGCAGAAGCAATGGCACGTTTGAGGGCATTAAAATTGTCCAGAGCTTCATTGGTCAGACCGAAGGGGTCAGACTTAAGAGCATCATAGAGAGGTTGCATAAGCAGAGAGGCTTCTGGGATCCATGCTCTGCAGTAGGAAATGAGGCCTAGGAAGGCATGAAGAGACTTAGAAGTCCTTGGAGGCGGAATGTCTAGCACAGCTCTCACCCGGTCCCGAGTAAGATGTCTGGTACCTTGAGATAGACAATGTCCAAGGAAGATCACTGAAGATTGACAGAATTGTAGCTTGATGAGTGAAGCTTTACATCCCTGTTCTGCCAAATAGGAAAGAAGACTAAGTGAACACCTTTCAGTAGTGGGCATATCATCTCCACACAGCAGTAGATCATCCACATACTGAAGCAGGACAACTTCTGGGTGGTCAGCTTGCCATGGGTCAAGGATGGTGCCCATGGCCTTTGCAAATTGACTTGGAGAATTTTGTGCCCCTTGGGGCATGACAGTCCAGGTATACTGCTGCATCTCATGAGTGAAAGCAAACAGGTATTGACAGGATGGGTCCAGTGGGACACTGAAAAAGGCATTGGCCAGGTCAATAACTGTGAAGAATTTTGCAGATGGTGGGACACCAGAGAGCAGAGTATGAGGATTTGGTACAAGAGGGGTGTCCAGGACGGTAGCTTCATTAACAGCACGGAGATCCTGGACCATCCTGTACTTTTCTGGCTCACCCTTTGGAGTTTTCTTTTTCACAGGAAATAACGGGGTGTTGCATTCAGATTTACATTTGACAAGGGCACCCTTCTCCAAGAGTGCCTTGATGTGGACCGAAATTGCCGCAGACTGTGCTGGTTTTAATGGATATTGTGGTTTTCTTGGTAGTTTAGCTCCTGAAACAAGTTTTACCACCACAGGGGGAACATTTAGGTGACCTATGTCCTCTGGGCCTGAGGACCATAACTTGGCGGGCACTTGTGTTTTTAACTCCTCTGGGAAGTTAGACCTTAATTCTGCTGCTTCCTCATGGGGCTTTTCTAAATGTAGCATCAGAGGCAAGGAGCACAGGGCTGAAGTGTCTGATACAGATAGAGGTGTAAACATTTCTACCTGCCCATCCGGGGTAAAGGTGATGGATGCTTGCAGGCGTGAGAGAACATCAGCACCTAACAGGTTAATGGGGCATGTGGAGGATACTACAAAGCGAGCAAGCAGGCTAGAGCCAACTCGTAGTGGAGTTGTTAAAGGGCTACGTCTTGGCTGGCCATCCACTCCAACACAAGAGACATCAATACTGGACAGGAAGGATGGGTCTGGCAGGTCTTGTTCTCGTAGAACACTACGGGCTGCACCTGTGTCAACTAGAAATGTAGTAGGATGGTCTTCAATGGGCAAAGTCACTGTGGCAAGTGGCCCTCCCTTATCCCCTGTAGACGCTGCCATTACAGGGGTTACAGACACAGGCTTGCCAGTTTCCTAATCATCTGGTTCTTCAATGATTGGAATCTTTTTCTCGGTCTTGGGGCCTGGGGCAGGCTTAGAGAACTTTCTGGGTGCCCCAGGTTCCTTTTTAGGTTCCGGACAATCACTTCTGTAGTGTCCCTGAGCCCCACAATTAAAACAAGTTACATCCTCTAACTTGACACCCTTGGTGCCAGAGGTGATGGGGGTAGCGCGGGCCACCATGAGTGGAGCTGGATTGGGTCTTCTTGGGGTCTGAACAGATTCCAGACCTCTAGCAACTAAAAGCAGGGTATCCAAGGGAACAACCTTGTATTCAGGACGTGCAGCAATGATTCCCTTGCGTATAGAGTCTTTAACACCTTGGACAAACGCACCTGACAGCATTTGTGAATGAATCTTATCTGTAAGATCAAACCCCAAATCTGTGAACATTTGATACAGTCTTGCATGAAACCTTTCCACTGATTCTCCTTTATCTTGAATAACATCAGTAAGGCCAGCAGCCTGATCCGCAAGTTTGTCCTTAGCCCATTCTCTTAATTGGGTGCAAAAAGTTACTCCAGAGGGGTAATCAACATCACTGCTGAGCAGATCTGTACTGAGATGTCGGGCCATACTTGGCCAATATGCATCCCCTGCTTTTATAGCACAAATGCTCAGTAGATCACGCCATGCAGCGGAATAAGTCTTTTGAATTTGAACTATCCCTCGGTAGAAGGGCATAGGCTGTTTTTCTGGGTCAGGGAGTGATTTCATTAGAGCACTAGCTTGAGTGGGATTGAAAGCAACATATTTAGGAGGGGCCTGTTCTCCCCGACCCTTGTGGCCAAAGGGGTCATCGATAGAACGATGAGTTGGGGCTCCCGCGGCAAGCTCCGATGAGACATGGGACACCCTGTCCATCTCGTCATCATCGAATTCTATGATATTGGCTCTTTTGCGCGGTGCAGGGCCCGCATGAGGTGAAAGGATCGGTGGTTGGGAACGAGCCCCAGATGCAGGGGTGGCTAGCGAGTCATAACCTGGGGATAGGTAGTCACCGGGAATTACCGGCATCAGGGCCGAACTGGGGGCCGCCATATTGGTGGCCGGAAAAGGTGTTACATTAGGGTTAAGGGAAGGAGTGGCGGCCATGTTAGATGTGGGCACACCCGGAGCAACCTGTGCCGGACTGGGCATAACCGGAACCTGGGGAGTGGCTTGGGGAAGGGGTAGTGGATATCCGGGATAGGGCAGGGCCATGGGATATGGGAAGGGGTAGGGCCAGGCTGGGGAGGGAAAGGAGGTGGGGTATTGGACTGGGGCGGAGATGGGAGGGGACGGAGAGGGATTGGTAGGGGTGGATGTAGAGGGAGGAGCCGGGGTGAGGGTGGAAGAGGTGGTTAGCTGGGCGGATGCAGAGGGGAGGGGATCATTAATGGAGAGGGATTGTAGGGAAGGAATGGCAGATGAAATGTTAGGGGAAGGTATAGCAGGTAGCGTAGGGATGGATGAGGATGATGGGAATGTCAAAGATGGGGAAGGGGAAAAGAAAGATCCATCAGAATTCAGGACCGGGCAGACAGGGGAGGTAATGGGATGGGTGTTAGGAGGATTGGGAGTGGGGAACATAGTCAGCTGGCTATCACTTATGGCTGACTGAACCTTGGGGATAGACATTCCCTGGGCGCCGGTTTTGGGCGCTGGCTGAGGGTAGACCCCACCAACACAATTATTATGATACACAAACAATTTCACACCTTTGTGATTTATCTCTTCCTCAACCCAACCTTCTAGCTGAATAGCCTTCGCTACTCTATACCATGCTTCAGCAGTCTTTAATAAACCATTATCTGTAAGTTTGCCTTTCTTTTCTGTCAGTAACCTACGCCAACTTTCTGGTTGCAATCTTCCACATGTCGGTACAGCAATTCTACATACTTTCGCAATCTTTTCAACACCTTTAACCATTTCCTCACCCTCTCTGTCTTCGACTAAATCACATGCTAACCAGCCCTTACTGGGCTTGCTTAAATCCTGTCCCATAATCCCTTTACCCCTATACCAGCGTCCTAGATATAGGGAGAGAGAAGGAAAAAAACTGAACAGGAACGTCTACAATGCTCGACTGCCACCCGAGAATCGTGGGACTTTCTCAGGTGCGTCTTCCCAAAACGTAGACTAGTCACTGAATCCGCCTACCCGGGGTGGTAGACACGGATTGGAGCGAGGTGAGAAGTGTGTGACCAATCACTTCTCTTTCAAGAGAAATGGGAGTGGATAGTATAATAATATAGGAAGTTTAGAAAAGATGAAAGGCAAGGAAAAATCCTTAGAGACAGACACAGGAGTTCATGAGACTCCTAATAAAACAGACAAGACAACAATACAATTGAAATACAGTGCATGCATTACAGTTCAAATAAAATCAACAATAATCCCTTTCCTTCTACATGTGCTTACTCCAAAGTCACCTTTCTCAACCTCGTAGTGTCCCCGCTCGGAGAACGACTTTCATAAGTCTCACTACCAGCGGCCACGGAAAACAACTGACACCGGTCCGAGTTCCGTCAGCCTCTCTCTACTCTGCAGTCCACAAGAATGTGGCCACGTCTATCCTCACTCCCGTAGTGCCCCTATAAAACCCACTTTATAAGTCTCACTACCACGTGATGCGAAAAACAAGCAATACCTGCCTGAATTCCCCCAGGAAACAAAGTCCCCTGCCACAAGGCTAAGTCTCCTACCACAATTAAATAATCAGTGGACCTTCAGCTCAACTAGAGCCGAAGGGTCCGGGTCAGGACGTCCCCAACTCAACTAGAGCTGGATGGTCCGGGTCAGGACATCCCCAACTCAACTAGAGCTGGATAGTCCGAACGCGCACAGTGAAGCTAGCTAGGCTATCAAAGTGACACAAACTTGGATCACAGGAAACTATGATTCTACACAGATCCCACAGTTCCACAAACTTCTTTTTCCTTACAGCCACAGCCACGAGGCTCCTAAAAGAAGTAAACAGGCAAAGAAGACCCCCCAGGAACACATCCACGGGTCAACCCCCCTTTTTCCTTACAACCACAGCACCGTGGTTCCTAAAAGAGGTAAAACAGGCAACAGAAGACCCCCCAGGAACACATCCACGGGTCAACCCCCCTTTATCCCAAAAGGGGTAAAATACAAACAGACAGACACACTGAAGACCCAGGCAAGTCCCCTGCAGGTCCACCCCCCTTTATCCCAAAAAGGGGAAAACAAGCAAGACAGAACCCCAGGCAAATCCCCTGCAGGTCCACCCCCCCTTTATCTCAAAATGGGGAAACAGGCAAACAATTCAAACACAATTCAAACACACCCAGGCAACAGACTAAAATGCAGGTAAACAAGTGAGTAACGAGACACCGGGCAAGATATTACCTGTCTTTGATGTCCTCCCGGGAAGCAGTCACAGACACGTGGACGGGTCAATCAAAGGGGCCGGAACGTACCGGTGGCTCTGCAGAAGTCTCTACCGTGTATCTGGAGGTGATCAATCTCCCTTCCTTCCCCCTGGATTCCTCCGTCCACCCTTGTCTTCCTTAGGACGGCTCACCGGCCGGACATAGCCCGATGCCCCACGTTGGGCGCCAAGTTGTTATGGTACTTTTTGAGAGTAAACCAAAATGTTCAAAGTCTATCTGTTCCTGTCCAAATCAATAAAATTAAATTGCGTATATACGCTGAAGTAATTAAGTCTGACACACGAGGTTCAGGTTAAAATAACTTCGAGAAAGTTTATTGGCAAGTGAAGTAAAAGCGGGCGCGCAGGCCCTTTTAAGAGGCATTTTGCGTCATCATTGATTATTAGAATATCAGCAAATAAACATCATCAATTGGATTAATTGTTAAGTGACGGGGTTAGTGTCTTACCTATTGGTTCATAAAATTAAGAGGTTAGTCCCGTGCCCACCCATCAGAGGTGGGATTATTCTGGACACGGGGGGGGAATAAGGGGGTCCTAAGCGTCATTTTACACGGTCAATAATATCAGACTTCATGTCCAGGTGCAAGGTCTCTTATGAATAGAACATTTCATTACTACTGTGTTCTGTGGCCTTCAAACTATACTATCTTACAAGTTCTAAGGAGTAGCCAGCAAGTCTTAAGGAGTACCCAGCACCTCCTGGCATTTGTCCTTGTAGGAAAACACAGTCTTTGTCTACTATATTAATTGGGTTGAGAAGTTCAGTCACGTAATGTAGTTTTAAAATGAACAAGTTAAGTCATGAGGACAAAATGGAGGATTTGAAGAAGTCAGGTTAGGAGGACAAAATGGAGGATTGTCACAATATAAGGTTAAAATGGAGTTAGTACAATAATTCAATACAAGTACAATAATAATTTTTAATAATTCCACATCACGCCCAGCCCAGAAGAGGGGTGTGTGGTCCCACAGGTAGCTCCGTCTCCAGGAGTAGAGTGATGCGTGTCGGTGAGTTACCGGATTTAGATGTTGCTGTACGGTATATGTCACCACAGGTTTGCAGCTTTGTATTCCATGCTGGGTCGTGTCTGCAGTCTGCCTCAGGGTCTGCCGGTCTGGCCTCGCACACGTGGCCGCCGCCATTTTGACTGCGGGTCTCAGGCCTTCTTGGTGGGTAAGTAGTGCCTCCGAGTGTGGTCATAAGGCTTGGACCGGGATCACCCCCCCGGTCCGGTGGGGGGGGAACAGGGCCGGACCTGCCGATGTGCTGTGCGCTTGATCGGCTCCGTCGGGCAGGATAGCGAGGTGGCGGCCGTCCACCTCACTCACCGCCAGGTCGGGTCCCGCTTGGTGCTGCAGGGATCCCGCCTCCGGGGGACTGGAACTCCAAGAGCGAGCCTCACCCCGACTTCGGTAGTCCGCATACAAGGTAGTTGGTCGCTGGGTGCCCCTTAAATCGCGGGTTATAGCGTGTATATCACTCGGTCTGCAGGAGCTGCTCTTCCCTGCGACCGCTCGGCTCGGCGGCCCGGCCCCGCCCCGAGAGCTGTTTTTAAAGTGACCTCGGTTGCACTGTTAGTTTAGCTGCAGGCAGACCATTTTCTCTTAAATTAGAAACTCTTAATGTGCATAGCAGCTGGTTTATTTGATAAGTAGTTCCCAATAGCAGTGCCCCCTGCCTCCCCCACATGCAAAGTATGAGGACTTCAGTGTTTCATAGTTAAACTCTATAAAAATGCAGGTAGCGCTTCTAGTAGCTGTATGGAAGACAGCCACTGGATGCATTCTTAACCCTGCAATGTAAACATTGGAAACTAAAACTGCAATGTTTTCACTTGCAGCGTTAAGGGGACACTGCATCCAGACAACTTAAATGAGATGACTGGCCATGCTAGTTGTACCAACCGTAGACAAATGTGATATTGGGCAGCCATAACAGAGTTCTGAATTGGATTGACCAGTCTTGGGGCTGTCTTAGAGACTGATTCCTCCCCCATCCCCTTTTACAAATTACTGCACTAGGAAGTTACTTAGAGTTGTGAGTGGGCTTAAAGGGAAACTCCAGTGCCAGGAAAACAATCCATTTTCCTGGCACTGCAGGTCCCCTCTCCCTCCCACCCCCCATACTCCGGTTGCTGAAGGGGTGGAAACCCCTTCAGTAACTTACCAGAGGCAGCAACGATGTCCCACGTCGCTGCTGCTTCTTCTGCCGCCGCTGCTGCTCCTCCGAGTGATTGCGTCGGCCGGTGGGTGAGACTGATCCCGCCCACCGGCCGGGGAGACCTAATGCACATGCGCGCCAATGCCTTGCAATAAAGAATGCATTTCAACATTTTTCTATGGGGAAATGAGCGACGCTGGTGGTTCTCACACAGCGTGAGGACGTCCAGCGACGCTCTAGCACAGGTTTCCTGTGCTATGATCCAGGAAGTGCCCTCTAGTGACTGTCTAGTAGACAGCCACTAGAGGTGGAGTTAACACTGCAAGGTAATTATTGCAGTTTATAAAAAAAAACTGCAATAATTACAGTTGCATGGTTAAGAGTAGTGGGTGTTGGCACCCACACCACCACTCCAATGGGCAGAAGTGGTCTGGGAGCCTGGAGTGTCCCTTTAAGATACCCTCTGCACTATTACTTTTCAATGATGCTAAGTTGTAATGTTGCTTGACGTCAACCATTCAAATATATATTCACTTGTGTATGTTGGAAAAGATACTTTTTAAAAAGTTCTGTTATGTGCACACTAAATTCTACAATGGGCTCATCTTAGGTTAGAACATAGTAGGTTTGCAAATTGTATTAGTAGAATACGCCTACCTGTAACAACTTGAGCTCATTGATGTTATGGGAGCATGAGTGACCATGCGCTGTACTATGTTCTGGGTTGAAGAGTTTTGCAACAGTTTAACTCTGAAGTCCTCTGGTGCCTGAAACTAATGTTTCTCACTGTTGTCCCATTACGATGATCGTTTTTAAAATGGCATCAGCTGGCGTTTACAGACTATAACCGGTCGTGCAACAACAATCATGAGTATTTATAAAAAATATTTTGTAATATGGAAGTGCTGTTTTAACATCTAGCATCATGTCTCTCTTGATTGCATAATTTAACTTGACAGTGAAATGTTGTATTTAATGCAGATTATATTTGTGTATAATTTCTCCTTCCCTAATACAGGCTACAAGATCCCAGTAATTGAAAACCTAGGTGCAACATTGGACCAGTTTGATACAATTGATTTCTCTGATAATGAGATTAGAAAGTTGGATGGGTTTCCTCTGCTAAAAAGGCTAAAAACCATGTTATTGAACAACAATAGGATATGGTAAGTGTTGTCATTCTGATTAGTATGAACACTTTACAAGGTTTTCTGAATATCCTCCTAAAAGTTTGTGATTGGTTTAATTTTTATTAAAACATTTTTTGCCAAAAGTTCATTCTCCTGATTTAACAGATATCTGTCATGTCAAATCTAACATAATATTAAAGTGCTACTGAAATCACCATGACCGTTTCAATGATTTGTAGGAGTATGCATGTGCAGTGTTCCAGCTTGAAACACTGCACGTATCGAGTAATCTGAACATGTGTGCCGGGGATGGTTGCACCCCCAGCACACATGACTTGGGAAAACCCAGAACTGTTACGGGCTGCATAATGTTAATTCTGTGCATAAAATATGTCCGTCTTCACGCATAGCATGCTGGCAGTGCTTGGAAAGGGAATCCTTTTTTCCCTCCCACCCAGTAAATTGATCATTTAAAATTAAATAAAAATAAAACCTTTTCTCCCCCGTGTCAATCTGTCCCAATCGGCACAGTGATGAGTGCTGTTCTCTGCGTGTCTGTCATTAGGAAACCCTCCTTTGTTTGTCTCTATCCAGCCTGCCTACAGCCTAAGGAAAAGCAATACCTACAAGGTGAAGTAGGGAAGAGGGGCAGGCTCTGTGTGAGAGCAGCATAAGACAGAATTATTTATTGCAGGAGCTTTGAACAGGCAATGTGCGAATGGAGAGCAAGAGCAGATATGTTTTATTTACATACCATAAAGCCAATATAAAGTTTTAGGGACGTTTAATCTGTTATGGGAAAGAAGCCAGTGCTTCTCAAACAATGGCATGCAGGAGAGCTGTGTCTTAGAGTGTTACACCCACTAAAAACATGATTGACTCATCTCAGCATGAAACAGGTGAAATGTAAAGATGTTTTAAAAAAATGAGCTTTTAATTATATTAAAGGAAGAATCACTTATATCTGCAATGATGGGTACACCTGAAAGCAGAACTGTCCAGTGGAAGTGAATGATACTTATCTTGCTGTTATCAGCACTGCCAATCCTGTCTCCTTCGCTAAACTCATCAATCCGATCTTGGTGGTCCTCTGCCAGTCCAATGCATTGGGAGGCTAGTGCGCATGCATGGCAAATCATGTGCTGCCCCTGTCTGCATTTCATCGTAGAGAGGCATCTCTATGGATAGAGTTCAGCATGATTGCAGAACCTTGTCCAGGAAGTCGCTCTAGCTGCTGAATTGTTCTTGGAACAAAAAAAGCATGTTTACAGTGCTAAATCTGCAGAGACAGGCTATAGACTCCAGAACTACTACATTTAGGTGTAGTGGTTTTGGTGACTATAATGTCCCTTTAACTTGCATTGTTTGTGTCTGATATTCCATAGCCAGGAATGTAATGTAAATTATAACATCCATTGTAATAGTTCCCATTTAACTTGGTATTTTCTATTTCTCTATAATGCGTATTTGCATGGAAACACTTTAACGCAATTATGAAACCTCTTCTGCTTTACACTAAACTGTCATTATCCACACTTTAAAATTTATATTTTCCTTCTAGATTAGAGACAACTAGATTAGAGAGTGCACAACAACTTGGATATCCACCATGTCTTTGTAGGAACAAAACGGAAGAATTTGTTATTCTTCCCACAAGGTATAAAACCCTAAACCTACTCAAAAACCCCAGTTCTCTGCCTGCGCTTAGCAGGATAGGTAGGCACTCATATTTTTATGCTCTCAAGGGGCAAGGTGAGGCGGTCAAGGTCGAGGAGGGCTCTGCTCTTACAGGGAAGATGAACTCTAGGTGGGTCTGGTTCTTCCCAGTTTTCTTCTTCAGCATTGGAACACATGCCTGGGTGCCCGTTACGTCAGCAAAAACGGTTTGGGGAATTTCAGGCTCTACATTGCATCATCCCTACCTGGTTTTCTTATGGAGAAAATAATTTAAAACTTTCTCAATTGGGTTTTCTTTGGTGAACAATACTATTTGGGAAATTGTGCTTCCAACATTCTATCAGAATTCTGGTAACCGCAAAGAAAGTAAATTCCACTGCCTGAGGATTCTGTTTTGGGCGCAAGGGGCTTCAAGCTATGGTAAAATAGCTACCGGGCCATTTGGGATTGCTTGTTTATCCCTCCTTTTTAACCCAATGGAAATAAATCATATTTTACTTACAGTAAATGTAGTTTTCTTGATTAGAAGATCTTAAAGGAACACCTATAGTCACCTGAACAACTTTAGCTTAATGAAGCAGTTTTGGTGTATAGAACATGCCCCTGCAGCCTCACTGCTCAATCCTCTGCCATTTAGGAGTTAAATCCCTTTGTTTATGAACCCTAGTCACACCTCCCTTCATGTGACTTGCACAGCCTTCCATAAACACTTCCTGTAAAGAGAGCCCTATTTAGGATTTCTTTATTGCAAGTTCTGTTTAATTAAGATTTTCTTATCCCCTGCTATGTTAATAGCTTGCTAGACCCTGCAAGAGCCTCCTGTATGTGATTAAAGTTCAATTTAGAGATTGAGATACAATTATTTAAGGTAAATTACATCTGTTTGAAAGTGAAACCAGCTTTTTTTTTTTTCATGCAGGCTCTGTCAATCATAGCCAGGGGAGGTGTGGCTAGGGCTGCATAAACAGAAACAAAGTAATTTAACGCCTAAATGACAGTGAATTGAGTAGTGAAATTGCAGGGGAATGATCTATACACTAAAACTGCTTTATTTAGCTAAAGTAATTTAGGTGACTATAGTGTTCCTTTAAGGGGTTAAAAGATCACTAATGGCACCCTGACGACTTCATCTCAATGAAGTGATTGGGGGTAGTGATCCTGTTGTTATAGCCCTGTTGCAATGTTTTGCAGTTCTTGGCTTGTGTATTTTCTGAGTTTTTTTTTTTTATATATACCTGCTGAGGAGGAGTATTAGGAGCTTATCTTTTAAATGTATAGTGGTGGATATTCCTGTTGTTGTGCATTGCATTTAATACAAACAAAAAATAATTTACGGTAAGTAAAATTCAGTTTTTCCTTAACCTAGCCTATATATGATGACATATTAGCATTTGAATTGGGAGGGCTGAAATTGATGTTTTTTATTTTTAATTTTTTTCTTAACGTATCCCCATTCTTGTTTTAGCCGTATAGGAGAAGGCCTTGAGCATGTATTGCCAAACTTAACTGAATTGATTCTCACAAACAATAATATTATGGAATTGGTAAGTCGAAAGAAAATCTGTAATACCTGTTCTAAACTGATACAAGACATTGCACAGTTATTCCCATTTGGTTAAAAGGACACTATAGTCACCAGAGCCATTACAGCTTAATATGCTAGTGTCTAGAGCATGTCCCTGCAGGCTTTTCAATGTAAACACTGTTTTCAGAGAACAGGCAGTCTTTACATTGCTGACCGATAACCCCTCTGGTGGTCCTCACTTAGACGGCCACTAGAGGTGCTTTTGATGCCTGTACTGCATTGTGTGTAACACATGCATTCAATTCAATGCGTCTCTATGAGGAGATGATGATTGGTGCAACACAGCATTTTGTTTCACATGTGCAATAGCCTCCCAATGCTTTACTTTATGATTTACTGAGATCAAGATTGATCTCAGCCATGGAGGTGGGCAAGCCGTGGTAAGAGAGGAAAGGTAAGTGAAGCTACCTTTTAACTCCACTCTGAGGGGGGGCTCGTAAACTAAATATTTAATCCAGCACTATAGTGTTAGGAAAACAATACTATAGTGCTATTGAACTATATAATTGTCACTTTCACACTTTAACTCCAGCAGATTTTGTTGTATCAAACTGGGAAGCAGACATCTGGGAGCAGAGGGGTTAAAGCAGGCTTCCCCAAACTCTGACCCTCCAGATGTTGTTGACCTACAACTCCCATGGTTCTATGAATGAAATGGGCTGAGAATCATTGGAGTTGTAGTTCAGCAACTTCTAGAGGGCCAGAGTTTGGGGAAGCCTGGGTTAAAGGGACACTTGACAACCTAAAGCATTTCAGCTTTCTACTAAAAGTACAGATTTTAATATAAATTGGTACTTTTGTTAACCTTGTTACACACACTCTGGCTGTACAGTTATTTTGTGGAAATTTAATTTGGTGGATCTAAACTCGAGGCAAACAATTGCTCGGGCCTCTCAAGCAAAGACTTCTCATTGAGCTGCATTGGCGAGTCTGTAATTGGGCAGCCACAGAAAGTCTTCGTTGGGTTACATAGGCTGAGATGAGATCAAGTTCAGTGTTTCTCACATCTGTTTTTGCTGTTGATCCAAAAGAAGGCAAAATAATAGTCTAAAGCACTTTTCAGTACTGCTTTTAACGCAAAAGATCTGCTGTTTTTAAATATCCCTCAATTGAAAACATGTATGCATTTATTCATTTTTTTTTTGTTGCCTATTAAAAAGTGTTTTTTTTTTTGGGGGGGGGCAGTGCAGTGTCTTTTAAATCTCCATATGTACTGCACATACAGACTACGGGCTCCATGACCACTTCAAATCACTCAAATCTAGAAAGTTAAAATCCCTCTAATGAATCAGTTTTATTAAGCAAAGATGACCAACCTGTAAATTCCTGATTGCTTTGTCTGCGTTTATTTTTTTCGTTGACATCAACATGGACACTGTATTGAAGAAATGTCCGACTGCATCTGTTGCTCAAGACTTTCTGAAAAGTGAAATGTGTGTGTTTGTAATTCAACTATTCTTTCCTTCTTGTCAATGTACAAGAATGTATTTGAAATAACACTTTTATATCTCCTTAGGGAGATCTGGATAACCTCGCAACAATTAAAAATCTCACCTATCTCAGGTAAGTGACCAGAGCTTTTAGATGTTTTTAGATTAGAAATACAATGCTTTTGTTGGTCATTGTTGTAACCACATATGTTTTTTTTCCCCCCCTTCAGCCTATTAAGAAATCCAGTTATAAATAAGAGACATTACAGACTGTATATAGTATACAAAGTTCCACAAGTCAGAGTACTGGATTTTCAGAAAGTCAGGCTTGCAGTAAGTTAATATTGGGTGTTCCTGTTTTTTGTCTTCTCTTTATGAAGTTGAATATTGTGATTCGTGTTCTATTTGTGGTTATTTTTATTTTTTTTAAAAATAATTTCTCATCTTCTTTCCTCTAGCCATGTAGTCTTTTAATATAGTATGCCGTGTATCATAAATGTGGAAACAAAACAGGTATTGGAAGAGAGACCCCACCCCCACACTTTTATTATAAAAAAAAAAACCTGCGGGGAGAGCAAATTCCGTTAAAATACAGCATTAGAATTGTGCTCCTTTTTAGTTACTAATTTTGAGGTCGGCAAGCGCGGCTTAAAACTGAGTTTTTTTTTTTTTTTTCTTCAGTTAATGAAATACTAAAATAAAGGTTGGGTCTAGTAATATGCAATCTATGTGCTTTATTACTTGGAAAAGGAGCTGGTTTGTAGAAATATTCCATTAAAGTTTAAATTGACAATAGGTCGGCACTTTTGCATCCCTATTTGTGTCTGGGGTCCATGTTATGTGGATTTTTACCTTTAGCACAGTAAAAGGAGGTTGGTGTGTTGTAAAATGGTAATATGGCATTGAAGTGGAACAAAGTGTTATATGTCGCTCTAACCCTTTTAATTTGATTGTTCTACTCCTTTCTGGATACAAAACGAGAACTGCGCCATTAATGGCCCAATTATTGCATTCGCTCTTGCTGGTTTTTACTTAACTCTGTGTATGGTATTGCTTCAGGAGCGAGAGGAGGCAGCGAATATGTTCAAGGGCAAGCGGGGTGCACAGCTTGCAAAGGATATTGCCAAGAGATCAAAAACGTAAGATACGAATTTCTGTCTGAAAACCAGAACTCTCGTTCACAAGCACCTTGTACACATTGATGGAGGCTCTGCATGCACTGTAGTTAGGCTGGGTGAGGCAGTACACGTGGTAGTATAGAGGGGTGTAACTGGTTTGTTGTAAGTGGTGGCAAGAATTAAGTTAAGTTCTGTAATGTATAAAACACTTTTGTTATATATTTTTCCTGCTATTTCAGGACTAAATGGGGTCATGTGGTTGCTCAAATGCACCATTCGTCACAAAATGACAGATCTTGTATATATTAAAACAAGGTGCTTCTGATGAGTTTTCTCTTTGTATCAGTTGTTAACAAAGAAACGATACTACACTGATTTTTACATCACTTTCATGGCCTTGCGTTTGAAAGATGAGAGAAGCTGATACATCTTTTGTTATGGGTGCTAACTTGAGTATCTTTATTGTGTTTCTGATTTTAGATTTACTCCAGGTGCTGGCTTACCAACAGAAAAGAAAAAATCTGGGCCTTCCCCTGGTGATGTTGAAGCCATTAAGGTACAAGTTGGCTAATAAGCCGTTTTGGTCCCGTGTTTTTTGTTTTGTTTTTTAAGCTCTAACAGCAGTGCACATGGATGGACAACCAGTAAATGTAAATGCAACAGGATACTGTTTACTAACCTAAATACGCAGTAGTGAGGGCCTTGTTAAATGAGCAGAGTCTTGATTTGGCCCAGTTTAAAGGGATACTCAAGCACCAAATAAATTTAGTTTAATGAAGAATTCTTGTTGTATAGATCTTGCCCCTGCAGTCTCATGCTCATTTCTCAGTTAGGAAATAATAGCTGTTTATGCACACTTTCTAAGGCTCTGCTCATACAGCCTCCATAAAAAAGTTGCATTTTCAGTCTAATCCTCTGCTCTTTTAAGCTAAAGTTATCTTAATTCAGGCACACCAAGCTTTTGCAGACTATATCTTGTTTTTAACAGGTCAGGAGGTTAAAAGCAGTGTGAGTAACAGGGAGGTGGGACTATGGCTGCCTGAACACTGATTTTAACCCCTTAGTGGCAGATAATTGGGCAGTGAGGTTGCAAGGGCATGATCTATACACCAAAATAACTTAAGCAAAATTTGTTTGCTTTAAGGACAGCCGTCGCCTCAAAACTATTTTTATTTATCCTTAAATACTGATTAATCATCAACTTTTGAAAGGAAATTTGTAAATGAAACATGTTTAAAAAGAAAATGAGGAAAACCTCATCTCTACCTTTAGTATATGACTGGATCCTTCAGCCATATACATGCACCCTTGGGTTAGACAGTCTGTGGAGGAAGTGAATCAGGGAAAACCATAGAATGAAGCAGCACTATCCACGTCCCCTACTTTATTTTGACAATACTATATAACCTGGGAAGTTTCATATTGCACAGTGTAAGATCTGTAGTGTATTTTTTTTATTTTTTGTGGGTGGGATAAAATGGCTCATTAAGTGAATGTCTGCCTTATGTCATATCTTGCAGAATGCCATTGCCAATGCTACGACACTAGCTGAAGTAGAAAGACTGAAAGGTTTGCTGCAGTCCGGTCAGATTCCTGGTAAAGACAGAGTACCAGGTAAGTGATGGTTTGACAGTGCAGAATCGGAACTTCGGAATTTGTTCTCCATGTATCATAAAATTCAGTATGTCGTCAGAAAGTAGATGGATTTATTTTCCATTCCCTTGTGATCTAGCCAAAAGTTAGAGGGCGCACCCGGGTTCTTGTAATCCAAAGTATTTTTACATCAGTATTCGGCTAGTGCATATAGTCAATAAACCTTTTATTCCCACCAAGAGACTTGTAGGTAACCATTACGTTTAACATAGTTTTGGGACAGTGTTACATGGTAGTGTTCCTCAGCCGTTTAAAGATAAGTACCCCTGAATGTCTAAAAAAATAAAAAAATTCCTAAGTACAACTGCGTAGCAAAAGTACCTTCTATTAATTTAAATTACAAATGAAACATGTAGACGCTGATATTTAAGTTTGTAGCGGAGCTCCCTGTACCTCTGCCAAGGATAGCTACCTAGCTGGAACAGGGGAAAACCTCAGCGCTCCTGCCTCAGTTGCCGTGGCTTGAATGGGGTCCTCCTGGAGCCTCTCCGTCCTGGAACAGGATAGGGGACTAGCTCTATTCCCTCCCAGGGACTGGATGACACTATGCGGATATTTATGGAGCGATAAATATTAAAAATAATTTAATAAACATTATCAAAAATTAATTTAATTTTTATCATATCAAAAATGTATATATTGGCACTGTTCCCCTCATTATTGATTTAAAGCTGTGAATGACCCAATATTTTAATTTTCATAGATCCTGGAGTACGTTCATTAGAGGATTTATATTTCACACATTAATCACAAACTAATTATAAAAATATAACTTATTGTGACATAATATTCAACATGAGTGATAACACTCAGTGAATTAAATATAAAATATACGAAATGGCAATGGTTATTTCTTTTTTACACAATACAAACTGTTCACTTTGGCAACAAATGTATAAATCCAAATTTCCTAGGATTCCTCACAGAGCAATTTAACCCCTTAAGGACATGACATGTCATGATTCCCTTTTATTCCAGAAGTTTGTCCTTAAGGGGTTAACTTGGTCAGTTAGACATTCCTCAACACAAGACACACTGCATCTCAGTGTAGCACAAGGCAATAAAAACTTGCTGACAGTCTGACTCTGAATTAACTTTCACACTGCTGGTTACAATTCTCACTGGGGAATAATCAGATCAATCAATCCTTCCATCCAATAAAAAACAAGAATAAGAGAACCAATTTTACCTTGCAGAGGATTAGCTTTCCTAATTAAAGATACTATCCCTAATTCAGGTAAGTAAATATATCTGGGTAAAAGTTCAGTATTCTAATTTTGGCAAATTACCACTGTTTATTCTGCAGGAATGGAATTTTTTTTTTTTTTTTTTTTTTTTTTAATTCTTTTATTTTTTCAGTGCATAAGAGTGGTACAAGCAGGTCTGAGGTGCCCTGAAAGCAGTCCTCAGGCATTCCCTCGCGTAACATGCGGGGTATAAGAATAACAGGCACAATTTTATATTTTAGGCAGGCTAGGTTCAGTATATTGTAACTTAAGCTATTCAGTCGAGTCTGATACCTATCACTCGGTACAGGAGCTGTCGAAAGAGAATTAACTAACTAGGTATACGTTTTGCAGCTTGCATGGCTAGCTAGACATAACGGTTAGGATAGCATTATATCATATCGCATCTAAACAACACTTGTTGGTAACATTTTGGGTATTTCTTAAGGCTGCAGTTTAGGTTACATCCTATTATACGTGAGCCTTTGATTGCTACTACTGCATGGCACACATGTCAGCCAGCTCTCAATGGTACCTTAACTCAGGGGGCCACCACAAAACAAGAATACAAGGCAGAGTCCACTGTAGCTGCATAGACGTGGTGGTGTGGCAGCAGTCCCACCCGCAGTGCAGCAGCGAAAGTCAGCCAACTCCCATAGTTGGCAGGAGCGATGTGCTGTCCAAAGAGTCCCTTGGAGCCTTGATGTCGTCGGTCAAGTGAGCTGGTGGGGCTCTACCACCGCCCCCCAGTCTTCCGTGAGTACCTCGAGTGGAGGGGGTCTGGGCTTGGCGGCAAGTCGGCCTCTTCGCTCCCAACGTAGATCTGTAGGCTAGTGTCACACCCTGTACTCTCGATGCAGGGGTATAGACCTTCTGGGTATCAGTAGCGGCTGTGCGTGTCCTTGGGTGGCCGATGCGTTGTGTCATCCTCCCAGCTCCGCTGGCCGCGGGCTGAGCGTAGGCTCTCCGAGTGTGTCGCTTCGGCTTGGATAGCGGGTGGCAGTGTGTGGGGGGTCTCATGGCATGTCGGGACCCAGGCTGGCTGTGTTGAATGCGTGGTCTGGGCATAGCCTTCATTCTCCTCTGCTGCTTCGCACCGGTCTGTGGCATAGTTGTGCGTATGGGAGCCGGTTTGTGTGCAGGCGAGGTAGTGGGTAGTGGAGAGACTGTTGTAGTCGCCTGGTTCCGAGCCAGTGTGGCCCACAGCTGTGTCCAGAAATGGTTGAAGGCTGCTGTTATGCGGTCCTCTTGGGGGATCCCGCTTGCCTGTTGCGCCAGTAAAGGTTGGGTGAGTGTAGGTCTGCAGCCGTCATCTTGGTGGCTGAGTAAGGGATGCAGGTAGTCGCGGAGGCTTTTAGGGTCCTGTGGCCCTGTGGAATGTGGACCGGGATAACCCCCGCCGGTCCATAGGGGGGGGGAACGTGGGCTCAGCAGTGTGTCAGCCGGGTATGGAAGCGGTGGGAGAACGGCCGTCTCTCCCGTGCCGCCCATGTGAGTAGGCCGCATGTTGGTGCCGAGCGGGGTATCTGCGTTTGAGGTGTCGATGGGTAGATCTCGATGTCCCCAGCTCGGTAGCAGCGTTCAAGGGCCCGGATTGGGTATTGATTTTGGCAGATTCTGCGAGTTTTTGTCCGTTTGCACAGGAGCTGTTGCTGCTTGCGTCCGCTCGGCTCAGCGGTCAGGCCCCGCCCCCCAGGAATGGAATTTTTATAACCATGTATTCCTTAATTATGATTTCTAAGTTGGAAACCTGACCAACTTTCACACAGATATATTCGGCTTTTATGTAAAAGTTGGTTAATTTAAATTAACTATTTCTTCTGTGGCTGCTCACTGTTTAAAAAAACAAAAACCCTTCTACCCCCGGCCCCCACCCCTGAGTAGCGTGTGGGGGCCCTAAAGGATAATGGGGGGGACACACCTATTATCATTTATGGCCCCCACCCACCGCTCTGTGGTGGGGGGAGGACAATAGGTGTCCCGTCCGTCCCCCATTGTCTTTTATGGCCCCCACCCACTGCTCAGGGGGTGGGGGGGACAATAGGTCCTATGCCCAATATAGTTCCTGGGTGTTTTGTGCTTTTGCTGGTCAACTTTCAGGAGCTCCTGCGCCCGAAATATGGGGTGCTCCGTCAGTCTCTCAGGTAGTGTTTGTTCCCCTTGGCTTCAGGCACCTTCCCTTTAAAAAAAGTGCTCTACTGGCGAGTTGCAAAGTTGCTCAAAACCCCGAACCAAGTTGTCCAGGAACAGCATGCTCACCTCCTGACGAAATTGGTTCCATAGCAGTACCACTTAGGACCATTTGTGGGTTTGGTTCATGCGAACAGCTGCCAGGGAGCTAGCGTTCACTTCCATTCGAATGAAGGGAAAGTGCTTAAACCAGGGGCACTCAGGGAAAGCTGCTTATAGCAGCTGGGCAGGGTAACTCCCGAACGTGGTCTCAGACCTGGACCATAGTCGGTGTGCAGGAGGCCAGCTTCAACACTCCTCCAGGAGTTTGAGGTAAATGTTTGAAGAGCATTTGTCACAAAGTTAATCCCATAATGTAAATATTGTGTATATGTAAGGAGTGATGTATGTACTACTAATCTAAAGTATAAAAGTAACAAAATGAAAATATAATACACATAGTTACAGCCAGAGGTCACTGACACATACACCCTTACAACCAGAGGCCACTGACACATTTACATACAGAGAACAGTGACAGATATGCATAGAACACGGATTTGGTGTGCACACATTCACTGACCGGCACGTACATATTCTGTCCCACCCATGCACAAATTATGAGTCCAATTTTGGACATCTGTAGTGGCTCCTTTCCCTGGGATCCAGTTTTTTTTTTTTTTTAAGAATCCAGTGTGATGCTTGTGTAATCTTCGTGCTTCCTTGCTGTCTCCGCCCCCAGTCACATAGGGGAGCACTGGGGACCTGATGCACAAGCGTTATGTATGCATAAAAGCTTCAGTGCTATGGAAACGCCTCTGGCGACTGTCAATATTGTTGAGTATGGATTGAAAACCAACAAGTAAGGAGGATTTAACTCAGCAATGTATACATTGCATATTCTTAACTGCACTGTTTTACATTGCAGGGTTAAAAGGACAAGACCACTGCCTCCATGCCATTGTGATGAAGTGGCCTTGGGTGACTTGTAGCTATTTAATCTGCCAACAGACTAGTCCAGTGTAGATTACATTTTTGTGCTAGATGTAAGCTCTGGCATTTCCTCCTCGCTCTTTGTGTATCCTGTAGTGTTCAGGTGCTTTGATTGCATGATTGTTAAAGTGATGCTATTCTCATTTCAGGGACATCAGAGGAAGCGGATGAGGAGATGGAAGAAGATGTTACTACCAATGGGTCTTAAGCTGTCAAGATATTTTTTTTTCCCTTTTTTTTTTTTTTTCTTTTCTTACTATCGGTGTGGTTAGTACTGAAAGCTAAACACTACCTTTAGTTAATGTAAATGTTTTGCTGTAAATTTTGTCTAATAAAAGTCATTTTTGTATTTTATCTCTTAATGCTTGATTTCAGTCTATTTTGAATACATTCTAAGATATGTTCCTGCTCAATATTTCTTAATGTTTAACTTCTTGAAGCTTTGTTCGAAAAGTTAAAAATCTATTTCCTCTGATCTCTCTTGATAGCGTTACAATTTCGAGTCTATACTACACAACAAGTAGGTGATAAAAGCATGATCTCAGATTGCTGTGAGAACATGTACATATTTGTACATATACAAATTGATGTCAGTTTTATTGCTTGGAGGTATGGCTGCATTTTACAGCTATTAAAATCTATTTGTATTAAACTGATACTATAGGCACCAAAACTACTTTATCTTAATAAAGTGGTTTTGGTGTACAGATCATGCACCTAGAGTCTCACTGCTCTATTATCTACCATTTAGTTAAATAACATTGATTATGCAGCCCTAGTCTTAACTTCCTACATTTTCTAATGTTCAAACTTCCTTTATTGAACAGTCTGATTTACATTAGTATTTATCTCTTGCTCTGGTAGCGGCCTTTTAGACCCTGCAGGAGTCTCCTGTGGGTGAATAAAGTTCAATTAACAAAGCAGTAAATAAAACTTCTAAAGCAAGTTAACATCTGAGGGCACATGACTTTAGTGCTGAATAAACAAAAACAAAAGTGATTTAACTCCTAAATGGCAAAGAATCGAGCAGTGGGACTGCAGGGGCATGATCCCATACATCAAAACTGCTTCATTAAGCTAAAGTTGTGTTCATGCCTATAGTATCAACAAAACTTTAGCTTTACGGCGTTCTATGCCATCCCCTTTATAATGGGCTTTACAGCCGTTGCGACGGCATAGAATGCCGTAACGGCTTTCTACCCCAGGAGCCTCCAGATACTCACCTTCCCGGCAATCCTCTTCGGGAGGACTGCCTGGCAGCCCTGAGAGCGATCACTTGGCCCCTTATAGCTGGATGTGGATCTGCCAGCAGGGGTACTGTCTGGGCTGTCACAGTCCCCATGCTGGTGGATAGTGTAAAAGAAATAAGGAAACCTGTTTAAAGTGTGTGTGTGTGTGTGTATATGTATATATGTATATATGTATATATGTGTATATATATTATATATAATTTTTATTTTATTTTTTCAAAAAAAATAATGGGAACACTTAAACAACACAATGTAACTCCAAGTCAATCACACTTCTGTGAAATCAAACTGACCACTTAGGAAGCAACACTGAGTGACAATTAATTTCACATGCTGTTGTACAAATGGGATAGACAACAGGTGGAAATTTATAGGCAATTAGCAAGACAACCCCAATAAAGGAGTGGTTCTGCAGGTGGTGACCACAGAACACTTCTCAGTTCCTCTGCTTCCTGGCTGATTAGGTCACTTTTGAATGCTGGCGGTGCTTTCACTCTAGTGGTAGCATGAGACTGAGTCTACAACCCACACTCAGTGGCTCAGGTAGTGCAGCTCATCCAGGATGGCACATCAATGCGAGCTGTGGCAAGAAGGTTTGCGGTGTCTGTCAGCGTAGTGTCCAGAGCATGGAGGCGCTACCAGGAGACGTGGAGGAGGCCAGAGGAGGGCAACAACCCAGCAGCAGGACTGCTACCTGTGCCTTTGTGCAAGGAGGAGCACTACCAGAGCCCCGCAAAATAACCTCCAGCAGGTCACAAATGTGCATGTGTCTGCTCAAACGGTCAGAAACAGACTCCATGAGGGCCCGATGTCCACAGGTGGGGGTTGTGCTTACAGCCCAACACGTTTGGCATTTGTCAGAGAACACCAAGATTGGCAAATTCGCCACTGGCTCCCAGTGCTCTTCACAGATGAAAGCAGGTCCACACTGAGCACATGTGACAGTCTGGAGACGCCGTGGAGAAAGTTCTGCTGCCTGCAACATCCTCCAGCATGACCGGTTTGACAGTGGGTCAGTAATTTTGTGGGGTGGCCTTTCTTTAAGGGGGCTGCACAGACCTCCATGTGCTTGCCAGAGTTGGCCTGACTGCCACTAGGTACCGAGATGAGATCTTTAGACCCCTTTTGAGACCATATGCTGGTGCGGTTGGCCCTGGGTTCCTCCTAATGCAAGACAATGCTAGACCTCGTGGCTGGAATGTGTCAGCAGTTCCTGCAAGACGAAGGCATTGATGCTATGGACTGGCCCGCTCGTTCCCCAGACCTGAATCCAATTGAGCACATCTGGGACATCATGTCTCGCACCACAGACTGTCCAGGAGGTGGCAGATGTTTTAGTCCAGGCCTGGGAGGAGATCCCTCAGGAGACCATCCGCCACCTCATCAGGCGCATGCACAGGCATTGTAGGGAGGTCATACAGGCACGTGGAGGCCACACACACTACTGAGCCTCATTTTGACTTGTTTTAAGGACATTACATCAAAGTTGGATCAGCCTGTAGTGTGTTTTTCCACTTTAATTTTGAGTGTGACTCCAAATGCAGACCTCCATGGGTTGAAAAACTTGATTTCCATTTTTTTTTTTTTTTTTGTGTGTGATTTTGTTGTCAGCACATTCAACTATGTAAAGAACAAAGTATTTCAGAAGAATATTTAATTCATTCAGATCTAGGGTGTTATTTTTGTGTTCCCTTTATTTTTTTGAGCAGTGTATATCTATATATCTCCAATGTTTGTGACTAAGTAGCTACTAAAAAAAAAAAGACTGGACATACCTAATTTGCAATATTTTGGGTTGTCTACTTTTGCAACTGGTATGCCATCACGGGTGTAATTCTCATTCCTGGGCTACCATACGGTCTCAAAGGCAACATAACCAATCTGGCAAATTACTATGTTGGGGAAAAAAAAAAGGAAATTCAAGCCTTATATTTAACTCCGTAACTTTTGAAAACACCATAAAGCCTGTACATGGGGGTACTGTTATACCCAGGACATTTAGCTGAACACAAATATTAGTGTTTAACCCCTTAAGACCGCAGCCAAATGTACAAGTTGTGAACCAAAAAAAATGTAAACAAACCACAGATTTTGACTATATGTCTGTTCAACAATAATTTACCTCTCTCATATTAAATGCACCCACACTTATTATATATCATTTTGTTCAGGGGAAACAGGGCTTTCATTTAACATCAAATATTTAGGTATGGAACATAACGTAATATGAATAAAATATGAGAAAATATGATTTTTTTAAAATTTTCTTAGTTCTATGTGACATTCTAACTGTGAATGTCATAATACTGTTTGCTTTTACGGCAATAAAATACACATATTTGTATTCAGCGATGTCTCACGTGTAAAACAGTACCCCCTATGTACAGGTTTTATGGTGTTTTGGGAAGTTACAGGGTCAAATATAGCATGTTACACTTTTCAGTTTTTTCACATTGAAATTTGCCAGTTTGGTTACGTTGCCTTTGAGACTGTATGGTAGCCCAGGAATGAAAATTACCCCCATGATGGCATACCATTTGCAAAAGTAGACAACCCAAGGTATTGCAAATGGGGTATGTCCAGTCTTTTTTAGTAGCCACTTGGTCACAAACACTAGCCAAAGTTAACGTTAATATTTGTTTGTGTGTGAAAAATGCAAAAAACTAATTTGAAAGCCAATTTTGGCCAGTGTTTGTGACTAAGTGGCTACTAAAAAAGACTGAACATACCCCATTTGCAATACCTTGGGTTGTCTACTTTTGCAAATGGTATGCCATTATGGAGGTAATTCTTATTTCTGGGCTACTATACGGTCTCAAAGCCAACGTAACCAATCTGGCGAATTTCATTGTGAAAAAACTGAAACGCAAGCCTTATATTTGACTCTGTAACTTTTGAAAACACCATAAAACCTGTACATGAGGGGTACTGTTATACTCAGGAGACTTTGCTGAACACAAATATTTGTGTTTCAAAACAGTAAAAAGTATGACCGCAAAAATATCGTCAGTGTAAGTGCCGTTTGTGTGCGAAAAATGCAATAAATTTCACTTTCCCTGACGATATCATTGTTGTAATAAATTTTACGGTTTTGAAACACAAATATTTGTATTCAGCGATGTCTCCCGAGTAAAACAGTACCCCCCATGTACAGATTTTATAGTGTCTTGGAAAGTTATAGGGTTAAATATAGTGCTAGCAAATTAAATTCCCTATACTTTCGGCCTGGGTTGTTAGGCAGGTCCTGCAAATTGTAATTAATAAAAGGACATAAATATATATGTAAAATTATTATATATACACGTGTGTGTGTGTGTGTGTGTATATATATATATATATATATATGTATATATATATATAATTTTTTTACTATTATTTTTATTTATATATAGGTATACATATAGTGATGTATACGTATATACTTGGGTATATACATATATATTTCGTTCTACGTGTATTTTGATATCTATATCTATATATATACAGTTAGAACGAAATTACACACATATATATATTTTTAATTATTTATTTTTTTATTTTAATTTTTTTTACGTATTTACATATTTTTTTATTATAATATATATATATATAATTATGTATATATTTAATCAATATCCTTCTACGTGTATTTTGATATTAATATATATATATATAATTATATATATAAATATTAAAATACACTTAGTGTATGTGTAAATGTGTGCGTGTATATATATATATATATATATATATATATATATATATATATATCTATAATATATATATAAATGATGTAAGTATATTTTATTTTTAACTTTAATTTTTTTTTAACAGGGGTTAATAGGGGAGGAGAGGGGCAGAGACAGTGTCAGCCAGTGATTTTACATCACTGGCTGACACACAGGATCAGTGATCACAGTGACTGGCTGTCACTGTGATCACCTCCTGCAGATCGCGGTAATTGGCCACAGGGGGAGTGCCTGGGTGGCCAGGCATGCCCCCCACCGTGATCTGCAGGGGGATCCTGCCTGCAGTTACTATGGGTCAGCCAATAGGCTGACACATAGTAACTCTGATCGCAGTGACAGGCTGTCACTGCGATCAGATCGCAGGGAGAGGCTGTCTCTGCATTCAGATCGCAGGGAGAGGCTGTCTCTGCATTCAGATCGCAGAGACAGCCTCTCCCTGCGATCATACTCTGCAGATCGCGGTCACTGACCGCAGGGGGACTGCCTGGGGGGCCAGGCATGTCCCCCGACCGCGATCTGCAGAGTGAAAATGCGGCCGGCTCCATGTGTCAGCCGATTTTAAAATTGTCTGACACATGGTAAATACCGATCGCAGTGACAGCCTGTCACTGCGATCGGAAGCTGCAGACCGCGGTCCCCAGGCACAGGGGGGCTGCCTGGGGGGCCAGGCATGCCCCCCGACCGCGATCTGCAGCGGCCATGTGCCGCTGGCCACGTGGGGGGTAAGACCGCCCAGGACGTACCATGCCGTCCTGCGGCGTTTAGAGCCGCCCAAATAAGGACGGCATGGTACGTCCTGCGGTCTTAAGGGGTTAAAAATAGTAAAACGTACCAACAATTATATCGTCAGTGAAAGTACAGCTTGTGTGTGAAAAATGCAAAAAACTGAATTTTTACTGACAATATCATCGTTGATATGTTTTACTGTTTTTTAACACTATTTGTGTTCTGTGAAGTCTCCCGAGTAAAACAGTTACCCCCCATGTGCAGGTTTTATGGTTTCCTGGAAAGTTACAGGGTTAAATATAGGGCTTGCAAGATAAATTATCTGGACTTTCTGCCTGGGTTGTCAGGCAGGTCCCTCAGATTGTAATTAATAAAATTACTTAATTATGTAAAAATATTATATAAATATATTTGTAGAATTTAAATATATATGTATAGATTTTATATATATATATATATATATATATATATATATATATATATATATTCGGATACTCTATTCAGCAAACAACTTTAGCTTTTAATTAATCTTATTTGGTGTATAGATCATGCCCCTGTAGTCTTGTGATGGGATTTCAGCTAGGCCCAAAATTTAGTAGGCCTAAAATCTCCATCTCCAATAAAAGTACAGGTATCTGTTAGTTACATGTAGCTAAAGATACTGTCATCAATGTGTACTGTGCATGTGCAAGAACTGAAACCATAATCCATTCTCCTCAAGGGCATTGTTGCCTGTCCATATAAAGTAATCCTGTTTGCTGATTGGTTTAAGAGTACAGATGGGGGATGTATAGCTTATAAAAAGCCTCTACTCCATGAGTTCAGCTTCGACCGGATCGGTGAGAATAAAGACATTTGCTTCCTGAAATAACCTGTGTCTGGATTCTCTGTGTGTGGCTTCTTCAGTGTTCCTCTGTAACAGTCCCACTGCTTAGTTCTGTGCCATTTAGGTCATCTAGTGCAGCTTCATAAGCGCCTTCCCTAGCTGTGAAACGGCCAATAAAAAGTTTAATTTTACAGCACACTGTTTCATTTGAAAGAAAATTAAAAGCAACTGCTATGTATAGGGCACAGTAGCTATGGAGAAGAGCACTTCCTTTGTACACTAAAGCATCTCAAGTGGCAAAACACGTGTAAGAGTCACTGTTTGTGTGTTACAGTTCAGCTATACTTTTATATTTTTCATTACTTGGAGTAAGGGTAGGATGGGTACTGGGAAATTCTGATTTTATGGGGGCTAAATGAAATACGAAGTATGTGTGATTATTTTATATATTGCATTTTTTTTTTTTTACTTTAGATTTCAACCATCATGCTTTTTATTTGTCTGCTTACATTTTCCATTTCAGATCCAAATTAACCATTTAAGCCTTGTCCCACATGTTATAAGTTATTCTGTAAGGGGATCATTTTTTGGATTGATTTAATTTAAGCTTTTTCTGGTCGCCTCGAACAACGTTAAGTCAAACCTTTGCTGGACTACAATTCCTATCAACCGTAGTCAATCTAAGAGATGGTTTTCCAGTTCCTGGTGTCTTGCTCAGAGTGATTCCCTGTACGGTACACTATTAACATTGTTCCTTATTATATGGTAACACGCATAGACATAGAATAACACTGGCTCCTGTCAATGTGAGAACGAGGCTTGGAACGCAGAGACGATTGGTTTTTGCGTTCCAAGCGTTTCGTTGCGTCACCCCCGGACACGTCATCCAGGATGTGCAGGCACCACACGGTGTAAACAGAGCCAAGTCTCGCAGCAGGCTCTCCGTCATGGGGACTGAGGGAAAGATGCCGGGCGGCCCCACCGACCTGGAGCGGGACTGGATCCTACAGCTCCAGGATACGGGTAACTACTCGGCGCGATATCCACAGCGGGCACCGGGGATATGTATCAATAGCCGAGACCTGCGATAATAACGGCACAGTCATCCCGAGCCAAGACCGGGTCCAAACCGGGGCTGTGTGTCCATATATCGGTTATATACCGGGGGCGGGGTGTCCATATAGGGGGGCTGTGTTATATGCCGGGGGTGGGGGGTGTCCATATAGGGGGGTTGTGTTATATACCGGGGGTGTCCATATACGGGGGGCTGTGTTATATACTGGGGGTAGGGGGTGTCCATGGGAAAAAAAATTAGGCCCGGGCATTTTTCAATCAGAGCCTGGGATGTGGGGGGGGTGCCGTTCTGCCATCCTTCCCTGGTGGGCCAGTGGTGAGAGTTTACTCTAGCGAGGTAACCGCGGCAACGCTCAGACCTCGCAAGAGGACCCGGCGGAGCTGCTGGCTAGAGCTCCGCTGGTCCTCTCTCCTGCCTCCCTCACACCCCAACAAGCGCCGCCTGTAACTACCTGTGGGCTGGTGAGGGAGATCTTTGATCTCCCCACCGGCCCATGGAGGCACACAGCAGGGCTGGCGTTCGGGTAGAGATCCTGTGATCTCCCCTGCCGGCCTCGGCCCCACGGCCATCGCGGCCCACCGGGTATTTGCCCGGTATGCCCGATGGCCAGTCCGGGCCTGCCAGGGAGGCCGTGTTATATACTGGGAGGGTGTCCATAAACGGGGGGGGGGGGGGTCCATATACCGGGGCTGTGTTATATACCGGGGGGTGTCTATATGGATGTGTTATATACCGGTGCTGTGTCCTTATGGATGTGTTATATACCGGTGCTGTCTGTGTCCTTATGGATGTGTTATATACCGGTGCTGTCTGTGTCCTTATGGATGTGTTATATACCGGTGCTGTCTGTGTCCTTATGGATGTGTTATATACCGGTGCTGTCTGTGTCCTTATGGATGTGTTATATACCGGTGCTGTCTGTGTCCTTATGGATGTGTTATATACCGGTGCTGTCTGTGTCCTTATGGATGTGTTATATACCGGTGCTGTCTGTGTCCTTATGGATGTGTTATTACCAATCTTTGTTTGGATCAAAGCACACTTTATTTTCGTTTTACTTTCTAGAAATGTCACTTTTACTTAGACTTACTAAAGAAGCTTACATGTTTCTAGCCATGCTGAATAATTAAAGGGACACTAGTCACCTGAACAACTTTAGCTTAATGAAGCAGTTTTGGTGTATAGAACATGCCCCTGCAGCCTCACTGCTCAATCCTATGCCATTTAGGAGTTAAATCCCTTTGTTTATGATTCATAGGGATCGACCGATATTGATTTTTTAGAGCCGATACCGATACCGATATTCTGTGAACTTTCAGGCCGATATAATTTGCCGATATTCTGTACATTTACCATTTTGGAAAATAAAAACTATTTCTAAAGGTAAATGCACAAAATATACATGCCACGTGTAGTGGATGCAGTGTGTTTAGACAGGGGAGCTGTGTATGTTTGTGTAGTGTGTGTGCAGGGGATGCGGTGTTTGTTTAGTGTGTGTGTGTAGTGGATACAGTGTGTGTTTGTGTAGTGGATGCAGTGTGTATTTGTCTAGTGTGTTTGTGTAGTGTGTGGGTAGTGTGCGTAAAGTGAATGCAGTGTGTGTGTAAAGTGAATGCTGTATATACTAAATGCAAAGTGTGTGTGTTTGTGTAGTGTGTGTATAGTGAATGTAGTGTGTTTATATAATGCAGAGTGTGTGTGTTTGTATAGTGTATGTATATAATGCAGAGTGTGTGTGTAGTGTGAATTATATAAACACACTGAATTGTGGTCAGAGCTGGCTGCGGGTCTCGCGAGATTTACACTGGGAAGCTGGAGGAGCTGCAGGGAGGTGAGTAAACGCTTGCTGCCCGCCCCCCCAGGACCTCCGGGCTTGTAATGAGCCTGGCGGTCCTGGGAGGTATTATCGGCAATATCGGTATCCCTATTGGCCGATACCGAAATTGCCGAAAATACCGAATATCGGCCGATTATATCGGTAAAACCGATAATCGGTCGATCCCTATTTATGAACCCTAGTCACACCTCCCTGCATGTGACTTGCACAGCCTTCCATAAACACTTCCTGTAAAGAGAGCCATATTTAGGCTTTCTTTATTGCAAGTTCTGTTTAATTAAGATTTTCTTATCCCCTGCTATGTCAATAGCTTGCTAGACCCTGCAAGAGCCTCCTGTATGTGATTAAAGTTCAATTTAGAGATTGAGATACAATTATTTAAGGTAAATTACATCTGTTTGAAAGTGAAACCAGTGTTTTTTTCATGCAGGCTCTGTCAATCATAGCCAGGGGAGGCGTGGCTAGGGCTGCATCAACAGAAACAAAGTGATTGAACTCCTAAATGACAGTGAATTTAGCAGTGAAATTGCAGGGGAATGATAACTCATAATTTAATTTGCTAGCACTATAGTTAACCCTGTAACTTTTGTAGACACCATAAAATCTGTACATGGGGGTTTTTGTTTTACTCGCTGAACAAAAATATTAGTGTTTAAAAACAGTAAAATGTATTACAACGATGATATCATCAGTTAAAGTGAAGTTTTTTGCATTTTTACACACGGCACACGACAATTCTGATACATTTAACGGTTTTGAAACACTAATTTCTGTTCTGTGAAGTCTCCTGAGTAAAATAGTACCACCATGTATATGTTTTATGGTATTTTTTTTAAAAGTTACTGAGTCAAATAGAAGGCTTGAACTTTTTTTCACATTGAAATTTGCCAGATTGGTTACGTTGCCTTTGAGACTGTATGGTAGCCCAGGAATGAGAATTACACCCATGATGGCATACCATTTGCAAAAGTAGACAAACCAAGGTATTGCAAATGGGGTATGTCCAGTCTTTTTTAGTGTCACAAACACTGGCGTTCAAATTAGTTTTTTGCGGTTTTCACCCATATACAAATAATAAGGCTAACTTTGGCTAGTGTTTGTGACTAAGTGGCTACTAAAAAGACTGGACACACCCCATTTGCAATACCTTGGGTTGTCTACTATTGCAAATGGTATGCCATCATGAGTGTAATTCTCAATGTGAAAAAAATGAAAAATGTAACATGCTATATTTGACCCTGTAACTTCCTAAAACACTATATAACCTGTACATAGGGGGTACTGTTTTACATGTGAGACATCGCTGAATACAAATATGTGTATTTTATTACAGTAAAAGCAAACAGTTTTATGACATTCACAGTTAAAATGTCATGTAGAATTAAAAAAGTAAGTCATAATATCTCACTTTGTTTTTTATATTTTATTCATATTAAATTATGTTTTCTAGCTAACTATTTGATGTTAAATTAAAGCCCTATTTCTCCTGAATAAAATGATAAGTAGTGTGGGTGCACTTAAAGGGACACTATAGTCACCTGAACAACTTCAGCTTAATGAGGTTGTTCAGGTGAGAACTTTAGCTCTCTGCAGCCTTTCTCATGTAAACACTGTATTTTCTGAGAAAATACAGTGTTTTCATTGGAAGCTAGGAACACCTCCAGTTACAGTCACTCAGACTGCCACCAGAGGGACGCTTGGGTGAAGACATCAAACGTGCCATCAGCAGACAGGAGATAGGAGGCACTGAACGCGCCTCCTATGTCCTGTAGTAACATACTCACGTTTTTCCCATGCCGTGCCAGTTACCCCACGGCTGGTCCAACCTTCATGGCTGAGATTATCAATCTTTATGATCTCAGCTAGGCCAATGCTTTTCCTTAGGAAAGCATTGGGAGGATTTTGTGCATGTGCAGCAAATGTACCAATCCGCATCTCCTCATAGAGATGCATTAAATTAAAATCAATCTCAATGAAGAGCCCACACACACACACACACACACTCTTCACATACAGGCAGCCCACACTGTACACACACACACACACTTCACATACAGGCAGCCCACACTGTACACACACACACACACACTTCACATACAGGCAGCCCACACTGTACACACACACCGTTGGCATACAGGCAGCCCACACTGTGTACACACACCGTTGGCATACAGGCAGCCCACACTGTGTACACACACACACCGTTGGCATACAGGCAGCCCACACTGTATACACACACACCGTTGGCATACAGGCAGCCCACACTGTATACACACACACCGTTAGCATACAGGCAGCCCACACTGTATACACACACACCGTTAGCATACAGGCAGCCCACACTGTATACACACACACCGTTCGCATACAGGCAGCCCACACTGTATACACACACACACCGTTCGCATACAGGCAGCCCACACTGTATACACACACACACCGTTCGCATACAGGCAGCCCACACTGTATACACACACACACCGTTCGCATACAGGCAGCCCACACTGTATACACACACACACACCGTTCGCATACAGGCAGCCCACACTGTATACACACACACACCGTTCGCATACAGGCGGCCCACACTGTATACACACACACCGTTCGCATACAGGCAGCCCACACTGTATACATCTCCCGGCTGAAGCAGCATGGAGCTGGCCGCCTGCGGGAGCATTGTAGGCAGAACGCAAGTGAGCAGTAATCAGAGTGAGTGTATGTGTTTGAGCCTGTCAGCGTCTGTGTGTGTGTGTTTAGGTACCTGCTCAGATTGCATGAGGAAGGTGTTTTTACTCACATTTTTTCCCGTGCCAGTTTCCAGGCTGGACCCACCTTCATGCCTGAGATTATCAATCTTTATGATCTCAGCTAAGCCAATGCTTTCCCTTAGGAAAGCATTGGGAGGCTTTTGTGCATGCGCAGCAAATGTAACAATCCACATCTCCTCATAGAGATGCATTAAATTAATCAATCTATATGAGGAACATTCAGCGCCTCCATGCAGAGCTTGGAGACACTGAACGTGGGTGCTGCACACTGTTCAGCAGTAAACCTGGACTCTCTAGTGGCTGTCGTGATTGACTGTCACTAGAGGTGTTACTAAGCAGTAATGATTTTGCTGAAAAGGCAGTATTTACACTGAAAAGCCTGTAGTGGTTCTGGTGACTATAGTGTCCCTTTTAAGAATTGCATTTTTCTTGTTGAAAATGACTGGCTCCTAGATTCCAAACAAATTTGTCAAGCCCTGATCTATACACCAAAATTACTTTATTAAGCTTAAATTGTTTTAGTAACTATACCGTTCACATACAGGCAGCCCACACTGTGTACACACTGTACACACACAAACACACTTCACATACAGGCAGCCCACACTGTACACACACGCACACACACTTCACATACAGGCAGCCCACACTGTACACACACGCACACACACTTCACATACAGGCAGCCCACACTGTACACACACGCACATACAATTCACATACAGGCAGCACACACACTTCACAAACCGGCAGCCCACACTGTACAAACACACATGCACACACACTTCACATACAGGCAGCCCACACTGTGTACACACACGCGCACACGCACTTCACATACAGGCAGCCCACACTGTACACACACACAAACTTCACATACAGGCAGCCCACACTGTACACACACACACGCACACACAATTCACATACAGGCAGCACACACACTTCACATACAGGCAGCCCACACTGTACACACACGCACACACACTTCACATACAGGCAGCCCACGCTGTGTACACACACGCGCACACGCACTTCACAGGCAGCCCACACTGTGTACACACACGCAGGCAGCCCACACTGTGTACACACACGCACACACCGTTCACATACAGGCAGCCCACACTGTGTACACACACGCACACACCGTTCACATACAGGCAGCCCACGCTGTGTACACGCACACACCGTTCACATACAGGCAGCTCACGCTGTGTACACGCACACACCGTTCACATACAGGCAGCCCACGCTGTGTACACGCACACACCGTTCACATACAGGCAGCCCACGCTGTGTACACACACACACTCTTCACATACAGGCAGCCCACGCTGTGTGTACACACACACACATCTCCTTCACATACAGGCAGCCCACGCTGTGTGTACACACACACCTCCTTCACATACAGGCAGCCCACGCTGTGTGTACACACACACCTCCTTCACATACAGGCAGCCCACGCTGTGTGTACACACACACACACCTCCTTCACATACAGGCAGCCCACGCTGTGTGTACACACACACACACCTCCTTCACATACAGGCAGCCCACGCTGTGTGTACACACACACACACCTCCTTCACATACAGGCAGCCCACGCTGTGTGTACACACACACACCTCCTTCACATACAGGCAGCCCACGCTGTGTGTACACACACACACCTCCTTCACATACAGGCAGCCCACGCTGTGTGTACACACACACCTCCTTCACATACAGGCAGCCCACGCTGTGTGTACACACACACCTCCTTCACATACAGGCAGCCCAACGCTGTGTGTACACACACACACCTCGTTCACATACATGGCAGCCCACGCTGTGTGTACACACACACACACTTCACATACAGGCAGCCCACGCTGTGTGTACACACACACACACACACACTTCACATACAGGCAGCCCACGCTGTGTGTACACACACACACCTCCTTCACATACAGGCAGCCTGCGCTGTGTACACACACACAGCCACCACACACTGTGACAGAATGAGAGACTATGGTGAGACACTCGGGGTAGTTGACCAAACTCAGAATTTTTGCGCTATAAATCCAAACAGTGTAACTGAAGCAAATGTAGGCATGTTGGGACATTGAACAGAGTTAGAGAATTTTTTCTGATCTGCTATTTTTGCCTCAGTTTTTTTTCGTTCAGTTTTATTTTCTGAAACTTCCAGTGAGTTTACCAATGCCTGATTAGGGCCCTAATCTTTATAATGAAAATTATTTTATGTCGGGATACCCCGGTCTACATGTTTTCACTGTTAAAACTGAAAAGGGAATTAATAAAAGGTGAAAATAGAAGGAAGCTAAAATGCTCTCCTTTATTCCATTTATTTAGAGCAGGCTTCCCCAAACTCAGGCCCTCTAGATGTTGCAGAACTACAACTCCCATGATTCTCAGCCTATTTCATTCCTAGAATCATGGGAGTTGTAGTTCAGCAACATCTGGGGGGCCGTAGTTTTGGGAAGCCTGATTTACAGTATGAGGACAAACAAAAAGTGGAAGAACCCATTTCAGTCCCTCTGCTGAGCATGGAAAGCTAGTGTATTTTTCTTTTTATATAATCTTTCTTCATGTGTGATATTTAGCTTGTTTTCAATTATTTAAATCAAATTCATTTAATTGAGCTTTAGAACTGAAAAGGTTTGAGGAGAGGGGGGGTAAACCAAATCATGGATTACTCCCATGTATATATTGTTTAATGCAGACATTAGTGTGTTCTTTGGCCAGCAGAAGCCATCTTCATAGTCTATCACCTCAATGCCAGGACTCAGGAGACCATCATTCTGTTGACTATTTTACCTTTATTTATTTGCCTGCAGCTGGCAAATAGGAAACATTATGGGCTCAATGTGCATATTCCTTTAAAGGGACACTATAGTCACCAGAACAATCACAGCTTATTGTATTTGTTCTGGTGAGTAGAATCATTCCCTTCAGGCTTTTTGCAGTAAACACTGTTTCCTCTCCGCCCCCCAGAGAAAATGCAGTGCTCCCATTACAGCCTAGTGATACCTCCACTGGCCACTCCTCAGATGGCTGCTATAGGTGCTTCGTAGAGCAGTGCTGCACAGTGTGCAGCACTGGCATTCAATGTCTCCATCCTCTGCATAGAGACATTTAACTTTTCTCATAGAGATGCATTGATTCAGGGCTGTGTTTAACTTGTGCTGGCTCTCCCTGGCCTGCCTCCTTGACAATCTCAGCCAATCCTATGGGAAAGGATTGTGATTGTCTCAGACCACCACTTCTGATGAGGTCAGCCAAGCAGGCAGATCAGGGGAAGAGCAGACTAGAATTTACTATATTTAGGGGGTAACTAGATGGTGGTTTTAACACTATAGGGTCAGGAATATATGTTTGTGTTCCTGACTCTATAGTGTTCCTTAACCCCTTAAGGACGCAGGACGGTTCAGGACCGTCATCGGCATTTTTCCATTGCCGACCGCTGACGGTCCTGAACCATCCTAACTTTAAGATTTACTTACCTGATCGGCGGTGCTCCCGTTGTGGGGAGACTGCCTGCAGCCCAGACAGTCTCCCCATGGCAGATTAGGACCCCTGTGACCATGTGATCGCTCAACAGGGCGACCACATGGTCACAATAGGTGTCCATGTGTCTGCCTGCAGGGGGACTGTCTGTGCTGACAGGCAGTCTCCCTGCTAGTGTAAAATCAGGATCAAGTTAAAGTTAATAAAAAAAATAAAAAATTATTTATATATATATATATATATATATATATATATATATGATATATAGACATATATTATACCTATATAATATATGTCTATATAATATATATATATATATATATATATATATATATATATATATATATATATATATATATAATGTCATACTAAGTGTATTTTTATATTAATATGTACATATATTAATATAAAAATACACTTATAATTAAATTACACACGTGTATGTATATATATAATATATATAATAACTATATATATTGTGTGTATATATATATATTATAAAATACAAATAATAAGTAATTTAAATTAAATTAAACATGTAAAAATAATAACAATTTAAAAAAAAATTATATATCTATACGAAATTTTATTCTAACTGTATTTTGATATTAATATATTTATATCAAAATACACTTAGAATTAAATTGTATATATATCTATGTATATATAAATAAATAAAAAGAATACGAACTATTCATATGTCCATATACAAAATTACATAAATAATTATATAAATATACACGTAGACTTCAAATATATAAATATGCATATATATTTAAATTCTACGTGCGTATTTATGTAATATTTTTACATAATTAAGTTATTTTATTGATTGCAATTTAAGGGACCTGCCTGCCAACCCAGGCCGAAAGTCCAGAGAATTTAATTTGCTATCACTGTATTTTACCCTGTAACGTTCTACGACACCCTAAAACCTGTACATGGGGGGTACTGTTTTACTCGGGAGACTTCGCTGAACACAAATATTAGTGATTCAAAACAGTAAAACATATCACAGCGATGATATTGTTAGTGAAAGTGACTTTTTTTGCATTTTTCACACACAAACAGCACTTTTACTGATGATATAATTGTTGTGATAAATTTTCCAGTTTTGAAACACTAATATTTGTGTTCAGCAAAGTCTCCTGAGTATAACAGTACCCCCCATGTACAGGTTTTATAGCGTTTTTGAAAGTTACAGGGTCAAATATATGGGTCAAATATTTTTACATTCAAAATGGCCAGGTTGGTTACGTTGCCTTTGAGAGCGTATGGTAGCCCAGGAATGAGAATTACCTCCATGATGGCATACCATTTGCAAAAGAAGACAACCCAAGGTATTGCAAATGGGGTATGTCCAGTCTTTTTTAGTAACCACTTAGTCACAAACACTGGCCAAAATTAGCGTTCAATTTAGTTTTTTTACTTTTTTCACACACAAACAAATATGAACGCTAACTTTGGCCAGTGTTTGCGACTAAGTGGCTACTAAAAAAGTCTGGACATACCCCATATTGAATACCCTGGGTTGTCTACTTTAAAAAAAATATGTACATGTGGGTTGTTATTCAGCGATTTATGACAGATAATAGTGTTACAATGTCACTATTGAAACATTTTAAAAATGTATGTTTTGAAACCGCAATATCCTACTTGTACTTATAGCCCTATAACATGCAAAAAGCATGTAAACACTGGGTATTTTTAAACTCAGGACAAAATTTTGAATCTATTTAGCAGTTTTTTTCATTCGCTTTTCTAGATGAGTAAAAGATTTTTCACATAAAAGTCAAAAAACATGTATTTTTTTAAATTTTTCATCATTTTTTTAAAAATGTAATTACATGAGATTATATAAATAATGGTATGTAAAGAAAGCCCCTTTTGTCCTGAAAAAAACAATATATAATTTGTATGGGAACAGTAAATGAGAGAGCGGAAAATTACAGCTAAACACAAACACCACAAAAGTGTAAAAAGATGCCTGGTCGCAAATGTACAACATCGCAAAAACAGTCCGGTCCTTAAGGGGTTAAACTTTTATATTTTCGGTTGCTAGTCCTATGTGCAAGAGTTGAGGAAGAGCAGAGAGTGTCATTGGCTTCTTTATGGTCTACCAGTGTTATTACAGAACATAATGGAAAGTTTAGTCCTACAATAGCTGGCTGCCAAGGTTGGACATTTCTGCCGTCAGACCAATTCTTTGGCTTTAACGTAATTTTATATCTAATTTGCGTCTTTGTACGTGTGTATTGTGAGTGCTGAGTATTAATGATGTCTATTTCTCGTCCTCCAGTGGGTGCTGTTTTCTCTAATTATGGCTGGTACATCCTGTTGAGCTGTGTGGTTATGATGCTTCTAAAACACAAGCTGAGTGAGAAATTCCGACAAGTCCTGGGAACTCCACGCACATCTAGACCAGGTTTGGTATTTTCTTTTAAAATTAAGTGCCCAGTAATAACACTGAAGCAGACATATTATACCCTGACACTTTATTTTCACCCTTGTTCCCAGATGAGGCTGTTAAGACCATTTGTATTGCAACATGTGTAGACGTGTTTATTAGAGTACTGTTTCCCTCCCTCATTTGTTCTGGCACCACACATGTTCTCTGTTTTATTCTGCAGAGGAGCCGCAAATTATTCTCTATTTTGCCTTGCTCATAGAATAATAGGACCAGAAGAAGTTTAATGTTATTTCAAATACACCCTTAACTCCAGAGTATTTAAGGAAAACGTTGCCTTAAAAGACTTCTTATTTTTGTACTTATTTCATCATTGAATAAATCTAGACTTTCATCTTCAGCTGAGCATGAGTCACCATTGTACAGTTATTGCTAACCTTTGGCAGTGCAGCTGCACAATGTCCAGACAGCTGTTGCGGCTGGCTTAGTATCATGGGAAAAGTAGTTCCAAAGATTAGCTGACACTACTTTAAAACAGTCTCATTGTATCTCCATCTGTTGTCACCAAAGCTCTAGGCTGCTACCATTAAACATATAGTGACAAACTATGGCTCACTGATGTTTGCAGACATATCCTATTATTATTGGTTGAGGATGAGAAGAATGGTAGTTTTAATATTCAATATTATGTATCTTTTTAATTTTTTTTTAAAGATCCTGAGGAGGTGGTAAGAAGACAGGAAGCAATGGCCGCAGCGCGGTTGAGGATGCAAGAAGAGCTCGATGCACAGGCAGAGATATTTAAAGAAAGGCAAAAGCAGGTAAACCCATCTCTGTTTTGCAATTGGTTACTGCAGTTATATTGCCTTCCACTTCCCATTTTTTGGCAACAAGCAGAGATGGCAATCGTCTGATCAGCATGATCCTAACCTTCCATGGCTCATAGAGATTTCGTTTTTTAATAGTATGTCTCACTGGGTAGGAATGGTAAAGAATACACCTCTAAAAATGAGATTTGTAAAGAGAAACCCCTAATTAAAATGTTATATTAGAAAACTCATTATTGAAACAAATACAGTTCACGGCGAAATAGTACAAAAATGGAAAAGGTGTTGACTTATCACAGTCTAGGAAACCCCAAATAGCATCACTCTTCCTAATCGTCTAATTAGGCAGACATCCAAATCTAATGATGCTAAATCATCAAATCCAGTGTACTGTAAAGTAATTTGAATCGGTCCATTAGATCACTGACAATCTATCTTGTACAATTCTACTGTCAGGCTAGGCTATAAAAGTACAACTGAAGTACTTATTGCTTCAGTATCTTCTAAGGTAATTAAGTTGGTAAAGTCTTTATTGTATACTAGATTTTATATTGAAATCATAATAAATGTTAATTTTTAATTTCCAACTAGGACTTCAACCTCTTTATTAATACAACTGAAGTGTGCTAATCACTTAGCGTTATTTGATAGGATCCTACTTCTATATTTAACTATAGAACTTATAAAGATAGTTGCAAACTTAAAGGGTTACTTTAACCCTTTAGAGAGTGAGGACTTTTTCTGTGTAATATGCCTTATTGGGCACTATGGCATGGGTTCCCTACCTCCATTTGGTGCATAACATGTAAAAAATAAAGGTTTTTACTCATGGGTGAAGCTCCTTGTGCTGACTGCTGTGTCCCCTCTGATGTCACTGGGGCCGCATGCTGTCCAGTCACAGACTTCTCATAGCGAAACTGCCGAGTAGACCTATTACTGGCTCAGAACGCATGCTTAAGGGGACATACTCCTTCCACCATGACCACGTCAAATCACTGACGTGGTTGAAATAAACCTTTAATAAACCTTTAAGTTATAAATTATTACCTGTAATTGCTGGTTACAACACTATACATGAACGCCTTACTGTAGTAGTATGTGAATGATAGGAATGAATAATAGGTTAAACTGTATGTTCAGAGCTTTCTTGGTATTTAGTTTAGTTTAGTTTAGTTTATAAACACAAAATCTACAGAATAACCTTGGAGCTCCTAACCCTGTTGCGGAACCAATTCAGAGGGCCATGGTGCAAGAATTTTTTTTTTTTTACAAATTTGGTCCGCCCCTCTAGCACAAGGGTGGCCAAAAAGTAGATCCCTATCTTTGGTGAAACTCCAATGATTTTCCAACTGGGGATACATCGTTTGCCCATCTTTGCAGGGTTGTACTTATGAGCAGTGTTTGTGTGTTTTAATGTCAGCATGTTTTGTATGGAGTATGTGTGTAGGAGTGTAATTGTATGTCCTTTTTGAATGCTGTGGTGTATGCATGCAGGTATGCATTTCTCTGTAGTTTTGGTGTTTGATTGCAGTGCTGTGTTTGGATGTAGTGTTGGCATTTGACTGCAGGGGTATGTTTATAAGTAGTGTTTGTGTACAGTGTTGGCTTTTGAATGGTGGTATGTAAGGACTCATACACTTCCACACATACACGCTGTCACACACACAATCTGACAAAGTTACACACATGTACACATACCTACACACACATTTTGACACTGATACATAAATTATTTATAATTTACATATTTTAGTCAGCCCACTACTTCCATATTTTTTGTTGCATCAGGGTGGATTCCCGGGGTCCAGATCTGGCTGATGGGAGTCTGGCGTTTAGTGAGTTAGTTACATGGATCTTGTATATTGGATGAATTGGCCCCAGCAGTACCATTATAATGTGTGCAGCTGTCTTGGTTTTGCTCAAGGCCAACTCCCTTCGTTTTGCATCCTTCCCTATCGCAGGCGCCTTATTTCAAGGCCCTATTTGAACTTGCACTGCATAGAGACTCAGGAGGAAGGATGTCCCAAGAAAGTGGGTTAATCTCAGGCATTAGGATGCTAGGATGAGACCTGCTAAACATGGGGTACATTGGCTTATACAATGTTTAGTCATATACTATTACTACATTTTTATTATTTTATTTTATAACAACTATTACAAGTTGTGAGCTTTGAATTTGGAGCTTAGTGAGTGATCAGAGATGCCCATCAATTGTCGATGTCCGTAGACCTGCATGCAGGGGTGGGCTGGGCCGGGGGGCAGGTAGGCAATTGCCCCGCAGGCCGTCCTAAATAATTAGAAAAACAGCTGCTGCAAGGCCAGTCCCTGGCGCCAGGATGAGGGGGGGAGCCGTGCGGAGCAGGCCGATGGCCTGTCACAGAGAGCCCAGCTGGTGGCCAAATGGCCACCTAGGGTGCCCCGGTAGCAAGGCAGAGTAGGCACCTGCTTGTCCCAGATGGCAGGTGCCTACTCTGCAGCAATATACTGGCCGCGTGAGGAAGGAGGCAGGCGGCGGCGAGGGAGCACTGCCTCTGCTGATGATCTTCCTGCTCCCTCGCGCGCCCTCTGGTGATGTTGGAGCCGGAATATGACGTCATTCCGGCCCCGCATTACTAAACTGCACAAGGGAGCAGGAAGATCTTCTAAAGGTAGGAGCAACAAGAAATACAATTAATTTGTGTGTGTCTGGAAGGGAGTGTGGGTGTGTGTGTCTGGAAGGGAGTGTGGGTGTGTGTGTCTGGAAGGGAGTGTGGGTGTGTGTGTCTGGAAGGGAGTGTGGGTGTGTGTGTCTGGAAGGGAGTGTGGGTGTGTGTGTGTCTGGAAGGGAGTGTGGGTGTGTGTGTGTCTGGAAGGGAGTGTGGGTGTGTGTGTGTCTGGAAGGGAGTGTGGGTGTGTGTGTGTCTGGAAGGGAGTGTGGGTGTGTGTGTGTCTGGAAGGGAGTGTGGGTGTGTGTGTGTCTGGAAGGGAGTGTGGGTGTGTGTGTGTCTGGAAGGGAGTGTGGGTGTGTGTGTGTCTGGAAGGGAGTGTGGGTGTGTGTGTGTCTGGAAGTGAGTGTGGGTGTGTGTGTGTCTGGAAGTGAGTGTGGGTGTGTGTGTGTCTGGAAGGGAGTGTGGGTGTGTGTGTGTCTGGAAGGGAGTGTGGGTGTGTGTGTGTCTGGAAGGGAGTGTGGGTGTGTGTGTGTCTGGAAGGGAGTGTGGGTGTGTGTGTGTCTGGAAGTGAGTGTGGGTGTGTGTGTGTCTGGAAGTGAGTGTGGGTGTGTGTGTGTCTGGAAGTGAGTGTGGGTGTGTGTGTGTCTGGAAGTGAGTGTGGGTGTGTGTGTGTCTGGAAGGGAGTGTGGGTGTGTGTGTGTCTGGAAGGGAGTGTGGGTGTGTGTGTGTCTGGAAGGGAGTGTGGGTGTGTGTGTGTCTGGAAGGGAGTGTGTGGTAGCAATCGAGGAGAGAGGTAACTAGGACCCAGGGCAGCAGGACCGGCCGACCTGTAAGGCAGGTCGCTCCTCCCGCAAGCAGGCTGTGTGGCGCGTTGCCGCGCATTACCATGGCAATGCTCCACACAGCTCTCTGCGTGCAGGAGGACAGGAGACAGCCTGCAGCCAGACAAGCTGCAGGCTGTGCAGAATTCACAACTGGACCACCAGGGCTGTCTGTGTCCCAGCCTTTTTCACCAAAGGTAAGAAGAAGGGTGGGGGGACGACACATACATTTTATTTAATGTATAGTAGTATTTAAAAAAAAACATTTGCTACATGCACCCCTCAAACACACACGCAGCAACCCCCCCCCCCCCCCACACACACACACACACACACACACACACACACACAGACACATACACTGGACCCCTCACTGCAGTGTGTGTGTGGTCAGCCGTCTGTGTGTATGTATTCAGCACTCTCATGGTGTACTGAGCAGTCTGTGTGTGTGTCTACTCGGCAGTCTGTCTGTCTGTCTGTGTGTGTGTGTGTCTACTCGGCAGTCTGTCTGTGTGTGTCTACTCGGCAGTCTGTCTGTGTGTGTGTGTGTCTACTCGGCAGTCTGTCTGTGTGTGTCTACTCGGCAGTCTGTGTGTGTGTGTCTACTCGGCAGTCTGTCTGTGTGTGTGTGTCTACTCGGCAGTCTGTCTGTGTGTGTCTATTCGGCAGTCTGTATGCGTGTATTCAGCAGTCTGTGTGTATGTATGCATTGCATTTGTTGGAGGTACTTCTAAATATAATCTTCGTTGTATCTATAATTTAAGTTTTTATTCCTGTAAGTTGTGTAGGCAGGGCCCCAGTGCACTGCTTTGCCCGGGGGTCCATAATGTTGTTCAGATGGCACTGGTCTATGTCAGCAAGTGTCTGTCAAGTAAGTGTCTTTCAGTGAATGTGTGTGTCTGCCTGTCAGTGTGTGTGTGTGTGTGTGTGTGCCTGTCAGTGAGTGTTTGTCTGTCAGGGTTTGTGTGTGTGTGTTATTGAGAGTGAGTGCCAGTGTGTCTGTCAGCAGGGCCAGCCTTTGGGGTGTGCAAGCTGTGGGGTCACGTAGGGCGCCATGACAACAGAGGCGCCCGGCGGCCAACACAGCTCACAAGTTTGGGACACCAGCATATTTAATTTAAACGATTCCCTGGTGGTCCATTGGTGCGCACCAGCTGTAGGTGCAGTCAGATCATATCCTCTCCCTTGTGGTTCCGGTGCTCAGTTAGTGAGTCAGAGCACAGGCTCAGAGATTCTCAGCCTGCCGCTCTGACAACATTGAAAGTCAGAGCCGCAGAAGAGCTACTGATTAGCATAACATCAATATCCTTTATAAAACCAGGAAAAGGTGGGCATGGATGGTGAGCTGATTCGGGGGTACAATGGGCCACTCTACCTTTCTTTATTTGACTGTATATTTTTTTCAATTAAGCAAGTGTTATGCCTTTAATTTGGAGGGTTCCCCCTTCATATGGGGATAGTCATTTTGTTTTTATATTATGATAAAGCCTTTCCCCAAGTGTCAGAATACAATTTTAAAGCCAGCTCCTGAGATAATGATTAAGGATTATAGGAAATGTGCACAGCTCCATCACAGAGGCATAGAGGAAATGTGCACAGCTCCATCACAGAGGCATATAGGAAATGTGCACAGCTCCATCACAGAGGCATATAGGAAATGTGCACAGCTCCATCACAGAGGCATATAGGAAATGTGCACAGCTCCATCACAGAGGCAGTGTATTCCTTGGCACAGACAGACGGTTTGAGCTGGGGAAACAGGGGAGGACTTGCATAGTTGCAGACAAAAGGTCTGTCACCTTTTCAAGATTTCAATTCCTAAAGCCTCAAAGATAGCAGGCAGAAAAAATACATGCCTGTTTTCTTTGGGGATATAGCTGTGAAATAGTTAAACCTTTCAATTGAGTGTCTCTCTAATGGTTAAAGATTGAGTTTGCAATTGTGTATTCAGAGACTGCAGTCAAATTCATGTCAACCAGATGGCAGTGTTTCTGACTTCAAATGGGCTTTGTACAAAATGTATCAGCTGTGAACTATTCCATTCTCAGGAAGTAGAATTGCAGTATCTACATAGCATAAGATGCTGGATTATTAGAATTCCAAAGAGAATTTCAAATGGTAGGTCAGACTGAAAAAAAACTACTGAGATTTTGTTTCTCAACTTGGTTTGGCCTAAAATTTGGAATTTACTTTGAATTGCTTACATTTTTACCTATAGTGAATATCCCTTCCAGGCAAACTATGCAAGGTATGTAGGGGGACAGTAAGGGAGTACTATGTAAATTAAATTCACTAACAGACACCTGCTATCATATGGCATTAGTAAAGGAATACTCGAGCGTGCAAGCACTTGTACACTATTTTTGTGTAGATTCTTGAGGGTGCATGTGTGTGCATAGAATATCATGGGGTGACCATGTTGCCCTGAATACAGCAGTGCTACTGATACGTGTATTTTTTTTTTTACCTGCCTTCACTCCTGTAAATGTTGTTAATATATTTTACTGGGGTAAGGGAACAAGGAATTGCCACTTCCACAGTATTCAATTGTGTATGCAATGGTTGGCAGTCAACTCCATGTCCACTTGGTGGCAGTATTGCAGTGACAACGGCAGTTGTCTGTCAGGGTTTGTGTGTGTGTGTGTGTGTTATTGAGAGTGAGTGCCAGTTTGAACAGTGAGTTGTCTGGAATTCAAAGAGAATTAAAATTTTCGGCCAGATAGCCAAACCTAAAAAACAGCTGACTTTTTTTTTTTAAACTTTGCTTGGCTATGTTGGCCTATAATGTTAAATTCCTTGCAATTCGTGCTATTGTAAATATCTCTTTCAGGCACATTGTGCAAGGATAGTAGCCCTGAAATTTAAGTCAGAAATCATGGATAGTGAGAAGATACAATACAAGTGGCATGGTAGAAGATAATCCTTTGATAAAGAATGGATTTACTAAAGCACTGTGTAAATTGATTAAGGTATAAAACAAGGGCTAACATAGTCAACTGGTACAGTAAAACCATATTATAAGTATGGTTGTAAAGGAAATTTTAAGGGAGCCTGGGGATTAAAGGTAGAGGTCTGAAGTTATAAACGGGAATAAAAGGGTTGTTGCAATGACTCTGTGTGGGTATGGTTCCCATTCCCAGCATGTTGGGCTAACCCACCCCAGCCCATCATTGCGATCCAAGTTGCATAGCTTCTGATATGGGAGAAATGTCTTCATTTAATTAGTTAAATATTTTTATGGTATTGACAGGATTTCTGTTGTTCTGATCCAATGTGCTTGCAGAAGTATATTCTCCCACTAAGTCATAGCATTAGATGTTCATGCCTGCATCATCCCATCAGTCTTTCAGGAAGCTCAGTCAATTGCGTTTAGCGACCTGAGCTACTCTGAAACCTTATCCATCTGAAAGAAAATGTCTTGATTGCACAGCTTATTTCCTGCCTGCTCCACAAACACTACAACATGCTGCACTTTTTTTGACAATGATCTTTGCAAGAGAGACATTTTTGGAATGTTGCATGATCTTTTATATCAGTTGGAATAACCATTATTATTGCCTGATCAGCAGTGACCACATACAGCATGATATTGATAAGCATGTTTCCATCTCTGTTGCTACAATGTTTCTTAAAACCAAAACAAAAGAATCAGATGACCCGCAGGAGAAAGCTGGCTGAATGCCACACACATCAATTCAATAATCATGTTGGCATGGACAAATCCTGGCTTTTCTACCCAAAACAAATACTGGCAATCACATGCTGGCATCTTGCTTTCCTCAGTGGACTAGCCGGACTGTGGGAATGTGAGCACAGAGATTATACATCATATCTCGGCATGAGTCATAGCAACAAACTGAGGTTTGGACAGTATTGACACTCTGAAGTTGAGTGTGCAGACAGGGAAGCTAGCTTTGGAGTTCAGACAAAGTCCTATGAATAAGTGCAGCTTTTCTAGGAAACAGGAAGTGCCCCTTTGGTAAACAGATCCAAAAATTGTGCTATCACTGGCAGTGCCTGTTTTGAGGTAGCAGCAGAGGTTATCACCTTTGTGTCATTTATGGTGCCGTTGAAGGTACAAATGTTTGTGTACAGATGAAAATGTTTTAATTGGCTCGCTTTCACTTTCCATTTATCACCTAATAAAATTGATTTGTTCTCTAGCAAGATGATGTGGATTAAATTACATAAAATGTTTAGGTGCTTTTTATGCAAACAAATTACACATGAAGACCTTTTGTGTAACCAGTTTGTGGTAACGAAATATCCAAATAATGAATTACTTGTATTCTATAAACCATGCTCTTTCCAAAATATATACACAATTGTAATCATTGCTTATGTGAATTTAATATACTGTCACAAATTAAGCTCACACAACATCCCCGCCGAGCAGTTCTTGAAGATTGTCTGTTGTCAGTGAATAGCAAATGTTCCATTTGAAGTAGAAAAACTGACTTAAAAGTACAGTATAGGCACTAGCACAACTTTAGCTTAATGAAGCAGTTTTGGTGTATAGAACATGCCCCTGCAGCCTCACTGCTCAATTCTCTGCCATTTAGGAGTGAAATCACTTTGTTTATGCACCCTAGTCACACCTCCCTGCATGTGACTTGCACAGCCTTCCTAAACGCTTCCTGTAAAGAGAGATCTAATGTTTCAACTTCATGTATTGCACATTCTGTTTAATTTAGAACTTATAATGTTCTGCTGTGTTAATGGCCTTCAAGACCCTGTAGGAGCTTACTTTGTGTGATTAAAAGTCAACTTACAGAACAGAAGATAATGTATTTTTTTTTTAGAAGTTTTTAACATCTGATTGAAAATAATTTTTGCATGTAGGCTGTATCAGTCAAAGTCAGGAGAGGTGTGGTTAGGGCTACAAAAACAGAAACAAAAGTGATTTAACTCGTAAATATCAGAAAATTGAGCAGTGAAACTGCAGTGGCTTGACCTATAAATAAATACTGCTTCACTTATGGAGGTTCACATATATAGAATATAGAGAAAGTCCAGAGATTATATGAGCAATTGTTGGCATTCATGATTTTGTGCAACAATAACGAGCAGTGTTTAATGCAGGAAAGCATATCTTATAACCACTCATAAAGAATCATTCATTATTGCAACACTGCAGACTTGCAGACCCTATAACCCATGTCCTGATGCCGCCATAGTTCTGTCCTTTAACCATCTCAGTGTGCAGGATTATCGCTCAATGTATTAAATTACCAAACTTCCAGCATTTACTATGTTTGCAAAACAATTACCGTGTGAAGTGATTGTCTCAATTTGTCACATCTAAACCTCCACTTTTTTTCCCCCTAATTTCTTTCTCAGCTGGAAGAGGAAAAGAGGCGTCGTAAACTAGAAGGCTGGAAAAGTAATAAAGTGACTTACCAAGTTAATGAGGTGAGGTCGTACTAGCATGCTTCATTGCTGAGATGTAAAGCTGGTCCCACAGCAGTTTCCAAACAGTAGGCAAATACCGTGATCTGTAAGAGTTGGGTTCCAAAGGTTTGACTACAAGCCAAAAACCAACAGGGTACATGTGTTAATATGACCGTATTAGATCATGTCCCTGCAGTAGGATCTGCAGAACAAAAACATCTTCATGAAGTCACGTTTTTACTCTAAAAAAATTAAAAAAATGGATATAACTAATACAACTAGCTCAATGACCCATTGATCATTTGCAATTTAATATATGTGTAAAATGTTTTTTCTCCTCTCTCTCATTCCCAATAGAAAAAACAACTAAATAATACATTTCCCACCTCCCTCCATCCCTGTATTTCTCCCTCTCCCCCACCCCTCACTGGCTCAGATTGCTTAAATGCACTCTGAGACGGTAAAATGGTCCAATTGGACGGTGGGCCATCCTAACTGATGCCCGCTAGGGGTGTGGAAGTTAGTGCCTGATGAGTCGCCCGGCGCTGGATTCTAGGTAAGTTAAAACCTTTTTTATTTCCTTTTTAGGTGGGGGGGGGGGGGGGGGAGAGGTAAAAAAAAATAGTGCCCAGTATGCCATTTTACAAAAGTCCTCCCCCCAAATGGTTTGAGTAAGCCTTTGACACATATGGGCTTACTCTGCATTTGTAACTAAGCTGTTTTTAAATACACATGTTCATAAACCGTATTGATTATAAACTGATGTAAACATTTTTTTTTCTTCTTCTATTGTCAGACCTCGTCTCCATCTCCCAGCACATCCACATCTTCCACCCCCTTAAAGCCAAAAACAGAAAAGCGGTCTCTGCGTGGAAGTGGTTAGTATAATTTTAAATAATTAAATCAGAAGTCGTTTAAGTCAATTAATATATTTATCTTCTGCTTGCCTTGCAAAACATATTAAACAACCTTCATTTTGTTGGGCAAAAATAGAATAAAAAAATAAATAAAAAAATCTATTGATACCATATGTTTTTTCCCTGTGGTGCCAGAACATAAACTTCTCTCAAATATCTGACTTGCGTCTGGCCAGGATGTCGTCACCCTCAACAATCTGGTACACGAGCATTAAGGCTTACTGTAACAACAAGATAAATGTAGAGAGAATGAAGAAGGTCCCATTGCCTGTAACAAAGTGTGTAAATAAGCAGATCTATTAGCCATTACTTCAGGTTGATTTCAAGTTCCCCTAAGCCACTTCATTTGATGTTTGTGAAACTTGAGCCCCTTGCAGATCCATGGTACTTATTGCATTGGCAGTTTGAGGCTGTAGATTCGATTGAAATACTGTGAGCGGAGTGTTTTGGCAAGACACTTACGTGTACTATATGTCTTAACAGATTGTGCTGAAGGAAAAATGTTAGTCTTTTTTAGATGTTGCAACACAAGGGGTACTATAATATTAATATAAAAGCCTCTTCCAGGATTTCTGAGCTGGAATCAGTTGCACTGATTTCTTACTATGGGTTTCTCTTGAAATCTGTGTAGGATATCTATTCATAAGGAAAGTTTAGCTTCCATAACTAAAAATATGACCGGTCTGTGTATTCATCCTCTAGTCTTGCAGTAAAGATACCTTAAACTAATATGACACAAAAATGCCGCTATCAGACTGCTTGGCGTTAATAGGTCTCATACATGCATTTTGGTAGATGGTGGAATAATATGCATGTATGACAAGTGCCTAGAGGTAAATAAAAATCAGTCTGCATAGCGTCGTTCCTCAAACTATGTTTATTGAATGGTAGCTTGAAACTTTGCAACATTCATTGTATTAGGTTTTCTCAGCAGTAGACATTTCATATATTTTATAATAAAGGTTTTAACCTAATGTTAACAGATATTGTAAAGTTACATTACTTCATCTTCTGTGTTTTTTTGTTTTTTCTCCCCTGTTTCCCCATAGGGTTTAACCCACTCACTGGTGATGGAGGTGGCACATGCGTGTGGAGACCCGGCCGAAGGGGCCCCTCTACAGGAGGATGAGGTTAAACTCCTTGCTGGTATTTTCCCAAATTATACCAGCAAGGTTTGAAGGGCTGTTACCATCCACAGAAATAGCATTTATCCTAGTATCTCACCGTTGTTATTTACCATACCTTTGGCTGACATGGGATGTACAGTGACATTCCATCTACCCAGTTCAGTAGCTTTATAAACAAGAAGAACAAGTCACAGACACTATCATTTTTGGTTCTCCAGCTGGACATTTCTTGGTGGGGGGGGGGAAATGTTTTTCGTTTGAGAAAATGATTCTGTGGACATTCGGTGCTACTAATGGATGCTTTTAATGATGTCATCCTTATAAATGGTTCTCTATCCAAGAAGGATGACTGAAATGGTGTGGTGATAACACCCTTATTTTTTTGTTTATCTGTTTTGTTTCTATGTGTTTACTGCGTCTAATGATACTTTGCACCTTCAGCTTGTTATAGTGATGTTTGTACAAAATAAAAGGATCATTTTCACAATTTTTAGCACTTGAGGTTCCAGCCACATTTGGCTGGTTCCTTTACATGTACAGGGTTTATGTATCATTTGTTAAGTACTGAATTTGAATCCTAGCTCTTAATCACAAGAATAACATTTTGCAGAAAATACAAACATTTCACTAATAAAAACTGCTATTAGCAGAATGTTGCATATTTTTTTATATATACACACACACACCCACACCCACCACACCCACACCCACCACCACCACCACCACCACCACCACCACCACACCCCCCTATTAGGCCATCTTATGCTAGTATGTGCAAGCCATGTTGTATTGGAAGCATATAACCACAGATTGAACATTAAGTATGAGAACGAAAGGAGGCATGATTTTTATCACTCTAATCTTTACAAACATTAACCAGTTTTTCTATATTTTAATGCATTGTTCATCTAGTTTGCCAGTAGGGTGCAGGAAATATTTATTCTCTATAATGTATCATATCTTCAAACTGCCCAGGTTTGCATTGATGACATTAAATTATTAGGAACATGTTATTCCAATAGAAAAAAAAATGATTTAAATAGAAGGTTCACAATTTAAACAGTTCAATTATTAATAAATAGTGAAACCAATATTTCTCTGAAACTACATTAAAGGATATCCAGATATCTAAAGCACTTGGCTTGCTGGGGTACTTTATGTGTGAAGAGTGTGGCCTACTTTTTTCACTTTGCACAAAGTATAGATTTCAATAGAAATTGGCACTTTTATAAATGAACCTTGTTACACACCTTGTCTATCACACATCTAGTTACTTCCTGGTTGTCTAGCTCAGTGGAGCTGGATTTGATACAGGCAATTGCCCAGAGCGCCTGTCTTGCAGAGACTTCTCATTGAGCCACATTGGGAAGTCTGTGATTGGACAGCCACAGAAAGTCTTTGTGCTGGAGGGAAAAAAATGGAAGACTTGCAAAGGCTGCAGACAAGATCTGCAGCTTTAACAGGCTGTTTTAGATGTACCAGAATGAAAGAAATGCATAATTAAGTGCATGCATGTTTTCTGTGGGGATGTATCTACTAAATAGTGATTTTTTTTGGGGGGGGGGGGGGTGGGAGGGAGAGAGGGGGTTACAATTGTCATAGACACCACTGCTTTTGGCCTACATTTCTTCAGCAGTGTGTGGTGGATGTCATGTTCTAGCACTCACCATACAAAATAAGTTGTATTATTTTCCCATCTCCTGCTAAGCCCCCGGGCAGAAGATGTTTTAAGTGCCATAAGTGGAATAAAGTGGGTGATGGTTTGATTAGCAGGCAAAGTAAGAAGGTATTCAGTTTTTTCAAATAAAATAAAATTTGTAGCTGTAAATGTCTGCTTGTGAATGCAGAAAGCTTGTCTAACAAAATGGGGGAGCTTGAGATATTGTCATACAAGGAATAGTATGGCATAATTGCTGAGGCTTGGTGGGATGAAACATATTATTGGACTGTTTATAGAAATGGAAAAGCAGGAGGGATATGTTTATATATTAATCCTGAATCAAAGTCGTGTTAAAGAAATGGGTAGATATTTGCATAGGAGCGAACAGGGGGCTTTCGTTAATAGTAGGAATATGTTACAAATTAAAAGAAATTGGTCTAGATCAGGGGTAGTCAACCTGGTCCCTACTGCTCACTTGTGGGCGGTTTGGGATTTTATGTGGGCGGTGGTGTGTTCTAAAGAAAATGCCAAGGCCAGCAGTGGAGATCCTTTAATCTCCCTTGCCGGCCCAAGCAGAGCCAGCCTTGCTGTTAACCCTATCGGGCTGGTGAGGAGATCAAAGATCTCCCTCACCGGCTCGCTGGTACTTAGATCCAGCAGAGAGAGGGAATGGCCTAGGAAGCTCTGAGTTCCTCCCGCAAGCAGCCTGTCCGGAGCGTTGCCATGAAACGTTCTGATACTGCGGTGTGCTCGCAGGAGGACAGGAGAGTCGGCCTGCAGCCAGAGGAGCTGCAGGCTAAAGTGATCATGCAACCAGGGCTTGCAGCATTATGTCCCCCACTCTCTGGTAAAAGGTAAGAAGGGAGGGGGAGACACACACACTGCAGCCTCACACACATACTGCACCCCTCACACACATATAGAAAAAAGGGTGCGCTGTGCCTTTAAGACAAAAAACGTGCAATATTTCTTTAAAATCAAATTTAAAATATTTGTGCTTGTAATACTTCACAATAATTATATTGTGAATGTGGTATTATCTAATACACACGTGAAAATACACAAAAGTGCAAATGTGCTGATATCTCTGATACCACAGTGCTTCAGTGCAACACAAAATTCAGATAAATGAAGTGGATACAATACCCAGCTGTATATACCCTCGATTGGGTTACTTCACATTACTTGTGCATATGTATAATAAAATATAAAGAGAAGTACATAGCGTGATACAGTAAAATAAATTAGCATATGGAGACAATCTCTCTATGGGTACACTCACAAGTGAAGAGCAGATAAGCCTGCTCCAACTGTATCCGCTTTGTATACAAAAGATACACAGGACGGCAGCAGCTTGAAAACGAAATAGACTTTAATATCTGCAAATTTCCACAGTATAAAACGGTGTCACTTAGCTCCCTCAATCCTTCTTTGGACGAATGTTCTGTTCGGTTTGGTTGCCGGCAAACACAATACCGCAGACACTTCCTGGAGGCGGAGCCTTAGTGACGTAACCATGGGACGTGCATGATGACGCGTTTCGCCTCAGATTCGGCTTCCTCAGATCGCACTCCCATCCTGCTGCTGCCTTCTTTTAAATCCACACTCATTGGCGTGTATCCGCCCATTATGTCCTCTCATTGGTTAAAAATTAGTCTCTACGTGTTATTCCAAAATTCTTCACTACAATGTTCATTCATAGAGTCCTTATCACCTAAATAGCGTTTTATTATAACACATATCTCAAACACCTTTTAATGTACAGACTATATTCATATTATACATATCTACTCAATCTGAGTGAGAGAAAAAAGAGGAATATATTAGTCAAATAATACATATATTAAAAATCAAGTTAAAATTTCTAGAAAATCTTTATTATACAATATACTATAATTTATAAAAATTAAGCTTCAGATAAAATGAAATAAAATTGCAAAATTATATTATTCATCTTACAGGAAATTATACAAGTCAAATTCTATATTCAAACCTCTTGGTTCTAAAGTTCCCAGACGATGTACCCATTTAATTTCTTCCCTACCTATTGCATTTATATGATCTCCCCCTCTCCAGGCTTTATTAACTATTTGGATACCTAGAAAGATTAACCCATTAGGATCCTTTTTGTGGTACTTATTGAAATGGGCTGAGACGCTGTGTTGCTCATAGCCCCGTTTTATATTGTACACATGTTCATAAATACGTTTATGAAGGGGACGTATTGTGCGACCTACGTATTGCAGCCCACAGGGACAAATTAATAAATAAATTACATTTTTACTACAGCAAGTTTTAAAATCCTTTATAGAGAATTCCTCATCCGTTTGTCTCGCTTTAAATTTACTTTAATTTACTTAAATTTACCCCTCACACACATACTGTCCCTTACACAAACCCTACACCCTTTACAGCACCTCACAGACACACATAAGAAAAATTATAATAGAAAATACATTTTAAAAAAATCATTATTTTAAGTACAGATTTAAAAAAAAGAGTTCCACTTGTGCTATAAAATTAGCTTCTGCGGCACTGGTGGGCGGTAAGGAAATCTTACCATGAACAAAGATACAAAAGTAGGCAGTAGGTATTAAAAGGTTGACTACCCCTGGTCTAGATGAATATTCTTGTTCTTTTGGTAGAACATTGGCTTAAGGATAGAGTATATCTAGCATTCATTAATGGTACATTTTTCAGGCTGGACAAAAGTGGTAAGTGGTCCCTCAGGGTTCTGTTTTAGGACCGCTTCTATTTATCATATTTATAAATTATCTTGAAATAGGCATTGAAAGCCATGTATCAGTGAGAGAAATGATGAGAGAAAACTTTGTAAAGTCATAAAATGTGAGCCGGATATTGCTTTGCTGCAGAAGGATTTGGATAGATTGGGGGACTGGGCACTAAAATGGCAGATGAAATTTAACGTAGAGAAATGCAAAATTATGCACTCTGGTTCAAGAATGCACACGCAACTTACACCTTAAGTGGTAGTGAATTAGGGATAACCACACATGAGAAGGATTTGGGAATTGTTATAGACAACAAATTGGGCAGCAATATGCAATGTCAATCTGCAGTTGCTAAGGCTAGTAAGGTTTTGTCATGTATAAATAGGGGCATAAATTCTCAGAATGAAAATATAATTTTGCCTCTTTATAAATCGCTGGTAAGACCACACCTTGAATATGCTGTGCAATTTTGGGCACCTGTTCTAAAGAAGGATATCATGGCACTAGAAAAAGTGCAGACAAGCTACAAAATTGATAAAAGGAATGGAGCATTTTAGTTATGAAGAAAGGTTAAAAAATGTCAATCTCTTTAATTTGGAAAAACGGCGCCTCAGAGGGATATGATAACATTATACAAATATATTCGGGGCCAGTACAAACCATTATCTGGAAATCTATTCATAAAACAGTGCTATACATAGGACATGAGGTCACACATTTAGGCTGAAGGAAAGGAGATTTCATCTAAGGCAAAGAAAAGTTTTTTATACAGTAAGAGCAATAAGGATATGGAATTCTCTGCCTGGTTTTATCAGAGTCCATACAGATGTTTAAACTGCAATTGGATAAATACTTGCAGAAACATAACATACAGGGATATAATTTCTAGTTAGTGGGGTAATAGCTGCTTGATCCAAGGAGACATCTGACTGCTATGTTGGGGTCAAGAAGGATTTTTTTCCTAGTTTGTTGCAAAATTGGAAGGGCTTCAGACTGAGTGTTTTGCCTTCTTTTGGATCAACAGCAAAAACGTATGTGAGGAAAGCTGAACTTGATGGACGCAAGTCTCTTTTCAGCTATGTAACTGTTACACCCCCCCCCCCCCCCCCAAACATTTATGCTGATGGGGAAAAATAACGATCTCAAATGAATTGGGCAGCAATCTGGGTAATTCATTAATCATTGGAGATTTTAATTATCCAGACCTTGACTAGGATAGATAGCACAGTTAGGTGGAACAGGTTTTTGAGCCTGTTAAACAATACTTTCTTGTCACAATTAGAAGCACCAACTAGAATAGTTACTTGTAATAACTAGTAACAGTGACCTGTTTTTAAAATAATCAGGCTTTGGAGCACTTGTAAAATAGTGACCATAATATTGTAATGTAGTACAATTTGAGATCGACTTAAACTATATATATCTATGTATCTGGAACTGTTCGCTGGAAAAAGCACACCGAATAATCAAAGATTTTTAAGGAAATTCTACAGAATTTTTAAAGAACACTTGCCATTTGTGAAATGTTTATATAAACGTGGTGGCACCATTCAATGGGATAAGTTTATCTTTACAACTAACTGAAATTCTATAGAATTGCTAAAAAGCCCTTTCAGTTATGCTGTGTGCGGTTTCCAGCGAACAGTACCTGAAAGACAAAGAAATGTTCTAACACATACCCTGTGGGAAACTTTTATAAAGCATGGGATGAGGTCTCTCTAGCAACTAGACAGCTATGGCTGCCCAGTCACTAGTTTATATTTACCAAAAGCCGCCAGTGGCAACTCGCTGTTAAGTAAATAGTACATATGCCCCCAGCTGCTGTCTAGCAAGTGGGGGGCAAAAGGGAGCTTTACAATCTTTCACATACTAATATGGAGGTCATTTTTACTCCCATAGGCTTATTTTTTATTTTATTTATTTTTACATTTTATTTTGACAGCTGGACAGTTTCCACATGGTTCACCATTGCACTGCCAAAAAAACCACATTGGATAATTGAAAGATCTTTAAGGAAATTCTACAGAATTTCTAAAGAAATTCTTTAACATGTACCATATGGGAAACATTAATAAAACACCATCCAATAATAGAATTATATCTTTACAACCAATTTATTTCTACATTTTAATTTGACAAGCTGGCCAGCTTCCACATAGTTAACCATTGCTCTTCCAAGGCTTATTAAACAAATTTGTCGACTTGCTGCTAGTACTGACAGCAAGCGAATAGCATTTAAATTATAATTTACATGCATCCTTCAGTCAATCAGTTATTTAAAAAAAATAATAGATGCATTATAACTATTCTGAATTCTGTACTTGGTACAGGGTTTGGATGCGATAAACACTGATTTTATTCTGATCACCGAATGCGTCCAAGCCGATTAGTGCAGAATCAGTCGGTCAGAACATATTTAGCGTTGGTAAATCTGAGTACTGACATTTCTGTCAGAATTCGGCCAGCCAATGTCCATCTGGACAAAGTCTGGTGTTTAGGAAATTACCCTGTTAGCAGAAAAAATAACCAATCAATATTTTTCTGCCTCATTTGCATCCTGTGCCTAGACTGAACTTTACTGATATTGTTTGCTTAATCTTTAATATTCATTAAAAAAAAAAATAGCACAAGTTATACGTGACTTTACATTTTTTCCTGCAATGCTGTAATTTCCAGAGAATTGCTTGTTCTGCTTTAGGAAACATTCCTGCTCCATTTTTAGCCCAGTCCATGGAGAAGCATATTTGTGTGTCTGTGAGAATAGGAATCTATAGTGAACAACGCCAAAGCTGTTTCCTGTTTCTTGTTAAATGGTTACAAGGAAGAGTAAGAATCCAGGTTATGGTCTATAACAGAAAACGCTTTGATACATCCTGGCCTAAACATTCCACATTATACTGTACTCCAATTTGTTCTTGAACATTGAGGCAGCTCTGTTTTGGCTCTGATATGAAGATTATCTGCAGGATTCACTTATTTTGGCTTTCTACCTTGAAAATTATTGTGAATGGGTGAGCCCTGTTTTATTGGAAATACTGAGTCTGGGCAACACCTTCAGATTTATTTCCAGGGAAAATGATGTATTATGGAGTCCGGGATATTGTTTGGACAATGTGCAGTAATGTTGGCCAGGAAAGCTGTATTCTTCGTACCAGCAGAAGGTTTAGAAGGCCTTCAGTTATAGCGGAAATTCCCTGCAGTATTCATATGGACTGTGAAGGTTGTAAATCAAGTGCTTGGATTATTTATGTGTTTTCAAATAATTATTTGTGTGACCTTTATAGAATCCTATGCAAAGTCTGTGAAGCATACTCTGAAGTACATTTGTCATGAGTAAAAGATGTGTGTACACCACACCTGTGCTATACAAAGTGTATTTACAAATGCACATCTAATGCTTTCAGCTTGCACCTGTACCTCTTCATCTTATATCTCTACTGGCACCAATCAATCACACCTACAAATCATTGTTCTTAACTGTAGAATGGTAGGATTGCGTAGACTGATTCGAACTTAAGGGTTTAAGTGCCTGCAGGACATGTTATATGTGGGGAATTGCCAAACATGATGTTCCTGTTACAAGACATTCTGTAGAGACACATCATTTTATAGCTTATCTTTCAAGTGGTTGACCATTTACCTCTACTGAGTAGAAGGGAGATATACTCATATGCACTTGTTGTTATTTACTACATATATGTATGTGTGTTTATATATGCAGGGCTAAAAATGTATATCCATTGGTGAGTTGAAATTTACCACTGATAAGTGTACTATGACTTGCAGTAGAGAGTAACCTTAAAGGCCTCACTAGTAGCAAGGAGCCTCGAATTTAAATGTGTGCATCGATTTTTATTTTATTTTTTAAATACAATACAGCCCACGTGGACATACAGTATAATGCCATCTATAAATTGTTTTACAGTAACACTCAACTTCAGTATTCTTCCAAGCAGAGGAGATTTTTTTTTATTAAATATAAATATTGTGACTACCCCTTTCTCTTCCATGCTCTGTAATGTTGTGCTCTAATGGAGCATTGATGTAAATCTTCTGTGAGCTGGCTGGTCAAAGAGTAATGCTGACTACGTATTGTGAGAGCTAGAAGCAACAGCAGCATTTGCAAAAAAGAAAAACGAATAGCATCATCCTGACAGCAGGTGGCAATGTGGCATGTCCCATTCTTTCTTGTAAGAACTGGAGAGGGATGAACAAGCCAGTCATGATGAGAGAGGTTTTCAAAGTTTGTGAAATGGGTAAATAGACGAGGCTGAGAGACAGGAGAAAGAGGGGTATGTGTAGTGTTGGAACAGCTCCTCGGTGATCACCAGACCTCTACTGCCATGGACTTAAGTTTCTATCCAGCCTGTACTTTTGGAACGATCACTGATTTGACCATACAATGTAAAGAATGTTCAATGTTTAAAAGGTTTTAAGGGAAGCAGGAAGTGTTCCGGAGGATTGGAGGAAGGCAGATGTGGTTCCTATATTCAAAAAGGGTTCAAAATCCTTGCCTGGAAATTATAGACCTGTGAGCTTAACTTCTGTGGCTGGTAAAATATTTGAAAGGTTATTAAGGGATAATATTCAAGAATTCCTTGAGAAGAATATGGTTATCAGCAAAAATCAGCACGGTTTTATGAAGCACAGGTCATGTCAAACTAACTTGATTGCGTTCTACGAAGAAGTAAGTAGAAGTATAGATCAGGGTGTTGCAGTGGATGTGATCTATTTGGATTTTGCCAAGGCATTTGATACAGTTCCACACAAAAGATTAGTGTTCAAACTCAAGGAAATCGGTCTCGATGAAAATGCTTGTTCTTGGGTAGAACATTGGCTTAAAAACAGAATACAAAGAGTTGTCGTTAATGGTAAATTTTCAAGCTGGACAGAGGTGGCAAGTGGTGTCCCTCAGGGGTCTGTTCTGGGACCCCTTCTATTTAACATTTTTATAAATGATCTTGAAGACAGCATTGAAAGTCATGTTTCAGTGTTTGCAGATGACACAAAACTTTGTAAAATAATACAATGTGAGCAAGATATTACTTTGCTGCAGAAGGATTTACATAGACTGGAGGACTGGGCACTCAAATGGCAGATGAAATTTAATGTTGAAAAATGCAAAGTTATGCACTTCGGCGTAAAGAATACACAAGCAGCGTATACCCTTAATGGAAGTGAATTAGGGATAACAACACACGAAAAGGACTTGGGAATTGTTATAGACAACAAACTATGCAACAATGTGCAATGTCAATCAGCAGTGGCCAAGGCCAGTAAGGTATTGTCATGCATGAAAAGGGGCATTCATTCTCGGGACGAGAATATAATTTTGCCTCTCTATAAATCACTGGTAAGACCACATATTGAATATGCTGTGCAATTTTGGGCACCTGTTCTAAAGAAGGATATCATGGCACTAGAAAAAGTGCAGAGGCGAGCTACAAAATTAATAAAAGGAATGGAACATATCAGCTATGAAGAAAGGTTAACAAATTTAAACCTATTTAGTTTAGAAAAACGTCGCCTGAGAGGGGATATGTGTCAGGATCGGGACAGGGATCCAACACGCAGAGTACAAAGTGTAGTAGGTACGTATACCGGACCTTAGAATGGCCGGACTTAACGTAAGGAGTAAGTAGAGAATGGTCAGAGGCAAGCCGAGGTCGAGGGAACGAGAAGACAGGTAAGCGAGAGACAAGCCGGGTCAAAGGATAACAGAGATAAGCAGAGTGATACAAACAAGCCGGGTCAGAACCAAAGAGACAATAGACATACAAGAGCACTGAGTGACTAGACTGGCTAGAACCACGACAGGGCAATGAGCAAATGCGGCAAGCTCTATTAAATACCCCGGTTCTAGGAGGTAATTACACCCCCGACGAGTCCTGGTTCGTGTTCAGGGTTTGAGTGACAGGTCGAGCCGGCTTGGCGTCATGACGTCGGCTACTGAGCGTCACGTCATAAAAGGGCGTGGATCCCTCGCGGCCGGCGTGTAACCGACCGGAGAGACCGCGAGGAACGGAGGAAACAGCCCTTCTGAACGGGAAAACGTCTAAGTCTCTCCTCTTATCAGAGGTAGAGACTACAGGTACCCTGACAGTACCCCCCCCCCCCCCCTCAGAAACGCCCACCGGGCGGAAGCATCCGGGACGAGATGGAAAGCGGGAGTGAAAAGCCCTGCGGAGGCGAGGAGCATGAACATCCTCCTGAGGTACCCAAGTCCTCTCCTCAGGACCATATCCCTTCCAGTCGACAAGATACTGTAACCTCCCTCGAGAAATTCGAGAATCGATGATGGAGTTGATCTCGTACTCCTCCTGACCCTCAACCTGCACAGGGCGAGGAGAGGAAACAGTGGAGGAAAATCTGTTGCAAATTAACGGTTTCAGCAAGGAAACATGAAAAGAGTTAGGGATGCGTAAGGCAGATGGAAGTACTAGACGATACGCAACCGGGTTAATACGAGCCAGGACCCTGTAAGGACCAATGTAACGAGGCGCGAACTTCATAGAAGGAACCTTTAAACGAAAGTTTTTTTGTACTCAACCATACCCTATCACCAGGAACAAAAACAGGAGCCGCCCTTCTGCGTTTATCAGCGTGTTTCTTGAACAACATAGAATTATGTAGGAGAATTTGTCGAGTCTGATCCCACAACTTCCTCAGATTGGCAACATGAACATCAACCGACGGTACCCCTTGGGAAGGAGAGACCGAGGGAAGAATGGAAGGATGAAAGCCATAATTCATGAAAAAGGGGCTAGAACGAGTGGAATCACAAACAAGATTATTGTGTGCGAACTCTGCCCAAGGAATCAAACCGACCCAATCGTCCTGATGTTCGGAGACAAAACAACGCAAATATTGTTCCATTTTTTGATTGGTACGTTCAGCAGCTCCGTTAGACTGAGGGTGATAAGCAGAAGAAAAATTCAATTTGATGCCCAATTGAGAACAGAAAGATCTCCAGAAACGTGAAACAAATTGGGAACCTCTATCAGAAATAATTTCGGAAGGTATCCCATGTAAACGAAAAATTTCTTTAGCGAATATTTCCGCCAATTCAGGAGAAGTCGGAAGTTTAGGTAAAGGCACAAAATGAGCCATCTTAGTAAACCTATCGACTACAGTGAGAATAACAGTCTGTTTTTTAGAAATAGGCAAATCAACAATAAAGTCCATGGCCAAACAGGACCATGGTCTTTCTGGAATGCCCAACGGCTGTAAAAGACCACATGGAAGAGTATGAGGTTGCTTAGTCTTAGTACAGATCTCACACACTGCAATGAAATCCTTAATATCCTTTCGTAAAGAAGGCCACCAGAAATCTTTAGAGATTAAGGAATATGTCTTGCGAATACCAGGATGCCCCGCCACCTTACTCTCGTGGAAACACTGTAAGAGCTCCCTTTGGAGTTCAGGGGGAACGAAGTGTCTTGCCACAGGAGTCTGCCTAGGTGCCAGATGTTGCAACTTCATGATACGGTCAAGCAGTGGAGAATGAATTTTAAGACTTGTGTTGGCGATAATATTGCACTTGGGGACTATAGAGGACAACACTGGCTCAGACACAGTAGAAGGTTCATATTGGCGAGACAAAGCATCGGCTTTAGAATTCTTAGAACCAGGTCTGTAAGTGAGTACGTAATTGAAATGGGTGAGAAATAAAGACCAACGAGCTTGCCTGGAGGACAATCGCTTGGCCTCCCCAATATAGGACAAGTTCTTGTGGTCCGTCAAAATAGTAACAGGATGTAAGGTCCCTTCCAATAAATGTCTCCATTCCTTTAAAGCCATGATAACTGCTAGTAGTTCCCTGTCACCAATGTCATATCTGCTCTCCGGGCCAGATAGCTTTTTGGAAAAAAAACCACATGGATGTAATGGTTTATCCACACCTAACCTTTGGGACAGGATAGCGCCTACACCTGTCTCTGAGGTGTCTACTTCGAGTAGGAAAGGCAGAGTAGTATCAGGGTGAACTAAAATTGGTGCGGAAGCAAAAAGTTCTTTGAGGGTTTTGAAAGCAAGAAGTGCTTCAGTAGACCAATTCTTAGTGTCAGCCCCCTGTCTGGTCATATTGGTGATAGGAGCAATAATTGATGAGTGACCCTTAATGAAGCGCCTATAATAGTTGGAAAATCCAATAAACCTCTGAATGGCCTTGAGACCCTTAGGTAAGGGCTAGTCTAAAATGGACTGGAGTTTATCCGGATCCATCTTAAACCCTTCCCCAGAAATCACATAACCAAGAAAGTTTGTCTGGGACTGATCAAAACTACATTTCTCCAGTTTGCAGTACACGCATTGTTGAAGAAGTTTGCGCAAAACCCTTCTGACTTGTCTGTGGTGAGTCTCAATGTCCCTAGAATGTATAAGAATATCATCCAGGTATACAATAACGCAGTCCTGTTGAAACTCCCTAAGAACTTCATTGATCAAGTCCTGAAATACTGCCGGCGCATTGCAGAGACCAAAAGGCATTACGGTATACTCGTAGTGCCAATATCGAGTGTTGAACGCCGTCATCCACTCGTGACCCTGCTGAATCCTCACCAAGTTATATGCCCCTCTGAGATCTAACTTGGTGAAAATCTTGGAACCCTTTAAACGATCAAAGAGCTCGGTAATCAAAGGAATCGGGTAGGCATTTCTAACGGTTATTTTGTTCAAACCTCGGTAGTCAATGCAAGGTCTCAGTGTACCATCCTTCTTTTTAACGAAAAAAAAACCAGCCCCGGCAGGGGAGGAAGATCTCCTAATAAATCCTTTGTCTAGATTTTCACGAATATACTCCTCTAGGACTAAGTTCTCTTTAGTAGACAAAGGGTATACATTGCCCCTGGGAGGCATGGTACCAGGGAGTAGATTAATCTTACAATCAAAGGACCTGTGTGGGGGTAAAGTATCGGCCTTCTTTTTGTCAAATACCGCCTTTAAGTCCAGATACAGTGGAGGTATTTGTACTTCTGTAGGGTCGGTAGACTGAGTGGATGCATTAACTATGCAAAGCGGTGAGACTTTCTGTAAACACTTCTCCTGACAATTCTGACCCCATGAGATTATCTCCCCTAATTCCCAATCAATAATAGGGTTATGTCTCTTTAACCAAGAATACCCCAGGACTATGGGAACAGAAGGAGATGAAATGAGTAACAGAGATATGTCTTCCTCGTGTAAAATACCAACAGTTAAGTTAACGGGTATGGTTTCACGAAAAATCACAGGCTCAACTAAAGGTCTACCATCTATGGCCTCAACGGCCAAGGGCGTCTCCCTTAACTGAGATGGAATAGTGTGTTTAGTGACAAAAACTTGGTCGATAAAGCTCTCAGCAGCTCCGGAATCTATCAATGCCACAGTCTCTACTACTCCCCTCTCCCAAGTTAAGGAAACGGGTAGCACAAGCCTATGATCTTTATAATTATGAGTAGAGGACAAAATAGAAACACCCAAAGCCTGTCCTCTAGAGAAACTTAGGTGCAAGCGTTTCCCGATCGATTAGGACAATTTAGGCGTAAATGACCTCTGACTCCACAGTACATACACAGCCCCTCCCTTCTCCTGTACTGTCTCTCCTCTTCTGAGAGATGAGTATTGCCTATCTGCATAGGTTCTGGAAAAGGTAAGGTTTTGATCTCAGGACTTAGAAATGAGGGAGCTAGTTTGAAGGAAGGTCTACAGGTTCTATCTCGGGTGTTCTGTCTCTCTCTTAAGCGTTCATCAATGCGAGAGATAAAAGAAATTAAATCCTCCAAATTCTCAGGAAGCTCTCTAGTAGCAACCTCATCAAGTATTACATCTGATAATCCGTTTAAAAATACGTCTATATAAGCCTGTTCATTCCACTTAACTTCTGCCGCCAAGGACCTGAACTCTAGTGCATACTCCACAAGAGTTTGGTTATCTTGTCTAAGGCGCAACAGTAATCTGGCTGCATTGACCTTTCTACCAGGGGGGTCAAAAGTTCTTCTAAAAGCAGCTACAAAGGCATTATAATTATATACTAACGGATTATCGTTTTCCCACAACGGATTGGCCCATCTCAGAGCTTTCTCAACGAGTAAGGTGATAATAAATCCGACCTTCGCCCTATCTGTAGGATAGGAACGGGGTTGTAATTCGAAGTGGATACTGATTTGGTTTAAAAAAACCTCGACACTTCTCAGGAGAACCACCATAACGTACAGGTGGGGTAATACGAGAGGAGGCACCTACAGTGGCTACCTCTAAACCTGAACTTACAGGGGAGATAGAATTATTACGCATCTCTTCTGGTGGGTTATTAGGACGAGATAATAACGCCTGTAGTGCTAAGGCCATCTGATCCATTCTATGTTCCATGGCGTCAAACCTAGGATCGGAAGGACCAAGCTGACTACTTGTACCTGCAGGATCCATTGGCCCTGTCGTAATGTCAGGATCGGGACAGGGATCCAACACGCAGAGTACAAAGTGTAGTAGGTACGTATACCGGACCTTAGAATGGCCGGACTTAACGTAAGGAGTAAGTAGAGAATGGTCAGAGGCAAGCCGAGGTCGAGGGAACGAGAAGACAGGTAAGCGAGAGACAAGCCGGGTCAAAGGATAACAGAGATAAGCAGAGTGATACAAACAAGCCGGGTCAGAACCAAAGAGACAATAGACATACAAGAGCACTGAGTGACTAGACTGGCTAGAATCACGACAGGGCAATGAGCAAATGCGGCAAGCTCTATTAAATACCCCGAGGAGGTAATCACACCCCCGACGAGTCCTGGTTCGTGTTCAGGGTTTGAGTGACAGGTCGAGCCGGCTTGGCGTCATGACGTCGGCTACTGAGCGTCACGTCATAAAAGGGCGTGGATCCCTCGCGGCCGGCGTGTAACCGACCGGAGAGACCGCGAGGAACGGAGGAAACAGCCCTTCTGAACGGGAAAACGTCTAAGTCTCTCCTCTTATCAGAGGTAGAGACTACAGGTACCCTGACAATATGATAACATTATACAAATATATTCGGGGCCAATACAAACCATTGTGTGGAAATCTATTCACAAACCGGACTTTACATAGGACACGAGGCCATGCGTTTAGACTGGAAGAAAGAAGATTTTGTCTAAGGCAAAGGAAAGGTTTTTTTACTGTAAGAACAATCAGGATGTGGAATTCTCTGCCTGAAGAAGTGGTTTTATCTGAGTCCATACAGATGTTCAAACAGCTACTAGATGCATACTTGCAGTGGCGTACATACCAGGGTCGCCCCTGCGACCCGGTATGTATGCTCTGGGCCAGCCTCTTCTCCTGGGGGGCCCAGGAGCCGGCCACCTCCGGGCCCCCCGAGCCTGGCCCTGCTTACACCCGGCGGCCGGCTGGTGCGCGAGGGAGCACTCTCCCCTGAGTGCTTCCTCTTCAGCTCCCTCGCGCACCGCACTGATACCGGAGCCGGAAGATGACGTCATCTTCCGGCGCCGGTATCAGTACGCGGCGTGCGAGGGAGCTGAAGAGGAAGCACTCAGGGGAGAGTGCTCCCTCGCGCGCCCGCAGGACCAGCCAGTCCGCCGGGTGACCGGCCCCCCCAGGAGCCCAGCAGCACCACTGGACCCCAGGGAATCCCCTCAGCACTCCAAAAGGTAAGGAGGCTGGGGGGATTAAATAATAAAAAAAAGTGTGTGTGAGTGTAAGTGTGTGTGTGAGTGTAAGTGTAAGTGTGTGTGTGAGTGTAAGTGTGTGTGAGTGTAAGTGTGTGTGTGTGAGTGTAAGTGTGTGTGTGTGAGTGTAAGTGTGTGTGTGAGTGTAAGTGTGTGTGTGTGTGAGTGTGTGTGTGTGTGTGTGTTAGTGAATCTGTTTGATGTCTGTTAGTGAGTGTGTGTTTGTCAGTGAGAGTGTATGTTTTGTAAGTGAGTGTGTATGTATGTCTGTTAGTGAGTGTGTCTTTATCAGTAAATGTGTGTATGCATTTGTTCGTGAGAGTGTGTGTGTGTGTCTTCAGCACTTACCATTCTCCAGCGCCGGACTCCCATGGCGCTGGGGATCCCTCCGCCTCTCAGCTCCGAATGCGCATGCACGGCAAGAGCCGCGCACGCATTCAAACCGCCCATAGGAAAGCATTACTCAATACTTTCCTATGGACGTTCAGTGTCTTAAAATGGCGGAAGCGCCTCTAGCGGCTGTCAGTGAGACAGCCACTAGAGGCTGGATTAACCCTCAGTGAAACATAACAGTTTCTCTGAAACTGCTATGCTTTCAGCTGCAGGGTTAAAACTAGAGGGACCTGACACCCAGACCACTTCATTGAGCTGATGTGATCTGGGTGTCTGTAGTGGTCCTTTAAGTGTGTGTGCGCATCTGCATGCAGTGGCGTACATACCGCGGTCGCAACCCATGCGACCAGGTGCCCGCCGCCATGTGTTGCTGCCCCGGCCCGCGCAGAGTAAGCGCGAGGGGGGGGGGGGCCCACGGATCAATTTTCGCACCGGGGCCCCATGGGTCATGTGTACGCCACTGCATACTTGCAAAGACAGAATATTCAAGGATATAATCTTTCAATGTAGGGTAATAACTGCTTGATTCAAGGATAAATCTGACTGCCATTCTGGGGTCAAGAAGGAATTTTTTGTCCTAGCTTGTTGCAAAATTGTGCTTCAAACGGGGTTTTTTTTTTTGCCTTTTGGATCAACAGCAAAAAACAGGTGTGAGGAAGGCTGAACTTGATGGACGCAAGTCTCTTTTCAGCTATCTAACTATGTAACTATGTAATAAAGGTGGAGTCTAGGTGCTTCATTAATTACCAGTCAAATACTGACAATCATTAGTTAATAGCATGGGCAGCTCGTGAAAGCATCATGGTGAAAGCATATAACAAATCATTGCTCTAAAACATGTCTAGTGAGCATTAGTAGGTGAGGTCTTCTTAAAACAGGAGGTTATAGGGATAATAGGATGAATAGGATAGAAAAGATGATCATGTGCAAAGAAGAGACTACATACGCAACGTCCTTGTAATGTACAAGGTTGCTTGCCTTATGATTTAGCTAAACAGAAATTAATACTTTCAGTATGCTTAAAAGATATCGACCTGGAAGAAGCATAACTTGAAACCACCGGGCCCGGTGCAAATATGACCCTCCCCCAGCGCAAATATGACCCTGCCCCAGCCATGTGTCTCATTCCCCCCCTTGCCCCCAAGCACCTCCACGTGTCTCATTCCTCCCTTGAATGTATATCAATTCCCAACCAGCCCCTCCATATGTCTCTTCCTTGTGTTGCCCCTTTACCCCAAATCTTTTCCATGTGTCAATTTTACCCCCAGTACCTTCCATATGTCTCAACCACCCCTGCCCCTTCCATGTGTCGATTTTACCTCCCACAGTCCCTTCCATGTGTCTTATTTAGCTTCCAGTCCCTTCCATGTGTCTCAAGTCCCCCCCAGTCCCTTTCATGTGTCAATCCCACCCCCCAGTCACTCCATGTGTCTCTTCCTTGTGTCTTAAATTCCTTCCATGTGTCAATTTCCACCCCAGTCCCTTCTGTGTGTCAATTTCACCTCCCAGAGTCCCTTCCATGTGTCTCAATCCACCCCTAGTCCCTTCCATGTGTCTCAAATCCACCCCTAGTCCCTTCCATATGTCAATCTCCCCCAGTCCCTTTATCTGTCTCAATTCTCCCCCTCCCCCCAGTCCCTTCCATGTGTCTCAATCCCCCACCAGTCCTTTTTATCTGTCAGTTACCCCCACCTGTCCTTTCCATGTGTCTCGTCTCAATTTCCCCTCATTCCTTTCCATGTGTCAATTCCCCCCGAGGTCCTCTGTGTGTGTCAATTCCCGCCCTTTCCATGTGTCTCAATCCCCCCCCCCCCCCCCCCCCACCAGTCACTTCCATGTGTCAATTCCCCCCATTCCCTTCCATATGTCTCGTCTCAATTCCCTCCAGTCCTTTCACAATCTGCAGCATTAGACTGGTAATCCAGCACTAAAATAAGCAGCAGAAATATTCACCAACAAATGTGTCTGGTAAAGGTTTAGTGAGAAAATCATATCATGCATGCTGCCTCTTCCTGACACGCTCACTGAAAGCTGTGGAGGAACCTTGTTAAAGGAAATAGAGGTGTATTAATTATTATTATTATTTTTTTTAAAAGAGCAATTTAACAATAGGACATATCATATGAAACCTATTTTAAAATGGCACAAATATATATAGTATAAATAAGTTAACTATTGTACTTATACACCTAATGACATGTGAATAAAATGCGCTAAGAAGTGCTTATAGTGCAATATAAACCAACCTAATAACAAGCCATTCTTAGAATGAAAGTGCAAATAATATTATAACTATGGCGATAATACTAAACAATTATGTTTATGAGATTGTAAGTGCTGCAACAAACTGCTTACATTGTGTTGTATTATTTAAACGAAACTGCACATTAAATCTTGTTTATTAAGAATCCGTCAGCTGATAAAGTAGCTGTATGCATCAAGAAGCAAAAAGAGCCAATTCCAATTTAATGAAGGCAACTCTAACAAACAATAAATGTGCAACATTCAAAACCTCACGTATAAAGATGGATATCATTATTATATTATTATTGCCAAATTAGCTTAACGACCTCTCAGGCACTATAACAACTTCATTGGAATGAAGTTGTTATTGTGTCTGGAGGCCCCTGGTGCTGGCTTAGCATCATGGGTTAAATTGTTGACAAATGGTTTAACCTCATAGCGTTGAATCAGTCTATCGGTAGCTCCCATTTTGCATAATGGCTTGAGAAACCCAATTTGTTAATGGGGAACTACTGATGGGTTGAGAGTGTCAGCAGAGACTATCAGGAGCACCCCTGTCTGAGACTTCCTGACTCAAGCCTCAGACTGAAGTGGAAGGAGATGGGCACTGGATTCAACACTTTCTTTAACAGTTTAACCCCTGATGATGATGTGGGATTATTTAAAAAACCTTATTGTACTTGTATTCAATTATTGCACTAACTCCATTTTAACTTTATACCGCGACAATCCTCCATTTTGTCCTCCTAACCTGACTTCTTCAATCCTCCATTTTGTCCTCATAACCTAACTTGTTCATTTCAAAACTACCTTACATGACAGAATTTCCCAGCACATCTAATACAATAGAACAAAGACTGTATTTTCTATAAAGACATGATTAACACAGGAATTGCTGACTTTTCCTTAGATTTGCAACATAGTATAGTTTGAAGGCCATGAGAACACAGTAGTAATGAAATGTTCTATTCATAAGAGACCTTGCACCTGGCCACGAGGCCTGAGATCACCGACCGTGTAAAATGACGCTCAAGACCCCTTGTTCCCCACCCGTGTCCAGAACAATCCCACCTCTTGGTGGGTGGACACGGGACTAACCACTTAGTTTTTAAGCCAATTAATAATATTGATAGGTGGACATTAATCCCGACACTTAACAATTAATCCAATTAATGATGTTTATTTGCTGATATTCTAATAATCAATGATGACGTAAAATGTCTCTTAAAAGGACCTGCGCGTCCGCTTTTTTTTTTTTTTTTTTTTGTAAATATATTTTTATTGTCATTTTCATATATTCAATGTGAGACTCACAGGTCTCAATCGTTGTCAACAATATAGAAATCGAGACTCGCAGGTCTCTTTAAGATAAGCAAACAAAGCACAACGTGTGCTATAAGATATAGGTTGGAAGTGGAGCACGCAGGCCCCCGGCAGTGGTGGACACGCAGGTCCTATCAAAAGTGAACCTTGGTTAGGTTTTTGGTAAAACATTCGTGTGTCCCTCTGGGTTTAACTGCATATTAGGTTATCCCTAGTAGTTGTCATGGTGCTTAGATGCAAAACGAATGTATCTGCGGTTCATAGGGTAAGGGGGTTAGGTAACCAAAGTTCAAAACATCTCTCAGTCACTGTAGGTGGGCTTTGTGTGTCTGCGTGGCCGCCTGAGCCTTCGTACGTTGATCATACGTGTCTCTGTGCTGTCGGGGCATTTGCCTACGGCCTTAATGGAGGATGTGGGGAATGTTAGAGGGGGGGGAAAGCAGGGGATGGGGGGGGATTCCAAAGGTGGGGGGGGTATGGGGCTCCGTGGTAGGTTGGGTGGGTGGGGTGGTAGGGTCAGTCCGTCCCGTCGTGTGAGTCTCCCGTTTCCAGGTGAGTGGTGAAGTCTGTCCGTATAGTGGTTACTATCCAGTGTGTCCAGGTCTCCATATATTTCTCAGTGGTATTGGTGGTTCCTGCGTGGAGTTCTTCTATAGCCCTGAGGTCCTCCATTTGGTTGAACCAGGCTTTAAGGGGTGGGGGTCTGTCCTGTCGCCAGTATTGAGGGATGATCTGCTTTGCTACATTGAGGATCCTAATTGTCAGGGATTTTTTATACCTAGATCTGGGTGTTGTCGTGTGGTGTAACAGCATCGCCGCTGGGTCCAGCGGTGGTGGTGCATCTGACAATCTCGACAAGATATCATGAATAGTCTTCCAAAATGGTGTTATCTTACGGCAGTCCCGCCATAGATGTAGTGTGGTGCCTGTAGCCTCTCCACATCTCCAACACAGGTCGGAGTGTGAGGGGTCTATGGCATGTAATCTGTGTGGGGTGCGGTACCAATGGCTCAGTAGTTTAAATGCCGTCTCTTGCGTCTTCGAAAAGGTGGAGCAGTGGTGTGTTAGGTAGCAAATTTTGTCCCATTCTGTCTCTGTAAATGTCCTCCCCAGGATCGTTTCCCATGTTCCCTTAAAGGCTGGAGTCTCTGTGGGGGTCTCCCTCTGAAGCAGTGAGTACAGGATTGAAATGCTGTGGGGAAGGGGGTCAGGTTGGATACAGTAGTCCTCGAAGGTGGTCGGTTCCCTAGCGTGGTTCTGTCCTCCGGGCAGTGAGTCAATGTAATTCGAAAGTTGTTTGTACCTAAAGGTTTGCATGAATGTGGGGTGTGTGCGTTCCGTCAGTTGTGTGAGTGTTTTCCGTCCTTTATGTGTGTGTATGTGGTGTAGTCTGGGGATTGGGTTGTGTATGAGGTCTCTGAAGGCCTTTGGATCCAGCCCGGGTGGAAAGTCTCGGTCATGGATAAGTGGTAGCAAGGGTGAGGGGTGTCGGGTGAGGCCATGTACCCGAGACGCTCTGTGCCATACCCGTAGGGTATGTTGCGCCAGAGAGGAGCATCCCCGACCCAGGCCCCCTCCGGAGCACCATGGTAGGGTCGACACCGGCCCCGCTATCTCAGTCTCTTCCACCGTTTTCCACTGTTTGTGGACGTTGGTCTTGGTCCAGTCCAGGACCCTCCGTAGGTGGCCAGCCGTGTAATATAGATAGAAGTCGGGGATGGCCAGCCCCCCCCTCTCCTTAGGCAGAGTGAGGGTCTGGTACTTGAGACGTGGTCTTTTCCCGTTCCATATATACGCGCTAGTCAGCGTACGTAAGGCTGTGAAGAATCTTTTAGGGATTGTTATGGGGAGTGTCTGGAATAGGTAGAGTAATCGTGGGAGAAGGTTCATTTTAATTACCTGAACCCTTCCCAGCCACGATATATGTGGGTGAGACCATTCGGCTAGTTCCCTTTTGAAAGTGTTCAGTATAGGGGAGAAGTTTTCTCTGTATATGTCTTCTTTCTGTCTAGTTAGCCATGTGCCTAGGTAACGTATTTTATGTTCTGCCCATTGGAATGGGAAGCTGGGGCGGATGGGGGTAATTCTGTTGTCAGGTAAGTCTACATTCAGTATGTGGGATTTGGAGTAATTTATTTTGAGGTTGGAGATGTGTCCGAATGACTTGAAGGATTGCAGAATGTTGGGGAGAGAGATCTCCGGTTTCGTAACGTAAAAGAGGAGATCATCCGCGTATGCGGCCACTTTGTGATGTGTGTCTCTTGTGCGTATGCCCGTTATGTCGTGGTGTTCTCTGATGGCTATCATAAAGGGTTCAAGGGCAAGGACGAAGAGCAGTGGGGAAAGTGGGCAACCCTGACGGGTGCCGTTATGTATCGGAAATTCTTCCGTCAGTGCCCCGTTTACTATGACATGAGCCGTGGGCCCATCATACATGGCTGTGATCCAGTCCTGCATGTGGGGTCCCAGACCTATTTGGCCCAGGATCTGGAATAGGTACTCCCATCCCACTCTGTCGAAGGCCTTCTCCGCGTCCGTGGACAGAAGGAGAAGGCCTCCGGCGTCGCAGGTCTTGTTGTGCATAAGGGCAAGGGTTCGAATGGTATTGTCTCGCGCTTCACGGTCTGTGACAAACCCGACTTGGTCGGGGTGCACTAGTGAGGGGATGTGTGGCTGCAGGCGACCGGCAAGCATCCTCGCCATCAACTTAATGTCACAGTTGATGAGGGAGATGGGCCTGTAGTTCCCGCAGTGCTCCGCGTCCTTGCCCTCCTTTGGGATGATAGTAATGTGTGCTGTCAACGCCTGTTTGGGGAAATGGTGACCTTCTCTAATCGAGTTAAAGGAGGCCAGCATAGGTTGGTACAATTTGTCTGCGAAGTGCTTGTAGTAGCAAAGAGGCAGGCCGTCGGGGCCCGGACTCTTGCCAGGTTTGGTTCCCTTAATCGCCCTCGATAGCTCCTCAATCGAGAAGGGTTCATCGAGCTGGTCGGCCACCTGTTGGTCTAGTACGGGTAGTTTATGGGTCGTCAGATAGTGTCGGATGGAGTCTTTTAGGTGGGCGATCGCCATCTCCGACTTCGGTCGGGGAAGCGAGTAGAGTTCTGAGTAGTAAGTCTTTATCGTTTGCATGATTTCGGATGGTAGGCGGCGCGTCACTCCCTGTTTGTCTCGTATTTTATTGATGTATGTCATTTGGCGCCGTTTCGCCAGCATCCTGGCTAAGAGCTTGCCGCTCTTATTGCCGTGAAGGGAGAAAAAGGCTCTATGTCTAAGGGCTTCTCTATGGTGTTTGGACTGGATCAGGGAGGTCAGGTCTCGTCGCAGTTGTAGGAGTTGTGTGTGAAGGGCCGGGGATTGGTTTTGTTTGTGGAGCGAGTCGTGTTGATGTATGTCTGTTATGAGTTCTGTGATTCGGGCTTCCCGTTGTTTCTTGAGTTCTGCACCCTTTTGTATGAAGTGTCCCCGTATGACGCTTTTGTGTGCTTCCCATCTAATTGTCGGTGAGGTGTCCTCTGGTGCGTTGTCCTGAAAGTATTCGGTCAAAACTCTGTCAAAGTGTGTGGTCATGTCTTGGCGTGATAGCAGGTATTCGTTCAGTCTCCATTTGGTCATTGCGGGTCTAAGGAGCGGGGATCGGAGGGTGATAAGGACTGGAGCGTGGTCTGACCAGGTCGCTACTCCAATCTTTGCGTCTCGTATTAAGGAGAGGTGGTAGTGTGTGGTGAGAAAGTAGTCTATGCGAGTGTATGTCCGGTGGGGGTGGGAGTAGAATGTATAGTCCCGTTCGTCCGGGTGATGTGCCCTCCAGCAGTCAATTAGTCTGTGTCTATTCAGTAGGGAGGTTATTGCTCTAAGGTGTTGTCTGGGGAGGTGGGAGGTGCCCGTGGAGCTGTCCCAGGTTGGGTCTATGGCAACGTTTAAGTCGCCCCCTATTATGAGGATCCCCTCTGTGAAAGCGTGAAGCTTCCGCAGAGTGCTTTTAAGGTAGCGGTGGTGTTTGTAGTTCGGTGCGTACAGAGTGGCAAAGGTGTAAAGGTGGTCGGATATTGTGCCTTTTACAAAGAGGAATCTCCCTTCCCTGTCGGTCATGCTTGCCTTCTCCACAAACGGTATTTTCCTATTAAATAGTATCGCAACCCCCCTGGATTTTCCTTCGTGGAAGTCACTGTAGTATCCTGTTGGGAAGTGATGGTTAGTCAGCTTGGGCCTGTCCCCATCTCTAAAGTGGGTCTCCTGTATCATTACTACAGATGCTTTCTGCGAGTGAAAGTCCCGCAGTGCCCCTGACCTCTTCTCCGGTTTGTTAAGCCCTTTGGCGTTTATGGAAAGGACAGTGAGGTCGCACGGCAGTAGTGGTCCGTCGGTCATCGTGGGATGCGTGTACTTGTCTGTGTCGGGTCCGGTCAGTGTGTGTCGTGGGTCAGTCGGGTCGTCCGGTAGAGGAGGGGAAGGAGGGAGGGGGGCGGGGGGGGGGGGGAGGACAGGTATGGGGCGGGAAGGGAAAGGGAATCTAGGTGGGGAAACTATGTACAGTGAACCAAGCAGCCACTCGGTGGTGGCTGTTTAAAGGTCGAGCGTCGGGGGACAAGGAGTGGTGGGGTCCACCAGTGGTCCACCAAGTCCCGTCCACCTGTCTGTGGGCGCTCTCTTCCTATTGGGGAAAACGGAGGAGGTCGAGGGTCTCTGTGTGAGTCCCGCCCGGGAATCCCAGGGTTGTGTGGCCTCCTGTGCCCTCACACCCCTGGCTCTCGAGTGTCGGGTCTCACCTGGAACCTCCAGCCCCCCTACGGCTTCAAATGTGTGTGGTGGGTGAGTGATTGTTAGTTTCATCCTCGTCCTAAACTCGTATTGGCCTGAGGCCCTCGGTGGGTAAGGTTTGATTCTTTGGGCTTTTGGTATTGGTGTGGCGTGTGGCCCGGTGGGCGTGTCAGTGAGCATCAACAAACAATAATAGTTGAAAAAACATATTAAGCAGGTATAACAGTTTAAATGAGCTTATTAAACAAGCATATATTGAACAGTTTATCTACCTAAGAAAAAGTCCCGTTTCCCCATTCCTCAGGATTGGTTTCGGTTTTCCCATGCTACTCTACGGGTGTAAGTCCTATTCTGTTCCCTTGGTTTGTGAGGAGGTTAGGACAGTATGCGACTCTCATGGTGTGGGTGGGAGGGGGTACCCCATTCGTGATTTTAGCGGTTGTCGGGGGTGGGTTCAGATTCCAAGTTTGCATTCTTTAGCGTCACACACCCATCCCTAGTTCAAGGTAGGCCCTGTACTCGTCCTCCGCCCTCTGGTTTTGGTGTTGAGTTAACTCCCCTGTTGCTATCGAGGAGGGGGGTCGTGCCCCGGGTGAACCGCACCAGCATTGGCCCCCGCCTCTGCTCCCCCACCGGTTCCTTGCAGGGCGGTATCACCTCCGCGGCGCGGTCCAGCCAGGGACGCCCCCCTCGCCCCTCCGCCAGGGGGGGTTCGCTAAAGTCGTCTCAGGACGTGTGTCTGGGCTAGGGGGTAGTGATGGTGGGCCGATTAGGATTTGCTCGGGTGTGAGCTACCTGTCTCTCACGGAGTTGTGTCTCTAGCGGGGTCCCAGGCTGTCACAGGGCAAACCCTCTGGTGTTAGTGTTGAATTAACTCCCCTATTGCTATCAAGGAGGGGGGTCGTGCCCCGGGTGAGCCGCACCAGCATCGGCCCCCGTCTCTGCTCCCCCACCGGTTCCTCGCGGAGCGGTGTCGCCTCTGCGGTACGGTCCAGCCAGGGACGTCCCCCTCACCCCTCCGCCAGGGGGGGGTTCGCTAAAGTCGATTTAGGTCGTGCGTCTGGACTAGGGGGTGGTGATGGTGGGCCGGTTAGGATTTACTCGGGTGTGAGCTACCTGTCTCACCCGGAATTGTATCTCTAGCGGGGTCCCAGGCTGCCTCAGGGCATGTGGCGTCCCCCCCCCTCCCCCCTCACCCCCCCCCTCCCCCCCCCCGTTACTTGTTGTAATGAATCAAGTGGAGTCTAGTGGAACAAAAGGAAAAAGTCTCGTATGTGGTGCATGGGTGGTCTTAGTCTCTGAGTTCATGGAGCGTAGTAAATACTTGCAGTTGGGAACAGAGGTAGAAATGTCTCTCGGCTTAAGAGGTTGTTCCTGATTGGCGTATGGTCTGGGCTCTGGTTCTCCGTTGTCTGCGGGGTTGTGAGACCGTTCCTGGGTGGAAGGAGTAGAATGTCATCGGGTCTGGCCATGTGAGCTGAATAGGCGGTAGTTGCAGTTCAGTAGTCAGGTCTGCTAGGTCCTCCGGGGTTCTCACCACAAATAAGCCGTTGGGAGTGGAAGCTTGTAGTCCTGAGGGATAAGTCCATCGGTAGCGTATTTTGTTAGATTGTAGGACACGAGTCAGGGGTTTAAGTGTCCTTCTGTAGGCCAGAGTTGCTGGCGACAGGTCAGGGTACAGTTGTAGGGGTGTGCCGTTCAACAGGACCCGGTCTGATTCTCGGGCCTGTCTCAGGATGTCCTCCTTTAGTTGGTAGCTCGCTAGGCAGCAGATTGTGTCTCTGGGTGGGGACTCCGGGGGGCCCCTAGGTCTCAGGGCCCTGTGTGCCCGCACAAATTCGATGTGCGTGGTTTCGGGCCTTCCGAGGAGCCTGTTGAAGAGTCCCATTAGTGTTACGCGGATCGGGGTAGTCTGATCTAGTTCTTCCGGAATCCCCCTCACCCTGATGTTTTGTCTGCGTCCCCTATTATCTAGGTCTTCGAGGTGTAGGGCCATCTGGCGTAGTTGTGCCTCATGTACCTTCAGAGTATTTGTAGTGGCGTTTTGTGTGGCAGTCAGATGGTCACTATCCGCTTCCAGCTGGGATACCTTTTGGTGCAGGCCCTGTAGTTCTTCTCGGAGGGAGTGGAGCTCTGCCGTGATGGAGTTTCGGAGCTCAGAGTTCGCCTCCTTGAGGTCTGCCTTGGTTGGTAGTGCCCGGATTAAAGTCACCCAGTCCGGTGTTTGCTCTGGGTGGGGGTTGGTGTCGGGGGTGTCCGTGCAGGGTTCTGCGGTTGGGGAATGAGGGCGCGAGGCCCACGAGGTCCCGGAATCCGTTGAGGCCTGTGAAGCCAGGTCCGCCGGGGTTTTCAGGTATTTGTGCAATGTGGACGCCGGGGTGCCCTTGGTTGTGTCTGCGGGCTTACCAGCGTGTGATGAGCGATGTGTTTTGCCCATTTTGTATTTGTAGGGAGTGGATGGACGAGGATTTAAGATAAGCCTGCGGGGAGCTCTCAGATTAAGCTGCCATTCCTCTCGGCCTCCAAGCCACGCCCCCGCGCGTCCGCTTTTTAATCACTTGCCAATAAATGTTCTCGAAGTTATTTTAACCTGAACCTTGTGTGTCAGACTTAATTACTTCAGCGTATATACGCAATTTATTTTATTGATTTGGACAGGAACAGATAGACATTTAAACATTTTGGTTTACTGCTAAAAAGTACCATAACAACTTGGCGCTCAACGTGGGGCATCGGGCTATGTCCGGCCGGTGAGCCGTCCTAAGGAAGACAAGGGTGGACGGAGGAATCCAGGGGGAAGGAAAGGAGACTGATCACCTCCAGGTACACGGTAGAGACTTCTGCAGAGCCACCGGTATGTTCCGGCCCCTTTGATTGACCCGTCCACGTGTCTGTGACTGCTTCCCGGGAGGACATCAAAGACAGGTAATATCTTGCCCGGTGTCTCGTTACTCATTTGTTTACCTGCATTTTAGTCTATCTGTTGCCTGGGTGTGTTTGAATTGTGTTTGAATTGTTTGCCTGTTTCCCCATTTTGAGATAAAGGGGGGGTGGACCTGCAGGGGATTTGCCTGGGGTTCTGTCTTGCTTGTTTTCCCCTTTTTGGGATAAAGGGGGGTGGACCTGAGGGGACTTGCTTGGGTCTTCGGTTTGTCTGTTTATCTGTTTGTATTTTGCCCCTTTTGGGATAAAGGGGGGTGGACCTGTGGATGCGTTCCTGGGGGTCTTCTGTTACCTGTTTTACTCCTTTTAGGAACCACGGTGCTGTGGTTGTAGGGAAAAAGGGGGGTTGACCTGTGGATGCGTTCCTGGGGGTCTTCTTTGCCTGTTTACCTCTTTTAGGAGCCTCGTGGCTGTGGCTGTAAGGAAAAAGGGGATTGTTGGAACTGTGGATTTTGTGTAGACTCATAATTTCCTGTGATCCTTCTGGTGACACTCTGAGAGCTCAGCTAGCCTCATTGTGCACGTGGTAACCCACAGTTTCGAGTACTGGGGCTAGTGGAATTCCAAGTTTGGTAACCACTGTCCCGAGTACCGAGGCTGGGGGGATTCCAGTTTTGGTAAACCTCAGCTTCGGCTGGGGGGATTCCAGTTTTCTTTTGGTAACCACAGCCCTGAGCGCTGGGGCTGGTGGAATTCCAGTTTTCTGTTTATTTGTGGTAGGGGACTTAGTCTTGTGGCAGGGGACTCTGTTTCCTGGGGGGATTCAAGTAGGCATTGCTTGTTTTCCGCATCACGTGGTAGTGAGACTTATAAGTGGGTTTTATAGGGGCACTACGGGAGTGAGGATAGAGGTGGCCACATTCTTGTGGACTGCTGTGCAGAGGGAGGCTGACGGAACTCGGACCGGTGTCAGTTGTTTTCCGTGGCCGCTGGTAGTGAGACTTATGCAAGTCATTCTCCGAGCGGAGACACTACGAGGTTGAGGGAGGTGACTTTGGAGTAAGCACACGAGTAAAGGAAAGGAATTACTGTTGATTTCATTTGAACTGTGATGCATGCACTGTATTTCAACTGTATTGTTGTCTTGTTTGTTTAATGAGGAGTCTCATGTACTCCTGTGTCTGTCTTTAAGGATTTTTCCTTGCCTTTCATCTTTTCTACACTTTCTATATTATTATACTATCCACTCCCATTCCTCTTAAAAGAGAAGTGATTGGTCACACACTTCTCACCTCGCTCCAATCCGTGTCTACCACCCCGGGTAGGCGGATTCAGTGACTAGTCTACGTTTTGGGAAGACGCACCTGAGAAAGTCCCACGATTCTCGGGTGGCAGTCGAGCATTGTAGACGTTCCTGTTCAATTTTCCTTCTCTCTCTCTATATCTAGGACGCTGGTATAGGGGTAAAGGGACTATGGGGCAGGATTTAGATAAGCCCAGCAAGGGCTGGTTAGCATGTGATTTAGTAGAGAACAGAGAGGGTGAAGAGATGGTTAAAGGTGTTGAAAAGATTGCAAAAGTATGTAAAATTGCTGTACCGACATGTGGGAGATTGCAACCAGAAAGTTGGCGCAAGTTACTAGCAGAAATGAAAGGCAAGCTTACAGATAATGGTTTATTAAAAACTGCCGAAGCATGGTACAGAGTAGCGAAGGCTATTCAGTTAGAAGGTTGGGTTGAAGAAGAGATAAATCACAAAGGTGTGAAATTGTTTGTGTATCATAAAAATTGTGTTGCTGGGGTTTTCCCTCAGCCAGCGCCCCAAAATGGCGCCCAGGGGATGTCTATCCCCAAGGTTCAGTCAGCAATAGGTGATGGCCAGCTGACTATGTTCCCCGCTCCCAATCCTCCCGAATCCCATCCCATCACCTCCCCTGTCTGCCCGGTCCTGAATTCTGATGGATCTTTTTTTACCCCTTCCCCTTCTCTAACGGTCCCATCACCCTCAGCCATCCCCACGCTCCCTTCCATGCCTAATCCTAACATCTCATCTGCCACCTCCTCCCTGCAATCTCTCTCTATGGTTAATCCCCTTCCATCAGCACCCGCCCAACTAACTACCCCTCCCTCCCATGCTACGACTCCTCTTTCTGCATCCATCCCTACTAATCCCGTCCTGTCTCCTCCCATAACCAGCTCCGCCCCAGTCCAATATCCTACCTCCTTAACCGTACCTGCCCACCCTACTCTTTTGCCCTCCCCTGCCTGGCCCTACCCCTTCCCATATCCCATGGCCCTGCCCTACCCCGGTTACCCTCCCTTTCCCCAAGCCACTCCCCAGGTTCCGGTCATGCCCAGTCCGGCCCAGTCTGCCCAGGAAGTGCCCATATCAAATATGGCCGCCGCTTCTTCCCTTAATCCTGAAGCAACTCCTTTCCCCGCCTCCAATATGGCGGCCCCCAGTTCAGCCCTGATGCCGGTAATCCCCGGTGACTACCTGTCCCCAGGTTATGACTCGCTAGCCAACCCTGCATCTGGGGCTCATTCCCAACCACCGATCCTTTCACCTCACGCGGGCCCTGCACCGCGTAAAAGAGCCAATATCATAGAATTCGATGATGACGAGGAGGACAGGGTGTCCCATGTCTCATCGGAGCTTGCTGCGGGAGCCCCAACTCATCGTTCTATCGATGACCCCTTTGGCCACAAGGGTCGGGGAGAACGGGCCCCTCCTAAATATGTTGCTTTCAACCCCACTCAAGCTAGTGCTTTAATGAAATCACTCCCTGACCCAGAAAAGCAGCCTATGCCCTTCTACCGAGGGATAGTTCAAATTCAAAAGACTTATTCCGCCGCATGGCGTGATCTACTGAGCATTTGTGCTATTAAAGCAGGGGATGCATATTGGCCAAGCATGGCCCGACACCTCAGTACAGATCTGCTCAGCAGTGATGTTGATTACCCCTCAGGAGTAACTTTTTGCACCCAATTAAGAGAATGGGCTAAGGACAAACTAGCAGATCAGGCTGCTGGCCTTACTGATGTTATTCAAGATAAAGGAGAATCAGTGGAAAGGTTTCATGCAAGACTGTATCAAATGTTTACAGATTTGGGGTTTGATCTTACTGACAAGATTCATTCACAAATGCTGTCAGGTGCGTTTGTCCAAGGTGTTAAAGACTCTATACGCAAGGGAATCATTGCTGCACGCCCTGAATATAAGGTTGTTCCCCTGGATACCCTACTTTTAGTTGCTAGAGGTTTGGAATCCGCTCAGACCCCAAGAAGACCCACTTCAGCTCCTCTCATGGTATCCCGCTCCACCCCAGTCCCAAGAGGTACTAGACCGGAGGAGGGGGGACATTGTTTTAATTGTGGAGCCAAGGGGCACTTTAGAAGTGACTGTCCAGAACCAAAAAACGAGCCAAGGGAGCCCAGAAAGCCCTCCAAACCTGCCCCGGCTCCCAAAGCCACCAAACAGGTTCCGATAATTGAGGAACCGGATGATTAGGAAATTGGCAAGCCTGTGTCATTAACCCCTGTTATGGTAGTGTCTACAGGGGATAAGGGAGGGCCACTTGCTACAGTGACTTTACCCATTGAGGGCCAACCAACCACATTTCTTGTTGACACAGGTGCAGCCCGTAGTGTTCTAAGAGAACAAGACCTGCCAGATCCATCTTTCCTGTCTAATATTGATGTCTCTTGTGTTGGAGTGGATGGCCAGCCAAGACACAGCCCTTTAACAACTCCTCTACGAGTTGGCTCTAGCCTGCTTGCTCGTTTTGTGGTATCCTCCACTTGCCCAATTAACCTATTAGGTGCTGATGTTCTCTCCCGCCTGCAAGCATCCATCACCTTCACCCCAGATGGGCAAATAGAAATGACTACACCCCTATCTGAATCAGACACCTCAGCCTTGTGCTCCTTGCCTCTGATGCTGCATTTGGAAAAGCCCCGTGAGAAGGCAGCAGAATTAAGGTCCAATTTCCCAGAGGCATTAAAAACACAGGTGCCCGCCAAGTTATGGTCCTCAGGCCCAGAGGACATAGGTCACCTAAATGTTCCCCCTGTGGTGGTAAAGCTTATTCCAGGAGCTAAATTACCAAGAAAACCACAATATCCATTAAAACCAGCACAGGCTGCCGCCATTTCTACCCACATTAAGGCACTTTTGGAGAAGGGTGCCCTGGTGAAATGTAAATCTGAATGTAACACCCCATTATTCCCTGTGAAAAAGAAAACTCCAAAAGGTGAGCCAGAGAAGTACAGGATGGTTCAGGATCTCCGTGCTGTCAATGAAGCTACCGTCCTGGACACCCCTCTTGTACCAAATCCCCATACTCTGCTCTCTGGAGTCCCACCATCTGCCAAATTTTTCACAGTCATTGACCTAGCAAATGCCTTTTTCAGTGTCCCACTGGACCCATCCTGCCAATACCTGTTTGCCTTCACCCATGAGATGCAACAGTATACCTGGACTGTCATGCCCCAAGGGGCACAAAATTCACCAAGTCAATTTGCAAAGGCCATGGCCACCATCCTTGACCCATGGCAAGCTGAGCACCCAGAAGTTGTTCTACTCCAGTATGTGGATGATTTGCTGCTCTGTGGAGATGATATACCCATTACTGAAAAGTGCTCAATTAGTCTGCTTTGTTATTTGGCAGAACAAGGATGCAAAGCTTCGCTCATCAAGCTACAGTTCTGCCAACCCTCAGTAATCTTCCTTGGACATTGCCTATCTCAAGGTACCAGACATCTTACTCGGGACCGGGTAAGAGCTGTACTGGATATTCCAACTCCAAGGACTTCAAAATCTCTCCATGCCTTCCTAGGCCTCATTTCCTACTGCAGAGCATGGATCCCAGAAGCCTCCCTGCTCATGCAGCCTCTCTATGACGCACTTAAGTCTGACCCTTTCTGTTTGCCTAATGAAGCTCTGGACAATTTCAATGCTCTCAAACGTGCCATTGCTTCTGCTCCTGCCTTGGGCCTACCTGACTACTCAAAACCTTTCAAATTATTTGTCTCTGAAAGACAAGGCCACGCAACAGGAGTTCTCACCCAAACTAATGACTTAAGAGGCCGCCAGAGGCCTATTGGATATTTCTCATGTCAACTGGACATTGTGGCCAGAGGGACTCCTTCCTGTCTCAGGGCTGTTTTTGCTGCAAGAGAGCTCATAGAAAGAACCTCAGACCTGGTCCTTGGCCACCCTCTGGTTGTTTTGGCCCCTCATGACATTTCTGCCATCATCAACCAAGTCCAGCTCAAGCACGTGTCTCCAGCCAGACACCTACGCCTCCAGTGCCATCTTCTTCTACCTGACAACATTTCCATCCAAAGATGTCAAGTTCTTAACCCATCCACTCTTCTTCCACTCCCTGAGGGGGGTATCTATTATGGATTTATCACAGATGAAACCTACATTTACCTGCTTTGTGGATGTATCAAGAAAGTCATGCATCCACATTTGACATTTTATGAAGATGAGAAGCCTCTCTGTGAAGGCCCAGATTACGCCTTCTGTACCATGTGGTACAAACCAGACATTACTCCCGAACCTTGCTATGAAGATGAGCTTTACCACTGGACTGATGTGAAGCTCACTGCTCAAGATTTCTATTGTGACTCTGAAGGCAATAGCATGGTCTTGATCCAACTACCTCAACAACTTAACTACCTCTACCGCCATTGGGATACTGCTATCCCACATATTCCTGTTACCAAATTGAAGACAAGGTCATGGAATGATCTTGGGCCCATGGCAAAGCTATGGGCCACCATGGATGAAGAACAGCTACAGGAAAATGGTATTGTCAAATACCCAACAACTGACCTTCTGGAAGCATGGCCACGCCACTTCCTAGAAAAGGAATTTCAAGATCTGGTCATAGTGAATGATTATGACCCCGAAACACCTCATGACTGTTTTGAACAGATGAAAATGGAGACAGTGCACCTACCAACTGTGCATGAGAATCCATTACAAGATCCAGATTTTACCCTGTTTGTGGACGGCTCAAGATATGCTGATGAAGAAGGAAGATATCATACAGGATATGCCGTAACCACAACAGACGAAGTTATCAAATCATCATCCTTACCGCCAGCAATGTCTGCGCAAGAAGCTGAATTACAGGCTCTGACTTCAGCATGCAAAATTTCCGAAGGAAAACGTGCCAACATCTATACAGATTCAAGATATGCTCTGGGTGTGGCACATGACTTCGGCCTAATTTGGAAGACAAGAGGATTTCTTACCACCGCCGGTACACCAGTCAAACATAGTACTGCAATCAAGGAGCTAATGGATGCCCTCCTACTCCCTGAAGAAGTGGCCGTTTTGAAGGTAAAGGCCCATGGGAAATTGGATACTGATGAAGCAAAGGGCAACCATTTGGCTGATCAGGCTGCTAAGCTAGCAGCCAGGGATCTGCAGGAAGTGGATGAAGAAGTGTCCGGACAAGAAGAAGAAGAAGAAGAAGTCCCTATTTTTGCTCTGCAAACTCTTCCTACTGATTTGCGAATTTTGCGAGAACAGCAAGCTGCAGTCACTCCTGAAGAAATCCAAAAATGGAAAAAGAAAGGAGCCGTCCAAAAGGACGGAGTATATTACAACAACTTCAAATTTTGTCTTCCAAAAAATTTATATCCAGCGGTTGTCCAATGGGCACATGGGCCTGCACACCTGTCAAAGGAATTGATGGCCGCCCTCATACAGAAGTATTATGAAGCACCCGGAATCACAACATTGATCAGCAGCTTCTGTAAGGCCTGTGTCATTTGTGCAAAATGCAATCCAGGAAGACCAATCAAGGTGCCTGCAAGACACCTGGCAAAGCCCATGTACCCCTTCCAGCGAATTCAAATTGACCACATCCAAATGCCCAAGAGTGGGCCTCATGAATATGCACTAGTCATAGTGGACATGTTCTCAGGATGGCCAGAGGCCTACCCAGTGGCCAATATCACTGCAAAAACAACCGCAAGACGCCTACTTACAGAGATAGTATGTAGGTTTGGACTCCCAGAAGTCATTGAAAGTGATCAAGGCCCAGCCTTCACAGCAACAGTGACTAAAGAAATTTGGACTGCTCTAGGGGTGACCCTAGCCTTCCACACCCCTTACCACCCACAAAGTAGTGGTAAAGTAGAGCGCATGAATGGCACTCTAAAAGCCAGAATGTTAAAAATGTCACAAGAAACAAAGATGCCCTGGCCAGAAAGCCTGTCAATAGCTTTATTTAGTGTTAGGCACACACCTAGAGGGAAGCATTCACTGTCCCCATATGAGATTCTATTTGGGACAGCACCCAGACTAGGTTGTTATTATCCGCAGCAGTTACAGCTCCAATCAGATGTTTTAGTAGATTATGTAACTGAACTTGCAAGTGCCTTGAACAAAATACATGCCCAAGTTTTCTCTTCAATTCCAGATCCCGATTTGGACACAGGTACCCATAACCTGCTTCCCGGAGATTGGGTTCTGGTCAAGAAGTTTGTGCGGAAAAATACCCTGGAACCAAGATTTGACGGTCCATTCCAAGTTCTCCTGATTACCGCAACCTCCGTCAAACTGGCCGGCAGGCCAAATTGGATCCACGCTTCCCACTGCAAGAAATCTCCAGCCCCCGAGGAGGCTGATACCGCACAAGCATGTACCTCTGGTACACCTTCTCCTTAATCAGCCTTATAAAGGCCCAACAAGTAGCCATCACCAAAGATATTAGTGGGTATACCTTCTGGTACAATTCATCATGCACCCATGTGGCTACCTACACCTTTGACTATTGTGACATTGTAGAATGTCCGTTCCCCACATCACAAATCCAGAGTATTTACAGAGATATCCCTCATTCAAAAGACCCATATGTTTGTGTAGTTGACAAGCAATGGGGGCACAATTGTAATCATTGGGGGGCGGCGGGATGGAATGCCGGGCCTGCCTGGGGTTACAAACCAAAAAGTGCCTTATCTAAAGTAGATGATCAAGGTAGATCCCTTCTCCAGAGAATGACTTTGAGAAAGCCTGGGGGAGGTACACCAATGAAATTAATCCTTAACATTGAGCATCCAAGCCCAACGGATGCAGACCAGTATGTGATGGGAATGTATTGGAAAAAGGGTTCCTACCGTAAATTAGGGCATTTCTTCTTAAAAGATATGTGCAACTCTTCTGAGTGGCAAGGGGCCACCCATATGGTCCCTAACCCATTAAAACCTCATATCCAGACCTTTCAAGACATGATGGCCATTGCTAACCCCACCTTTGAAGATACCATGGCCGCTGAAACAGGCTTTAATGATGTAAATTTATGGTTAGAATGGATGAAATATAATGCTAATAAGCATAATAAGACTGCATGCTATGTGTGTGGTGGTGCCCGGCCTCACCTGGGTACCGTACCTCTAATCCTGCCAGTAGATATAGAGGAATGTGTTTTAAGCCTTTTTGCCTATCACTATGATTTTAACAGGTCCATATGTATTGCATGGACAAAGGAGTATCCTCTCCTAACCAAGGATGTCAAACCCCCAGATGGTATTACCGTGTATAAAGGTAATTACACTTGTTATGCTAATTATGATGGAATTGGTAAATTCTTGGGTAACTTCTCTAAAGGGTATTGTGCTACCTACAGGAGTGTCTCTATGGACTTGTTGCAGTTTCACACCAGGTCATTAGGGGATATCTACTGGTTGTGTGGGGATTTACAGCTGAGATCCAGAATGGACAAGGAGTGGTGGGGGGAGTGTACTTTGGCTAAAGCTATTATGCCTATACATATCATCTCTGACACACACCTCGTCACCCATGAGTCCAGGCACACTAAGGTTAAGCGTGACGCCCCAGTGAAAGGAAGTTTTGATCCTCATGTTTATATTGATGCTATTGGGGTGCCTAGGGGGGTGCCCAATGAATTTAAAGCAAGAGATGAAGTTGCTGCAGGATTTGAATCACTTTTTGCCATAGTTACCACAAACAAGAATTTAAATTGGATAAATTACATTTATTATAATCAACAGCGTTTTGTTAATTATACCAGAGACGCCCTCCAGGGATTGGCCGAACAATTGCAGGCCACATCCCAAATGGCTTTTCAGAATAGAATGGCCCTAGATATGATCTTAGCCGAAAAAGGAGGGGTTTGTAAAATTTGGCCCGACACCTTGACATGTTGTACCTATATCCCAGAAAACACAGGCCCTAATGGTAAAGTTACATTAGCCATAGAGAAATTAAATGACCTGTCTATAGAGTTGAAAAGGAATTCTGGGATACAAGATCCCTGGGAAAGATGGTTTGGTTGGATGACAGGATGGCAAAAGGCTTTAATGCATATTGGTATGGCTATACTAATTTTTCTTTTTATCTTTGCTCTTCTCTTTTGTTGTATCCTCCCATGTCTGAGAAAATCCCTCATGAAGACTGTTGACCAAGCGGCACCCACTTTCACCCATCTCGAAGTTGATGACCAAGATTTCCAAGACATCAACTCACCCTGTCTGCCGCTGCAAACAATCCCTTTTGTTGATAAAGTGCAGGAATTCTAGGAAGGGACTAGCTCAGGGACAGCATCTGTCAGTGAATGGTAAAGGCCCCGTGTGGAGAAGTGGTGGGTTAGCTGCCATGGGATACCCGTGGGTGTGAAGTGTTCGAGAGCCATACTGACGGATGAGTTAGCCTATTAGGGTCAGATCTAGGGACAGTCTTGCACTTTGCATTAACACCTAGCTAGCGGCCACGGGGTTTCTGTGCCTTTGGGTTAACACGTCTTCCTGGTACTAACTTAATAAAGTTTTATCTCTTAGAATCTAACATTTCATAGGGGGGACTGATGTGGGATTATTTAAAAAACCTTATTGTACTTGTATTCAATTATTGCACTAACTCCATTTTAACTTTATACCGCGACAATCCTCCATTTTGTCCTCCTAACCTGACTTCTTCAATCCTCCATTTTGTCCTCATAACCTAACTTGTTCATTTCAAAACTACCTTACATGACAGAATTTCCCAGCACATCTAATACAATAGAACAAAGACTGTATTTTCTATAAAGACATGATTAACACAGGAATTGCTGACTTTTCCTTAGATTTGCAACATAGTATAGTTTGAAGGCCATGAGAACACAGTAGTAATGAAATGTTCTATTCATAAGAGACCTTGCACCTGGCCACGAGGCCTGAGATCACCGACCGTGTAAAATGACGCTCAAGACCCCTTGTTCCCCACCCGTGTCCAGAACAATCCCACCTCTTGGTGGGTGGACACGGGACTAACCACTTGGTTTTTAAGCCAATTAATAATATTGATAGGTGGACATTAATCCCGACACTTAACAATTAATCCAATTAATGATGTTTATTTGCTGATATTCTAATAATCAATGATGACGTAAAATGTCTCTTAAAAGGACCTGCGCGTCCGCTTTTTAATCACTTGCCAATAAATTTTCTCGAAGTTATTTTAACCTGAACCTTGTGTGTCAGACTTAATTACTTCAGCGTATATACGCAATTTATTTTATTGATTTGGACAGGAACAGATAGACATTTAAACATTTTGGTTTACTGCTAAAAAGTACCATAACAATGATAAGCCAATGCCAGGGATCATTCCAATGAAGTTGTTGTGGTGCTTGGAAAGGTATCTTTAATAACTGAGGCATATCATCTAAGTAGTGATCTAATGAAAATACTATGTAGGCAGTATGCCAAATAATGGTACAAAATAAATATTACATCAGGCACAGAGGGGGCCTACTGATGCCTGTTGCTCCCACAGGTCACGCCAACCTCATTGGAAGCTACAGTGCTAAAATAAAAGCAGGGCTGCAGGAATGCTCACCGAGCCCACGGGGAAGATAGTACGCACAGAAGGAGGAGTACTGGACTCCAAGTGTGGGTGAGCCAAGAGTACAGTTGTGTGTTGTGTGTATGTGGGTCGGTGTTTGTGTATGTGCGCATCTGTGTGTGTCAGTGTATGTTTTTGTGTGCATCTCTGTGTGACAGTGTATATACGTGTACCTTTGTGTGGCAATGTATGTGCAATTGTGCATATGTGAACATGCACCTGCATATAACACCAACATTACACACCCCTGCACTCAAATTCTGACACTGCACACAAATGCACCCCTACTTTCAAACGCTAATACTACACAAAATTGCACCCCTGCATTCAAATGCCAGTATTCAAATAACAGTATAAAGAAGAATATCCCTGCATTCAAACACCAATACTGTACACAAAAACTGCCATCTGTGCAAACATCAATACTACACATAAACACACCTCTGCATTCAAATACTAACACTATAAAATATACACACCAGCATTCAAACACACTACGTATTCGAGAACAGTTTAACCCTCCTGCCACCATAACCACGTTATTTACATTACATTGTGATGGTGCCTAAACTGTTCCTTTAACACCTCTAGTCTGATAAATTAAGATATATGTGCTAACTCACAGACCCTTATATCACGGGGAATTGATTATCAGTGTCAGTGTTAATTCCTATTAACCCATGAGCACACAATGCACACTACAGCCACTCTTTACACGCTGCAGTAGCATGCTGTAATAACCTGTATAGGGCATTTTTAGGAAGCTGTCTGGGCAGAGATGACATCAAGTTCCTTGCAAGTTGCAAATACCCATACGAAGAGGATTTGACCTTTTCTATAAATGTATTTTTCATTTCTGCTGTATATGAGATAAAAGGCATTTCTTATTCTGTGCTATTATTCTGAAATATTGAAGAATGAAGTATACTATAGAATTAAAATTCTATTCATCCAATAACATTATTGTAAATGAAAACTTAAAATTGCTGTGGAGGTATACCTGAAATCGGTATAATTATGCACATTTACACAATCTATACACCAAATCGATGTTTTATCATACATGTGCTATCTATATATATATTCTATGTTTCAAATACATGGTATGTTATTGTATTTATTTTTAAACAAACAAAGAAACTTGGCAATAAAGTAAAAAAAAAAAAGACACAAAGGGAGAAAGAAGAAAAAGAAGGGAAACAAAAAAAAGTTGTTCATATCTGACAAGAAAAGGGAGCGATCAAAAACCCTCATTCATTCCTAATGGTTCATTAACATTTAACACAAAATAATGCATTCAAGGCCTTTTTATATGTCTGCCCTTGTCTCACCGTAGATACATTGTCTATCACCCATAACCTAAATGCGTAACACTGTGTCATGCCCTTAGAAAATGTTTTTTACAGGTAAGTCAAGTGTAACAGTCCTAAACATAGAACAGGGATCGGGAAACCTCTCCTTAACCTATTGCACTGCCTTTCTTACACATCCTTGTCACAATGGGACTTCAGAATGTAAACTACGCAGCATGAATCACATGTAAAATACCTTCCGACGTTGATGACACTAACAGACAAGATCTTGTCCGCTGATAGCCTGGTAGGGCTAAAAATTATAATAGAGGTCTATTACCAGAACTGATGTATGCTTAGTTTGTAAACTACACATCCTTGTTACCCACAACTAGACAGGAGTCGAAGTGACTCACATTTGTCACAGAGAATGAAAGACATAACAGACAGTTGATACATATCTTGAGAAAATGCTGGGCAGTGCTTAAAACAAACATTGTAGAGTTTCAGGTGATTCCATGCATGGTTTGTAAAACCAGGGTGATCGTAAGGACCTTGATGGCAAAATTACGAAAGAAACAGATGTCCGGACATTTTATGGCTTGATAAAGACTCATTGGAGTCGAAACATTGACTCTCGGAGTTCAATACAATTTGTAATGGATTTACCACTAAGTGCTAGGACATCTGTTTCTTTTGTACTTTGAATTTGAGGTTATGCCACCTTGGTCTATCAGGTACGTTGGGAGTATTCCAACATAATACGAGTGTAGCTCCTGGATTTTGTTCAATAAACATGATGGTAAAATTAGACTGTAAAATTATATTACATGACTCTGGCCTGTTCTACAGTAACCCAAGGAATGGAAAGTATCCACACAATAACTATGTGGAATGTAAGAGTGTCATTAAAGGTCTCAAAGTAATTTAGCCTATAATCACTGACTAAAACATCAAGGGATATGTTACATGTGATTCAGCCCACATAATGTACACATTTTAGTTTCTGCAGAACCTGGTATATGTGGGGGTTGCCAAACTTGATTTACCTGTACCGACACATTCTGTAGTGGCACAACACCATATCATGCAGATTAGGTTTCAGGTGATGACCCATGGACCCTGCAGAGAAGAGGAAATATATAGAGGGAGATTTGTCAGTGCCGCTGAAACTATTATGTATAATTATTACCTAATTTTAAGCGCAATTTATAAAGTGACAGTCTTTGTTTTTCCATATGCTGTTTGTTTTGTGCCCCAACAGTAATTTATAATATACATCACTTTTTGGGTAACACAATGGATTGATAATCTTTCCACCACTTTTTCTGACAGTAAGTGTTATTTTCACTACTCTTTGTTTTCCACCACTCTAAATATGGCAGCCTTCTTGAATGGAATTTTTATTTTGGGGAGTTATCAAAGATAAGGTTTTTCACGCACAGTTAATGATTCGACTAGTAAAAGAAGCATGTCAAGAAATTAATGCCAGTAAAGAACTTTGTACCAAAGTGTGTGTGAGTGTAAAAATTAGATAATAGCAATGTGTAAATGTGAGAGCCACCAATTTGCAAACATAAGAGATTGTACTTACCGGTAATTGTTTTGTTATTCAATAAAATATTATTTAAACTGCATACCTAATATTATTATATTTACCTATTATTTAAACTGTATACCTCTGTATAAAGAGATTAAAGGGACACTATAGACAGCCAAACCACTTCATCTCATTGAAGTGGTCTGGGTGCCATTTACCTGTAGTTTTAAGCCTGACATACTGACAGCCTCTAGAGGCGCTTCTGCAAAATAGCCAGAGTCAAACTCTGCTATTTTTATCAGATGCACCCATGGAGTCCATCTGATTGGGACAGCTTGGCATTTTGCCGTGCATGCACAATTGCCTCCCAGTGTTTTCCTATGGGAAAACATTGGATTGGCTGAGATCACCAATCTCAATAATCTCAGTCATGGAGGCGGGACACTCGCGGAGAGTGCACTGTGGAGTGGGAGAAAAGTGTTCCTTTAAATGTGACTTAGTTGGAGATCTGTTTTGACTCCAGATGTTTTGGCATAACAACACTGAGTTTTGCACATTCTCAGTATTTTAATAAATTATGTTTTGATTCATATAAAGGTTGTATTTGACCTGGACCCATTGCTCACTGTGCCAGAAAGGGGGTAATTGTAACAGGAGCAAGCTCTCAAAAGAGCTAAGTGATTAAAGCTCACGGGAGTATGCAGTACATAGCAATCCCCAGTGTGGATATAGCTGTCCCCTCCAATCACGAGACAAGACTACGTGTTGAGGGTCAAGAAGAACTCTGGTTTAATGACACACACTCTGCTTTTATGCAATTCTCCCCTGCAAGGGAGACGCCCACATACAATTATTATTGCCCACTGTGCCAGAAAGGGGGTACACCTGAGGAGGCCCATAAAATCCAATATAATCACCTGTGGTTGCTATATCTTTCACGAAAGACCTCTAAGTACAGGACTGCCTTCAAATTCGATTTCAATTCCTGGTTTAGCTAATAAACCCAAATATATATATTAAGTAAGCAAATTCTCTTAAACCAGATGTAACATGATGTCATTACGTGGAATCAAATAAAACCACCGTAACTTAAAAAAATATTATCAGACTATTATTATACAATATATTAGAATTTGCTCAGTGGTTTCATTCCATTTGTTTAGTGTATTTAACAGAACAGATGCATCTCCCTCCCATCTTTTATTTAAGCCCACTGCTGTCTCTGCCTCTATATACACTGAGAATGTTTAGTTTTTTCTTCAAAACATCCCCTCTCTCTTTCCACCCCCATGACCTCCCTTTCCTTACTGGCTGAGACTGTGCGCATGCTTCAGTCCAATCAAACGCTTCTCTATGGCAGCGATACCGTGGACGGGATTGTGGAAACCAAACTTTAGGGTTTTTGACTGGCGTGGATTCAAGGTAAGTTTATTACTTTATGTGTAGGTTTTAAAAGGGGTAACTCATGAACAATGGCCAGTAGGGCATGGTAAACTGAAGTAAAGGATTTTATCAAAAGGATTAGAGTAATAAATATATAATATAAATTTGCTCCTCTTATTTTTTCCACTGTATTGGATACTTCTCCTCACTTTATCTGTGAACCAAGTGGCGAAGGGCACTTTGTCACACCTTGGTAGTACCCAGTTATCTAACCTCATTAATCTGGCACTGCACATCTATCCTGCCCTGGCACCGCCTGGATCTCTACCCTCACTAAGCTGGCAATGCCCACCACTCCTTCCCTGGCACTGCCTAGTTCTCTACCCAGGGCCGGTGCAAGGATTTTTGCCGCCCTAGGCAAACGAAAAATTTGCCGTCCCCCTCACCCCCCCCAATGTGACATTACAATGCCTCACCCATATGATCTGCCATATGAACTAACGCCAGTGCTGCACACAGTGTGTGTTTACATTAAAAAGGCTAGAGACACCGTGTAACGGAATGCAGTATAGTAGTATACGATATCCGTTGGTATATCCAGGAAATCCACAGTCAGAGTAGAAAGCAAGGCAATATTCCCAATCCTCCCAATAACCGGACGAAACACAGTTTGGGAGTCAACTAACTCGGTTTATTCACAAGCAGCGTATTTATGCAGTTCCCCATGCAAGGGGTTTCCATACAGATAATCCAGGGGATTTCTCCCAACATGCATCGTGACTTTCCCAACAGGCATTGCTGCACGAGAAGGATACTCCCACTAAAATGGACGATTAAGTGGATTATCCCCTCGTGCAGCAAAACCGACAATTGACATTAAAATACATAATTCACATAATACTCGGTACTTTGGAATAACCGAACGTTCGGTAGATAGCTGGGGTCGGAGCGCACATTTTGTGAGAATACCGCTCTGATCCCAGCTGAATTAACCAAACGCCGCACATAATACAGTTAAACATTAAAGTGGGTTTAAAAGTACCGAATAAGTACGGGACACATAATGTACCGAACGCGGAACTCCCGAACGCTCTGGAAGTCCAGCGGTGTTCGGATCATTGAGTAGCCGTTTTCAGTTCCAGGCTCTCGACGACCGAACACCGCTGCAGAGACAAAGGATCCAAGATGGCCGACCGCCGCATGGTCGGTAGTCGAACGACGGCCACCTAGGAGAGCCCTTAATTACCGATTGCAACAATGTTGCAATCGGTTAATTGGTGCCACACGACCTGTGAATGTGTGGTCTACCTGGGGAGTCCACATTCGTACGGCGAACGGCCAGGATAGCCGTGTTTCGCCGTACGAATGCTTTGTATGCTGGCAGCATACGGCTGCCAGCATGCGAACGGCCATAGGACAATACATATACATTTAACGTTACACAGTATACCTTCAGCCTACAGACAACCTGTAAGGAATATAGTTCAGAAGTGGCTAGGTTTGCCACAATGCTCCCCCAGAACCAAGCCGGCATACACAGTCCAGACACACGGTTTAGCCACACCAACGGGTTGTGATCTGTGAGTAAGGAAAAAGGTTGTCCGTACAAATATGGCTGTAACTTTTTAAGGGCCCACACCACGGCCAGGCATTCTTTCTCGATGGCGGCGTAGCTCACTTCCCGGGGTAGCAACTTGCGGCTTAAATAGGCTACGGGGTGTTCTCCGCCATCGGCTCCCACTTGGCTCAGTACTGCCCCCAATCCAAACATTGAAGCGTCTGTGTGAACAAGAAATCTTTTAGTTGGATCAGGAGCAGTTAACACAGGAGCATTAGTGAGAGCTGTCTTGAGTCGTTGGAATGCCTGCTCACACTCTGGGGCCCAGACAACCAGTCGGGGAAGGTTCTTTTTCGTCAGGTCCGTTAGGGGTTTGGCCAGGGTGCTATAGTCGGGAACAAACTTCCTGTAATAGCCGGCCGTCCCTAAGAACGCCAGCACCTGGGTCTTAGTCCTGGGGGTAGGCCACTTGGCTACGGCCTCAATCTTGGCTGGCTCGGGCCTCTGCTGCCCACACCCTACACGGTGGCCCAGATACTGCACCTCGGCCATACCTATGTGGCACTTGCTAGGTTTTAGCGTTAACCCAGCCTCCCCAATGCGATCTAGGATCGCCCCTATGTGGTGTAGGTGGTCTTCCCAGGTCTGGCTAAAGATGGCTATATCATCTAGATAGGCACAGGCATACTCCTGAAAACCGTCCAGTAGCCGATCTGCCATCCGCTGAAAGGCATGACCTTGAACTGGTACAGGCCAAACGGGGTGACAAACGCCGACTTGGGGATGGCGTCATCGGCTAGAGGGATCTGCCAGTACCCCTTACACAAGTCAATGGTAGTGAGATACTGGCCCCGTGCCATCTTATCTAACAGCTCGTCTATCCGGGGCATCGGGTAGGCATCAGACACCGTTTTGTCATTTAGCCTCCGGTAGTCAACACAGAATCGGGTGGTGCCATCCTTTTTAGGTACCAGGACTACCGGCGATGCCCAGGGGCTATCGGAGGGTTCGATAACCCCTAGCTGCAGCATTTCGTCTAGTTCGGCTTTCATATGGGTACGGACTGATTCCGGAACCCTATATGGAGCCTGGCGCATAGGTAGCTGTCCCGGGGTCTCCACTCGGTGGGTGGCTAGCGGAGTGTATCCAGGTAAATTGGAGAAGGTAGTCCCTTTGGCTACAATCAGCGCTTGTACCTGGGCACGCTCCTGGGGGCTTAGCTGCTCCCCCAGCTGAACTCCCCGGGAGGGCTCTATCTGTTCCTCGGGTTCTAGTAGGTCAGGTAAGGGTAAGTTCTCCTGATCCTCTAAGGAGGAGGCACAGATTGCCGTCACATCCTCGATCCTCTCATGGTAGGGCTTGAGCATGTTCACGTGGAGCATGCGTCTCTTCCCTACCCCTGAGCAGGGGCCGATCACATAGGTAGTGTCGCATCGCTGCTCCACTACCTGATATGGGCCTTGCCAGATGGCCTGCAGCTTATCTGTGCGGACGGGTTTTAAGATCAAAACCTTCTGTCCCACCTGAAAGCTGCGGTCCCTAGCTCCTCTATCGTACCAGCGTCGCTGGCGTTGCTGGGCCGCCTGGAGGTTGGTGTGTACAGCCTGAGTTAGCGCCTCCAGACGGTCCCTGAACTCCAGGACGTATGATATGATAGGGGTTTAGTTAGTGGTACTCTCTCCCTCCCAGTGTTCCCTAATTAAGTTCAAGGGTCCCCGCACTCTCCTTCCAAATAGTAGTTCAAACGGGGAGAATCCTGTCGACTCCTGGGGAACCTCTCTATAGGCAAAGAGTAGGTGAGGCAGAAACCTCTCCCAGTCTTTGTGGGTCTCCCCGAACGTCCGAAGCATCTGCTTCAGTGTCCCGTTGAACCTCTCACATAGCCCATTGGACTGGGGGTGGTAGGCGGAATTAACTATTGGCTTAATGCCACACACCTTCCACATATGTTGGGTAACTTCGGCCGTAAATTGGGTACCTCGGTCCGAGATGATCTCTTGGGGAAACCCTACTCGGGAAAATACCTTCATTAATGCTTCCGCTACGGTCTCAGCGTGGATATTAGAGAGGGCCACAGCTTCGGGGTACCTGGTGGCGTAGTCTACTATAGTTAAGATATATCTTTTGCCAGAGGGACTGGGTTTTGGCAGGGGCCCTACGATATCCACCGCTACTCGGCTGAAGGGTTCTGCGATGATGGGTAGGGGACATAGCCTGGCCTTGTGGCGATCCCCTCGTTTACCTACACGCTGGCAGACGTCGCAGGAGGTGCAATACTGGCGCACATCCTGAGAGATCCCGGGCCAGAAGAAGGCATGTGTCAAACGGTATCTGGTACGAGTCATCCCTAGGTGTCCTGACAAGGGGATGTCATGAGCAATTCTCAGCAGCTCCTGTCTATACTTCTGGGGTACCACTAGCTGTTTATTAGTTAAGGTGACAGACCCCCCCACATCTTTTGCCGTGACACGGTATAGCAACTCTTTCTCCCAGATGAACCGCTCCCCCTCTAACCCTGCTTGGTCTGTTTGTGCCCGGTCCCTATATACTTGGAGGGTGGGATCGGTCTGGACTTCGGTCGCAAAGGTAGTCGGGGTATCCCAGGACATGGGGGTCAGTTGGGGAACATGGTCTCTTACCTGAGCCTCAGAGTGTATCGGTGTAGCCGTGGTGCGAGCCTGTTGCCGGGTGGTTACGGGGTGAGCCTCCTGGTACGGAGCCTGGGGGATAAAAGCGGAAGTCATTTGGCCCAAGTCATTCCCCAGCACAACATCTGCAGGTAAATTCTGCATCAGCCCCACTTCCACAGTCCCCTCTCCCATACCCCAATCCAAATGAACTTTGGCAGTAGGTAGCCGGTATACTGCTCCCCCGGCCACCCGTACTGCCACGGAGCCGCCAGTGTGGGTTGCGCCTGGTACCAAATGTGGTGCAACCAAAGTTAAAGTGGCTCCCGAATCCCGGAGCCCTTGTACCTCCTTCCCCTCCAGGGTTACTAACTGCCGATGATGTTGTCGGTTGTCGGTGGCTCGGACTGACATTACTTCGTGCAGCACCCCTAGAGGCTCCTCAATTTGAGCGCTCAGCAATTCTTGGGTGGCGGGTGCTACCTGGTAATGGTGCGCAGCAGCCCTGGGTGCCAAATTTTGTCGCACCTGATTCCAAGCTTGCCGGCTCCGGTTTTGGGTGCACTCTCGAGAAATGTGCCCCCACTGCTTGCAGGTGTGACACTGAATGTTAGCCCGGCCGTTGTATCGGGAGGGGGGTGGTGGAGTATTCAGTGCCGGCCTGTGCAGGGGTACGGTGGGGCCGGTAGGGATAAAATTATTGGGTGGCCCTGTAATCCGAGGGAGAGTCTTATTTTGGGCACCGTGATGCCTCCTGGCATCAAAATGCTGATCCGCCAATCTAGCGGCTTCGGGTAGGGTGAGTGGTTTACGGTCTCTCACCCATTCTTGTGCTTCTGGGGACAAACCATTAAAAAACTGTTCCAGCAGCATTAACTGCCTCAACTCCTCCATGTTAGTAGCGTTGCTGGCCTGTATCCAGCCTAGTGATGCTTGGTCCAGCTTGTGCGCCCATTCGGCATGAGAATCTTTCTCAGGCTTGCGCAAGCCCCGGAATTTCCGCCGGTATGCCTCTGGGGTAATAGCATACCTCTCCAAGATCGCCCTCTTTACTTTAGGGTAATCTTTGCTGTCCTCTCGGGGTACAGCACGGTAGGCTTCAGCTGCCCTACCCGATAATTTGCCTGCCAGCAGCGGCACCCATGTTGCGGGTTCCAAATCGTGCAAATCGCACAGCCGCTCAAAGTCCTGCAAATACCCATCAATTTCGTCCTTTTCTTCACAAAACGCTTTGAATGCGTGATGTGGGACTTTGGGCTTTACCTGTCCGTAGGTGGAGGCAGTAACAGACTCTGCCCTAGGCGGTGTCGCTGGTGTGCTGGTTGCCATCAGATAATCCTGTACATCCGATACCATCACGGTCAATATTTCCAGCGGTACTGGTTGCGGTAGGAACGCCAACCTGGTTCGTAGCTCTTTTTGGAATGGGGTCTCGTCCATGGCTGGTGGGGGTGTAGCGCTGCGGGCTCTGTCTCCCTCCATCAGTTCAGCGATCAGCACAGCCTTAGATTTGTTGCTGGCTATCTTACCCCTGGCTTCCAGTAGTTCTTTTAAAGTCTGTCGTTTCAGTATGGTATAATCAATCTCCATACGAATTGCCCTTGCTTTCCTTGTTCGGTAGTTCCAGTTTACACGAACGCTGCTTTTTCGGCTGTAAGGTTCGGATCCCGTCGCTTGCCACCAATTGTAACGGAATGCAGTATAGTAGTATACGATATCCGTTGGTATATCCAGGAAATCCACAGTCAGAGTAGAAAGCAAGGCAATATTCCCAATCCTCCCAATAACCGGACGAAACACAGTTTGGGAGTCAACTAACTCGGTTTATTCACAAGCAGCGTATTTATGCAGTTCCCCATGCAAGGGGTTTCCATACAGATAATCCAGGGGATTTCTCCCAACATGCATCGTGACTTTCCCAACAGGCATTGCTGCACGAGAAGGATACTCCCACTAAAATGGACGATTAAGTGGATTATCCCCTCGTGCAGCAAAACCGACAATTGACATTAAAATGCATAATTCACATAATACTCGGTACTTTGGAATAACCGAACATTCGGTAGATAGCTGGGGTCGGAGCGCACATTTTGTGAGAATACCGCTCTGATCCCAGCTGAATTAACCAAACGCCGCACATAATACAGTTAAACATTAAAGTGGGTTTAAAAGTACCGAATAAGTACGGGACACATAATGTACCGAACGCGGAACTCCCGAACGCTCTGGAAGTCCAGCGGTGTTCGGATCATTGAGTAGCCGTTTTCAGTTCCAGGCTCTCGACGACCGAACACCGCTGCAGAGACAAAGGATCCAAGATGGCCGACCACCGCATGGTCGGTAGTCGAACGGCGGCCACCTAGGAGAGCCCTTAATTACCGATTGCAACAATGTTGCAATCGGTTAATTGGTGCCACACGACCTGTGAATGTGTGGTCTACCTGGGGAGTCCACATTCGTACGGCGAACGGCCAGGATAGCCGTGTTTCGCCGTACGAATGCTTTGTATGCTGGCAGCATACGGTTGCCAGCATGCGAACGGCCATAGGACAATACATATACATTTAACGTTACACAGTATACCTTCAGCCTACGGACAACCTGTAAGGAATATAGTTCAGAAGTGGCTAGGTTTGCCACACACCGGAACCACTTCATTAAGCTGAAGTGGTTCTGGGGACTATAGTGTCCCTTTAATGTGAGGTTAATTAGAGATTAGTGTCACTAATAATATACTAGATTGCCTACTTACAACCAGATGAGGATGATGATGGGCTCTAGCTGCAGTCTGGCTCCACTGGTCTGGTGTAGAACCGGATCTCTGGAGGCTGTTTGTAACTGCGGTCACAAAATTTAATGTTCTGGGAGAACAGGAAGCAGCTCCATTTTTTGGGGCCCCTTACACAGCTCAAGGTCTGGGCCCCAGGGCCTGACTGTGAGTATGCCCATAAGGTCCACCTATATGTTCCACCCATTAAATTTGCTCACAGGGAGTGTAGTGTGTAGGTGATGTGTTATGTGTTATTGTAGAGGATCTAATGTGTGTGCTTATGGAATGTAGTGTATAGGCATACCAGTTTGTGTAGGTGATGCAGTGTGTTTGTGTGTAGTGGAAGCAGTGTGTGTTTGTGGTTATGTGTAAGGGATACATTGTGTGAATCTGTGTTTGTATGTATAAGGGATGCAAGGTGTTGCATTATAAGCGATCTGTAAGTGTGTGCATTGAGTGTATGTAAGAAATGCATTGTTTCTGTGTGTATGTAAGAGAGGCAGTGTGTGTGTGTTTGCATGTGTCTGTAAGGGATGCATTGTGTGTTTCTGTGTATGTATAGGGATGTATTGTGTGTGTGTGCGTGTAGTGTGAAAGAGCTCTCCCTTCTGTCCCTTAGAGCTCTCCCCTGCCCCTTAGTGGTCTCTCCTCTCCCCCCCCCCACCCTCCCTTGGGGGTCTCTTCTCACACCCACCCACCCTCCCTGTGTTCTCCTCACCTCCCCTTCTCCTCACCTCCCCTTCTCCTCATCTCCCCTTCTCCTCACCCCCTCTCCTGTGTGTCTTCTCACCTCCCCCGTGTTCTTCTCACTCCCCCCTCCCTGTGTTCTTCTCACCACCCCTTCTCCTCACCCCCTCCCTGTGTTCTTCTCACTCCCCCTCCCTGTGTTCTTCTCACTCCCCCCCTCCCTGTGTTCTTCTCACTTCCCCCTCTCCTCATCCCCCTCTTCCTGTGTTCTTCTCACTCACCCTCCCTGTGTTCTTCTCACCCCCTCTCCCTGTGTTCTTCTCACCCCCCTCTCCCTGTGTTCTTATTACTCCCCCCTTTCTTCTTACTCCCCCTCCTCCCTTTCTTCTTACTCCCTCCTCCCCCTTTCTTCTTACTCACCCCTTTCTTCTTACTCCCCCCTCCTCCCTTTCTTCTTACTCCCCTCTCCCCTCTTCTTCTTACTCCCCCCTCCCCCTTCTTCTTACTCCCCCCTTTCTTCTTACTCCCCCTTTCTTCTTACTCCCCCCTCCACTTGTCTTCTTCTTACTCCCCCCTCCACTTGTCTTCTTCTTACTCCTCCTTCCCCCCTTTCTTCTTACTCCCCCCTCCCCTCTTCTTCTTCTTACTCCCCCACCCCTCTTCTTACTCCCCCTCCCCCTTCATACTCCCCCTCCACTTGTCTTCTTCTTACTCCCCCTCCCCCCTTTCTTCTTACTCCCCCCCTCTTCTTACTCCCCCATTCCCCCTTTTTACCCCCCTCCATTTGTCTTCTTCTTAACCCCCCTCCCCTTGTTTTCTTACTCCCCCACCTTCCCTCTTCTTCTTACCCCCCCTCCCCTCGTTCTTACCCCCCTCCCCCAGTTCTCATCCTAACCTCACCTCCCCTGTAGCGTGGCCGAGGTCCTCTGCGGTCCGCGGTACAGGAGTTTCAGTTTCCTGTACCCGGACGGACTGATAGGAAGTGCACACTAAATGTGCACTTCCTGTCAGTCCGGCCGGGTCGCGGACTGGAGAGGAGCTCGGCCACGCTACAGGGGAGGTGAGGCAGTGTGGCAGCCGCCTGATCGCTCTCTATAGAGCGCTCAGTTGGCTGCAACATTTAAAGGGCCGGCGATGGGGGCGCAGGGCGCCCCCTCCTATATGGCACCCTAGGCGGCTGCCTTGTTCACCTTATAGGAAGCGCCGGCCCTGTCTCTACCCTCTCTTCCCTGGCTCTGCTGCCTGTCCTACTCCTAAATCGCTACTTTGAATCCTTTGTAACACATGCAGTCTGCACTTGTTGTCAATGTAAGTGGTTAGTGGTCACTATAGTGTCATATACCCAGTTATGCCAGACCAGTCTAGTTTGCAATTAAAGCCTTTGTTGCTAGTGATGGGGATCTGCTAACAATATTACTATGCTGTGGATGCCCCTGGTGCCAGTGGATTGCCCAGTGTATTACAATAACTTTTATACACCTGTGCCCCTCAGACAGGCTTGTTTTTCAGGGTTGGTATGTTAGAGGTTAGTATACACAGCACAGCTCAGAATTTAGTTTCGTTTCATGTCTAATGGTGCCACCCACCTGCCTGCACGTCTGCCCAAACAGCCGGCCAGCAGCCCCACTGGACCTTAGGTAAAAAATTCACCCAGCTCTCCCAAAGGTAGGGAGGCTGGGTGAATTTAAATAAAAAAATTAATAAAAAATCTGTGAGTGTTGAGGGCAAATTTGTGTGTGTGTGTGTATGTCTGTCAGTGTATGTGAGTGTCTGTCTGTCAGTGTGTGTCTGAGTGATTGTGTGTGTCTGTGAGTGTTTGTGAGTGAGTGAGTGAGTGTGTGTGTGTCTGTCAGTGTATGTCTGTGAGTATGTGTGTGTGTCTGTTATATGTACTTGTAATGGACACCTTCCGTTGATGGATGCTCCTAGCGCTTCCTGAGGACTCCAAGCACTGCAGCAGAGACCACAACCACCACAGACTCCACAACCGCCGTAGCTTAACTGGAGTCTCGCCGTCTTCCTTCCACCCTGTGTGAACCTCCAGCATCCAGGACCGTGTGGGAAAGACCTCTCCTCCAAGGAGAGCGTAACAGGAGCAAGCTCTCAAAAGAGCTAAGTGATTAAAGCTCAAGGGAGTATGCAGTACATAGCAATCCCCAGTGTGGATAAAGCTGTCCCCTCCAATCACGAGACAAGACTACGTGTTGAGGGTCAAGAAGAACTCTGGTTTAATGACACACACTCTGCTTTTATGCAATTCTCCCCTGCAAGGGAGACGCCCACATACAATTATTATTGCTCACTGTGCCAGAAAGGGGGTACACCTGAGGAGGCCCATAAAATCCAATATAATCACCTGTGGTTGCTATATCTTTCATGAAAGACCTCTCCACATACAATTATACATTACCCAATCACACAATGGTTACATCCCACAGATTCCCTCCCCTTAGCCTGAGAAGTAACCCAATTATACGTACAATTTAAAACTTACTGTTTACCCAACTTTCATAACTCTAAAACCATACATCCAATATTAATAACAGTCACATTCCAAATACAAACATACCCAAAAATCATTCTAATCCGTTCAGCCATTCGGGAGATAGGTATAAGTCCTTTATGACCGACCGCAAGCACATTTTCATGCCCAAAACTGTTCCATGGATTTGGGCTGTGCGGGCGGTCTATTTTACACAGAGAAAATGACTAAGTCCCATTCGAACTTGCGTTCGAATCTTCGAACGGGACTTAGTCTCCAGCCGCGGTGTCGAAGTAATGTAGAAGGTACGGGCCAGCGGTGTTCGTGCAATTGGGTAGCCCGAAAACAGTTCCATAGATTTAGCTGCACACACCGCTGACCGCGTTCGAATAAGTTAAAATGGCCACGCCGCCACGTGTTCGTTTGTCGAATGGCGGCCACTTCGACGACTTCGGCACTTCGACTGCAACACTGCTCCAAAGTATTTAAATGGCCAGGAACAGCATTATAAAAATCCATTATGCCCAAATGCAGTTCTTAAAGGGCAATACATCCCAGGGCCATAGTCGCAAAGCAGGAGGCTAGCAATCAGTCCTCTCCAATGCCCAGTGGCAAATGGCAGTTTGTCACAGTACTGTTCGGGAACCGAACCAACTCAAGAACTGCGGACCACCTCTAGGCTTGTTAACCCTGGTAACCTCTCCTGACATTTCAATTATCGTGTGTTCTAATTGTGCAGCTGGGTGGCCGCTGTTCGTATGCACGAACACATGGGAACTGTGTTGGCATCCATCTTTTTCACGGGAATGCAGGCAGCGGTGTTTGGGCGTTGATCGCATGGAGCTAAAATTGGACACGGAAACTCCCAAACACTGCAGAACTTAGACGAACGCCTGCTTCCTTCCCATACATGTCAGGAGAGCACCATTCGGTAGGTTTGCTCGTATGAACCAAACGAACAAACGCTACTAAATAGCCAGAGTGTGCATTCAGTATTTCTTTCGCATGGAACTCCCGTAGATGGCCGGCAAAAGTACAAAACGCCCTAAAACTGTTTTGGGCATATGACCATGTGGGTGGCCAGTGAGAACTTTACCCCAGTGGCGTTTTGGCTGTGTTCGTGGGATCTGAGAGCTTTTCGGACATGTTGGGCGCTCAGATCCATGTTATCCAAGGATGTGTAAGCTATGGGGGTTCCTCTATGCGAAATGTGTATTTTTGTGTGTTTTCTATCATTTGTCAATTTATGCTTAGTCATGGTGACATGACATTTTGGGGACATTTTGTGGGTGTGCTTATGGGAGTGTCATGGGCGTGTTTGCTGTGTCCCTGTATTGTATAAAAGCAGGCCACTGAGCCTGTATTAAACAGATCTTTTTATTAAGTCTAGGCTAATGTTTGGGCTCTTGGGAGCTATATTAACTACTATAATCACTACTGCGCTTGGGACTTTATTGGGATTCTTCACGGATGTACTCAGCCTGAGTATAGGGGGTCCATTACATGTGTGTATGTCAGTGAGTGCATGCGTGTCTGTCAGTGATTTTGTGTTTCTGTCAGTGTTTGTCTGTGAGTGAGTCAGTGATTATGTGATCTGTCAGATTGTGTCAAATCAGTGAGTGTGTGTGCATGTCAGTGTATCAGATCCAAATACACAACTGGCAGTATGTATATGCATATACACGTATCATAATGAGGGGCGGGGCTATTATGGCCGGCACATGAAACGCTGGAAACATGAGGAGGACTTCTGGACTGTTCCCCAACCTCCTGCAGTATGTCATAAGCATGTGGCACAGCGTGTGCCAACACATAAGGTACCCTGACAGGACTCTCCCCCCCCCCCTTTGAGAAATCCCCACCGGGTGGAAGAAACCAGGACTGGAAGGAAAAAGGGAATGGAAAGAGCAAAGAAGACGGGGAGCATGGACATCAGAACTGTCAACCCAAGACATATCCTCTGGACCATAACCCTTTCAATCCAGAAGATATTGCAGTCTACCTCTTGACACCTGGGAATCAAGAAGAGAATGAATCTCATATTCCTCCTGGCCCTCAACTTGAACTGAAGACAAAGTAACAACTGGACGTGTAAACCTATTACAAGTCAAAGGCTTCAATAATGACACATGGAATACATTGGGTATACGCAAAGCAAGAGGTAAGTCGACACGATAAGCCACAGGGTTGACATGCCTAATCACCTTGTATGGGCCTGTAAATATAAGTGCAAACTTCATGGATGGTACTTTCAGACATATATGTTTTGTACTCAGCCAGACCTTATCACCTGGATAAAAGATGGGAACCACAATTATTATTATTATTGGTATTTATATAGCGCCAGCTTATTCCGCAGCGCTTTACAATAAAAGGGGAATTTACCAAATGAGACAATAACAACATGTAACAGGAACAATAGGTAGTTGAGGACCCTGCTCAAATGAGCTTACAGTCTAGAGGAGGTGGGGTATAAAAACAAAACTGGAAGGGTATTGAGAGAGACAGCAAACAGACATGGTTGGAAAGTAGCAGAACTGGAAGTGAGAGTGGAGTGTGACCCTATTGGAGAGAGCGAGGGGAAGGTTTGAGAGATAGAAGTTACTCTTGGAGGCCATAAGCATTCCTGAAAAGATGGTTTTTGAGGGACTTCTAAAAAAGGATTGAAGACTAGGGGAAACTGGATAAAAAAACAGCCCATGGTTTGGAGAAATCAAATCATGCCACACGCTGGGATTCAGCTCTGGAAAAATGTTAATCTATTTTAATGGAGAGCGTTATTGACTTTGAGAGAGAAAATTTACAAGAAGTTAATAAAGAAATAGACACTCTGGTTAATTCCCATTGGCTTGATAAAAAATATTCAGATTACATGAGGAAAGAAAAAGTGATATCTGAAAGAATTGAAAAGCTGGATGATAGAATAGCAGAGACAAAAAATACAAAATATTTGAGAGATAATGATTATAAGTGTAACGGTCTCCATTCCATTAAAAATAAAATGAGCAAAATGATAACTAAGAAAGTTAGTGGAAAGACGTGGAAGAACTTTAACCGCAGTTCAAGAATGGTTTCCATGGGAAATTATAGGAATGTCCATTTTCCTAGGAAAAATACTGACACCCAGACGTCGTGCCTATAAGGATCGAAATTAACAGTATAAATCTCGGGATATCACTGGTTCACAAAACAGCGTTGCTCCCACCCAATATGACTATGCAAGAGAAGAGCACAGATTTAGAAATACTATTGAATCCAGGAAAATAGTTGCTCCATCTACATCTAAGCACCCTGGAAATGATACACAGGATTTTTTAGGGAACGGGCGAGACCCAAAAAGAGGGGAAATAGCAGATTTCTTCCAACCGAGATCACATATACCAAGTCACAACAACAGGTTTGCCCCAATAGAAAGAAATACACCAGGAAAGAGAAGGAGGATGAGCAGCACGACAGAGATATAGACGCAGAAATTTTAGGTATTTTTAATATTTCAGGTTGTCCCGTTACATCCCAAGAAATGTATCTTTTACATAAAGGCCTTAAATTTGCCCCCAATGAAACACCGAACTCATTTCAATTATATATAGACACAGAAATTTATAAGGAAAATGTGCCTTAAAATACTTTTTTTTATTAAGAAAGAGATGGAAGTACAACTAACTGATTCTAATGATGGGATAAAAAAACCCAATTTCAAAATTTAGACCCAAATCAACTTTCTTCCCAAATTATTAAGGCTCCCAAATGGAAGCTTTTCAGAGGATGTTGAACAAAGATTTCAAGGAACTATGAAATGGAACTATGAATGGAATAACCTAACTTAAACTGAATCCTTAACTCTAAACAATTTGAAAGAGAGAAAAGATATAGTGATCAAAAACACCGATAAGGGCGGAGGTGTAGTTGTCATGTCTACTAACTACAACCTTAGTGAAGCTTATAGATTATTAAACGATTAACAGACTTATTTATGATTGAAAATTGACCAAAATATTACATTTAATAAAGAACTTAGGAAGCTATTGGAAGAATCTAAAACCCAGGATCTAATAGATGACAATATTTTTAAATTTCTTTTTCTGGAGTCACCAAGAATACCCACTTTTTACTTTCTACCAAAAGTCCATAAATGTAAAACAGACTACCTGGTAGACCAATAATAAGTGGTATAGAATCACTTACTTCTAAACTCTTAGAATTTTTAGATTTTTTTCTTGCAAAAGTATGCACACAATGCCAATTCGTATCTTAAAGATACTAAGCACCTGATACAAGAGTTAAGAATTTTATATGGACCACTCTAGATGTAATCTCCCTTTATACTATAACAGAACATAAAAAAGGTATTGAGGCAGTGAAATCGACCGCTCTTATCAAAGTGACTAATGACCTAATCTCCGCTAAATCCAAAGGTCACTACTCCATATTAATTCTCCTTGACCTCTCTGCTGCCTTTGACACAGTTGATCATTCTCTCCTCCTTCAAACTCTTCAATCACTCGGTCTCTGTGACTCTGTCCTCTCTTGGTTTTCCTCCTATCTCTCCCAACGCTCATTTAGTGTCTCCTTTTCCAAGGATACCTCCTCCCCTCGCCCTGTCTCGGTTGGAGTTCCCCAAGGCTCTGTCCTTGGTCCCCTTCTATTTTCTCTTTATACTGCCTCTCTTGGAAAACTTATTGCCTCTTTTGGATTCAACTACCACCTGTACGCTGATGACACTCAGATATACCTCTCCTCACCGGACCTCTCCCCGGCCGTCCTGCAACGTGTCACTGCTTGCCTCTCTTCCATCTCTGACTGGATGTCGTCACGCTTTCTCAAACTTAACCTCTCTAAAACTGAACTCCTTGTCTTTCCTCCTCCTAATACTGATCCTCCTCTCTCACTCTCCCTTCAAGTCAGTGATATCCACATGAGTCCATCCCTACAAGCGCGCTGTCTTGGCGTCATACTTGACTCTGGTCTCACCTTTGAGTCTCACATCCAGTTTGTTGCCAAGTCCTGTAGGTTCCAACTCAAAAACATAGCCCGCATCCGCCCCTTTCTTACGCAAGATGCTACCAAGGAGCCTGTCCATGCTCTAGTAATTTCCCGCATGGATTACTGTAACCCTCTCCTGATTGGTCTCCCCAAAAGCCGTACTGCCCCGCTACAGTCTGTAATGAATGCTGCAGCTAGACTGATTTTCCTATCCAGTCGGTCCTCTCACACCTCGCCCCTCTGCCAGTCCTTACATTGGCTCCCTGTATCCTATAGGAGTCAATTCAAAGTGCTAACCCATACATTTAAAGCACTGAACAATTCCAGCCCCTCTTATATCTCTTCACTGATCCAGAGGTATGCCCCTCCTCGTACTCTCCGCTCTGCCCGCGACCACCTCCTGACCGCTGCTCGCACCCGTACGGCCAACTCACGCTTGCAGGACTTCTCACGGGCGGCTCCTCTCCTATGGAATAACTTGCCTACTGCCATCAGACTCTCCCCTAGTCTTCAATCATTTAAGAAGGGCCTTAAATCCCATCTCTTCAGGAAAGCGTATGGCCTCCCAGAGTAATCTCTCCCTTACATACCTGTCCCTATGGGATAGTGCTTTGCTCTCTCCTCCAGCTCTGCTTCACTCCTACTTGATATTTCCTATCCTAATGTTTCTAATACCCCACTTCCTATAGACTGTAAGCTCATTTGAGCAGGGTCCTCTTCAACCTATTATTCCTGTAAGTTTTCTTGTAATTGTCTTATTTATTGTTACATCCCCCCCTCTCAAAATATTGTAAAGCGCTACGGAATCTGTTGGCGCTATATAAATGGCAATAATAATAATAATAATAATAATGATGTGGATAAAAGATTTTTTTTTTCTATTAAAAGCAATGGAATTTATTTTAACTCACAATTTTTTTAGTTTTAATTAAGAATTTTATTTACAGATCAAGGGTACCACCATGGGGACCAAGTTCACGCCAAGTTATGCAAATATTTTTATGGATTTTTGAGAAAAATCTACCATATGGAGTAACAATCCATTTAGCGCGAACTTGGCCCTATGGAAGAGGTACATTGATGACATTTTAATTATATGGAACAGACCACAAGAAAGTCTATATGATTTTATTACTCATATTAATACTAATGGCCTGTCTTTGAAATTTACTCCTAATTTTGGGAAGAAAGAAATTTATTTTTTGGACCTCACTTTATATATAGAACATTCACATTACTAGTGGTCATTATGCACATTGGTTAACGGGGGTTCCTAAAAGTCAATTTGCCCGCATACGAAGAAATTGCACTGACAAAGACATATATTTTAGACAAACGGAGGTTTTAAAAGAAAGGTTTTTAGAAAAAGGCTATTCAAAGGAATTTTTGGAGGAAGAGATCTTGAAAATAGGTCTCAAAGATAGAGAAGAATTACTCCAAAATAATAAACATACTAAGAATAACTCTGACTTTGAATATGCCTTCAATACCAAACACAACTCTAAAGCCTTTGATATTCAACGTATAGTTAAAAAACATTGGGCACTTCTTTTAGAAGACGATTTTTAAAGAACAAAAATACCTCAGAATCCAAAAACCATTTTTAAGAAGGGAAATAATTTTAAAAACATGTTAGCACCGAGCACTTTCCGAAGTGGGATTGGTAGGAGTGAGCACAGTGCTGGCTTTTACACCTGTGGCAACTGCAAGGCGCGTGGGCACTCACATAGAGCCAATAAGTATTTTAAAAGTACACAAGCTTTGGAAGTTTTTAAAGTTAAGGATGGGATCACTCACATGTTGTGTAGCTAATCACGTGTGGATGTGGTGCACAATATGTGGGGAGGACAGGTAGAAAGGCTAAAGAAATTGTTGAAAGACCATATACCTTTTTTGAATCTAGATTTTTTTGAAAGAATACCCTATAACGAACGTAGATAGCTTTTTTCATGGTAATACCATCCTTTCCTTTGAAAAATTAAAACATAAACATGCATATGGAACGGACGCAAACCAAGGGTACGCAGGAGCACGCTATACGTGCCCAAGAAAGGTGGAGGCTTAGGCCTACCGAACTTTATACACTATCACACAGCAGCACACCTGGCACAGATACAGCACTGGCATGTACCACCTGGGAAGAAAAGATGGGTGGATTTGGAACACCTGATCTTTGGATGGGACCACCCACCCCTTTACATGTGGACACCCATACCACACAGACCCCTACCACCGCCAACCGCACCCGCAATCAGCCATGCACTAGACCTATGGGATAAAATGAGAGATAAATATGACCTCTCATCTTTCCTCTCCCCGATGACCCCAATCTGGAGGAACAAACTGTTCCCCCCAGGACTCACCCCCAAACACTTCTCTAAGTTTGAACACAGAGACATATCTAGAATAGGACACCTCTATCAGGGCAACAAAATCATTAAATTCATAGACATTAAAGAGTCATCCTCCCTCACGACGTTTGATCACTTTCGATATATTCAATTTTGCAGTTTTGCAGCAATCCCGAGTATCAAGCAAGCGGGCGCGGCCCCGCTCACCAAATTCGAACGCGAATGCACGATCCACCCAAACAGACAAGGACAAATCTCGGACATCTACATGACCATAGCCAATCACCCCACACAATGCTCCCTTCCATACATATCAGTATGGGAGAAGGATCTCGGCCCACCAACTGAAACAACGGACTGGTCGGACATATGGGAGGCAACAGCCTCCGTTTCCATCTGCGTAACACACACGGAACAAGCGTATAAAATGCTATTCCGATGGTATCTCACACCGCAACGCCTTGCCTCCATGCACCATACACAATCTAACGCCTGCTGGAAACAATGCGGGGAGACGGGGACGTTCCTCCACTGCTGGTGGACGTGCCCGAAATCCGACCGCTATGGCAGATCACCACTCAATTAATTACTAAACTATTGAACAAACCATGCCCCGTAGACCCTTGGGCCCTGCTACTCTCTAAACCTATAGAACCATTCACAAGTTTAGAAAACAAGCTGATCGCCCAAATTGCTCTAGCAACCCGCAGAGCCATAGCGGAGCTCTGGTCAACGACCTGCATTCCGACACAGGAAACGATAACAAGAAAGATAGTAGAGAGCTCACAGATGGACAAACTGACAGCACAACTTCGAGACACTCCCAAACAATTCCACAAAGTATGGGACCCGTGTTTAGAGGGAGATACAACCATCCCATGGTAACCCACCCACATAGAGACGGAACCAGCCAACATTAAGACAAACACCCAAGACACCAACACATGATTCTTAAAAGACACACCACAACTCTAACATCAAACCCAGGGCACCCTCGGTCCCCTCCCGGCCCAACCGTGAGGGCGCCGCAACCCAGGCGTTCACAGGCTGTAACCCTAACCCCAACCCCCCACACCCAGGCCACCTAAACCAACACCAGACACCCTACCCAGTCCCACTCCCCAAGCTATCCACGAAACAAAAGGGAGCAAAGCACACCCACGAACCAGGGAGACACACAGGCAAACACTAAACCACTACCTGAACTGGAGAGACCGGAACAGGGGGACCAAAACCAGGGATCATTGGAAAGACCACAGGATACACCACCTTAGGCACCCCTTGCAACAGGAAACCGACGGGTAAGACAACAGGAACATTAACTGGGCCGCCTAAGGGACCCATCCACGACACCCACAGAGCAAACTACCAAACCCACTGAAACCACAGGCTCAACCCGAAGATACACCTTCGAACGAGTCACTGCACTTAGAACAAAGCATTTGATAGGAGACCAATAGCAACTTTGACGGGATAATACACTATAACCCCACTCGGACACATGACTCGAACAGACTCCCCTCTCCCCACCCTAAAGCATCCTCACAAGGATGAAATATAGGCCTACACAGCCACGGAAAAATGAATGACAAGGGAATAATACATTCAACCTGAACTACAACCCATTGTCAAACTGCTAACATATACAACAGTGCTAAAATGTATAAAAGCGTACCCTGCGATGGTACAAATGTGAGTAGATGGCATTATTATACCCCACCCCTACCCTACCACTCTTCTTTTCTGTATCCCCCTTCCTCAAATACTGGTATTTATACAAAATAAACAAATAAAGAATTGTTGAAAAAACAAACATAAACATGGACGAATGGTTGTAAAGAATAATGCATGTTAATCATTGAAAATTTTTAAGAATTATATAACATACCGGACACTGACAAACACTATAAAGCACTAGAGATAACACCACTAGAAAAAATATTTTTATGTGATCCAAATAGAAAGGGTTTAATATATTTGTGCTATGCACTATACAATGCCAAACCCATAGATAAATTGTATCCAGGGAGACGGAGCTGGGTACACAGTACAGGCTTGAGGAATGGTTTAGTTTTTTTTAAAGCAATAAAAGGGATAATTTTTTACACTGACCACTTCGAAAACCACTACAAAATTTTGTATCGCTGGTAATTGGCTCTGTCTAGATTGCACAATATGAATAACAGGTATTCTGACTGGTGTTGGAGTGACTGTGGAGGTTTGGGAAATATGGCCCATATATGGCGGTAATGTCCCAAAATTGCAAGGAATTGGAGAATGATTAATTATTTAACTGTTGATAGAAACATCGGTATTTTAACTTCAGAGCATTATCAAAAAAAATCCCTGAGTCCGTTAGTAGAACTGATAGAATAATAATAGGCCACATCCTAATTGCTACTACCTCATGCTTGCCAAGGTATTGGAAGTCAAAAAACACACCATCATCTAAAGAAGTCCTGAACTTAATTCTAGATAATAAAGCACATGAATTATCACATAGGAGTAATACACATTCTGTTTCAAAACTAAAATACGATTGGGATAAATGGGAAGAAGAAATTTTAAAAAGTTCATAGTTTGTAATAAAATGATTTAATGTTGAACTATATCATCTGAACTGTTGAGCAGTTCAACTGTAATGTTGAACTGTACAATCTATGTCATGTACATTATTACGTTTCTTATTACAATGGATGGATACCCCTTCTTACTTCCAAGTTTCCCTTTCCTTCCCCTAACAAAATGTTTGTATAATTTGTTGAAAATTTTATAAAACTTTAATAAAAATTATTTCTAGGCTAAAATAAGGAACATACCAATAACATACGTAAAAAGATTTCCACTCATTCGATTCCAGTGCACTGTAACACGTGTCCCTTTTTTAATAATAATCTTAATTTTATAGAACAAGTATATCTTGATGAAAGAGGAGGAGACCTGATGTTAAAATTAAGAAAAAGAGAAGGGTTTTGGATTCACAAACTTAAAACTTTAGAGCCAAGAAGTCTAAACGTTGATTTTGATTGGTTGTGTTTATTAAAATAAGAAATGTATTGTCTTTTTTAGACAATGTTTTTCTATATTCAGGGCCGGACTGGCCCACTGGGATACCGGGAAATTTCCCGGTGGGCCGTCGGCACCTGGGGCCGGGCAGACAGCTGGGGCTGCTGCCCGCTGGTTGAGGGAGGTCTGCTGGCGGCCGCAGGGGGAGCAGGCTCTTCTGTCTCTGCTCCCCCGCCCTCGCGCGCAGCTTAATGAGACCGGGGGTGGAATATGACGTCATATTCCGGCGCCAGTCTCTTTCTAGCACGCGAGGGCGGGGGAGCAGAGACAGAAGAGCCTGCTCCCCCTGCGGCCGCCAGCAGACCTCCCTCAGCCAGCGGGCAGCAGAAGACCTCCCCCTGCGGCCACTAGCCCACCCAGCCGGTCACCCACAGGTAAAATGTGTAATTCTGTCAGTGTCAGTGTGAGTGTATATGTGTGTGTATGTGCCATGGTGTGTGTCTGTCATTGTGTGTGTGTCTGTGTGTCTGTGTCTGTGTCATGGTGTGTGTGTCTGTGTCATGGTGTGTGTGTCTGTGTCATGGTGTGTGTGTGTCTGTGTCATTGTGTGTCTGTGTCATTGTGTGTCTGTGTCATGGTGTGTGTGTATGTGTGTCTGTGTCATGGTGTGTGTGTGTGTCTGTATCATTGTGTGTCTGTGTCATGGTGTGTGTGTATGTATGTTTGTGTCATGGTGTGTGTGTTTGTGTCATGGTGTGTGCCTGTCATTGTGTGTGTCTGTGTTATGGTGTGTGTGTGTGTCTGTGTCATGGTGTGTGTGTGTCTGTGTCATTGTGTGTGTGTGTGTCATTGTGTGTGTGTCTGTGTCATGGTGTGTGTGTCTGTGTCATTGTGTGTCTGTGTCATGGTGTGTGTGTGTGTGTGTGTGTGTGTCTGTGTCAAGGTGTGTGTGTGTCTGTGTCTGTGTCATGGTGTGTGTCTGTCATTGTGTGTGTGTCTGTGTCATGGTGTGTGTGTGTGTCTGTGTCATGGTATGTGTGTCTGTGTCATGGTGTGTGTGTCTGTGTCTGTGTCATTGTGTGTCTGTGTCATGGTGTGTGTGTGTGTGTGTCATGGTGTGTGTGTGTGTGTGTGTCTGTGTCATTGTGTGTCTGTGTCATGGTGTGTGTATGTGTGTTTGTGTCATGGTGTGTGTGTTTGTGTCATGGTGTGTGTCTGTCATTGTGTGTGTGTGTCTGTGTCATTGTGTGTGTGTGTCTGTGTCATGGTGTGTGTGTCTGTGTCATGGTGTGTGTGTCTGTGTCATTGTGTGTGTGTCTGTGTCATGGTGTGTGTGTCTGTGTCATGGTGTGTGTGTGTGTCTGTGTCATTGTGTGTCTGTGTCATGGTGTGTGTGTATGTGTGTCTGTGTCATGGTGTGTGTCTGTTATTGTGTGTGTGTCTGTGTCATGGTGTGTGTGTCTGTGTCATGGTGTGTGTGTGTCATTGTGTGTGTGTGTGTGTGTCATTGTGTGTGTGTCTGTGTCATTGTGTGTCTGTGTCATGGTGTATCTGTGTCTGTGTGTATTTAAAAAGTGTTTTTACTCACCTTTTTTTTCTCCCCATGCCGTGCTGGTCTCCCCTTGACTGGCCCTGCCTCTATGGCTGAGATCATCAAGCATGATGATCTGAGCCAATCCAATGCTCTGCCATAGGATTGGCTGCAAAGGCCCTGATAGTAGGTGCTGCACACTGTGCAATCACGCTGTGCAGCACTGACACAGGAAGCACCTCTAGTGACTGTCTGAGTGACTGTCACTAGAGGTGTCACTAGGAAGCAATGTAAACACTGCATGTGAGTATGCTTAATGTATAATTAAATTAAAAGGACCAATATTATATATTAGAAAAAGCAATATATATATATTACTCAACCATTCCAGTGCACTGTAACACGTGTCCCTTTTTTAATAATAATCTTAATTTTATCGCAATAGAACAAGTATATCTTGATGAAAGAGGAGGAGACCTGATGTTAAAATTAAGAAAAAGAGAAGGGTTTTGGATTCACAAACTTAAAACTTTAGAGCCAAGAAGTCTAAACGTTGATTTTGATTGGGTGTGCTTTTTAAAATAAGAAATGTATTGTCTTTTTTAGACAATGTTTTTCTATATTCAGGGCCGGACTGGCCCACTGGGATACCGGGAAATTTCCCGGTGGGCCGTCGGCACCTGGGGCCGGGCAGACAGCTGGGGCTGCTGCCCGCTGGTTGAGGGAGGTCTGCTGGCGGCCGCAGGGGGAGCAGGCTCTTCTGTCTCTGCTCCCCCGCCCTCGCGCGCAGCTTAATGAGACCGGGGGTGGAATATGACGTCATATTCCGGCGCCGGTCTCTTTCTAGCACGCGAGGGCGGGGGAGCAGAGACAGAAGAGCCTGCTCCCCCTGCGGCCGCCAGCAGACCTCCCTCAGCCAGCGGGCAGCAGAAGACCTCCCCCTGCGGCCACTAGCCCACCCAGCCGGTCACCCACAGGTAAAATGTGTAATTCTGTCAGTGTCAGTGTGAGTGTATATGTGTGTGTATGTGTCATGGTGTGTGTCTGTCATTGTGTGTGTGTCTGTGTCATGGTGTGTGTGTCTGTGTCATGGTGTGTGTGTCTGTGTCATGGTGTGTGTGTGTCTGTGTCATTGTGTGTCTGTGTCATTGTGTGTCTGTGTCATGGTGTGTGTGTATGTGTGTCTGTGTCATGGTGTGTGTGTGTGTCTGTATCATTGTGTGTCTGTGTCATGGTGTGTGTGTATGTGTGTTTGTGTCATGGTGTGTGTGTTTGTGTCATGGTGTGTGTCTGTCATTGTGTGTGTCTGTGTTATGGTGTGTGTGTGTGTCTGTGTCATGGTGTGTGTGTGTCTGTGTCATTGTGTGTGTGTGTGTCATTGTGTGTGTGTCTGTGTCATGGTGTGTGTGTCTGTGTCATTGTGTGTCTGTGTCATGGTGTGTGTGTGTGTCTGTGTCAAGGTGTGTGTGTGTCTGTGTCTGTGTCATGGTGTGTGTCTGTCATTGTGTGTGTGTCTGTGTCATGGTGTGTGTGTGTGTCTGTGTCATGGTATGTGTGTCTGTGTCATGGTGTGTGTGTCTGTGTCTGTGTCATTGTGTGTCTGTGTCATGGTGTGTGTGTGTGTGTGTGTGTGTCATGGTGTGTGTGTGTGTGTGTGTCTGTGTCATTGTGTGTCTGTGTCATGGTGTGTGTATGTGTGTTTGTGTCATGGTGTGTGTGTTTGTGTCATGGTGTGTGTCTGTCATTGTGTGTGTGTGTCTGTGTCATTGTGTGTGTGTGTCTGTGTCATGGTGTGTGTGTCTGTGTCATGGTGTGTGTGTCTGTGTCATTGTGTGTGTGTCTGTGTCATTGTGTGTGTGTCTGTGTCATGGTGTGTGTGTCTGTGTCATGGTGTGTGTGTGTGTCTGTGTCATTGTGTGTCTGTGTCATGGTGTGTGTGTATGTGTGTCTGTGTCATGGTGTGTGTCTGTTATTGTGTGTGTGTCTGTGTCATGGTGTGTGTGTCTGTGTCATGGTGTGTGTGTGTCATTGTGTGTGTGTGTGTGTGTGTCATTGTGTGTGTGTGTCTGTGTCATTGTGTGTCTGTGTCATGGTGTATTTGTGTCTGTGTGTATTTAAAAAGTGTTTTTACTCACCTTTTTTTTCTCCCCATGCCGTGCTGGTCTCCCCTTCACTGGCCCTGCCTCTATGGCTGAGATCATCAAGCATGATGATCTGAGCCAATCCAATGCTCTGCCATAGGATTGGCTGCAAAGGCCCTGATAGTAGGTGCTGCACACTGTGCAATCACGCTGTGCAGCACTGACACAGGAAGCACCTCTAGTGACTGTCTGAGTGACTGTCACTAGAGGTGTCACTAGGAAGCAATGTAAACACTGCATGTGAGTATGCTTAATGTATAATTAAATTAAAAGGACCAATATTATATATTAGAAAAAGCAATATATATATATTACTCAACCATTCCAGTGCACTGTAACACATGTCCCTTTTTTAATAATAATCTTAATTTTATCGCAATAGAACAAGTATATCTTGATGAAAGAGGAGGAGACCTGATGTTAAAATTAAGAAAAAGAGAAGGGTTTTGGATTCACAAACTTAAAACTTTAGAGCCAAGAAGTCTAAACGTTGATTTTGATTGGGTGTGTTTTTTAAAATAAGAAATGTATTGTCTTTTTTAGACAATGTTTTTCTATATTCAGGGCCGGACTGGCCCACTGGGATACCGGGAAATTTCCCGGTGGGCCGTCGGCACCTGGGGCCGGGCAGACAGCTGGGGCTGCTGCCTGCTGGTTGAGGGAGGTCTGCTGGCGGCCGCAGGGGGAGCAGGCTCTTCTGTCTCTGCTCCCCCGCCCTCGCGCGCAGCTTAATGAGACCGGGGGTGGAATATGACGTCATATTCCGGCGCCGGTCTCTTTCTAGCACGCGAGGGCGGGGGAGCAGAGACAGAAGAGCCTGCTCCCCCTGCGGCCGCCAGCAGACCTCCCTCAGCCAGCGGGCAGCAGAAGACCTCCCCCTGCGGCCACTAGCCCACCCAGCCGGTCACCCACAGGTAAAATGTGTAATTCTGTCAGTGTCAGTGTGAGTGTATATGTGTGTGTATGTGTCATGGTGTGTGTCTGTCATTGTGTGTGTGTCTGTGTGTCTGTGTCTGTGTCATGGTGTGTGTGTCTGTGTCATGGTGTGTGTGTCTGTGTCATGGTGTGTGTGTGTCTGTGTCATTGTGTGTCTGTGTCATTGTGTGTCTGTGTCATGGTGTGTGTGTATGTGTGTCTGTGTCATGGTGTGTGTGTGTGTCTGTATCATTGTGTGTCTGTGTCATGGTGTGTGTGTATGTGTGTTTGTGTCATGGTGTGTGTGTTTGTGTCATGGTGTGTGTCTGTCATTGTGTGTGTCTGTGTTATGGTGTGTGTGTGTGTCTGTGTCATGGTGTGTGTGTCTGTGTCATTGTGTGTGTGTGTGTCATTGTGTGTGTGTCTGTGTCATGGTGTGTGTGTGTGTCTGTGTCATTGTGTGTCTGTGTCATGGTGTGTGTGTGTGTGTGTCTGTGTCAAGGTGTGTGTGTGTCTGTGTCTGTGTCATGGTGTGTGTCTGTCATTGTGTGTGTGTCTGTGTCATGGTGTGTGTGTGTGTCTGTGTCATGGTATGTGTGTCTGTGTCATGGTGTGTGTGTCTGTGTCTGTGTCATTGTGTGTCTGTGTCATGGTGTGTGTGTGTGTGTGTCTGTGTCATGGTGTGTGTGTGTGTGTCTGTGTCATTGTGTGTCTGTGTCATGGTGTGTGTATGTGTGTTTGTGTCATGTGTGTGTGTTTGTGTCATGGTGTGTGTCTGTCATTGTGTGTGTGTGTCTGTGTCATTGTGTGTGTGTGTCTGTGTCATGGTGTGTGTGTCTGTGTCATGGTGTGTGTGTCTGTGTCATTGTGTGTGTGTCTGTGTCATGGTGTGTGTGTCTGTGTCATGGTGTGTGTGTGTGTCTGTGTCATTGTGTGTCTGTGTCATGGTGTGTGTGTATGTGTGTCTGTGTCATGGTGTGTGTCTGTTATTGTGTGTGTGTCTGTGTCATGGTGTGTGTGTCTGTGTCATGGTGTGTGTGTGTCATTGTGTGTGTGTGTGTGTGTCATTGTGTGTGTGTCTGTGTCATTGTGTGTCTGTGTCATGGTGTATCTGTGTCTGTGTGTATTTAAAAAGTGTTTTTACTCACCTTTTTTTCTCCCCATGCCGTGCTGGTCTCCCCTTGACTGGCCCTGCCTCTATGGCTGAGATCATCAAGCATGATGATCTGAGCCAATCCAATGCTCTGCCATAGGATTGGCTGCAAAGGCCCTGATAGTAGGTGCTGCACACTGTGCAATCACGCTGTGCAGCACTGACACAGGAAGCACCTCTAGTGACTGTCTGAGTGACTGTCACTAGAGGTGTCACTAGGAAGCAATGTAAACACTGCATGTGAGTATGCTTAATGTATAATTAAATTAAAAGGACCAATATTATATATTAGAAAAAGCAATATATATATATTACTCAACCATCTGGGGTGGCAAGACATTGCCTTACATATTACATACGGCAATATATGGCGCAATGACTTATGGGGCTGGCATACATTTTTTTTTTCCAGGGCTGCTTTGTATCCCCAGTCCGGCCCTGTCTATATTTATATATTTTGCTGATTAACTTTTAGTCATTCTGGGATCTAACATTTTTAAAATGTTTACGCTTTAGTTTTTAGATATTGTATTAAGGAATTCTTATTAAGAACTATTTTTATGGAACTTTCTAAAAATGTATTATCTGTATACATTCTATTTGAATATTAGCAGATAGTAGCACCTATCCACTACAAAGAGGACAATTGTAAACCATAGAGTATTCTTGATTGTATAATATTGTGATACTTTTTACAATTAAAACGATGAAAACGCAAGCAAAACACAATGAAACGCAAGCGCTGTGTCTGAGATCCCTACAATGGAATGCATATACGTCACGTGAACAGGGAGACGCAAAAGCGTCATACGAGGACGAGGCCTGGAACACACTCACAATCGGATGGAAGACAGCTGTACTACCCGTCACTGACAGGCTGGAGAAAACGGTGGGAAATAAATCGATATAAATGGAAGTGAGTGATACCCAGGACCCAGATCATATGCATGGGAGATCGGATGACTACTGAACCCCTGAGGAAGGCCGGGCCATAGAAGGACGAAACGCGTATGGTTGAGCTGCAGTAGAGAGTTGTTTTATTTTATCGTTTATTAGTTTATTTTGTTTGGTATAAGAAATTGTCGTGTGGAAGTGTTTTCTTGGAATCTAGCCAGTGACTACATCTTCTGGGACTTGATACCACTTCCTTTTTTCTAAGTGTAACCTATTAAAGTGCAAAGTCCTTTTTTATTCGGTCTACATTTATTATTGTTTATTTTTTCACTCTCTCCTACATACCCCTTTATTGTGTCTGAGGATTTTCAGTCATCTTATACTATTTCAGGCGCCTTCAATCAATTATAATCTTGTGAGTGCAATCTAAAGCTCACTGTTTAAAGGTGTATTTACTACACTACTCTAGGAGTTTTTTTCTTCCATTTTAGATACTTTCTTTGTTTTTAAGACTAGGGTCTGACAGGGGTAGGCAGGCTGTTCCAAAGGAAAGGAGACGCCCGTGAGAAGTCTTGCAGGCGTGAATTTGCAGTAAGGGTGCAAACAGCAGACAGGAGAAGGTCACCAGTAGAGTGGAGAGACAGAGAGGGGGCATACCTATGAATCAGTGAAGAAATGTAAGAGGGGCTAGAGTTGGTTAGAGATTTATAGGTAAGAGTTAGTATTTTAAATTGACACCTGTAGGGGACAGTAAGCCAGTGTAAGGATAGACAGAGTGGTGAGGTGTGAGAGGAGTGACAGGAAAGAATTATCAGCCTGGCAGCAGCATTCACCACAGATTGTAGGGGGACAGTATGGCTTCTGGGGAGACCAATTAGGAGAGAATTACAGTAATTGATGCAAGAGATTACTAGAGCGTGAACAAGTTCCTTGGCAGCATCTTGCGTAAGAAAGGGGTGTATGTGGGCAATATTTGTAAGTTGGAATCGACAGGTTTTAGCAACAGACTGGACATGAGGAGCAAAGGCGTGGCCAGGATCAAAAGTGACACCTAGACAGCGAGCTTGAAAGGATGGGGTGAGGCAAGTACCGTCTTGGGAAACCGGATACAAGAAACAAAGAACTGACAATGTTCTCAGGTAGGGGCAGTGTTTTATGCCCAGCTAATGAGTGAACTGCCTCAGGTGAACTTAGATGGAGAGGTAGAAGCCACTGGTGATGTCCAGCCCCCTAGTGCTGCAGGCAATGCCAGGAAAACCAGGTAAGAACCAAAGTTCAGAAGTGGCTCAGAGGCAGGAACTCAGGCTTAGGAAGCAGATCCAGGTTCAAATCCCCGGTTGGTTTTTACCTGGTTTTCCTGGCATTGCCTGCAGCACTAGGGGGCTTGGCATCACCAGTGGCTTCTACTTCTGGGGCGACCATACCTGGCTGTCTGGATGGCACGGTGAGAACCGTGACACGATCAACCTTCAGGAAGAGTGAAGGAGGAGGATCAGTGTTAGGAGGAAAAATAAGAAACTCAGTTTTAGAGAGAGTGAGCTTCAGAAAGCGGGAGGAAATCCAATGAGGGATAGAAGAAAGGCAATTGTTGACTAGTGATGTACCGAACGGTTCGCTGGCGAATAGTTCCTGGTGAACATAGCGTGTTCGTGTTCGCCACGGCGGGCGAAAACACATGCGCAGTTTGATCCGCCCCCTATTCGGCATCATTGAGTAAACTTTGACCCTGTACCTCACAGTCAGCAGACACATTCCAGCCAATCAGCAGCACACCCTCCCTTGCAGACCCTCCCACCTCCTGGACAGCATCCATTTTAGATTAATTTGGAAGCTGCATACATTTTTTTTTTATTATTATTATTTTTATTTTTTTTATTTTTTTTTATTCTTTATTTTTGTAGTGCATGGAGGTATAACAAATGAGCATGTGGTACCCCAACGGCATTCCTCATGCTTTTCAAGTAACAATTGTAACAATAGGGTATATGTTAATACCCTAGTCTGCGTGGAGCCCTCCATGGGTGAAGATGGATTAATTTCTTTTTTGCGCTCGGGTTTTTTATTTTATTTTTAAGTTCAACGGGTATGATGGCTTTTTATTTGGCCTTTTTTGGGGCTGAAAAATGAAGATTTTAGAAAAAAGAAGACGTTGAATAGTAAGTTGAATTTTACTTTACAGCAGTGGCGTACACACAACCCATGGGGCCCCGGTGCGAAAACTGATCCGGGGCGGCCCCCTCCCCCCGCGCAAGCGCTTACTCTGCGCAGGCTGGGGCCGCAACACATGGCGGCGGGCCCCTGGTCGCAGGGCTGCGACCCGTGCGGTCGCGGTATGTATGCCAGTGCATGCATAAACACATACACTTAAAGGACCACTACAGACACCCAGATCACATCAGCTCAATGAAGTGGTCTGGGTGCCAGGTCTCTCTAGTTTTAACCCTGCAGCTGAAAACATAGCAGTTTCAGAGACAGCCGCTAGAGGATTTTCTGCGATTCTCACTGTGAAAATCACAGTGAGAAGACGCTGAAGTCCATAGGAAAGCATTGAGTAATGCTTTCCTATGGGCGGTTTGAATGCGCGCGTGGCTCTTGCCACGCATGTGCATTCGGAGCTGAGAGGTGGATGGGGACGGAGAGATCCCCAGCGTTAAGGGAGTCCGGCGCTGGAGAAAGGTAAGTGCTTAAGACACACACACACACACACACTCTCATGGACAGACGCACACATTTACTGACAGACACACACTCAGTGACAGACGCACACAAACATACTCAGTAACAGACACACACACTAACACACACACTCTAACACTAACACACACACTAACACACACACACACACACACACACACACACACACACACACACTAACACACACTCTAACACTAACACACACACTCACTAACACTAACACACTCACTAACACACACACTCTAACACTAACACACACACACTAACACTAACACACTCACTAACACTAACACACTCACTAACACTAACACACTCACTAACACACTCACTAACACACTCACTAACACACACTCTAACACTAACACACACACTCACCAACACTAACACACTCACTAACACACGCACTCACTAACACACACACTCACTAACACACACACTCACTAACACACTCACTAACACACACACACTAACACACACACTCACAAACACTAACACACACACTCACTAACACTAACACACACACTCACTAACACTAACACACTCTAACACTAACACACACACTCACTTACACTAACACACTCACTAACACACTCACTAACACTAACACACTCACTAACACACACACTCACTAACACACTCACTAACACTAACACACACACTCACTAACACTAACACTAACACACTCACTAACACACACACTCACTAACACACACACTCACTAACACACTCACTAACACACACACACTCACTAACACACACACTCACTAACACTAACACTAACACACACACTCACTAACACTAACACACACTCACTAACACTAACACACTCACTAACACTAACACACTCACTAACACACACACTCACTAACACTAACACACTCACTAACACACACACTCTAACACTAACACACACACTAACACACTCACTAACACTAACACACTCTAACATTAACACACACACTCACTAACACTAACACACTCACTAACACACACACACTAACACACACACTCTAACACTAACACACACACTAACACACACACACACACACACACACACACTAACACACACTCTAACACTAACACACACACTCACTAACACTAACACACTCACTAACACACACACTCTAACACTAACACACACACACTAACACTAACACACTCACTAACACTAACACACTCACTAACACACTCACTAACACACTCACTAACACACACTCTAACACTAACACACACACTCACTAACACTAACACACTCACTAACACACGCACTCACTAACACACACACTCACTAACACACACACTCACTAACACTAACACACTCACTAACACACACTAACACACACACTCACTAACACTAACACACACACTCACTAACACTAACACACACACTCACTAACACTAACACACACACTAACACACACACTAACACTAACACACACACTAACACACACACTCACTAACACTAACACACTCACTAACACACACTAACACACACACTCACTAACACTAACACACACACTCACTAACACTAACACACACACTCACTAACACTAACACACTCACTAACACACTCACTAACACTAACACACACACTAACACACACACTCACTAACACACTCACTAACACTAACACACACACTCACTAACACTAACACACACTCACTAACGCTAACACTAACACACTCACTAACACACACACTCACTAACGCACACACTCACTAACACACTCACTAACACACACACACTCACTAACACACACACTCACTAACACACACACTCACTAACACTAACACACACTCACTAACACTAACACACTCACTCACACTAACACACTCACTAACACACACACTCACTAACACTAACACACTCACTAACACACACACTCTAACACTAACACACACACTAACACACTCACTAACACTAACACACTCTAACACTAACACACACACTCACTAACACTAACACACTCACTAACACACACACTCACTAACACACACACTCACTAACACTAACACACTCACTAACACACACACACGAACACTAACACACACACTCACTAACACTAACACTAACACACACACTCACTAACACTAACACACACACTCACTAACACACACACTCACTAACACTAACACACTCACTAACACACACACTCTAACACTAACACACACACTCACTAACACTAACACACTCACTAACACACTCACTAACACTAACACACTCACTAACACACACACACACACACTCACTAACACACTCACTAACACACACACTCACTAACACACTCACTAACACACTCACTAACACTAACATACACACTCACTAACACTAACACACACACTCACTAACACTAACACACTCACTAACACACACACTCACTAACACACTCACTAACACACACAATTACTAACACACACACTCATTAACACTAACACACACACTCACTAACACTCACACTCACTAACACACTCACTAACACACTCACTAACACTCACACACTCACTAACACTAACACACTCACTAACACTAACACACTCACTAACACTAACACACACACTCACTAACACTCACACTCACTAACACACTCACTAACACACTCACTAACACTCACACTCACTAACACTAACACACTCACTAACACTAACACACTCAAACTTTTTTTTTGTTTTTTTTTTTATTTAATCCCCCCAGCCTCCTTACCTGTGGGAGAGCTGGGGGGGGGATTCCCTGGGGTCCAGTGGTGTTGCTGGCCCTGCTGTAACCCGGCTGGCTGGCGGGCGCGCGAGGGAGCACTGTCCCCTGGGTGCTCCCTCTTCAGCTCCCTCGCGCGCCGCGTACTGATGCCGGAGCCGGAAGATGACGTCATCTTCCGGCTCCGGTTTCAGTGCGGTGCGCGAGGGAGCTGAAGAGGGAGCACCCAGGGGACAGTGCTCCCTCGCGCGCCCGCCAGCCAGCCGGGTGACAGCAGGGCCAGCCTCGGGGGGCCCGGAGGTGGCCGGCTCCTGGGCCCCCCAGCAGAAGAGGCTGGCCCTGTGGGTACATACCTGGGTCGCAGGGCGGCCGGGCCCCCTGGTGGGCCGGGCCCGGTCGCAGCCGCGACCCCTGCGACCCTGGTATGTACGCCACTGCTTTACAGGGTAGTAATTTTATTCCCCCCTCACTATTTATTAGGGTGAGGGGGGTAGGTAGGGGCTTTTTTATTTGGGTGTGTGACTAGGGGCTTGGGGACCCCTAGTCACCTTTGATGGGGGAGGGAGGGATTTTCATTTAGGGCCCCCACCCGCCGCTCAGGGGTGGAGGCCGGGGGGGACAGTAGGTCCCCCCCCTTATTGTTTTTTAGGGCCCCCACCCACCGCACAGGGGTGGGGGCCGGGGGGGAGGAGAATTGTTAAAAAAAACAAACATAAACATGGACGAATGGTTGTAAAGAATAATGCATGTTAATCATTGAAAAATTTTAAGAATTATATAACATACCGGACACTGACAAACACTATAAAGCACTAGAGATAACACCACTAGAAAAAAATATTTTTATGTGATCCAAATAGAAAGGGTTTAATATATTTGTGCTATGCACTATACAATGCCAAACCCATAGATAAATTGAAACATATGGTATCCAGGGAGACGGAGCTGGGTACACAGTACGGGCTTGAGGAATGGTTCAGTTTTTTTAAAGCAATAAAAGGGATTTTTTTTTTACACTGACCACTTTGAAAACCACTACAAAATGTTGTATCGCTGGTAATTGGCTCTGTCTAGATTGCACAATATGAATAACAGGTATTCTGACTGGTGTTGGAGTGACTGTGGGGAAATATGTTTGGGAAATATGGCCCATATATGGCGGTAATGTCCCAAAATTGCAAGGTATTACATACCAAGGTATTACAAGGTATTACACACTATACACACACTGCATACACACTATACACACACTGCACACACTATACACACTGCATACACACACTGTACACACTATACACACACTATACACACAATATACACACACAGTGTACACACTATACACACACTGTACACACTATGCACACACTGCATACACTATGCACACACTATACACACACACTACACACACTGCATACACACTGCACACAATATACACACACTACACACACTGCATACACACTATACGCACACTGCACACACTACATGCACTACACACACTGCATACACACTAAACACACACTATACACACACTGCATACACTATGCACACACTATACACACACACTATACACACACTGCATACACTATGCACACTCTATACATACACTGCACACACTATACACACACTGCATACACTTCATACACTATACACACACTGCATACACATACATTTTTAAAAAATTGCAGTTGTTTTTTACATTTCAAAGTTGGGGAGGGGGGTGCCAAATAAAGGATCCGCCCCGGGTGCCAAATGCTCCAGGTACGCCCTTGTATAGAGGGGAGCCATGTTACTCTGTATATAGAGAGGAGCCATGTTTACACTGTATATAGAGGGAGCCATGTTACTCTGTATATAGAGAGGAGCCATGTTTACACTGTATATAGAGGGGAGTCATGTAACTCTGTATATAGAGGGAGCCATGTTATTCTGTATATAGAGGGAGCCATGTTTACACGGTATATAGAGGGAAGCCATGTTACTCTGTATATAAAGGGAGCCATGTTATTCTGTATATAGAGGGAAGCCATGATACTCTGTATATAGAGAGGAGCCATGTTTACACTGTATATAGAGGGAGCCATGTTACTCTGTATATAGAGAGGAGCCATGTTTACACTGTATATAGAGGGGAGCCATGTTACTCTGTATATAGAGGGAGCCATGTTATTCTGTATATAGAGGGAGCCATGTTTACACGGTATATAGAGGGAAGCCATGTTACTCTGTATATAAAGGGAGCCATGTTATTCTGTATATAGAGGGAGCCATGTTTACACGGTATATAGAGGGAAGCCATGTTACTCTGTATAAAGAGAGGAGCCATGTTTACACTGTATATAGAGGGAGCCATGTTACTCTGTATATAGAGAGGAGCCATGTTTACACTGTATATAGAGGGGAGCCATGTTACTCTGTATATAGAGGGGAGCCATGTTACACTGTATAAAGAGGGAGCCATGTTACTCTGTATATAGAGGGAGCCATGTTTACTCTGTATATAGAGGGAGCCATGTTACTATCTGAGGTGGTTAACTATGATTGGCCCTGGTATGTTTGTTAGTCTGGCCTGCATGGTTGTCTGGCATGAATAAAAGTAGCATGTTTCAACTATATTAGTAGTTAGACTAGTTTGCACTAAAACATGTGCAAATGGGGAGTTTGCGGTTGTGCAAATGGACTGTTTGCGGTTGTTTGCGGTGCGTTAAATGGGGAGTTTGGTCTGTCACTGTGAAGCGGGCGTAACCCTTACACTACCTGATCGATAAAACATCATACCTGATGTTTTAAAGCACGTTATTCCAAACAATTTAGGAATGTTAGGTGATTTATGCCCTTTATGGATTAAAACCAGACTCTGCATCAACTATGTAATTTTCCATGGGAGTTTTGCCATGGATCCCCCTCCGGCATGCCACAGTCCAGGTGTTAGTCCCCTTGAAACAACTTTTCCATCACTATTGTGGCCAGAAAGAGTCCCTGTGGGTTTTAAAAATCGCCTGCCCATTGAAGTCTATGGCGGCTCGCCCGGTTTGCCCATTCGCGAACATTTGCGGAAGTTCGCGTTCGCGAACCGAATATTTCATGTTCGTGACATCACTATTGGTGACACGCTATAGGACAGCAGGGGCGAGGTCTGGGGAGAAGAGATATATCTGGGTGTCGCCAGCGTACAGGTGGTAGTGGAATTAAAATTAATTAATGAGTTTGCTAAGAGAGGTAGTATAGAGAGAGAACAAAAGGGGACCAAGAGCTGTACCTTGAGGGACTCCGGATGTGTCACAGAGACCAAGAGATTCTAGAGTTAGGAGAAGGAGGCCATGATCAGCAGTTTCAAAGGCAGCAGAGAGGTCAAGAATAATTAGTATGAAGTTGTGGCCTTTGGATTTGGCTGTGATTAGGTCATTTGTAACTTTAATAAGAGCAGTTTCAGTAGAGTGGAGGGAGTGAAGGCCAGATTGAAGAGGATCGAGGAGGGAGTTGGAATTTAGGAAGTGAGTCATACGAGTAAAGACAAGTCTTTCTAGAAGCTTTGAGAGAAAAAGAAGCAGGGATATGGGGCAATAGTTGGAAGTCGTTTTTTTTAGGAAGGGTACGACATAGCAGGGACAACACCACATTAAAGAGAGCAGTTTAGGATGTGTGTTAAGGATGGTACAAGACAAGGGGTGAGAGCTCTGATGAGGTGGGAAGGTACTGGACCACCCAGGAGCTTGTTAAGCCTAATCGATACATTGTAACGATCCTAACACGCAGTGTTCTAATGGTTTGTCTGGGTGGCCATCTTGTTTGCACGAACCAGGCAGCGGTGTTTGGTAGTCGAGTTCATGGAACTGAAAATAATCCTTTAATAAACCATTAATGAAACGTCTATAATAGTTTGCAAAGCCTATAAATCTTTGGATAGCTTTCAGTCCATTAGGCAATGGCCACTTGAAAATGGAATCCAATTTCTTGGGATCCATTTCAAACTCTTCTCCTGAAATAACGTAACCTAGAAAATTTATTTGAGACTGGTCAAACAGACATTTTTCTAGTTTACAATATAAACCATTTTGTTAAAGTTTAGCCAACACGTTCTTAACCTATTTGTGATGTGTTTCTTTTTCAAAATATCATCAAGGTATACTATAACACACTCATGATGAAAATCTCTTAACACATTATTTATTAGATCTTGGAAGACAGCCGGGGCTGTAACCCGAAAGTCATAACCTTATACTCGTAATGCCATATCTGGCGTTAAAGGCTGTCTTCCACTCGTCTCCTTTACGAATCCTGACAAGATTGTATGCTCCTCTTACATCAAGTTTGGTGAAGGTTCTAGCTCCCTTTAATCTGGCAAACAACTCGGTGATAAGAGGTATTGGATAAGCATTATGTATAGTAATCCTATTCAATCCTCTGTAGTCAATGCAAAGCCTGAGATCACCCTCCTTTATGGACACAAAGAAAATCCCTGCCCCAGCTGGTGAAGAGGATCTTCTAATGAAGCATTTTTTCAGATTTCTCTTAATGTATTCCTCTAATACAGTATTCTCTTTAGCAGAAAGAGGATATACAGTATCTCTAGGAGGGATGGTACCCGGAATTAGGTCAATAGCACAATCATAGGACCTATGAGGCAGTAATAACTCAGATTTATCCTTATCAAACACTTCTTTTCCCTTAACATATTGTTCCAGGACTTCTGTAGACAAAGGAGACATGGTAGGAACATTGATAAGGTGAATAGGTTGGATTTTCATGATGCACCCTTGAAGACAATTGTTACTTGTTACTAATTGTTACTAATATCGCCTCTTTCCCAATCAATAGTTGGATTATGCTTCCTTAACCAAGGGAACCCTAATACTATTGGGAAAGCCGGGGAAGTAATCACTTGGAGTACATAAATCTCCTTGTGTAAAACACCAACCATCATGTAAATAGGTATAGTTTTGTGCGTAATCACAGGTACCTGGAGTGGTCTACCATCTATGGCCTCAATGGCCAAGGGTGTATCTCTTAACCTGGAAGGAAGAGAATTCTTAATGGAAAAAAATCTGATCTATGAAGTTCCCCGCTGCACCGGAATCTATTAAAGCCATGGTATTAACTATGTTTTTATCCTAGGTTAAGGTGATGTGAATGAGAAGCCTTTATGTTTCATTATGAAGGACAAAGAAGAAACACCCAAGACCTCTCCCCCATAAGGACTTATGGGGACCTCTCCCCCATAAGGACTTAGATCCGAGAGTTTTCCGGCCTGTCAGGATAATTCAGACAGATATGTCCTCTTTACCCGCAGTATAGACATAATTCCTCCCTTCTCCTGTATTGTCGTTAGGCCTCGCTAAACCTAGTGATTCCTAATTGCATAGGTTCAGGTAAAGCTAGTGTTATGGAGTCAGGGTATTTATATACAGGAGCTATGCAAACAGAAGCCCTTCTAGGCCTTTCTCTGGTGTTTTGTCTATACCTCATTCTCTTATCTTTACGTGATATGAAAGTAATAAAATTATCTAGGTTTTCAGGAAGATCTCTGGTAGCTATTTAGTCTAATATAGCATCCGATAGACCGTTCAGGAATACATCTACAAAGGTGATACAGATGCTAGAGATCTTAATTCAAGGGCATAGTCCACCAAGGTTCTGTTTCCGTGCATAAGACAAAGGAGAGACCTGGCCGCATTCGCCTTTCTACCAGGGGGGGTCAAAAGTACACCTGAGAGCCTCAACAAAAGCAACATAGTTATAAATAAGTGGGTTCTCGTTTTCCAATAGAGGATTTGCCCAAGTCAAAGCTCTATCCACGAACATGGTTATAATGAAGCCCACATTAGCTTTATCCATTGGATATGAATGAGACTGGAGTTCAAAATGGATACTTATTTGGTTTAAAAAAACACAGCAGGCTTCTGGTGCCCCACCATAACATAACGGTGGTTTGACATGTGACGAGGCCCCCACAGTTGTCACCCTGAGCCCAGTAGACAGAGGGGTTGCTGAAGGATTATGACCTTCATCTTGTCCAGATGCAGACCGGTTTATCAAAGTTTGTAAAGCAAGAACTATTTGATCCATGTGATGATCCATTTCCTCGAAGTATATAACGCGCTATTGAGACTGTAAGAACCAAAACAGGCAATGAGACAATACTATATGTTGGTGCTATATAAATAATAATAATAGAAATATACTACTGTTCTCAAATGGCAACATTACATATGTGACGAACCACCTGGCACCCCGACCGGGTGCCTCCGTCAGTCAATGCTCCTAGTGCTCACCGAGGACTCCAAGCACTTCACCAGACACCATCAGCACTGTAGACTCCCATAAACTGCCGCAGCTTGTTTGGGTATCTCGCCGTCCTCCACGCACCCTGGACCCAAGACCAGGATCCAGCTTCAAGTGGGGGAACCTCTCCTACTCCAGAGAGTATAGCAGGAACAGCTCTTATAAGAGCAAGTTATTAGAGCCCAGGGGAGTATAATGAGTATAGCAATCCCCAGAGTGAATATAGGTGTCCCCTCCACACATGAGACGAGGCTCTATGTTGAGGGTGAAGAGGAACTGATTTTAATGGTGCCACACTTGGCCTTTCATGACAATCCCCATGCAAGGGGCACTCCCACATGGACCTTGTGGGGGAACTCCATTACAAAGTCACAGACCAATAATAACAGTGTTACAATGCACAACACTCCCATATACAATACAATAAGCCTTCCCCTTTACTTAGGAGATAATTGAGTCAAGCACTATACTAAACTCAATTATCTCCAAACACAAAAACACACATTTTTACAAAACCCCCAAAACACCTTAAAACGCATAATCCACACAAAGTTACACCCCCTGATAGCCCTGATCTGGGTGACCAACATATCCAAACATCACCCAGATCAGTTCAGGGGTTCAGGAATTTCCTGGAAGTTCTAGTTTTTACTGACCGCACACATGATCCCATACCCAAAACGGTTCCACAGAATCGTGGCTAAGTGCTGCTGGCGACCGATCGGGAACTGCAAAGTCTTCATGCCAAAAACAGTTCCATAGAATCGCGGCTAAGTGCCGCTGGGGGACCGACCGGGAACCACGAAGTATTCATGCCGAAAATAGTTCCAGGGCATTCGCGGCTAAGTGCCCCTGAAGTCTATTTCCTGTTTTGGACCATGCGAACGGCCTCCAGGGAAGTAGCGTTCAGTTCTATGGAAAGTGCCGAACCAGGAGAACCAGGGGGAATAAAATATGGGTCTTGGGTCTTTACAGTCGTTGCCCATAATCTTTTGGCAAGAGGCTGGCCAGCAGGCCCCTCCAAGCACCCGTGTCGAGGTTCAGTTCATCACAACATACAAATACACTACTACATTCCACAAATAAACCATACAAAAACATGCTTACATTCAAACACACAAACACTGCTCACAAATACAACCATGCTAGGTTGGGAAATGGTAGATCCTTATCTGGCAAAGCATTGTGGGAGTTTCACGACAGTTGAGGATCTACCTTTTTGCCCATCCTTGCACTAAAGGGGGCCCAAAAAAATTTCATGCACTTGAACCCTCTCTACATTAGTTCCGCCACTGGCATGCAAATATCAGGTAAATCCACAACCAGCATGCCGGAACATTTAGGTGGAATGTTTGGTCAGATATTTCCTGTTACTGATTCCTTTTTCTGGTTAGTCTGAATGGAATAAAAACATGTAAGAGTCTTCATGTGTGACTGCATTCTTAAACTTTAAACTCACATATTCAGGAAGTGGATTATCTAGAGCACTCCGTTTATAGTGACAGCAATGTTATCCATCATCGCCATCAAGGAAACAATTTGAGTTTTGACCTGAAGGTGGAGTTGGTATGTGTGTCTGTGTGTATGGGGGACTCTGTGTCTATATATTAAGTAAATTAATGAATACTGGCCCTAGATATCTAGTCTCTCTGCCTCATTTGAAAGGAATTTTACAGTGTCAGAAATGCAAATACATATTCCTGACACTATAGTGCTGGTGTGGTTGTTTAGGTCCCAGTTCCCCCTTTTGTGCAGTGAAAGGGTGATTTTATGCACCTTTTCTCCCACACTGTGCCGGTCTTGCTGTGGCTGGCCCCGCCTCCATGGCTGAGATCATCAATCTTCAATCAATGGTTCCCAGAGGAAACCATTGGGAGGCTCTTGTGCATGTGCAACAAAACTGTGCAAATCAGCATCTCTTCATTGAGATAAATTGAATCAATGCTTCTCTATGGGGAATGTTCAGCGCCTCCATGCAGAGCGTGGAGACACTGAACCCCAGTGCTGCACATTGTGGAGCACTAGACTAGGAAGCACTTCTAGTGACCGTCTGAGTGACTGCACCTAAAGGTGTTACTAGGCACTAATGTAGACACTGCCTTTTCTCTGAAAATGCACCGTTTACATTATATATCCTGCATGGACAGGCTATAGACACCTACTAAATTAATCTGCAGGGGTTCTGGTGACTATAGTGTCCCTTTAATTCTCAGGGACATGGGGCCTTGCAGAGATAACAACTCCCTTTTAATTTAGCTGTGTGATCACAGACTGGTAAGGGTCTGTTCTATCTAGGAAGATAGCAAAGCCTTGCAGGTGGCTGGGTGTTGCCTTAAATTAGTAGAGTAGGCACCTGCAGCCCCTCTATCAAACACAAACATGTAGGCAGGTGCTTATTCTGCCTATTGGCAAATCCAGCCCTGTATAAATCTCAATGGAACATTCCATGCACCAAAACAACTTCATATTAATAAAGTGGTAATGGCACCTGGTGTCTGCCAACGCCATCTTGTCTTCAAGTGTTAAACCTTTTTTTAAATGAAGAGTCCCACAGGTCCGGCTTCCTTTCTGGAAATGCTTGCAAATGCAGAAGAATTTTCTTGACCAGCAGTGATGGCTGAATGGGTCAGCTGATGCTCTCAGCCTATCACATCAAAAGCCACCCATAGTGAGTAATACTACAAGATGTACTTATAATTCTCACTATGATTGTCAAATGACGCTTTCAGCTTATCACTGCAGCTTAAGCAATTGCTTAACCATCTGTGTGCAGTTCCAGAGACCATATGTCTTTACACTTGAAGATACTGGGGGACTCCAGACACCATAACCACATTATTGACATGATGTGGTTATGGTACCTGGAGTTTTTAGGCACCAGCTTACTTCCCAGTGTTAAACCATCAAACAGTTTAATAAGGAAGATGTTTCCCTAGGTTGCTGCATCTGCTGTGTCTCTTCTTGTGCGTGGGCTCGTCCTGTACAGTGACACTGCTCAAAAATGATCCAAGCCTGGATGGAGGGTCAGTGCTAAGGAAACTCTAGGCACTACAATGGAATTAATGGTTATAGTGCCTACAGTGTCCCTTACAGATCTCTACACAACACACACTAACATACAAACTCACACACCCTCTCTCTCTTTGTTTAATGACACTCAGAAGTCTCACAGGTCACTCTGTTAGTGTCTTGTCTTTCATTTAAAGAAGCATTGTCCACTGTTATGACTAAGATTCCAGGAGCATACCTCCCAAGTGTCCCTATTTTGGAGAGACAATCCCTTTTTTTTCGTCCTATATCCCTCTCTCCCTCTTTTCTAACCTAATGTGCCTCTTTTGTAGAAGCTCCAAATTGTTGATGTTTCTGAGTGTATAATAGAGCTCCACAGCAATAATACTCACAGTAATGTGTCTTTAAACTGAAATAAACGTGTAAATAAGGTATACCGTAAATTACCGTTTAGTTGCATAAATTGTTATTAATTAGTAAGTCACTTAAAATATCTCAGAACAACTCAGCCCCTGGCCACACCCCTAAATTTTATGTCTCTTTTTGTCCATTTGAAGTATTGGAAGGTATGCAGGAGTGCACGGTAGTTTGACAACTTACCGTGTCCTGCAGGGCACTCATGGTTGCAGCCCTTGCTTCTAGCCTTCTCCTGCAGGACTGCACTCACTTGATCGGCCATTACTTATGCTATAGTGGCTCCGTATTCTCTTGTAGACAAAACCAGGGGCAGCAGGGGCACTTGGAGCACTGAGACTGCAGATGCATGATCTATAAACCAACACTGCTTTATTAAGCTAAAGTTGCTTTGGTAACTATAGTGTTCCTTTAAGTACTTATTGCTCTAGAACAGGGCCTTCGGCTCTCCAGATGTTGTGGACTACATTCCTTTATAATTCTTTTACAAACGAACGTAATGCTGGTAAAGAATCAGGGGAGAACTAGTTGATAACATCTGGAGTGCCGAAGGTTGCCTACCCCTGCTCTAGAAGAATTTCTAGATTTCTTCTGCACAAGTTTCTGATTGCCACTTATTATACAGTATGTCTGCTGCCTAGTACTGTGTTCACATCCCATCAGTTCCAATGTTCCGCACACAGAAAATGGTGACGTAAAACTCCAACCCAACCTTCACTTTCCATCTATCAAATATTTTCCTTTTTTTACCTTTGTTCCATTCTGACTGTTACTCGTACATTTAACCAGCAGGGGGACTCTGCACTCTGTACTCTCAGATCGCATCACACCAGGGCTTCCCTTTGCATTTTCTTTCCTGTTGAAGTAATTTATTTTTATAGCCAAGAAAAAAAAAAGCATTTGGTTAAAATTCTAACCCACAGGCCTGACATAATACAAAAAAACCAATGTCTCCTTTTTCGGGAGGAATGTTCTCTCTTAAAGTAAAAACATGAAACAGTCAAATACTTTTCCATTGCTCAGCTGTCTTCGAGTTTAAATTTTCTGTTGGGAAATTAGCGGACGCTGATACGTTCAGATGTAGAGAAAGCATGTCTTATTACTCTATTTGGTGTTGTAAGGGCACAGTCTTTTGTTTGATTGATAATTGTACATCACTGAGTGTTAGAGCAGCTGAGTTACATTGTTTTGTTAGCATACTATATGTTACTTTCCCACCCCACCCTAGATAACTACACTAAATTAGTACACATTCCCAAAAGGAACTATCGTGGCAAACACTAGACTGGGTGCCTGACCTGAACTGACCCTTGCTTTGCCTGATTCTCCAGACTAAGGCCTTGATTTAATTATATCAGCAAAAAGCAGTCGATAATTTTTTTGTTTTCATTTTGGCTGGATTTAATGCCAGACAAAATGCAAGCAGCCGAACCCAATAAATTCAATAAATTAGTTGGCAGCTCACAATAAAACTGAAGATAAATGTGCATAAAAAGAGCATTTTATTAATGATTTAAAAAAAAAAAAACCTATGGGGGTCACTATGAATCCCATATTTAGTTGACATCCCATGCTGCATGTGGGGGCATGTCTACTAAACTGTGGGCAGCCACCAGATGCTTACTGTTGTAAAAAGAGCTAACAACTATTAAAATGCAAAGACATGTGTGATAGAATAAAATACAGTAAATATTCCTACACAAGTCTCAAGAGAAATGAGACTTGCCTGTCAGGTTTACAAGACACTCTGCACAAAGCCCTCCTGTCAACCACCAATTATTAAATTTTCGGCTCCCATCCAATGCTCATGGTGTGCCCCTGTGCCAAGTCCCCCTGTATTGTATTACCGACTGGGCAGCAACAGCTACTCAGTTGCTAGTTTTGTATTACAGTGGGCAGTTGCTAGCTGCTTACAGTTCAGTATACATGCTCCCCATCCATGGCATGAAGAGTGGGGGATAAAGGAAGGTTTAATACTTTACATATACCACTGTGGGGGTCATATTGACAACCATAGTCTTCCCCCCCCCCCCCCCCCTACTATTTGTCTGCTGGCTGCTAGTGCTGTCTGAGGACCAATAGTAAAGAAAAGCATTTACCAACTACTTTTACTTGTCAAATTCAATGAGGCTGCCAATTGTTGATTATGTGCCCAATAAATGGTAAATCGCCAAAGCCAGTTTTTTTTTTTTGAATCTTTATTTTTTTTCTTTCTTTTCAAATGTTTTAAATATTTAACAAATTGTAATATTTGTATATTCTTTAGTCAATATTCAATTCGTTCAAATTTTACTTACAGGAAAAGAGGAAAATATAGACCTCTTTTAACCCCTTCAGGACGGAGTCAATAGTGCACGTTCTGATCAAAACAAAATGTAAACAAAAACTGGAATTTGCGCTATATGTCTGTTCAACCGTAGTTCCCCTCTTTCAAATTATATGCACCCACACTTATTATATATCATTTTGTTCAGGAGAAACAGGGCTTTAATCTATCATTAACTATTCATATATGGAACATAATTTATTATGAATAAAATAAAAAAAAAGGTGAGAAAATAAGATTTTTTTTTAAATTTGTATTTCCGTCTGCCATTTTAGCTGTGAATGTCATAATACTGTTAGGTTTTACTGCAAAAAAAATGCGCATATTTGTAATCAGCGATGTCTCACGAGTACAACAGTACCCCCCATTAACAGGTTTTATGGTGTTTTGGAAAGTTACAGGGTCAAATATAGAACGTTCCATTTTCAAATTGAAATTTTCCAGATTAGTAATGTTACCTTTGAGACGGTGTGGTAGCCCAGGAAAGAGAATTACCCCCATAATGGCATACCATTTGAAAAATTAGACAAGCCAAGGTATTGAAAGTGGGGTATGTTTAGTCTTTTTTAGTAGCCACTTAGTCACAAACACTGGCCAAAATTAGCGTTCATATTTGTTTTTGTGTGAAAAAAGCAAAAAACTAATATTTGGCCAGTGTTTGTGACTAAGTGGCTACTAAGAAAGACTGGACATACCCCACTTGCAATACCTCGGGTTGTCTACTTTTGCAAATGGTATGCCATCATGGGGGTAATTCTCATTCCTGGGCTACCATACGCTCTCAAAGGCAACATAACCAATCTGGCAAATTTCAATGTGAAAAAAATGAAATGCAAGCCTTATATGTGACTCTCTAACTTTCCAAAACACCATAAAACCTGTACATGGGGGGTACTGTTATTCTCGGGAGACTTCACTAAACACAAATATTAGTGTTTTAAAACCGTAAAACATATTACAACAATAATATAGACCATAAAAGTGCCGTTCACTTGTAAAAAATGCGAAAAACGTCACTTTTACTTAAAATATCATTGTTGTAATACAATTTACCAGTTTGAAACACTAATATTTGAGTTCAGTGAAGTCTCCCGAGTAAAACAGTACCCCCTATGTACAGGTTTTATGGTGTCTTGGAGAGTTACAGGGTCAAATATAGTGCTTGCGAATTAAATTCTCTGCACTTTCTCCCTGTGTTGTCAGGCATGTCAATCAAATTTTAATTAATCAAATCACATAATTACGTTAAAAGATTATTTAAATATACACGTAGAATTTTAATATATATGCATTTATAGGTATTTAAATTCTACGTGTATACTAATGTAATCTTTTCTGTAATTATATGTATTTATCTATATATATATATTTGCGGTTATTTGTATTTTATACAACGATAGATATATATAGAATGTCATTCTAAGTGTATTTTGTTACCGATATATATATATTAATAACAAAATACAGTTAGAATGAAATTACATATGCATATATAATTTATATTAAATTTTGTTTCAATATTTTATTTATTTATTTTATTATTTTATTTATTTATTATTTTAATTATACGTATTTATATATAATATATATATGTACATCTATTATATATATAATATATACACATATTATATATATGTAACGTCATTCTAAGTGTATTTTAATATTAATTTATATACTTATATTAATATTAAAATACACGTTGCATGACGTTACATATATATAATATGTATATATATTATATATATCATATATATACATATTATATATATATTAAAATATATTTAATTTATTTTTAAACATGTTTATTTTATTTTTTTTACACCTCCTACCAGCAGGGGGACTGTCTGATATTTCAAACAGTCCCCCTGCTGGCAGATCCATAGCCAGCTATAGGGGGCCATGTGATCGCTCTTTGAGAGCGATCACATGGCCCCCGGGGGCCTCATTTGCCGGAGGGGGGCTGCCTGGGCTCTCAGGCAGCCCCCCAGAAGAGGATCGCGGCGGAGGTGAGTAGTTGCTGGCTCCTGGGGGCTTAAACCATTACGGCGTTCCATGCCGCCGCAACGGCTTTAAAGCCCATTTAAAGCGCGACGGCATGGAACGCCGTAACGGCGTTAAGGGGTTAAAATAGAATTTAACATTAAATATCTAATAGTACGTATATTATACAAATTTACAATATAACACAAAACAGTATAGCAGCAAAATAAGAAAAAAAATAAAAATTCCATAAGTAGAGTGGAAGGAGCTTTAGGTATAGCTTATATATTTTCAATGTTCAAGGTATGTAAATAACTTCCAATTAATCACATGTATTTCCCATTTAAATCAACTCAAGACATTTCAGCCAGACAGATACTTTTTTACTTGATTTTTGTTTGCTCACATCAACTCCATTTTTATCTGAAACTCGAGTTGTTTTTTTACATTCTTCCAGGGGACTTCTGAATCTTTTTTCCACCATCTCTCAATTACTATTTTAACAGCTAAGAAGAGATGTATAAGGATTACCTTTAATTCATACGCCATAAGTGGCCAATTTAGATGTATCAAAACGACCTCTGGGGAAATTTTCAACTCGAGTTTTCTATTTTTGGATATAAATTTTTGTATTGTCGACCAAAGATTTCTTAATTTATGACAATCCCACCAGATATGTCTGAAATTACCTCTAGCACTTTTACATCTCCAGCAAATAGGATTAGTTAAAGGGTATATTTTATTTAATTTCACCGGTACTAAATACCACCTATTTAAGACTTTGGAGTGTGTTTCTAACAAGTTTAATGAATGTATGTTCTTCTTAACATCCATCATTGAAGAACTCCATTGTTTCATGTTGATATCAATGTTTAAGTCTTTTTTCCATACAGGTATAGCTGTTGGATTTATATCATTAACACTTGATTTGGTTAATATTAGAGCCTTAGAAAGTGGTTTATTGATTTTTTTAAGTGAATAATAAGTCAATCAAATTGCTCAAATTAGATTTTGGTATGATAAGGTGTGTAGACATGTAACTTTTGGGGGCGGGGCCGGACCGCCGACGGGATCAGACGTGCTCTGTCTGAGCTCCCGCTTTGGGCCCGGAAAATCGTTGCAAACTAGAGGCGAACCCTCTTCCAGCAACCCGTAACGGAGTCTACACTGCTCCCCAAGGGGTACCCTACCCTGCCCGGCACCTGCAGTAACCCGACAACGGCCCGAGGCGTGCTGGAGCTTGAGCCGGGATGAGACGGCCGCTCTCCCGGGTCTCCGGTTGGTGTCCGGCTTCCCCCCCCCCTCTGGACCGGGGGGGTCATCCCGGTCTACATGTGCAACTGCTACGGGGCCTGGTGACACTGCCACACCGCTCGAGAGAATAGGCGCAACACACAAGATGGCGGCTGCCATGTGCGCCGGGGATGGAGGAAAGAAATGCTCCCCCACCTCGTGAAATCCAGCAGGTGATCTCTTGCACACACACATATGTTAATGGCGAGCGGCAACGGGTCAGTCATGGCCGCAGCACAGGAGAAAATGAGGCATACCGCACAACGATTACCCCTGACAGCGACCACTAACCACGCAGCCGAGCGAGGTACCCCCACAGAGGGCCCGACCGCCTACTCACCTTCCACGTATCCTGCAATGCAGCGGCCTCAAGACCTCGAACCCCGACGCTGGAGGACACTCGTGCTCTGCCACACCGACATGACAGATCGGGCATGGGATAACCCCGAGTACCTGCAAACCCGCGTGCCCGCCAAGCTGGAGGTCCCTGAAGCTCGAGCCGGCCCTCACGAACTTTAAGTCAGGGTGAAACTTCTGCTTAGACCCAGCACGTTATATATTAAGCTTAGTAGTAATGCTCACTCACATTAACAAGTGATATAAGTAAAACATGCACACCAACAACCTTAGCACTATTATCAGCATGTTAAGTATAGATGTGTTACTATAGACAAACCAAGGCATAGCACTCACATCAGTGTGTTAAGAATAGTAGTGTTACCATGGATGAACCGCTGCATTGCACTGTCATTGGTGTGTTAAGAATAGATGTGTTACCATAGATAAATCAATGCAAGTTTCAGCACTTTTATTGTTATCATTTTATCTCCTCTGTTGACACCCCCAGGCAACTACAACCCCATCTTGTATCCATATAAAAATGTGCAGTATAATCCTGTCATGGTGTCACAAAGAACTATTTGCACCCAAGCGTAGTATAACTCACACTCAAGCATGTTCTATTTCAAACCATCTTTGCAAGCGCAGTATAACTCACACTCAAGCACGTAGTATTACAAACTATCTTTGCATTTGATATAATTTACTGCCAATCTAGATAGTATACCCTTGGGTAAATCTTTATGACATACTTAGTCTAGACCTGTAACTCAAACTTAGAAGTGAATCTTCCATTATATAAAGAAAAAGTGCACTGTATACGAAGCCGCTCTGTTGTTCATTGTTTTATGATATGATTGCACCAGCTATTGGGGCAGTGCAAATCTGTTTGTTAATCCATGCACAACTTAAATAAAGAATTTAAAAAAAAAAAAAGACATGTAACTTTTGAGTCTTAAAAAAATTAACACCTCTCTAGATGGAAGGTTATATGTACATGTTATTTGAGCAAAAGTTTTGATTGTTCGTTCTATCAATAAGTGTTCTAGTCGTGATATCCCTAGTTTTTTCCAATTATTAAGATTTAAATCTTCCACTTGGTTTTCTACAGTGTTTAATTCCAAATAACTCTGATTTTTTTTTCTATATTTAATGCTTTTTTTATTTTAGACCAGTTTTTTAATAATTGAGTCAAAATAGTATTGGAATATTCTTTTTTTTTTTTACGTTTTATCTATGTTCCAAATTAAACAATCTAAACTAGGGACTTCTCCTGCCTTCATTTCCATTTTATACCATCCTTCATTTTTGTTTTCTTCTATTTGCATTCTGTAAATATGCAAAATAGTAGCTGCTTTAAAATTATTCATTATAAATGGATAAGCGAGTCCAACCTTATGTAGATTTTGTACTAATATTGATTGTTTTAATCTTGGCTTCTTACCTTTCCAAATATATTGAGTGAAACTTTTTTGTATTAACTCAAGCCAATGAATCGGGATGTGAAGAGGTAACATTTGGAACATATAGTCCCACTTTGGTATTACATATGAATTGATCACATTTATTCGTCCCCAAAAAGTAATTTCTAAATTTCTACGATCTTTTAACCATTTATTAAGCTCTAATAATAATGCCAAAAAATGTATTTCCATAATCCTATTCATCTCTCTAGATATTTTAATTCCTAAATAATCCATACTGTCCTTAACCCAAATAAAATCGTAGCTGTTTTTAATCTCTTGTTGCATTTTTTTATTGAGATTGATATCTAAGATCAATGATTTATTTACATTTCATTTGTAATTTGATATGAAGCTGTATCGGTCTATTTCCTGCATAATATGTTCCAATGAGCTTTTAGGATTTGTAACAGTGATTAAGATATCGTCAGCATATAAACTGATTTTTTGATCTTCATCTATTACTTTGTAACCATTAATCTTCTCGTTATTTCTAATATTTTCAGCCAATGGTTCAATAGTCAGTAAATAAAGTAATGGTGAAAGGGGACATCCTTGCCGAGTTCCATTTTTAAGTTGGAACCATGGGGCAACAATATTAGGTCCAATGGTACGTGCAACTGGATTTGCATATAGGGCCATAATAGCTTTCTTAATTCAACCTTCTAGTCCATAGTGTGACAAAACGGCTTCTAAGTATTTCCAGCTGACTCTGTCGAATGCTTTTTCAGCATCAATCGACAGAGTCAGAACTGGAATCTCATTTCTGTTTGCATCATCTAAGATGTTTACAATTCTCCTCATACTTGTATAAGAATTTCTACCTGGAACATATCCTATTTGATCGTTATGGATAATTAATGGAAGAAGTTTCTTTATTCTAGCAGCCAAAACTGAAGCATATAACTTAGTGTCTACATCTATCAGATATATTGGACGATAATTTTTAATATCGGTAGGATTTTTATCATTTTTTAATATTGGCAAGATATTAGCCTTCAGCATCTCTGCTGGCAGAAATCCTCTATTTGCCGCTGTGTTGAAGGCATTAGTCAGATATGGATATAGTAGATCTTTAAATGTTTTATAGAATAAGTTATTAAACCCATCAGGGCCTGGTGTTTTTGATCTTTCTAAATCATTTATGGCTTTCATGATCTCATCCATAGTTATAGATTTATTTAAAACTCATTGTCACTAGCTGTTAGTTGAAACTTATTTATAGTTTCTAAGTATTTTTTGATACCATCATCTGTGGTGATTTGAGATATATTATATAGGTTACTGTAGAATTCGTTAAAATATTTTCCTATTTCTCTAGGAGTTGTTGCTGTTTTTCCATTATATATTAATTTTTCCACTTTGTTCTGTCCTTTTTGTTTTCTAAGTTTTTGAGATAGCATTTTATCAGCTCAATTGCCTTTAGAATAATATTTAAGTTTTAATCTATCCATATTTTTTTACCGTTCTTTCTATTAATTTTTGCTTTATATTTTCTTTTAGTACTAATATTTTCTCATAGATTTCAGGATTGTTTATTGATGTGAGTCATATTTCTTAATTCAGTATGTAAATAGGATAGAGTAATGTTTTTAGTCAAGTTGACTTTGTAATTTGATAAAGTGGCCTCTTATGACAGCCTTAAAGGCACACCACAAAATAGATGGATCAGTGTTTTCTGAGATATTTTCTTTATAGTAGTTTATTATATTATTTTCTATATAGGTTTTATTTATTTCAGAACAAAGCAAGTTATCACTCAAGCGCCAAATATATGTTTCTCTTTTGACTGTACAAAAGGCTATTTCACAAGACACCCCATTATGATCTGTCCAAACTATTTCGTTAATATTTGTTTGTTTTTTTAATCATATCAATAATACTTGGATCTACCCAAATCATATCTAGTCTTGAATAAGAAAAATGAAGTTTAGAAAAATGCGTGTAGCCTCTCTCATTGGGATTATAAATTCTCCAGATATCAAATAAATTGTACTCATCTTTAATCTTTTTTAAAGCTTTAGCTTGTTTTATCACCATTTGATTTAAATGATTTCCTTTCATTAATTTTTTATCTATCTGTGGGTCCAGTACAGCATTAAAATCCCCTGCTAATATTAACTTTCCCACTTTAATTTCGTCTACTTTTTCCAGTATTGTTTTTAAATAGGAAACTGGTTAATAATTAGGAAGGTATATATTACATAATGTAAAAAGTATGGAATCAATTTTACATATTATTATCAAATATCTACCTTTAATATCTTGTATCTGATGAATAATTTCAACCTTAATTTTTTTCTCCAAATATTACAGCTACCCCGCATTTTTTTAAATCCTTATTAGAAGCTTGAATTATAAGCGGAAATCTTTCACCTCCCCAATTCTGTTTATCTATTTGCCTCCAATGGGTTTCTTGTAAAAAATATTAAATTTAATTGCTTTTCACTTAGATATTTATATAATAGAGCTCTTTTTGTTATAGTATTCATTCCCTGAACATTGAGTGTAAGCATTTTTATCATGTTATTTCTCGAGACATCTTTGCGTCCTTTTCCACTCCATAATCACTATTATTTTTCCCTATTGCTGCAAAAACATATACATGACAACACCAATAACATAAATTTAAAATCATTGGAGGAAATCCTCCCTTCTTAGCACAAAGACTGTAAATTTTCATGTAGAAAATCAGTCTTTACTGTGTCTTTAAATCAGACACTAAGTAGGTATGTTCGGAAAGAAGTGATACTGTTTACAATTTTACCCCGAAAGAGGGAAAAAAAAAATTGAACACCTTAAATCCCATTTTCCCTTCTCCCTTTCCTCCTTTTGTTCTTATTAAACGTGTTTTTTCTTAAAATAATTGCTGTACTTATTTTAACAAATTTACAAACAAATTTAATCATTATTTCCCATATTATTTAATTACAAGTATATTTAATCTTATTGTCTATTACTAAGGTGTGGATTTAAAATCCTTTTAGTTATGTGCAAATAGTGTTCGTTAAACCATCATTCTGAATTTTAAATCACATTTGTATTAATATCTAAGCATATTTTCCCTTTTAAACATCTTACTTCGTGTATTTATATACCTTTAATACTTTAATAAATTATTTTCCTAAGAAATTACTCTTGTGCATACTTATTTCTATACTAATGAAAGCTTATTAGCTATACAAGTGAAGTTATCTATAATAGTGAAAGCTTATAAGCTATACAAATTAAGTTTACAAGTGAAGCTTTCAAAGCAAAATTGCTGCTTAATTGTGTCTAAAAGTCTCTTTACCAAAAAGAGAGAGGAAAAAAGCCCATTGAAATCTGATCTCATCTTTTCTTAGAAAGTCTGTCACGGTAGAAAAGGATTTTCTCCAAGTCCTGGTGAAATAGGATAAAACTTGCAAAAAAATTACATCTTTGTAAATAAAGTTCGTTCGGGGTTTGATACGACTGGCTTTCATTAGGTTATCTCTCATTGATAATGAAGAAAAACTCACTATAACGTCTCTTGGAGGCGTGAAGCAATTGTGTTAGGTTTGTAGATTCGATGGAAATTTTCTATTTGATGTTCATCTGGAGGCATTTCAGGTAGGACTTCTTTGAATAGGTTATTTAGATATTCTTTTAATTTTTCATTAGTAATTTCTTCAGGAACCCCTCTTAATCTTATATTCCTTTTACTTGATCTATCTTCCAAAGCTGCTATTTTTTTCAAGATTATCAGCTTTATTAGTTAAAGACTGCATTTCTATATTAATTGCTTTTATTTGAGTTTCAAACACTTCGCACATTTTTCCCACTTCTACCACTGATACTGCAACATTTGTAATATCTTGTTTTATGTCGTTGAAACTTACAAGCATATCTTGTTTTAAAGGACCACTCTAGTGCCAGGAAAGCATACTCGTTTTCCTGGCACTAGAGTGCCCTGAGGGTGCCCCCACCCTCAGGGACCCCCTCCCGCCCGGCTCTGGAAAGGGGAAAGGGGTAAAAACTTACCTTTTTCCAGCGCTGGGCGGGGAGCTCTCCTCCTCCTCTCCGCCTCCGTTCCTCCCCGTCGGCTGAATGCGCACGCGCAGCAAGAGCTGCGCGCGCATTCAGCCGGTCACATAGGAAAGCATTCATAATGCTTTCCTATGGACGCTTGCGTGCTCTCACTGTGATTTTCACAGTGAGAATCACGCAAGCGCCTCTAGCGGCTGTCAGTGAGACAGCCACTAGAGGAAATAGGGGAAGGCTTAACTAATTGATAAACATAGCAGTTTCTCTGAAACTGCTATGTTTATAAAAAAATTAGTTAACCCTAGAAGGACCTGGCACCCAGACCACTTCATTAAGCTGAAGTGGTCTGGGTGCCTAGAGTGGTCCTTTAATATATTAAGTTGTAGCTCCAGTACTTGCTTAAGCTGATCTTGTATGTTAATTGAAGCAGTTACTTGAGATTGTAGAGGAGATTGGGCAATTGGAACTTCCAAGTTAATATTGGAGGTATTAGCCGGGTGTGTCATGCATTCAATTTTCTGTTCCTGCACGTCTTTAATAGGAGTTGTAAAAAAAGCCAGACAGCCTCTTTTCTGTTTGTTGAACTGATTTAGTTTCTTTCTTCTTTTCTATAGTTGTTTTTCTAGTTGTCATTTTTATTTCTTATCAGCTTCTTCATAAAAATTTCAACTGAATAGCCTACCTTATATATCACTTTTATTTTGAGTAATTAGCTTAATTGAATTAATCATATACATTAATCTCCTCTTATGAAAATTTTGTCTCAAGCCAATATTTATATACAAATATATTAGTGTATTAATATGTTGCAGTATATTCAGAGGTACTCACAGTTTTATTTATAACTATTTAGGAGATTACTGAGGATTTTTTCTTTTTTTTTTTTTCTTTTCTTCTTGTTTGTTTGAAAGGAAACCTCTCTTGTTCCCTGTGTAAAAAAAATAAGCCCTCAGCGATTCTCTATTTCGTCAAAGCCCGTCAGTATGTATTAGTATGCACTTCGAACATCAAGCGCCACTGTATTGCCTCACACTGGCCACACTAACTCTCCATTCCACTTCATCGGATTATCCCCCAACAGCCAGCCAAATAGTAATCACGGAGCGGCGTGGTTAGCTCGTCTCCGCGTTCATTCTCCTCATCTCCGTTCCGGACCCGCCCACCTCTAGCACGTGTGGCGTCTCACGTCATCACGTACCCCCACACATACCAGTTCCCAAAGCCAATGTTTTTAATGTAAAAAAAAATGTATAGGTTTACATTTCTGTACCCTTAATTATCTGTAAAGAAAGAGAGAACATAATCTGTCTTAAATAACTGGGATCCCAAATAAACTAAGCACTTAAAATCTAGCGATGCACTGACTGAACGTTACTCTAGCATAACCTCTGACACCAAGACTGCCTAACCCCACAAAAATAAATATTGTCAGCAAATCTAAGGTAGGTATGTGGACAAGGTAGGAGTTGAAGAGGAGTAGATTTTATCCGAACTATTCACCCTAGGCTAAAATCTACTCCTCTTCGACTCCTACCTTGTCAACATACCTACCTTAGATTTGCTGACAATATTTCTTTTTGTGGGGTTAGGCAGTCTTGATTTCAGAGGTTATGCCAGAGTAACATTCAGTCAGTGCATCTTAGTTATCGGTACTTTTTTTTAATTCTTAGTTTAGTTTAGTATTAGGTGACCTTGAAGGCACAGTTGTAGGGTTATAGCTAAACGGTTAGAAGTTGGCATTTATTCATGCAAAACCTCTAGTATCAAGCGGACATTACAATTAACCGTTATACAGATTGGGGCTTCATTGCATGACTCTTACTGATCAGCACAAGCGATTGTCTCTTGCTAACCGTCATAATTCTAAGCTTGGACACTTTACGTGTATACCACAGATCATATGCTATAACTATATGCTATGCTTTTCTTTATTTTATCTGTAATTAGAGGTTTGAGACAGGAACTCAATACAAGTTCAGTTTCACTGAACTAGACATTTAGGTGATCTCCCCTTTCTCCCTCTATCTTCTAACTAAAGGATTTACCTTTCCATCTATCACTACAATCACGTTAGATACTTTCGGATAGTTACTTCTTTTAGTCATTGCCTTATGACTAAGTATCTTTCTGTTTGACTAGCATTGTGAAAGGCATTCACCACTTTGTATTATCTCTTGTTTGTATATATTGTTATCCCTTGTATATATTTTCCCCATCCCTTGTATCCCTGAGATTTAAGGTTACTTTGCCTTTTTTAACTATATCTATTAAACGTTGGATTTTAAGTGCTTAGTTTATTTAAAGGGAAACTCCAGTGCCAGGAAAACAATCAGTTTTCCTGGCACTGGAGGTACCCTCTCCCTCCCACCCACCAATCCCCGGTTACTGAAGGGGTGAAAACCCCTTCAGTCACTTACCTGAGGCAGCGGCGATGTCCCTCGTCGCTGCCTCCTCCTCCGCGCCGCTCCTCCTTCTGATTCCGTCGGCCGGTGGGCGAGACTGATCCCGCTCACCGGCCGAGGAGACCTAATGCGCATGCGTGGCAATGCCGCGCATGCGCATTAGCGCTCCCCATAGGAAAGCATTGAAAAAGATTTTCAATGCTTTCCTATGGGGAAATGAGTGATGCTGGAGGTCCTCACACAGCATGAGGACGTCCAGCGACGCTCTAGCAAAGAAAATCTTTGCTAGAAATCAGGAAGTGACCTCTAGTGGCTGTCTAGTAGACAGTCACTAGAGGAGGAGTTAACCCTGCAAGGTAATTATTGCAGTTTATAAAAAACTGCAATAATTACAGTTGCAGGGTTAGGAGTAGTGGGAGTTGGCACCCAGACCACTCCAATGGGCAGAAGTGGTCTGGGTGCTTGGAGTGTCCCTTTAAGATCCCAGTTATTTAGGACAGATGCTGTTCTCTCTTTCTTTATATTTAACTTTTGTGAAGGGTTACTCCCTCTAATCTGTCCTTTAGATAGTAATCATACACAATAGTAACTTCATCTACAGCTTTTTTCTTTTTTGTGCCCTTAAATGACCACTATAGTGCCAGGAAAACATACTAATTTTCCTGGCACTTTAGGGTCTCTAGGTTACCCACCCTCTGGGCCCCCCCTCCCGCCGGGATCTAGGGGGAGGAACGGGTTAAATCTTACCTGTTTTCCCCCGCTGGGCTCCCTCGGCGCGGGGAACTCTCCTCCTCCTTTAATGGCAGTAATTTAACTTAATTCATCTAGAGCATTAAGGACCACTGATGTCACCCAGACCACTTTATCTCAATAATATGGTCTGGGTGCAGTGGTCCTGTCATATTTACCCTGCAATGTAAAACATTTGTCCTTTTTAGAAACTGCACTATTTACATTACAGAGTTAAGTACTTCTCCTCCACACCGAGTGAAACATGGCCCTAAAATCAAATGCTGCTGATAGCCGCGCATGCCTACTCCATGAAAAGTAATGGATTGGAGGAGAATATGGGAGATGTCAGCTTGAATGCTGACATCACCGGAGCTGAAGGCTGCTGTGGAGGAGTCCAAGCACTGTAAAGGAGTAATCTTTATTTTACTTAGATTTTTTAACGTCGAGGTAGAGTGAACAAAAGGGAGGAGTTGGAAGGGGAGGGACTTATAGTCCTCAAATAGCGATGTTTTATTTTCAGATCTATAGGTTCTCTTCAAATGACTTATCAGAAACTGATAACTTGGTGATAACTGTGATTGGCTCGAGGCCTACGTTTGATAAACAGTTATTGGGTCCCTGCTGTTCTACTGTAATGCAAACAAATGTTTCTTTCTCTTGGTAACTATCTCTTGGTTTATTCAGCCACATTTTGCTAATCTTTAATTACTGTTTATTCTTGTAATACTGGTTTTGCTAATCTTTATTTATTATTCTTTTAATAACGTTTTGTAATTTAGCAGCTTTAATTAAGTCAGAATAAATATGACTTTAATAAAATTCACTATTATTAGTTCAAGTATGTTTTGTACAGTTTATGTTTTTTTTTTTTTTTTTTTAAAGTCTTGGCCAGCGGCACCTTTACTCTCTTATAAATTTTAAAAACCTCTTAAAAACAAACTTTTCATACAAACTTTCTTTCACTGACCGTACATCAATCATGGGTTCATGAGAAGGAGAACAATGGGGAGAACAAATATTGTGTTCTAAAAAGTGGTCTAAAGTACTAAAAGACGATAAATTGACTGACAAGGGAGAGCAAAAAGACCTCCCACAGGCAGTCCATCTGCCCTCAATGCATAGCAACCACAGCATAGTTCCTAGCGCTGGCTAGTGAGGATAAGAATGGAGTGACTTGACCCCGTTCAGAAATGAGCATGATGGCAATAAAGCCAGCATGTCGGTGTCACAGAGGAGTTTGTCTGCTTCGGAGGTGTCCCCAAGCAGAGCTAATTTTTTTGTAAAATTGCGTGTGGAGTGTGAGCGGCTCCAAGGTGGGTGTTACCGAAGAAGCGGAGTACAGTACGGCGCTGGATTTGAGGTAAAATTGAGTATATCTCAAAACTTTGCTTTGTATACATTATGTATCTATGTGATATATGATGTATTCAATGCATCTGAGGCTGATTTATGTTAACTTCATAGTTTCAGGGCAGGTTCACTTTAAAGAAAATATAATAAAAACAATCGTAACAATATTCCTACTGGTCACTATTTTCTATCCTGTCCCCTCTCTTTTCATTCTCTACCTCATCCCACTATCCATTATATTGCCCCATCACTAAATGCACAGTTTACTGTAGAAATCCAGTTTGACTTGAAATAGTATTCTTTGGAACAGGAAATGCAAAAAAAACCTGACTTGCAAAATTGAGCTCAGAACGACCCATTGACTATACCAGGCATAACAAGAATATTTCATTATTTTGTCCCACAACACATTTTACGTTAATTACAACGCTAAAATATTGCCAGCATTCACCCTTTGATTACTCAAGATACAACTAAGGCACTTTTTACATTATTAGAGTGTGTAAATTTAGTTTTGGGAAGTAGTGGGAGTTTAACATCATTTAAACTTTTACTCTACTTTATACATTGAAAATGTCTTAGTAGCATGCTGTGACAGTAGATCTGATCATAATAATTTTTGAGGCTCAGATTTATCAAGACATTATCATGGTTTCCATGGTAATTGCTCTGTATTTGGCACTTAGCCTCCGAATAGCACCTGTTTTTGTCTTGATAAATCTTACTCTATAGGGGAATGTTATTACAACTCATTCTTTGTAAGAGTATGGAAAAGCCTCTTTAAAATCCCCACAAATTCCATAGGAAAGTACCATAAATCCCTTTGCCCCTCTCATACAGGATTGAAGCAAATACTTTATTGCCAAAGTAAACCAGTCGTTGTGTATTTGTTGTATAGTACATATAGAATTATTTAATGAAGTGTGAATTTCTGGGAAATCAAAGTGATATCACCTATGGTGTCAGTTTAGCTGCTTGACATAACATCTTCAACTTTTTCTAATCAAGTATCACTTGTAACTGATTATTTTCAAGCGATAAAAAATAATGGCAAACTCTTTATCAAATGTCATTAATTCTCTCCACTAATAGTAGTGCCCCGGTACCACCGTGTTCCAGAGGTGGAACTGCCTTACTCTGTCCCATGAGCTTTGCGGTATAGTGGATTGTTGATACATCTGCTTATGGCCTCAATTATATGTGTCATCAATGCCAGGTGGTCACCCTTTCTGATAACATGTTCATCACCACTTTCATGTTACTTTCATGTTTAAACCGTTAAAAAAATGAATTTTTTAAAACCATACCCCCAATATAAAATCATTATAAGGTTCCACATATATCCTTGTGCAAAAACCCAAGACAAATTCTCAGAATTTATTTAGGCTGCTGTTTTTTTTTTTTTTTTTTTTTAATTCTTTATTTGTTCCAAAGCAGGACAACTTATACACAGCACACATAACAATATTAATACATTTTAAATATAGGCATAGACGCAGCAGTTTCCGGCTTACAACAGTATCCGCACGAATGCACATTCTAATTTTTACATATTACAGGATTCGTAATCATACAATGCGTTTTTGCCTGCATTTTCCTGGGTGTGGTTAATTTCTTTAAGTATCTCAAGACATCCCACTTGGTGTTTTCGTGTTAAAATAAAACATGTAACTATCGTGCTCTAACTTGTACTAAGAACATTTAGGGGTACTATGTATAATCGCACTTGCTTCTCTAGCTGCACTGCATACCCTCGATAGTCCCGTTGTGCACGATCTGACAATTTGAAGGAAAATGAAAGAGAGTTCAAAAGATTGGAGCTAGAAAAAGAAAAAGCATCCTCGAGGGTCCGAGGAAGTAGATATAAGCAGTTAGGGGTGGGTATGGGAAGCATGAAAAAAAAGGGGGGGAAGCAGTCCAGGGAGAGCTACCTAACGATAAGTTTCGCAAGGATTGCATTGCCTTACTGACTTTGTCTATCCTAGGCATCTCTTAAATTTCCCTCAAAGAAAAAATGGGTTTGGGTGAAGTGGTCTGTGACTTGTCTTTTCAGTGCCCTGAGTGATACGGTTTTATGGTTTATGTGTTTGGTCCAGTCTGTTGTTTTAGTTACTTGCTGTGCTATTGATCCAAGGGTCCCAGATCTTTTCAAATTTCTTCGTAGTCCCTCTGACCTGAGCTGTCAATTTGAAGGCTGCTGTTTTGAGTAATCAAGACAATATACCATTAGTGAATGTATAATAATAATTAAAGTGGTGTTTTTTAAAATCTTAATGGCCACTATAACTGGAAAATAAAGATATCTTCCATGTGTTTTAATGAATAATACAAGGCAACATTTTCCCTGTGGTACATGAGTTACTGTAACTCGTTTCCCAATTAGTGTTCTGTGGAACCCTAGGGCTCTGCGAGAACAAAATTGAGGTTCCGTGGCTGTTAGCCCATCGGGTGGCATTTAGGGCTACCCCATGGGTATTGCTAAACAGGGGTCCGGTCAGGCGCCGCGGGGATGCTGAGAGGAAGTGACAACACTTCCTCCCAGACATAGCGTGTTGGCTGGAGGAAGAGGGAGTGCAGTGGGGAGTGAGCAGCTGCCAACCTGGCACACCATCCTCAGCCAGCAGCACTGAAGCAAGAAAAAAGGTAAGTTAAACATATGTGTATGTGCCTGTGTGTGTATATGTGTGTGTGTATCTGCCAATGTGTGTGAATCTGTGTGTGTATGTGCCAGTTTGTGTGTCTGTGTATCAAGGTGTGTGTATATATATGTGTGTCAGTGTATCTGTCAGTGTGTGTATGTGCCAGTGTGTGTGCAGTGGCGTACACACAACCCATGGGGCCCCGGTGCGAAAACTGATCCGTGCCCCCCCCCCCCCCCCGCGCGCGCGCTTACTCTGCGCGGGCTGGGGCCGCAACACATGGCGGCGGGCACCTGGTCGCAGGGCTGCGACCCCTGCGACCACGTTATGTACGCCAGTGCATGCATAAACACATACACTTAAAGGACCACTACAGACACCCAGATCACATCAGCTCAATGAAGTGGTCTGGGTGCCAGGTCTCTCTAGTTTTAACCCTGCAGCTGAAAACATAGCAGTTTCAGAGAAACTGCTATGTTTCACTGAGGGTTAATCCAGCCTCTAGAGGCTGTCTCATTGACAGCCGCTAGAGGATTTTCTGCGTTTCTCACTGTGAAAATCACAGTGAGAAGACGCTGAACGTCCATAGGAAAGCATTGAGTAATGCTTTCCTATGGGCGGTTTGAATGCGCGCGTGGCTCTTGCCACGCATGCGCATTCGGAGCTGAGAGGCGGATCGGGGCGGAGAGATCCCCAGCGCCAAGGGAGTCCGGCGCTGGAGAAAGGTAAGTGCTTAAGACACACACGCACACATTAACTGACAGACACACACTCAGTGACAAACATACATACACACTCACTAACAGACACACACTCTAACACTAACACGCACACTCCAACACACACTCTAATACTAACACACACACTCTAACACTAAGACAAACACTCTAACACTTACACACACACACTCTAACACACTCACACACACACACTCACTAACATACACTCACACACTAACACACACTCACTAACATACACTCACACACACACTCACTAACATACACTCTCACACACACTAACATACACACACACACACTAACATACACACACACACACTAACATACACTCACACACTAACACACACTCACACTAACACACTCACACTAACACACTCACACTAACACACTCACACTAACATACACTCACACTAACATACACTCACACTAACATACACTCACACTAACACACACTCACACTAACGAACATACACTAACACACTCACACACTAACACACACTCACTAACACACACTCACTAACATACACTCACTAACATACACTCACTAACATACACTCACACACAAACTAACATACACTAACATACACTCACACAAACATACACTCACACAAACATACACTCACTAACATACACTCACTAACATACACTCACTAACATACACTCACTAACATACACTCACACTAACACACACTCACACTAACACACACTCACACTAACACACACTCACACTAACACACACTCACTAACATACACTCTCACACACACACGTTTTTTTTGTTTTGTTTTTTTTCTATTTAATCCCCCCAGCCTCCTTAGAAAGGTAAGTGCTTAAGACACACACGCACACATTAACTGACAGACACACACTCAGTGACAAACATACATACACACTCACTAACAGACACACACTCTAACACTAACACGCACACTCCAACACACACTCTAATACTAACACACACACACACTCTAACACTAAGACAAACACTCTAACACTTACACACACACACTCTAACACACTCACACACACACACTCACTAACATACACTCACACACTAACACACACTCACTAACATACACTCACACACACACTCACTAACATACACTCTCACACACACACACACACTAACATACACACACACACACTAACATACACACACACACACTAACATACACACACACACACTAACATACACTCACACACTAACACACACTCACACTAACACACTCACACTAACACACTCACACTAACACACTCACACTAACATACACTCACACTAACATACACTCACACTAACACACACTCACACTAACGAACATACACTAACACACTCACACACTAACACACACTCACTAACACACACTCACTAACATACACTCACTAACATACACTCACACACAAACTAACATACACTAACATACACTCACACAAACATACACTCACACAAACATACACTCACTAACATACACTCACTAACATACACTCACTAACATACACTCACTAACATACACTCACACTAACACACACTCACACTAACACACACTCACACTAACACACACTCACTAACATACACTCTCACACACACACGTTTTTTTTGTTTTGTTTTTTTTCTATTTAATCCCCCCAGCCTCCTTACCTGTGGGAGAGCTGAGGGGATTCCCTGGGGTCCAGTGGTGTCACCCGGCGGGCAGTCAGGCTGGAGGGCGCGCGAGGGAGCACTCTCCCCTGAGTGCTTCCTCTTCAGCTCCCTCGCGCGCCGCGTACTGATGCCGGAGCCGGAAGATGACGTCATCTTCCGGCTCCGGTTTCAGTGCGGTGCGCGAGGGAGTTGAAGAGGGAGCACCCAGGGGAGAGTGCTCCCTCGCGCGACCTCCAGCCTGACTGCCCGCCGGGTGTAAGCAGGGCCAGCCTCGGGGGGCCCGGAGGTGGCCGGCTCCTGGGCCCCCCAGGAGAAGAGGCTGGCCCAGTGAGTACATACCTGGGTCGCAGGGCGGCCGGGCCCCCTGGTGGGCCGGGCCCGGTCGCAGCCGCGACCCCTGCGACCCCGGTATGTACGCCACTGTGTGTGTGTATCTGTGTGTCAAGGTGTATCTGTCAGTATGTGTATCTGTGTGTCAACGTGTGTATCTGTGTGCAAGTATGTGCCAGTGTGTGTGTGTGTGTATATGTGTGTCAGATACATACACACACACAGATACACACTGGCACATGCAAACACAGATACAAACACACACACAGATACACACTGTGTGTCAAGGTGTGTGTATCTGTGTGTGTGCAATATGTGTGTCGGATACATACACACACACATATACACACACTGGCACATACAAACAAACACACCTTGACACACACCGGCATATACAGACCCAGATACACACACCTTGACACACAGTGCTGGTGCGTGTGTATGCATGTATCTGTGTGTCAAGGTGTGTGTATCTGTGTGCCCCTATGTGCCAGTGAGTGTGTATCAGATACATACACACACCTTGACACAGACACACACCGACATATACAAACACAGATACACACACCTTGACACACAGATACATGCATATACACGCTGTGTGTCAAGGTGTGTGTATCTGTGAGCAAATCTGTGCCAGTGTGTGCATCTGTGTGTCAGATACACACACATACAAACACAGATACACACACCTTGATACACATGTTGGTGACAGTTCGAGGCTATGTCCACGCTCTCTATGTAATAGAATGTTGGTGACAGTTCGAGGCTATGTCCACGCTCCGTTCAGTCACTGAGCGCTCGGCAGTGAAAGTTTTTTTTTCCTTTCTGTCACGTGATAAGAAGCTCTCTCACTCGCGGCCAATCAGCAGACAGGACGGGAGCCGGGCGGGTTCAATCCTGCGCTCCCCTTTCTCTATGCGCTTTAAGAGCCGCCGTGAGGGTGACGCGAGGAGCTGTAGCTGAGAAGGTCTGGAGAGAGAAGCTGGGAGCGGGCCGGCCGGGGAAGGGGGAGAGAAACAAGCAGCGGGCCGGACTAGACAGACCCTGCTAGAGAGGATGAGGAAGGTGGTACCGTGACAGCAGGCAGGCCGAGCACAGACAGCAGGAGGCGGCCAGGCAGGGGCTGTAAGGCCGGGCTGGGACACAGGCTGGAGGGAAGGGAGACACTGGGACAAAGGGATCAGCAGGAGAACCGAGCAACCGGGACTGTGAATGGAGAGTACCGGGGAGAGGGCAACACGGTAACTAGGAACGGGGAGAGGGGTATTACTCAGATCAGGGGCTAATTATAGGGGGCATTGGGTATTACTGTGATCAGGGGTATCTAAGGGGGAGTTACTAAGAACAGGAGTTAATCAGAGCAGGGGGTATTACACGGGGTGGTGCTCTGTTCTACGGGCATTAGGGGGCTATTCTGTGCAGGGGGAAATAGGAGTATTAGAAGGGGTGTTACTCTGAGCTGGGGAGTATTAGAAGGGGTGTTACTCTGAGCTGGGGGGTATTAGAAGGGGTGTTACTCTGAGCTGGGGGGTATTAGAAGGGGTGTTACTCTGAGCTGGGGGGTATTAGAAGGGGTGTTACTCTGAGCTGGGGGGTATTAGAAGGGGTGTTACTCTGAGCTGGGGGGTATTAGAAGGGGTGTTACTCTGAGCTGGGGGGTATTAGAAGGGGTGTTACTCTGAGCTGGGGGGTATTAGAAGGGGTGTTACTCTGAGCTGGGGGGTATTAGAAGGGGTGTTACTCTGAGCTGGGGGGTATTAGAAGGGGTGTTACTCTGAGCTGGGGGGTATTAGAAGGGGTGTTACTCTGAGCTGGGGGGGTATTAGAAGGGGTGTTACTCTGAGCTGGGGGGGTATTAGAAGGGGTGTTACTCTGAGCTGGGGGGGTATTAGAAGGGGTGTTACTCTGAGCTGGGGGTATTAGAAGGGGTGTTACTCTGAGCTGGGGGTATTAGAAGCGGTGTTACTCTGAGCTGGGGGGTATTAGAAGGGGATGTTACTCTGAGCTGGGGGGTATTAGAAGGGGGTGTTACTCTGAGCTGGGGGGTATTAGAAGGGGGTGTTACTCTGAGCTGGGGGGTATTAGAAGGGGGTGTTACTCTGAGCTGGGGGTATTAGAAGGGGGTGTTACTCTGAGCTGGGGGTATTAGAAGGGGGTGTTACTCTGAGCTGGGGGTATTAGAAGGGGGTGTTACTCTGAGCTGGGGGTATTAGAAGGGGGTGTTACTCTGAGTGGGGGGGGTATTAGAAGGGATGTTACTCTGAGCTGGGGGGTAGTAGAGGGTATAAGTAGACAGTGGCGTCTTTCCAGGCCGTGTCCGGGGTATGCCAGGGCCGTGATCCCGCAGAGGTGCTGTTTCTCCGGGCAGTTGGTAGCTCTGTCCCCGGTATCGAGCAGTGCTGTGTGCCCGGGATGGCCGGCCGGAGCCGCCGCTCATGGCTCAGTGTGTTGCTGGGGCTGGTGCTCGGCTTCCTCCTGGCCTCCAGGCTCATCCTGCCACGGGCCGCCGAGATGCAGAGAGCCAGCCGGCGGATCGGTGGTGCTGGGTCCGGCCAGGTGGGGAGCTGTGGCCTGCAGGCCGGCCTAAGGACTGAGTACACGGGGGTGCTAGGCTGGCAGCAGCAGCTACAGTCCGACCAGGGAGCACTGGACTCCACCAATGAGGAAGATGTCCCCCGGGCAAGGAACTTTCTGTTTGTAGGAGTAATGACTGCACAGAAATACCTGCAGACCAGAGCTGTGGCAGCTTATAGGTGAGTACTGAGTACCATACACCGTGGCATAGTCAGCCTGCTTCTATAACTGCCTGAGTAATGTTAGAATGGTAGTCCACAGCAACCAGAAGCTAAATTCTATTCTGGAATCATTGAGAGATGTGCAAGGATCACACTACCACCATTAGTATTGGTTTTATAGTTTTACTTTAGTAAGGTGGTAGGGTTTCCACCAGGGCTTTTTAATGACCGTCAGATAATTAATACTGCCAAGTTGTCCCACAGGCTGAATGTCTATTCTACAACCACTAGGTATGTCCTAAAGTTAGATCAAGTATGTTGTGTCTGACAGATTTTATGCATTGGTTCATGTAGAGGCATTTTGACATGTGTTGCGGATTAAAGGGACAGTAAAGTCACCAGAACCACTACAGCTTAATGTAGTCATTCTAGTGTCTTAAGCCGGTCTCTACAGGTTTTCTTTGTTTTTTTTTGGTTAATGTAAATACTGCTTTTTCAGAGAAAACTGCTGCCTAGTAACACCTAGTTACTCAAATGACCACTGGAGTTGCTTCCTGTGTCAGTGCTGCACACGCTGATGTTCAGCATCTCCATGCTCTGCATAAGGACGCTGAAAGTTAAATACATTGATTCAATGCATCTCTTTGAGAACCTGCTGACTGGCACAGTGTGGCATTTTGGCACACTTGCACAATAGCCTCCCAATGCTTTCTTATGAGAATGTGTTTGATTGGCTGAAATCATAACGTTTGATGATCTCAGCCATAGTGGTGAGACCTGTGAGGGTCGAAAAAGGTGAGTTTAAACACCTTTCCCATGCAATGCATGGGGGTCCGGGAAACCTAATAGCTAGTTTATAGTGTCAGGAATCCATGTTTATGTTCCTGACACTATGGTGTTTATTTATTTATTTATTTATTATTGCCATTTATATAGCGCCAACAGATTCCGTAGCGCTTATGGTGTACCTTTAGTTAAACTCACATTGTATTACTTTACTGTTTGGTGTAAATCAAATTGAATTACATTATACAAACACCTAGTTACCCAGGGGTTATGCATTAAAAGTGTTGCATTAACTTTTTCGGGGGGTTTTCTTTCATGCTTTTTTGTATTACTTACTGTTTTTCTTCCCTCATTTTATTTTCCTGTTCCATTTAAAAAAACTAAAACATTTTATCCACAAACTTATCACTTCCTATGTATAAAAATAGCGTCAAAGATCACCTTTTCATTATGCCAAGTGTTCCGCTATTTTTATTAGAAGGTTTTCTGTGACGGGCTTGTGTGTGTATCTCTCTATCTCTTTTCATGCCAGAAATAATTTATGCCCCTTAGATTGCGCATAAAATTCTATCTATACAGATTTGCAAATTCGCTAGCAAATGTATAGATTAGGAGAAAAACTATTTAAATTATTTTTTTTTTCTCTCCCAACTGTTAGTCTATGCCTCGGCATGCCACAGGAGGTCCTTCTGCTCTCCTAAGAATAGTAACCACAGGAAATGCGCTGTGGTTGCTATTGAAACACCCCAAGCTGAAGCTCCTTGCCCTGGCTAGGGAGTATATGAACAGAGTAACATGATGCCACTCCGTTAAGACGCCAGCATGCAAACGTCACTTAGGTTTGCACTGCTTGTGCATGGTTATTGGAGTAAACCTTTTAAAAGAGCACTGTAGTGTTGGGTATACAAATCCGTATTCCTAACACTATAGTGACTCTGTCTCTAGTTGTATTGGTGTTGTTTCCACCCCCCCACACCCATCCCCCCTGTTTGGCATGAAAATTAATTCGATTACTTTCATTTTTCCAGTGTTGAGGTCCCCTTGCAGAATTAAAAGGATAGGTCCACCTCACCCAGATAACTTTATTGAGATGAAGTGATCTGGGTGACTATAGTGTCCTGTTAGAGGATCACTATAGTGTCAGGAAAACAAACTCGTTTTCCTGACACTATATCATCCTTGGAACCCCCCCTCCCTTGGCACTGAAGGGGTTAAAACCCCTTCAGCCACTTATCTTTATCCAGCGCTGGGCTCCATTGGCGCTGGTGACCTCTCCTCCCCTGCTGACCTCAGCTCCTGAGTGGAGCGCGCATGCGTGGCAAGAGCCGCGCACGTGTTCAAACCGGCCATAGGAAAGCATTTCTCAATGCTTTCCTATGGACGTTCTGCAAGCTGGATGCAGATTTCTATAGTGTCCCTTTAAGTCAGTTTAAAAGCTGGGATTCTTGTCTCATTAATCCTACACTCACCGTGTCCTAACTGTGATTTATGTACATCATGAACCTTGATTTTGGTTTCCATATTCTAAAATCAATGAGGCGGTGTGTCCAAGGTTACAATATTGCATTAGTAGTGCCAACAGTGTGGGTAGTTGGTGGGTTCTAACATGTATTGAAAAATGCAGCTCTGACAACTCAGAGCACTTCCGTTATGGCACTTGTGTTTTTTTAACCTGTACAATTGTGATCTACCACTCACAGGTCTTCTGTAATGCTTGTTCATTTTAGCTGATCAAGTAACCTTTGAATATGTTAGAAGAAATTTGAACAAAGTCTATTGGTTAGTTACTCATACATTGATATGGATTGCTTGATTTCAGCAGTAAAGAATTTAGGAACATTATTTCCTTCTATAGCGACTGTGAATGTCAATTATTATAGAAACCTGGTCAGCATAGTGTATTAAACAGCTAAATTGAAATGGCATTAACACATACATTTTTATAGTGACTGTTTCTTACCAAATGCTTAATAGTTAATGTATAAGTGATGTCATAGATGTAGTAAATTGAATTTGGCATTGCTTTCATAGTTTTTTATTTAATCACTATGCCGATCCCACACAGAAATTAGTTTATGTAAATTGCAGCAATCAGAAATGTTACACTTTCTGTCTTATGTATACCTTGCTTTAGATTTGTTGTCACATAATGAATTCTCATTGACTTCACATCTGTGGTCGCTTGCTTGCTTTAAATGGTTTTAGGATAGGGCATGTTTAGATGGCTGTTGCCATGTATTGATCTGGAGTATACAGCAGTTTTTTTTACAGGTCCTTTCTGACGTATCGATTGCTGAATGTAACTTAGTTTTGCCATTGCTGATATTTGTTTCAGAGCCATATCTCAAATTAATCTTTTAATGGCCTGTTCTTACAGTGTGAACATTGTAAAGGGATTTAAATGCACATAATTATTTTTTTATTTTTTTTTAAAAATGTTTTAATAGTAGCCAGCATTGATTCTGACGCTGAGCAAATAAACATAGTTTATTTTTTTTATTTATTTTTTTCCTAAGTTGAATATTATGTAGGGTTTATGACCTAATTCATAATGAATCTCTGTCCTTTTAAAGAACAAACGTTACACATTTTCACATAGGCAGTGTATGATTCAGCACCTGTAGGCACAAAATGCATTAGGTGGTTAATCCTGTCTTGTAAGTCCTGGTTTGGAATAGAGTACTTTAACTTGCCTTCTGGGGGTGACAAAGATTCGTTGAACTGGTAATTATCTTGCTCTTCCTCAACTACTGGGATGCTAGGTTTATTTTTAACCCATCATGGATCAATGTGTTGTCACGGCCAGTATTGAATAAGGAGTAGGACATTCCATGTCTTTTTACATGTCTGCTATGTAGAGCGTATTGACCAGTTATGAGCATTGGTGACACATGATTTGGGAAAGCAGTTCTCTGTGTGTGGGTTTTTTTTTTCTCCGTATAGACAGGGGTAGACATGAAACCTTCATTATTATAATTTTTTTTTTTTTTTAATGATCCTTTATGGGGTGGTTTTATAAACCCAGTATTAGTGTATTTTATGTTGTACCTGGCAAAGCTGCTGTCTGGCATGTGGTGCATGACTTAAGTATTATTTCGTTTTGGCTCTGTTTAGTGAATTATTTCTGCTCAACTGCTCTGTAAATGATACCCATGTTTGCCCAGGTAAATGTATTTGAGATGGTGACAACAAATGTGTTGTCTGAAATGCAATAGATTAATTTGTTGGATGAGAGTCAGATAAAATTTTCAGCCTGAGGCATTGTTACTTTTGCTAGTAGCGAAATGAAACCGTGTGTTGCCAACTGTACACAAGCAGGAAATAGGACATAGACTGAATTGTCAGTGTGCTTAGAAGCCTTGCTTACAGGAACACTAACTTTTGGAATGCATTACAGTTTGTAGTTCACAGTATTAATGTCCCCCCCCCCCCCCCCTTCTTTGAGAGTAAATGATCTGGTTACCTATAGTCTCTCTTTTTAATGTAAAGCTAGACTGTTGATTTGTCTGTTTGTAGAAATGACTTGCTGTTTTTGTAGAGAATACATTTTGTTTGAAAAATATCTATTTAATAACTTGATCTTGGTTGTCAAAACCCCACTCACAAACCAACTGTCCCCCCTCTTCCTCCCACCTTCCCTATCATGTTTATTCCGAAACTAAGCCCTGAAACAGTGTCCCTGCTATTGGCAGTGTAAAGAAAATGCATGGCTTGCTTCTGTCTTGTCTGAACATGGAAGATATATGTGTGTGTATGCACAGTGTGGCAAGTTTTATTCTTCAGCGACTGGAAATCTGCCCTCTCGTCAGTAGGTTTCCTTGTACTCCCTCAAAATTCTACCTCTCACAAGTAGCATCCATTTGGAAAATGAAAACCCAGTTCAATGACTCTTATTTGGTTATCATTCTGTTTATACATTCTGTACTGTTTTGAGTGTCTGTATACTGCATTTGTTTTGGTTGACACTTTGACAGTTGCTACGGTTTCAAATTGTACGGGGGCTCTAAGTATATCACAACGCAATTGCATGAAACTGAAACACCAAGCATGAAAGTGTGTTGCCCCCCTCCCTCCTCTATCAGAAAACAGGACCACATAACTCCTGAACTAGTTCTGTGTCTTGGAGCTGGGTTGGCTGTAATGTCAGAGAGCCTTGAGCAAAGATTTCACAAACAGGAATGTGCAAGGTTAAAAATGTAGTGTAAAACCTAATGACACAGGGAGAAAATGCCTGCATTCAGCCTCTGACATGGCAAGCCTAAAGCTACAGCCCTTTATTTCATCCCTCCCCCTTAAAGTTTCAGTAGTAAGTAACCGGAAACTTTGGTGATCTTCAAAGAACTTTAATATTTGTGATAATTGACCAGTAAACTAGGAAATTATACTGAAGGGTTAAATATACTAATTGTGTATCATTAGATTAAATCTTTGTAAGGTTTAGCAGAAAACCAGACATGTTTTACAGATTTATTTATTTTAATTTCATTTTATTTATTTTTTTAAACTAAATTAAATGTTTGCAAACCTGGCCAAATAATTACAAACTCTGTGTGTGTGTGTGTGTGTGTATATATATATATATATCTCTATCTCTATATATCTATATCCCCTATCCCCATTAAGAATTGTACATAATTATTAAATAATTCACACACAATGGGTTTTTCACTTCGATTATTTCTAGTGAATTGAAAGCCAAATTGCAAAATGTAAGCCGAAATAACTGATTTGGAAAAATATCCAAATCAGCTATTGTAACGGACCGTTTTGCACACAAGAGGTTAAAAACCGTTTAGGCAATATTCCCCTTTCCAGATGCACCGACAGCTACTGTAAGCACCAATCTCCCGAACTTCAAACGCATGAATTCACCAACTCCCGAACAGGAAACACACGAATACTGGAAACAGCCGAACAGGAAAAGCATACAATCCAATTCCCCCCCCCCCCAGACGACACTTCGTTTTGAGGGTCAAGCAGAATCTGGTTTACTGGGGCTAACTGCCCGGCTTTTATGCAGGTCACCCACCTGGTGGACACTCCCCTAGGGGAATAGATGGGGTAACTGGGAAACATATTGGACATTGACCAATCACAAGCTTACAATCCCCACAATGCATCACAATCCCTCCTCTCTGTCCTGGAGATAATTGGGAAGTAATCCAATTATCTCCAAGGACAGAGGCAAAACTCCATTAGCCACATGGCAGACAAAGGACAATAAAATACATAAAATTACATACGGTTACATTTATCACATAGAACATACACATTCTACCTATCCCCAGATAGCTTAGAACTGAGTGCACATTATTACCGGATGGCGCTCAGATCACATACATACAGTTCAATCGCCATGGAGCCAAAGTCTTTCAGTATATGATTCAAATATAAAAGCGCTAAAATATATGGCTCTCTGACCACCGAATGAGGAAAATATATACAAAGTCTGCTTTCACCGCGATATCCGTGGAGGAAAGAGGAGAAGCCGGCTGCCAGTTAGCACCATACCTGGGCACAGACAATTGCAAAGCGTGTGTGAGTAGCAGCTGGGACTGCATAAAACTCACTTACTTTCATCGTGTAAGAGGCTTACAATTCATTTATCCATTGTTTATTTTGTCTATTTCTATTTTGTATAGTGTGTTTTAAGTATTTTATTTGAGATTGAGATTTGAGATTGAATTATATCAATCCTCTTCAGTGCTAGGAGTGTTTTATATCTAGTAAATAAATTGTGTAATTATTTGAAACTGTGCTTCACTATTATATGCACTTTATTTATTTTTTCCATATATTCATCTGAGCTGAAACGATTTAAAGGATCATATGGGAATATAGATCTGACTTTGCGCTCCACCTTCATAAGTATCTTTCAGTATATGGCTGGGCTCCGTGGCATAGCTATGTGGGGTAGCATGGCTTTAACAGTCCACAGAAAGGCACGAACCAGCCTTTCTGCAGGGAAAAAGAACAGAGGGCCATAGTCCAGTTGCAGTAGGCGGGCGACCAGGCTCCTCCAGTGGCCAGTGGCGAGGTTGGTTCCGCCACAGCTATAGTCATACGTTGGTCTGTTTTTAGTTAAAGGACCACTATAGGCACCCAGACCACTTCAGCTTATTGAAGTGGTCTGGGTGCCTGGTCCAGCTAGGATTAACCCTTTTTTCTATAAACATAGCAGTTTCAGAGAAACTGCTATGTTTATAATATGGTTAATCCAGCCTCTAGTGGCTGTCTCATTGACAGCCGCTAGAGGCGCTTGCGTGCTTCTCACTGTGAAAATCACAGTGAGAAGACGCCAGCGTCCATAGGAAAGCATTGTACATGCTTTCCTATGAGACTGGCTGGCTGAATGCGCGCACGGTTCTTGACGCACATGCGCATTCAGCCGAGGAGAGGAGGAGGAGAGGCTCATGGCGGGAGAGGACCCTGAGGGTGGGGGCACCCTCAGGGCACTATAGTGCCAGGAAAACGAGTGTTTTCCTGGCACTATAGTGGTCCTTTAAAGGTACGCTCTACACCCCTAAAACATTGTAGCTTGCTGAAAAGCTTTTGTATGGAGAGTGTGTCTTTTTATTTATTTTTCATTGTTTTATTATTTATTTTCTTACAAAAAGTACAGGTTTCACTATAAATTGTTACTTTTATAAATAAACCTTGTTACTCACAGACTGTCAACCAGACAACCAGTTCTGTTACTTCCTTGGTGTTTAGTTCAATGGTGCAAAACACAAGAGGCGGCAATTTCACAGAGCAAGATGTCTTTAAATATATCCCCTAATGAAAACCATGCATAATTAAATTCATGCATGGTTTTGTTGTGGGTGTGGAGTGTTCCTTTAAGCTAGTTTAACCTAAATTTGCAATTATTTGGTCAAATACCCACAATTAAAATGTTATTGAATACCTAATGCAACACTTCAACAATATTGGAAATGTACCTTCTTTTTTTATCTATATTTTTTGTAACTTTTATTTTTTCAGTTCATTACAATCGACTAGAGAATAAAACCTTCTGTGGGCAGCAGTTGCTGATTTTAGATAAAATCAATTTGCCATTATGCTTCTATTGTTTTTAGAGAAGTACTGCTAAAATTTCTCTTTTAGGCTTCTTATAGCTACCTAAGGAAACTTCTGCTGATGATGGCTTGAAATAGTGCTCCCTAGTGCCCCCAATTTCTTGGCATCATCATTGCGTAACTACAAATCTGTCTAGCTTGTGCCAAACTTATTTTCTGTCTTCTGTCTGTATTTTCTTACCTTAAGATTATTAAACATTTAGTTGTTGCCTTAGCCTACATAATGTATGGGTCAGTTGTTTCTTCTTGCGTTTATACAAAGCTACAATACTTCAGCACTCTCATATCGTGAAAATTGTTTGTGTGGAAGGCTAGTTCATTGCTATCAAATTGCTGTTGTTTTATATCTTCTGGATAATTGTGACGTGGTATCTTTTTTGTTTAATGTTATAGAGCTTATTTGTGTATGTGTAATGATCAAAAGACTTATTATTCATCAAATCAATTTATTTTGTATTTTTTTTAGAACCTGGTCAACTTCCATTCCTGGAAAAGTTGAATTCTTCTCCAGTGAGGGCTCGGACACCTCTATACCAATTCCAGTTGTACCACTCCAGGGAGTGGATGACTCCTATCCACCACAAAAGAAATCTTTCATGATGCTTAAGTATATGCACGATCATTACTTGGACCAGTATGAGTGGTTCATGAGAGCAGATGATGATGTTTACATCAAAGGGGATCGGTTGGAGAGCTTTCTACGAAGCCTGAACAGCAGTGAACCACTGTTTCTGGGGCAGACGGGCCTTGGCTCAACAGATGAGATGGGAAAACTGGCATTGGAACCAGGGGAGAATTTCTGCATGGGTGGTCCAGGTGTAATAATGAGCAGAGAAGTCCTGCGCAGAATGGTCCCCCACATTGGAGAGTGCCTGAGGGAGATGTTCACTACCCATGAAGATGTAGAAATTGGAAGATGTGTGAGGCGGTTTGCAGGAGTTCAGTGTGTCTGGTCTTATGAGGTAAGGCTTGGTTCCTTGTTGGTATCCTGCTAATGCTGATAAAAATATGCCTTTCATCACCCCTTGCCCTTTTCCCCATCTGTAATATAGATTAAATTATACTATATCAGTGGTAGTCAACCTTTTTCTACCTACCGCCCACTAATGCATCTTTTTGGTTGAAAAAATTTTCTTACCGCCCACCAGTTTTCGCGCAAATGCGGAATATTTTTAAGAAAGGAGGGTGTTTTTAAAAAAAATAAATGTACGTACATTTATCTTTTTATTTCTACTTAATGCAGGTTTATAAGGTTTTTAACTTTATAACGTTTAATGAGAAAACAATAAAGTAAATTGAAATTACCTTTACTAGTGATTGAGATCCTTGAGGTTGATGCTGCGAGACTAAATATTTGATATCTGGTTCGATTTTCGTAAGGAACAAACGAAGGTCTCTTTCAGTGATATTCAGACAACTTCTCTGTTTGCGCATAATATGATTTCTCATTTGTGCGTCAGCTCATCTCCTCTCCCTCCTCAATTCCCCTCCCCACCTTTTTTTTCCCCTTTTTTCTATTTTTTAACCGTCCTTATAGCAATGCCCAGTAGGAAGGCTGAGCTAGGTAGCCCACTTACTATAGTCCACTATAACAGACAGGCACACATACAAGACACACACACAAAGACACAGACACACATACAGACACACACACAAGACATATACATACAAACAGACAGGCACACATACAAGACATACATAGACACATACAATGACACATGCATACAAAGACAACACACATACGACACACACACACACACGACATACAGACAGACACACATACATACACACACACAGACACAGACAGGCACAGACACATACATACATACAAACAGACATGCGCACACACACATGCAGACACACACATAAGACATACATAGACACACACACATACAATGACACATACATACAAAGACAAGACACACACACACATATATATATATATACAGACAGACACACACACACAAGACATACATACACAGACAGACACACATACATACACACACACACACACACAGGCAAACAGACATGCACACACACATGCAGACACACACATAAGACATTCATAGACACACACACATACAATGACACATACATACAAAGACAAGACACACACACATATATATATATATATATATATATATATATATATATATACAGACACAGACAGACATACACACACAAAGACACAGACAGACACACATACATACACAGACATACAGACAGACATACACACACAAAGACACAGACAGACACACATACATACACAGACACACATACATACACACACAAAGACACAGACAGGCACACACAAGCACACACAAAGACACAGACAGACACACATACATACACACAAAGACACAGACAGGCACACACACACAAGACACATACATACAGACATGCAGACACACACATAAGACATACATAGACACACACACATACAATGACACATACATACAAAGACAAGACACACACACACATATATATACAGACAGACACATACACACAAGACATACATACAGACACAGACAGACACACATACAAACAGACACACACAGATGCAGACATACATAGACACACATACAATGACACATACATACAAAGACAAGACACACAGACAGACAGACACACACACACACACACACGACATACCTACAAAGACACACACACACAAACAAACAAACACACACATTATATTTAAGTCACCCTCCTGTTTCCTACCTTTAAGGTGCAGTAGGGTGACTTTCCCTGGGGTCCAGTGGTGGCTCAGGTTAAATGGGAGTCAGAGTTCCCACTCTGACTCCCTGGTGTTCCTCCCGCGCGGCTCTCAGTTTTAGCTGGGAGGAGTGACCGGGGAATCACTTCCTCCCAGCTCTGATGTCATCACAGGGGGCCCGGTCGCGCTGTTAAAGCGCCCAGCGCTGACCGGGCCCCCTTACAATCCGCATCCATCGGGTGGCCCTGACAGCATGGGCCACCCGATGGACACTTTGGAAGGCGGCCCCGGCGGTTTACCGGCGGGCCGGAGCCGCAAATGGTCACGGCGGTACCCAGTCGCACGGGTACCGCCGGCTCACACCTGCCCGCCCGATCAACCTGGAAATCCCTACCGCCCACCTGGAATCCTGAAACGCCCACTAGTGGGCGGTAGGGACCAGGTTGACGAACCATGTACTATATTAATGAAGAAAAGTTGTGGTTTGCACTTGATGTAGCAAGGCACTTATCTACATCAATCATTTTAAAGCAAGAGATATGGATTGTTGTCTAAAATAAACCCCGTAACAGAATGTTTAAACCAAAAACATGACAATGTTGCTTTTTATTAGGGTCACCTTGGAAACCAGGGATGCTTACTTCAAAGAAGGCTGATGGTTTTTATTTTTTACCCTTGGCACTTTTCATATACCTCCACAGGATTATAACATATCTACACCAGAATATTTGCCTCATTCTGCTTAAAACGTTTCATAGATGTGTACAATATTGCATATTACTGATGTGTATCAGCAGCCAAAATACAGGAAGTTATATTTTCAAATAGATATGATATGGTGGAGATATTCAGATAACATTGCTTACAAAAGTTATGTATAAACTAGAAAATTAAATAAAATCCTTGTATGATTGAATAACCGTAGAACATTAGCCATGTACTTGGTACTATAAACCAGATATGCTAGTTATGTTCACTCTACCTGATCAATACAGCAACTTAAATGTGTCTTTAAAGGGCACTCTAGTCTAGACCAAGGGTGGGCAACTTTTGGCACTCCTGATGTTGTAGAGCGCATTTTCCCTGATGCTTTGCCAATATTAGGGCTGTAAGAGTCTGGGAGATGTAGTCCACAACTACTGGAGTACCAAGGCTGCCTACCCTTGCTATAGACACCTCATTAAAGTGGACTCCTGGCACCACAACCACTTTAATGAGATAGAGGTTATGGTGCCAAGTTTCGTTTAATACTATTACCGGCCTCATCTGTGGAAAAATATTTATTATTTATTATTATTAATTCCAAACATCCCATGATTTATTGAGCACCACCTATAACGACGCAGAGCCTGATATTATTGCGGAAATACATTCTTATTCAGATCATCTATGGAGCATGTGTGCACACACTAATTGTACATGCTGCTGGGGTAAATGTTTTATACTTTCTTCTGGCGCACATTACAAGCCAGCACTCAGGCACTACTTCCCCCTTGATGAATGTACCCTATTTGAGGGAACTGTGCATCCAAATTCTGTCTCAGTAATTCAGAGTATTGGCATGTAAAAGTGTGTCTTGTTTTGGCTATGGGCACATTTGTTTAGCATGACAAATCTTCTAAAACACTACTTCCTGATAGATATGCAACAGCTGGATACATTGTTTCATGGTGGTCTTATTTCAAAGAGATGAGTAGCACCTGAAGAATGATTGCAATTGAAAACCGCTAGTGCTCCTTGTATACTCTGTTTCTGAAGCATATTGTTGGCCGTTTTATGTGATGTAGAGTCCGCAAGCTTGTGATCTAGTGGATGAGGGGAATCCACGAAGGAAATGTTGACTTAAGCAAGTGTTTACATGTGGTGTAAGAGGAAGTATTTTCAGAGTGATGCTGTGCTGTTATGTTAAGACGTCAAAATCAGTTTATATAGTTTTTGCACAAGTAGCCATCAGCCTTGGGTCAAGAACCTCACGTATGTGGTTTGTCATGTTGAACTATTTAAATATACTTTAGGAATTCATTTTTCCTCTTGTTTTGGATCAGGTGTGTTCATTATAGAATGTCATACTTAAAACATTTGGGTAACAAGGTTTGCCTCGGGTTAGTATGTATAACTATGCATTGTGCTTGCAAATGCTCCAGTAAATGTATAAATTAAGGTAAGCTTACCTAAAATTGGTACGTGTTTCCAAGATGGCTGGAGAAATTTGATTGGTGCAGATGTGACTGTTCCCAATTAAAACACGGTACCAATGACTAGATAAGCACTGTAAGTAATTGCAGTCTAACCAACTTTTTAAACCCTTGATTAGTTTGTCTTGTGTAATGTATAGATAAACTATTTAGGCCTTTCAAATGGAAACCTTGTGTATTTTGCCTGATAGTCACTTAGACCCATGCTTGGACTGCAATGACTAATCTGTATTGCCTTAATGGAAACGTCTTAATGTGTGACTAAACTGGATCTGTCACACTGTAGATTGTTTGTTAAATTGACCTAAAAATATGTGACAACTCATTCATGAAGTGGCAACAAGTTCCACTGCATAAAAAAAAAATGTATTTCAATGGTACATCTACCATGCTTTTATGAGTCTCTCAAATTGTAGATTGGTAGATATTGTTATCCTTGCCTGGTGGTTTTATTTATTTATTTATTGTCGGTGTCCTCCTCAGAATAGATCATATTTTCAAACCTAGGAAATCACATTTGCAGTAATGTTTTGGGGCAAATCATGCTTTTATATAGAATTATGCTTTGTTTTATGCCAACCACTGTATTTTGTTCTATCCTGAACACAGTGGGCAGTGTTTAACAAAGCAAAGTGGTGGTCATTTATGACAATTTTTATATAGGGGAAAAAATACCCCCCTTTCCCCAGTGTCTGTGTTCTTTTATGTCAATGTGTATATTATGGTGCGGTGCCAAATCTTGTACCGAATGATGTGTGACATTGTAATGGGGAAAAAATATATATTGTTTTTTTAATGTGACTTCTTTTTTTTTTTTTTTTTGTCAATCTTTATTTTATTGAGGCATATGGTTAAGGTGGTACAGAATAAAGAGAGGGAGACATGCAGAGGTTATACAAGTTGTACACATCATGGTAAATTGCAATATCTCCTGGTATTAACGGCCTCATTTTATAGTATATAAACAAGCTTAACTGATAGAGTATAAAATAGAGTTGAATGATCAAGATGATAGGCATTCAGTATGATATACATGACTCAGTAACGTTGGTTCTTAGCAGTAACAGGTGAGTGATTATTATGGTAAGGCATGGGTTAAAACGAGCTATGAATTAACGCCAAACTTAAGATCAGGAATTTCTCAGGGATGTTTAGTCTAGTATGTAACATGTTAATTTAACAGAGCTGTGTGAAGCACATGTTAGGTAGGTTCTATATTATGCATTTATACAGGGACAGTTCAGCTGTTTCTATCCAGCAACAAAAACAAATAAAGTGAACTGCGAACAGGTTAATTCTCGACATACATGTGTATATGTGAGCATTTTATACGCAGGCTTAAGTTCCCTATCAAGAAGTGTGTGCAAGGGGATTTAAGCAGACACTTACATCCTAAGCTCAGGCCTAAAATTGTTAAACGTTTAGGTAGTAGGTAAGGCAGTAGACAGGGTAGACAGTATGCCGAAAGAAACACGAAGACATATCTGAACTATAGTGTCTTAGCTATATGATGCATCAGATTACTAGTAGATGGGAACAAACCTAGACGAGTAGGTTCAGTAAAGATAAATTAGCTATGCTAGTACAGGTAAGTTCTTGCAGTACGTTACAAGGTCGGTTGCACGGTTTGATCACTGCTGATTTAGCCGTGTAGTGTCCTTGGGGTCGGGAGTCCATTATTAGCCGATGCCCTTGCTTGGCAAGGTAACACCCTCATCCAGGGGAGGCGGCGGGGCGCCATTGCCCGGTGGCCATCAGCCAGCCCCAGGTCGTTGTGAAGGCCTGCACCTGCTCTCCACTGACTCGGTGTCTCAGTGAGGCCGGGTCTTCCTGTCTTTGGGCGCCGCTATCAGCTTGGGTGTTCTGCCGCTGCCTGCAGCGGCCAAACCTGCGGCGTTGTGGTCGGTGCCTCGGAGGTGTGCTCCGGGTGGTCTTCGGCCCAGGAAGGCGTTTGGGACGGCCATTAGGCGCGGCGGCCATTTTGCGTGTGCCGTGAGGAGGGCTGTCAGCCTGCCGAGGCTTTGCTTGTTGTTGCTGACGCAGGGCCAGGTTTCTCCAGAAGTTGTCAAATATCTCATCCAGCCTTGCAGAGTAATCTGTTCGCTCGGCAAGGTAGTCAGTGGCTCTCGCTGTGTTCTCCCAAGGCTGCGGGAGTAAAGCTATGACTGTCCCTTGTGTGTGGTTTGTCTCGCTTGTCGGCGCCATTTTAAGTGGGCCATGTGTTTGGAAGCTCTTTAGTTTCTCTCCCGTGAGCTGTGATTTCAGGCTCCGTTTGTCTCTCCGGTTGTCCATGCCGGACTGAGAGAACCCCCATCGGTCCAAAGGGGGGGGGGGTGGGGGTAGGCGTTGGGAACCCCTGGGAGGCCATACTCAGGTCTGCAGCGTGGTGAGCGGCCGTCTCTCCACTGCCCGATCTCTGGTAGGCCTCAGGTGGCAACGCAGGGTCTCGATGGGTTACACGATTCGTTTTTGCACCCCAGTGTCACCCGGGTGTTCCCTACTTAGTGGCACCTCTCCAGCATGTTCTTGTGTCGTTTTTTGGGGGTAAATTCCCATATTGGTGCCGTTTTGAGCAGGAGCTAAGGTGCAGCACAACCGCTCCGTTTGGATGCCAGGCTCCGCCCCCCTAATTTGACTTCTTGATTCACTACCGGTAGGAGTTGTGTTCCTGAACAGTAGCTGCTATTTACATCTGACACTATATTTCCTGGTGCTGCCCTGATATTACATGGTTTACTCCTAGCACCATTACCACTTCAGTGATTGGAAGCCCGCAGTCTGTGTAGCGTTTTGTTGTGAAGTGATGAACATACTGAGTTTAACCCCCGCCGGCGGCAGCTTGAAGTAACCGTTTAAGTTCTAATTCTAAAAATCTTTATGTAGGATACAGAACAGTGAAGCATATATGTTGTTGTTTTTTTTTTTTTTTTTTTGAATTACTAAATTTTCCTCTGTAGTTTAACCTGAGAAGCTCAACATGAATATTGACTTCTGGACCAAATTACAAGAGGCTGACGTTGGGGGCTCACCTATCTCCACTTAAAGTCAGATATCTAGTGACAGACTGTTTCTAGTTCAGTCTGAGCCAAATGAATAAGATATGAAGATGGATCATCCTTCCACAGAGAGTGAACAAATCCTCTCATGAGGATAAAGAGACTTACTTTTGTAGACACCTAATTGGAAAGCTGTGCCCTAGTTGTGAACCAAAGGGAATGTCCGGTATCCTCATTCCATTATAAATATTATTTCTTCTACATATCATTTTAAGGAGCTATTCTGCTCAATCTCAATTTCCTTCCTGTTATAGTTTAAAAAAAAAAAAAAATGATTAAGATGTCCCTGCAAAAATATAACCGCATAAAAAGGGTACATTTTATGTTCAATAAGATGTTTTCTTTAGCACAGGCTGCAGTCACTGATTTTTCAGCCATGAAATTTCACTATACTTACAGTTCAATCATCCAGTGATTGTATGCCTCTCCTTTGCAAATAGTTATTGCATCAGTGTCTATTCAAAAAAGCTTTTATTTAAGTGTTTTTATGCCAGCTTTAATCATTTGTTTTACTTTCTTAAATGGCCTTGCAGCTTGGCTCTCTCTAAATGTATGGAGGATGGCAAAGCCTAGAAGACTAACCTGTAGAGATCTGCATATAAAGTATTTATCTTTCCTTACCATCTTCTTTCTACAATCTAGTGTCATGTGGCAGCGTTTGTCACTGTTATATACGAACACATGCATGATATTTTAGAGTGTGTGTGTGTGTGTGTGTGTGTGTGTGTGTATGTAGAGCTGTAATATTAATGCATTTCCTGCTGCCTTTTGCTTTCTCTTGTGCATTCCCGTGGCTAATGTTGCAAGAGAATTATTTCCGTGGTGGCTTTATTTTTGTTAATAAATATGAGTTAATGGTTATACATGGGAACATTTACTTTCCCTTTGCTTTGATATATTATTTTATAAGAAGGGTATCGGTTTGATAAAATGGGCTAGTGTGCCCTTAGTATAGGATCAGAGCTGACCAACAAATCTACGTTGCTTTGGACCCCTTATGAGATGGTGTTCCTTTGGCAAGACTGATCACCTGTGTCAACACAGACTAGGTCGGCATAAACTGCCTACAATGTTCACTGTTTACTGCTCCAACTTGATATCGTCTGATCTTTTTGTTTTTCGTTCCTCCTTTTATGAGCATGGTGTCTCTTATTTTTTTTTTTTACATTTTTTTTTCATTTTAATGCGGGTGGGTACTTAACAGTTGTTAAAGCTGGAGACCATCTGTCAAACCAGTGCCCCCCCCCCCCCTCTCCTTATCTGAAATCTTGCTTGTAGATTAGTTTAGTCTCAACACTCCCCTCTCAGGTTTTAAAGAGAACCAAATACTTATTCACAAGTTATTGTCAAGACATGAGGAATGTCATTGTGACGTCCAACACATTTTTGTTTTACCTCACTTATTGTTTTGCAGTACAACAAAACACGCATGTTATTGTTCTATGGGGTAGGTTATACTCATTGCTCTGTGTAACACGAGTATGGTCTGTTAGAGTACTGGATAAAAGTGTTGCGCCATTCTGATATATCAGTCAAACAATAAGAATTCAGGGTATGTTGAGGACAGACAAATAACTGTCTAAAGCCCATCAGTATAGAAAATAAGTTTGTTGTGCTTTTGGTGCTGTTATTTATACTTCTTAACCATTTTGAAGTAGTATGACAAACTGTGCTCTACTGGCTCACTTACCTCGCTCCATTTTCAACCACACTGCGTACATGGTTATATGGTCATTTCCAGGTTTAATCATTGAAAGCTATCAAACCTTGGACAGCAATGATAGGCTGTATGTAATTGCTGGAGGCAGGTTAGCCAAAATTAAAAACACTGTTGATCCTGTGTGTACATATAACACTGCCTTATGTATTTGTGAATCTGCTAGATGTTCCCAGCCTATTCTCTGGTATCTTAAGCAAAATATGCTAACTGCATTTGAAGTCCCCCTCAAATATTTTAGTCAACTGTCCAACTTTAGACATACAGGTTGAACTTAACGCCTCCCCACCCCCCAATTTCAATTACTTTATAACCAGCTGCTTTTAATCCAAAGTCTGGACCTTTTTGTCGTTGCCCATTAGTGAGCTTCTACATCACAAACTGTAAATTAACTGAACAATTTTACGTAGCATTAAACACACTGAATATTTGCTGAGCATCAAAGGGGATAAGGAGCAAACCCGATTAAACGTCACTTAGCATTGGGTCAGCAAAGTCTAATCCTCATTAATAACTAGGAAAAAAAATGCACAATGGTTTCCTTCTTAATTAAGATTTCGAGTTGAGTATGTGGATTGCTTCCAGGGGTGCAAACCTCTATTAACTCTTGCATGGCAAGACTTTGGTGAAGTACCTTTGATGTGAGAATGAATAAGGGGAAAAACATTTTTTTTACCAACAAGTGCTGCCCAATGGCATTTTAGGCCAAAATAGCAGAACCAGAAAACTTTTCCAGCTAAATTATTATTTACATTTTTTTTTTCCCCTTTTTGTTTTAAACCCTAGACATTTTTGAGAACTTGCAGCACTCTCCATGCCGACACATATATGGTATTGAATGTGTATTGTACAAAGGTTGCAAATAAAGTTCTGCAAACAAATGTGTGGTTGCTTTGAACAGCATTGTATTCTTCTACAGCAATCAATAGAATGATCACCTCTGAAGATTACATGCATTGGTGTAATCATCATGTATAGAAAGTTTCCTGTCCACAATAATCTGTATAGTAAAGCTTCTTGTTAAATAATAAAAAAACAACAAAAAACACTGCTATAGAGACACGGAAACCATTTAATGCAAACCCATTGAATTGGAAATGGTTGTCTGTCTCCTTGGCACTTGGATTGTGCTGCTTTTTCATCTAGTACCTAGCAAGATGTTTGTTTATGTATTTATTTTCCTATATGTCACCCTAGCCTTCCCACACTTCGTTGCTGTTGGCTCCACATGACCTTGAAGGTTACTGTTTTTCTAAACTAATTAGGGGAGATTTAGCTTCTGTTGGACATTATCCTGGAAAGCTGCTTGTCTGTGCTCACTTCCTGTAAACCAAGGCTTATCAAGACCTACTAGTTGGGCAGAGAACTCTGTGTTCATCTTCATGAGACTGGAATACCTCTTTCCAGAAACTGACAGACAGGCAATGGAGATTATCACTCTCCGCTCTCTTGGGGACAACACTTAAGTGTGTGTGTGGTTTTTTTTTTGTTTTTTATTTACATTTTTAAAATTTTCTTTATTTTCATATAATAAAGTGAACAAGTGTCTGCTGAGCAAGAAGTGGTCTCGGAGGAAAATCCCCAAAGAGTTTTTAAACATATTATTTTTACAGCTAGCAAAATTGAACAACTACAAACAACTCTGTACAATCGTTTAGTTTTCCTTTCTCTTTCAAGATGTGTACACTTCTTTGTAACTTCAGAATTTATTTAAAAAAATGGTGTCGTCTTTTTATGGTAATTTATGCAATGGAATAAACATTTTGATCATGTTTAATGTTTTATTCTAAGGAAATATCTAAACATCTATATTTGTTATAATTTTAAAGGCCCATTTGTGAATTTTGTATTGCTGTGGAACTATAATCCACTAAAACACCGCAAACTGTCAGCTCGTGGAAAAGAGAGCAGGGTAGAGAGAGAGAGAGCAGGGTAGAGAGAGAGAGAGAGAGAGAGAGAGGTAAAGGGACATGGCCTGTAATATTGACTGTGTAACATTCTGCCCTCTATTGAGCTTACTGTAGCTGGTGAATTGTGATGCCAAGATTTAGAGGTTTTTAGTTGAATGTTATAGCAATATGGACTCTGCTTTTCAGTACAGAAGCATATGGGAGACAAACAGCAATTTCCTATTCCATTTTTATGCTAGCACTCTCTGCCAGCCCCAGAGAAACTGATGTGTGTCTTTTGTGCTGTACCTTTATGTCCTGATTTGACTTGCAATCAAGCCTGGGCAGGAAAACACACAGAACATTATATACATCAAATTAAGGAGAAGCCCTTCATGGCAGTGCATTCTGCTACTCTCAGCATTCAGGCGCAAGACCGCATTTCTGAAAACGTCTTTTGTGTTCGCCTAGCTGTTTGGGAAGGATGTGTACTGATATATTGTTTGTTTATTTTGGTACTCTTAAGAAAATATTTAGATTTTGCTGACTTGAAGGAGTCATTGAAACAAGGAGCACAAGCAAGTGAAGTTTCATGTGACAGTGTCCAGGGGATTTGATGGGGTGGGAAGCAAAAGACAAATTCCAAGCTTATGAAGAAAGCATGTTTACATTACTGGCCTACAGAGGGTATATCTATTACAGACTGTGCCTTGTTACAATTCTGGATGGGCACAAGGCTGGTCTGTAACAGCTCTTCACCTAGGCTCCAGTACACCGAGCTATAATTAGATTTGGCCTCTCTCCTCTGCATACAAACAAGAATATGGAGGAGCATGCACAAGAATGAAGGGTACACCGTGGCAGGAGGATAGGGAGGGAAACTGAAAAGACTGATATGTCTGTGTGTGTACACTTTAAAGGAACACTTTGTTAACAATCGATTTTGTTGTTATGATTATACACCAGCCTGCTTTTAAGTAGGTCCATAATAATTGTGGGAATTTTATATTGTTAGTTACATGTATTTGTCATTAACAAATCTATTCAAATATTAAATGGACTCTAACCATTTCATCTCGTGGAGTTGGTTATAGTGCCTGGAGTCCCCCTTGCACTGTCCCTCCGTTTAGTGATTTTTCAAGCTGTCTTGCACTGAATGAGGTTCCCCTGGAGGTATGGCTAAGGCAGAGATTCCACGCTTGCTTGTAGGCATACTGATTCATACTTGCAATGGCACAGTGATAGGCTGAACAATTAAAATCACAGCCACCCATTGCTGATCAGGCTAATGCTTTCTCATTATTCCAAGCAGCACACAGAGGTTGGGTTGCTGGGGGACTCCTGTTTAGCATTAAAAACTGTTTATAGTATTTGGAGTCTCCTGGTGCTGTCCTTCCATTCAGCATTAACCACTTCAATGAGATAAATCGGTTGCCTACAGTGTCCCTTTTAATGTTCTTTTTGCAGGCATGGTGTGTCTAGATGTTACTGTAGAGTACCTTTTTTATTTATTTTTTTTAATATAGATCTACTTTTAAGAAAAGTCTATGGTTTAAAAGCATCTGTCTGCTGTATATTTAAAGTGGTTGCCATTTTATTTTTGCCTATTTTGCTAGAGCAAAATACATTATAATGAAGCATGTATCCCCCTGGCTGCCATACCCCTAAATTTAATCCTTAGTTAATTTAAACTGGTAAGAATTATAGAACTAATCCTCTGCTAATTCCATTGACTGCTTCTCTGCAGCCAACCCTGCACTAATGCACAGTTACAGTAATATACCAGTTTTTAAAGCTGCTGTCATATCAGTAAAAGTTATTTGCGGACTTTTACCTCCTTCAAGGACTGAACACCCTAGACAATTTAGTCTGATCTCAGCTGTCAATAAACTGTACAAATATGACACTGCGGATGTTTAAATGGCATTGGCAAAATTCTCAGGCAACTTTATCCTTGCCAAACTTGCCTTGCTGTATTGACCTGGCTAGTAGCAAAGTACTTATAAGATATATAAGATTTTTGTCACTTTAGCTGTTTTGGGTTATTGACACATCGTTTGCCTTCATTGCTAGCAGGAAGTAGATAACTTGATCTATGCTTTGTACATATATTTTCTTATATGACAGCACTATGTTATAGTCAAGACTGTATGAGAGTAAGCATTGTATAATGCCTATCTTTGTGAAATCAACAGATCTACTAAAAGGAAAAAAAAAAACTATTGGTACATGTTGATCTGTTCCTTTAAAACCCTGCTGGTTTCAGTATTTGTGATGACTTGTTTGCAAGTTTTAGAAGAGGCAGTTGCCACTTCATTCGTTGTGATGGAAACTTCTGTGGAACACGCACATGTACACGTTTGATAAAGGAAACAAATAGCTGTGATGCATTTTAACCGAAAGTAAACTTATTTTGTCAGTTGTAAATCGCTTTCAGAATCCACATACGAAATAAAGATGGTTGTTCACCTCTGACTCTGAACTATTCATGTACTGGCACAAGGCAAAAACAAAATTATATAATTTAAATACAGGTCAAGCAATGCCATCCGTGACATTTTATTTTAAGTCCGGCACAACGTCATGGGGTTTATGCATGTAGAAATTTTATTTAAAGGGACACTATATAATTAGCAGAGAAACTACAGCTTAATGTAGTGGTGGCTATAGGCTTTTAAATGTAAACGCTGCCCTTTTAGAGAAAAGGCGGTGTTTACATTACTGCCTAGTAAAACTCCTTTAGTGGCAGTCACCCAGACAGCCACTACAGGTGCTTCCTGAGTCAGTGCTGCACACTTCGCACGGAGAAGCTGAACGCGCCCCATAGAGATGCATCTCTGTGACACATTTGTATTCCTGACACTAGTGTTCATTTACAACTTTAAAATGTATGGAAGGGGTGGGGTTTTTGGAGGTTTCCTTTAAAGCCATGCCAGCATAGAGCGCTTTAAAAAGGCAGAATGACTAGTAGTCTCTGCCCCAGCTGAAAGCTAAGAAACCTGAAACAAAATGGCTTGATCAACCAGGAAAAGCACTTGAAATTTTAGAATTCTCATGTTTAATAAGAACTATATTAAAGCGACACTATAGTCACCAGAAGAACTACAGCTTATTGGATTTGTTCTGGTGAGTAGAATCATTACCTTCAGGCTTTTTGCTGTAAACACTGTCTTTTCAGAGAAAATGCAGTGTTTACATTACAGCCTAGTGATAACTTAATTGGCCACTCCTTAGATGGCTGTTAGAGATCCTTCCTGGGTCATGGCTGCCTAAAATGCATCCAAACATTCAGTGTCTCCTCCCTCTGCATGCAGACACTGAACTTTCCTCATAGAGATTCATTGATTCAATTAATCTCTATGAGGAGATGCTGAGTGGCCAGGGCTATGTTTGAATCATGCTGGCTCTGTCCCTGACCTGCCTCTTTGATACCAGACTGAAACGTCGACTGGAACGTTGTGTGAATTTGTAATTGCTCAATAAAGCAACAGATGAAATTTTCCTTGAAAGACTCCTGAGTGCTCTCTACTGGTAGTGTGTGTGTGTGTGTGTGTGTGTGTATGTATGTATGTATGTATGTATGTATGTATGTATGTATGTGTGTGTATGTGTGTATATATATATATATATAGATATATAGATATATAGATATATATAGATATAGATATATAGATATATATAGATATATATAGATATAGATATATTACAACTCATTTTAATGCCACTGTGAAAAAACAAGGATGTTTGTATCTACCCAAGCACAGAAAGTAAAAAAAGTAACCATAGTTTTTTTTTTTTTTTTTCTTCAAATGGCCTTTTACTCAAATGTACAGAGTTTTTTTTGGTGAACACTCAAGAAGCTACTAAGATTTACAAGTAGTATGCGGACTCTGAAACATAACCTAAGGTGTGTGCCCACCCCTCCCAGCAGGATGCAGGTTATACAAAACCCTAAGGACCTGAGCTGCTTTAGCCCAAGGGCCACAACTTGTCACAATGACACAATGATTGAATGCTTGTTTCCTCAGTTAGTTATTTATTTTTTTGTTCCTCTTGCTTTACAGTGGAAACTGTCTAGATAAGTAACCCTTTATCTCTAGTTCTTGTGTTTATTACAGAATTACTTGACCTTTTTACCCTTTTGAGGTCTCCTTAACCTAAGCAGCTGGTCCACATATTTTAGTGGACTTTAATACGCAAGCTTCATGCCAGCGGGACTTCAATTTAAGCCAGGAAGATGTTTCATCTGGATGTATGCAGATAGAACTGTCTTCAATTTTATGTTCCCTTTCTTGTGCCATGACTAATCTTCTGAAGGGGACACAGCCTGTGTGGAGAAGCCGACTGACCTCCTGAGCCAGTGTCAAATTTGGCTTATTTCTCATTACAACAAGCCCTGTTAGAAAAGACACATTATTTATAAAGGGTAATTTGGAAATCCTGTTTTCAAGATTGCTACTCGTATACTCTCTTAAATGCATCAATCTCTTTATTATTTGAATTTAGATTTACACTCCTGCATCCCCCTTTTTTATTCTTAGTCTTGTCAACACGCCAAGGGTGTTTTATCCCTGGGTGTTATTTTTAGCTAATTGGCGATACCTGCTATTAATATCTCTGCGGTCCAGGAGCTGAATCGTTTCTCTCTCCCATTAAACGCCCTTTGGACCATAGGGATACTTGTGGCAGTTGGTAATGTGAGGTGGGAAAGAATTCTAAAAATCAAATAAGGTCAAGATCGAATGGGAGGTTAGGATTTGCTACAATATCAGCTATACATACTTACTGAGTTATTATACACTTTCGTATGCTTAGTATCTTCTCGACAGACTATCTTTAACGTGTTGCTTAAAAAAAGCATGACCAAGGATTCCATTGTATTACAAAGTTGTAAAGAGTATAATATAACGTTAACCATAGTGACATTTGTGGCAAGTTTCCTCTTTGTCAAAATGCTCTATAATACAATAAATTTAGACTTGTTTATTATATTATTGCAAATCAGTTGAGTAAACCATTTACGGAATTCAGTAAAGAACTTTAGTCTTTTAAAAAAAAAAAAAAAAAAAAAAATTGTATCTATCTCTTATGGCTTGACTGGTGTGCAGATTTTTGTTTAACATTGTATTAAATATTTATAATTATGCACACACTGTGTAAAAGGAAACAAAACAATATTTGTAAGCACAATCACAATATAGCATCTAGCTCAGTTGATCAGTGTGAATAAGTTTTTAAATGACTGCATCTACAGCAGGTATCTCCGTTTTTTGTCAAGTCCTACAGAGTCTTATCCGACTTAATCTCCACTGGAAGAGTGTTGAATTTTATACAGAGTGACCAGTATATTAGTATGGTTAATAGGCGAATGCTTAATTAGAACCCTGCTCACACTCCTCACAACATACCTATATTAATTGTGTGCTGCTGAAATGACCACCAGTAACCTATAATGCATACTACATACATCTATTCCCAACCTGCTTTCTGTTTCCTTTTGTTAACTATGCATTCAACACCTGATATTTAAAAATAAAAAAATATATAACTAAATATAAATGAACAAACCAAAAGGTTAAACGGCGATGACTGGAAGCATGATGCTGGAATGTCTACGTTTGATTTACCATTAGCTGACTCTAGTCTCACACACAAGTGAAGTACAAGATGAGCTATGAGGGAAAAAATAGACTAATTCCTCTCTGTCCCAAAGGCGTGCATTATGATGGGAACTTTTTTTTCCCCCTTCAATATTTGAAGCCGAATTAATTTTACGATTAACTATGAACTTTTACCCCTGCAAGTTGTCACGTCTACCTTGATGAAGCCTATAATCGATGCGTTATCTTGTTGATTTTGAATCCTGGACTATGATATGCATTTCAGCCAATCTGAATACACACGTCACATGAGTCACTTTATTGCTCCATTGATTCTATATCTGCAACCTCTTTAAAATTCAGTGCTTATTGAAGCATTTGCATGTATATTGAATTTGTGTTTTTAATAACGTCCTTTTATATTATGACGTTACTGACCTAATTTGTAAGAATGCAGAAATGTGTGCACCCATAGGGTCCTGTATTAAATATTAAAACGAAAATGAGAACCCTACATGAAACATTTATTGTGTTTCTTAATTTTAAACCATGCCTTGGAGTTAAAGCCTTTCATTGATGTTACAATTCTATTCGGCAAATTTAGCTCAGTCTGAGCCATCAGCCTTAATTCTAGGCTTCTATGTAGACTGTGAGTAAAATTAATGTTACTCTCTAATTTCCCTAGGTGCCAAATCTGTTTTAAATGCCAGTCTTGAATCCTGTGTGGCACGTCTGTTCTAAGGTTGTCTACTTGAGCCAAGTATCCCTTGGTTTGTGTATTGTTACTGAGGCCCAAGAGAAGAGGTTGTGGAACTTTTACTCTACTAACCTTGGTCTGACATGGCTAGGTATTTTAAATGTGGTCACCGACCTGACTCTTTCCTCTTTCATGTCTGACTGAAAAATCAGTCTGTGCCACTGATGATAAATTAAAGGAACACTATAGTCACCTAAATTACTTTAGCTAAATAAAGCAGTTTTAGTGTATAGATCATTCCCCTGCAATTTCACTGCTCAATTCACTGCCATTTAGGAGTTAAATCACTTTGTTTCTGTTTATGCAGCCTTAGCCACACCTCCTCTGGCTATGATTGACAGAGCCTGCATGAAAAAAAAAACTGGTTTCACTTTCAAACAGATGTAATTTACCTTAAATAATTGTATCTCAATCTCTAAATTGAACTTTAATCACATACAGGAGGCTCTTGCAGGGTCTAGCAAGCTATTAACATAGCATAGGATAAGACAATCTTAATTAAACAGAACTTGCAATAAAGAAAGCCTAAATAGGGCTCTCTTTACAGGAAGTGTTTATGGAAGGCTGGGCAAGTCACATGCAGGGAGGTGTGACTAGGGTTCTTAAACAAAGGGATTTAACTCCTAAATGGCAGAGGATTGAGCAGTGAGGCTGCAGGGGTATGTTCTATACACCAAAACTGCTTCATTAAGCTAAAGTTCTTCAGGTGACTATAGTGTCCCTTTAAACCTGACTACACTTCTCAAAATTGGTTAGCAGGTACAAAAATCCCTTCCAAATGCTAAGCAAGATATAAAACTACACAAACCTAATTTGGAGAGTGGAAGTCAAAGAACTGCTTTATTTTTTTTTTATTTGTGTGTGTGTTGGTTACTCGGACAATGCTTAGCTGAAACAGTTAAATAGGTTTTCATTAATAGGCATTCAGTGCCTTCCTCTACTTCAACTGTAAAATGATATCAGTCAGGATATGGTTTGAGAAGGGGGGATTAAAAAAAGAACCTTCCACAAGAGTTTACAAAGCTCACATTGTTCAGACCAATTGCCAGCCCCCTGCCCAACGCTTAGCCTCTCCCCCTCTCCATAGGAATGGATATTGAATTCAAGTTATCTTGTGATAAGTGATAAGTTACAGAAGCCTTTTCTGCACAATGGCTCAGTCAGAAAACTAGGAACATCTTCCGCTCCAATTTATCCAATGTTAAAAGACACATTGTCATCTTCAGTGAAATGTGTAGCCATTCCTTTTCATAAAGCTTCATATAACTATAACATGTATTCTATAGTTTACATAACACAGCTGGCATCTACTATTTTTTTTTTTTTTCACAAGTATAATTCAACAAAGCATCTTGCCACTTGGGATAAACATCTGAATATTTCTGTGTCTGTCTATTCTTCAGACCTAATTATTAATATTTATATAGCGCCAACTAATTCTGCAGTGATTTACAATATTATGAAAGGGGGGAAATGTACAATGTATGAGACAATTACATGGTGACACAGGAACAATAGGTAGATTAGGGTCCTGCTCAAACGAGCTTACAGTCTTGAGGAGGTGGGGTACAAAGATCCAATAGGGCAGCAAAGGTGACAGCCACCAAACTAGGTGGAAAATTAGCAGAGCTGGAGAGAGTGGATTGTGGCCCTATTGGAGAGCAAGAGACCAATATGGATAAGTATATAGAACTTACTCTGGGAGTCCATAAGCATTTCTAACAGATGTGTCATTGATTATGGTGGTTAACTAAATCTCCTGTCCCCCCCCCCCCCCTGCCCCTCTATATCAGTTTAATGGAACACTGCAGTGTGAATTTCTTGTATGAGATTCTAGGGCTCGAGCAACTAACAGCAACCAGGAAACTGCTAGGGCCTCCCAGCTAATTGCTAATCTCCCCACTGGCTACTTTCTGTTGACTTCCTATAGGAAAAGCACTGTCCCTGCAGAATAGAAGTCTATATTCAGATGGAATATTGTGAGATGTTGGCATTCTGGTGTTTTATGCAACGCACCTTACTTGTCCTGCTGTATGAGCTTACTGCCAATGAACATGGGTGACCTGGTACTCTGGAATTTTACACGGGTGAAGCAGTCATACTATTTGTTTTTGTTTGTTACAATTGCCAACTTTCCTCTGTAACATTTAAATAAGTAATAATAATCCAAGAGTCCCTCTTCATTATAGAAGCAAGCAGGGTCCACAACTATAATATAATATTGCTCGGGCCCCATACAGCTGCCCCCAGCCCCACGATGGTGGCCTTGGGCTAATTACAAGATCAAAGGGAAACTGTCGCCACAAACAGTCTGAGCTCCTCAGGGCTGCATCGCTGATGGTTGTCATGCCCTGATGGCCGGCCTGGTTAAAATATAAACACTCAGTGCTAATCAGGGGAACTGACATTTTCCAGCTCTGTGTCCTGTGAATGATCTATTTCCCACTAATCTGGCGATAACTGGCACTGTGTGTGCTGAAGATACGCTAGTTATTTAATCCTTTTTTTTTTTTTCTCCTCTGTCTCTGCTTATTCTCAATTAACTGCACTTGGCAATATGAGAGTGGGAGTTTATTTTTGTGTGAACTTGTCTCTATTCTCATGGTAGAACAGGAAACACTTGGTTTTATGGCCAGTCATTCATTGTATTTTCAAGTCAGAAATTTATCTCCTTGACAGGCTTTTCTCTTGCCCACGTTTCTAGTAATTTTAAGTGGAACTTGACATTGCTTATTTATATAGTTGTTGTTTTTTTTTTTTTTTTAAATTCACTTTAATTCTTTCTTTCTTGAAAACGATCTAAAAACTGTTTGTGGACCCGTCTTTTACCAAAACAAGCTTATATTTAACCAACAAAGCATTAATAGCCTGTATAGTAACATGGCTTTTAAAGCTGCAAAGCTGTTTTTAAGGCATCAACAGGTTTTCAATTGGATTATCAGTCTTTTTGCCACCATCCATCTGTTACCGTCTGAATGGATATAGATAGACATGGCAAGCTTGTAAGCTCAACTATGCACAAATGCATCATGAACACAACTATTCTGACTTTTTGTTATGGTGTGATCAAATCATATTTAAAATATTGCTTAAAGGGACAGAGTACTTTTAGTGAAATTGGTTCATGGTAATTTGTGATAATCAGATTTATTATAGGTGCTTTTGCGGGTGAGTGGCACTCTCAAATGGCAGGCTCTTCCCCCTCCCCCCCCCCCCCCCCTCTCCACGTTTTAAATGCTTATGGGTAAATTTGATTTATTTTTATCTTTCCCTCACACAAACCATTCTCTTGAATGAATATGGTACACGTTGTAACATTTAATAATAAAACCATTTCTTTTCATTGGGTGTCTCTGCTTTCATTTTCTTTTTTTCTTTTTGTTTGTTTTTTAACCTGTTAGCAACAAATAATAATCTGTGCATACGTAATCTGGTATTTAAAGATGTTGTTTAATATAAGGTTGGCTCTGTGTCATAGGACATTATATGGGTCTCAAATGACAACGAATGGTGACATATACACTCTGATCCCTAAAATGTTGATGTATTTGTCCTGTGTGAGCTTGTTCCTGGGTCACACTGACTTTTGCTTATCTGTTCAGTGTCTGATAACCTCACATGAAGAGGGCAGCAATGTGGCTGCTTGCTTCCCAGCATCTTAAATGGCTAAAGAGGAATTCTACAATATAACTTCTCCTTAAAGGCCAAGCTCCATGATCAATGCTGTATATCAATCCTGATCAAAGTCTTCTATAGACTGAAACGTTGATGTAATGTGACTGTATTCACAATAAATATTGAAATTTGGTTGAAAAGTTCAGTAAGAGCTCACCTCCGTGGCCATTATATTTACAATTTATTATTATTATTATTTATTATTATTTTAACCCTTTAACATCTGCAGTGGAGTTTGACTTGTGTTTTTTTTTTTTTTTTGGCGCCCCCGTGGCTTTACATACAGCTTCTGAGCATTGCACAATCCGGTTCAATCCATTTTAATAGGCTAACTCTGAAGGAACTTTTTAAGCACCAGAATGTAATTGTAACCACATTGCTCATATATTTTGTAAAACCTTATCTCCTGCTGAAGCGTGGCTTCCTCTTGTGTCTCAATGCAAAAAAGCATGCAGAGTTCTCCAGTCAAACTGCTCTGCTACTGTGTACTGTGTTCTGACTTCTTCTGGCCCTGAAAGAAATGGTGCTTAATCTCTTAAGGACCAATGACAGAATTATTTTGTTTTAACCGATCAATACTTTTCCATATTAAAATGGAATGCTGCACAGAGCCGCAAGTGCAAAATAATTAGGGTTTTCCATGCCAGGATATTGGTCTTTAGGGGTCAGATTGTAATATCTTAAAATGTCATTGGTCCTTACAGGAACACTCAAAGTACAGCCTGCTGCAGTGGTTATGGTGCCAAATGGTATGTAGTCATGTGTGTTTTAATACAGTTGACAATTTACCTGGGTGGGTACCACTTGGCACCACGGATGCAGCCTCCTGCTTCCAGTTAACACTAGACAAGAAAGCACTCATTGGCTGAGAAGGTCAGTTGAGTTTAAATGGTTTTGCTTTATTCTATAGAGACATTTGATATCTTCTAGGTCATTACTGGCACCATGACCACTAGATTCTAGACTCTAGATTCTACTCGTTCTGCTTTCTAGATTAATTTTAGGGGGTGTTTTGGTGTTCGTGTTGCATATTTCACATTCATTCTTTTAATTTTCAAGCTTGTTTAATTTAGTGTATTTTCTTCTTGTAAATGGTGTGTTTTTGTAAATGATGTGGTGTTTTATTTTTTTGGCACTGAATGTGATGCGTAAGAGCCAGCATGTTCTACAGATCGGTTCTTATCTGATAACTAATTATGCTGACATTTAATGATCTTTCCAGGACCGATACTTATGTTTTAAAAATGACAAAGATTGAGTCTGTTAGTGGGTTCTTATATTGCCAAGATTTTGATTTTTAATCCGTATATAAAACTCCCATTCCGGCATCTGTAATCTTACAGGGTACTCTACAAAACGCCAAATTCTTGTGCTCTGGAAACATAACGACCACAGTTCATGTACTAAAAGCTCTGGCTATAGTGAGTATAGAAAATAATGCCGTGACTATCATCACTCCATTCATACAGTGACAATGAAGTACCTATTATAGATTGGGGAGGAAGTGTCCCCTAGCAGGGTAAATCAAAGGAGGTGCACCAACTTAACCAATGGGTGGGTGTTACACTATCGTAACACCCACTGAACCAGGTCACTTGAACTCAACAGCCTAGATACAGTAAGGCAATACCATTTTATGAAACGTGTAAAGTCATGACCCTCCCCCTACAAGCCAAAACAACACTGTGATTTTGGCTATCAATGAGACTGAGTGTCAGTGACCGGCTCCCACCGTGGCTACTTCATCCACATTCAAGGTTCCCGGTCTCTGAATGATGTGCATAGTTCATAGCTTTCTAGGACCGTACATGCTTTGTTTTAATTTAAAACTACCATAATCTTATGTTTAGTTTGATATTGGCTTATGCAAAAACAATGACGGTTCTGCTTTAAGTATTTGATTGCTTTCGTCTAAGGAGTGTTTTTATACTGTAATAAAATGAGGTGGGGTGGGGGTTGAACTACGCACTGTTGATCTTGAGGTTGCGGATTAGCCTTTTTTTTTTGTTTTGTTTTAAGCAATGTAATCTTGCAGGTTTTTCATTTCTTTTGGAAGGGTAGATGTAGTAAAAATGTAAACAAGAGTTTTCCTAAGAAAACTGTTTTCAAGGCCCCCAACTTCCTCCCAAACTACTCTCCTAATTTCTCTCAAATTCACTTTGTCTTGTCAGGAAGCCTCATACCTTTCCTATTCGTGTAAAACATATCAGTATAGAAAGAACTGACAACCCCTGGCACACACTGATCTCATTGAGTTCTCTGTAAAATGCATTGCTCTGGTTTGTACATTAAACTCCATATAGAAATGGAACCACAGCTGGATTTCAAGTTGCTCCTAGATTTTCACCATCAGAGCTCTCACATGTGTTTTTTTTTTTTTTTTTTTTTGCAGTGTCCCCAATGTGTGTGCAGAAAGGTGGTGGTTGAAATTAAAAAGAGAAAAAATGCCTAGTTCTTTCCCCTTAAACATACTAATTTTTTTTTTTTTATAGATACTTATTATTATTGCCATTTTTGTATAGCGCCAACAGATTCCATAGCTCTTTACAATATTATGAGAGGAGGGATTTAACTATAAATAGGACAATTGCAAGAAAACTTACAGAAACCATAGGTTGAAGAGGACCCTGCTTAAACGATCTTACAGTCTATAGGAGGTGGGTTATAAAACATATTAGGACAGGAAATAGTAATCAAATAAGGTGGGAGAGTAGAGTGCTGACCTTTAGGAGAAGGCAAGTGACCGGTATGTGAGGTAGAGGTTACTCTGGGAGGCCATAAGCTTTCCTAAAGAGATGGGTTTTAAGGCACTTCTTAAACGATTGAAGACTAGGGGAGAGTCGGATGGCGGTAGGCAGGCTATTCGATAGGAAGGGAGCCGTCTGCGAGAAGTCCTGCAAGCGTGAGTTTGGCCGTACTTGTGCGAGCAACGGACAGGAGAAGGTGAAGAGGTATAAGAGTGGCTAGAATTGGTCAATGCTTTATAGGAGTGGGTTAGTACTTTGAATTGACTCCTATAGCATACAGGAAGCCAATGCAAGGCCTGACAGAGGGGTGAGGTGTGAGAGGACCGACTAGAGAGGAAAATCAGTCTGGCGGCAGCATTCATTACAGACTGTAGATGGGCAATATGGCTTTTGGGAAGACCAATCAGGAGAGGGTTACAATAATCCCTGCGGGAAATTACTAGAGCATGGACAAGCTCCTTGGTAGCATCTTGCGTAAGAAAGCGGCGGATGCGGGCTATGTTTTTAAGACGGAATCTACAGGATTTGGCAACATACTGGATGTGAGGCTCAAAGGTGAGGGCAGAATCCAGTATGACGCCAAGACAGCGCGCTTGCAAGAATTGACTTCTGTGGATACCACTAACTTGAAGGGAGAGCGAAAGAGGAGGAACAGTATTAGGAGAAGGAAAGACAAGGAGCTTTTTTTTTTTTTTTTTTTTAGAGAGGAAAGTGGTGGGGTTAGAGAGGAAAAGCGAAGCGCAGCCACTTCTTGTTCAGTAGCCGTGGAGAAAGTGTGAAGAGTAGGAACGGCATGATCTATGTGTGGTTGAGAGAGCGAACAGCAATGTGGGGAGAATTATTTCCTTAGCTGTTCAATCCTGTCTGTAAAGTAGCATGCAAAGCTATTGGCTGTATAGTTAGTTTGGGGGGTGGCCACAGCAGAGCGAAGAAGAGAGTTAAAGGTGTCAGACGCCTGGTGTGGCGGGAGCATGAACTAATGAGAGGAAAAGTATGACTGTTTGGCGAGTGCAGGGGCTGCACTGTATGAACACAATATGAATCTCTAATGGAGAAATGAATAAAGTCCATAGCATGCATTGTAGTGTTTTACAAACTAGTATATGCCACAACGAAATCTGCTTCAGATAAATTGTGCTGCACAGATGGAGTTAATGTAAACAGTAGAAAGTTTTTTATAGCATGTGTATTGGGTAAAACTTAGACAGGTATATTCTGTTTTTTACAACTGCGTTGCAGCCTTTAATCACATTCTGCCAATTCCTCAAACGTGTCTCTTGCTGCAATATCCCCTTCCCCCCAATCTGCTTTATCTACAAGTTTCCCCATTTCATTTGCTTTCTGAAATCGTGACCCATATCTATAAATGTTCATCCTGCAACCCAAGCTATTCCGCTTTATCAAGCTTAATTCTAAGTGTTTGAAGAATAATCTTTGGTTCTAATCTCATCAATATTTTAATTGTAACCCAGTCATCGTGTATAATATGTAAGCAACCTAGGGAAAGTTTTTGTCTAATCTAAATGTGAGCCCCTCTAACTACCCCATATTTGCTGCATGGCTGGTTTTGTAGCGATTCCATAAAAATAGCTAGTTTTAAAGACTGTATCTAGCTTTTTCCAGTTACTTTTAAATTATAAACAGGTAGTTGGCTTGTTTCCAGATTCTGTAAAAGTGAATTGCTTTAATTACAGAGTAATTGTTTATTTAGTCCTTGTTTATAAGCTATGATGGCGTCCTCCTATCACATCTGAAATAGCGGAGACTTCTATTATTCTGAGGTTTTAGCATGTGGTCTTTTCAAAATCTACTCTTCCTGTTTTTTTTGGTGGTTATTTTTTATTTTATTTTTTGGTGGGGTTAGGGGGTGGTTTTGTGTGTGCTTTTTTTTTTTTTATTCTTTTTCCCCAACCAGTACTATATACTATAAAGTGGTTTCTGCTAATATACATTTTATTTTTCTCTTGCTTCCATTTTTGGTTTCTTGATTTGTTAGTTCCTCTACTGTTGGTTACTTTATCAAGTTATCTGCTCTATGAAGCCTTGCTTACGTAATAGAACAGTCCCCATGTTACGTAATGGAATGATGCTACCAATCGCCCCACAATTTCTCTTTATACATATTCACTAAAGTTTTTTTTCTCTTTGTTTACTCCTTGTACATCTGTCATAGAGTAAGTACAGGATAGCAGTCACTGTTGAATGTTCTTCTTGTCTCCAATATTCATTATTTAAGCCGTATTTCGATGCTAGAACCATTTTGGCTCTTTTTGTAGAAATGGGTACTCTGGCACCCTTCGAGAGAGATCGATCGATCATCTGGATGCAAAAATACCTTTCTGTATTTGATCCCTTGTTTGATTTTATGTCTCTTCATATACTGTGGTCTTTGTATTTGTCAATGGTTGGTTTTTGTGTTGCTAAAAAGCCAACAATGCCAATTTCCTTTTTGGATTTTAAGAGTGTTTATTCTGTACTCCAATCTCATGGGCAGCTTGCACACTGATAAGGAATGTTAGTTTCTTTTATCATTGTTCCTAGGAAGTTTAATCTAACTGCGTAATAAAAGCATTAATTCCAATTAATAGAGATTACATTGTAAACTGCTTGGCTGTGCAAATGCTACTGAGTGCTACTGAGTTGTTTAACAAAGAGCCAATTCATGCAGTGTACCTGTAGATAGCTGGTGGCCTGCCTGACTTAGTACACATTAATGCTATCAAGGGATTGCTCATTAGGCTTGTGTCCGTTTGTGTGGCACAGTTTCATTGGGTCTCTGCAGCCTAAATCTTTACATCCCGTAGATGTGCTTAAGGGAATGTCAGTTTTATTTATGGTTACGTGACATTACATTGAGCATAACTAACCATCACCACATTATTGCGAAATATCTGTATTTATTAGTATTCGCTCCAAGCTGGAACTAACACGTGAAAACTGCTATTCAAACCAATAAAGCCATGACTGTGTTTTTTTTGTTTTGTTTTTTTTTAATGTTTTTAATGTATTTTTTTCAATTTTAATATATATATATATATATATATATATATATATATATATATATATATATATATATATATATATATATATATATATAATTTTTTTTTTTTTAACCTTGCACTGTTTCACCTGCCAGTGGCGTACACACAATCCATGGGGCTCCGGTACAAAATTGAGCCATGGGGGCCCCCTCCACCCCATACAGAGATACACACGCACACACATAGATAGACATATAGACACACACACACATTCTATGTTTCTAAAATCCTCCAAAGAAATGCTGGGTATGTAAACAGATCCTGTAGAACCTGTTCAATGTAACATAGTGTGGCTGTTGTCTGTAAACGCCAATGAAATAACACCCCAAAAATAGTTTCATTACCTTGAACTAGAGTATAAAACCTGCTGCTAGATGACTGAGTGTAATGGGAGAGGGGATCCACTACATATTATTTCTAAAGGTACAAGCAAGCAAAATATTGACTTCGCTGGGGTCAGGCTCAGGTTGATTCCTCCCGCGCGGCTCCTGGTGGTTGCTGGGAGGAGTGACCACGGCAGTCACTTCCTCCCAGCGTCTGACATCATCAAAGTGGGCCCGGTTGCGCTGTTACCGGGCCCACTCTGATGATGATCTTCTTTTCCATTGGGTGGCCCTAACAGCATGGGCCACCCGATGGGCCACTTCACCTGCGGCCCCGGCAATTCTACTGCGCGGCCGGGGCCGCAACATATGGCAGCGGGCACCCGGTCGCAGCTGCGACCCCTGCGACAGCGGTATGTACGCCGCTGTGACCTGCTAACAGATATTATAGTGCATTTCTTGGTTTGTTTTTCCTTTTTCTTTTCTTTTGAGTAATGTGACCTACTAAATCTCTTTAATGGTGTTACAGCAACCGTGAAATGTTGACTTGGATAATAGAGCGGGACATATCTACATGATTTTGGCTTCCATACAAGAGTAAAGTGGTTGAAGGTATGATGCTTTTCAACCTTTCATGCTCTTTTTTAGGAAATTTTTGATTAGCCTTGTAAATGCTTGACCCTTGTCATTTGCCAAGTATGGTGTATTAATGTCCCCATTGATAACGCCATGTTATCTTTGTACGATTCTTTGAATGAAATGAGCTAAAATGAAAAACAATTTTGAAGATATATTTCTCGCCTTTCATTTGCTCCATTTAAAAATTTTTTTTTTTTTTAATAATGTTGCCAGTTTTTTGTTTGATGTTCCACAAGTGTTTTGAAAGCTATTAGGGCACTGCTTGGCACATGCAAGATAGCCTGTAAATACAATTTCAAATAACTCTTCTTAGAACAGGTTTAAAAAAAAAACAAAAAAAACACGTAACTAAGAATTTTTGTTTTTTTCCCCTCTTTTGAGATTTGAGATAAGAGACCAGGTAAATAGATACAGCAATCAGTGCACTTTAATTACTATGGCACATTAAAATATCTGCAAAGTCCAGAGCAAAAGGACATTGGAGAGCAAACGGTAGATAACATTGCCCATCCAGGTGTGTGGACCTTAAAGGAACTACACTTGTGTATTGTATGCCCAATATCTGGGAGGGGGAGGATGGGGAAAGTCTGAGGCGGGTGAATGGAGGAGTGCTGGGGACAAGAGGCAGAAGGAGAAGGGGGAGAAGAAATCACCAGGTGGAAACATTTTATCTGATCCTGATTGGTTGCATTCAGCTGGATTTCAAGCTTTGATCCAAAATCCACCAATGAAAAACTTTTTGGTCCTGTTTTGTAAAGAAGCCACTTTTTTAAAATTGTATCATTTGAAATGAAAGAATTCCAAAATAAAAGGCACAACGACTGAACTGTGTATTTTGTCAGCTATGTTTCCAGTTCATCTGTTTTGGACTTGCATTCAAAATTCACTTTAGATTCTTGAAAATTCTCTGCTTGGGTAAATAACTCTGGAGAAATCTTCTTCAAAGTGCTCAAACAAAGTAAATAAGTGTAGCCAGCCTAGAAACAGGTCCTTACACGCCACCATCAAATCTGCTCGTACTCATGAGTTTTTGTACATCCTGTGAGTTTTTGATCTATGTATTAAAGATTAAAAAAGTGCCATAGAACTTGCAGGAGTAGTGGTTTGTATTTGTTTTGTTTGTTTTTCTTTTCCCTTTCCTTTCACTAGGAAATACTTCTCTTCCTTTGGTTTTGTTATTGTTCCATGCTACTAATGCCAATATTTTCTATATGGCCGACAGATCTTACTGAATATCTCATACTAATTCTTAAAATAATATTCCTAATTGGCTTTTTAGCTTTAGTAAATGAAGTTTGATAGTGCTTGAAACTTTACTTATTTTTATACTATTTTTTTTTTTTTTAAACTGCTAAAAAAAAATGCCAACCGACTTGAAAGTTTGTGCAAATTCATAGCCATTCAATGTCTATGTATGGGGGAGGATGAAAGAATCAAACAATTCCCAGAGAGCAGGGTACCACCAGGTATGAACAAGCTGGAGCGTGTTCTAACTGCTCATCCAAAGGCAGTGTGCACAGAGCAATGGACAATCAACTCTTTCCCTCCCCCCTCATTTCCCAAAGCTGGTCTGTGTGTGTTCCTGGAAATAGAGGCTGACGGTTAGCCATTTGAATAGCTGCACTGAAACATACAGGCTTGTGTTTACTAAGCAGCTCTGTTACCTGAACCAACATCCTGGCTGAAAGAACCTTTGCTAGATGTTTAAATCAAATTGGCTGTTGGCGGGGTCAAAGAAGAGGAGAATTAAAAGCTGGAGAAGTATTGTGGCACCCAATATTGAACTAAACCCGGCTTCTTACCCATTTTAAATGTCGTGCCAGTTTTATTTAATTTTATCTCTTCTTTGTCTTGTTTTTGGAGTCTTAAGTCATTATGAAATTCAGATTTACTAAATTCTGCTCAGTCTAGGAATCCTGGGCTACCTATTACTCAAAATATTGCAGTGCATTTAAAAAAAAAAATTCTCTTGCCAAGACACACATCATTTTTTTTATTTTTTTTATTATCTATACGTTGTGAAACCCTTTCAGGGTTATTCCACTAAAATGAGAATTCAAAGTGAAACTTTAAATTTTAAGGCCAAAATAGCTCAACCGGAAACCTTCTCTAATTTAGCAGTGCTTCCAGTTTGGCTACTTTGGTTTTAAATCCGAAATTCTATTTGAATTCACAATTTAGTGAATAGCCCTGTTTATGTAAAGAGAAACAAGCTGGGAGCAGGAAAATTAAAATGTCAAACAAAGTGGACAGGTAAAATCTCAAGTCCAAGGCATGAGCGTAACTTCTTGCACTGTCTCAGTGACATCGATTGTGTTCTTTTGTACAGTTGCTAATCGCACAGCACTGGGAACAGGAAGTTCCTAAGCAAGGATCATAGTTCAGTGAAGTATTCCTTTTTATAGGAGCTGTAATAATTATCCTGCCTTGACCCCTTTTGATTTGTGTAAAATACCAATCTTCTGATAGTGAATTAATTATGACTGGCAATTACATTTTGTAATTTCTATAGTGCGGCCCACATAATGTCACTGTTTATTGTTCTTGCATTCGTTTTCATTACTTGAAATAACTTCCTAGCTTGTTAATATTTTCTAGATCCCTTTCTCATCAAAACCAAGAAATTGCTGCTGTCCTTGGATTTTATGGCATACTGCAATGAGACTAACAGCTTGTGACGTCACTGCTGATGCATAGACAGCTGCTGTTATCTAAATAAAGTTGCCTTTCTATCAGTGTACGTAATAGAATTTGCATCACTTGCGTGTTGCATATTTAATTGAAAATGGTTATGAATCACAAATCTTCACACGATAAAGTATTCTACAACAATGTGCATGGATACAGGATCGCAAATAACCCAAACTTGTAGATCTGCGTGTTTAGTTATAATCTCTCTTCTACAAAGCTTGTGTGACAGAGGATAAATAATTCCAACTCTCTATTATTTACAGCTTATTGTATTACAGCATTAACACATTGCTCTGTACTGCTATTGGCATATGTACTCCCCTTCATTCTAGGTGCTATGATTGATATAGCATTGTAACAGTCACAAGTTGATGAGATGGAAAATCTGGAATTGAGAAGAGAGGAACAGCAGTTTATAAAGCAGGGGCAGGCAAACCTTTTCTAGCATTTTGCCACTGTTAAGTTGTTGGTTTTTTTGTTGTTGTTTTTTTTAGTCCCTTAGGGTGCCGGTCCTATTATTAAATGTGGAATTCTGCATATTTGCACTCTTGGTTAGTGTGAGCAAAGAAGACTGTGTGTCAATTTGTCTTTATGGTTGTTCAAATCCACAAAAATGCTCGGCTCTTATAGATCTTAAGCTAATGCAAACACAACATAGGTTCATCAAAAAGAAGAAAAATCTTTGGTGGCACAATTATTGGTACCCCTATGAATTCATATAAGAAATATATTTAAAGTAACAGGAAATTGTTCAACCATGACTTCCTGCTTCACTGAAGTATACATATGCGGTAACTCATAGTCCAAATTCCCTTATTCATTCACCACAATGAGTAAGACCAAAGAATATAGCGGTGATGTGTGGCAAAATGTTGAGCTTCACAAAATTGGCAGTGGTGCCCGTTTCAATCATCATTTATCAGTTATGAATGAACTTGGAAGTGGACGTGTGTCTATATTGATTGAACACTCTGTGAAGAGGATGGTTCAAGTAGCCAAAAAATCTCCAAGGATCACAGCTGGAGAATTGCAGAAGTTAGCAGTGTATTGGGGTCAGAATGTCTCCAAAACTACAATCCGATGTCTTCTACACATCACCACAAGTTGTTTAAAAGGATTTAAAAAAAAAAAAAAAAAATCCACTCTCATCCAAAAACAAACTCAAGCATCTTTATTTTTCCTTTCAGATTAGAGGCAGTGCTTATACCACAGGGATATCCAATCTGGAGGGAAAAAACAGGCAGGCAAATCTCCAAACATTTTAATCCCTCCCCTAATTACCTCCTTTCCCATAAGTAGCAGCTCCTCCTGATCATCCCCAGTTCTTTGCCTGCCTTCGGCAGGGGAGGTTAGACAGGAAGGTTCTCCAGGAAGTAGGTGAGAAGGGCTGAGGCTCTGGAGGCTCTGCTTCCTTGATATCCGGTAAGTAGCGTGCAACACGCCGGCCGGCGTGGTCACTCGAAATTTATGTTGCCGTCTTTTGCCGTGCCAGGTGCCGGTATGACGAAGGACGCAGGCGTGCGTCGGCTGGGAGGTCCTGTCGGTGGAACGCACACACAGGTTGCGTTGCGTTCCACCAGGGAGTCGCAGAGCGCTATGCACATGCGCAATGCGAACCTGGATTCAGGCGCCAAATTCGAACTGGACGTTTCCGTTTGGTTACAGGACTTATATGAGCATGTACCAGCAGCAACCTCTGTTTGCCAGGAGCTCTCAGATCGGTTGTGAAGTGTGTTTCTCACCTGCCCTCCAACACACTCTCAGGCCATTTAAGGTAAGACTGTTAAGTTTTCATTTTAAATGGTTCTTAGCCTGAATCCGTAAGGAGAAAATTTTGATTATTTTCCCCTTTCTTGTTTTCTTGTTTTCCAGTATGTCTAATCCGGAAAGTATGGATAAAGTTGCTGAGAAGGGGAAATGTGCATCTAAAACCAAGCATTTAATGTGTTCTGTGTGTGGCCAACCTATGCCTGATGGTTGTAAAAAGAAACTTTGCTCAGTGTGTTCAAAAGAAGCTTCAGAGGAAGCAAAGAGAACAGAAATGTCCACTTTTCTCAGCTGGTTGCAGCAAAGTATGCAGCAAACATTTGTGGATATGCAGTCAGCTGCATCACAGTCAGTCCAGGCTTCTGTTGCCCAGGATTCTCAGATGGTAAAGCATGCTAAGAAAAGACTGAGATCTTGGGAAACATCTGATACTAGTTCGGGAACTAGTGGTTCTGAGTATGAAGATAATTCAGGCAGTGATTCCTCAGATGAGGAATTTGCTTTCCCAGATGAAGCCATTGGGAAATTGATTAAAGAAGTGCAGTGCATCTTTGATGTTGGGGTAACGGGGAAAAAGTCCAAAGTGTTTCCTTTTCACCCACAGACTAAGGAATTGATTTTGAAAGAATGGAAGTTCCCTAGTCACAAGCCGTTTATGTCTAAGCATTTTAAAACTCTTTTTTCCATAGATTCAGAGCAAGACTGCAAGCTGGATACGGTCCCTGTAGTGGACGTCCCTATTGCTCAAATAGGTAAAAAGACTACTTTACCAATTGGAGATTCAAGCGGGCTCAAGGATGTCATGGATAAACGCATGGACTCCTCTTTAAAGAAGTTGTTCATCTCTTCTGCAGCCCAAGCTAAAGCCTTGATTACGGGGTCATCCGTTGCCAAGGCCCAAAAACTTTGGTTGGAAGAACTAGAAAAGGTTTATACGGGAGAAGCTAAGGAAGACCCGTTAAAGCTATTAAAAAATATCAAGATGGCGTCTGATTTTTTTAGTGGATGCTTCTACAGAAAGCCTGAAATTGTCGGCCAAGAATATTGGCATCTCAACAGTCGCCAGGAGAGCGCTTTGGCTTAGAAATTGGTCTGCAGATGCGGCTTCTAAAAATTCTCTGTGTGAACTACCTTTTGAACCAGGAAGACTTTTCGGTTCTAAGCTGGATGAGCTGTTGAAACAGATGAAGGAAGGAAGGAAAGCTTTACCAGTATCATATTGGAAGCAGTCTAGAAGCCGTCACGCAGAGACACGTCCTTCATTCAGAAGTTCCTTTCGTAGAAACTATTTCAGGGGTCAACAGCAAAGAGCCTTTGATTATAGGAAGAAGGAAAGGTTTACTGCCAAGAGAAATAAAAAATTATGACGCCAGGCCAGTGGGTGGAAGGTTGAGTCACTTCCTAGAGCACTGGAAAGAGACAACATCAGATCGCTGGGTCCTTACAGTGATAGAGCACGGATACGCTCTAGAATTATCACAAGCCCCTATAAACATGTTTCTATGTTCCAGGGTTCAGTCTCTAGATATGGAACTCTCTCTGATGCGAGAAGTGTCAACTCTGTTACTAAAAAGAGTGGTGGAAGAAGTTCCTATGAAGGAAAGACATCAAGGCACCTTTTCAAGACTTTTCTTGGTGCCAAAACCAGATGGTTCGTTCAGACCTATTCTAGATCTAAAAGCCGTAAACAAGCGGATTATAAAAAAGAAATTCCTCATGGAATCAGTAAAATCATCGGCTCTGCTTATTCACCCAAAGAGTTGGTTTGCGTCCCTGGATTTGAAAGATGCCTATCTTCATGTACCCATAGCGGAATCCAGCAAAAGTTTTCTACGGTTTGCGGTGTGCTGCCAATCGGTAACTAAACATTACCAATTCAGAGCACTGCCTTTCGGCCTATCATCAGCGCCCAGAGTTTTCACAAAGCTTCTAGTAGTCGTTTCAGCCTTTCTAAGAGGTTTGGGCATCGCTGTCATTCCATATTTGGACGACTGGCTGTTGATTGCAGAGTCCCAGGTTCAACTACAGTTAGATCTGGGGACAGCCATCAAATCGCTGGAAAAGCATGGCTGGCTAATAAATTTCAACAAATCGGAACTAGTGCCAGTTCAAAGGATCCAGTTCTTGGGTCTAATTTTGGATTCTATCGCAATGAAGTTATTTCTGCCAGAAGAAAAGAAACTAAAGATCAAGCGGTTAATCCGGAATCTCAGAGTAAAAAGAGTGTTTTCAATCAGAGAAGCCATGTGCTTGCTGGGTCTGTTTACAGCCTCAATTCCGGCCGTCGGTTGGGCAAAAGCCAGAATGAGACCTCTACAAAGAAACATTCTGCTAGTCTGGAATCGACAGGAATTCGGCCTAGATGGGCTGATGAGGTTCAACAATCTAACTGTAAAAAGTCTGCAGTGGTGGACATCTTCTCGTTTCCTCCACGAGGGTCTGTCATTCCGGATGAAGTCCTTCACTATCATAACAACAGATGCCTCTGCGCTGGGCTGGGGGGCCCATCTGGGAGACATAAAGAAGCAGGGGTCCTGGCAAGTGAAGGATATGAGAAGTTCCTCGAACTTCAGGGAATTAAAGGCCGTATGGATGGCACTCTTGGCGTTTCAGTTTCTCATCATAAAGCGACATATTCAAATTCGTTCAGACAATCGTACGACAGTGGCATATTTGAACAAACAGGGAGGTACGAGATCAACAAGATTAGAAAGCCTGTGTTCGATGATCATGCTGTGGGCAGAAGTGCACCTTATGTCCATCTCTGCAGTTCACATTTTAGGAAAATTCAATGTGGTGGCAGATGCCCTGAGCAGGCATCATTTGAAACAAGCAGATTGGTCCCTGTCATGCAGAACTTTCAATTTCATCACAGACCGCTTCGGTGTTCCAGAGATAGACCTGATGGCATCCAGAATGAACAGGAAGACAAGACGGTTTGCGTCCCTAAATCCAGCGGACAGGCCGGAATTCATAGATGCCCTGTCAGTTCCATGGAAGTTCAACCTGGCTTATATCTTTCCGCCAGTAGTGTTTATTCCCAGAATACTTCAAAAAGTAAGGCTGGAAAATGTAAGGATTATCCTAATCCTTCCATGGTGGCCGAGGAGAAGTTGGTTCTCAGTTCTCCTGAACTTTCCGGGGGCCACCTTTTGGAAGTTGCCGCTTTCAGGAGAAATTCTAGAGGACGCCATGGTGCCTCTTCCGACCCTTCGGAAATTCCAGTTGACGGCTTGGTTTCTGAATTCCAGATTTTAGAGAGCAAAGGTCTGGATCCTGAAGTGATTAAGATCCTGTTGGCAACTAACAAGGAATCGACGTCTAAGATCTACACTAGAATTTGGAAGATATTTTGTCAGTGGTGTTGTAGGTTTAAAGTCAACCCGGTTTCCGCGTCCATTCAGAAGATCCTAAGCTTCCTTCAGATGGGATTTGCAAAAGGCCTTAAACCTGCATCGTTGAAATTACAAGTTTCTGCTATCAGTTTCTTCTCCCTCAGATGCCTGGCCTCAAATGTTCTGATTTCTAGGTTCTTCAGAGCTCTGACTCGTTTGGTGCCCTATGTTAGGGAAACCTGTCCTCCCTGGGATCTAAATTTAGTCCTTTCCGCGCTTTGTGAGCCGCCCTTTGAACCATTGGAGGAAGCTTCCCTAAAGCTCATTTCATTGAAAACTGTTTTTTTGGTGGCTATTACATCTGCTAAAAGAGTATGTGAGATCCAAGCTCTTCGGGCAAATTTTCCTTTTTTAGTTTTTCATCAGGACAAGGTGGTTCTAAAGCTCGATCCTTCGTTCAGCCCGAAAGTTTTTTCTGTTTCAAATGTTAACCAGGAAGTGGTCTTACCAACTTTTTGTCAGAATCCATCTAATGCCTTGGAACGCAAATTTCACTGCCTAGATGTAAAGAGATGTCTTTTGCAATATCTAAAAGCAACAGAATCCTTCAGGAAGGATAACAGTCTTTTTGTATTATTCAAGGGCCCAAGAAAAGGCATGAAGGTTTCGAAAACTTCTCTGGCTAGATGGCTGAAGGATTGTATTCAGTTGGCGTATTCCAAGAATGGCATGGATCATGCAGGCCCGTTAAAGGCCCATTCTACTAGATCTGTTTCGACGTCCTGGGCTCTGCGAGCAGCTGCTTCTCCTTCTCAGATTTGTTCAGCGGCTACGTGGTCCTCGCTCCATACTTTCGCAAAGCACTACAAGTTGGACATACTGGCCTCGGAGGATGCAGCTTTTGGGCGCAAGGTGCTTCAAGCAGTAGTGAAATGAACCCGCCCTCTGGATCTGCTTTCTTATATCCCTGTGGTATAAGCACTGCCTCTAATCTGAAAGGAAAAACATAAATTTTACTTACCGAAAATTTCTTTTTCCTTAAGATTAGAGGCAGTGCTACAATTCCCGCCCCTTTTTTTTCTAATAAACTAAGTAATTTTGCAGCTATTTGGCTTATGTATTGTCTGGGGATGATCAGGAGGAGCTGCTACTTATGGGAAAGGAGGTAATTAGGGGAGGGATTAAAATGTTTGGAGATTTGCCTGCCTGTTTTTTCCCTCCAGATTGGATATCCCTGTGGTATAAGCACTGCCTCTAATCTTAAGGAAAAATAAATTTTCGGTAAGTAAAATTTATGTTTTGCCAAACACTAGTGGAACTTCAAATAGGGTCAGGTTTCTATAGTCAGGTGAAACAAAAATATAGCTTTTTGGCAGTAAACACCAGAGGTGGGTTTGGAGTACACAAAGAGGTAGTGATATGGAAAAGTACCTCATGCCCATGGATAAATAAGTGGAGGTTCTTTAATGTTTTGGGCTTTTGTTTCTGCCAGATGACCTGGACTTTTTGTTACGATGCATGGCATTATGGACTAATCTTAAATTACCTGACTGCCTCTGCCAGAAAGCTTAAAGTGGGCTGTGGTTGGATCTTGCAGCAGGACATTGATCCAAAACATACATCACAATAAACATACAAATTATTTACTAACCACAAAATCAAGGTCTTACCACGGCCATCCCAATCCCCTGACTTAAACGTCATAGAAAACCTGTGGGGTAAACAGAAGAGGAGAGTCCACCAGCATCAACTTTGAAATTGAAAGGATCTAGTGAGATGGAGGAATGGTTCTCAAATTATTTGCCATGTATCCTCTAACCTCATCAAGCATTATGAGCTGATTTAGAGCACAAAGTATTGACTAAATGGGTGCCAATAATTGTGTCACACACATTTCACAAAGATAGATACAGGTGATACTCAAAAAATTAGAATATCGTGCAAACGTTAATTTATTTCAGTAATGCAACGTAAAAGGGGAAACACATAAATATGAGATAGACGCATTACATGCAAAGCAAGATAGTTCAAGTCGTGATTTGTCATAAGTGCGATGATTATGGCTTGTAGCTCATGAAAACCCCAAATCTACAATCTCAGTAAATTAGAATATTGTGAAAAAGGTGCAATATTCTTGACTCCGTGTCCCACTCTAATCACCTAAGTAAGCCATAACACCTGCAAAGGGTTCCCGAGCCTTTAAAGGGTCTCTCAGTCTGGTTCAGTAGGAATTACAATCATGGGGAAGACTGCTGACCTGACAGTTGTGCAGCAAACTATGGGGGTGGGCATTTTTATTTTTTTTATATTCATATTATGTTATTTTTTTTCTTTCTCCCCCCCCCTCCCCCCTCCCTGCTTGTTAGCTGGCCAGGGAGGGGGCTCTTATTCCCTGGTGGTCCAGTGGATGGGCTGTGTAGGAGGGGGCTGGCAGAGAGCTGTTACTTACCTTTCCTGCAGCTCCTGTCAGCTCCCTTCTCTCTCCTCCGGTCCGTTCAGCTACCCTGCAAGTCTCGCGATGTGGCTTCCGCGCGGAGCGTTGCCACAGTAACCCGTGGCAACGCTCTGACCCCGCGGCTCTCGCGAGACTTGCAGTGGAGGAGAAGGGAGCTGACCGGACCGGAGGAGAGAGAAGGGAGCTGACAGGAGCTGCAGGAAAGGTAAGTAAATGCTTCCTGCCAGCCCCCAACAATGCCAGCTTGTAATGAGCCCGGCCGGCGGTCCTTGTCTATATTATGGCAATGTAAGTTGCCATAATACAGACACTCACTCGAGTAGAAGACGAGTGGGGGTTTTTCAGCACAAAAATTGTGGCGAAAAACTCTGCTTATACTAGAGTATATACAGTATATAATTTTTTTTTATTATTATTTATAAACCTGTGTTTTGTTGTTTGCATTTGTTTTGGTATCCATGAGAGCAGAGTATTTTGTGTATATTTACAAAAGATCAAAAGGTTAAATAATAAAGACCATTTCTCACAGCCTTCCTTACTCATTTTTATCAAGGGTGCCAGTATTTTTGGATGACACTATGTGTGGGCTTTATGCAGTGTGTTCTATACGTGTGTGAGATGTCTGTTGGTTTATGTAAGTGCATATCATGGTATCGTGTGGAGTTGCGTATGTATGGATTTGTTTTTAGTATTGTGGGGTTGTTATCTGTGACGTTAAGTGGGTGTGTTGATTTGTAGTATTTGTGTGATGTTGCGATCAGTGGTGGTGTGTGCGGTGGACACAGAATTTGATGTTTGTACAGGATTTGATTTTAGGTGAACTGTTTGTAGTATATAGTGTGTGTGTGTACGTGCGCGCTTATGTGGGCTGCATGTTTTGTTATGTATGTTGGTTGCTTGTAGTACTTGTATGTGTGATGTGGACTGTGTGTGGTGTTTGTGTCTGTGAGGGTGCTGCTTGCAGGCAGGGGATTCTTGTGTTGCTCTCTATAGTGTTGTGTGAGGGAGGTATTTGCAGGGATCTTTATGAAGGAAATAATGTTGTAATAAATATATATATATATATTTTTAAAAAGGTTAATTATGACACCCTCAAATTTTCCTACCTTTTTAGAAGGGAGCATTAATAATCCTTGTAGTTCCCTGATGGTTACAGACATCTTGTCCCTCTGTCTCCACTCTGGCTTATTTTGGTAACCAGAAGCAATGCTCTGACTTTCAGAGAGTGTCTATAAACTTGAGTACCCCAGTGCCTGGAGCATAAGGGAGCCTGTCTGGGGAGATCCTTTTATGTCCCCAACTGGACTATTTGGATCTGGCTGCCTCGTCTGCCATGCAAAGGCACCCTGTGTGCAATAGGTTGCCAACTTCTGATCTAAAGGGGCAACTAGAAGACTATCATGAGTTTAATATTATTTTTTCATTTTTGTATTTGTATTCTGAAATAAATGTTAAGTGGATGTGTATTGGAGTATTCAAGCCTACTTCTGTCTTCTAAACTTCTCCTTTTACATATCTTGGCTTTTAAAGAATGCCAGATTGCTACAAGCATTATTTTATTGGTGCAAAGCTGTCGTTTTAGGAAAATGCCATCAAATAGGTTGTATTGAGTGATCACCTTTCCTTCAGACCTTGCAATAACTGCAAGTTTTACATCAATGCTTTTCTAGGAAATTAAAACCAAATGGGACCTTTTTATTTTTATTTTTTTCTTCAGCTTGTGGCATCTGTTGAACTTCCTCCAGCTACACTGCTTTTTTATTTATTTATTTTTCTCTCAGATGTAGACCACTGCATCTCGAGTGCCAAAGGTTGCCTACCCCTGCCCTAAACTTTGATCTGCTGCAAATGATTTGGAAGAAAAAAAAAATAGCTTATCCAGCAAAATTCTCCAACTCTCTTATACTTGCAGCTTGCTTATTGTAGCATGAATTTTGTGAATCGAATTTAATTCATTACAATTTTAGTGACATTTATTGTAGTAACACCACCAATGTGTAAGGAAGCAGATGCGATCCATTACTTTTCATGGATCTTCTTGCTGAGTGAATGCACTCGTATGCCGTGTCTCTTGTGTTTTTGTCTGAGCAGTTTCTCTTGGCTGATCTGCTCTGTGTTCAAGAAAGCAAATAATGGCAACAACCACAGGCTTGTCAGCAGGCCAAGACATGCTACATTGATGTGTAATTAGCTGCTCCATTCCTTCATTGTGAAGGTAATCATTTTTATAGCGCTATATCACCTGGATGCTTTCTGTTGATTTTGTTTATTGGGTGGGTGGGTGGGTGTGTGTGTGTGTATATGTGTATGTATGTGAATGTATATAATCATTTTTATTTATTTTTGTATTTATTACATGCACATCTGGTAGCATGTAACTGCAAATTAACGCCTCCTGGTGACAGATCTGCATTTTTGTCTGGTTTTATTGTGTAGACATCCTTTTGGGAGTCAACATGAGATCTAAAAACATTGTTTCCACTTACGTATTTTATTCATGCCTTTTCATCTGTATATGATGAGCAATGATTTACTTGTGTCTTCATTCCCTGGCTCCCTCTTTCATGTACAATATTTTGCCGGTATAGAAACATTATTCAGCAAGGGAACACGATATACCTACATGTGCCATTAATGCAATACATGACAGGAAACCTTCAGCACTCCACATGCTGTGGACTACATCTCCCATTAAGTTTTTTTTTTTTACAGCCATAATGTTGGCAAATCTACTGGGGAGATCTAATCCACAACATCTGTAGTGCCAAAGGTTGCCTTCATTTGCAATAGACTATATCCTAATGGCCGTATGTTTATGCAGCCAGTAGGTAGCTCTGCAGACGTTGGTCTCTATATCAGGATGCTATCTGAGTATCCTTGGAGTTATAGTTTTAACATAAAAATACTGGGGAGCCACCTCTGCTATATGTCATACGTAAACCTATACTGTATACTTTAATGAAATTATTGCATCTGCAGATTCTGCTCAGTTTAAATATATATGGAGCAGTAAAGAGGAGCTTTATCCAGTAAAGCTTGTTGTAGTGTATCTGGTACTACCTCATCTCCCCCTCTGCTCCCCCCCTCTCCCCTCGATTTTTGTCAAACATTTACGTAGCATCCAAGGTTGTACAGCTTTAACTGTGAAAGGCAAAACTGAACCATGCATATTCATTCCCTAGGTGGCTGTATGTCTCAGATGTTTTGGTTGGTAAGAGTCCTAGTTTTGGGGTAACCGGACAGGCCTCCCAAAGTATGTACCATAATTAGTATTCTGGTGCATAGCCCATTTATATTGGTTACCTGCTTCCTTTTTTTTTTTTTTTTTTTTTTTATGGCTTATAGATTAACGTTCAATTCCCCGGGTTTTATCCTCGTCTGCTTTGCCAGAATGGAACTTGCTAAACTTTTACTGTATGAAAAGAAAATAGAGCTTCACATGAAAAAAAAAAAGGTTCGCACAAGTTATAGGTGATATTCTAATCTGTTTTGTAATTTTCAATATCTCACCCTCCTATCCAAAATGAGTATTCCATAAATACAAAATCTTTATTAAATACTCACATTGACTATGTTGGAATTTAACTAAAATTCCAACACAGTCAAAAGATATACCTTCCTATGCTTGACAAAAGGGGGTGTGATCAAGCTTGTTTTACATGCGCAAGAGTACAGCGCCAACATCAGCTCCTGACAACTGAAGTAAGTATAGCCTACCTTCACCTGCCCCCCATTGCAAGTTATGTTATGACCCCAAACAGTGAAAGCTGCTTTTAAGGCTGAACACATGGAGGTCCTAGTACTTTTTGTTTTTCCATTTGTGTGAAATTTATGTATGCATATAATGCTTGTGTGTATAATATGTAAGCTAACTAAGTTTATTGTATTCTCGTTATGTAAAATCCCAAAGATTTTTTTCATTTTTAACCGTTCTCATTGTGATTTATTGCCGTTTGTTTTGCTTAGTCAGCGAGGCTGATTGCTTTTTATTTTTTTTCTCATTCTATTCTGCCTGCAGACTGTCTGCCTTATCCACCCATTTCTTTCCTCTCTGGCATTAAGCATACATTAAACCAAAATGCCACAGCCAGGAAAAACTTACAGGTCACATGAAATCACCTCGCATGTCTCAAGGGGGCCAGGCCTCTGTAGGAGTGGTTCTATTCTCTTCTATTTCATCCAATTTGGAGGAGCATGATTTAAATGACCAATCTTTGAGCATGTGTTTCAAGTCAGAATGTTACTATCTGGACACGCATGTATAGTGTTTACCTTTTGGAAATTTGTTTATAATTCCTGGAATAGAAATCATTTATTAGGTTAACTTTGTTTTATTGGTTGACTGATCAGTTTAAGCTAGCAAATTGCTGTTTTACTGGTTGCTATGGTGACTACTCCACTTTTAGAACTTTGCACCATTTTTCAGAACATGGCACTTTGATAAGTCTCCTCCAAAGAATTGCCTCATTGTGCTTTGTACTGCGTTTTAAGCTGTAAACCTGGGCTTGTTGGTAATGTAATGCCGTTATTCATGACTCCTTTTAGTGAAAAGGCAGGAAATTAGACATTTCCCTCCTTGTGGCTAAATAAACATGAAGCAGAAGTAAACTGATGCATGTGAACTTATACTGGGTGAGCAAATTGTCTGACCTGGTCTCCTGCTGAGCATTTCGTATCTAACAACACTCTGTAAGAATTAAACACCAAAAGTAAATGTCTATCTATTGAAATACCTGCACTATGGATTTTTCAGTAAAGTGTTGCATAAGCTTTTTATTTATGTGTTCATATTTCCTTATGAGCTTTCATTGATTTTAAGAACTAGTTATCTGTAACCAGAAAGAAATTACACTTACTAAGTTAATCACTAAACTGGGAATTGTCCAGAGTTAAAAAAAATGTATTCCAATAAATTTCACATTTTGAACAAGAACTGCTATGCCAGCTGTGTTAGCTATGATTTCAACATGGCTATATTGTCCTAAAATTTTAAATTCTCTTTGAATTGCGGACAATTACACTTTAGGTAATGGCCTTGACTGTAAAATATGAAAATAGAATAAGAGTATTCAGTGAGTCGCAGTCCATGTTTTCCTTCTGCTGTCTTGTCTCACAGTGTTGACCTAGTATATTCAAAATAGGATTAGAAAATCTGATTTGCCACTTAAAATAACAGGCAGATCGTGTAATATTATTTTACACATGTATGTTGATGTACTGGAGATTTAGTTCATCACGTTTATTATAATCACATTTTTTGTTTTTTATTTTTTTTTAATAACCAATCTCCATTAACAGATGGCTATGTGGCCATCTGCAAACCTCAGTCATTATCAAACCTAATTTTTCTGCCAGGCTCGAAGATCTAGCTTTGACATTTTGATTATATTCTTTTGTGAAGTTGCATACAAATGTCAATTATTTTCCTTTGTTATTCTCTCCACATTAAAACAGCCCCTGCAGGCAACATTCGCAAACCTCACACACTTTCAGTATGTAATGGATATCATTACACAAATCCTTTGATGAAATGATTGCATGTTAAGTGTATTGTATATACACAACCTTTTTGTATGTTCTTGCATTGTGAATGGGAAATGCTTGTAGTTTAACAGAGGAAAGTACTCGGTTTCTGATGGCACACAGGTGTGAATGTTGTATTCCTAGATAATGCTGGGAAACTATCCTGAGGGAGAAGGGGGGCTGTTTTAATGTCATTTAAATTTGCTCCTAAAAATTAGATGGTTTGCACCTTTGTTTGTTTCCTCTAGTTCCAAAAACATTTTTTTCTTCTTCTTCTTTAATGTCCAGGTATAATACTTAACATTCTGGCCACTAAAAACTCTCTAATATTAGTAAAACATTACCGGGTACCGCTTAGCCCAAAAAAAGGGCTAAAAATTTAAATAGCCATAACCCAGTTCTGGGATGATCTCTGGTTCCAGCCCAATCTCCTGATCTGGTTTGATGATCTCTGGCCTAGTCCAATACCTTTCATAGAGCGCACTGTGTGCTTCTCTATGAAAAGTATGGAATATATTGCTACGGGTTACAAAACTCCAATAGTATTGAATAGATTTCTGTCACAAATCTCTGATCTGTGTTGTAGGTCCCAGGTGTAGAGAGGGGCATAAACTCATATTTGATGGGAATGCTCTTTTTACCTATTTCTGGGACACTATCTTAACTTACATTACTAGTGAACATCTCTAGACCAAATCGTTTCCAGTAAAGAGTGTGTATGCCCACTACATAGAATTTCACCTTCTTAATCCTGCCAACGCACTCATACCTAAATATTGGAAACAAAGCGGTACCTCCTCCATTCATGAATGGTTTTCTAGGGTTGAAAGTTGAATATATCCGGTCTAGGTAGGAAATTAAGAGAAAGAAAGAGAGAATGAGAATGGGCAAAAGATAAGGGAGACCCGATAGCTTGCCCTTCGGTACTTCCCCACTCAGGTCTCAAAATTGTTTGTTCTCACTTGTGCCATTACAGAGAGAACATATCTGAAGCATATCAGACTGGTCCCCCCCCGTACGGGCAGTCCAGATCCAAAATGCCAGCAAGTTCCCTTTGCACGAAAGATACAGCAACCCCAGACAATAGTTTCGGCCTTCTTTTGAGCCCCGTCAGTGAGGTGTAGCCTCTAGGCACAGGGTCCACATCTGGATTGCCACTTTAACTTGAGGAGAGCCAAATTAATGCATTGAAGCAAAAAAGAAAGTATTCACGATCAGATTTAGGAGGGCACACATCCACATCTGGATTCTCTGTCATACATAGAGGATAGGTTAAACTAAACGTATGGCATGAGACTTACCTAATTTTGCACTACAGCACCTATCTGAGTACTTGTAGGCATGTGCCTGCTCACTGATATGGATATGACTGCATGGTACATACACTTTATTTTGTTTATATCATCAGATGTCTTATTGTTTCTATTTTATCATTATTATTTTTTTTTTTTACTGTCTCCATAACACGTCTTATACACAACATACCAACGTGATGTGAAATAAATATCACAAGATGTCCAACACAACCTACTTCGTATAGGCAAGCTACGGTTTTAACTAAAAGTACCTTGATTCAACGTCCATCCTCACATGTTTCTTACGAGATTTGTATATTTTACTTGCAATCATCGTGCACTCCAAACTGTGATCACACAGTCTTGTTGTATACACTGTTTACTTAGTATTACTCCACTGAACGAGTCCATAATCATGTTACTGATATTTCTGTATTTTTGCTTGTTTATTTTATTTTTTTAAATATATTTTGCTTTAATACTGCTTTCAGTCTTTAAAGGCAAACTCCAGTGCCAGGAAAACAATCCGTCCCACTCTCCCTCCCACCCACCAACCCCGGTTACTGAAGGGGTGAAAACCCTTTCAGTCACTTACCTGAGGCAGCGGTGATGTCCATCGTCGCTGTCTCCTCCGTGCCGCTCCTCCTTCTGATTCCGTCGGCCGGTGGGCGAGACTGATCCCGCCCACCGGCCGAGGAGACCTAATGCGCATGCGCGGCAATGCCGCGCATGCGTATTAGTGCTCCTCATAGTAAAGCATTGAAAAAGATTTTCAATGCTTTCCTATGGGGAAATGAGCGACGCTGGAGGTCCTCACACAGCGTGAGGATGTCCAGCGACGCTATAGCAAAGAAAATCTTTGCTAGAAATCAGGAAGTTCCCTCTTGTGGCTGTCTAGTAGACAGCCACTAGAGGTGGAGTTAACCCTGCAATGTAATTATTGCAGTTTATATAAAACTGCAATAATTACAGTTGCAGGGTTAGGAGTACTGGGAGTTGGCACCCAGACCACTCCAATGGGCAGAAGTGGTCTGGGTGCCTGGAGTGTCCCTTTAATGTAGATAAAACAAATCAATTTTTCCCCAAGTCCCAAATGCACAGATCTGCTTCCATAAATATAGCTATTGGTGTTAATATAACTGACCTGGCTTTTGTTTCCAACCCAGTCCTCAAGTCCCCCTACCAGTCCAGGATTCAGGGATTACCCAATTGTGTCTAAAGTGGGGTGTTTTTTTTATTTTTTTATTTATTCTTTCTAAAAACTCCTTAGACACAACAGGGTAATCCCTAAATCCTGGACTGGTATGAGGCACTTGAGGACTGGGTTGGGAACCCCTGGACTAGAGAAACAATAGCATTTTACTTTTAATAATTATAATGCAACGTGTTCTGCAGTGCTTTATAACTGTGATGCCTAATTAGCCGTAATAAAGTGTTTACCATCACTAATCAAAGTATGGAAAAACTAACCATTTTGCTTATGATACAATAACCCATGGCCCTTAATTTCTACATTCTTAATATATTGTATTTACTGCCAATATATACCATAGAGCTGCCCAGTTATACAGTTTAAATGTATATCCACAAGTAAGTGACAAATAGAAAGCTCTTCTAATCAAGACTTTCACTTATTTATTTTTGTCTGACATCTACTTGCCTTGGTGGATGGTAACTTTTTTTAATCATTTTTTACCCATAGTTTCTGCATGTAGCCTATTTCCATCTTAGAATATCGCCGTCTATTTAGTCTTGGTATGTTAATTGTAGAACAGAGCAGGGACAGTAAGAGTAGTAGTTTGATTTGTTCTCCCACAACACAGAAAACCTAAGCAGCATAGTGTCTGGATTTCTGTCCAGAAAAACCCCAAATCATCTGTTCTGTTACTATTTTCACTGAAATCCTTTAAACAGTCATGAGCTTGGACTTTAATTGTCTCTTACCAGCAACAGATGAGTTAGACGTGACAAGAGTTTTGTCTCTATTGAAGTGGTGGGGGGATGTTTTTGCCAGTAAACTTCAATGTTTTATGTTTATGGCCATTTTATGGTCTGAAAAATCTGACCATTCCCACACTTTTTTTTTTTTTTTCTCATTTTAGCCCATTCATTCTTCACCTTGCTGTGCGTCCTTACTCTGTATATAAAGTGACACTATATAGTCACCAGAACAACTACAGCTTATTGTATTTGTTCTGGTGAGTAGAATCATTCCCTTCAGGCTTTTGCAGGATATTTAAGGGATAGGGTTGCGAACCCCTGCTCTAGAAAGAAAGGAGTGCTTAAAGGGAAAACTAGTGCCAGGAAAACAAACTATTTGTCCTGGCACTATAGCTTCCCCCTCTTTCAAGGCCTCTTCCCACAGAGCTGAAGGGGTTAAAGCCCCTTCAGTCACTTATTCGGGGATAGCGCCGATGTCCCTCTGCGCTGGCTCGGCTCTGCCGACGCCGGCTTTCCTACGGGGAAAAATTTGACGCTGGAGGTCCTCATGCAGAGCGTGAGGACCTTCAGCGTCAGATACTGGACCAAAGGTCCGTTTCAATTCAGGAAGTCCATCTAGTGGCTGTCTGGTTGTCAAACACTAGTGTAGGAGTTAACCCTAGCAGGTAATTATTGTAGTTTATAAAAACTGCGATAATTACATGCTCATGGTTGGGGGGGGGGGTGGCGGTTTAATTGCTTGAAGTCCTTATAAAAGTGTGTATCTGTAGTTTCTGACCTTTATGACATATTAGTGCAGCGTGAGTTATATTATTTACTACCCAATAATCCTTTTGCGTCCTATTTGTGTAATATAAAAGTTCCATTTTAATTGTCCTAATAAATGCGAAAGTAATGTTGGAATTTGGACTAATTGTTTGTCTTGCGTAAAATGTCTTGCTGCCAAACATTGCTCCCTTAAGCCATCTACTTCAACTAACACTTAAGTATCAAATCATTAATAAAAATACACAAGGCCAAGAATACTGTTAAAGGGACACTATAGTCACCAGAATAACTACAGCTTATTGTATTTGCTCTGGTAAGTAGAATCATTTCCTTCAGGCTTTTTGCAGAAAACACTGGCTTTACAGAGAAAAGACTGTGTTTACCTTACAGCCTAGGAATACCTCCACTGACCACTCCTCAGATGGCTGCCATAGGTGCTTCCTGGGGCAGTGCTGCACACTGTGCAGTACTGCCATTCAGTGTTTCCACCCTCTGCATGCAGACACTTACCTTTCCTCGTAGAGATGCATTGATTCAATGGATCTCTGTGAGGAGATGCTGATTGGCCAGGGCTCTGTTTGGGTTGTGCTGGCTCTGCCCCTGATCTGCCTCCTTGAGTCTCTGGCAATCCTATGGGAAAGCATTGTGATTGGCTCACATAATCACTTCTGATGATGTCCGACTTGCAGGCAGATCAGGGGCAGAGGCAGCAGCTGCAGACTTGAATACAAATAAGATTTTACTATATTTTGGGTGGCTGGGGGACGGGACTGCTGGATGGTGTTTTTTACACTATACGGTAAGGAATACATGTTTCTATTCCTGACCCTAAAGTGTTCTTTTAAGGATTTTCTTTTTTATTTCCTTCTTTCTTTTTTAACATTTGTAAAAATGTTCAAACATTGTATGACATAATTTTGAATCCATAATTTAACTTGTTTAGCAAAAATAAGCGAACTTGCTGCTGATGCTGCATGATATTCCACATACTAAATATTTTCAATGTTCTTCTAGGTTATCTCTAGATTGCAAAATGCAATTTTCTTATCAATATTCCCTACTGCCTAAACTGCACAACAATGACAGGGACCATAACATAGTGATTTAATTCCTAAACAGTAGAGAAACGAGCGTTGAGGCTTCAAGTGCATGATCTAGCTATGTGTTAAAATATTTTCATTAAGATTAAGTGGTTTTGGTGAATAGACCGGCCCTTAAATCAGTCTGGGGAGATTCCTAAAGTTTTTGTAGTTTTACAAACCTGCTGTAGACTAACAGTTGTTTTTTTTTTTTTTTTACGGTTCTATTAAACTCCTAGGGTCTTGTTGTATTGAACTTTCAGTTTTTCACTTTGCCTGTGTTTGTCCTCTTTCTTGTTTACTTGAAATTGTAGAACCCTTTCTTGTTGAATACATGCTCCCTTTTATACGCCTTTAGGTAGATGTCTCAAGTTGTGATTGTGTTGTCTCTAGCACATGCCACCCTGTGTGGCCATAATGTTTTTGACATCTGTATGTTGACTAGTGCTTTGTCTTTTCTATATATGCAAGACTGTGTGAATGCAATTATTGTAATTTCTTTCTTCCAAGTCACCTTTTGCATGCACGGAAAAGAATTGCTTGAGAATATCTTTGAATATCTCTCTAGTTTGGATCAGTCATGGAACAGATTGCTCATTCCGAAGAAGTAGACGGTGTCTGAAACCTGTCTCCTTTGCAGACTGATACCATGGAAAATCTGGGGATAACTTTTTTAAAAAACCTTTTCCAGTTGTGGTTTTCCTGGGGAATTTGTTGTTAAATTTATAATCTTTTCCATTGTTTTAAGTGTGAATATAAATAACAATAACACACTTAAGCATTTTTTGATTTCTAGCTCTGCCTTGCATGGCTAAACATGAAGATGATTCTGTACTTGTTGTTAATGGCAAACCCAGTTTGACTTCTGATTTAATTGCTAATCATACTGAACAGTCTTGGAAAGGACCCTACCTCTCTGAACCTTGACCCTCGCTGAGGCTTTGAATTGTGTTGAAGGGAATGTACCACACCGCCCAGGGGATGAGCCTTTACATGTATTTGTTTATTTATGGAGTTACATTTTTTTAAGTGTTTTCTAAATCTACATGCTTTTTATCTCCTTTTGCCATACTGCCCTTCAGCTAGTTTTGTAGAAATAAATGTAACTGTTGAAGTGTAGTTATGTGTTAAAAATAGCAATGTATGAGGAATGAAGAGGGTCACATTCGCTCAACAACTGACTCTGTGACAGGTGGTAGAGGTAATTGGAGAATGTAAGGGCGTCAAAATAGTGTTTCGCAATAATTTTGAGTTTGTTGGTGGGTAAAAGATTTCACATTGTAAAACATTGAAATTGTGGGTTTGTGCTTAAATAGGGGATCTAATGTGCATCTGAATTGTGTTCAAGGTTACAAGGTATATGAAATGGAGACTACCTTGTTGCCAATACTTAATTCTTTGACTGTAACATAACGTGTGTGTATAATATAATAAAATGTGTTATAGTTATAGTAGTGATGACTTTTCCATCTGCTGTGTCTTGAAAAGGCTGCTCCTTCCTGTGACCATAGCAGAAGCAGTCACCAAATGTTAGAAGCCATATTTTTCTAGGCCTGTAGTCCATGGACATGTTATTGAAATAACACCAGTGGCACCCAAAGTAGAGGAAAGAATTCCCTTTCACTCTTTTTGCTTAAAATTATTATTATTATTATTATTATTATTATTGTTAAAATGGTTCACTAAATATATGTAGCGGTGTTATTTGTTATTTCCGGAGAGTCGAATATATCTGTTACGTCAAGTCTGTGTGTTTTGCCTTCCTAAATACACGTACTGTCCAGAGGTAGTTTACTTTTTATTCCCCCCATAAATCTATCATTTTTACAAAAAAAATTTATCTTTAATATCCTGCATTTCTTTTTCTTTTTAATATCCTGCATATTTTTAGTTTAGCATTTTCAGGAGGAGGAAAAAAATAAAAAATACCCCCTTTCCCATCTAAGAGTCACAAGCTGCTACAGGGCATTATTTGAATAAAAAAAGCTTCCATATTGTAAGCAGGTGCATAGCTGTACTTTTCCTCAATAAACGGCAGTATTCCACTTTGAAAATCTGCCACTGTCTGTCTATAAATGGCATCCTTCTGTACCTAATTTTGTATAATGTGTGCGGTCATCGTTTAATGTGCATTATTATTATTATTATTTATTTTTGTCTATTGCAGCAGTGCAAGGTTAAGTCTGCATATTTTCTTTCAGTCAAAAGAGGAACATCTGATATATTTATTAATATTTTTTAGATCTTCAGGAATGAAAGAATTGATGAGATCTCCATCAGTGCCACTCACGGGAATATATATATATATCTCCCCTTAAGGACACATGACATGTGACATGTCATGATTCCCTTTTATTCCAGAAGTTTGGTCCTTAAGGGGTTAAAGGGACAATCTGGACACAATAAAAATTGGAATTAAGATGTCCATGCGTGAGGAGGTCCCCAGGAGCCAGTTTTCCTCAAGAGGTTAAACTGCTAACAATCACTCTGTCTACGAACATCCACTGCAGTCTGAGCCTTGAATCTGTAAGCCTCGGACTGGGTGCTGCTGAGAGCATGAGCTGACATTCTCAACCTATTAGAAGCTCCCCATTCACAAATGGCTTGAGAAAAATATGTACGTTTCTCAAGTGTTTTTTTGTGTGAATCGTGAGCTACTGATAGGCGGAGAACATCATCTGACACTCTCAGCCTATCAGTGGATTCAACGCTTTAGGGTTAAACAATTGGTTAACCATGAAACCCCTTGAGTTAAGCCATCACCAGGGGACATCCTTGCACCATTCCGATAAAGTCTTGGATCACCAATACCAGAATGTGGTAAATAGAAACGTGTTAATATTAGCATGTTCTGCAGGTCTACAAATATTCTCTAAGGTTTTAACTCGTAGAATGCTAACAGAGGCAGGGAGTGGGTAAGTGCATTGCACTATCTCCTGGTACTTTGAGATTTAAACTAGTTCTGAGTGGCTGCATTAGGAAATTATATGGAAACCTTGGTAATGTTTGCATCTTTTTGTGGGTAATGGCATAGGTATAACATGTCCTGCTTCTATCCCTCTACTTTAGACACCACTATATTTGCATATTTTTTTTGGGGGGGGGAGGTGGAGGGTTTGAGGTGCCCCCCTTCTTCCCGCTTCCTGCAGTGGGGAACATTGCATCATATCATGGTTATATAGACTGGTGAGGTTGAGTAGTGAACAAAAAGGGAAACATTCTGAATGCTTACCTACAATATTTTTTGTTTGTTTTAAGGAGCACCTAAAGAAACTTGTTAACCACACCATAACAAGTGGATGGGTTGCCTAGAGACACGTGGCTCTATCCCAGGGTTTAATAATAAACCATTTAAGTATAGTTTGATATTGAGCAGTGGTCTTCCTGGTGCCATATGACTGTTCCTGCCTTGGCCTCATTGAAAATGCACCCTTAACATTTCTGCATAATATATGTTCGTTTTGTCCAACGTGGACGGAGGTGATTGTCTAGCAGAAAGAGTGCTGAGACAGGTTAGATGAAATTGACATCAATAATGTAGACGTGTTAATTTTGCATTATCTTGGCAGTCAAGATGAGGGCAGTTCCTGGGTTTTACATCAAACCATCCTTAAGCTGTGGGGACCTTCGGTAATAAGCTGTAGTAGGTAGGTTACTTAGAATGCTCGTTTACAGTTACCAAATCCTGTATTTTTGAATGTGTCTTGATGATCAGCACTTTATTGTTTAAAATGTTAGCCAGCTGGTTAAGCAAAAGTTAAGAAAGTTTTCTCCAAAACATTGGATCATCAGGTAAATTGAGGCTAAGAACTGTGGTAGACGTAGAGACGTGTAGTTAATTTTAATATAATGTTACAAGATATTTTAAGTGCCACGTACACCTCTTGGAACCAAGACAGTACACTTTCATTTATCTCCAGCAGACCAGGCTTCCTAGTTATCTGACTGCATTTAAGCTTGTGGGCAAAAATTCATGTGGTTGGTATAGCAATAAAATGGGCAGTTCTGCGTACTAAAAAAAGAGAATGTCAGTGGCTTTTTCCTTTTTTCTTTTCTCCCTCTTCCCCCTCCCCCCCTTAATTATGTATATACTTTATTAGAGGCTTTGGAACGCTCTGTCTAATTTTATGCCCAGCTGCAGTAGGAAGGTGACATCTAGTGTCTGCTTACTTACAACTGTGCCACATCATACATTGAAATTCGCTGCCATAGCTGGTTGGTGTCTGGTACTAAAATAAACTACGTCCTGATGGCATGTCTGTCAGTGCAGCTTATTGATCTTAATGCACGTAGATTGTACTGTGAATCAGCTCTGTCCTCACCTGTAAGTCATACTTGCCGGTTAATGAAAACCTTCGTGATCGAAAAAGGCTCGTACATAGGTGGCAGGGTTTTGGGGTATAAAGATCATTGTACGTACTCTGTAATGTAGTAATTGTGCGGACCCAGAATAACCTATCTATTTTGTAGCAGCTCGTATTGTTTTAGCACTTTTATTTGGTAGATTCACTGCTCTTCTGTTTGAAACTTGTGTGGAAAACCTATTTTTGTATATTTTAACTTGAAAATTAACTTTTTTTTTTTTTTTTTACGTAATCCTTTGATTTTTTTTACTGTCTTGTTTTGAAATTATAGTGCATAAGATGTTTAACCCCTTAAGGACCAAACTTCTAGAATAAAAGGGAATCATGACATGTCACAAATGTCGTGTCCTTAAGGGGTTAAATCCTGGACAGTTGGATTTAGAGTCTCCTACCAAATGGGATTTGTAATTGTTCTGAATATGTTTCTGCATTAAATAATTTGGGGTAAACCAACTAAATGATGCCTTTCTCTGCGCGATTTGAACACTGACTCAGTGGGAAAGTGTTGTTGGTGTATATATGGAGCTTATTTCCTAAACTGATTTTTGGATTAAAAATGTGCCCACTAACAGATTTCTTTCTTATTTGTACTTATAGAATAGCCTTTGCGTGTCTGACAAATGGTAATATAGTTTGCGGATTTTAACAGATTTCGTTTCTACTGTTGGCTTTGGCAAAAATCTGCAGGTGCTTTGACTTTAACTGTAATGAGAAGCAACATAAGTCCTCTTTGGCAGTCAGTTTGCACTCTTTTTAGAACCACTGCAGAAGTATTAAAGAGACCCTTTACTGCTCAAATAATTAAAAAAAATAAACATTAAAAAAATTAAATCGCTATTTAGTGTGTATTTGTGTATATTTATGTGCCTGTGTATTCCCCCCTCCTCCCCCCCACCCTTTTAATCATAAAAACATGAATAGATTTAATTATGTTTTTTTTTTGTTTTTTTTTTTAAATAGCCATAACTGCAGACTTTCCATGACTGTCCAATCACAGACTTCGTAGGTGCTTTGAGCAATTGCCTGTCTCTGGAGTTTAGCTCCACTGCAGAACTAACAGGACTGGTTGTCTCATTGGCAGCCGGTAAAATGAAAAACAAGAGGACTCACTCTTCACACATATAAAGGGTCAGATCCCTTTAGTTTGCTGCAGTGCTTTGTTGTCTTGGGTTTTTATGCCAAAAAGTGGTTTTACAGTAGCTTGTTTCTGATATAAAGTCTGACTAACAAGCCTTATATTTACAGTAATCAAACCCTGCTGCTTTGCTTTTTCAACTTCTGCTTAAAAGCTGGTTGGACTTCATTATTTTTATTTATTCTTCTTTAATTAAGTGGTTGGTCCTAGACTTTAAAATCTCCAGAAGTTTAATATAAAAACTTTCTGGATGTGTCTTTGCTGGCACCTCAACATAATCCAACCACCAAATTGAGTAAAGTCTAACCAGGGGCTTAGACAATATATCCTAGCATAAATGGTAAAACAGAGCAAGAGTTGGGAAGTGATACTTTTTAAGGAACCTTTCCTAACATTGCACTTGTTAAGTCATAAAATGTAAGCATGTTATGATAGCATTTCTTGTAAATAGTTATATAAACCGCTGAGTAAACCTTATAAAGAGAGGCTTGTTTTTAGTTTCTATTGTATGATCACTCTTACAATCTCAATTTTTGTCTGCTCGGATAGTTGCCTGACTTCTTCCTGTGTGTATCTGATATTACCTGCATGCCTTGATGCATGCAGGTTTTCAATGTCTATAGTAAAATTAATGTGTAACACAACACAGCACAGTATTTTCCTTCAACTTCCTATGTGGTTTCTAAACCAATACATTCTCTACCATAGTCTAGGGTTGTGGATAAGATGGGTATTTCTGCAAAATCCACATGAGCTCTCACATATGTTGCCCATGTGTAGTATGTAAATAAATCATTTTTTTTTTATTTTTTTTATTTTTTTACTTATAACAGTGAAGCAATGGCAGGACTTTCATCAGGACTGTCCCGCCAGATCTGTGTCCTTTGTTATGCAAGTTCTGCTTTGGTCACCGTCTGCCCCTTTTTCTAAAATGCTAAAACAAAGACTTCAGACTTCCAGTTGTACCCACCCTTGTGTACAGATGTTGGCAAGGACTGCATACACTGAGAGGCATAGCCAAGTTGTTGGGATTGTGTAGTGAAATATCTGCACAGAATATGCGCTAGACCTGCCTTAGTCCAGATGTGAGATATAACAAAGGGTAGTTGATAATGCCAGGGATCCTATAGAACTTTCAAATACAGACAGTAAAGCAAGTAGTGGCTGACCAACCTGACATTGTTGTGGTAGACAAGGAAAGGAAGACTGCAGTGGTTGTGCCAATACCCAATAACCATAACATCAGGAAGAAGGTGGATAAATACAAAGGACTGAAAGAAGAGCTAGAAAGGATGTGAAAAGTGAAGGTGGTAGTAGTAGTCCTAGTTGTGGTAGGAGCACTCGGGACTGTGACTCCCTAGTTGTTGTAGTGACTTCAGTAGATTCCACATGGGACATCAGAGATCACTGTCCAGTTTTAGGAACAGCTAACATACTGTGCAGAATTTTCAAACTGCAGGGACTCTTTTATTGAATATTTTTTATTTTATTTTCATTTACTTAATTTTTTTTTATTTTTTTTTTATTCACCTTATTTTTTTTGTTATGCTTAATACGAGTAGGAACTACTTTTTCTTATGGGTACTGTGTTCTTTGCTTAAGCGCCATGCGTTGCCAAACTTGTATTTCAACTGCTGATCTAACTTACATTTACAGCCTTAGGCTATAGAATGAACAACTAATCCCTATTTCATCATAAGTAACCTTTGGACTATAATACATTTTAAATAGAAAATTATCTTTAGATTCTTCCTCAAAACATTTTAAGACAACTTTTTTTTAAATTTAATTTTTTTTTAAAAATCTGATTTTAAATTGAAAACAAAATATATATATATATATATATATATATATATATATATATATATATATATATATATATATATATATATATATATTAAACAGAAAATGTTGTGCTAGTTATCTTTTTGCAGAAGAAACTGTTGCTGAACAAAGACCAACTCTAGGCATTTCAGCTTAAGACCAGTTTTTAAAGAAGGTAAAATTTTGTGGTGATGCAAAGATTTCTCCATGAAAGAAATATATGGAAATGTTGGTATTTGACAAGGTAATTCTTATGGCAGAGATGAGCATAAAATAGTGGCTCTTAATAAGGCAGCACACATTGCTCGTACTTATCCATTGATCGAGCACTGAACATTAAGCCTTGTTCACGAAAAAATGTTGTGCTGGAGTCTGACTTTCTGCAGCACAATCTCGGACTGTGGTGAATTCCTATGGGATGCTTTGTAGGCATCAAGCCAAAATCACTATAAACTGGGCCTTCTTTTAAAACTTGTATTGCCTAGCGTGCTCTACTCCCCCTGGCATACGTTTGTCTTCATTAAAACTCAACAACACAACACATGCTCTTTCATTTGAACTTTTGGAAGACTGCCAGTGCTATCCACAACTACTGTGCCACAAACATCCAGCCTCTAACGGATTGAGATTATTTTGGAGCTTTTACTTAAAGCATTTACTGGTTTTGGCCAAATATAAGCTGGATACAGTTTAATGTCTTTTCAGGATCTAGTCGTGCATCGAAGTAAATTACCCCTTGCATTGTTGCTTTCTGCTCCTTCGAAAAAAGCCTTTATAGTTTATTGTAGCTTATTTTGAGTCCTGTATGTACAGTTGATGTTTGTTCACAAGCTTTGCCTCCTGACCCCAATACCGTGATTTCGACCAGGCCAGGAAGGGCAAAAATAATTTTATAAATCCTTGGTGTCTACACATCACATAATTTAGTGTGATCATACCACTTTAACTGAATGATTGATTGAATGGCCCCATTTGTGTTCTGGGCTTGCTAATAACGTACAACTGATACTGCCGTTAGTGCGGTTACACCTCTGGCAACATTGTTAAATATCCTTTTGTGTGTGGAGCGTTTCGTACTAAAATGTTGCACATAAAAACTCCAAGCACCATCACCACTTCATTAGGTCCTTAGAGTAACCATATAACTGCTCTTAGATGGAAAAAAATAAGAGGTTTTAATGATGGACATACTCGTGTGCACCCATGGCAACGGTGCACTAACAATACTGCTATCCCCACCCCTCAACATGTGCCTTATCTCTCCTCATACACCACCTTCTCTCTCCCTACCCTTTCCATGTAGAGCAAAGCATGTATTGACCTTTATTTTATATTAGAATTGTATTCAGTTTCACTCTAAGAAGTTTGAAACTCTTCTTTTGTTTTGACTAGAGCAAATCTTAAGTCTCTCTTTTCGTAAGCTGACTGTTTCTTGAGAAACCTGTACAGATTCCATGCATTCTTGCAGAAAGTTGAGCATTCAAAAAGCTTTTTTTGATTAGGGTCATACATCCATGTTCAGGAGATTTGTAGACGTGGTGACTATTTTTTTTATTTTATTTTTATTTATTTTTTTAAATGCTTGGTTGTTACAAAAAAAAAGTTGACTCAAATTGTAGGGAGACAAAATATGTTATTCAATCATTTGCGGTGTTAAATGAAGTTGTAATGTTACCATACCTTTTTAATGTCTTAACTAACTTCTGGTTTATTTTTCAGATGCAGCAGCTGTTTTATGAGAACTATGAGCAGAACAAAAAGGGTTACATCCGGGATCTTCATAACAGCAAAATTCATAGAGCCATAACATTACATCCAAACAAAAATCCTCCTTATCAGTATCGGTTGCACAGTTATATGTTGAGTCGGAAAATAGCAGAGCTCCGCTACAGAACAATCCAACTCCATCGAGAAATTGTTCTCATGAGCAAATACAGTAATACTGAAGTTCACAAAGATGATCTGCAGCTAGGGATTGCTCCATCATTCATGCGGTACCTGCCAAAGGAAAGAGAAGAAATACTTGAGTGGGAGTTCCTTACTGGAAAATATCTGTTTTCAGCAGCCGACGGGCAGCCACCTAGACGTAGCATGGATGCCTCCCAGCGAGAGGCTCTTGATGACATAGTGATGCAGGTTATGGAGATGATTAATGCAAATGCCAAAACAAGAGGTCGTATTATTGACTTTAAGGAAATCCAGTATGGATATCGCAGAGTTAACCCCATGTATGGTGCGGAATATGTTCTTGATCTGTTACTGCTGTACAAAAAGCACAAGGGTAAGAAAATGACCGTTCCTGTAAGGAGACATGCCTACCTCCAGCAGACATTCAGTAAAATCCAATTTATGGAGCATGATGAAATAGATGCAAAAGAGCTGGCATACAAAATAAACAAAGATTCTGGTTCCTTATCATTCCTCTCCAATTCCCTCAAGATGTTTGTCCCATTCCAGCTTAGTGCCTCTAACTTCGAACACAAAGAACCTAAAGAAAAGAAGATAAACATCTTGGTTCCTCTTTCTGGACGGTTTGAAATGTTTGCTAGGTTCATGTCCAACTTTGAGAAGGTCTGCCTCATTCCAAATCAAAACGTGAAACTGGTTATTCTTCTTTTTAATTCGGACTCTAATCCAGATAAGGTCAGACAAGTTGAACTCATGAGAGATTTCCGTGTCAAATACCCCAAAGCTGATATGCAGGTAATGTCTGTGTCTGGAGAGTTTTCCAGGGCATTGGCTCTGCAAGTCGGATCTGCTCAGTTTAGTAATGACTCTTTGCTCTTCTTCTGCGATGTGGATTTGGTATTCACTACAGAATTTCTTCAGAGGTGTAGAGCAAACACCGATTTGGGCAAGCAAATTTATTTTCCAATTATATTTAGCCAATACGATCCAAAAATTGTGTATGCTGGAAAAGTTCCAAGTGACAATAATTATGCCTTTACAACCAAGACTGGCTTTTGGAGAAACTATGGTTTTGGAATCACCTGTATCCATAAGGGAGATCTTAATCATGCTGGAGGCTTTGATGTTTCTATTCAAGGATGGGGACTAGAGGATGTAGACTTTTTCAATAAAGTTGTTCAAGCTGGTGTAAAAATATTCAGGAGTCAGGAAGTAGGAGTGGTGCACATACATCATCCTGTCTTTTGTGACCCCAATCTTGATCCTAAACAGTACAAAATGTGCTTGGGATCCAAAGCATCCACTTATGGCTCCACCCAAAGGCTGGCTGAAATTTGGCTAGAGAAAAACGACCCAGCTTTTGGAAAAACCACTCATACAAATGACTCCGTGAGGACAGCCTGATTACCCAGCATTGCTGGTGCACAATAAACATTTTCATACCAATCTAATTTATTTTTTCTCAGTTTTTTATGAATTAAGACAACTATATAGTTTTATTTTAGAAATGATGTCTTGCTCTGATTTTATTGAGCCTCTTGAGAACAAAGTAAAATGTGATCAGTATTTTGCCTTTCAACCTTTTTTGAAATATGGCAATTTGAAGGTTCATAATGAACAAAATCCATTTTAACTGCATTCCATTTTTTTTTTTTTTTATTGTACCAGCTTGTTTCTTGCTTGTCCATACACCTTCTGCGAAGACTGCACCGATCCTTTTTACCATTATTGCACAAAATCTGCATATTCAGTGGTCACAATCGTTCAGTTTTTGTTTGGCAAAACCACAAACCTAGTATGGAAAACCCTTGATTTCAGATCCTCTTTGAAACCTGTAGAATTATTTTGTACGAATGGACAGAAGAAATATTGTCTGCACATTTAATTAAGACTTAAAACCTTTTCTTTTTTTTATGTTCTGTGTGTCCTAGTGGATGAATGACACAATGGCTGTGGTCAAACAAATTTTACTTTAATAATAATTTTTTTTTTAAAACCCATATAAAAAAAAAAAAAAATCAAATCCGTTAAGAACTGTTATTGTGTATGGATGCCGAATTTCATTTTGCTGTAATGTTATCAGTTGTAATTTATTGTAGAGCCATGGACTTTTTTTGTCTTGTTATTTTGTCTCAAATGTCTTTCATTGTACAAATATTGCTGACTGTTTGTGTGACTGCCTGTGTTACAAAGTTATGGTACACTACAGGAATCCCTTGAGAAGAGACTCCTTAAAGGAACAGTCTGTACTAGGAGTCGTCTCCATGTCATTACAATATGTGTCCTTATCATTTGTTTTATACTGGAATCCTGCCACCAAAGCAGTTTAAATGTTAAATTGCATTTTTATTTTCAACAAAAGACCAAAAACTTCCACATTCCCATATTACCAGCAGATGTGGTCTTTGTCAGTCCGCTTTTTAAAATTCATTTACAATGTGCCTTACTTACAATAAAAAAAAATACATAGAAATACTCCATATTTTACTGTGCTTATGCTTGCACCATTGGATTTTCTGCTGTTTTTAGCAGGTGCTGTCCCCCCCCTCCCCCCCCACCCCTTTTCAACATGCCTCCCATGGAGTGGCTACTAGCACAGAATTAAAGGAACACTATAGTGTCGGGAAAGAAAACATGTATTTTTGACACTGTAGTGTTTAACTATTTAGGTCTCCGGGCCCCCCCTTAGATCGCTTGGAAAAGATTTATTTAACTTTTCTCCATCGCAGCCACCGGTCTTGCCGCTGCTGGCCCTGCCGCCATGGCTAAGATCATCAATCCTGATAATCTCAGCCAATCTGGTGCTTTCCCGTAGAAAAAGGATTGGGGGGCTATTACGCATGCGCAGCAAAAAACTGCACTGCGTCAGTCAGCATCTCCTCATAGAGATACATTGAATCAATGCATGTCTGTGGGGAACGTTCAGCACCTCCATGCAGAGCATGGAGATACTGAACGTAGGTGCTGCACACTGTGCAGCACCGGACTAGGAAGCACCTCTAGTGACTGTTTGAGTGACTGCCAGTAGTGTTACTAGGCAGCAATGTAAACACTGTTTGTTCTCTAAAAAGACAGTGTTTACTGTGTTCAGCCACCAAGAGCAGGCTTTACACACCACAACTGTTCCTTGAACTGTTTTTTGTTTTTTTTTAACAATTTAAAATAAATGCAAATAATTGACCTGTGTTTTTTTTTTTTTTTTAGATCTGGTTTTATTTAAGGATTGTGTACATTTATTTTGATCTTACCCATTTTATTTAAAATGTCTCTGTGCCTTAAATGTCCTATTATCATACCTGGGGCATTGCAAAATTGCAACTCGGGCGCTGTCGTTTACCAAATACATTACCTAAGCTCACAAATCAGCGCTGTGGATGTTCAGGTTTTATCACTCTGCTGTTTAGTTAGTGATGCGTAGCTTAGTGAGAGAGGGGAGAGACTTGTATGATATGGAAAATATTTTAAATTATTGGTATTTTGCCATTAAATCCCTCTGAGGCACCATGTTTTTGATCATTTAAAATGTTTAATAAAAATGTAAAACTGCAGCTTGAATTCTGTTGAATTAGTGTCATGAAAATGCTGGTGTTTACTTGTTTTATCCTCATTTTATGACTTTTTTCTCATTCATATTGAACCAGAAAGTGATATGGGTATGTAGAGATATTGCTATCTTGAAATGTAGAATTAGCAAGTTTATTACTTTGGATATGGTAAGACTTGTCTGATGCTGAACTCGTCAATGGTAAAAGTGTCAAGAAGAGCTCCCTGAGTTTGCCCATGGTATGTAAGCTCTGTGGCACCATTACTACTGTGGTATCAACAACTTGGGCCGACCTTCGGTGTCCTGTGCAAAAATCTTCAAGCGCCCCTCCCTGGTCATACCCCCTCATCCATGTATAATGTGTAATGTTTTATATGGAGGATTTATTACATTCATAATAAAAACAAACAAAAAAAACACCCATTTATTCATTTCCACCATCCATGTTACTTTGCAGGAAAGATGGACAAGTGTGCTGAAAATCTCGTCTACAACTTCCATGGGTGCAAACCATGTTAAAACGGTTTTGGGAGTTCAGGTACTTGGTGTCAGAGCTTTGATGTGGTAATCGGCGGCAGCACTCTAATTGGGCGGAGCTCAGGAGACCGCTACTAATGGTCTTCAGTCAACAGAGGTGCCAGACTCCCTCCCTGGCGTTACAGAGAGGCAGACAAAGTATTATTTGCTGCTGTCACATAATGGGAGTTGTTTTGCTTTGTAGCTCTGGATTTTCCTCTAAAAGAAATCTCCCCATAATATGATGCAAGGTCTTTGTGTGTGTGTGTGCTGAGTTTGATTATTTAATTTTAAAAAAATCAAAAAAAAAATCATATAAAGCCCAAGAGATTATACCCAGTATAATATAGCTGTTGCATCCAAACACTGGCCAAAACGTGAAGTGAAGGTAGAATAACTGTTTGTTTTTTATTTGGACAAATTACACACACACATACCTGGGTCTCAAGACAAACAATGAGACATCATGGCACCTAATAACATTTGCACATAAATGAGTTTCCTTTACCTGCATCCCCAAACTTGTGCCATCCCTGGGTATCTTTTACTGTGGAGTCCATTCTGTCCAAATAGCGATTGGATCGCAGGTGTCTAGCCCCAATGGTCTGGATGTTACATTTTGACCGGGCCACGAATATCCTCCAATCCGGTACAGTGTTCCATAATGCTGGATGCGAAGTCCCAATCCCTTTCAGTGATGGCTCTTTTCTTACATCGAGCTCCCTCAAGTCCCTGGTACTGTTCGATGCCACACCACCTCCCCTGTCACCCCTCCAAATCTTGCCCTGATCGAGAGCGCTCTCAAAGTTTTTCTGGATCATAGCAACTCTGCAATTCAATCTGGAGTTCCAAGTGATTTGTAGTTTGCTCCCAGTCAGGTGTGCCGTGTCTCTGCGGGTCCCCTTCGGGACCGCTGAAGAGGGCGCTGAGCTAAGAGGCACTATCTAGAGGGGGAAATATGTTGATTTATAGTTCTTTTAGTGGAAGGTGGTGGTAGGGTGCTCTGTACAAGTACTAAGTGACCGGGTGGTCTATCACAATATGCATGTAGGCCCATGTGTGATTGCAGGTGTACATATTTGCGGTGTCCCATACACACACACACACTCCCCCAGTCAGATGCACACCGTTATACACATACACCTCAAATATAGCCAGATACACACACACACACACACACACACACACACTTTTACTTACTTACAGGAAGACAGTCACCCAAGTTTGACATGAATTGATGATGAACTGGCAAAGTGAAAAACTCAAAATGCTCCATAGTAAATAGCCAAATGTATTTTATTTTGAGATGGGATCATGGTAATAAAGGGCAGTTAGGGGTTGCTATTCTTGTCACAATAGTGACATGGTCCCAGTAAGTCAGTTGGAAGTTTTAAAAATAAAATGGTCACATTTGCCATCTGACCCTTAATATCGCAAAAATCTTGTATATGGTCTACAGGGAGAGTTATTGCTGTAGCAGAATACAAATTCAGAGTCTAGTAGTAGGACACACATGGTCTGTGAAATTCACCATTACAATTAAATATACATGAAATGTACTGTTTTATATAACCTGCTGGGTTAGCGGAGATTGGTGATAAAATTGTGAAATGAAAAATGTGATACTATCAGTTAAAGGGACATTACAGCCACCAAAACAACTTTGGCTTAATGAAGCAATTTTGGTGTATTGATCATGCCCCTTTAGTCTGTAGCTGCTCAGTTATCTCCCATTTAGGAGTAAAATCACTATATTTAACCCTAGTCACACCTCTCTGCAAGTGACTTACACAGCCTTTCTAAACACTTCCTGTAAAGTCAGATCTAATGTTTATACTTTCTTTATTGCTGATTAAGTTAGAACTTATTATCTCCTGCTCTGTTAATAGCCTTATGGACTTTGCAGGAGCCTCTTGTTTTGGGATTTAAGGTAAATTCACAGAGCAGGAGATAAAAAACCTATAAAGTAAGTGAGTATCTGATTAAAAATTCATTTGTTTTCATGTAGATGTAAGCTGTGTCTGTTACAGTCAGGGGAGGTGTGGCTAGGGTTTCATAAACTAAAAAAAGGTGATTTTAATCCTAAATAGCGGAGAAGTGAGGCTGCAGGGACATGATCTATACACCAAAACTGCTTCATTAAGCTAAAGTGCACCACTGTTTTGGAATCTCAGGCTATGACGGTCTCATCATTTTGCAAAGGCCTAGCTTTAAAACTTTAATTCACTCATTGCAATTTTGGTCCTATAACATCCAAAAATGTTGTCTGACTTCCATTCTTGATAAATGAAGTGAACATTTGGAAGTTGTCAGGTTAACCTACTTTAAAAATGTTTTATTTACACACTTCTAACTCGTACCTATAATGCACATTTAATAATAAACCAGACAGTGTGGTTCTAAAAGGGCTTCACGGAAACCGCACATACCAGCAGTTCTTCCTGCTTGTATGTAACTGAGCAGAGAAACACTTCTGATATGCTTTATCGTACACGCCATAGATTAGGATAATGATTACACAATGTCTTAACAGACCATTGTGCACTTGTTGCTGAAACAGAATGTTGAAAGTCTTGCTGTTTATATGGACTGTGGTTTTAACTGAACTTTACATCCCATCATTGTGTTTTAAAAGGACGTTCATGTCATACACTGTATCATGAAATGTTTCAAAGGGCTTTGAAATAAACCGCATAATCCTTATTGTAGAGATCACCTGTAGCTGCTCCCTAATAGCTAAAGTCCAAAATCTGTTGAGATCATACAGCTAATCTTCAATTTAAGTGTTTAGTTGTATTTTTGTAAACTCATTTTACATAAGTCATGTGGAAGTAAATACTGGTATAAAAAGTGGAGTTTAAAAATAAATAAATGGGGTGAGGTGGCATAACTATTCACGGAGTTAAATTAATTGCTTATGTACAATTATGAATAATGGAGATATGCAAACATTTTAACGAGTTAACGTGTTCCAGTGCTTTCATGCTGGGTCTTCTCGAGGGCCAGAACAAACATGTGTTCATAAGTTTGTTTGTTTTTAAAAAATGTTTTATTTATTTTTGTCAGCTGGTCTCTGCCAAATTTTCAAAAGTTTGGTTCTATGGCCTTAACTATTGGCTTGGCTAGCTTCCAGCTTCTTCTGTACCTCTGGAGTAAAGATACTTCTCTCCTTATCATTGTCCGAATCAGAGATGGAGGCATCAAGGAGATCTTTAACAGTTTGGTCGTCTAGAATGTAGAGCCATCTCTTTTGCCCTCCATTTTCTGTAACACTTTGTAGGGCCACTGCAGATGAACAATCATATTGTAGTAGCGTACGCAATCAAGCAAGGTTAAAAGTGGGATGGATGGGGGCGGGGCCGGACCGCCATGCTGAGAGGTCGCATACAAGAAGAGCTCCTGCAGATAAGCGTTATTAAAGCCTACAAAAAGCGAACAATTTACCCATCTGCAGTTCAGAAGCAACAGTCCTGCGGGCAAAGAGGCGCTAGTGCTGAGGACCCTCTGAAAACAATTGTTAAGACTCCTGAGAGGGCATGTCGGCAAAGCTGCAACTGAGGCCTACCCAGGCGGTAAGTGAGGTGGACGGCCGCCGCCTCACTATCCTGCCCTGTGGTTTCCCTTCAGAACTCCAACGCCAAGCGGTAAGGGCCCCCCCACCCCCCCTGTCTTTGGACCAGTGGGGGTTATCCCAGTCCCAGGAGACTGTCTCCACGACCCACAGTACCCGGGTCTGGGGAAGCCCCTGCTACCAAAATGGCGGACATGACGGGCGAACCCGAAATGGCGACACAGCCAGAGACCACCAAGGCACTTCGGATCGGAACTCCCGGCCCCTGCGGCAAAGTGCAGTTCAATCTCGCTGACCTGCGAGACACCCCTGCGCTCCTGCAGCCTTCCAAGGAAGATCGAGCAGAAGCAAGAGATCACACATGGGGAGTGCACTCACCCCTCTTACCAAACACCACGCTGGACTCACTCCTATCATGCCAAAGGCAATACAAATCCGGGATTGGATAAGCCTGGACTGTACAGGGACTCTCTTGGGGCCTGGGCTGCACGTGGTGAGGAAGGCTCCTGTTAATCCTGCCAGCTAAGCAACCTGACATACCTCTCTTTCTACAATACTCTATATGTTAGCGAACTACTATGTTAATTTATCAAGCATATAGGGCTTATTAATACAGCAAATCGTTAACATCTTGTATTCTACTCATTAGGCATGCACGCAGACAACAGACTTACAACTAACAGCATAACGAGACCTCAGTCTGCTTAATAACCTATTAGTCTACTCATTTTACTTCTATTACTTTTATGCCTCACTAAGGTTATTTATTTTATTTATCTATAGAATATACACTGCATCTGAGCAAAATGTTAGCTAGTGCCGGTTAAGCCTTAAGTATTAATGCCAAAATGTAGGACATAGCGATGTATATGCTAGACTGAATTTGTGCAGTGAGACATGTCTACTCAGTGAATCTTCTTATTGACATAACTACCTGTGTTATCAGTTTACATTACTCAGTGAAAGCTTATGCCTAATCTACTTTATCTGGTTTTACAATACTTAATTTTCTTTAAAAACAATATAGTGCACAGTATTTCCATGCCATGCCTATGTACCAATGTATATGATAATGCTTTGTCTGCTGACGCTGTTGTGGCATCGCAAACTTGGTTGTAACTACCCGCACTGCAAAAATAAAGAATAAAAAAAAAAAGTGGGATGGATTCAGAAATATGTCCTAGGACTCCTTACGGCATAGATTGCAGGATCAAGCAGGTTTCTTTATTAGACGTTAACTGGAACACCTAGAGTGGAGATCGAATAAAGAAGTCTTAATCGCCATCGTCCAGAAGTGTGTGGGTGGTGGGATGGGGCACCATTACAAATATTGCCCTTACAGATTCTTCATCAAAATGAATTGAAGTGGTTATGATACCTGAAATCTCCTACCGTTATTTTTCGGTGCAGAGTCAAACCAGTCCATCTCAATGAAGTGGTTATAGTGCATGGAGTCCACTGGCACTGTCCCTCCATTCGATCAATGGGCTGCTGCGGACTCTCCTACAACCTCAAATGGCTAAATTGGAAAAATCTGTAGAAGTTCAAGAAAAAAACTTATGTGGACAAACAATCCCATGTGTAAGATTTTGTGTTAACTAAGTCTTTTTATTGGGTAGTTCCATGATTTCATTTGGATGCTTAATGGATGTAGTTTGAATGTTAGCTTTGTGTTTATTTTAAGCTTCGTTTCCTAGATGGTCATTAACCTTTTTTGCAAGTTACAGGTCATAGGAAAAGGAGTGCATTCCTGTTTCAAATGTGTAGGAGAGAGAATTCCAAAATCAGAATTTCTGGATTAATCTATTTTTCCACATACTTCTACATATTATAAGAGAAGACTGAAAATGTAACCCCCCCCCCCCCCCCCCTCCCTTGCAAAAAAAGTTTCTTTTCTTTATGCTAATGGTAAGTTATATATCCTTTTAGAGACTGGTGTATATAGAGTTATTTCACACCCGAAATGAATGTATAATTTTTGCTAGATAATTAAAAGCGAAAATACTGTTGAATGAAGATGGAAACTATTTAGACATGGCATGATGGTGGTTTATTATTTATTTATTTTCTGTTGTTTTAAACAAGCAAGCATGGGGGCTAGCTCTAAGGGAGATCCAGCCATCGATTAGGCAGGAATGGAAAAGGAAGGTAGGCAATAGTTTATTTTTCTTATTCCTCATGTGTGACCTGCTTTTAACATGACCTTCTGTCACATCTTATTCTAAAAAAATCCACCTGTACCAATGTGTCTAAGTTCATGACCAGGGCCGGATTAACATAGGGGCTGATGGAGCTGCAGCTCCAGGCCCATGCCCATGAAATAGGCCTATATAATATATTGTTTTACACACTACTCTTAGGGTTTCCATCTGGCTGGTATTTGAGGTTGCCTGGCCGGTGCCGATATTGCAGTCCGACTGGCAATACGAATGCTGGTATTTTTCTCAGTATAAACAGAGATTATGATGCAATACCAGCACTGTCCAGTAGGGGTCCCTGTGTGCAGAGAGATGCAGGGATAGGAAGTTCCAGCATATCCCTCCCTGCCTATCTCTACTCACTGATTCGCAGGGGAGCAGCTACAGAGAGTCCAGACAGCAATGCCCAGCCTGCAGAGACAGTCTACAGCTCAGGGAAGTGAGAAATGGGGGGGAAAGGCTGCAAGGAGACATGGGGGCACTGGGCGATATGGGGACACTGAGACTCTAAGGGACATTGGGAAACATTATTATTATATTTATATAGCGCCAACAAAATCCGTATTAGAACACGGACACTTGGGGAAAATGGGAGACATGGGGACAGAGTGTCTCCCTGTCTGTGTCCCTGGTGTCTGTGTCCCCATGTCTTCAAGTGTCCCCTAGAATCTCAGTGTCTCCATGTCTCCCTACCAGTGTCCCTAGTTTCTCTGTGTCCCCATGTCTCCCAGTGTCCCTAGTGCAGGCGTAGGCAACCTTCGGCACTCCAGATGTTTTGGACTACATCTTCCATGATCCTTTGCCAGCATTATGGGTGTAAGAGCATTACAGGGTATGCAGTCCACAACATCTGGAGTGCCGAAGGTTGTCTATCCCTGCCTTAGTGTCTGTGTCCCTAGCGTCTGTGTCCGTGGTATCTCAGTATCCCCATGTCTCCCAGTGCCCCAGGTGTCTCAGTGTCCCCATGTCTCTGTGTTCCTAGTGACATGGGGGCTCTGGGAGACATGGGAATACTGGGGGATACTGGGGGACATTGGGCATTGAGACACTGATACATAGGGACACTGTGATACATAGGGCCACGACACTAGGGGAAACTGGGAGACATGGGGCACTGAGACCTGGGGTAATCAACACATGGGGACACTGCATCATGAGGGCACTGGGAGACATGGGGATACTGATACACAGGGACACTGAGTCAGTGGGAGACTTGAGACACTGGGGGACAGGGAGACACTGGGAGCAATCCAGCTATACAGCAGACTCAAACTGTAAGCAGTTTTTTTGGTGATTTTACAGCATTATATCTTATGTCACTCCTTGTTCATGTGATGTCACCCATACATAATTAATTATGCAAAATAGTAAGGCTGCTATGTTTTTCAAAGAAAGGTGGTAACCCTAACCACTTTTCACTTACTCTTGCTTAAGTATGGAAACTTAAGAGGGATATATGGGAACAAAACTTGTGTGGACTGGCTGACAATAAAATTAGTTAAGGCAATGCTGACTTTGGTCTCTCTAACACTGTGGCATGTTCCCTTTCCCTACACTCAATACATACAGCTTTTCTCTTTCCCAGACTATATACCAGGAGTTTCTGCCTGCTAGTAAGAAGGTAAGGAGACAAGTGGACCAGCGAGTGCTAGGGGACAGTCCTTAGAAAGTGCTGAGTGAGCTCTTTATTAGATTCATTTATGCCAAACTCAGGGTGCTTTCTGCATAGTATGCCCTTAGTTGGCCAGCTTGCATGATTGGCAGGCAGCCTGACATGCATTCATGCCAGGCTGGCCTTCCAATTCTATGGACAGACATGCCCCCTTTTTGGGCATGATTGCCCCTTTTGGCAGGTTAGTGGCACACACTTTTACCGCACCCATTGACTTCCTGCTTCACTGGACACTGCTGTTAGGGGATATGGATTTACTTGAAAGATGAAAACATAAATTAGACAGAGACTAGCAAAGGGTATGTGTTTTCTTATAGCTGCTGTTTTGTTTTTTCCCTCCAGCATCATCTCTATCAGATACCTGACGCGTGGGAGTATTTTACTGTTTTTGGTCGATATGATTCTGTAATTAGGCCCATCATAATTGTCAGCACCAGGCCCATTGGGCTCTTAATCTGACCCTGTTCATGACCATAATATGTCTACATTCTTAGTACTGTTTCTGTTTTTACATTGTTAAACCAGCAATACCTGCTTGCAGAAAAAGTTGGTCAAGCAAATTTTCACTTTTTTTGTTTTGCTTTCCTATTTATTCAGCAGGTTTCAGATTATGGGTAGGAGAGGTCCACTCAAGTCTTCCCAACTATTTTAAATCATTTTTGCACAGATGTTCATTTGAGTATGGAAGTATTGTCATGCTGAAACAGAGAAGTGCCTTCTTCAAACTTGTGCCACAAACTTGTTAACATGGTGTCACAGGGGAACTAAGGAATCTGTCTCACATGCAAAATGAATATTCTGTACCATTTATTCCCCCACACTTTAGAGATGGCAACTATAGCCACCAAGTCCCCATTCTTGTGCAGTTTGCCAAACAGAGGGTTGTCAATCAGATAAAGAACACTGATTTGTTATTCAGGAGCATATTTCATTCCATTCCAATTTACACTGCTCAAAAAAATAAAGGGAACACTTAAACAACACAATGTAACTCCAAGTCAATCACACTTTTGTGAAATCAAACTGACCACTAAGGAAGCAACACTGAGTGACAATCAATTTCACATGCTGTTGTGCAAATAGGATAGACAACAGGTGGAAATTATAGGCAATTAGCAAGACACCCCCAAGAAAGGAGTGGTTATGCAGGTGGTGACCACAGACCACTTCTCAGTTCCTATGCTTCCTGGCTGATGTTTTGGTCACTTTTGAATGCTGGCGGTGCTTTCACTCTAGTGGTAGCATGAGATGGAGTCTACAACCCACACAAGTGGCTCAGGTAGTGCAGCTCATCCAGGATGGCACATCAATGCGAGCTGTGGCAAGAAGGTTTGCTGTGTCTGTCAGCATAGTGTCCAGAGCATGGAGGCGCTACCAGGAGACAGGCCAGTACATCAGGAGACGTGGAGGAGGCCGTAGGAGGGCAACAACCCATGCATGTGTCTGCTTAAACGTTCAGAAACAGACTCCATGAGGGTGGTATGAGGGCCCAACGTCCACAGATGGGGGTTGTGCTTAGAGCCCAACACCATGCAGGATGTTTGGCATTTGCCAGAGAACACCAAGATTGGCAAATTCGCCACTGGTGCCCTGTGCTCTTCACAGATGAAAGCAGGTTCACACTGAGCACATGTGACAGACAGAGTCTTGAGACGCCGAGGAGAACGTTCTGCTGCCTGCAACATCCTCCAGCATGACCGGTTTGGCAGTGGGTCAGTAATGGTGTGGGGTGGCATTTCTTTGGGGGGCCGCACAGCCCTCCATGTGCTCGCCAGAGGTAGCCTGACTGCCATTAGATACCGAGATGAGATCCTCAGACCCCTCGTGAGACCATATGCTGGTGCGGTTGGCCCTGGGTTCCTCCTAATGCAAGACAATGCTAGACCTCATGTGGCTGGAGTGTGTCAGCAGTTCCTGCAAGACGAAGGCATTGATGCTATGGACTGGCCCAACCGTTCCCCAGACCTGAATCCAATTGAGCACATCTGGGACATCATGTCTCGCTCCATCCACCGTCACGTTGCACCACAGACTGTCCAGGAGTTGGCAGATGCTTTAATCCAGGTCTGGGAGGAGATCCCTCAGGAGACCATCCGCCACCTCATCAGGAGCATGCACAGGCGTTGTAGGGAGGTCATACAGGCACGTGGAGGCCACACACACTACTGAGCCTCATTTTGACTTGTTTTAAGGACATTACATTAAAGTTGGATCAGCCTGTAGTGTGTTTTTCCACTTAAATTTTGAGTGTGACTCCAAATCCAGACCTCCATGGGTTGAAAAATGTGATCATTTTTAATTGTTGTGTGATTTTGTTGTCAGCACATTCAACTATGTAAAGAACAAAGTATTTCAGAAGAATATTTAATTCATTCAGATCTAGGATGTGTTATTTTTGTGTTCCCTTTATTTTTTTGAACAGTGTAGAATCTAAATGAAACAAACTTTACAAAATTCTAATTACGTTTTAGTAATTTACATTGTTTTGTAACCAATTGAGTAGCTGTATCAACAACAAGCACTAAAGCATAGAGAGGTCCGTGAGGAAATATATGGATCACCTTGCAATAACCTGTTAATCTAACTTCCAGAGCAATCAGTGGTAATGTCCAGATCTCTTCTTTGATCATTGTGGGCAGCTAAATACCCACCATTGGATGAGGACATGCAACAGCGGACCTTGGGGAATCAGTCATTAATTGATATGAGAAGCAAGAGTAGGATATAGTGTAATGTGTTTATAGATCTACATTAATATAATCTCAGCTGCTCAGCATAAGGTTCTTTAAAACAATCCATTTTCTAGGATATATAGTGCATTTAGAAGGTGTTTATATCCCTCATTTCTATTTTTTTAAACGTTTCAGTCTTCTGCTACAATTATTTTTAGGGCTTTTTTTTTTCCAACACCAATCTATCCTCAATGACCAAAAATAAGATTCTTGAAAACTATGCAAATTCATAAATGGAAATCTCACATTAACATAAATATTTAGATCATTAACTCAGCACCCTTGTCCCCAATTAGAGCCTCAAGTCTTTTTAGGTCTGATGCGCCAAGTTTTGCACTCCTGGTTTTGGGTAGATTCTGCCATTCATCTGTGCAGAAACCCTCTTGGGCTCTGTCAGGCTGGATGGGGACAGTCTGGGAAAAGCCATAGGCACATCTCCCCAGAGATGTGCAAAGATTGGGTCCACTTCAGGACATTCACAGACTTGTCTCTAACCCAGTTTTGTGTTTTGGCTGCGGGGTTTAGGGTCACTTTTCAGTTGAAAGGTGAACCTTTGGGCCTAGTCTGAAGTCCTGAGCACTCTGGACAAGGTGTTCATTAAGAATATCAATGCGTTTTGCTGTGTTGACCTTTCCCCAACCTTTAACAGTGTCTTAGTACTTGGTGCTGAATCCCCCACCCCAGGGCCATCTATAATATGAATAGGACCCTGGGTAAAACATTTTCTTGGGCCCCCTGGACCCTGGCCCTCCCACCCCCCAATTACACCCAACCCTCAATCATACTTTTCACCCCAAAGCAGTGGGGAAGAACACGGGGGGGATGAGAAGAACATGGGGGGTGAGAAGAACACGGGGGGATGAGAAGAACACGGGGGGATGAGAAGAACACGGGGGGATGAGAAGAACACGGGGGGATGAGAAGAACACGGGGGGATGAGAAGAACACGGGGGGATGAGAAGAACAAGGGGGGATGAGAAGAACAAGGGGGGATGAGAAGAACAAGGGGGATGAGACGAATGGGGGGATGAGAAGAACAAGGGGGGATGAGAAGAACAAGGGGGATGAGACGAATGGGGGGATGAGAAGAACGGGGGGATGAGAATAACATGGGGGGATGATAAGAACACGGGGGGTGAGAAGAACACGGGGGGATGGGAAGAACAGGGGGATGAGAAGAACACGGGGATGAGAAGAACACGGGGGGATGAGAAGAACGGGGGGATGAGAAGAACACGGGGGATGAGAAGAACACGGGGGATGAGCATAACGGGGGGATGAGAAGCACACGGGCAGATGAGAAGAACACTGGGGGATGAGAAGAACATGGGGGATGAGAAGAATATGGGGGAGAGAGGGGGTAAGAAGAATATAGGGGGGAGAAGAACATAGGGGGACAGAGGGGCCGACAAGAACATAGGGGGAGGGGCAAGAAGAACATGGGGGGACGGAGGGGCCGACAAGAACATAGGGGGAGAGGCGAGAAGAACATGGGGGAAGGGAGGGGGTGAGAAGAACATGTGGGGCAGGGAGGGGGGATGAGAAGAACATAGGGAGGGAGGGAGAGAAGAACATAGGGATGGAGGGAGGGAGAGAGAGAAGAACATAGGGAGGGAGAGAAGAACATAGGGAGGGGGAGAGAGAAGAACATAGGGAGGGATGAAGGGAGGGGGCGAGAAGAATATAGGGAGGGAGGGGGTGAGAAGAACATGCAGGGGAGAGAAGGGGGCGAGAAGAACATAGGGAGGGAGAGAAGAACATAGGGATGGAAGGAGAGAGAGGGAGAAGAACATAGGGAGGGATGGAGAGAAGAACATAGGGAGGGAGAGAGAAGAACATAGGGAGGGAGGGAGAGAGAAGAACATAGGGAGGGAGGGAGGGAGAGAGAGAAGAACATAGGGAAGGAGGGAGTGAGAGAAGAACATAGGGAGGGAGGAAGGCAGAGAAGAACATAGGGAGGAAGGGAGAGAAGAACATAGGGAGGAAGGGGGAGTAAGAAGATCATAGGGAGGGAGGGAGAGAAGAACATAGGGAGGGAGGGAAGAACATAGAGAGGGGGGAGAACGGAGGGAAGGAGGGAAGAACGGAGGGAGGGGGACAGTAAGAAGAACATAGGGAGGGAGGAGGAGAGAAGAACATTGGGAGGGGGGGAGAGAAGAACATAGGGAGGGAGGGGGAGTAAGAACATAGGGATGGAGGGGGGAAGTAAGAAGAACACAGGGAGGGTGGGTGGGTGAGCAGAAGGGGGAGTGAGGAGAACACAGGGAGGGTGGGGACTGAGAAGAGACCGCTAGGGGAGGGTGGGGGGGAGAGCTCTAAGGGATGGAAAGGAGAGCTCTATAGGACAGGCGGCACACAGAAGTACAACATACTTCCCTTACACATAGAGAAACACACAATGCAACCCTTACACATAAAGACAATGCATCCTTTGCACACATACATAGAAACACACAGTGCATCCCTTACACACATGCAAACACACACTGCTTCTCTTACAGACACACAGAAACACAATGCATCTCTTACACACACTCATTGCAGCCCTAACAGACACACGGCATCCCTTACATACACAGAAATACACCCTGCATCCTTTATGCATACAAACACAGATTCACACAATGCATCCCTTACACATAACCAGAAACACACAATACATCCCATCCCTTATACACAAACACACACTGCTTTCTATCCCTTACACAAAAACACACTGTTTCCACTACACACAAACACACTGCATCACCTACACAAACTGGTATCCCCATACACTATATTCCATAAGCACACACATTAGATCCTCTACAATAACATATAACACATCCCCTACACACTCCACTCCCTGTGAGCGAACTCATGGGTGGAACATATAGGTGGACTTATGGGCATACTCACTATCAGGCCCTGAGGCCCAGACCTTGAACTGTGTAAGGGGCCCCCCAAAAAATGGAGCTGCTTGAATTTTGTGACCACAGTTACATAGTTACATAGTTACATAGCTGAAAAGAGACTTGCGTCCATCAAGTTCAGCCTTCATCACATATGTTTTTTACTGTTGATCCAAAAGAAGGCAAAAAAACCCAGTTTGAAGCACTTCCAATTTTGCAACAAGCTAGGGAAAAAAATCCTTCTTGACCCCAGAATGGCAGTCAGATTTATCCTTGGATCAAGCAGTTATTACCCTACATTGAAAGATTATATCCTTGAATATTCTGTTTTTGCAAGTATGCATCTAGTAGCTGTTTGAACATCTGTATGGACTCTGATAAAACCACTTCTTCAGGCAGAGAATTCCACATCCTGATTGTTTTAACAGTAAAAAAAACCTTTCCTTTGCCTTAGACGAAATCTTCTTTCTTCTAGTCTAAACGCATGACCTCGTGTCCTATGTAAAGTCCGGTTTGTGAATAGATTTCCACACAATGGTTTGTATTGGCCCCGAATATATTTGTATAATGTTATCATATCCCCTCTCAGGCGATGTTTTTCTAAACTAAATCGGTTTAAATTTGTTAACTTTTCTTCATCGCTGATATGTTCCATTCCTTTTATTAATTTTGTAGCCCGCCTCTGCACTTTTTCTAGTGCCATAATATCCTTCTTTAGAACAGGTGCCCAAAATTGCACAGGATATTCAATGTGTGGTCTTACCAGTGATTTATAAAGAGGCAAAATGATATTCTCGTCCCGAGAATGCATGCCCTTTTTCATGCATGACAATACCCTACTGGCCTTGGCCACTGCTAATTGACATTGCACATTGTTGCATAGTTTGTTGTCTATAACAATTCCCAAGTCCTTTTCGTGTGTTGTTATCCCTAATTCGCTTCCATTAAGGGTATACGTTGCTTGTGTATTCTTTACGCCGAAGTGCATAACTTTGCAGTTTTCAACATTAAATTTCATCTGCCATTTGAGTGCCCAGTCCTCCAGTCTATCTAAATCCCTCTACAGCAAAGTAATATCTTGCTCACATTGTATTAGTTTACAAAGCTTTGTGTCATCTGCAAACACTGAAACATGACTTTCAATGCTGTCTTCAAGATCATTTATAAACATGTTAAATAGAAGGGGTCCCAGAACAGACCCCTGAGGGACACCACTTGCCACCTCTGTCCAGCTTGAAAATTTACCATTAACGACAACTCTTTGTACTCTGTTTTTAAGCCAATGTTCTACCCAAGAACAAGCATTTTCATATAGACCGATTTCCTTGAGTTTGAACACTAATCTTCTGTGTGGAACTGTATCAAATGCCTTGGCAAAATCCAAATAGATCACATCCACTGCAACACCCTGATCTATACTTCTACTTACTTCTTCGTAGAATGCAATCAAGTTAGTTTGACACGACCTGTGCTTCATAAAACCGTGCTGATTTTTGCTGATAACCATGTTCTTCTCAAGGAATTTTTGAATATTATCCCTTAATAGCCTTTCAAATATTTTACCAGCCACAGAAGTTAAGCTCACAGGTCTATAATTTCCAGGCAAGGATTTTGAACCCTTTTTGAATATAGGAACCACATCTGCCTTCGTCCAACCCTCCGGAACACTTCCTGAAAGAAAAGAATCTTGAAAGATTAAAAACAGAGGTTCACTTATTTCTACCCATAGTTCCTTAAGTACACATGGATGGATACCGTCAGGCCCTGGATCTTTGTTTATATTAACTTTCTTTAGTTGCTGCAGCGCCTTGTCTTGAGTTAACCAATTACAATTATTCTGCAAGGTTTTAGTAGCAATAATTTGCACATCTATTGCCATGGGTTCTTCCTTAATATATACAGAGGAGAAATAGTTATTTAAAATTCCTGCCTTTTCCTGGTCTTCATTGACTAACACCCCCGTTTCAGTTTTTAGTGTACCTACACTTTCATTTTTGGGTTTTTTAGAATTTATGTACTTAAAGAATGCTTTGGGGTTGGTTTTGCTCTCTTTAGCTATCATTTTTTCATTTTGAAGTTTAACAAGTCTAATTGCCTTTTTGCACGCATTATTTGCTTCCTTATATCTTTTATAAGATGCATCTGATTTGTCCGATTGAAATGCTTTAAATGCCCTTTTCTTATTTTTAATCTCTTGTTTTACTTTTCTACTAAGCCACATTGGTTTTAATTTGTTTCTTTTATATTTATTTCCCAATGGTACATACTGAGAAATGTACCTTTCTAATATTTGTTGGAAGATGATCCATTTATCCTCAGTGTTCTTTTCACTAAGAGTTTATGCCAGTCAATATATTGTAAAGCTTCCCTTAACTTATTGAAATTGGCCTTTTTAAAATTATATGTTTTTGTATACCCCATGTGCTTTTGTTTTTTTGAGTTTATTTCAAAGGACACTATATTGTGATCACTATTTCCCAAGTGCTCACCTACTTGAATGTTGGTCAAAAGATCAACGTTGTTTGTTAAAACCAGGTCCAGACAAGCGTCCATTCTAGTTGGTGCTTGGACTAGTTGTGACATGAAGGTGTCATTTAACACGTTTAAAAACCTAATTCCCTTTGCTGAGCTACTAGTCCCTCTGTCCCAATTTATGTCCGGGTAATTAAAATCTCCAATAATTAAAGTGTTACCCAGATTTGCAGCTTTCTCAATTTGCTCAAACAACTGTTGTTCCTCGTCAATATTAACATTAGGTGGTTTATAACATATCCCAACCAATAGTTGGTTTCCCTTCTTTTCCCCCAAGCAGATATTTACCCATAAAGCTTCCACATTTTCCTCATCGCATTCCATTTGCTTAAGATTTGGCTTTAAATCATGGTTGACATCCAAACATACCCCACCACCCTTCTTGTTTTTCCTATCTGTAACGGAGCTCCGTGTACTCCGACCGAGTACCCTCCGTTGATGGATGCTCCTAGCGCTTCCAGAGGACTCCAAGCACTCCACCAGACACCATAAGCACCGCAGGCTGCAGCTATCTCCCTTCAGAACGAAGCAGGAACAAGCTCTTACAAGAGCTCAGTGATTATAGCAAGGGAATATGCCTAGCATAGCAATCCCTTGTAGCAGATTCCCCCAATAAGAGACAGGACTCAAGTTGAGGGTAAAAATAGAACTCTCTGGCTGCTAGCTTGCAGCCCTTTTTATTAGGTGCTCCCATGAAGGGGAGGGACACACACAGTAACGTACATTAACCAATCACACAATAGTTACATCCCACACATAGCCCTCCCCTCTACCTGTAAACTAATTATCTGTACACACAGGAAAATACAATTATCATGGGTAGGGAAAATACAGTTTTTACACAACATTCATAACTCCCAAAATATACATCACATTCGCATAAAAATACATATTCACAATCAATCCATTCAGGGGATCCAAACAGTGTGCATTTGACCTTCTGGAAGCATGGTTTTTCCAGCTCAAACTAGTTCCACAGAATCCTCTATCCTGGAGACAATGGAGAAGCTGATTTAATTATATCCAGGGACAAACACAGCCTCCATTAAGCACATGTTACCAGCAACCACCAAAAGACATAAAAATACATAACTCCTGTTATACTAAACAGAACCCCCACATTCAACCCATCCCCAGATGGCTTGGATCTGAGCGCTCAACATATCCAAACAGTGCTCAGATGCCACAAACACAGTTCAAATGCCATGGGGTTTAAGTTTCGTATGGGCTGATGAGAGGGCCCATAATCCTGGGGCAGCCCAATAACACACAGTATGCCCAAATACCGGGCATAAAGGGCCAAATCGCCCAGGGACCGTAGTCACAGGGTAAGAGGCGGGCAAGCAGCCCCCTCCAAAACACAGTGGCGAAGTGGCTTTCACTACATATCTTCCCATTCGGGGGTAGACTAACCAGGTACCTGACCTTCTGCCGGTCAGTACCTAGATTAGTCGGGCAGCCCACCCATAAAACAAATTTAGCAGTGTAGCCCGTCCACAATAAAGAATTCACAGAATGGCCCACCCACGGTACATAGTTCACAGAGGGTCTAACCCACAAAACAAATTTAGCAGTGTAGCCCCCCACAATAAAGAATTCACAGAATAGCCCCCCCCACAATAAGTCATACTGGCCTGTAGGTCCCAAGTTGTGGGGTGAAACTGTGGCACCCTCGGCCTTGCTGGGCAAATGGCTGTGAGTACTTGGGGGCCAGATGCCCGATGTGCTCTGCTCCGGGGCCAGAGCTGGGGTAGTCTCAAGGTAAGGAAAAAAAGAAGGACAGAGGCCAGCAGCGCACTGCCCAGTTGCCAGCTCTTCCGCTGGGGCAGCCTGTAGAAAGTCAGGCTCAGGGGAAGGAAACAAGGGAGGACAGAGGCCAGCGGCGCTCTGCCCAGTTGCCAGCTCTTCTGCTGGGGGGTCAGGAAACAAAGGAGTTGACTGGGGAGGAGAAATATCACTTACCTCCCCCTGGTACTCCGGCTGCTGCTGGGGGGGGGAGGTTGATGCTCTCCACTTTCTGTAACTCCAGCTCTAGTTGGGGATCTGGGCCGGTTGCCCAGCATCCCTGTAGGGCCGGTGGAGAGATCTTGGTTCCATCTCCACCTGCCTGCAGGGGGTCCTCCCAGGACCAGTCTATGAGGTCCTCTACCTCGGGTACCTCTGGTTGCTGTTGGGGAGGGAGACTGGTTGTCTCTTCCTCCAATAACACATTCTGCCGCTGGGCCGCTGGGCATCCACGTAGGGCCGGTAGAGAGACCTCGGTCCCATCTCCACCGGCCACCTCGGTTTCTTCCTCGTCCCACTCTACCTGTGGCTGGAGTTTCTCCCAACGTGCCCACTGGCCTTCCCTCAACGCCCTGTGTTGTAGGTTCCAGGTCACCATGTCCCACATGAACCGCACGTATTTCTCCTCTGGATTGGGTCCGTAACACTTCAGGTGCAACCCTACCATCGTGCCAAACTCTAGTACGGAGTAGCTATACGCCATGCTTGCTGTAGCCACTGCTGGTTCCATTATGTTGCTGAAGATAGGGACGCTGCACAACTCCACACGTTACCGGTGTCTCTGAGCTGCTTCTCCTCGCACTAGGACGCCATCCCACCGCTGCCACCAATGTAACGGAGCTCCGTGTACTCCGACCGAGTACCCTCCGTTGATGGATGCTCCTAGCGCTTCCAGAGGACTCCAAGCACTCCACCAGACACCATAAGCACCGCAGGCTGCAGCTATCTCCCTTCAGAACGAAGCAGGAACAAGCTCTTACAAGAGCTCAGTGATTATAGCAAGGGAATATGCCTAGCATAGCAATCCCTTGTAGCAGATTCCCCCAATAAGAGACAGGACTCAAGTTGAGGGTAAAAATAGAACTCTCTGGCTGCTAGCTTGCAGCCCTTTTTATTAGGTGCTCCCATGAAGGGGAGGGACACACACAGTAACGTACATTAACCAATCACACAATAGTTACATCCCACACATAGCCCTCCCCTCTACCTGTAAACTAATTATCTGTACACACAGGAAAATACAATTATCATAGGTAGGGAAAATACAGTTTTTACACAACATTCATAACTCCCAAAATATACATCACATTCGCATAAAAATACATATTCACAATCAATCCATTCAGGGACCAGGGGTTCAAAAGTTAGTACAAATGTGCATTTGACCTTCTGGAAGCATGGTTTTTCCAGCTCAAACTAGTTCCACAGAATCCTCTATCCTGGAGACAATGGAGAAGCTGATTTAATTATATCCAGGGACAAACACAGCCTCCATTAAGCACATGTTACCAGCAACCACCAAAAGACATAAAAATACATAACTCCTGTTATCAGGGCCGTCTATAATATGATTAGGACCCTGGGCAATGCATTTTCTTGGGCCCCCTGGGCCCTGCCCCTCCTATCCCTCCCCCCAATTACGCCCAATGCGCAATCACACTGACAGACGTACTGGCACATACAGACACAGACAGACATTAAAACATTCACAGATACACACTGACACACAAATATATACTGGCAGACATACATACACACACAGACAGACACATACACTGGCAGACATACTGACAGATATACTGACACACACAGGCACATACACTGACAGACGTATTGACACACACACAGGCATACTGACATACACATAGAAAGACGTACTGGCACATACACACAGACAGACATTAAAACATTCCAAGATACATACTGACACACACATACACTGACACACAAATATATACTGACAGATATACTGACACACACAGACACATACACCAACAGACGTATTGACACACACACACACACAGACATACATACACACACAGACACATACACTGACAGATATACTGACACACACAGACACATACACTGACAGACGTATTGACACACACACACAGACATACACACACAGACACATACACTGACAGATATACTGACACACAGACATACGCTGACAGACGTATTGACACACACAGACATACATACACACAGACACATACACTGACAGATATACTGACACACAGACACATACACTGACAGAAGTATTGACACACACACACAGACATACATACACACACAGACACATACACTGACAGATATACTGACACACAGACACATACACTGACAGAAGTATTGACACACACAGGTCTACATACATACAAATAGACAGACATACTGACACACACAGGCCTACTGACATACACACACAAATACATACATACACAGACAGACATACTGACACACAAGCATACATTTAGCCACCCTCCAGGTTCTTACCTTTTTCTGGAGGGTGGTTTCCCTGGGGTACAGTGGCAGGCTGAGGCAGATGGGAGTTCTCCTCTGGAACTCCCCTCCCTGCTATTCTCCTCCCGCGCGGCTGTGCTCTCCGTCGGGAGGAAGTGACGTCACTTCCTCCCAGCCGGTACAGGAAGGGGCCTGGTCGCGCTGTTTAAGCGTCACAGCGCCAGACCGGGCCCCTGCTCACACATGCTCCCCGGGTGGCCCTTAGTGCATGAGTCACCCGGGGAGCCTCCTCAGCGTGCGGGCCGGTGCGGCTCTGTGCAGCCGCACCGCCGGGTCCAAGGGGGGCTGCGCAAATCGCGGGGCCCACGGGGCAGCTGCTCTGGGACCCCCAGGAGCAACTGGGCCCGGGGCAGCTGCCCCGTTTGCCCCGCGTTAAAGACGGCCCTGCCTGTTATACTAAACAGAACCCCCACATTCAACCCATCCCCAGATGGCTTGGATCTGAGAGCTCAACATATCCAAACAGCGCTCAGATGCCACAAACACAGTTCAAACGCCGTGGGGTTTAAGTTTCGTATGGGCTGATGAGAGGGCCCATAATCCTGGGGCAGCCCAATAACACACAGTATGCCCAAATACCGGGCATAAAGGGCCAAATCGCCCAGGGACCATAGTCACAGGGTAAGAGGCGGGCAAGCAGCCCCCTCCAAAACACAGTGGCGAAGTGGCTTTCGCTACACTATCCTTCCTAAATAACATGTACCCATTTAAGTTAACTGCCCAGTCATGTGTCTCATCCCACCATGTTTCAGTTATGCCTATTATATCATATTGTTTAGTGTATGCTAATGCCTCTAGTTCCCCTATTTGGTTATTTAGGCTCCTTGCATTAGTAAGCATACATTTAATATCATGCGTTACTTGTATATTTTGTGAATTATCAACATTACATAGCTTCTCTGTTCTGAGCTTGCCCCTTCCCCGTCTCCACCCTCCTTATACTGTGTTACAAACAGCCTTCTGAGAGCCTATTCTACACCAGACCAGTGGAGCCAAACTGCAGCCAGAGCCCATCATCATCATCCTCATCTGGTTGTAAGTAGGCAATCTAGTATATTATTCATGACACTAATCTCTAATTTACCTCACATTAAAGGGACATTTCTGGTGTATATAGCCTGTCTCTGCAGGCTTTTTAATGTAAACACACACTGTGTGCAGCACTGGCGTTAGTTCATATGGTAGATCATATGGGTGGGGCATTGTGATGTCACATGGGGGGGGGGGGGGGAATCCTTGCACCGGCCCTGTGTAGAAACATAGGATGCAAATTAGCTAAATGTCAGGTGTCCTAGCGAAGGTTATGAATACTTTTGCCAATGTGACAAGTTTTCCTTTTTAATAAATTTGCATCGTTTTAAAAAATCAGATTGAAGAAAATAAAAATCACAGAAACATATAAAAAGGTTGCAACATAAAAAAAGTGAAAAAAATGAAGGTGTCTGTATCCCTGTAAGTAGCAGCTTCATAGAGACAAATAGATATAAACATAGAAACATAAATGGCTACCTTTAATTATGAAGTCTAGCACTGCCCATGCTGCTACTCATTCTACCCCATTAGAGAGTGTGCCTCACACTTTGTGCTCTGTGACAAGGTGACTGGAAAAAACTGTTGCTACTACTGTGGACCGATGTGGGTGGGAGGAGACTTGCATGAAGGACATAATCTGATTGTGTATAAGTGATGTTTAAATATCTTATACATGGTCAGATATCATACTGTATGCAAATCTCTCTGAGAATCCATACACCAACACTGGTGTTTTGTATATTATAGAACAGTAACATTGAAATCCATTAGAACATGGAAATGAACACATCCATGGCAGTTTCGCTCATCCAAGAGTTACTCAGCCTGGGAATTAAATCTTTTGAAATTAAGTGTTATTGCTTGCTTACACTGCACATAATATAACAAGACATAAGGAAGTCACTAAATAGAGGAACTTTATCTTGTGGAGCTCCTCGCTAACAGGATGCTGTTGGCTGGTCTGGTCTTCTGCTATGCCACTAACTCATACTTTGAGCCAATGGTGGATCCTTAATAGAAGGCAATACACATGTCTCTATTCTCCAGTGTCTGACTCAGATAGTCAAATGGCAACTGAATGGGTGACCTCTGAAATTCCTGCTTCAAGGAATTGAGCATGTCTAAATTCTTGTGAAACAGGACAGATTTTACAAACACCCTATTATTTTGACATGCTTAGTGTTTGCTCTCTCAATCGCTTTTCTGGACAGCCATCAACCATCTGTGATCATGACTGATGAAACAGGTGTGGGTTTTTTTTTTTTAATTTTTTTTTTTTAACTCATTTATTGCAAACACAGGTGTAGTCTTATTTTTTTTCAAATAAACTTTTTTGATGAACGTCCTCCATTCCAGGGAAAAAGTAGTCTACTGCCAAAAGATTATTTGACCATCTACCCCAAGTACCCACGTGGACTAGTCTCCGGTGTTGTGCTGTACTACTACAGAATCAATACATTGAAACTGGTCTTGCTGTTCTCATAGTTTTGTAAAGCACTAAATGTTCCAAAGTGCCAATATTGTAACTTGCTTCCTTTTTACAGCTACCGTATATACTCGTGTATAAGTCAATCTCGTGTATAAGTCGAGCGCAGTTTTTTGACCAACAATTGTGAAATATGCTATGACTCGTGGATAAGTCGAGGGTACGTTATTCCCATGGAATTGTTTGGCTTTACAGACTCTGTGTGGTCCCCCTTGTTAACACCTTGTAATCACCGACCACCCCTAGCTGTTAACCACAAACAAGCAGTCCTTGGGTGGCCGGCGTTCGGATATACGAACGCACATGTTGTCTTCCAAACACAGGCAGCGGAACATGGTCGTCGACGGCATGGATCTCTGAGTTAGCTACGCAAGCCCACGATGCAAGAAACTTATACTCCTGCCCGTTCGACTTCCCGACCAGCTAGAACGGCGTTTGGGAGTCTACATTACCCCGCATTCGACCCCCGAACGCCTTACAAAATTCTATCAAAACTAGCACTGACCCGTGGATAAGTAGACCCTGCGTTTTAAAATGAAGTTTAAGACTATAATTTCTCAACTTATACACGGGCATATACGGTACGTATTTAATAACGTAGCAATGCTAAAGCAAGCTTTTATAATTTAATTCTAAACTTGATGTGCTGGCAATTTATTCCCCAAGAAAAAGGCCTGTCAGATAGAAATTACTTATGTACGTGCTCAGTGGTCACATAATTGAGCAAATAAATATACAAAACACTGCAATATGGAGTTCATGATGACGAAAGTCTATTCAATTCTCCAAAGAAGTGCATTTGTTTTTCTTATCGACATATGTTTAGCACATGAAAAATACTGATGTTTGGCAGGGAAGAGAATTGCCCTTATGTGGATGACGACCATGCCTCATTTATACAGCTAACTGATTATATAACTGATCAGAGTTGTTTTCTTGTTTATATAATATTTTTTTTTTTTACATTGGCTACATATTATAGATTTATTTTTTTTGCTGATAGACATTTGTTTTTCGTATAAGTATGCCTGCTTTTGAAATTTGTTGATCTGTGACCCCAGGAATGTTGGAGTACAATGTTATCCATAATTAGCCTGCCTACCGCCATCAGACTCTCCCCTAGTCTTGCATCTTTTAAGAAGTGCCTTAAAACCCATCTCTTTAGGAAAGCTTATGGCCTCCAAGACTAACCCCTACCTCACATACCTGTCTCTTGCCCTCTCCTAAAGGGCAGCCCACCTTATTTGATTGCAAATTCCTGTCCTAATGTGTTTTACACCCCACCTCCTATAGAATGTAAGCTCGATTGAGCAGGGTCCTCTTCAACCTATTGTTCCTGTAAGTTTATTTGTAATTGTCCTATTTATAGTTAAATCCCCTCTCATAATATTGTAAAGCGCTACGGAATCTGTTGGCGCTATATAAATGGCAATAATAATAATAATAATAATTATTATTATTATTTTATTATAACTAGCAGATAATTCCGTGCATTGTACTCAATCAGCCTATTTTTCCTATCAAAATTTGTAATACTTTGCCTCATTGTCCTCTTTATAACACTGTAGAGCGCTGTGGAATATATAGACGCTATATAAATGCCAATAATAAGAACAGCTGGGGGTCACAAATCCATGCTTTGCTTATGATTATAGCAAATACAAATATATTGCTTCCAGTTTCCCATACATTATTTATCATTACTACAATTCCACGAAGAATAAAACATTGAACACAAGCATTCTATCCATATTAATCTCAATGTGCCAACAAAACATTCTGAAGAAACACAGGAGCTAATCTCAGCAGAACTAGTTTCCTTCTTAACAGGTAGCGATTAGTCTAATTACAGAATGCCTTTCAGATGTCCAAGTTGTTTGAAGTCATTCTGGAAGAATGTGATTTTTTTTACATTGCAAAAGAAAGCACATTTCAGCAATTTTTCTACTAATGAATCACAAGTATTAAGGTCAGACTTGAGAATAAGGAGGGGAACGAGGGGAACCGATTTGGGAGAGACTGGTTTAACCTTAGACAGCTACTTAAAGATTAGGATTTACTAAGATTAAAGTGGGGTTGTCATGCCTCTCAATTCTTTTTCAATTGGAGTATCTATGTCATCCTGATTAGTATGATCGTTCCTTCCCGTTAATGTATTACTGTCTATCATTCATTCAAGCCGAGTCCTGGATTCTTCAGACGTTAGAGAAAGGAGGCAAGATTAAGACAAGTGAGAATGATACTTGGGCAACATGTACAATTAAGCATAAAGCAGGGGTTTGCAGTAAACCAGATTATCTGATAACTCTGGTATCTCCCAAGCTATTTCCCTGTTTTTGTATCATCAAGTTCATCTTCAGATACTTTCCGTAATTCACTTCAACATTACAAAGCAGGATCTAAAAATCACTCATAATTGTGAGTTCTACTGTAATGTCATCAATCCACTATCTGATGTTTCCATGAAGCATGGCTGTTTATTCACGCAATGTTGATTTTGACAAGCTTTACTAAACTTCTTGATCTATAAAAATAGAAGTTTGTTTGGAGTGGACAAGGTTTTGCATCTTTGCAATCAACTCACATCAATTTACACCTTACTAAAAAAACATGAATGGTATGGATCTGACAGAAACCGTAATGGAGCAAGTCAATTCTTCCACCCCGAATTGCTGCCATGTGGGTTCCTACTATTATATTTAGTAGCATGGTATCTATATGTCATATGACTGTTACAGTCACGTCTCTCAAAGTTATACAATAGCATAACACAGAGACAATTGCCTACAGCTTGTGTTTTTCCTGTGATATGCTCCATTTTCTTTTAAATGTACATTAAAGGGACAATCTAAGCTCCAAAACCACTCCACCTTAGTCTGTTGGGTTTGGTACACAGATCTTGTGTTTTATTTGGACAATGTTAAGCTATGCTGTTTTTGAGAAACCACAATGTTCACAAGAACAGTCCTCTAGTGGCCACCACAGGCATTCACCCCAAAAAGGGAAACGGTCTAAAAATGTTTTCTATTGTATATGTATACATATATGTTTATATCAAATCTATCTAATATTTAATGCATTTAATTAAATGTTTCAAATATATATATATATATATATATATATATATATATATACATACATATATATATACATACATATATATACACACACACACACACACCCCTCCCATTCTAAAATGGACCTTTCATTTGCCCTGCACCTATATCATTGTTCATGCTAGGCATTGGCCAATAAAATGTTTCTCACAAAAGCAATGAGGACAAATCTCTAGTCCAATAAACCAAAGTATAGGAATGAGCACATAAAAAGTCCAAGATACATTTATTGAACAGTAAAAAGCCATGTTTTAGCTAAAAAAAAAAGCCTTTCTCAAATCTTCAGTCCAAAGCTTCTCATTGAGATCTGTAGTTTTGCTGAAATTTAGGATGTCTAGTCCAACTTGACGATAGAATAGGTTACCTCTCAAATGTTCTAGTTCTTCTTTATCTGTAGTTGATTTGGTTGAAGAGGCTGCCTCGCAGGGCACTACAGTAATTTTTGCCACTTCAGAAAACCTGGCCGATGGGTTCATGGTTTTATATGCCCTCTTTAAGAATGCATGCTGTGTGTCTACATTCCACACTCTTTATGCTGCCAACTCCACATGGTTGCTTGCAATGGCATTAACATCCCGTGATAGCATGCACAGGTTACAGTCTGAAATTTGATGGCAAGAAGGCCCTCTCAAAAACAAGAGTGGAAAAAAATCTTCTCAAATAGAAAACCAGTCTGGACAGGGCTCTTCATAGGAGTTTATTCCTGTTTTTGTTAAAAAAAAGATAAGAAAAGAAAATTCTCTGAAGAAAAAAGTTCTGACAGAAGGCCAGTAGGAGGAAGACCAGTTTATTTCCAATAAGACTTGGGAAAAACTACACAAGATTTTTAGGTCTAAAGAATTTTAGATAGTAAGAGTCAGACCATACTTTCTATAATTAGTATGCGAGAGGTTTACATTTTAATCTATGCAGTAAAGTCCCCCCGCCCCCACCCCTCTTAGCTGTGTTAGTCCACTTATGGGGAAATTCACTAAAGGCCGACTAGCCCCCTACTGAATGGGGCAAAACTACCTGGCTGTGTGCAGAGCCATTACAGATATTGTTCATGCACTTTAACGATGTTTGGATTTTGTAATTCAGACCCCAAACGGGCCTGAATTTGCTGTGGATTTAAGCCGGAGAGAGCACTGCTGGACATCTGAAATACAAAATGTATGAATTATATAAATCCGGGAGGCTTCAAATCCAGGCATGGGTTAAAGAAAAAAATCTGAACTATCAGCCAGCAGGCTAATAGTTAAAAACCCTTGGCCATGGGATGGTTAATTATGTGACAGCTGCCAGACCCTGCCTGCCGCCACATGAACAAAATAAATACAGGGAGTGCAGAATTATTAGGCAAATGAGTATTTTGACCACATCATCCTCTTTATGCATGTTGTCTTACTCCAAGCTGTATAGGCTCGAAAGCCTACTACCAATTAAGCATATTAGGTGATGTGCATCTCTGTAATGAGAAGGGGTGTGGTCTAATGACATCAACACCCTATATCAGGTGTGCATAATTATTAGGCAACTTCCTTTCCTTTGGCAAAATGGGTCAAAAGAAGGACTTGACAGGCTCAGAAAAGTCAAAAATAGTGAGATATCTTGCAGAGGGATGCAGCACTCTTAAAATTGCAAAGCTTCTGAAGCGTGATCATCGAACAATCAAGCGTTTCATTCAAAATAGTCAACAGGGTCGCAAGAAGCGTGTGGAGAAACCAAGGCGCAAAATAACTGCCCATGAACTGAGAAAAGTCAAGCGTGCAGCTGCCAAGATGCCACTTGCCACCAGTTTGGCCATATTTCAGAGCTGCAACATCACTGGAGTGCCCAAAAGCACAAGGTGTGCAATACTCAGAGACATGGCCAAGGTAAGAAAGGCTGAAAGACGACCACCACTGAACAAGACACACAAGCTGAAACGTCAAGACTGGGCCAAGAAATATCTCAAGACTGATTTTTCTAAGGTTTTATGGACTGATGAAATGAGAGTGAGTCTTGATGGGCCAGATGGATGGGCCCGTGGCTGGATTGGTAAAGGGCAGAGAGCTCCAGTCCGACTCAGACGCCAGCAAGGTGGAGGTGGAGTACTGGTTTGGGCTGGTATCATCAAAGATGAGCTTGTGGGGCCTTTTCGGGTTGAGGATGGAGTCAAGCTCAACTCCCAGTCCTACTGCCAGTTTCTGGAAGACACCTTCTTCAAGCAGTGGTACAGGAAGAAGTCTGCATCCTTCAAGAAAAAACATGATTTTCATGCAGGACAATGCTCCATCACACGCGTCCAAGTACTCCACAGCGTGGCTGGCAAGAAAGGGTATAAAAGAAGAAAATCTAATGACATGGCCTCCTTGTTCACCTGATCTGAACCCCATTGTACACCTCTCTGAACAGTACACCTCTCTGAACAGTGTCTGGGAGGCTGTGGTTGCTTCTGCACGCAATGTGAACAGATCAAAACACTGACAGAATCCATGGATGGCAGGCTTTTGAGTGTCCTTGCAAAGAAAGGTGGCTATATTGGTCACTGATTTGTTTTTGTTTTGTTTTTGAATGTCAGAAATGTATATTTGTGAATGTTGAGATGTTATATTGGTTTCACTGGTAAAAATAAATAATTGAAATGGGTATATATTTGTTTTTGTTAAGTTGCCTAATAATTATGCACAGTAATAGTCACCTGCACACACAGATATCCCCCTAAAATAGCTAAAACTAAAAACAAACTAAAAACTACTTCCAAAAATATTCAGCTTTGATATTAATGAGTTTTTTGGGTTCATTGAGAACATGGTTGTTGTTCAATAATAAAATGAATCCTCAAAAATACAACTTGCCTAATAATTCTGCACTCCCTGTAGCTTAACCCCTTAAGGACACATGACGTGTGTGACACGTCATGATTCCACTTTATTCCAGAAGTTTGGTCCTTAAGGGGTTAAAAGCCTATAGGGATCAATAGGACCCCCGTATTACTGTAAGCCTTATTGACCCCCATAGTATTTCAATGTATTTATTTTTAATTTTGCAATGTGGCGACTGGCTAGCCGACACATAATTAACCTTTGCATTGCCAAAGGTTCTGTAAGAATTTGCCCACTGGCTGCTAGCGCTTCAAATTATGTACCAATTTTATTTTGGACACCGAATGCATCCGGGTGACTGCTGCAGATTTGCTATGGGAGACTGAATTCCAACCATATTTATCTTTAGTAAATATGAGAAGCACCAATACGTCGGAATTCAGTAGTTTTTACCATGCTTTGTCCAGCTGGAGATAAGCCATTGTTTAGTGAATAAGCTTGTAATTGTCCTACTTCACACACAGTGATCTATGTCCGAAGAAATGGCTCCCGAGTGGCTCATCCGCTGTCTTTACACATTTATTTGTTTCTGCATAGAACAGCAATACACACAAATAGCAAATCATACTTTTATAGAGGAGATACACAAGAATTCATTATAAAAACAGTACAGTGCATTGCATGTGTTAGATATTACAATGTTAATAGCAGTGAATCAGATCGTTAAGAAGCTGTATAGCAATAAACACTATATAAAGTACATTGGTGTGGTCGGTACATGATAAAGAAATGAAATCATTACAATAACTATCAAGGAAACTGTAAAACAAACTTTATAGCTTATTCGACTACTAGGCTGGTAAAATAGGAGTCATTGAGTAGGTCTATTAGAAAAATATTAATGGGTCAAGTCAAGGGGTTCTACCTCTGAATCATGGGGTATATTTCCTAAGAACAATGGTCAATGCATTATAGAGCAACCATTGGGTGGATTGTTTATACAGTATAATTTAGAAGATAATTCCTAAAGTTTAATTTCTGAAGGAATAAAGTACTTCCCAACCAGTATGAGAAAGGGAATAAAGGTTTCTTAGAACTGGAGAAATGATAATCATGTTGCTTCTGCTAGTGAGCTGATTAGGGGGCTAGTGTGTAATGGCTTGTATTTTTGCATAAAACAATATCCCAATATAGTTTGATGAGTGGACAGGACCATCAGCTATGTAATAGAGAACTTTGGTTCATCTTACAATAAGCATTAAAGGACCACTCTAGTGCCAGGAAAGCATACTCGTTTTCCTGGCACTAGAGTGCCCTGAGGGTGCCCCCACCCTCAGGGACCCCCTCCCGCCCGGCTCTGGAAAGGGGAAAGGGGTTAAATCTTACCTTTTTCCAGCGCTGGGCGGAGAGCTCTCCTCCTGCTCTCCTCCTCCGATCCGCCTCTTCTCCTCCCCGTCGGCTGAATGCGCACGCGCGGCAAGAGCTGCGCGCGCATTCAGCCGGTCACATAGGAAAGCATTTACAATGCTTTCCTATGGACGCTTGCGTGCTCTCACTGTGATTTTCACAGTGAGAATCACGCAAGCGCCTCTAGCGGCTGTCAGTGAGACAGCCACTAGAGGACATAGGGGGAAGGCTTAACCCATTCATAAACATAGCAGTTTCTCTGAAACTGCTATGTTTATGAAAAAATGGGTTAACCCTAGAAGGACCTGGCACCCAGACCACCTCATTAAGCTGAAGTGGTCTGGGTGCCTAGAGTGGTCCTTTAAGTATGGTTGGATATATAGCATGTCACTTAGCAAGAGTAAAATACCACCGTGGTAACTTGTAGTTAATTTCTTAGTAATGATTATGAATGGTGCAATTATTATTCAATATTATTATAAGATCAGCCTCCCAATTAACCATAAAGGAAGATTTTGGTGTAGAATTCTATTTTTAAAGTTTACAGTACAAGAAGGAGATCTGGTTTATCGGTAGAGTCCAAATACAGTTGCTCAAAATAAATGAGAGGAGCATTACGAGTGGATGGGTGGTAGATTAAGAAATCTAACACATTGTATTGTGGTTATGTTTGGCTAGTTCGAGTATTGGGTAAAGATGTCCATTAGTCCAGAAGTTTTAGATCTACAAATAGTCCTTAATAGACGAGATTATCCTGAATAATTTTGCCCTGCCTGCAAACAGCAAAGGGTTATGTGGTAGCAGATGTCTCCACACATTTTACTGTTATTTGCGTATCAGCTCCACTAGTAAGTAGCCACACTGCAGAAACTGAATTGGAATTTTGTTTGCTTCTTATATTTTAGTCTAGGATTTACAATTTGCTTTTCAAAATATTCAATAAATAACCCCCATGTGTCTATATGGTTTAAGTAAGACTACAAAGCTTTCACATGACCACCAGTCACACCACCGCAATGTTGCACAGCATGTTCTAATGTTCTAAAACTGCTTTAGAGGAGAAAAAAAAAATCTGAAAACCAATGTTCCTATCGTATTGACTAAACACTAGCTACAGTTTACCGTAAAACTTTGTTTTAATTTAAACTAAAGGAAATGTTTAAATTCAAGTCTGTTGACTTAAACAGAAATTTGCATGAGGCTTCCTGACCCCTGCATAGTGTCTTTCTATAATCCATTGTTATTGCAGCAGTTGTCAAACAGAAGTAGTGTGAACACTCAATTGCCGAGGATGTAGAAGGAAGGTGCAAAAGGAAAAAAAAAAAGCATTCGGAAAACTACTGTTGCCCTAGCCTTATAAATGACTGGAATTCTTCTAGTTATCACCACATTCTTTTCCCATATACTTGGGATGAGAAATTAATTACCCATGACAAGGATCCCATTAAAATGTGCAACCTTCGCATTGAATTTTGCACATACTGTGAACAATGCTTGCTTGTATGCTCGCATGGCTGATTTTGTTTAATTAATTCCACAACATAATGGAAAAAATAGGAATCCAGAAAATTCCTGAATTACTATAACAGTGAACATAACAGCCTGAGGCGTAACTAGAAACCACGGGGCCCCGGTGCGGAAATTGCCCTGGGGTCCCCCAATATGTCTACCCGCCACCCCATATGTCCCCGATCCCACACATGTGCCCGCTCTCCCACACATGCAGACACACACATACACACACTGTCATGTAGACACATACATACAAACACACACACACATACATATACATAAATACAAATACATACAGGCGCACATACGCACACATACACACAGAGACCCATACATACAGACACATATACATACACACAGACATGTAGACACACACACATGCATACATACACACACAGACACATGCACAAAAAGAAACAATGTGTGTGTACACCCACCACAGTGTAATAAGTGCTTAATTTATATCAGCAGAAATAAACTTTCTTGTATAGGATACGGTTTCCAATAGTATCCCAAAAGACTTCCTCTTGTCTTCAACACAGTATAAGCAAAAAAGGGGGATGATCTGCTAAACCAATCACAAATAAAACAACATAGCGTATAACTGTGTATAAAAGCACATTGTAAAAGTGGCATTCACAAGTGGCCACTCACACTTTTACTGAAGTTTGCAAGCCTTGAATATTTTTCTTTTTTAAAATGGAAATTCCAAATCTTCTGTCTGGGTTAGACTCTCCATAGATGTATTAGCATATATGTGCTCAAGAAAAAAATATATATATATAAAGAATGAGATGCACATTCAGAGTAAAGTACAAAAAAAGTATTTAATAACTTACATCAAGATATAAAATCATCAGTGTAGTCCCTCTACACTGGACCCCTGGTGGTGACATAGCTCCCGGTGGTTGCTGGGAGGAGGTGACCGGGGCAGTCACTTCCTCCCTGTGCTCTGATATCCTCACAGGGGGCCTGGTCGTGCTGTTAAAGCGCCACAATGCTGACTGGGGCCCCCTGGATATTCATTGCCATCGGGTGGCCCTAACAGCATGGGCCACCCGATGGGCCCTTAATGTGCGACCCAGGCGTATCTACCGCATGGCCAGGACCGGAACACATGGTGGCGGGCACCCAGTTGCAGGGGTCCGCAGGGCGGGCGGGTCTGCTGGAGTGACGGGCCCAGTTGCAGTTGCGACCGCGGTAGTTCCACCACTGATGACCGCTATGTTTGATAACGTGCCCCAAAAAAAACCTTTCATTTCCCTTCAGCAAAAATATGCCATCTGTTAAAAAATTTAATTATTAAAACATAAAATATATCTATTAATTTTTATATCTTACTCCATCAAAATACACTTTCACAGATTAACCACAAACTGAAAAAAGTCTATATGATTTATTTTCACCTGGGTTCCTATAGGTATTTTACTTGTATTTAATAAGCAAAGTTCGTGCATGCTATGAATATAAATAATGACTAACCGCTGTATCCACCACTTGCCTTCTGTGGCACCTCTGAAATAATGCCCTTACATTCCACTGTTGGTTCTACATACAAGTTAAGCATCCTCTAGAATCTTAGAATACTTGCTTCATTCTAGACCAGTTGACACCATAAAACCACCAATGCATTCACAGAGATTAGCCTGCAGGAAAAAAAACAAAAACCTTTGTGAACCATTGCCCTAGACCACAATATTGTTAATAGGGAAGGCCAAGATATGGAGGACATGAAACAAAGATAATATATTTGAATATAAAATGGAGCTTAGAGTATTGTAGTGATTATGCAATAGATGATGGAACATATAGGAATGTAATCTGATCTGTTATACATGTATTGCAAAATGTTGGCATTTGTTTACTGTATATTTGCTGAACTACTCAAATATTTCAAATATTATTTCAGTAAAAAAATAAAAAAAATTAAAGACAGGTACGAGCTCCCTAGGCATGTGCCTATCCTGCTACTGGCAAGCTAGATCCTGATTGTTTGATTTGGTTAAGGAATTGTACAAATAGTTGACTGATAGAAATCTGCCCTCTCGCATAGAGAACTGAAGCTGAAAAATGGACGGATATTTTCATAAACACTAATAGTGATCTCTTTACAAGAGTAATAACCTCGCTTGGGGTCCTTGAGATCTCCTGTAGCCCAGTTACAAATTTGTTCTTCATAAAAACTCTGGCTGCTATTGTGCTATTTATATTATTATACAAAGCAAGGAGCTGATCGTCTAATTCTGCTGTTTTTCTAACAAATTAAAGCCAGGCAGTAGATCTTAGCTGGATTTTGTCCCAATTTTGTGGCGAAAGAAGCAGATGTGAAAAGTGTGCAATATACAGTGAATCAGCTTTGTAAATCAGTTTACATTATCTGTTAGTCATGATGGTGATAGTAGCCCTTTTATATATAAAATAAATTCTGCCAATTCAAGTTACATGATTATATACTTATTATAACATGTGCTTGATATGTGTCGAGCTGATTTATTTACTAAAAGCAAATTGCTTAGAATTAAAAAAAATATATAAAACTATTTGAAAAAGGGCAAACATAGTAAAAAAAAAAAAAGTTTCCAAATCATGTATTTTTGCCTTTATTTTACAATTTGGTTTTTAATTCATTACATATCAACATTTAGTGAATAAATAAGTCTGCATTTAGGAGGTTCATGTATTCATGTTCCAAAATTAGCATCTTTTTGTATCTGTTTTTTTAAATCATAGTTAAAGGGACCCAGACCACTTCAGCTCATTAGTGGTCTGGGTGCAGTGTCTCTGTCACAATAAATGGAAATCATTGCAGTCATTGCAGTTTTAGAGAAACTGCAATGATTACCTTGCAGGACTAAGACTGCCTCTAGTGGCTGTCAATCAGACAGCCACTAGAGACACTTCCCTGTGGTTAGGTTGCCTGACTGACGCTGGACGTCCTCACGCTCTGCATGAGGAAAACCAGCATCAGTTAAAACCCCATATGAAAGCATTGTAGCAATGCTTTCCTATGGGGTGGGCCTAATTCTCTTGCATGCGCATTAGTGCGCCTCCCCCCCTCCCCCCCCCCGTTGGGTGAAGGAGGAGACAGAGAGCCAACCTTGTACAGTAAGGGTTTTAATAATCCATACAGTTTTGGGGTGGGAAGGGAGGTGCGAGGAAAGGGGGCATTACAGGGGAGGTATAGTTCTAGGAATACAGATTTGTATTGCTAGCAATATAATATCAAATTAAGAAAATGTTAAAAAATAGAAAAGTATGAGAGAGAGGAAGTAATGGGAAATGGGCCACCTCTAAGGAGAGAAAAATACATCAATAAGTATTGGACTTGTGCATTCGGATTTCAGTTAATTGCGATTCTTCCAAATTATGCAACTACAACATTTCCACCATTTCAATTATTTGATTTTATTCACAGAACAAGAGAGAAATGACCAAGAGAGGAAAAGAATATCTATATTTATTTTTTAATACATTAAATAAATATATAATATTAAAATGCAGATGTTTTACTGCTTCTCCTCTTTTGCCATCTATTGGTTACTTTTTCACACCTGATATGTGAGCTAAATGGTGCGAAAAAAGGCCAAATAAAAATCCATTATACCCATCGAACTTAAAATAAAATAAAAAACCCGAGCACAAAAAAAAAAATCCATCTTCACCCATGGAGGGCTCCGCGCAGACTGAGGACTTGCCCCGCCCTGCAATTCGGCTAAGAACACTCTGATTGGTGGGTTTAAGCCAATCAGAGTGCTCTTTGTCATTTTACACAGCGTGGGAAAATTCCAAAGAACTTTCCCACGCTGTGTAAAATGACACAGAGCACTGTGATTGGATGGCTTGAAATCCATCCAATCACAGTGCTCTGTGTCATTTTACACTGCGTGGGAAAATTCCAAAGAACTTTCCCACGCTGTGATACACAGTGTTACTTTGTTCGTCTGATTTTTCTATTCATTCGTCTGTCTGCTGAATGAATGGACGAAATTCCCGTTCGCATGTCCAAGTGTTTCACTGGGCATGTGCGGGAATCTCACATGCCCACAGGGACTTCCTCTACCCACACAAAGATGGCGGCGCCCTGAATAAAGATCGTGGCAGAAAATAAAGATTAATAAATAGGTAATATGGGGGGCTTACGGGCATTTGGGGGTGACTAAGGGGTCAATTGGATGTAGTGGAGGCGGGAGGAGGGTTAAAAAAAAAACGGGATTCGGCATGACAGTGCCGCTTTAAGACTACACTGGTTTTCGGCCAATATAGGCCTCAATTTAATAGTTTTGGATATGCTTTTCAAATGATTTAATATTTTCCGATAAACTTTTAAAAATTATTTAATATTGTGAAAAATATTAATATTTTGATATTTTTAAATATATTTTTAATATTGTATAGCTTTTGATATTTTAATATTCTTTAAAAATCATATTCAATCCTCATTTTCTTACAGTGCGCCCCAATTATGGAATAATCTCACACACCCAGTCAAACCTTCATTCAATCTAAAATCCTTTAAGAGCTCTATGGCAACAAACCTTAATACAGAATGCACCTGTCATGGTTAACTATATTCATTACTTATTATGAGTTAAATGTATGTATGTGTGTATATATATATATTGTATATTGCAGTAGTTCCCAAACTTTTAGGCGCTATTAATATTTCATTATTTTTCCATGGCACCCCAAGTCACCACAATTTTCTAGGTTGTATAGATGTACAGCGATGCAGAATATACTGGGCCCTGTTCGGCAGAAATACTTGGCGTTCCGGCGCAGATCCAGAACCTAATCTTGGGAGGGGCACTGGCAGATTATTTAAAGAAACAATCCAGGCACAATAACCACTACAGCACTCTGTAGTGATTATGGTGCCAGGAGTGCCGTGGTGCCCTCCCAGGGTAAGTAGTCAAACTGTTTAAGAACAGTTTGACAACTTACCTGGGGTCTGCCAGGATAGGGGCTGTAGTAGGGGGTAAGTGCAGTAGTGTGTGTTTGTTTGTGCGTGTGTGTGAGGGATGCAATGTGTGTGAGGGGTGCAGTGTGTGTGTGAGGGGTGCAGTTTGTGCGTGAGGGGTACAGTGTGTTCATGGGCACAGTGTGTGTGTGTGGGGGGCAGTGTTTGTGTGTGTGTATGGGGAGAGTTATTGTGGGTCTGTGGGAGTAGGAGCGGAGATTAATAAATATTTAAGTTTTTTTTAAAATTTATTTTAAAAAAAACAATTTTCATATCCCCTCTCCCTTCTTACCTTTGCCTGGGAAGGGGGACAGTACTAATCCATGGTGGTCCTGTGGCGAAACTCTGGTGGTCACAGTGGTGAGAGTAAACGCTAGCCTGCAGCTCCTCAGCAACACTAGAGCTCCCCTGGGTCCTCTCTCCCTCCCCTGCCAGCTGTCAGCATTACACGGCTAGCGGGCCACAGTTTGGGAATCTCTGGTATATTGAATTCTTTTTTGGTTATATTATATTGTACCCTATTCTAACTATGCAGTGTTTGTGGGCCAAGGACATACTTGAAAAGGAGAGAAATCTCAACGTATGCTGTGACGATACTGCTTACATATCATCCGTGGGTATTCTTTTTACATAACTTGCAGCACTAAACTGCTCCACTAAATGCTAGGACTCCTCTTTGGTAGCGTATGCTGGATATACTGAGCTGATATCTGGTTACTATATGATATTCTATCCATCCTTCTTCTGGCAATACTCTTATTAGTAATTACTCTATAGAGAACAATGAATAGCCATATCTTGTGAGACCTCAAGGAAGAGACAACACCAGCTTCTTTCTTGGCGACTCCCAGAACTCAGACTCTGACTGTTTATTGTGTCCAGTTCCAGCTTACAAAGATCACAGCATACAGTATAATAAACATTACACAAAACTTTCACCAATGGGAATATAGAACAGATCACAGGAAAAGAAATACAAAGCAACAAAGTGATTCCTTACACTGGTTACCACCACCCCCTGTGCCAACACACCATGACAACAAAAGGTTATCTTGGTTGGACCCACTGTCCCTTCAGAGTTATCACTGGTTACATCAACACAGCCCTTTACTGTAGTAGATAGACTTGCTGTCTCCCCCAGCACAGTGCAGCATTTAACTTGATGAAACACACAGAATACATTTCACACCCAACTATAATTTATTGTTTATAGAGCTGCTGCCCCCCACCTTTGTTGACCCACAGCTGCATATACAGACACACACACACACACTGCTCTATGTAGAATACAGGCACACACACGGCTCTATGTAGAATACAGGCACACACACTGCTCTATGTAGAATACAGGCACACACACGGCTCTATGTAGAATATAGGCACACACAGCTCTATGTAGAATACAGACACACACACTGCTCTATGTAGAATACAGGCACACACACTGCTCTATGTAGAATACAGGCACACACACTGCTCTATGTAGAATACAGGCACACACACACACGGCTCTATGTAGAATACAGGCACACACACGGCTCTATGTAGAATACAGGCACACACACGGCTCTATGTAGAATACAGGCACACACACGGCTCTATGTAGAATACAGGCACACACACTGCTCTATGTAGAATACAGGCACACACACTGCTCTATGTAGAATACAGACACACACACTGCTCTATGTAGAATACAGGCACACACACTGTTCTATGTAGAATTTAGACACACACACTGCTCTATGTAGAATACAGACACACACACTGCTCTATGTAGAATTTAGACACACACACTGCTCTATGTAGAATACAGGCACACACACTGCTCTATGTAGAATTTAGACACACACACTGCTCTATGTAGAATACAGACACACACACTGCTCTATGTAGAATACAGGCACACACACGGCTCTATGTAGAATACAGACACACACACTGCTCTATGTAGAATACAGGCACACACACTGCTCTATGTAGAATACAGACACACACACTGCTCTATGTGGAATACAGGCACACACACGGCTCTATGTAGAATACAGACACACACACTGCTCTATGTAGAATACAGACACACACACTGCTCTATGTAGAATACAGGCACACACACGGCTCTATGTAGAATACAGACACACACACTGCTCTATGTAGAATACAGGCACACACACTGCTCTATGTAGAATACAGGCACACACACTGCTCTATGTAGAATACAGACACACACACTGCTCTATGTAGAATACAGGCACACACACTGCTCTATGTAGAATACAGGCACACACACTGCTCTATGTAGAATACAGGCACACACACTGCTCTATGTAGAATTTAGACACACACACTGCTCTATGTAGAATACAGGCACACACACTGCTCTATGTAGAATTTAGACACACACACTGCTCTATGTAGAATACAGGCACACACACTGCTCTATGTAGAATACAGGCACACACACACTGCTCTATGTAGAATACAGGCACACACACACTGCTCTATGTAGAATACAGGCACACACACACTGCTCTATGTAGAATACAGGCACACACACACACTGCTCTATGTAGAATACAGGCGCACACACACACTGCTCTATGTAGAATACAGGCACACACACACACTGCTCTATGTAGAATACAGACACACACACACTGCTCTATGTAGAATACAGGCACACACACGGCTCTATGTAGAATACAGGCACACACACTGCTCTATGTAGAATACAGACACACACACTGCTCTATGTAGAATACAGGCACACACACACTGCTCTATGTAGAATACAGGCACACACACACTGCTCTATGTAGAATACAGGCGCACACACACACTGCTCTATGTAGAATACAGGCACACACACTGCTCTATGTAGAATACAGGCACACACACGGCTCTATGTAGAATACATGCACACACACGGCTCTATGTAGAATACAGGTACACACACTGCTCTATGTAGAATTTAGACACACACACTGCTCTATGTAGAATACAGGCACACACACTGCTCTATGTAGAATACAGGCACACACACTGCTCTATGTAGAATACAGACACACACACTGCTCTATGTAGAATACAGGCACACACACTGCTCTATGTAGAATTTAGACACACACACTGCTCTATGTAGAATACAGACACACACACTGCTCTATGTAGAATACAGGCACACACACTGCTCTATGTAGAATTTAGACACACACACTGCTCTATGTAGAATACAGACACACACACTGCTCTATGTAGAATACAGGCACACACACTGCTCTATGTAGAATACAGGCACACACACTGCTCTATGTAGAATTTAGACACACACACTGCTCTATGTAGAATACAGGCACACACACTGCTCTATGTAGAATTTAGACACACACACTGCTCTATGTAGAATACAGGCACACACACTGCTCTATGTAGAATACAGGCACACACACACACACTGCTCTATGTAGAATACAGGCACACACACACTGCTCTATGTAGAATACAGGCACACACACTGCTCTATGTAGAATACAGGCACACACACACACTGCTCTATGTAGAATACAGGCGCACACACACACTGCTCTATGTAGAATACAGGCACACACACACACTGCTCTATGTAGAATACAGACACACACACACTGCTCTATGTAGAATACAGGCACACACACGGCTCTATGTAGAATACAGGCACACACACTGCTCTATGTAGAGTACAGACACACACACTGCTCTATGTAGAATACAGGCACACACACACTGCTCTATGTAGAATACAGGCACACACACACTGCTCTATGTAGAATACAGGCGCACACACACACTGCTCTATGTAGAATACAGGCACACACACTGCTCTATGTAGAATACAGGCACACACACGGCTCTATGTAGAATACATGCACACACACGGCTCTATGTAGAATACAGGCACACACACTGCTCTATGTAGAATTTAGACACACACACTGCTCTATGTAAAATACAGGCACACACACTGCTCTATGTAGAATACAGACACACACACTGCTCTATGTAGAATACAGGCACACACACACTGCTCTATGTAGAATACAGGCACACACACACTGCTCTATGTAGAATACAGGCACACACACACTGCTCTATGTAGAATACAGGCACACACACTGCTCTATGTAGAATACAGGCACACACTGCTCTATGTAGAATACAGGCACACACACTGCTCTATGTAGAATACAGGCACACACACACACTGCTCTATGTAGAATACAGGCACACACACTGCTCTATGTAGAATACAGGCACACACACTGCTCTATGTAGAATACAGGCACACACACTGTTCTATGTAGAATACAGGCACACACACTGCTCTATGTAGAATACAGACACACACACTGCTCTATGTAGAATACAGGCACACACACACTGCTCTATGTAGAATACAGGCACACACGGCTCTATGTAGAATACAGGCACACACACACACTGCTCTATGTAGAATATAGGCACACACACTGCTCTATGTAGAATACAGGCACTCACACTGCTCTATGTAGAATTTAGACACACACACTGCTCTATGTAGAATACAGGCACACACACGGCTCTATGTAGAATACAGGCACACACACGGCTCTATGTAGAATACAGGCACACACACTGCTCTATGTAGAATTTAGACACACACACTGCTCTATGTAGAATACAGGCACACACACACTGCTCTATGTAGAATACAGACACACACACTGCTCTATGTAGAATACAGGCACACACACACTGCTCTATGTAGAATACAGGCACACACACACTGCTCTATGTAGAATACAGGCACACACACACTGCTCTATGTAGAATACAGGCACACACACTGCTCTATGTAGAATACAGGCACACACACACTGCTCTATGTAGAATACAGGCACACACACACTGCTCTATGTAGAATACAGGCACACACACTGCTCTATGTAGAAAACAGGCACACACACTGCTCTATGTAGAATACAGGCACACACACGGCTCTATGTAGAATACAGGCACACACACGGCTCTATGTAGAATACAGGCACACACACACTGCTCTATGTAGAATACAGGCACACACGGCTCTATGTAGAATACAGGCACACACACACACTGCTCTATGTAGAATACAGGCACACACACTGCTCTATGTAGAATTTAGACACACACACTGCTCTATGTAGAATACAGACACACACACTGCTCTATGTAGAATACAGGCACACACACTGCTCTATGTAGAATACAGGCACACACACTGCTCTATGTAGAATACAGGCACACACACTGCTCTATGTAGAATTTAGACACACACACTGCTCTATGTAGAATACAGGCACACACACGGCTCTATGTAGAATACAGGCACACACTGCTCTATGTAGAATACAGGCACACACACGGCTCTATGTAGAATACAGGCACACACACTGCTCTATGTAGAATTTAGACACACACACTGCTCTATGTAGAATACAGGCACACACACTGCTCTATGTAGAATTTAGACACACACACACTCGGCTCTATGTAGAATACAGGCACACACACTGCTCTATGCAGAATACAGGTATACAACACAGTGATATCAAGATACATGGAAAACCATCACAAAAATGGCGCCGCAAGCTTGTTGCCCGCGCCAAACAAATCAGGCCACCCATCACATAATACATTGTACCCTTTTGTAACTATGCAGGGTTTGTGGGCCAAGGACATACAGTACTTCAAAACAAGAGAAATCTCAATGTATGCTTTCTGGGAAACTATTTTATAAATATAAAATGTTTATCATTTAAAAACTTATCCAAAAAAATTCAATCAATGTCATAGTTTTAATAGATTTCTTCTCTTTTATAAAGATAGTAGTTTCTGTCTCATAATCATCAGACGCTTGTGTTTGTCGTGTAATTCTGAACACATTTTTGAATAGCTCTTTTGTTCTCAAGGACTCAAAACAAAGATGCATAGGAATGTGTTCAACCATTAAATGCGGAAAAAATAATAATTTACACAACTTGTAATTTGGCCTTTTTTTTTTATATTCTTTATTTTTGGAGTGCAGCAGAAACAAACATTGCTTGATCATGACATATAGGTAAGTTACAGTATAAGTGATTACAGGCTTCAGGTATAAACACAGTATGTCAAAAGAAACTGCACATATTTTTTGGTTGAAAATGTAAAACATGAATTAGTTGCTGCTCCAGCATTTACATACATGCTATTTTACCATGTCGAGATGGCCAAGCGTTGTACATCACTCTGGTAATGTCTGAGACATGGCTTGCTAAGGATTTGCGTTATTACAGGCTATAATAATTGGTTAATTAAGGCATAGTTAAGTACAAGCTGTTGTTGCCACTGGGAGCCCAGGCCCTGCTGCAGAAACGATTGGGGCACTTTCGCTAAATAAAATGAGGTGAAACAATTTAAATTGAAAATTATGTAAAATTATGTGGCTGGCAGAGGCCTAGCAGCCTAGCAGAGCTGAGTTAAACTGAGGGCACAACATTTGGTAGGTGTCTAACATTTTACATCTGTATCATTCTATTATAGTAAAGACATCAGGCCACAGTTCTATGCTGACAGGTGGCTGGCAGGAGTATAAGCTTCAAGGACAGAACTGCAGCTTTGCAGTGGGAAATAAGATGGTCACCTCAGGGGCCCTTGCGGCCGAGTTCTAGTCCGGTTGGTGAGGTCAGTTTGTCAGTGGTGCTGGATCTCGCCTGTGTAGTCTCCAAAGTGTGCAGGTTTAGTTCAGCGGGGCATATAGGCAAAACAGCCATGTGAGGCTCTGCTCCGCCAGTGTCCTCTGTGTGCCTCTCGATCTGCTGCTGCATGCCGGCTGTCAGGTGTGCATCACGGCTTTTTCAGCAGGGGTGTGCGGCGCTTTGCGTTGGAGACCAGTTCTATTCTCGGCTGATAGGTAGGGTTTTGCTGGCTCGTTGTGCCCTCTTCGCTTCGCCGGCTTCTGGCCTGCTGAGATGCTGCAATGTTGTCAAGCTTGTGTGTGGGTGAGGAATATCCCTTCCCTCTGCCATTAGCGCACGTGGCGTCCACCATTTTGGATGAGGTGCAGAGGTCGCCGATCAGGGTGGTCTCGTTACTGGGCCCCAACTGTGTTGCAGCGGTCGGTGTCCCAGTGCAAGGACCGGGATAACCCCCCCGGTCCAGTGGGGGGAGGGGGGGAACAGGGTCGGTACCACTCTGCTCTGGGCCTGCAGGTCAGGCATTGTTAGGCGGGATAGTGGGGCAGCGGCCGTCCGCCCCACTCACCGCCGGAGTAGGCCCCATCTGGGGCTTCAAAGATTCCTCCTCCAGGGGACTGTAGCTCAGGAGCCAGCCTCTCCCCGGATCCAGTGCCTCCTTTGGGCTGCTGTTCATTTCTGTCGGTCGGCTTGTAAGTTGAAATTCGTTGTTTTAAGGTTTAAAGCTTAGAAAATTGCAGGAGCTGTTCATCCTTGCGACCGTCCAGCTCGGCGGTCCGGCCCCGCCCCGTAATTTGGCCTTTTAATATGGCATTAAGTACAGTACATGAAATTTTTTTGTTATATTTCATTCTATTTTTCTCAAGTTATATTGTATGTATGGAACCAACTCAATAAATTATTGACGCTATGTCTTTTGTTGAAAAAGCCATTATCTATATTATTATTATTATTATTATTATTATGATATTTATAGAGCGCTGTCAAATTCCGCAGCGCTTTACAATGGGTGGACGAACAGACATGTAGTTGTCATAACATTTCCACCAAAAACTTTCTGGATTTAACCAAATACGTAGAACAAAATCAGTTAAAAACAAAAAAACTTATTTTAAACCCACCGACTGCAATACAGCTATAGAATATTCAAGCAGTCACCACCGTCCTTGGCTCTCAAACATTCCCAAAAGCCAGTTAACTAGGCTTAGAAGAAATTGCACAGACAACCAGGTTTTCCTGGAACAATCCTCAATTATAAAACAAAGATATGCAGATAAGGGCTATGACATTAAAAATATGGATAAGACAGAAATTGAGATACTAAACACTGATAGAGCAGTGTTTCTGAAGGATAAAAATAAAAAGGAAGACGACCATACAACAGTTCAACAACAAAAAATTAAAAATAGATTTACGCATAATAACAAAAATAAAAATAAAAATAAAGATATGAATAATAGATTTGAATTTGCCTTCATAACCCAATTCAACTCTCAAGTAAAACAAATAGAAAAAGCACTAAAAAGTCATTGGTACATCTTGAAAAGAGATGATATCTTAAAACACATGCTACCTGATTTTCCAATGGTCATCTATAAAAAATCTACTAATCTAAAAAACAAACTGGCACCCAGTTTATTACCTATTACACCTCCCTGTAATCATTTTCTAAAAATCCCGATACAGGGCTTCTACAGCTGTGGCCATTGTTCAACTTGCAGACACCAAAAAAGGAAAATTAAGGATTTTGTGGGTACTTATACTAAAAAAACTTATACTATCAAAAAACATGTTCATTGCTCTTCTTCCTTTGTTATTTATTTGTTGCAATGTGGATGTGGGGCCCAATATGTGGGCCGAACATCCAGAAAACTGCATACCAGAATCCTGGAACATTTCAACAATATAAAGAAAAATAGGCTTGATCACAGTGTACCACAACACTGCAATTCATGCCCTTTGTTTTGTTGGAATACTTTCCAGGCTTTTGGAATCGACTCTGTACAACTGAGATGGAGGGGAGGAGACAAAATGCAGGAGTTAGCTAGAAAGGAAGCCTCATGGATTTTCAATCTCAAAACTTTGGATTTGGGATTAAATCAAGAAATTGACTTATTAGGTCTCATTTAAATAACTCTGGTTTCTTTGTGTTTCTCATAATGAGTTATGTATGTATATTTACGTATGTATAACAAATAGATCATGTTCATATGAATATGTTGGGCTCTAATGGTTATCACTTTTTTAGTGTGTGGTTGGGTAATCATATTCTATAAAATCAATGGATATATATAGCTACATAATATACAGTTTTTTGGTGTGATACATCAAACCACTATATGTATAATAAATCAATGAGTCTACTTTATTACATTTTTATTTTATTTAATTAATCACATTTTAATAGATTTTTTACATTCTTTTCATTTTTTCATTTAGCCATTTAGTAGCTCTGCAACTATAACATTCAAAATGGATATATATATACACATTTTCTTTATATATATTTACATCTCGATCCTTTAGTATACATTGGTGGTTCTAGTGTTATCACACCAATTTGATTTTTTCGATTGAACAGACATTCAGGCGCTTTCGCCATATGTTTTGTGTCCCTCGCAGGTTGCGGTACTCTTTGTTTACGCATGCGCGTGATACGCGCATGCGCCCTTAACCCCTTAAGGACACATGACATGTGTGACATGTCATGATTCCCTTTTATTCCAGAAGTTTGGTCCTTAAGGGGTTAAACCCGGAACTACTAACTAAGAATACCGGACATTCGGCGCTTCTTTTGCGTTCCACGAATGGAACGCACGCGGAGTTATCAGCTGTCCGGATGATTTGAAAGATTACACCAGCTATAAAAACTCACAAGGACGAACTCCAAGACATCCCTGAAGAAGTCCAGCATCTCACCGGACGAAACGCGTTGGATTTATTCCTTGTGAATCTTTTTTTATGTGTGTTTATTTTATGTTCTGCTGTTCTTTAATCGCTGCTCCCAGACTCCCACTGTGGTCACCTTGGAAGAAACATCTATCCAGGAGTCCATAATTACTTGTAGACACGCTGTTTTTATACTACTTAAGTGTAAGTGCGACCAATACATTTGTTATATATTATTTTAAACGTACTTCACTATATTCGATTTTCTTATCTTACATATCTGGTTGGAAGATATTACATCTCATATTCATCACAGTACCCCTGAGTGGGTGAAAGGCCTGATTATCTCATCCGTTTGTGAGTGCATGTCATGTTACATGATATTGTTTTATTATAATGTACTGTTTCTTTAATGTTCATCTTAAGTTTGTCTCTTGGGCCACTCCATAGTTTGCATGATGCTTCAGATTCTCCCCTCCCCCTTTCCTGTTCCAGTGTATTCTATGCTGTACATCTATATGTGACTTGTGATATATCTCCTACCTGTATGGAAGAATCGTTCTTTTACCTGTTGTAACTTCACATTCTACAGATCATACGACGAATAAACAGCGCCAGATCTTCTTACATGTGAGTTGTGACTGAGTAAACTATCTGGGAAGGTGATTTGGTATGGATAATTTCATCAGGGCAATGAGCGCCATGTGCTCCTGAAAACCACATTCATAGCCTTTGCAGCCGTTCCAGAATAGTGCATTCATATCACATTTATTCACATCCTTACAATATACTATTTTACGCTATGTTAGCTATTTGATTTATTTACACAGAGCATATGCCTGGAGAGTCTACTTAAATACAGGTCATTCTATTACATATTACATTTATACGTATTCTGGGTGATTTCCACTTCTTTGTATATGTAGTTGTAACCAGACAAGTTGGACACACAGGAACAGAGGGGTTGAGGGCCCTGCTTAATGAGCGTACATGCTAGAGCGAGTGGGGTAAAATGACACAAAAAGGTAAGGATAGTATTAGACTAGTGACAGTTGCAGAAGAGGAATCAGTTGGGAGCTATTAACAGTTTAATCGATACGCTTTTATGAAGAAGTGGGTTTTTAATGATTTTTTGAAGGAGTGGAGACTGGGTGAGCATCTAACGGAGGAGAGAAGCGAGTTCCACAGGAATGGTGCAGCCCTCGAGAAATCTTGAAGGCGAGCATCAGAGGTGGGAGTACGGACAGAAGATAGACGTAAGTCTTCAGCAGATCGTAAGGGCCTAGACGGGACATACTTGTGTATAAGGGAGGATAGATAGGTGGGAGCAGCATTATGTAGAGATTTGAAAGCAAGAACCAGAATTTTAAATTGAGCTCTATATTTTATAGGAAGCCCATGTAGGGACTGACAGAAGGGTGAGGCATGGGAGGTGCGGGCGGACAGGAAGATGAGCCTCGCCGCCGCATTCATTATGGACTGTAACTGCGCAAGTTGGGAGCATGTAAGACCACTGAGAAGCGGATTACAGTAGTCAAGGCGAGAAAGGACAGTGGAATGGACCAACACCTTAGTCGCATCTGGTGTTAAGTAGGGGCGGATGTGCGCAATGTTTTTGAGATGGAAGTGACAGGATTTGGTGATAGATTGAACATGAGGCTTGAAGGAGAGGTCGGAGTCAAAGAGAACACCTAGGCAGCGAGCCTGCGTGGTGGAGCGGATGGTGACTTGGAGGGAGACAGACACAGGAGTAACAACACTTGAGGGAGGAAAGACCAGAATTTCGTTTAGTTTAAGGAAGTGGGCAGCCATCCAGTTAGAAACAGCAGAGAGGCAGTCAGAGACACTAGTCAAGAGGGACGGGGAGAGATCAGGAGAGGACAGGTAGATTTGCGTGTCATCTGCATAGAAATGATATTGGAAGCCAAAGGAGCTAATGAGTTTACCAAGGGAGGCAGTATAGATGGAGAACAGTAGGGGACCAAGGACTGAACCTTGGGGGACACCAACAGAGAGGAGTTGGGGAGAAGAAGCAGAGCCAGAGATAGAAACACTGAAAGAGCGCTGGGAGAGGTAGGAGGAGCACCAGGAGAGAGCAATATCTTGTAGACCGATATTGCAGAGGATGAGAAGAAGCTGTTGATGATCAACAGTGTCAAAAGCCGCAGACAGGTCAAGGAGAATTAGGATAGAGTAGTGACCACGAGATTTTGCAGCTAGTAGTTCATTGGATACTTTGGTCAGTGCCGTTTCCACAGAGTGCTTAGCGCGGAAACCAGACTGAAGCGGGTCTAGCAGAGAGTTGGACTCGAGGAAGTCTGTCAATCTCGCATACACAATTCTTTCAAGGATCTTGGATGCAAAAGGCAGTAGCGAGATAAGACGATAGTTGGATGGGGAGTTAGGGTCAAGATTGGGTTTCTTTAGAATTGGGGTTACAGTGGCATGTTTGAAGGGCGGTGGAAATATACCAGAGGAGAGAGAGAGATTGAGAATTCTAGTGAGAGGTGGAGAAAGAGAAGAAGACAGAGTACGGATGAGATGCGAGGAAATTGGATCTAGGGAGCAGGTGGTGGGCCGGGAGGACTGAAGCAGAGCAGAAACCTGTGTGAAATAGTCGTTTGGGTTCGCGGGAGAGTCTGGTTATGAGGGTATTGAAGTAATTAACTTTTGCAGAGGAAAGAGCCAAGCTGTATGAGCTCAGCATAAATTTATAGTGGAGAAAGTCAAATGCACAGTGAGACTTTCTCCAACAGCGTTCAGCAGTTCTGGAGCATTTTTGGAGGTATCGAGTGAGCTTGGTGTGCCAGGGTTGTTGTTGGGGGGCCTACGACGTTTAAATGTACAAGGTGCCATGATGTCTAGTTGAGAGGAGAGGGTGGAATTGTAGAAGGAGGTTGTCTTAGTGTGTGTAGATAAGGTGAAGGGCCCTGGATTGGGAGAGACATCACCAGCTGCTAGAAGTAGGAGGAGAGAAAGTGACAGGAGGTGTGAATGGGTTTTGTATGCATGGGGTCTAGGATGAGATCGATTGTGGGTTGGAGTGAGAGAGTAGAAAAATGAGTGTAAGGCATGAGATGAGAGAAGGGGGGAGTGTAGCAGAGAAGGGCATATGTAAATGTGGATGGGGGATGAGTGAAGTGGGTGTAAGGAGAGATTTTTATACTGAGGGAGACTGAGGAAATAAAGAGGAGGAGAAAACAGATCATTGCTAAACTGTGAAAAATGAAAATTGGAGATAATTGGAATGTAGGTGAAGGTAGGAAAAAGTACAGGAGTGTACTAATAAGAGGCAGGTTTTTTTTTGTTTTTGTTTTTTTAACCTAACTAAAATGTAGGTGTGACAGACAATCTATAAATTTAATAATGAGCATGGGGGGGGAGGGATGGTGTGGGGAGGGTGGGCATCAGGCTTGCTCACTGAAGGAATGGGCTTGCAAAGTTGGTGGAATCAGGCTTTGCAGACGATCAGGATTGCTCACTGACAGATCCCATGAGTACTGCTTAAACTTTGGATATCAGGACATGTTTTTCATGCTATTCTGTACCTTGTGTACAAGGAAAACAAACATACCAGGTGTACACGTATACACTCAGCCCTGCATTTTATGAATATCCTTTCACCTGGTAACATAATAGGCAACTATGTTTATAACGTTAATAATAGGTAACTATTTTTATTGCCGTCACTATGTTCAGTTTACTAAAATTAGATGGTCAATCTTCTTGTTCACTAGTTTAAGGCTACTCAACTCTGCATAATTATTTCCATATTTTAGTACATAGTGCTGGGGAAAAAAAATCATAGTGCAACTAGGTGTTTCCTAATCACCCCCTCCCTCCCCCTGCTACAAGCTCATTTTTCACTTCCAATTGCAATATCCAGCTTGTGAGCAGGTTATATCTGGATGGTGCAGTCTTTCAGTACTCCCACTACTCCCAGCCAGGCACTACTGCTTCAACTATGGACTAAGGATGTGCATGGGCAAAAAATTATCTGAAATGCGTGATTTCAGTTATTCGGCACTTTTGTTCGGTTCGGGACTTCCGAAATTCAGGATTTCGGGAGTTCACACTTTGGCAATTCCCTAACCCTAACCCTACCCGTAGGGCTACAGTTAGGGGTCAGGTTATGTTAAGGGGTAGGGTTAGGGTTGGGGTTAGATTAGGGGTAGGGTTAGGGTCAGGGTTAGGTTCCTGTCTTCATTCCCTTAATTTTCCCTCCCTCTCCTGTTATGCAACTTTTCAGAAATCTAAAGCACTTCGGCACTTCCGAAATTTGGCACTTTGGCAATTTGGTTTGGTTTGGCAATTCCGAAATTCAGCACTTTGGCAATTTGGGACTTCAGCACTTCGGTTCGGCACTTCCGAAATGTAACAATTCGGACATTCTGAAGCATCCGAATGTCCGAATTGCTGAAATTCGTCTGAATTTAAATTCGGACCAAAACAAATTGCACACGTCTACTATGGACCCCTTTCATCACTGGATTCACTAGATATTCCAGGGTTGATAACAAGACTCCTGGTTTGCGGAGGATGAGAACAGTTTGTGTATTCTTAAATACTTCTGCAGGACATGACCATTACAGTTTAGTGGGATATAACACCTTGACAAAGACCAAGCTGTCAGTCAAAAAACATTGCCAGGTCATCTCCTGATGGCTAGAACAAAATTCCATGATTCATAAAGTTCTAAAAAAGCGCGTTTGCTCCCAGGATATAATTCTGGATTGCTCACCACAGAGGGGACACAGAGCTGAGTAGGGAAATCTTTTGATCTCGCTGCCAGCTCACACTTCCCCCTTATTACCACTGCATCATGCATGCATATGAATTAAGGCATGATAAAATGATAGTTGTTGTAGGTGAAGTATATGAACCTGGCATGGACTCATGTGGCATCAGGCCCAGTTCTTGCACTTTACTCTTTATTGCAAGTTATAGCCTGTAAGTTGCTCATAGTACTGTGGAGTGACCTTACATACGATATCAATACCAACAGTCTAAATCTGGGAAAATATCTGCCTGTCACCATGGTTATTGTTTATTTTCAATGTTTTAAATGTGCAACCTTGTAGCTATATAGTAAAGTCAGTGTATGTAGAACACTTGAAACCAAGAAACATCTCAATGTTTGTACTAACTAGACAGTGAGATCACAATTCAAGGCAAGACAGAAAAATCACAACTTCACACAATGCTGTCTGACACACTATTTAATGAAAAAGAAAGAGGAGGTGACTAATACCTAGCCAGTGAAATCACGTAAAGGAATATCACACTGTACTTGAATAGATATATATATATATAAATAGACAACATTGTAGAAACAATTTATTTTTACCTTCATTTTTTTCAGTAACATATTTATATTCTGTATACATTTTTGAATGTGTTTATATTGTGCACATAATAAAGAAGTAAATACAATTTCATTATTAAAAGATGTTTAATGTGATTGCAATGTTAATGGCACACATATATATTTTTTTTTATATATATATTTATGTGGCAATACCTACAACTGACATGTTTTGCCTTAATAATGTTATGAAATGTAATTGTATTAATTGCAGTAATTATTATTACTTTGGTTCATTATGTTCTTGTAAAACTATGAGTCTTTGTTATGATAAGACTCAATTTCCCACGAGGCTTTCCCTTGATACGGTATTTCTTGTACACAGGTATAATTACATTGCTAGCCGGGATTTTCGTCGACTGGAAGTGACGTTCCACAGTGGAACGCACGCCATCAGCTGCCGCAAGTTCGCAATGAAATCATGCTGATCTATAAGAAGACACTCGACGGATCAAGTTTATACATCCCTGAGGAAGTCCAGAACGGGACGAGTAGGGTTTTAACTCTTACTTTTCCACAGACTTTTATTTCTTTTATTATTGATTTGTGCTTCTGAATGCTGCTATATCAGCTGCTGACAATCTGGATAACACTATTGACGTGGAGACATGCTGTTTATCTTCTGATCTTTTGTAATTGCAACTTGTAAAATAAATTTGTTATATTTTTATCCAGTCTGCACTCTCTCTTCTCTCCTTATATTTTGAGTTATTCAAGAAGATACTTCTATACCAGGGATGGGCAACCTTCGGCTCTCCAGATGTTGTGGACTACATCCCCCATAATGCTTGTACACACATAATGCTGGCAAAGCATCATGGGAGGTGTAGTCCAAAACATCTGGAGAGCCGAAGGTTGCCTATCCCTGTTCTATACCAAGAGTTCTATGGCTGGCTGATTTCCTACAATTATGCTATTACCCCAATATTGAGGGAGACACGTCTGAATTTACTACTTTCTAGTGAGTTTTCTACCACCATGCACCCCTTGCTTGTGCTTACTGTATTGCACTATATTTGTGTTATATTCCACCAGATATACGGTGCTTATGGTAGATTTTACCAACTACTGTACAGGCTGTACTATTTATTATCACTTTTGGTGATCCCACACACAATTTTTCCTTTTGGTTTTTTTATTTGTATTACTTGTAGTTTTAAAGGGAGACTATAGTCACCCAGACCACTTCAGCTCAATGAAGTGGTCTGGGTGCCAGGTCCCTCTAGGATTAACCCTGCCTGCTGTAAAAATAGCAGTTTCAGAGAAACTGCTACGTTTACATTTGGGGTTAAGCCAGCCTCTAGTGGCTGTCTTCCGGACACACTCAGGGTACTATAGTGTCAGGAAAAGCGATTTGTTTTCCTGACACTATAGTGATCCTTTAAGAGAATCATACTCTGTCCAAAATCATAAAGTTTTAGATACACATATGTGGGGGAAAAAACAACCACCTAAAAGAGGTCTAACTTCACCTATTGATGCTGTTGTCCAATAACATTCCAAAAAGACAGTGCAATACACATTCCATGTCCCATACTATATTCAGTAGATTAGAGGTTTTGTTTTGAGGTGAAAACAAACTACGAGCCCCCCATTCCTTATGGACCAGCCTCCACTGCTCTGGTGTCTAGAAGGAAATAGGAGAGCAGTGCACCATAAAGCACATGTTCTTGCCTGCCTATTTCACCCCAGTTCAGTTTGACACACATCCCCTGTCTGCACCCTGTTTAAATACCCTGGTTACCCTGGTTAAATACAGTAACTCCACCTTCCTGAAGCTCTATACACAGACACAAGGCAGTGCGTTAGCCCCTAAATGCCATTTACCTGTGTAAACATCAAGAGGGGCACTGACAGTCCAGCAATCACAGAAGACAGCCCTTGATGGCAGTGGAGACACCAGTCACAAAGTGAAGGATACACAGGTGGCTGCTTTGAAAAGCAGGTGCTGACTTTAAAATAATAATCATAATTAAAAACAAAAACAAAACCACAGTACCTGCCAGTGTTTTCGCCTTGTTGCTCCATGCCCAGGTCTAGCTGACCTAGCATTGAATATCACCTAGCGTTGCTTTCTGTATACATTCACTCCATCAATATATAAAGTATTGCTCTGTGCAAGAGGCGCATGTGATAGTGAAATGTAACAAATGGTAATGAGGGCCCTGTTCAGACTATCTTACAATTGATATAGATCCAAATATTGATCTTTGTTACATTCAGAGGAAGCCCAAATTATTATACCAAGTGCACTTGGAGAAGCGTGAATTAGACACCAGACGCATGTTGGTTATCAAATTAAGCCTCTCTCGTTTATTCGTCAGCTGTGTTTTTATACATTAAAAAGTAAGTGCTTACATGCAAATACTCATAGGACAGTAGTAGGAAGGGAGTGAAAGGGTAAAAGGAGTACAGATAAGACATAGGGGTGAACGTCATGTACATATAACAAATACGTTCCAAAAAGGGAAAGAACAGAATGATTTGAGAAGAGAGACAGCTCAAGTGGATGCTATCTGCTCCCGGAACTAGACATATATGGTCTTAAGTGTCGTTTTAAGCATCAGGCATTTCCTGAGTCCAAGTTAGCCAATTTTAATATAGGATATCTAATATGACACCTACAAGCTTGAGCCTTGGAAGCAAGATAAATTCTATCACACAGGCTACATGAGGTAGCATGTACTCACACAGTAACGAGAATGGAATATTCATCAGTTTTAAAATCCATATCAAATAATATACAGTATGTATCTATAGTTACATCGTACAACACACAGTAGCTCTTGATTAAGAAGGTATCTAGCAAACAGCAGCATGGCAGGTCAGTAAATGTAAAAAGTAAACTTTTGCAAAGAAGCAATTCCTTGGTAAATATCTATGCTTTCCTAGTATAACATTTTATTGGGTAGGTTTAAAGACCTAGAGAGTGATACGGGACACTAAGAATGGAGCAGCACCTTAGAAGTTCTTAAACTGAGAGGTGACAATGAGAAAAATGGACAGACAAAGAGTATTGGCCGAGAAACATGAGATGGAGTTGTTCTCCATACAGGTTGGAGACAGTCACCTAATGGTCCACTAGAGAACTATAGTGTTAGGAATACACATTTTTATGGGATTAATGGGACAGTCTAAGCAAAGGCACCAAAACCACTATATCTTAACGTAGTGGTTTTTCTGCATAGATGTTGCACCTTTTCTCTAAAAATGTAAAAGGGTACCATTTCTGAGAAGGGCAGTGTTTACATTTTGCTGAAACACATCTATAGTGGCTGTCAAGCAGATAACCATTAGAGCTGCTTCTTCCTTCCATTGCATTCAGCCTTGTCATGCACACTATTACAATAGCGAATGTCTAAATGTACTTAATGCTTATTGTAGAGAAGTATCGGACTGGTGGTACTCGGCTATTGCATTGGACTGGAGCATTGAATTCGACTAAGATCCACTTGCTTTATGATTTCACTGGACGGATTGTGGTGCAGTGAGGAGATTGTCTCAGCACTAGGTTAAAGGTAAGTTTAATTAATATTGTCAATTCTCTAATAAGCTAAATCTACCGAGGAGCACATTTGCTGTTAACAAAAATGTATTTCTATTTAATATTAGGGTGTTCATTTAAGGGAGGTCAGAAGGTGGAAACTATACAATTGAGAAAAATATTTTGGAGCAAACCGTTCAATTCTCTCAGGGGACTAGAGAATAATTCAGAAAAGAAAATAATAAAAGGTTATTAGGTCCGTGGACGCAGGATGATGACAGGAGCACGGGGCCAGTGAAGAAGTCATGCATGGACAGAACAGGTTGTTCAGCAAATAAACAATGATGATGATGACTAAAAATAGGTGTAATGGGTGGGTCAGGGCTGAGAAAGACATTGCCTGTCGGAAGGAGATAATGCCGAAATAGATTAGTGATGTAAAGTTTCATTGTGTGCACATAAAGCTATGCAGGAAAAAAGGAATCTGAAGAGCTGTTGAGTAGAGGTTACAGGGGATGAGATAAAAGAAACTTTATGAGGTATAAATAGAAGGTCGACAGAAGGTAGGAGGGTGAATAGAACCGAACACTTCAACAAGAGTGCTGAGATAAGGAATAGGAGATGCTTAATCATAATTAAAACAGAAAATCACCCAGATGGGAGTGCATCTCTTGTAGTTTAGAGCGAGACTAGATGCCAAGGGAAGGATCAACCTTTGATCACTTCTGTTTGTTAGAATTTATAGAAAACATTCAGGTATTTTTCCAGATTATAGTTGTTAGTAGCACAAAAAAAAGAGAGGTTGTTTTAGTTAGTCATTAGACATTTTGCTGAAACATTTTGGATTTGGTCAAAAAGATGTAATTTAGTCGCCCGAATTTTGTTAAAGCGGCGGTTAGGCTCATCCAAGCCAGCAATTTGGGGAAAACTATTTGGACAAACCAAACAATAAATGGGAACAAAAATAAGCCTATCACTGTACTGCAAAATATATAAATAATATTTATATGCATATATATTTTACAAAACATTGATAGGCTAATTTTTGTGCCCTTTTAATGTAGCTAAAATACCTTTCTATTCAGCTGGAATTTTCTCAACTGAATTCCAACTGAATAGAATGGTATTTTACCATTCATATTTGGTCCACTTTCGGTAAATATTCCATTTTGAGCATCTGGCTACTTTTGAACCTATTGTCCTCCACCTGAGCGGTGGGTGGGGGCCCTAAATAAAAATGTAAACCCCCCCAGGGTGGCTAGGGGTCCCCAAACCAGTAGTCACTCCCCACCCAACAAAATTAACCCCTACCTGCCCCCTTCACCCTAAAAATAGTGAGGGGGTACAAATAAATAGGTACCTGTAAATTTTTTAATTAAACTTACCATTTGATGTCTTATTTTTCCAAAATCTTCTTTTTTCTGCCCCAAAAAAAGGCCAAATAAAAATCCATAAAAACCAACGCACTTTAAAAAAAAAAAAAAAAAAAGCGAGCGCAAAAAAATTAATCCAACTTCACCCATGGAGGGCTCCGCGCAGACTGAGCTCTGCAGGGCGTGGGAAGGCTTATAAACCCATGCCCCGCAATTAGGCTCAGAGCACTCTGGTTGGTTGGTTTAAGCCATCCAATCAGAGTGCTCTGACAGGTAAATGAAGAGACTGACAGGTAAGATTTGTTAGCTTGAAATCCAGCCAATTAGAGTGTTCTGTGTCATTTCACACAGCGTGGGAAAGTTCTTTGGAATTTTCCCACAATGTGTAATTTGACTCATAACAACACTGATTGGTGGATTGGCAGTAACCAGAGAGTTATGAGTCAAATTACACAGCTTTCCCACGCTGTGTCAAATGACACAGAGCACTCTGATTGGTGGATTTCAAGCTAACCAATCAGAATGCTGTGACAGGTTAATGTTTCATGATTGAGCAAACAAGCAGCCAGCCAATAGGTCTAAAGACTCTGTTACTACGATCCCTGAATAAATCAACCAGAACACACAGTTCCAAAAGGAGCTAACATGCAAATCTTTATTGTTGGACAAGAACTAGCCTTTGGGGACTAGTCCTTAAACATGTGGTGACAAATGTTTACAATAAAAATATACAGAACAAGCAATTATAATTAATAAGTGAACTATATAATACAAATAAAATTTTCAAACACAATAAAAAGCAACAATATATGCATTTAACAATACTTATAGTTTTTGCACAGAATGCTGCATCATAAGCCTGCCTCCTTAACCACAACCCTCATGCAAGAAAGTTTTCTTTATCAAAGATATATAAATCGATTCCCAGTGGCAATCGGATATCCCCTCAGATCAACACGCTGTTACCCCTATGTTTATTATAATTAATTATACCGTGCAATATTCTATTTGGCTTTTTCTCCAAAAGGCTCTTTTTTTTCAATTCAAACATTTTACTAAAATATTTTTTTCAAACATAACATTAACATAGAAGAAAGTTTCATATTAAATATTTAGCATTGCAAATAGCATACAATAAGATAAGCAGTGTTAAATAAAAGTGTCACTTACAGCCTGTCACAGTGTTATAGTGAGGGTATGCTTAAGATATACGTTTAGGCAACTGGGAGAGCTTTCAAAGGCAGCAATGGATCATGGGAGGGAGGGGGGACAGAAACAGGAAATGGAAAACAAATGCTCAGCTACAATACACAATTAGTCTTGGTTCAAGAAAAAGGGAATTGGGAAACATTTCTAAATCAAACATTACAAGGTAATCATGATCTGTGCTGAGTAAATGAAAACCAAAATTTCAGAATGGTTTGGTTGGATGACAGGAAGAGAGAAAGCAAGCTCTCCATATGTTCAGTGCTAGATAGATCCCTCAAAAACTCTGGTAAAGTTGGAAGTGCTGGTGGCTTCTATTTCCTTGCCATCAATTCACTGCGGTGTTACGATGCCGGGTAGTGATTGTGTTATATTTGGTAATGATGGAAGGATACAATAACTTTGATACCAAATCAAAAAAACTTTACTTTGTAATATTTTACATAGATTGTGACATTTGAGCCCAAACACAATTGACCGAGTTAATTTAGGAATGGTCGCACACAAACAAAGATTATCACTGGAATTATTATAAGGACTACATAACACACATCTACATACAATATTTATACAGAAATCCCTTTTGAACCACTTTATAATAGCTGATCTTATTATTGAAAAGTTTATAAAAGTGTACTGTATAGTAGATCAGAAGTGTAACACATATAGAGTAACCAGATGTAGACTAACTAGAGATCAGGGAAGTGTACTGCTCAGTTGATCAGAAGTTTAAAGGGTTACTCCAACCACCCAAAAAAGTGTGTTTAAAAAAAAAAAAAAAAGCTTTCTGGTAAGAGTAACCATTAATATCCTGACTCTTATCCTCCAAAAAAAGCTTTAAAAAATAGATAAACCTCACCTTCCAATCCAGCTCTAAGGCCAAGTTCTCCCTCAGCATGGTCCTCTTCTACTGATGTCACTCCTCCTCCCAGGTTGAGGGGGGGACATGGGTGGCACGGAGGTGGTGATTCTGCCAACACTGATATCTGTAAGTAGCATGCTGCACAGAATTAGCATTAAAAAGCATGGAATTCTTGTTTCAAGGCTAACAATGTCCTAATGATGGCAAAGGAGGTAAACTCTGTATGTGCAACAATTCTTAGCGGAACGCTGCACATACAAACTCAAGGCACCAAGACCATTTTGTATCAGTGATGTGATCATGGTTCTTTGAGTAACCCTTGAGTAGCCCTTTAATACAAACATAAGAACCAGCAATAGCAAGTTGTATACATGGCGACATGGAGGAGGAACAGCGTAACTTGGAAAATTACACGATTTTCCTATTACTTGACGTAAAGTCATGATATTATTAAAGACACGGAGGCGAGCACTGCATAAATCATGTAATTTTATTACAAGACATGGAGGCTCATGTTGCAAGTTTCAAGCTGATCAACCACCGTAGAAAACACATGAGTAATAGGCCGAAAATAAAATTCACGAAATTTCGATTCCTCATTAGGTCCTCCAAACGTGCGCCCAATGCCATCATCGATGAGGCAGAAGCTCCCCTAACAGAATGCACTCCAAAAACAGAAAAGTCGATACCAGCTTGGTCCAGAATCCACTTTAACCATCGGGACAACATAGCGCTCGCAACTGGGGCAAAATGGGGACGAAAAGACAAGAAAAGTTGAGGTGTAGATGCGGAATGATGCGGCCTAGTATGATCTTCATATTCGCGTAAACACGCTACCAGACATAAAGCCGGCATCGAAGGAAAACTTGGATACGATTCTGACTTAATAGAAGTCTTAGTAGGTCTGTAAATATTTAAAGTCACACCCTCCGGAGTGTATGATCTGGCATCAAAATCCACAGCACGTACATCCGACACCCTTTTGCAAGAAATGAGGCAAAAGAGACAAACCAATGAGAGATCCCGTTTAGAAGGCCAGGCAGAGAGAAAAGACAGAACAACCGAGACATCCCAACGTGGCCTGAGAATGGGTAAAAACAGCCGAACGTGCGGTTACAAATCAGCAAATGCGAAATGGCGAACAGAGCCAAACAGGGGGGCCAAAATGGGCACCAATTGCTGCAAAAACAGTGTGGGACTCCAGGGAGCCCCAGAAACAGAGGGAAAACACAGGGGCACCAAAGGAAAAAAGAGCAGGACAAGACAAAGGTAGAAAAAAACAGCAGGTACCAAAGCAGAAACAAACTCAATTATATATGAAAGAAAAATAGAAAAATGAGAAAGGATAGGGGTACAACATATACCCCCAAACAGGTAAAAAGAGAGAGCCTTCAGCTGGTCTGGGACCCCGAATCTACCATAAACATAGTAAATACAAACTGAAAATACATGTAATATAACAGCAAATACTAACAAATAACCAAATTAGCAAAAAAAAAATAAAAAAAACACAGAACAGAGAAAATGAGGTACTTATCTGACTGTGGAACAGCAAAGAAAGAGGAAGATCTGAGGGTGGTGCCTACTATTATACTGGGTCTTGGCTGGGAGTGGCCTATGCTATTATGTATGCACTATTTTTTCATTCTGTTTTGTATTCTTTGCTGCTATTGGTGGACAGTAAAGAAAGGGATATGCAATATGAGCCTCTGTGTCTTGTAATAAAATCCAAAGTTGATACTTAGAGATAAATGGCTTCTAATGTCTGCTTTGAAAGATTAGCAGTTCAAGAGTTTGAGTGGTCAAGACATAAGGCAGCAGTTTAATTTGTGATTTGTTGGTATTGCTATAAATTAAACTGAGGTGAACGGAACTCTAGAATGCAGATATTTGTCTTGAATGGAGTCTGGTTCCTGAGAGCTGAATAAAGAAGTGGTGGCTCTGACCATGTAACAAGCAAATGGAAGCTCTCAATAGCATGGACAGAACAGCAACCCCGAAGGAGAAAGCCAATTAGTATCAGATACAGATAGTTTAAAGCAGATCTGCAGGAATGGGCAAGCACCACAGCTGTAAAGCAAAGTTGTTATGCATGTGCACACATCCAAGGTGAGACCCTAGAGATGAGCAAACTTCTTAAAAGAAACCTGAAATAAATAAATATCAAACAAAAGGATCATTATGACATCACTCACTAAGGGCTGGTAGGTAAAGTTAACCCTAACTTAGGAGTCATTCTGACATGCGGTACAAATTTGCCTTAATAATTTATCATCAGCAAAAATAAAATCTGTTTAGGATTAAATCTAGCAAATACATTTTGGGAAAGAAGTAAATGACATCATAAAATCAACAAAATAAGCTGCTGTACGAAACTTTAAAAGAGAATTAAATGTGGACACCTCTGACACATATGGAGTAGGGTACCATTTTGTTGGCATCCCCTCCATCATGGCTTGGGTCTATTCGGAAACGTGTGTGTTGCAAGACAGTTAGGGAAATGGTAGCATCTAGCTAAGAGTTTAGCTGCTACTTCACAATGTGCAGTGCATTTGGAAAATTGGAATATATGTAACATAGAATCATACCAGACGGAGACCTTATACATTTACTTAAGTCATGCCCCCATAATTAACATATTGGACAATTTGGTCTGGGTGGCTGGAAACAACACTTCATAACAGACTGTAGCCCCATGTAACAAAAGCACAGCTTAGTGGAAAGGGGCATTGACAGGGGTTAGGAGGCGAGCATAGGAGGAAGCTAATGGAATTGGTTAATGGAAGGTATAAGTAGGCAGACAGCTTGGAAAAATCACTTTTAACTTGCCTACCTGAGCTTGTGTGCACCTCGTGTCTCCACTCATTTGGCCTGGTAGATTTCTTTTCTCTTTCCCCAGCTGCAGGATGGGTGTCGTGGAGAAGATGATGGAGTGCCTCAGGATGGCGGCGCGGAGCCGTGGAGCTGACTGGATCCGGGCCCAGTTGGGATCGGTGCTGGCGGCGGCGGATGGGCAGGATGGCGGCCAGGGCCGGTGCTTGGATTTTTAGGTACATAGGCGAAGATGCATTCCCCCCCCCCCCCAAAAAAAAAAACATCTTCACCTATGTGCCTCTTAACCAGCCCCTCTCCCCTCTCCATTAGTGATCCCTTCCCTTCCCTGTCCCTTAGTGTTCTTCTCCCCTCCCCCCTCTTTTCCCTGTCTCTTGGTGTTTCTCTCCCATTCCCTCCCTGTCCCTTGGTGCACCCCACACCCCTTTAGTGGTCACACTGCCCTTCCTGGTGTGCCTCCTACCTCTACTGTTGCATTGCCGAGCGGAGCAGATCCCCTAAACGAGCTTCAGTTTTCTGTACCCGGCCGGACTGACAGGGAGTGCTCTCTCTGTGAGCACCTCCTGTCAGTCTGGCCAGGTACAGGAAAGAGAAGCTCTGCTACACTCTGTACACACTGACAGTCACACACTCAATGACAAACACACAGACGTCACTGACAGACACAGACACACTGATAGTCACACACAGACTCAATGACAAACATACTCTCACTGATTTGACAGACACACTCATCATACACTGACAGAAACACTCATACACACACACACACACACGCTGTCACTCACAGACACACGCTGTCACTCACAGACACACGCTGTCACTCACAGACACACGCTGTCACTCACAGACGCACACGCTGTCACTCACAGACGCACACGCTGTCACTCACAGACGCACACGTTGTCACTCACAGACGCACACACTGTCACTCACAGACGCACACGCTGTCACTCACAGACACACACACTGTCACTCACAGACACACACACTGTCACTCACAGACACACGCTGTCACTCACAGACACACACGCTGTTACTCACAGACACACACGCTGTTACTCACAGACACACACGCTGTCACTCACAGACACACACGCTGTCACTCACAGACACACACGCTGTCACTCACAGACATAGACACTCACACACAGACACATCACATACATTCACTAAGTATTTTAGAAATACACATTTTCCACCCAGCCTGGGTCCCTGGGGCTGGTGGGCGGCGTGCGGCAGTGCTGTGATCAGGCACGGCGAGGGAGCTCTAATCTCCACGCTCTGCTCCCTCGCGGGCTGTCTGCTGATGCCGCGGGAGCCAGAATATGACGTCATATTCCGGCTCCCTTGGCATCAGCAGACAGCGCGCGAGGGAGCAGAGAGGAGAGATTAGAGCTCCCTCGCCGCGTCTGATCACAGCACTTCCGTGCCGTGGGTCCAGATGTTGGCCGGCAGGAGGGAGAGCAACTCGTGGAACAGGGCTGTCAACCGGGAGGCGGTGGAGACCAGTCTGGTGGCGGATGCGACTCCAGGATGGCTTGGCGGCGGCCTACCGCGCAGCAGGCAAGTGCTGGTGCAGGGGGTCCCTCTAGTAGACTGGCGGGCAGGTCCCTAGGCCCCAAAGGATCACCAGTGGTCCCTTCAGTGGGTGGGGGATGGATGGGCTAGCCCTGTCAGGTTTGGGTGCAGGTGGAGGGAGCATGGGGCAGCTGGCAGCGGTGGGGGGGGGGAAGTGGAGGGCTGGTGCTCCCTGGGAGGGAGTCTGGGTTCGGCCAGGGGGCGGGGGGTCCTGTGAGGGATGCAGGGGGAGTGCTGAGTGGGCCACCTCACTGGACTAAGGATGGGTGCAAGCAGGGGAGATCACAGCAGGGGAGGTCGGGCCTCAGGTGACCCAGGGTAGGAGGCAGGTGGGTCGGATGGATCACACATTGGGTGGGGTAGTGCTTAGTCAGGTGGCAGGGCAGGCTGACCCCGCGGGTCGGGCCTTGGGGGGTATGGGAGCAGGCCTCGACGCCACAGGAGGTGCAGGTCGCGTGACAGGTCCCTCAGGAGTGGGTCCCCTAGGGGGTCATGGAGTGCAAACTCCTCCCCCGGTTCGGAGCAGCAGCACTGGTCGGATTCCGGTAGTTCGGCGGGGGATGACCCGGTAACAAACCGGGCAGGTTTCCTTGGGGGGATTTTGCATCCTGGCTAGTATCCTGGGCGAGAAATCGCCGGGGTTATGCTCACCATTGTTTTGCTACCTGGATAGCATCTGGGAAGCATACCGCACGTATGGCGGGCTCGCATGGTGGAGGTATGACGAGCAGTTTAGGCAGCAGCTGGAAGCTAATCTGGGCATGAGGTGGAACCAGATGGACCTTCCTCTCTGGATGAAGCTGATGATGGAGCAGAAGGCGCAACCCTTTCAACAGACGGCTGGCACAAGGGGACAGTCCGCCTCATCGGCCGCCTCGCAAAAGGGCTTATGCAGGCTCTTTAACGTGGGCCAGTGCAAGTGGGGGTCCGCGTGTTGGTTTAACCCCTTAAGGACACATGACATGTGTGACATGTCATGATTCCCTTTTATTCCAGAAGTTTGGTCCTTAAGGGGTTTAGCACAAGTGCTCGAATTGCGGTGGCACCCACAGGCTCAGTCGGTGTTTCAAGCACAATAGAGCCGGGGGGGGGGTCTGCAGCAGCGGGCAGTGGACCTGCTGACGCAGGGCCTAACCCCAGTGAAGTTAGGCGCGATGGTGGGGTGGCTACGTCGCTACAGTAATCAAGCGGCGGCTAACTTGCTGTGGGAGGGTTTTGAGTCAGGGTTTTTCATTCCTTTCCGGGACCGGGACTACGCACATCTGCATTCGGTGGCGGAGGTGGTGTGGGGGAAGCTAGCGAAGGAGGTGCAGCTGGGCAGGATGGCAGGCCCCTTCAGCGTGCTGCCCCTGGCTAATTTACGGGTGTCGCCGGGTGGTTCCGAGGAAGGAGCCGGGGAAATTTTGGCTCATTCACCACCTCTCCTACCCAAGAGGGGAGTCGGTGAATGACGACATTGACGAGGAACTCTGCTCGGTTTCCTACGCATCATTCAACCAGGCGGTCGAGCTGGTTAGGAAGGCCGGGCGGGGGGCTTTGATGGCCAAGGTGGATGTGGAGGCAGCTTTCTGCTTGCTCCCCCTTCACCCCAACTGTCACCACCTGCTGGGTTGTTACTTTGACGGGGGGTATTTCATCGACTTATGTCTCCCTCTGGGCTGTTCAATTTTGTGCTGTTACTTTGAGACATTCAGTTCCTTCCTGGAGTGGGTGATTAGGGAGTAGGCAGGGAGTAAGTCGGTGGTGCACTACTTGGATGATTTCTTCTGTGTGGGCCCGGCGAACTCGGTGGATTGTCTTCACCTTCTGCATACTATTGAATGGGTGGCAGGGCAGTTCGGGTGCCGCTTGCTGCAGGTAAGACGGAGGGCCCTACGGAATGTCTTAGTTTATTGGGTCTCGAAATTGATTCTGTGCGGGGGGAGTGTCGGCTGCCCCAGGATAAGCTAGTGGGGCTACTGGGAGTCGTTGAGGAGGTGCTGCGGGCAAGCAAGGTGACTCTGCGGCAACTACAATCACTCCTGAGCAAACGTAACTTTGCCTACAGGGTGATCCCGATGGGGCGGATCTTTAGCTGGAGCCTGTCCGCGGCTACGGCAGGGGTGCGTGCCCCACATCACTTCATCAGGGTGTCGGCGAATATGCGGGCCGATCTGATGGTGTGGGAGGCGTTTTTGCGTGATTTTAATCGGAAGGTGGGGATATCGGTAGAAGAACTTGAACTCTTCACGGATGCTTCGGGTAGTGTGGGCTTTGGGGCTTACTTCGGTTGCCGCTGGTGCGCGGAATGGTAGCCGGCTGAGTGGAATGAGAGCCCCCTCATACAGAACCTGGCTTTCCTGGAACTGTTCCCCTTGGTCGTGGCATTGGCGCTATGGGGCGATACACTGCAGAATCGTAAGGTAGTTTTCTTTTCGGACAACATGGCGGTGGTGCACACAATTAACAATCTGTCGGCGGCTTCGAAGCCGGTGGTACAGTTGTTGCGGCGCTTTGTTTTGATTTGCATGTCGCTCAATGATAGAGAATCTATTCATGGTCTACCAATGATGTGTGGATGTATGGGGTTTTAGTGGGTTATAAACCATGTCAGTTTAGCCTGTTTTGTTGTATTTTTCCTATGCATGTGACTCCACTCTTGCCTTACATTACTATTTACTCATAGTATAGCACTCTCTACTACTCATAATGTCTAGCAGTTCTTCACACTGACAAGGTATTTTCAGCCATTCCTATCTAGACATATCAGAGCATAGCTTTCCTTTTCAGTATCTTACAAGTTTAGCGTTGTACTTAACATATATTTGCCAAGATGCTGTACTTTGAACTTGCAATATTTGTGTAACATGATATCATCTTAATAAAAGAAAGATTGACAAAAAAAAAAAAAAAGACACACAAAAGGGGCTGGGGAAGGGTGAAAAAAGAAAATGGGGATGTGGGAGAGAAAGACACACAAAGGTGCTGCAAGGAAGAGATATGCAGAGGGGCTGTGGAAGGGCAAAATAAGCACACAGAGGGGCTGTGGAGGAGTAAGAGACACACAAAGGGGCTGTGGAGGAGTAAGAGACATGCAAAGGGACTGGGGGAAGTAAGAGACACAAAAGGGGCTGGGGGGAAGTGAGAGACACACAAAGTGGCTGTGGGGAAAGTAAGAGACACATAAGAAGGATTTAATAGACACAATGGAAAATAAATGAGAGATAAGATACACTAAAGGGGGGTGTAAGACACACAAGCGGATACAAAGCACAAAAGGGGTAAGTAATTCAACAGTTGAAGATACACACACAGGTGAAGATACATTTTTGTGTATGGGAGGAGGCAAAATGCATCTTTGCCTTTGTAGCACAATATTCCTGTACCAGCCTTATGTGTATGTTAATGTATTTTTATATGTGCAAGTATTTATGTAATGTGTGTGTATGCATGTATGTGTATATTTGTGTGCATTTGCATGCTTATATTTATATTGTGAGGCAAGTTATGTGAGAAGGGAGAGATGGCACACATGATGTAGGAGAGAAGAGAGAGCAATGTGAATTTTCACATATAGCTCCTCATCTTAGGTGTACCCCCCTTACATTGCTCTTACAGCCCCCAGTTTTTGTTTCTCCCCTTCCCCCCCCCCACATTGTTTACATGTGGCCTCACTTTTCATACCCCTCTCCTTATATTCCCTTGTTTTTGTCCAACCCCTCTATATATTTTCACATATGGCCTGTCTTTATATTACCCCCACTTGCTTGTTATAATTGCCATTTAATGTCAGCCCCCCATATTGAAATAAATCACCCTTACCCTCTGCTGAGTCTGGTTGCTGATCTCCACGCTTGTGATTGGTGTCAGCTGTCTTCAGCAGGAGCTTGTGGCCTGAGGTGGTGCTATGCTCACCATTGCAGCTAGATACACAATGTTTCTGGAACTTCTTTTTTCATCACTGGTGAGGTTGCAGCCAGGCTGCAAGAATAAGGGTACTTACCCTTACAGGAAGGGTATATTTTGCAAATTACATTTTTTTTTACAGAAAACTCATTTTGACTGCAATGTTAAAAATCATATAAACATGATTCCGTGGCATGGGTTAATTATGATTGTGGATTCAAATAAGTAGCCAATATGTGGTTTTGTTGAAGGGCGGATTTTAGGGTCTTTCACGTCATGGATGGAATCCGCTGACCCATTTGTAGGTTTCAAAACATTTTATATTGAAGCAGGGAATAGATTTTACAGAGTCACAGGGTTAGGTATCTCCAAAAGATACAGTTGTATCCCCCATTAATCAAGAGGTCTTTCAAAGACTCATAAACTCAATGTAAAGTGACTTTTGCTAATTCAAAACAGAACACATCATATGGAACTAATATACTTTGTTAAGACACAGATACTCCAGCATTACATAACCACTTCCTCGTGGCCTCTCTTTTCACCCTGTTGGTGGATTTTAGACTCCTGCATGGTATTACAAAGTAATTACCATAATGAAATTTTAAACCAAATATTAATGAATCCAGGAGCTTTCATACAGTATGAATAACATGTACCAAGTACTGTAACTTATTTGCAAGTACTGAAGGCTGAAGATCACTGCAGGTAAGTAAGTTGTGGTATATTGTTATAACAAGAGAACATGTACACAATATTGATTTAAATTAAGCGTTGCATTGAATCATAAGTAAAGATAAGTAGGCGCAATAGGTAGTGCTAAGCTTAGCACTGGAAATCAGCTATTTTACATGTATTTTATATCACCTCCCCATTTTTATAGTTATTTAATTGAAGGAGTAATGTACAGAACAGGACAGGGAATGCAATGTGATGTGTACTTTTTCGTGTATGTTTTGATTATTTATTTTTACTGGCATTTATAAAGCGCCAACATATTCCGCAGCGCTGTACAATTGGGAAAAAGACAATACATTATAAACATACAAACACAAACGGTAGAGAGCCCTGCCCGTGAGCTTACAATCTAAAGGCACATTAGCACGTAGCTGCAGATGCATATTAATTCATCCCATGTCCACATGTGATGTCCCTAAAGGCATATTAAATTTTTAAACCTGCAATATATAGGGAAGCGATTAACTCCCAACACCTTTGCGTGGTTGCCCAATGCAGGAGGGAACAGGCATTATAGCCTTGTACTGAAATAGCCGATCATACCTGTGCCTACAGACATCTGAGATGTGACTGACTATGTATATGAACCTTACAATAAAACCATAATAGACAGGCCAAAAAGTAGATCCAAAGCAATTGCAGCTCTTTAACTATGAAACTTTACCAATATATAGGCTTGACGTGCAGAGGAGCAGGCGATTACGGTAAAGAGAAGCAACTAGACATGTGCAATTCGTTTCGGTCCGAATATGAATTCGGACGAATTTCGGGCAATTCGGACATTTGGGTACTTCCGAATGTCCGAATTGCCGAATTGCCAAAGTGCCAAAGTGCCGAGGTCCCGAAGTTCCAAAATTACCGAATTTCCGAAGTACAGTATTGCCTAAGTACTAATATACTTACCCAGTGAAAGAAGAAGAATGTTACACTGTATACAATTTTAAATAAAAAGTATACAAACATAGCCAGGATTCAGCTGTAAGCATTTGCAACACTTACAAAAATCAAGTAACATACATTCATATAAAATGTAAGTTACTTGGCCAGTCAGTGTAATGACAGGAATGAATAAGTAGATAACTCCCTAATTCCCATGGTATTAGGGAGCTATCTACTAAAAGGCTGAAAGACCTAAATTTGTCTTTCAGCCAAATTTACTAATACTAAGTAAAGATTACTTGGTATTAGTAAATGATGCCCCTACTCGCTATACAGAGTGCTCTGAGCCTAATTGCAGGGTGGGGCAAGGCTTTATAAGCCTTCCCCCACCCTGCAGAGCTCAGTCTGTGTGGAGCCCTCCATGAGTGAAGATGGATTTTTTTTTCTTTTCTTTTTTAAATTGCGTCGGTTATTATGGTTTTTTATTTGGCCTTTTTTGGGGCTGAAAAAAAGAAGATTTTAGAAGAAAGAAAACATCGAATGGTAAGTTTTTTTGTTTTTTTTACAGGTTCTTAGTCATTATTTTTAGGGTGAGGGGTTTAGGTAGGGGGATATTTTTTTGGGGGGGAGGGGGTGACTAGGGGTTTGGGGACCCTAGTCACCTGGGGACACACATTTTTTTAGGGCCCCCACCCGCTGCTCAGGGGTGGGGGCCAGGGGGTAGGACCTTAGGTCCCCCCTTTTTTAGTATTTAGGGCCCCCACCCGCCGCTCAGGGGTGGGGGTCAGGGGGGAGGACATTAGGTCCCCCTCTTATTCCAATTTAGGGCCCCCACCCGCCGCTCAGGAGTGGGGGCCAGGGGGGAGGACATTAGGTGTCCCTCCCTTATTAGTATTTAGGGCCCCCACCCGCTGCTCATAGGTGGGGGCCAGGGGGGAGGACATTAGGTCCCCCCTTTTTTAGTATTTAGGGCCCCCACCCGCCGCTCAGGGGTGGGGGTCAGGAGGGAGGACATTAGGTCCCCCTCTTATTCCAATTTAGGGCCCCCACCCGCCGCTCAGGAGTGGGGGCCAGGGGGGAGGACATTAGGTGTCCCTCCCTTATTAGTATTTAGGGCCCCCACCCACAGCTCAGGGGTGAGGGCCAGGGGGGAGGACATTAGGTCCCCCCCTTATTCCAATTTAGGGCCCCCACCCGCCGCTCGGGGGTGGGGGTCAGGGGGAGGACATTAGGTCCCCCACCCTTATTAGTATTTAGGGCCCCCACCTGCCGCTCAGGGGGGAGGACATTAGGTCCCCCACCCTTATTAGTATTTAGGGCCCCCACCTGCTGCTCAGGAGTGGGGGCCAGGGGGGAGGACATTAGGTCCCCCCCTTATTCCAATTTAGGGCCCCCACCTGCTGCTCAGGGGTGGGGGCCAGGGGGGAGGACAATAGGTCCCCCCCTTATTCCAATTTAGGGCCCGGACCCACCGCTCAGGGGTGGGGGCCAGGTGGGAGGACATTAGGCCCCCCCTTAGTATTTAGGGCCCCCACCCACCGCTGAGGGGTGGGGGCCACCCTAGTTTTAATTTTTTTGAAACAGTGAGCAGCCACAGGCTGCTCACTGTTTACTAGACATGCCCCTACTCGCGGTATAGCGAGTAGGGGCAAAATTTACTAATACTAAGTAATTTTTACTTCGTATTAGTAAATTTGGCTGAAAGACCAATTTAGGTCTTTCAGCCTTTTGGTAGATAACTCCCTAATACCGTGGGAATTAGGGATTTATCTACTAAGCGGCTGCAATAGAAGTCCCAAAGTTGCCGAATTGCCGAAGTTGCCGAAGTTGCCGAAGTTGCCGAAGTTGCCGAAGTTGTTGAAGTTGTTGAAGTTGTTGAAGTTGTTGAAGTTGTTGAAGTTGTTGAAGTTGTTGAAGTTGTTGAAGTTGCCGAAGTTGTTGAAGTTGTTGAAGTGCCGAAGTGCAAAAATCCCAAATTTCGGAATGGCGAACCGAACTGAACCGAACCGAAAATTTTCCCCATGCACATGCCTAGAAGCAACCCACTAGGATTATATGAGTAGAGAACTGGTAGCACTTGGGAAGGGTGGAGACACAGAGTTAGAAAAGATTTTAAGAAAATCTACAGCAGATCTGAAATGAAGCAAATTAATGTGGCAATAGGCCAAAGAAGGATGCCACCATGGACTGTAAAAAGTCTTTAAATATACTAAATATCCCAGCAATAGCTTTTCCTTATACTGTATTTATTGGCGCAGAATCAAGTATAAGAATCTAAGCAAAGTTTTGGAATTATGCTCCAAGGATTGTTAAGAGACTCCCAGTAGGAATGAGACAGCACACAAACGATGGAAGGCTGGGGCTTGCCAGACCGCTTTAAGAGTAGAGGGGCTACAGGTTACTTGGAATGAGTCAGGAAGCAAACTGCAAACTCTTAAGGAAAGGGGAGGTGCGAGGTCCATAGTGCACCAAGGTCCACAATGGAAAGATGAATCAGGATCTGTCTAAAGAAATTAGAGGGTATTGGAAACAGCTATTACCATATCTTAATAATAACCTAATGAAGCACAGGGGAGCAAACAGGGGCGGGCTGGGCCGGGGGGCAGGGAGGCAATTGCCCCCTAGGCCGCCCTAATTCGTTTTCAAAACGGCCGCTGCAGTGCTGCCCTGGGCGCCAGGAGGAGGGGGGTGCCGCGCGGAGCAGGCTGATGGCCTGTTACAGGGAGCCCACCAGGTGGTCAACTGGCCACCTAGGGCACCCCGGTAGCAAGGAAGAGTAGGCACCTGCTTGTCCCAGACGGCAGGTGCCTACTCTGCAGGAATATACCGGCTGCGTGAGGAAGGAGGCAGGCGGCGAGGGAGCACTGCCTCTGCTGATGATCTTCCTGCTCCCTCACGTGCCCTCTCTGGTGATGCCGGGAGCCGGAATATGACGTAATTCCGGCCCCGCATCACTAAACTGCACGAGGGAGCAGAGAAGAGCAGGAAGTCACTGGACCCCGGGGAAATGACCCAGAAGACTCCTAAAGGTAGGAGCAACAAGGAATTTATGTGTGTGTGTCTGGAAGTGTGAGTGTGTGTCTGGAAGTGTGTGTCTGGAAGTGTGAGTGTGTGTCTGGAAGTGTGTGTGTGTGTGTGTGTGTCTGGGAGTGTGTGTGTGTGTGTGTCTGGAAGTGTGTGTGTGTGTCTGGAAGTGTGAGTGTGAGTGTGTCTGGAAGTGTGTGTGTGTGTGTGTGTGTGTGTGTGTCTGGAAGTGTGTGTGTGTCTGGAAGTGTGTGTGTGTCTGGAAGTGTGTGTGTGTCTGAAAGTGTGTGTGTGTCTGAAAGTGTGTGTGTGTCTGAAAGTGTGTGTGTGTCTGAAAGTGTGTGTGGGTGTGTCTGGAAGTGTGTGTGTGTGTGTCTGAAAGTGTGAGTGTGTCTGGAAGTGTGAGTGTGTGTGTCTGGAAGTGTGAGTGTGTGTGTCTGGAAGTGTGAGTGTGTGTGTCTGGAAGTGTGAGTGTGTGTGTCTGGAAGTGTGTGTGGGTGTGTCTGGAAGTGTGTGTGGGTGTGTCTGGAAGTGTGTGTGGGTGTGTCTGGAAGTGTGTGTGGTTGTGTGTGTGTGTGTCTGTAAGTGAGTGTGTGTGTCTGGAAGGGAGTGTGTATGTGTCTGGAAGTGAGTGTGTATGTGTGTGTGTGTGTCTGGGAGTTAGTGTGTGTGTGTGTCTGGAAGTGTGAGTGTGTGTCTGGAAGTGAGTGTGTCTGTCAGTAAGTGTGTGTGTGTGTCTGTCGGTCTGTGTGTGTCTGCCTGTGTGTGTGTCTGCCTGTCAGTGAGTGTTTGTCTATCAGGGTTTGTGTGTGTGTGTGTGTGTGTTATTGAGAGTGAGTGCCAGTGTGCCTGTCAGCAGGGCCAGCCTTTGAGGTGTGCAAGCTGAGTGTGTGTGTGTCTGGAAGTGTGAGTATCTGGAAGTGGGTGTGTGTGTGTCTGTAAGTGTGTGTGTGTCTGTAAGTGTGTGTGTGTGTGTGTGTAAGTGTGTGTGTGTGTGTGTGTGTGTGTGTGTGTGTGGCTGGAAGTGAGTGTGTGTGTCTGAAAGTAAGTGTGTCTGTCAGTAAGTGTGTGTCTGTCTTTCAGTGTTTGTGTGTGTGTGTGTGTGTGTGTGTATGTGTCTGCCTGTCAGTGAGTGTTTGTCTTTCAGGGTTTGTGTGTGTGTGTGTGTGTGTTATTGAGAGTGAGTGTCAGTGTGTCTGTCAGCAGGCCAGCCTTTGAGGTGTGCAAGCTGTGGGGTCACAAAGGGTGCCATGACAACAGAGGCGCCCGGTGGCCAACACAGCTCACAAGTTTAGGACACCAGCACATTGAAGGGACACTCCAGGCACCCAGACCCATTCTGCCCATTGGAGTGGTCTGGGTGCCAACTCCCACTACCCTTAACCCTGCAACTGTAAATATTGCAGTTTTCATGAACTGCAATAAGTACATTGCAGGGTTAACTCCTCCTCTAGTGGCTGTCTACTAGAGGAGGAGTTCTATGTCCTGGTTTATAGCACATGTCCTATGTGTGCTATAGCGTCGCTGGACGTCCTCACGCTATGTGAGGACCTCCAGCGTCGCTAAAATCCCCATAGGAAAGCAATGAAAGTATTTTCAATGCTTTCATATGGAAAGGTCTCCCCCGCCGGGGGCCGCTCATGCGCAACCGGTCTCCCCTGCCGGATGACGTCACAGGGGGAGGAGCGTGGGCGGACCCTAAACCAGCGCAGAGGGACATCGGCGCTGGTCTCAGGTATGTCACTGAAGGGGTTCTAACCCCTTCAGCAACATGGGATGGGGGTGGGAGGGAGAGGGGACCTGCAGTGCCAGGAAGCCGATTTGTTTTAATTTGTTTTTAATTTAAATGATTCCCTTGTGGCCCACTGGTGCACACCAGCAGTAGGTGCCTTAGATCATATCCTCTCCCTCATAGTTCCGGTGCTCAGTTAGTAAGTCAGAGCACAGGCTCAGAGATTCTCAGCCTGCGCTCTAACAACATTGAAAGTCGGAGCCGCAAAGGAGTGGGTATGGAAAAGAGCTACTGATTAGCATAACATCAATATCCGTTATAAAACCAGGAAAAGGTGGGCATGGATGGTGAGCTGATTCAGGAATGCAATGGGCCACTTGACTGGATTTGCCCCCCAGGCCTGAGGCTGCCAGCCCTCCCCTGGGAGCAAAGCTCCCAGCCTTCACCGGCACAGGTCACAATTGCATAATTCTCTACTACAAAATAAGCAAGAATATATGTTTCAGACCAGACCACTAGGACCACAAAGACACCGTGTCACATGCCAGGAATTAGTATCTGCCTTGTTGAGTGTCAGTAACATTTGGTATATAGATCCTTGTTACCTCTGAACACCATTCGTTGTCCCCCTTTCCCTTCCTTGTCTGGAAATGTTATGAACCCAATGACTGACTATAATAAGGGCCCCCCAGATATTATTATTATTTATAAAGCGCCAACAAATTCCACAGCGCTGTGCATCGGGTGGACTAACAGACACTTATTTGTAACCAGACAAGTTTGACGCACAGGAACAGAGGGGTTGAGGGCCCTGCTCAATGAGCTTACATGCTAGAGGGAGTGGGGTATAGTGACACAAAAGGTAAGGTACAATCATGAAAAAGGGGGATATATAGAATCTAACACTGTAAAACTATGAAACTGGTTTTCTGAGACTGCATAAAAACCTACATCCAATAGAAGACTCCACGGAGATTCCAGAAAAAAGACAGCATTGTTCCAAAATTAAGAAAATTACTTTATCGTATCAAAGAATACAAACCTGGAGTCTGTACTCAGCGTGACAGACTCCGCCACCTTACACCACCATCGCCACCTATCATCCAAGTGGAATTCACTAAATGGTGATATGTAGTGATGTACCGAACGGTTCGCTGGCGACTAGTTCCAGGCGAACATAGCATGTTTGAGTTCGCCACTGCGGGCGAACACATGCAATGTTCGGTCCACCCCCTATTCTTTATCATTGAGTAAACTTTGACCCTGTACCTCACAGTCAGCAAACACATTCCAGCCAATCAGCAGCACACCCTCCCTAGCAGACCCTCCCACCTACTGGACAGCATCCATTTTAGATTCATTCGGAAGCTGCAACCATTTTATTTATTTTTTTCAATTCATTTTTTTTAGTGCATATAAATGTTACAAGTAGATACTCCCCCCAGACACTCTGTATTACTGCAGATACTCCCCCCAGACACTCTGTATTACTGCAGATACTCCCCCCAGACACTCTGTATTACTGCAGATACTCCCCCCAGACACTCTGTATTACTGCAGATACTCCCCCCAGACACTCTGTATTACTGCAGATACTCCCCCCCAGGCACTCTGTATTACTGCAGATACTCCCCCCCAGGCACTCTGTATTACTGCAGATACTCCCCCCCAGGCACTCTGTATTACTGCAGATACTCCCCCCCAGGCACTCTGTATTACTGCAGATACTCCCCCCCAGGCACTCTGTATTACTGCAGATACTCCCCCCCAGGCACCCTGTGTTACCGCAGATACTCCCCCCAGACGCCCTGTGTTACCGCAGATACTCCCCCCAGACGCCCTGTGTTACTGCAGATACTCCCCCCAGACGCCCTGTGTTACTGCAGATACTCCCTCCAAACGCCCTGTGTTACTGCAGATACTCCCTCCAGACGCCCTGTGTTACTGCAGATACTCCCTCCAGACGCCCTTTGTTACTGCAGATACTCCCTCCAGACACTCTGTATTACTGCATATACTCCCTCCAGACACCCTGTATTACTGCATATACTCCCTCCAGACACCCTGTGTTACTGCAGATACTCCCTCCAGACACCCTGTGTTACTGCAGATACTCCCTCCAGACACCCTGTGTTACTGCAGATACTCCCTCCAGACACCCTGTGTTACTGCAGATACTCCCTCCAGACACCCTGTGTTACTGCAGATACTCCCTCCAGACACCCTGTGTTACTGCAGATACTCCCTCCAGACACCCTGTGTTACTGCAGATACTCCCTCCAGACACCCTGTGTTACTGCAGATACTCCCTCCAGACACTCTGTACTACTGCAGATACTCCCTCCAGACACTCTGTACTACTGCAGATACTCCCTCCAGACACTCTGTATTACTGCAGATACTCCCTCCAGACACTCTGTATTACTGCAGATACTTTGTATTACTGCAGATACTCCGCCCCAGACACTGACACAGAGCAGAATAGGGACTGTTCCCCCTACATAGGGTCACTTGCCAGATATGGATTGACACCTGTCCTCAGGGACCCTGATACACACTGGGGGGGGGGGCACCTACTGTCCTCGCCCCCGCGCGGTGGGTGGGGGCCATAGATCACAATGGGGGGGGGACCTACTGTCCTCCCCCCGCCCCCGCCCCCACCCCTGCGCGGTGGGTGGGGGCCATAAAAATAATGAGGGGGGGGACCTACTGTCCTCCCCCCGGCCCCCACCCCTGCACGGTGGGTGTGGGCCCTAAAAAAGAAATAAGGGGGGGACCTACTGTCCCCCCTCAGCCCCCACCCTTGAGTGGTGGGTGGGGGCCCTAAATAAAAATCCCCCCCCCCAATCAAAGGTGACTAGGGGTCCCCAAGCCCCTAGTCACCCACCCCCCACCCCAAAAGAAGTTACCCCCTACCTACCCCCCTCACCCTAAAAAATAGTGAGGGGTGAATAAAATAACTAACCTGTAAAGAAATATTCAACGTCTTCTTTTTTCTAAAATCTTTTTTCAGCCCCAAAAAAGGCCAAATAAAAAGCCAAAAGAACCGACGCAATTTCTAAAAAAAAAAAAAAAAACGAGCTAAAAAAAAAAAAATCCATCATCACCCATGGACGGCTCCGCGCAGACTGAGCTCTGCAGGGCGGGGAAGGCTTATAAAGCCTTGCCACGCCCTGCAATTAGGCTAAGAACACTCTGATTGGCTGGTTTAAGCACTTTGTCATTTTACACAGCGTTTTTTTTTTTTATTGCGTCGGTTCTTATGGCTTTTTATTTGGCCTTTTTGGGGGCTGAAAAAAGAAGATTTTATACGAGACACGTACCCACGCTTCCTCAAAGTGTGGGAACCCTGGGTGGAATACATTGACTCACAAAGAACAATATAATCCCCACTTCCCTTCCCTCCCCCCTGGCAGCAGAGTCCACTCCTTCCCTAGAAGGGCGCATCTCCCGCCGCCCATACACAGGCCTTCCTCACCACCACCTGCTCGAGAACGCGCCCATATCTCTAGCTGTGGGCCCCCTACAGCAAGAACCCAGCCCGCAAACCCACTTACCCAACAGCGTGTGGAGTAAGGGTGCTTAACATCTCAGCAAACTGAACAGCCCAGGAGGGTCTCTCCCCCCCCCCCCATTTCATTTCCTGCGACTCCTTCAAACCTGCTTTCTCTACTTAACACTGACCAACAGATGTGTAATGAGCACATGTATAACATTGTTTGAATTTCTAAATGTCAAAGATGTCGGATGATGAGAGCAATGGTCGGCATCCATACAAACCGACAGAGATGTCACCCACACTATAGTCTGCATTGGCTTCTGCGTAAGCCCTGAAACTCTGACTTGTAACAGCAAAAATGTATACGCAAAGGACGGTTTCTGCGCAAACCGGTAAAAATGTACAAGACGTGTTTTCTCATTGTCTGCCAAACCTTAAATAGAGAATTTAAAAAAAAAAGAAAAAAAAAAAAGAAGATTTTAGAAAAAAGAAGACGTCAAATGGTAAGTTGAATTTTTCTTTACAGGTTAGTTATTTTATTCCCCCTTCACTATTTTTTAGGGTGAGGGGGGTAGGTAGGGGGTAACTTTTTTGGGGGAGGGGAGGTGGGTGACTAGGGGCTTGGGGACCCCTAGTCACCTTTGATTGGGGGGGGGGATTTTTATTTAGGGCCCCCACTCACCGCTCAGGGGTGGGGGCAGGGGGAGGACAGTAGGTCCTCCCCCCATTGTGATTTATGGCCCCCACCCACCGCGCAGGGGTGGGGGCCGGGGCAGGACAGTAGGCCCCTCCCCATTGTGATTTATGGCCCCCACCCACCGCGCAGGGGTGGGGGCCGGGGGGAGGACAGTAGGTCCCCCCCCCCCTTATCCTTATTTACTGAATATTCCCCTGTATCACAATGTTTGGCATTTAGTGAATATTCCCTATTCTGCTCTGTGTCAGTGTGTATCAGGGTCTCTGAGGACAAGTGTCAATCAGTATCTGCCAAGTGACCCTATGAAGGAGGAACAGTCCCTATTCTGCTCTGTGTCAGTGTGTATCAGGGTCCCTGAGGACAGGTGTCAATCCATATCTGCCAAGTGACCCTATGTAGGGGGAACAGTCCCTATTCTGCTCTGTGTCAGTGTGTATCAGGGTCTCTGAGGACAGGTGTCAATCCATATCTGCCAAGTGACCCTATGTAGGGGGAACAGTCCCTATTCTGCTCTGTGTCAGTGTGTATCAGGGTCTCTGAGGACAGGTGTCAATCCATATGTCAAGGTGTCAATATGTCATATGTCACGTGTCAATCCATATCCATTGTGATTTAGGAATCACACAATCCATTACTCAATTTACTTTAACAAAGGGTACTAACCACGGTATTAGGAAGCATTACTCTGCTTTCCCTTTCTCCCTCTATTATACACCTATGCTCACTAGGATTTGTAGGTATCACTTTATTATAGTTGTCTAAGCTTTTCCTATGCCAGTTTTAGATCTTCTTGGGATATTTTTTCTTTTTTCAGTTTATTAGCATACCTGGGTACAAGCCCTTGGTGGGGCTGGCACCACCACCTGACCACATTTCCTCGTTTCTTCTGCTCATATCGCTTTTTTCATCTTTGAAGGGGTTTGGCGAAACAAGGAAATAGTCCTCTACTCATAACAGGGATTAAACTGATAAGAATAGTACTACTTAACACACCTTATAGCAACGCAGAGAGAGGAGTCTGAAGAAGAGGAGTCAGAGGAGGAAGGTGGCTTTGAGGAGGTGGAAGACCAAACACAGCAGGCGTCCCAAGGGGCTTGTTGTCACCTTTCGGGGACCCTTGGTGTTGTACGTGGCTGGGTAGAGGAAGAGACCTTCAATGACATCAGTGAGGACAAGGAACGGGACATGGCTAGCTTGGTATCCAACCTTGTGCAAATGGGGAGTTTGCAGTTGTGCAAATGGACTGTTTGCGGTTGTTTGCGGTGCGTTAAACGGGGAGTTTGGTCTGTCACTGTGAAGCGGGCGTAACCCTTACACTACCTGATTGAAACAACATCACACAGTAGGTCCCCCCCCTCATTATTCTGTGCCAGTGTGTATCAGGGTCTCTGAGGACAGGTGTCAATCCATATCTGCCAAGTGACCCTATGTAGGGGGAACAGTCCCTATTCTGCTCTGTGCCAGTGTGTATCAGGGTCTCTGAGGACAGGTGTCAATCCATATCCATTGTGATTTAGGAATGTTAGGTGATTTATGCCCTTTATGGATTAAAACCAGACTCTGCATCAACTGTGTAATTTTCCATGGGAGTTTTGCCATGGATCCCCCTCCGGCATGCCACAGTCCGGGTGTTAGTCCCCTTGAAACAACTTTTCCATCACTATTGTGGCCAGAAAGAGTCACTGTGGGTTTTAAAATTCGCCTGCCCATTGAAGTCTATTTTATGTTCGCGACATCACTAGTGATATGCCTCTCTGAGTGCTGATGTATGTGCTCTCCAGTATATTAACTAAAGTGAGCATTCAAAGTGAATTTCAAATTTAAGGCCAGAATAGCAAAACTGAAAGCATATCCGACTATTTGCCTATTTTGACTCTAAATTTTAATTCACTTAGACATCTGTCCATTGACCAGAAGACTGTCAGTACCCATAATACCTGCTTTTATTATCTTACAGCGGCGAGAATCAGAGATATTAGATAATGATAAATAAATGATATCCAATATAACGGAACAGATAATTCAGCTCTATTTTGAACTTGTCATGCCTAGCAGTTGATACATGTCTACTCATTTTGTAATAAGCTTCTTGGAGAAGCAGACACATGTAAGCCATTCAGAAACACTGCAGTGTGTATAGGAGGATAGATATTAGAGTCAGAGTGAGTTACCAACGCTTCACATTGATTTTCATGGAAAGCAAAGTCTTAACTAAGAACCTAAAGACCTGTAAAAATGATTTATGGAGCACAGTTCTGACCCTCTCCATCAATTTAACTAGCTAAGGCTGGGGTGGATGGGTTCATATCCTTTGTATGCGTGTCACCAGCTGTAAACTGTGTGCCAAGCAGTGGATCAGAAAGAGATACTGTTAAAGGGAAATCTCATATATAAATCCTGGTAAGGGAGGGAGAGTAGTTAAAAGCTTTACTGCAGAGTATCAGTCATCAACCATTCATCATTCATCATGTAATGTTATTAAATCCTAAACTTCCAAACTGGTTTTTGGACCCAGGCACACTTCAATTAGATATATAAAGCAAACCTACACCACTAAATTCAAAGTAAGGTACAAACACAAATGACTTATCTGATAATTGTAATCAGCTTTCCATAAATCACCTCCCACGTGGTGATCTTAAAGTAAAGATATATAAAAACAATTTTACGTTCATCAGCTTCTAACTCTGCAGCTATATTAATCAGATGTGCAACATGTATACAAGACATATATACTAAATATACTAGATCCCTCTTGAGTATTTAAGTGGTCTTGTGCAGAATTGACAAAATGTGGGTTAAAGACTTTGGACTTAAACTGTTCATTAATGGTTTTACCCCTAAAGAGAAGCCAGAACCCAGGACAGTCTGGACATCATAACAGTTGTTGAATGACGTTGTTATGGTGCACAGAGTCCTAAGTTCTGGCTTACCTTTAGGGGTTAAACCATTAATAAAAAGTTTAACCCCAAAGTCTTCAGTCTGGAGCCGGTTAGCTCTGTCTTTTTCACTTCTGTTTAAGTCAGAAACTTCAATCGGGAAGCCATTAGACTGGGCGTTCTCAGCCTATAAGTAGCCCCCATTCACTAAATGTACTGAAAAAGATAAAAATAAAATTCACTCTATATTGCGAATGGAGATGTTCTGATAGGCTGAGAGTTTCAGCTGACTCTCTCGGCCTATCAGCTGCGCCCAGTCCGAGGCTTGCTAGTTGAAGCCCTGGACTCAAAGTGGAGGGGCAGAAGTGGATCGGCAGAGTTGATGGGCGCTGGACTGAAGACTTTGGTGTTAAGCTGTTCCTTAATGATTTGATTCGTGAATGCAAGTCGGTGCCCAGGATCTGCTCGCACCATAACAACTTAATCCTGATGAAGTTGTTATTTTGCCCAGAGTGTTCCTTTAACCCCTTAAGGACCAAACTTCTGGAATAAAAGGGAAGCATGACATGTCACACATGTCATGTGTCCTTAAGGGGTTAAAATAGCCAACTTGGAAATAATTCGAGCTTTACCATTTTGCTATCATGAGCAAAGGCAATCAATTCATTATGAGCTGAGGGAGTCTCACTATTATTAATAAAGCATAGCCATTATCAGCAGGAGGCAAATAATACATTTTGGTCACACCATACTTGCAGATGGTCACTAAATTCATTATGTAGTGAATATCTATGATTTTCTTCTTATTGGTATTATTGTTTCCTGGCTGTCCTGTGCCACACAGTGTGTGCACATCTAATAGAAAACTTCCAATTAGAGGTTCTGGATCATCTCTGCTCCCCTTTACCAGCACCCCTGCCTTCCCCCTCCCCCATCCCACCCCAGGAAGCATCTGGTTCATTTCACTCTAAACCTCCTTTAGAGATACTTGCAAGCTGGTAATGTTCAGCTGATGCTGGGAAGTAATGAATGTTTATTTGTGTTTAAATGTTCAGATTATTCACAGGGGCCTCTCAACATTAGCAAAGTCTCAGCTGGTGTTACCTATTCATACATTTAACGACTGACGTCATCAGCCTTTGAATCACTACATGCAGAAGTATTGAGGCAGAAACTTTGAGGATTCCAAAATCTTCATATTTTATATTCCCATTGTTATTAGAATATTAACCAAAGACTGTTTGGATTGTAGGATTCACACAGCTAACATTCTTATGCTTGATACACTAAAGAACACCCATTACTTCTATCAACCTATTGTTGTATAAGTTTTCCAAATGATTTAATGTGTTTGGATAAACTTTTTAATGATTGAATATTGTGAAAAATATTTTAGTTTTGTAATATTTAGATATTTGTTACATTGATTTATTTTGTTATATATGGAAGACTGGGCCTGTAGTTGTGGGAGGGGCTTGATTTCCCTACTTAAGGGTCACAAGACCTTCCCTCATTACCATCATTGGTCTGCCGATTTGCATGCCTGGACTTCCGGCACTAGCAGATCGCCATTTTGCTTACCTTTCCTCGTGGATACCTTACCTACTCTTGGAGTGTCTGCCTGTTCCTGGTTCGAGTGTTTTCAGCTGTCCAAGGCCTCCAGAATACTTCCCCCTCTCCTCTGGTCTCTACCGCCAACTATCCCACAGCTGCTGTAACTGTGAGTTAGTTGACCTTTGCGACCCTGTCGCGGGCGCACAGCGTCATCATAAGCCAACTCTTTTCTTACACTTACCTCTATTTCGTGTGCCTTTCGTTAACTTCCATACGAACGTATGATTCAGTAGTTTGTTTAATTATTCCACTGCTTGTTGGTTCATATGAATTGGCTTTCGGGAGTTTGTGCTCTCCCGCATGCATGTTACTTACGATTTGTACAACATGCCTGTTATAGTATTCGGTTAAACACGTAGCGTACAGTTGTCATGCGGTTCTTTGCTCCTCTTTGGGGCTGTTTGTATAATTACAACCGAATACCCTATTATAGTGATCGGTATTTCCCGGGTCTAGGTGAACCTTCACATAAATTGTATGTATATGCTTAATGGGGCTGCAGACTATAGGAGAGTACTGCTCGTTTAAAAAAAATTCTGTTCTGTTCAAATACTTTTCTGTTTAAATTTCATCGAGCAGCGCATTGTTGCTGATTTTGTTCTACCTATTAGATATGTTGTAACAAAAATGTATTTTATAGGTTGCCTTTCTTTTGGCTGTGCCTCTGAGGGTTTTTCAAGTCTCATAGGTTCTGCTTGACTTAGTTTCAATTGTCCCACTCGCCTTAGGTGGATCTTTTTTTACTTCTGTCATTTAGTAGTTAGTTTTGCCTTCTTGGAGGTTTTGATGTTGGTTGTATTATATTACAGATTGAAGTCGCTTTGCTATTAAGCTATCATCTCTTCTTTTTCGATTTCTATGGTTTCACATCTGTTAGTGGTTTTTAGATTTGTCTTGGGAACCACGATCTGACCCTCACTGCCTAGATAACCTAATAAGTTTCTTTGTATGTTATCAGGTACTAGGCTCTACTGATTCTACTACCACTTACACTTTGCTGGTCCAATTAAGGCCTAGTCTATTGGTTGGTAAGTATCCCATGTTATTTAGTTTTTTTGCTATTCAACAGTCACATTGCAGGTACTACCGACACCCCTCCACATTTTTGGTGGCCACAAATCCCCTTGGGCCAACACATAGCTAGAGCCTCTCATGCCACTTGGCAATTAGTAGTGCTCCCCTCTCTATTGTTAGATGATGTTTTAGCCACTTGGCATTAGGTAGTTAGCTAGTAAGATATTATCACCTTGTTTACTCATGACATTTTGTCCTATCCTAGCATGTCTGAACTGCCTGAAGGTATTGAGGATTTGTCAATTCCCAGTACTCCATCTCACGGAGGGGACAACGCCAGCCCGTCTTCCCTCAGGTCTTGGACCATACCTAGGATCATGGCCGAATTAAGGCGTAGGAACATTCCCTAACCTGCCACTGACAGGAAGACTGAACTATAGATTGCTCAACACCAACACGGAAAACACTGGGGCTTACGAGGGCCCCAGTAGTGCCCAGTCATCTGACGGATTATCGATAGGCTGGACCATTTGGATGCTAGTGATAAGCCAGTGGCACCATGTGGATTAGTAACTCCAGAACCTACTGGTCTCTCCCGCACTCTAACTGGTAAATTCATTGGTCCACTACAGAACCCAAAAATTATCAACCCAGCACACACAGTGTCAGCTAATATTAAGAAGGATATCTTGCACTGCAAGGATGGCAATCTAGTTTTGCTGCTGATTGCCTCCCAAGATTCTTGAGAACAAGACGTATTCCTATGGCGACATCTTTGTTATACTGAAGGCTAGGGACCCCAGGTTGAATAGGAAGTTGTCAAGTCCTGAGTTCGTCCTGGCCTTCAGTATTTATAGGGATGTGGTGTGCTCAGTATATCCCGAGCACAGAGAGGAAATCGATCTGTATTTCCACAAGCTGGTGGACCCGGGGCATAAGGATGGAGGTGCATCATTTTATGATTACCATAGATCGTTCTCCGCGTCTGCAGGTCTGGCTCAGTTCAATTTTCAGATGGACTGGAGCCAGTTTGACACAGAACTATTTTGCAGGCACTTTGCAGGCCTCAGGTCCCCAGCTTGTGGTATTTGCTCTTCATCCTCACATGCCATGAATAGTGATGTCGCGAACATACAATTTTCGGTTCGCGAACGGTGAACGCGAACTTCCGCAAATGTTCGCGAACCGGGCGAACCGCCATAGACTTCAATGGGCAGGCGAATTTTAAAACCCACAGGGACTCTTTCTGGCCACAATAGTGATGGAAAAGTTGTTTCAAGGGGACTAACACCCGGACTGTGGCATGCCGGAGGGGGATCCATGGCAAAACTCCCATGGAAAATTACACAGTTGATGCAGAGTCTGGTTTTAATCCATAAAGGGCATAAATCACCTAACATTCCTAAATCACAATGGATATGGATTGACACCTGTCCTCAGAGACCCTGATACACACTGGCACAGAGCAGAATAGGGACTGTTCCCCCTACATAGGGTCACTTGGCAGATATGGATTGACACCTGTCCTCAGAGACCCTGATACACACTGACACAGAATAATGAGGGGGGGACCTACTGTGTGATGTTGTTTCAATCAGGTAGTGTAAGGGTTACGCCCGCTTCACAGTGACAGACCAAACTCCCCGTTTAACGCACCGCAAACAACCGCAAACAGTCCATTTGCACAACTGCAAACTCCCCATTTGCACAAGGTTGGATACCAAGCTAGCCATGTCCCGTTCCTTGTCCTCACTGATGTCATTGAAGGTCTCTTCCTCTACCCAGCCACGTACAACACCAAGGGTCCCCGAAAGGTGACAACAAGCCCCTTGGGACGCCTGCTGTGTTTGGTCTTCCACCTCCTCAAAGCCACCTTCCTCCTCTGACTCCTCTTCTTCAGACTCCTCTCTCTGCGTTGCTATAAGGTGTGTTAAGTAGTACTATTCTTATCAGTTTAATCCCTGTTATGAGTAGAGGACTATTTCCTTGTTTCGCCAAACCCCTTCAAAGATGAAAAAAGCGATATGAGCAGAAGAAACGAGGAAATGTGGTCAGGTGGTGGTGCCAGCCCCACCAAGGGCTTGTACCCAGGTATGCTAATAAACTGAAAAAAGAAAAAATATCCCAAGAAGATCTAAAACTGGCATAGGAAAAGCTTAGACAACTATAATAAAGTGATACCTACAAATCCTAGTGAGCATAGGTGTATAATAGAGGGAGAAAGGGAAAGCAGAGTAATGCTTCCTAATACCGTGGTTAGTACCCTTTGTTAAAGTAAATTGAGTAATGGACAAAAGTCTTTATTGTATCATTTATAAATAACATAGGGATACTATGCTCATTCCCCTATAGTGGCTAATTGTATAATAATGGTAATACTATTACCTATTATATAATATTGCCAGGGGCAAGGAAATTCCCTCTAAATAGATGGGTATAGGCAGAGAGTATGGAGACCGGAGTGATGATGTCATAAAAAGTGTCAATAAGGTGAAATAAAGTTAAATGTATCACAGACACACAGCCACCCTTTCCAGTTTCCAGAAATGCTTGATAGGTAGAAGGGCTATAAAGACTCAGAGGTCTAAGAAGAATCCTCTAAACTAGCCCTAATCTCCTTAAACACCTTCAAGGGTGTTCTAAGCTAAAGCTCAATCTAAACGTTTAGATGACTGCCTGATTTCCCATCACAGATGCTGGCTAGGAATAACACTGTGCAAGACAAAGAGTGGGTCTAAGTGCCCATAGTGCAGTAAAGTGTCCCTAGTGAAGTGAAAAAGAGAATAACGAGCTGGCGCCCTATCAGGGGACGTGTATATGGCATCGATTTTAGGAACCGGGAGATGGAAAAAGATGCTTGGTCGGTCCTCCTACTTCAAATTTGGGGCACTGTGCGTGCAATCTAATGTGCCACCAGATAGGAGTAGTGTGTTAAGTAGTACTATTCCTATCAGTTTATTCCCTGTTATGTGCCTTTTTTTTGGTTTGGTTTTTGAAGCCACAGTGCAGCACCAGAGGCCCGAAAAATTAGGCATGTACACATGCCTGAAAAATTAGGTATTCTTGCAGCCGCTGCTGTAGCAGCGGCCAGAAAAATTGATGTTTGCTTCCCAGGCAGAAAGTGCCCTAAAACATTGCGGCTTGAACCCTAGTTAGTGGCGGATAAGTCACGCAAGTCAACCGGCATTCAGAGCTATAATACAGCAGCGTGTGGACCATTTTTAGCCCAAGGCAGCTCATCTACGGCCTGATCAAGCACTCTTCGCAGGGCACGCTCCAGGAAGAAAACAAATGGTATGATGTCGCTGATGGTGCCTTTGGTGCGACTGACTAGGTTTGTCACCTCCTCAAAAGGACACATGAGCCTACAGGCATTGCGCATGAGCGTCCAGTAACGTGGCAAAAAAATTCCCAGCTCCCCAGAGGCTGTCCTAGCACCCGGGTCATACAAATATTCATTAACGGCTTTTTCTTGTTGGAGCAGGCGGTCGAACATTAGGAGTGTTGAATTCCAACGTGTCAGGCTGTCGCAAATCAAGCACCTCACTGGCATGTTGTTTCGCCGCTGGATATCTGCAAAGTGCGCCATGGCCGTGTAGGAACGCCTGAAATAGTCACACACCTTCCTGGCATGCTTCAGGACGTCCTGTAAGCCTGTGTACTTATGCACAAAGCGTTGTACGATCAGATTACACACATGTGCATGCACGGCACATGTGTCAACTTGCCCAACTTCAATGCCGCCAACAAATTTGTTCCGTTGTCACAAACCACTTTGCCGATCTCCAGTTGCTGCGGAGTCAGCCACTTTTCCACCTGTGCGTTCAGGGTGGACAGGAGTGCTTGTCCGGTGTGACTCTCTGCTTTCAAGCAAGTCAAACCCAAGACGGCGTGACACTGCCGTATCCGGGATGTGGAATAGTACCTGGGGAGCTGGGGGGGTGCCGTTGATGTGGAGCAAGACGCAGCAGCAGAAGAGGACTCAGCCGAGGAGGTTATGGAAGAGGATGGAGTAGGAGGAGTAGAGGAGGTGGCAGCAGGCCTGCCTGCAAGTCGTGGCGGTGTCACCAACTCCTCTGCAGAGCCACGTATTACATGCTTGGCAGCGGTCAGCAGGTTTACCCAATGCGCAGTGTAGGTGATATACCTGCCCTGACCATGCTTTGCAGACCAGGTATCAGTGGTCTGATGGACCCTTGCCCCAACACTGTGTGCCAGACATGCCATTACTTCCTTTTGCACAATCAAGTACAGGTTTGGGATTGCCTTTTGTGCAAAGAAATTTCGTCCGGGTACCTTGTATGGTAAAAGCTGGTGGGCTAATAGTTCAGACAAGCCAGCTGTCAGACGCCGGGTAAGGGGGTGACTTTCTGACATTGGCTTCTTACGTTCAAACATGTCCTTGACAGACACCTGACTGTGGGCAGATGAGCGGGAACTGCTCAAGGCGAGAGACGGAGTGGCAGATGTTTGAGAGGGGGCAAGGAGGACAGCAGTGGTTGATGTGGCTGAAGATGCTTAACCAGGAGGAGGATGGCGGCTTTGAGTTTGTGTGCTGCTTGTACTCATGTGTTGATCCCATAGGCGTTTGTGATGTGCGATCATTTGCCTACGCAAAGCAGTTGTACCTAGGTGGGTGTTGGACTTCCCACGACTCAGTTTCTTTTGGCACAGGTTGCAAATGGCATCGCTGTTGTCAGAGGCAGACACACAAAAAAAAAAATTCTACACTGCTGAGCTCTGCAATGACGGCATTCTGGTGGTGGACACAGCATGCGTTGATTGGCATGCTGTCGAGCTGACCCCGGGTGCCGATGCATGCCGTCTGACTGTGCCACTAGCTCCTTGCGACGACCTCCCCCAACTTCCAACTCGTCTCCTCCTCCTCTCTGTCTCCCCATCTGAACTTTCGCCCTGTTCTTCTTGCGGAGCGGGCACCCACGTGACTTCCATGGACGCATCGTCATCATCAACCGCTTCACTTGTATCTGACAACTCAGCAAAGGAAGCAGCAGCGGGTACAACATCATCATCATCACACCGTACGTCCATGTGTGTAATGCTGCCTGACTGAGACATATCCCTGTTATCTACATCCTCTGGCAATAATGGTTGCGCATCACTCATTTCTTCAAACGGATGTGTACCGTATATACTCGAGTATAAGCCGACCCGAATATAAGCCGAGGCCCCTAATTTTACCCCCCAAAACTGGGAAAACGTATTGACTCGAGTATAAGACTAGGGTGGGAAATGCAGCAGCTACTGGTAAATTTCTAAATAAAATTAGATCCTAAAAAAATTATATTAATTGTTTATTTACAGTGTGTGTATATAATGACTGCAGTGTGTGCTTGAGTGCAGTGTGTGCTTGAGTGCAGTGTGTATGAGTGCAGTGTGTATGAGTGCAGTGTGTATGAGTGCAGTGTGTATGAGTGCAGTGTGTATGAGTGCAGTGTGTATGAGTGCAGTGTGTATGAGTGCAGTGTGTATGAGTGCAGTGTGTATGAGTGCAGTGTGTATGAGTGCAGTGTGTATGAGTGCAGTGTGTATGAGTGCAGTGTGTATGAGTGCAGTGTGTATGAGTGCAGTGTGTATGAGTGCAGTGTGTATGAGTGCAGTGTGTATGAGTGCAGTGTGTATGACTGCAGTGTGTATGACTGCAGTGTGTATGACTGCAGTGTGTGTGTGTGTGTATGACTGCAGTGTGTGTGTGTGTGTATGACTGCAGTGTGTGTGTGTGTGTATGACTGCAGTGTGTGTGTGTGTGTGTATGAATGCAGTGTGTGTGTGTATGAGTGCAGAGTGTGATGCAGAGCCTTGGTGGGGGTGGGCATTTTTAATATTTTTTTATTATTTTCATTTTTTTTGTTATATTATTTATTTATTTTTATTATTTATATTATTATAAAAAAAAAAATTTGTCCCCCCCCTCCCTGCTTGATACATGGCGGGGGGGGCTCTCCTTCCCTGGCGGTCAAGTGGCATTGGCAGTTCATTGGGGGCGGGAGGGGGGCTGACAGATCACTTACCTCTCTTGCAGCTCCTGTCAGCTCCCTTCTCCTCCGCGTCGGTCCGTGCAGCTCTTCTGTCAGCTCACACTGTAAGTCTCGCGAGAGCCGCACTATGACCCCGCGGCTCTCGCGAGACTTACACTGGGAGCTGACAGAGGTGCTGAACGGACCGCCGCGGAGAAGGAGAGAGCTGACAGGAGCTGCAGGAGAGGTAAGTAACCGCACACAGCCCCCTGTCTGTATTATGGCAATGTAATTTGCCATAATACAGACAGTGACTCGAGTATAAGCCGAAAAATGTGCTGAAAAACTCGGCTTATACTAGAGTATATACGGTAAATAACTCCTCTGACAGATAAAGTGAAGCGGCTGAGGTGCTAGTGTTGGTGGTGGCGGCAGGCGGGTGAGTGGTATCTTGAGAGGTGCCCAAAGCTTAGCTGGAGGAGGATGGTGCGTCAAGGTTCTGAGTGGAAGCTGTAGAAGATTGGGTGTCTTGTGTTAGCCAGTCAACTATGTCCTCAGAACTTTTCAAGTTCAGGGTACGTGGCCTCTGAAAACTGGGCATTATTCTAGGGCAAAAGGGAATCACAGCACCACGACCACGACGGCCCCTGCGGGGTGGCCTGCCTCTGCCTGTCATTTTTTTTTTGAATAGTGGTACTATGCATGCAAGCTACTGTGAGACCAGATATGAGTGGCACTGTGCACTGGCAGAGGTTGGCAGAGTAGACGCTGTAGGCCTGACACACCCGCTTGAAGACAACTAACTGCTATTCAATCTATAACAGTGAAAAAAAATTTTTTGTTTTTAAATGCACGCTATTGTGACACCAGATATGAGTGGCACTGTGCACTGGCAGAGGTTGGCAGAGTACACGCTGTAGGCCTGACACACAGACGCTTGCAGACAACTAACTGCTATTCAATCTATTACAGTGAAAAAATGTTTTTGTTTTTAAATGCAAGCTATTGTGACACCAGATATGATTGGCTACAAAATTAATAAAAGGAATGGAACATATTAGCTATGAAGAAAGCTAATATTTTTAGTTTAGAAAAACGTCGCCTGAGAGGGGACATGATAACATTATACAAATATATTTGAGGTCAATACAAACCATTGTGTGGAAATCTATTCACAAACCGGACTTTACATAGGACACGAGGTCATGCGTTTAGACTAGAAGAAAGAAGATTTTGTCTAAGGCAAAGGAAAGGTTTTCTTTACTGTAAGAACAATAAGGATGTGGAATTCTCTGCCTGAAGAAGTGGTTTTATCAGAGTCCATACAGATGTTCAAACAGCTACTAGATGCATACTTGCAAAAACAGAATATTCAAGGATATAATCTTTCAATGTAGGGTAATAACTGCTTGATCCAAGGATAAATCTGACTGCCATTCTGGGGTCAAGAAGGAATTTTTTTCCTAGCTTGTTGCAAAATTGGAAGTGCTTCAAACTGGGTTTTTTTGCCTTCTTTTGGATCAACAGCAAAAAACATATGTGAGGAAGGCTGAACTTGATGGACGCAAGTCTCTTTTCAGCTATGTAACTATGTAACTATGAGTGGTGGCACTGGGCAAGTGGGCACAGTATCCACTGTGAGCCTGACACAGAAGCTGGCAGGCAGGCAACTGCAATTAGATTACACAGGGAAAAAAAGCAGACTGATGTTCTAGCCCTAAAAAGGGCTTTTTGGGGTGCTGTCCTTACAGCAGAGATCAGATGAGTCCTTCAGGACTGTAGTGGACACTGAATACACTAGCCTAGCTATCCATTTCCCTATCAAATCAGCAGCAGCTACACTTTCCCTCCTCTCACTAAGAATGCAGCTTCAGAATGAATCTAAAATGGATGCTGGGAGGGAGGTGGGAGGGTCTGGAAGGGAGGGTCTGCTGCTGATTGGCTGGAATGTGTCTGCTGATTGTGAGGCACAGGGTCAAAGTTTACTCAAGGATGACGAATAGGGGGCGGATCGAACCGCGCATATGTTCGCCGTCCGTGGCGAACGCGAACATGCTATGTTCGCAAGGAACTATTCGGGACATCTCTAGTGACTAATATTTTAGCTAACTAATTGTCAGTGTTTCAGTATTTGTACAGCCCAGAGCTAGCTATTAGGGTTGATGCTTCAGGTTATGGTTTCGGAGTTTAGGTTGAGAAATGTCATAGTCTTGAGTCTAGCTGTCATGGCAGTGTTTTTTAATGGTTTGACCAAAACTATTGTTATGTGATTAAGATGGTGTACTATTATGTTGTTTATAAATTCAGATCAATGGCCATTCTCTCAATAATAATATATAAAAAGCAATAAGAACAATATGCTGTTCAATTTCCTACTACAATAAACACCATTTTGTGGGCAGTTGCCTGGGGTCTTATGAGTATTTTGTTTTTTTTTTGTGCTTCAGTTAAGAGGAAAAAACAACATTTTAATAATTTGGATGCAAAGTTAAACAATATTATTGCTTTAAATGATCTGTCACTTCCAGTGGTCATTGCATATTTTGCAAAGATCTTGGAAGGTAATTTTTCTGCTCAGGGTCCGTGGAAGTTATGTATAGATACCAGAAGTTGTCCTACATGGCCGCCACCATCTTCTGCTACGGGACCATCTTCAGTGCCTGTTGCTTCATCTGTCAGGAGCAGTGCTTCATCTGCAGTTCCCTTGCTTAGAAGTTTATTTATAAAATTCGCCTGTCTTTCTTGGCCCATAGCCATTGTAGCCCTGGTTTTGGCCTGTCTCATACCCTCTCTGGAGTAGCACCAAGTGTCACATTTCTAGTCCAGTTTTACAGGTCTGGTGGTATCAGGTAAACTGACTACTTTTCCCCTCCCCCTGTACAGAGACAGAAAGTCTGGAGAATTTACAACCCCTATTGTCATCCTCCAGGGTGCTGTTTACATATGCCATGTTCTCTTTCATATTAGTTAGGTTAACCCCTTGGGGCCTTTTATAAGGTCAGAACAGTTTGAAGCATGTAAATGACCCTTCACTGGGAAACCAGATCTGTTAACTACCAGATTTGTATACATACATACCAAAATCTATTATTACTATATTACATCCAGAATATCATAACCGTATTATTATACAGAAATACATGTAAAATAGCGAGATAGAAAATAGTGATTTCTTACACCCTGTAACCTAGAATCAGGGCCGGCGCTTCCTATAAGGCGAACCAGGCAGCCGCCTAGGGCGCCATATAGGAGGGGGCGCCCTGCGCCCCCATCGCCGGCCCTTTAAATTCTACAGCCGCCTGAGCGCTCTATAAAGAGCGCTCAGGCGGGTGCCGCACTGCCTCACCTCCCCTTCCTTGTAGCGTGGCCGAGCTCCTCTCCGGTCCGCGGTCCTGGCCGGACTGACAGGAAGTGCACACTCAGTGTGCATTTCCTGTCAGTCCGGCCGGGTACAGAAACAGAAACTCCTGTACCACGGACAGGGGAGGTGAGGAGAAGATGGGGGGGGGGGGGGGGGAGAATATTACAGGGGGGGGGGGGATTACAGGGAGGGGGGAGAATATTGCAAGGAGCGAGGGGGGAGAATATTGCAGGGAGGTAGGGGGGATTACAGGGAGGGGGAGAGTATTGCAGGTGGAAGGGGGGAGAATATTGCAGGGAGGGGGGGGGAGATTATTGCAGGGAGAATATTGCAGGGAGGGAGGGGGAGAATATTGCAGGGAGGGAGGGGGGAGATTACAGGGAGGGAGGAAGAATATTGCAGGGAGGGGGGGAGAGAAGATTGCAGGCAGGGAGGGGGGAAGATTGCAGGGGGGGGGAGATTGCAGGGAGGGAGAGGGGGGAAGATTACAGGGAGGGAGAGGGGGAAGATTACAGGGAGGGAGGGGAGAAAATTACAGGGAGGGAGGGGAGAAAATTACAGGGAGGGAGGGGATAAAATTACAGGGAGGGAGGGAGGAGTGAAGAAAATTACAGGGAGGGGGGAGTGAAGAAAATTACAGGGAGGGAGGGAGGAGTGAAGAAAATTACAGGGAGGGAGGGGGGAGTGAAGAAAATTACAGGGAGGGAGGGGGGAGTGAAGAAAATTACAGGGAGGGAGGGGGGAGTGAAGAAAATTACAGGGAGGGAGGGGGGAGAAAATTACAGGGAGGGAGGGGGGAGTGAAGAAAATTACAGGGAGGGAGGGGGGAGAAAATTACAGGGAGGGAGGGGGGAGAAAATTACAGGGAGGGAGGGGGGGAGAAAATTACAGGGAGGGAGGGGGGGAAGAGTACAGGGAGGGAGGGGGGGGAAGAGTACAGGGAGGGAGGGGGGGGAAGAGTACAGGGAGGGAGGGGGGGGAAGAGTACAGGGAGGGAGGGGGGGAAGAGTACAGGGAGGGAGGGGGGGGAAGAGTACAGGGAGGGAGGGGGGGAAGAGTACAGGGAGGGAGGGGGGGGAAGAGTACAGGAGGGGGAGAAGATTACAGGGAGGGAGGGGGAGTGAAGAAAATTACAGGGAGGGAGGGGGGAGTGAAGAAAATTACAGGGAGGGAGGGGGAGTGGAGAAGAAGAGAAGATTACCGGGAGGGGGGGAGAAGAAGAGAAGATTACAGGGAGGGAAGGGGGGAGAAGAAAAGAAAATTACAGGGGGAGAGGGGAGAAGATTACAGGGAGGGGGGAGAAGAAGAGATTACAGGGACAGGGGGAGAAGAAGAGAAGATTACAGGGGGGAGAAGAAGAGAAGATTACAGGGACGGGGGGAAGAAGAGGAGAACACGGGGGGAGATGAGAACACAGGGAGGGGGGGTTGAGGAGAACGTGGGGGAGGGAGAGACCACTAAAGGAGGGAGGGGGTGGTGGAGAGACACCACTAGGAGAGGGGGGTGAGGAGAGACCACTAAGGGAGGGAGGGGGGAGAGGAGAGACCACTAATGGAAAGGGGAGGCAGAGGAGAGCAGATACCACTAAAGGGGAGACAAGAGATCACTAATGGAAAGTTGGGGAGAAAAGGAGACCACTAAGGGAGGTGGGGGGGGAGAGGAGAGACCAATAAGGGGCAGGGGAGATCTCTAAGGGATGGAAGGGAGAGCTCTATAGGACAGGGGGCAGGACAGGGAGCTCTCTCCCACTACACGCACACGCACACACACACACAATGCATCCCTTTACACACAGAAACACAACATGCTTCTCTTACACACAGAGAAACACACAATGCATCCATTACACACACACACACACACACACACACACAATGCAACCCTTACACATAAAGACAATGCATCCTTTGCACATATACACAGAAACACACAATGTATCCCTTACACACACTGCTTCTCTTACACAGACACAGAAACACAATGCATCTCTTACACACACTCAACGAACCCCTTAAAGACACACACACTGCATCCCTTACATACACAGAAACACACTTTGCATCCCTTATGCATACAAACACAGATTCACACAATGCATCCCTTACACACAGCAAGAAACACACAATACATCCCTTATACACAAACACACACTGCTTTCTATCCCTTACACAAAAACACACTGCTTCCACTACACACAAACACACTGCATCACCTACACAAACTGGTATCCCTATACACTACATTCCATAAGCACACACACATTAGATTCTCTACAGTAACACATAACACATCCTCTACACACTCTACTCCCTGTGAGCGAACTCATGAGTGGAACATGTAGGTGGACTTATGGGTGGGCCTTATGGGCATAATCACCATCGGGCCCTGGGGCCCAGACCTTGAGCTATGTAAGGGGCCCCAAAAAATTTATCTGCTTCCCGTTCTCCCAGAACATTGAATTTTGTGACCACAGTTACAAACAGCCTCCAGAGATCCTGTTCTACACCAGACCAGTGGAGCCAGACTGCAGCCAGAGCCCATCACCATCCTCATCTGATTGTAAGTAGGCAATCTAGTATATTATTAGTGATACTAATCTCTAATTTACCTCACATTAAAGGGACACTATAGTCCCCAGAACCATTGCAGCTTAATAAAGTGGTTCTGGTGTCTATAGTTTGTCCCTGCAGGCTTTTTAATGTAAACACACACTGTGTGCAGCACTGGCGTTAGTTCATATGGCAGATCATATGGATGGGGCATTGCGATGTCACTGGGGGGGGGGGGGGCGCAGGTGAGAGAGGTGGGGGGGGGGGCGGCAAATCTTTCTTTTGGCTAGGGCGGCAAAAATCCTTGCACCGGCCCTGCCTAGAATTAGTGTATGTATAGGTAGCAATCACCTTGGAATTTAGATTTAAATTGCTGAAAAAGGAGGTACCATTGGTAATCTTGAAAACTTACCCACTTTAGAATGAAAACTGTGACGTCTCTATTTAATTGCGTGGTTGTTAGCTGCATGCTGAAGTTGCATAACGCTGAAGTCGAGGTGCTGTGTTTGAGATACCCTGCTAAGAGTGTAAAATGGACAATAGTGGTTTTTGGGACGTCATCCATGATCATAGTGAAAGGTCTGTCATGAATAGAAATGGGACAGGTTATTGCTTAAGCTTCTCGATCAATCTGGGCATAATTGTTCTCAGCCTGCGTTAGAGTTCTGGAAGTAAAAGACACAGGATGTTCAGAACCATCAGGCATAATGCATGAAAGTAGTGCGCACATACCATATCGCAAAGCATCACAGGCTAATACCAAGGGCTTCTGATAGGGATACTATAATGTAAGGAATACAAATCTGTATTCCTTACACTATAGCTCCCTCTGCCCCCCTTTCCTCCCCTTACCCTGACCGGTGCTGCAAACACCTTGAATTACTCACCACCAGATTCAAGCACCGATCTCCCTTGGTGCTAGTGTTGTGCTCTGCCTTCACCTACGTCATCTGACCGGGGGGCTAATTTGCACGCACTGCAAACGCTGCAAAGGCATTAGGCTGTTCCCACTTCCTATAACCTCCGATCCAGTACCAACACTTTACTTAGTCTACCTCAATACAAAACGAAAGCAGCCCGATCCTCCTTCTCCTACAGAGCACCGCATTTGTGGAACGACCTCCCGCACAAATTAAAATCTTCCCTAAGCCTAAAGTCCTTTAAGAGATCCCTCTCTACATACCTCAAAACAGAATGCACCTGTCATGGTTGATTATATATTTTCTACCTGTTCTATATTAAATTTTGTATATTAATATTGTTTTTGTATTTTATTGTACCCTAACTGTAACAATGCAATGATTTGTGGACCCAGGACATACTTGAAAACGAGAGAAATCTCAATGTATCTTTCCTGGTAAAATATTTTATAAATAAATAAATCCTTACAGGAAATAATCGTTGCAAAGCTTTCCTATGGGCATTTAACAGATGCTGTATGCCCTCTTCTAGCAACATTTGCCAAAAGTCACCTAGCAAGCGGGAAGTGCCTTGAGTGGCTGTTTGACAGCTGCTAGAGGCAGTCATAGTCCTGCAATGTAATCATTGCAGTTTCTCTATAACTGCCATGATTTACATTGCAAGACTAAGGGGAAAGCTTTGATCCAGGATTTACTGAACAATGGTGGTCCTGCTTTAGGTATAATGTAGAGTTGTAGTAGTTTAGTTATACCATTAAATGTCAGGGTTGGATAATACACACCCAGTAGGTAATAATGTATTATATGTTGGCATGGTGACAGCTGTTGGAGGCTCTAGTCCAGTCTGTCTCAATCAACAGATGCTCCTGTATCTGTAGTGAGAGGTTTACCAACTACATAAACCTTTGCTTGCAGTTTTGGAATTGTCTTTTCAAGTCTGTAGATTTATAATTTGCACAATGGACTGTCTTCAGCAGAATATGTGTGTGGTTTATCCACTGTAGCATGAAAAGTTGAGCATGACTTTCTCAGGTTAACTTCTGCAAATGCTTTTTCTATGACCAATCTTTCCACAGCTGTAGCAGTTGCTATTCTCAAAATTTGTAATATGCTTTTGTCGTGACATCTCTAGCACACTGTCTGAGGCACTTGTTGTCAATTTGGATATAACTTTTTTAGGTACATATTGGTATGAAAAATATCCACATCTTCCATATCACAAGCATCCGTACATCTTTAGTACCAAGTTTCATCACTGCCGCTAGATCTATAGCACGCTCTAATGTCAAACTATCTTGTGCTGTAAAGTACAGCACAAACACACCTTGCAAGGCAGTTTTTGAATAATCTAAAAATATGCAGTTTCTTTAAACTTCATGACATATGTTCTGATGTTCTCATTTTGCAGTTTTTTGCGTGTGTAAAAGCTAAACCTTTCAACTATCACTAGTGGTTCAGCCAGGGGGTTAGCAGTAGGTTCATCTGGTGGATGTCTCTTAATGTGATGTAAGATGCCGGAATAGTTCAACCCAGGTGTCTCATTTTTCTGTGTCTGGTGCAAACACAGGCAACATACCGATGAGAGCCATTGTAAGGTCTGTTCACAGATCCTCTTCGCCAGCTGTTATGTTTCCTGTGTGGTCACAATTCTAACATTCAGTGCTATTTTATTACTTTGTGTCAGTAACTGTCCCCAAATTCACTGAGACTCTGAACATGAATTTCAGTCATCCTTTTCTCAGCCTCAAGAACTACACCTCATTAGCTGATTCCTCAGTGACTTACTAACTCAGTAAGTGGTTTTCAACTGTCAAACAGAGATGTAAAAAACAAATAAAGGTGCGCTGTGTCTTTAAAACTATAAAAATATAAAATGGTGTAACCTTATAATATATAAAGTGCACGTAAGCATATAAAGTGTCTTGTTTGCACTAATTTTTGTACAGTTTATAATATTATTAGGAGACTTTCTACTTGTTTTTTTTTTTGTGTACACAGAGACCGTCCTAGACATTTGAGGAGGTGTGTTCTGCTCTTTATAATGTTGCAGTCATCCCAAGTGGATATCAGGGGTGGAGGAGGGGGGGCATTAGGTCTCCCTTGGTTATTAAATTACTAGTCCCTTTCTTCCAGTCATAGGTAGGGGCAGGTGAAGGCACTAAGAATCCATCCATTGCTTTTATTTAATGGCTATCTCCCGCTATATCCCAGTCCCTACCAACTTTAAAGTTGACCTGATTGACATTTCCCTTTTGAGGTATAAAGATCTTAATGCTAATATACTATATTTGTCATACATATTAGCTCTTACTGATAGCTTTTAGTTTCATTTACAGAGAAATGGCCATAAACAAAGTCAATAATCTATTTATGCTCTTTATGTGCACTTCCACACCCCACATACAAATAAAAATCTACAGCCAAATTCTATGTTTAGAGATAGTTTATCTATGGTAAATGAATAATAATATTCCTTTAGCCTCTTCATTCATTAACCGAAGATAAACTTATCTCTAGTCATAAAACCCAGCCCCTAATAGCTGTGCTTCCACCGGAGAAAACAAAACAGTGATTTGTTGCCAATGGCTTTCTAATCGGAAAGATAGGGAGGGTGTGGCCCTCTTTAAAAGGGTGTTTGCAAGATACATGTATCTATTGGTTTATGCTGGGCATGATGTCTCATGTATGACATGTATGAAGGGTTAAGTACATGAAGATAAGTTGGCAGAACCGAGGCAGAAATTTTTGGAGGTAGAGTCACATTTTGAGGGGTAGCATAAAGTTCTTTTTTTTTGGAGAAAATAGAACAGTGATTTGTTACCAGCGGTGTTCTAACCAGAGAGTGGTCTGCCTCGGGTGACAGGTGGCAGGGGGCCACATCACCCCAGCCCCGGCCAGGGCCGCCACCAGAAATTTTGGGGCCTCTAACTCAGCTCAGGGTATGGGCCCCCGGGGCCAGCCTCCAAGCCCGTCCACAGGGATCGCCTCCAAATCCCGCCCACAGGAATACACACACACAGACACAAACACACACACTGATACAAAAGGACACAGATACACACACAGATACATACTAACAGACACACATACTGAAACAGACATACACGCATATAGGCATACATACTGAAACACACATATACAGACACACAGGCATACATAGTGACAGACAGACACATACTAACATACATATATACTGGCATACATACATACATACATTCATACAGACAGACATGCAGACTGACAGACATGCATACAGACATAGACATCCATACACACATACACTCATAATGGCATACAGGCATTCATACATGCATACAGACACGGACATCCATACATTCATAAAGACATACAGACACACATACATATACACACACACACACACATACTGACAGACATGCAGAGTGAGCTGGGAGGAAGTGGCAACTGCACCGGCGGTTTCGCCGCTACACGTGGGGCCTGGGCGGCCAGGCCCCCCAGGGCCACCAGGCCTGTGACAACCGTCATGGTTGTCACCCCCTGATGGCAGCCCTGGCAACAAACAGTAGAGAGATCCCAGCAGCAAACCACTGTACCCTAGAGATGAGGTTGCATTCCAGCGCCGTACAAAAAGGTAGGCTGGATGGACCTCACTATGAGTCTGCGTTTGTAAATGAATGTGTGTGTGTGTGTGTGAACATGTGTGTGTAAGAATGTGTGTATATGAGTCTGTGTGTATGTGAAGATGTGCGTGTTTATGAATGTGTGTTTGCAACAGTGTCGGCAAGAGCCACTAGTAAGGCTCTCCTGTCCATAGAGTGTAGATAATATAGTGGGAGTCATGCATGCAGAAGGAGGAAGGGTTTTCCTTGTCTGGACAGTAGCTTGGTCAATCATTACACACAGCCTAATCCACAAAACTGTTTAAACTGATAGCAGATATGGCACAATATGGCTTTTTTTTTTTTAAGCTTTATTGAGCCAATCAGCGGTGGAATTGCCACTGTGCAGCCAGTGCAGTTTCACTGGGGCATGCATGTTGAACGATCTCAGCGTGACCGGGCTCTTTTAATAATGGCATCTATCGCTGGAAGTATAGGTCAAAATAGCCAAATTGTAAAAATTATTATTAGCAGTTATGATAAATTCTCAGTAAATAATACTTTAAATTCTTAGTAAATAATACTGTTAGAGTTTTAAATAAAGACTTACCAGAATGCAATCAATTACATTATGAAAGTCTAAACTCCAATCGAAGAAAATACTGCTTTAACCCCTTCCCGACCTCGGACATACCAGGTACGTCCGACAAAAAATGGTCATTAACGACCTCGGATTTACCTGGTACGTCAGTTAGCAAATAGGCATTTACCTGATCGCTGGTGATCCCCCGCTGGCTATCATGATTTGGGGACTTGCCTGGCATCCCATGCAGTCCCCCTGGACCATGTTATCGCGGGGTCCTCGTGATCACATGGCCGGAATAGCCGGCTTGTGCAGTGCCGTAGTAGAATTAGTGCATGGAAAGTGTTAAAATACCACCATTTAAAATACCATAGGGTGTCTACTTTTCAAAAATATATGGTTTGATGGGGGTAAATTATATTAGCCGGCTTCTAAAATGTCCCAAATAGGACATGGGTGCATGATGACCAGCTGTGAAAATTCCAAGTTGGAAAACTGGAATGCGCACCCTCCAAATAAGATCTTTTAGCCCCCACAGAACCCGACACACCTATACATGGGTGGTATCACTGTACTGGGTGGTATCACTGTATAATATATATATTATAGAAACAGTTCTTTCTTCCAATATGAGGGACGCTTTATTTAGCAAGCAGGCCCCAATTGAGCCACAGCAAAACATGAAAACCAAAATAAACACCTACTCCACACTGGAGACTAACTAACATAGAGTACCCTTTCTATGCTACTGGGCAGCTAAGCTGGCCCCAGTAGTTTAACAAATAAAAATAAAAGCTTGCAAAATACCTTTTTGTTCCCACACAGTTTCAGCAGTCTTTTCGACTCACAGTCTCCGCCCCAGCTCTTCACAGGAGAGACTGATTTCCCTCTGCATAGGGTTTATGTAGCTCCCTAATTGATGTACTAGAGCAACCTGATTTTTAACCCCTCTAGTCAGGGAACACTGAAAGTGCCATTCTGGGGCTAATATAGCAGTGTTCACTCACATGCCACTATATATATATATATATATATATATATATATATATATATATATATATATATATATATATATATATATGTGTGTGTGTGTGTGTGTGTGTGGAGGGTTATTCAGGGATTCCAGACGGATATCAGTGTTACAATGTAACTTGCGTTAATTTTGAAAAAATAAAAATGGTTTGGAAATAGCAAAGTGCTACTTGTAAGTATTGCCCTATAACTTTCTAAAAAAAAAAGAACATGTTAACATTTCTAAACTCAGGACAAAATTTAGAAACTATTTAGCACGGGTGTTTTTTGGCGGTTGTAGATGCGTAACAGATTTTGGGGGTCAAAGTTAGGAAAAGTGTTTCTTTTATTTTTTCATCATATTTTATAATTATTTTTCATAGTCAATTATATGATATGATGAAAATAATAGTATCTTTAAAAATACAATTTAATGGTGAGAAAAACGGTATATAATATGTGTGGGTAAAGTAAATGAGTAAGAGGAAAATTACAGATAAACACAAACACCGCAGAAATTTAACAACAGTCCTGGTCCTTAACGGTAAGAAAATTGAAAAACGGTTTGGTCACTAAGGGGCTAAAGGCACACTATATGCACCCAAACGACTGCCTCTTTCACACTGTAATGTAAAACATTGCAGTTTCAGATAATCTATAATAATGTTTACATTGCGGGGTTAAGCCAACCTCTAGTAAATGTCTTTCAGACAGCCACTAGAGGCGCTTCCTGTAGTTTTGCAGAGTTTGAACATTTTTCTTGCACCAGGGCCCACTCTATATTAGTTCTGTCACTGTTCGTGTCTCATTTCATGTTTCACATTTCGTGGTTTGCAAGCACTTCATCAGAGACAATCAATGAGACTGGCACTATTTTTGAAGCACAATATTCCAAATTGATACCCCTTATAACATTTATGTTAGGTGCAAGAAAACTGTTCAGTTAAGTCACCACCTATTTTGTACTGCCCTAGACCAGCAACTATAAAACTAGGTTAGTAGTTGTCAAATGCAGAATTAAACTTACGTCAGACATGAGAATGCTGTCTCGTTGAGGTGCCTCTTTTTTGCACTGTATTTGTCCTGCAGCATCATTGCATGTAGATCAGCTGTAAAATGCAGAATTAAATTGATACACATCATAGTATAAGATCTATATTGCCGTTTCCAATGGTTGATGCTTTAGTTTTTATATACAGTTACATTGGCTGCCAGACTACTAGTGTGTCTGACTTATATCACTACAGCATAAGATATGTGAAGGCTATTACTATGCTGTGATATAGGGGAAAATATGCTATTTACAATGATAATATTGACTATTCTTTTTCTCATAAATTGTGAATTATGTGCATTAACCTTTCCTGAATATATTTTTGTATATATGTATAAATGTATGTGTGTGTGTGTGTGTTAATTACATCTCATTGTTTGTCTCTGATGAAGTGCCCAAGAAACACGAAACAAGGCATAGGCATCATCATAGTTATCCCTTCCCCCTGCTGTACAGTCTACGCCGATGAAGAAACAAAAGTATATTTAATGGGCCAATGTTCATGTTAATCTGTTTCTATTGGAACCATAAAAAGTAATGTTACCATAAACGCCCTTTTTATTTCTCAATAGTCTAATCCACATACTTTAAATTTCAATGGGTGCAATCGACTTCAGGACATCTCTATAACTCCGTTGAAACAAAGCAACAACATTACATTTATGTTCTTCATGTACATTTCCAAGTGAACTGTCACATGCTGATAAGACATCTTATCTTATACTTAATACGAAGAGGAGACTTTTAATATCTAACGGAGAAGACAGTAAATGCAATTTCTACAACAAGACTATAATATTAAATAGACTTGGGCAAAGTCGTTTTTGGACGAGTGCAAATTCGTGTGAATTTTATGCTATTGGGTTATTCGTGCAAAATATGAATGAATGAATTGCAATATGGACAAAATGACTAAGCAACAATTTGTCTATATTCTTCATTCTTTTTATATTGACACAATTACAAGGAGGGAGCTACAAGATCCCTCCTTTAAATTACATTATTTAAAAATAGAAGTGTCAGGGAGCACATGTGAAATAAACTCTGCACTTAGTTCAGGTGAGATATCTCCAGAACAAAGTATGAAATGAAACCTTCTGGGGGACAATATAGTAACCTCTGTATATTTACATGGGAGGTTTACAATCTCCCTCATGTCTACTAAACAATGAGCAGCCCCAAACTCCTTCAATAAAACATATCTGCCCTTCTTCACTTACCCTAACAATAATGAAATAATTGGGCCTACATTCAAAGCTTCTAATAAGGAACAAATTATACTTACCATCAGAAGTGTTTCTTCTTAAAGTTTCTTCAACCTAAAATAAAAACCAAATAAAAAACATTAAAGTCCTGTCGCAACTATTAATATACAAAAAGTCAGATTTGCAAAAAACATTTCTGGATGTTTTTTTATTTACACCAATGGGTCATGTTATGGAACTTTAACCAGCAGCGAGGACATACAAACTATTTATGAGAAAGTGAGTAGCACAAACTTTAAATTTTCTTGCCGGTTTTGCTCGGGTAGCGGCAATCACTATATTCAGCATCCCTGATTTTCTGCAGCAGTGGAATTCTACATACTGCTGGGCAGTACCTTCCATACACAGCTCAATAAAATTCCCTTTTTTGGTCTTCAATTTTTTCCTGGTGCTACTGGATTCCTGCTCAACATACATAGCCTTTGGTGGGAATATACCACCATTAGCTATCATCACCAGAGCAAGTTATCGCTCTGGAAATTGTAAGTAGAATACCTACTTTTACTCAATATTATTGTTACTTGATATACTGTACCATTGGATTTCTATTCTGTTTTTCCCATATATACGGCTGATGAGAATTGGACATCAAACAAAGCCATTATCCACATATCCTAAGACTGGGATTATACCGTCAAGGCGACATATAGCAGAGCTCTTAGTAGCTCTGTAAAGTGTGAGTTAGTCTTTTATCTGGTTTTATATACACATATGTGTTAAAATTATTTGTAAGACATATTGCACTATTATTTTGTTCTGTTTTTATCTCTTTTGAGGGTTATATACAACGTTACAATATTGGATTGCCTATATGTATGTATATACCATTATTTTTTATCCCATTTACTCTGAGCACCTTTTGGCGTGGTCTACCACATTGCTTTTTCTCTATTTTGGGGGTCACCACAAGCAGGTATTGGGAAGCCCTGCTGGTTTACTGCTGCCTTACATTTGGTTACTTTAGTGAGCGCCTGAATTCCTATTTTTCAATAAAATGTGTAAGTCATATAGGTCAGTGAAAAGAATAGGGATCACAGAGACCGGGCACCCTGACTGTGCCACTTTCATATTTTTATGTATACTGTCTGTTCACACATATTACTTCATACATGCAATACGTTCTGCTTTTATTTATGCATCTCCCCCATGGTGACCGATCACCCAGAACAAGCCAATAATGTTATTTTACTGCAACATTTAACAAGTCGTTGTGGAGCAATGTGAAATGTGTTTGCAGTTAGGCTGTCATTCATGGGCGCTATGCAAAACAACATGTTAATCTCTCTGTAAATGTGTTTCAGATAAACACAGGAAATAGGAAAAGGATGGATATTAAAACACACTTTTAAATCAGATACAAAAGGAAGGAAAGAATAAATGCACTTTTATTATTGTCATAATGATAATTATCCACGTTATCCGTAATTATATGGAGGTTTATTATGTTTAGCACAGCTACACTAAATTGGAACCTGTTGAAATTGTCAAGTGTGCTAGGATTTACAACCTACAGCAGGGATGTGTAAGTGTGGGTGTTTGCCATTTTCGGTTTTGGAACTGTTATGAATTGTCCATTCTGTAGAGCAAGGAAGGAAGCTCTGCCCAGCAGAATGTAAATTTCATAAACCTTTTGCACTAAAGCAATTAAGTAACCATGGCTAAGACCCCAAAATAAGAAATTCGGAAGTGTTATGAAAAAAGTAGTAGAGGCAATACTGTGTAAACATGGTTGTCCAGATGTAAAATGTATACATTTGGGAGAAAACTATGTGAAATGTTGTCTAACTTTAGCTGGAGGGGAAAAGGTCTCAATTACATTCCAGGCGATTATTACGTTTATTGGTAGGTTATTGGCTCCCGAGAAGCCTATTATTAATTTGAATCGATTTTAAAAAAAGGTTATGGCTGTCAATGAAACTTCCCCATACCCCCATGGTCCACCACCACAGTACTATACAGCCATTATTGTTAAACCCTGTCAATTATAGTTGAAACAGCAAATTGTGTACCCCCTTCTCTACCCGCAAATAGCATCCTAGTCCCATTACACATATCAACACATATTGACTCTAAATTGTTTAGACATCTATTTATTGAGGCCCTATACATTTTGCAATATTTTGAATGCCTGATTGGGACAATTCTCAAGGTGAAAGAGGATCGCCATTGTGACAGGGAGCAGAAAAATATCAATGGACTATTATCATAATCTCCTCCTTGTACATCTTTATGTATATGTGAACCAAGATTATTCCATGTAATTCAAATTTATTCGTGGTCATACCTGTTTCAAGTCATGGTCATTGTAGTTTGTTACTCATACATGTTTCTGTTTGTGTTTCCTTTCCCTTTTCCCTGTGTCATCACATACCTTATGGCAACTATTCTTTGTATTTCATAGCATTTATCATTTAATGACAACGCATTTCTCGTACAGTTCTCTTAAAACTATGAAAACTAAAATTTATAAATATAGATTTAAAAAAAAAAAAGAAAACAGTACTTCATTCTTTGCACTTTTGGTCCTATAACTTCCGGAACTGGTGGCATGCGTAATTTCCATCCTTGCTAGATAAAGTGAACATTTGGAAGTTGTCAAAGAAGAAAACACTTATACTTGAAATATATTTAATTTACACACTTCTAACTCTGGTCTGGAGGAATTCGTACCTATAATGCACATTTTATGGTAAACCAGACAGTGTAGTTCTAAAAGGGCTTCACAGAAACCGCACATACCAGCAGTTCTTCCTGCTTGTATGTAACTGAGCAGAGAAACACTTCTGATATGCTTTATCGTACACGCCATAGATTAGGATAATGATTACACAATGTCTTAACAGACCATTGTGCACTTGTTGCTGAAACAGAATGTTGAATGTCTTGCTGTTTATATGGACTGTGGTTTTAACTGAACTTTACATCCCATCATTGTGTTTTAAAAGGACGTTCATGTCATACACTGTATCATGAAATGTTTCAAAGGGCTTTGAAATAAACCGCATAATCCTTATTGTAGAGATCACCTGTAGCTGCTCCCTAATAGCTAAAGTCCAAAATCTGATGGATCATACAGCTAATCTTCAATTTAAGTGTTTAATTGTATTATTTGTAAACTCATTTACATACCTGTGACAGAATATATATTCCCTATTTATCTCCTGTTATAACTTATCTGCATGTAGGTCATGTGGAAGTAAATACTGGTATGAAAAGTGGGGGGGGGGGGGGGGGGGGAAGGTGGGGTGAATTGCTTATCTGTTTGTATCTCAGTTGATACAAACAGTGATTTAATTCCTAAATGACAGAGAATTGAGTGAGACTACAGGGGCATGATGAGAACACCAAAATTGCTTCATTAAGTTAAAGTGGTTTTTATTTTGCTTTTCTTTTGGGTAGATATAGAGATGTATTTTGATATCCATGAAAGCAGGGTTCCCAACCAATTCAGTTCCTCCGGGGGTACACGAAAACATTTCTGTTATGGCGGAACTGAGTTCCGTAGGGCTGATTCAGGGTAAATTGTACCGAGACTGGCATGCCCCAGATTTGATTTTTTAAATTCTTTATTTTAGATGTGCTAGGTTACATTTCAATATCAGCGACAAGAGTTTTGCATTGTACATGGTAAAATAGGAAATTGGTTAATTTCTCTGTCACATAGATATGCACACATTTTATAATTTTTTAAACAGGTTACATTACATTGTTATAACAGGTTGCAGCACGTGCATCTCTTCTGTTGGCTTTGGGTATGGTAAGCGATGGTGTGTCACCCTATGTAAGTGTCGTGTCTCCTCTGGTGTTGCGTCACTGTTGCTTTTGGCTGTTGTGGTGTATGTACCAAGGGAGGTAGATTTTGTCTATGTGCCCTTGTATGAGCTAAGGGTGCCGTGCTATTTAAAAATGGGGGACTAGGGTGTAGTTGCATGTTAGTGGTTGCCCTTAACCCAGGGGCATGTGGGGGGGGGGAGTGAGTTTGGTAGTGTGTGGTACGAGTTGACTAGTGAACCCGACTTTGTTGTCTACTGCATGTGGACATGTATAAGCCAAACATAAAACATAAAACAAATAACATTTAGTTAACTACTGTAGCATCTGTCACGGGGACATATCAGTGCCCGAAATCTCTCTCTGAGTCCCGAGAGGTTGTTTCGGCCATGGCTAGCCGAGATATACAGTCCCTGTCAAGGCGTTGAGGATGCGCTTCCTTGGGATCGAGGTGTAAATGGGCTCGTCGTGGCAGGATGTCCCATCTGAGACGAGTTATTTGCTGTTCCAGGTGTGGGAAGGTTGGTGAGACCCAGTGTGGTGAGTATAGTGGGGATTTCGGTCTCAGATGTGACCTTGTAGGTGGTGCCGTCGTGGGTGAATGTCACAACTCTGGGCGCCCCCCAGCGATATTGTATTCCAGCACGTCTCAGGCGGCTAGTTAGTTCGTACAAAGTTTTCCGCCACTGCAGCGTTGCCCTAGTCAGGTCTTGGAAGAAAAGAAGTTGTGCGTTCTCAAATGTCAGGGGCGTCTTGCCCTTCACTGCCGACATGATAGTGATTTTATCCTGTGTCGTGGCGCAACACAGGATAATGTCTCTGGCTTCTGTGGGTGGTGAGTTGGGTCCAGCTGGGAGCCGGTAGAAACTCTCCAAAGTGATTTTCCGGGCTGTCGTTGGTGGTAGGATTGTAGCCAGTAGCCTCCTAAGAAAGTGCGGTAACTCGGTCTGAGTAATTGTCGTGGGCACTCCGCGGAGCTTTATGTGGTTGCGGCGCAGGCGATCCCCTTGGTTTGAGACCTGCACCGTTAGCGCCTGGTGGGCTGCTTGCAGGGTGTGCACTGCCTCTTTAAGCTGTATGATCTCGTTGTTGGTTGCCGTTACTTTCTCCGTCACTGCACCTATATTTTCGGTGTTTTGGCGCACTTCAGCTTTTATAGTGCCTATATCTTTGGCTAATAATGTCTGGATTTCGTTCATCCAGTGTTGGAGGTCCTGCTTGGTAGCCAAATTATGTTCCCCTATGGTTTGAAGGGCTGGTAGTTCAGTGCTGTGCCGGGCCGGGGTTGGGGCTGGTGAAATAGGCCTTGTTGGAGTATGAGAGGCTGCCTCCGCCGCCATCTTGGTTTGCGACTGGCGTTGCAGCATTTCCCCGATATCGGGTTGTTCTGCCGGCATGTGCTGCTGACCTTTTTGTGTGCGGCGTCTCATTGTCGCAGAGGTGTGTGTCGGTGCTGTTGAGCTCACCTCTCCGTCTCCCGGATTGTGGTAACCCCGGTAGTCGTCGAGGAGAGTCTCCAGGGAGCAGAGGGCCTGTGAGTAGCAGGCCTTGGTTCGGCGCTTTGCCTTCCCGGTCTTCGGGGGTTGAAAGAAGGGCATCCGCCCGTTCCCCGTTGTGCCCTGAGTCGGTACGAGGCCTCGGAGGTAATTTGCTGCGGGTTGGTGGGCAGTTTTTACCCGGTTTCGCTCGTTTCGGACGGGAGCTAACAGAGATGGCGTCTGGTCGGGTTCAGTCCCAGGCTCCGCCCGCCCCAGATTTGATTTTAACATGCTTTAGTGTTGTAACAGAGTGACAGGATGGAGAAGCTTTACACTGCTTCTCCATCTAGATATTCCCTGGACTGCCAAGGAAGGGGGTGGATCATAGGGGGAAACAATGTTGCAAAACGGAGGTATAGCTATAAGGAAGTCTGGGGGGTGGACACTTACCACTTCAAAGGAAGGAGTGTAACGTTAGGAGCTCTTTCCTGTAGAGTGTCTTGTGCTAACCCCCCCCAAAAACAGAAAGTTACAGTAATAGGACCAGCAAATTTCCATTACTCACCTACAGCATTCCTGGCTATGGCTGCGGTGTCTTGGGATGCAGTGATTGCTGTGCTGCAGGCCTACCTGGCAGAGAATGCAACCGGGTCCTTATCGGAGGTGATGGCCGGATTGCAGGCGACTAGTGGCGGGGATGCTGTGGTGGAGTCCGGCCAGATGCATGATGGCGGCAGGGGGCCCAGGCGATACAGACCTGCTATGCGCCTTTCCACCAGTCCAGTGCAGCGGAGCAGTGGCAGACAAAGCAGAGGTGATGGTTGAGGAGCTGGAGCCACGGATGGAGGTGTTCCTGTGCCTGTCCGGGCTGCTGGTATGCGGCTGCGGCTTGTAGCAGTTGAAGGTCGGTCATTTTCTGTGCGGACCTCCTGCGGATTATCGGGAGGTGGCGGCGGATTTTGGTATTCCAGTAGCGAAACAGAAGACGGAAGGTCTGGCGGAGGTTCTCTACTTCCTTGGGGTGGAAATTGATTCCACCAGAATGATCTTTCGATTGCCAGATGAGAAGGTCTCTGTCCTGCTGCAATGTGTGGATCTGGTAAAAGGGGCGAATAAAGTTCAGTTGCGGCAACTTCAGGTCTTGCTGGGTCACCTGGCATTTGCGTGTTGGGTCCTACCCATGGGTCAAGTGTTCTGTCGACAGTTATCCTTGGAGACGGTTGGGATTCGGGAACAGTTTTATATTATAAGGGTAACCAGTAAGCTCAAGGCCGATCTGCAGATGTGGAGCTCCTTCCTGGAGAAGTACAATTATCGGTCATGCTGGTTACGAGTGGCGGTAAAATACCCGGAGTTGGAACTCTACATGTATGAGTCTGGGTCCCTCAGCTTTGGGGCATACTTTAAGGGTTAGTGGTGTGCCGGTGCATGGCCGGAAGGTTGGTAGGGTTATCATGCGAAAGCTCACGTTTCTGGAACTCTTACCAATTGTGGTGGCTCTTGAGCTGATACGTACGGATATTAGGGCACTCATATATCTACTGGGCGGCAAGGCGGGCAGAGGAGTGCCCTTCTGGCTGTAACTTGGGGTTTTCCTACAACACAGTTCATGTCCGGTGGAGGGGTATCTGGAGTTTGTTGTGGAGTCAAGTGTATCCTGAGTGTGGTTTCCTCAGCAGGTCCATTCCTGGGTCAATTATATTGGTTATTCATGCAGAGGGTAATGATCTGGGCCGGGTGAGGGTAATTGACTTGATTAACTCCATAAAAGATGATGTTGCGTGGTGTATGGCGTTGTTTCGGGATGTTACAGTGCTGTGGTTCCCAGGCCGTGTTGGCAGTGGCTGCCTCATGCAAAAGAGCTCGAGTGCAGTAGGTGCAAACTCGACATGACTATTGCTAGGTTTGTCCAATGACTTGGGGGTATCGTGGTCAGGCATGTCGAGTTGGAAGGGGACAACACCAATTTGAAGCAGAAGGATGGGGTCCACTAAATCTGATAGGTCTGCAACATTGGGTTGCAAGCTGGGATTGAGAGGGCGCTGACGGCAGGGGGCGCGATGCTGAGGGAGTGGGAAGGAGGCAGGCGCCTAAGGTGGCCCTAAGAGCCGGGGCCGCGTTACATAGCTGGTGGACCCCCCCGGTCGCAGGGGACCACAGGGCATCCAGGCCTGGTGGAGTGATGGGCCTGGTCACAGCTACGACCCCTGTGACCGCGGTAGTTCTGCCACTGGAACATATGATCATTGCTGAATTACCTTTAAAACAGGGAAAGGCACAGCTTAGTGCAGCAATGGTAAGCCAATGGCACACATGTCCCAATGGACACCCAGATTCTTCTCTGTCCACCTTATTGCTACTGTTGAAGTGTCTTCAGCTGTGAACTGGCTCTATGATTGATTGGCAGCTTCCGGTGACTGTGGCATGACCACCATAGGAGGGGACCTTTCATATTGTGTCCTGTAGGGAGGAGAGCTGATAGCGTTGCTGTAACCTGATGTGCCCAAAATGAGTTTCATCTTCTAGGTAAGGACAGGAGAAAACAGTGGAAAAGCCAAGCAAAGTGGGTAGTGCAATTTGTACCACCCCAAAACACACAGTGCAATACTTTCCTGGATTTCAAGAACAGTCAGCAGTAATGTACATCACATCCGATAGTTAAGAAAACAGTCAAAATACTCTCTAGTGTAGCTGTTTTACAGTAAAAAGAATATTATGGAGGCAAATGCTCACTCACATTTTACAGAGCCACATAAAGCTAACTCTGACTGTAAAAGCGTTAGATATTAGTGTGATCCTCCAGTCTCCTTGACCCCTTCTTGTGTCTCTCCACCAATATGTAATGATGTAGGTGCTCCAGGTAGGTAATAGTCAATATACTTTAGTGAAGAGTAAGTACATAAAATGAAACAAAAGTGGTAACACAAACCAGACAGGTATGAAAAGTCTAATAACCAGTCCAAAAATAGCACAACACATTCGACACAATATGCATTCTTCCTGGTGCATAGGGTACTAATGGCGTTAATGTTTGTGTGGCTTTAATTCTTGGGGAATATTTTGTACAGACCCTCATTTTAAAAGGATTACATATCACAGCTTGGGTAAGTAACTTCATCCCTTTTCTTGAAGCCTGTAGGAAACAAACTCACTTCCCACCTCCCTAATTATTCTAATACCTAATCTATATTTCATATTCAAGGTGGGATTTAACTCTCTTTTATAATGCGTAATGAGATGGCCCGTAGACATCTTCCGGGGCACTGTGAGCATTTCTAACAACTGAGTGGGACTGGACGTTTGAGTTATCCTTTTCTTTTTATTTGCTGTTTTATGTGCTCAACTGTTGAAAAAGTGAATGTACAAAACTCAACATGCACCATCAACATTGTTGTTGTACTTTGTTTTCTAATTGATGCTACTATGCATGACATGTCGATTATATCTTACAATCACAATAAAAAATAGTTTTTAGAAAAAAAAAAAGGATGATATATTTCAAAGTGTGCTTATAGTAAAATATACCTTCAGGTTTCTTGAATAATAATAATAAGATAAGGTTTAGTTAGAAGCAAATCATGGTTTCAATGATATAGCATGAAAGGGATTTGCAAAAGACATGGGTTGAAGATGCCCTTCATCATTTTTACATTAGAACTGTATGTGCACTGTTCACTATATGTGTGTTCAATTTAGTTTTTTATATAAATGCTTTACTTATCCTTTTGAAAATACTATAATTGCACCTAAAATGAGATATTTTAAAAGGCACATTCAGAAACTGAATGTCCATAGCAAAAATAATAAAAAAAAACCCTCTATTTGTCCAGACAGTTGTGTAAAGTGTTTATTAAAATAAATACATTTAAAAATACCTCCATTTTCGTTTTTAACTGCAGTGTTGGTACTTTGAGATAAATACGTTTTCGAGTTGCAGTTTGGGTACTCGAAAATGCAATATTTAAATGATGTTATGTTACATATGAGGATGTACAGGTAAAAGGAGAGAAAAGGCTGCGCCAAAAATGACCTAAAAATACAGTAAAATAAGTCCCAATAAAAGTGAAAAAGTAAAACGAAGGATAAATGTCAATGTTTGTTGTACTGGATACACTGGTAAAGTGTTCTCTCTTCTTATGATGCTTTGGATCCTCCCGTGATATGTAAAATATAAAAGGGAAAAGGACCAATTGTGCAGGTTGTGGGGTACGTAGTAGGTAAAAGATAAAATGTAAATAACTCACATTTGCATGAGCTATAACCAGCTCAAGTGGAATATACGTTCTGCAGTATAATCCCTGCTAGTAGGATATCACGGAATTCTGGTCCACTTTGGGTCTGGTGCTGTCCAATTCTCAGGAGAAGGGAGAGAAATATATAGACAACAGATAGTGCTCTCCGAAGATAAAATGTGGTATAGATGCAAAACAATAGTAAATATACTCACAGTGTAAAGTGCAGATGACACTGCACTTGAGATATGGCGTGGGTGGTATAATCCCCACCTTAGGATATATAAAATAGCCAGGAAAGGAGAATATAAAATAGTAGTAATAAAAATATGAATGGCACAAATGTAAAGCCAAACGTAATTTATTGTTAAAAGTATATAATAAAATCCATTAACGCGTTTCACCACTAAGGTTTTTTCAAAATGGAATAACATTAAAACCTGGCAAGAATAAAATATATATAGGTGCACTGTTACTTTAAAAACGGCGCCAAACATAACATCAATTAACATAAGCCAATCACAATTAGGCATAAAACATATGAGAGATAAAACTTGTAATACTGGTAGGAATAAGTATGTTTTTAAGTGGAGTGAGGTCTGGTATGTACCAGACATAATAGGCAAAAGAAAAATAAAAAACGAAGCTTTATGGCTTTAGAAATCTTATATTATTATATTGTATTAGCGTGTCACGTGACCCGCGTGGGGTTATGGGGGATGTAGTTTGCGGGCCACGTGACCGCACTCTTCAACATCCAATAAGCATCCTGGGAGGGCGGTGCTTGTGCGCGTCACGTGGTCCGCGTCACATATGAACAGTGTGACCACGGACTCCTGTGATCGGCGCTGGGGAGCTTGGGGGATGTAGTTATCACAGGAGTCCGTGGTCACACTGTTCATATGTGACGCGGACCACGTGACGCGCACAAGCACCGCCCTCCCAGGATGCTTATTGGATGTTGAAGAGTGCGGTCACGTGGCCCGCAAACTACATCCCCCATAACCCCACGCGGGTCACGTGACACGCTAATACAATATAATAATATAAGATTTCTAAAGCCATAAAGCTTCGTTTTTAATTTTTCTTTTGCCTATTATGTCTGGTACATACCAGACCTCACTCCACTTAAAAACATACTTATTCCTACCAGTATTACAAGTTTTATCTCTCATATGTTTTATGCCTAATTGTGATTGGCTTATGTTAATTGATGTTATGTTTGGCGCCGTTTTTAAAGTAACAGTGCACCTATATATATTTTATTCTTGCCAGGTTTTAATGTTATTCCATTTTGAAAAAACCTTAGTGGTGAAACGCGTTAATGGATTTTATTATATACTTTTAACAATAAATTACGTTTGGCTTTACATTTGTGCCATTCATATTTTTATTACTACTATTTTATATTCTCCTTTCCTGGCTATTTTATATATCCTAAGGTGGGGATTATACCACCCACGCCATATCTCAAGTGCAGTGTCATCTGCACTTTACACTGTGAGTATATTTACTATTGTTTTGCATCTATACCACATTTTATCTTCGGAGAGCACTATCTGTTGTCTATATATTTCTCTCCCTTCTCCTGAGAATTGGACAGCACCAGACCCAAAGTGGACCAGAATTCCGTGATATCCTACTAGCAGGGATTATACTGCAGAACGTATATTCCACTTGAGCTGGTTATAGCTCATGCAAATGTGAGTTCTTTACATTTTATCTTTTACCTACTACGTACCCCACAACCTGCACAATTGGTCCTTTTCCCTTTTATATTTTACATATCACGGGAGGATCCAAAGCATCATAAGAAGAGAGAACACTTTACCAGTGTATCCAGTACAACAAACATTGACATTTATCCTTCGTTTTACTTTTTCACTTTTATTGGGACTTATTTTACTGTATTTTTAGGTCATTTTTGGCGCAGCCTTTTCTCTCCTTTTACCTGTACATCCTTATCCCAGAGGGTTAGAGGGTGACCCTCTGTAAGGTTGCTGCCTTTTATATATTATTAGCGCTAACCTACTCCCCACTTTTTTCCTGTAGTTACATATGAGGACTCTGGTAACTTAAAGTCAGAATATTCATTTCATGGTTATCATTCTACATTTTGTTCTTGCTTTCAACAAACAAACATAATATATTCCAAAAACTTAAAGCAAATACTCCCAGACCTTTATTCCAGCTATGTCTCCTCCATGCCATGTTTGTCTAGTTAGTATATTCATACTTTTTGGGTGTAAATCCATTTTTAAATGCCAAGCACAGTTAAAGAAATAATTTAGCAGGCATCTTAAAGCCAACGCCTTGCAAACTGGACCCTCGCCATGTAAGCTTCCTCAACCTTCCTCAGATTCCATACTCCAACTGGCATTGAATTTCCCAATAGCACAGTTAGGGCATGAACTGACTAGGGGTTCTCCCACGTTATCTTGCAGATGATATAACCAAACCCACTGTGAAGTACCTCCCTGGAAATCTTAAGGAAGGGAGGACATGACTGCTGGCAGGGATAAGGGGTTGGGTTATAGGGGATACATTGTGGCACATGGGGGGCATAAAAATGGGGAAAAATGGGAGGGTACTCACCAGTTCCCCGGGCAGAGGTGTAGTGCTACTAGCTTCCCCTGGAACTGTTTAAAAAAAAAAAAAAAAAAAAAAATTATTACACGAATTTTACCAAAAAAAAAATAAAAAAAATTTACAGGAGTTTTGAATACTTATCCTCTACTTCTGTTTACTTATCTTTCCCTCATCTGGCATCGGGAGAATGGCTGCAGCTGTTTCCAAGGACGATGTGGTAGCCTTATTACAGGCGTACCTTGAATCCCATGGCTCCGGTGCGTTGAAGGAGGTGTTAGCCGGGGTGGATAACCGCCCGGCTCCTGCTGCTGCTTCAGGGACTTCGCTCCAGGCTGATGGCGGTAGGAGAGCCAGGCGTTCAAAGCCTCCTACGCGCCTGTCCCCCAGTCCGGTATCCACAAGAAGAGGTCGTCAGCGGGGTGAGCGGATCGGCACCGCGAGGTCTTCCCCGGTGAGAGCTGGTCGGAGATCGGTGGAGGCCATCATCGTTGGTGGACAAGATGGCGGCGTGGCGGGAAGATCTCGTAGCCCGCCGTCTCTTCCGGTCCCAACGGCGGGAAGAGAGAGGTCCCCGGAAGTGAGTGCACGCGTCGGCGTGCGTCAAGGCGCCGGACGTCATCACCAGGCGCAACCGGAAGTGACGCGCCCCGGCGGCGCACGGGACCCGGAAATGACACGTAACGTCGGCGCCCTGTCCGGAACACGGAGATCACAGGGCGCCGGACGCAGAGGACGGTCGGCAGGGAGGAGAGGAGACATCAGGAGCGCACAGACAGCCGGAAGCAACCCCCATCACCCTGAGGCAGCCGGTTTCGGCGAATTTCACCTGGAGCACAGCTCAGGTCCTGCTGCAGATGTCCCCAGGAGGTCTTGGTCTGATTCCGATTCGGAAGAAGAGGAGGTTTCGGTGCCCGCAGTTCCCCAGCGGTCCGGTGAGTGGTTGCATAGCGCTAGCGTGCCAGGGACTGGGGCCCAAGATCAGTCTAGTGAGTGTTTGCGCCTGCTTAGGACCCTAGTGGCCAGTTTTCCTTCACACCTTACTGGGGTACAGGGATTCCCAGGGCAGGCTGAGGTTCAGGTGCAGGGATGTTCCCAAACCCCTAGGGGTCAGCCTTCTGGGGCTTTTCGTGCGGGTTCGGTGGGATGTGATCTTGCACCGTTAGGTTTGCATGTCCCTATGGACACGCAAGACAAAATATGTAGAGGTGAGTATGTGGATCTGCTGTCCTTGGTCTCTCCTGACAAGGATTCCGTGGACAGACCGCGCCGTGGAGAGGTTCCAGAGGCGGAAAAAGGTAAGCAGATACCCAGAACCTTTGGCAATTGGTTGCAAGGGTTTAACATATTTGCCAGTATCCTGGTGCGCCGTTTCCCAGATAAGGCTCCTGCCCTGTTTGGGTATTTGGACCTAATTTGGGGAGCGTATAAAATCTATGGCGGTCAATGCTGGTATCGGTATGACCAGCAATTCCGACAAAAATTGGCGGTGTGCCCGGGGATGGATTTCGGCGTTCAGGATGGCAGTCTCTGGCTGTTAATTATGACTCCCAGTAGACCATTCCCCTTTCCCGGGCCTGCCGGAGGGACCTCCGGCTCCTCTGCGGGGCAAAGAAAAGGCGTATGTTGGCTCTTTAACGAGAGCCACTGCCGCTGGTTCAGCTCCTGTAGGTTCCGCCATGAATGTGCACACTGCGGGGGAGCTCACCCAGCTGTGCGCTGCTTCAGGAAGGGGAAGCCAGGGTCTGGAAAGGGTCCATCTCGAGACGACATATCTAGGGGAGAGGACGCCGGTGGACGCCCGAAGGATGCGCCCGTGGCTCGCCCGGTATCATAGGGGTCGCGATGTTTGACGGGTTTCAGGTAGGTTTCTGGATCCCTTTTGTTCCCTCTTCCTCGCCTCTGTTTGCGGACAATCTCCGCTCGGTTAAGGGCAAGGAAGATATTTTACAGGAAAAATTGCAGGTTGAGGTGCAGGCGGGTCGCATGGCTGGCCCATTTCTTGCACCTCCCTTTCCTAACTTACGTGTTTCCCCTCTGGGCTTGGTTCCCAAAAAGGACCCAGGTTCCTTTCGGTTGATCCAACACCTGTCCTATCCGTCCGGTCAATCGGTAAATGATGCCATTGGCAAGGACATTTGTCGAGTGCGATATGCCTCGTTTGATAGGGCTTTGCAGTTGGTTCGCCGGGCCGGTCCCTGTGCTTTGTTGGCGAAGTCTGACATAGCGTCAGCTTTCCGTCTTTTGCCGGTTCATCCCTCCTGTTTTCACCTATTAGGATGTTTTTTTCAAGGGTTTTTTTACTACGACATGTGTTTACCCATGGGTTGTTCTATTTCTTGTTTTTATTTTGAAATGTTTTCCTGTTTTCTGGATTGGGTAACGAGGCAGGAGGCGGGTCTGGAATCGGTTACTCATTACTTGGATGATTTTCTTTTCGTTGGCCCTCCGGGTTCGGGTGAGTGTGAGCGGCTGTTAAACACATTTAGGGCAGTCATGGGATACTTCGGGGTCCCCGTCGCGGAGGCTAAGACGGTGGGTCCGGTTCAGGTCCTGTCGTTTTTAGGGATTGAGATCGACTCTGTCGGTATGGTTTTCCGGCTGCCAGATGAAAAGTTGTCGGTCCTCTTGAGGCTGATTGACCTGGTTCGTGGGGCGAGGAAGGTTCAGTTGCGACAAATGCAGGTGCTCCTGGGGCACTTGGCTTTCGCGTGCCGAGTTCTTCCCATGGGACGTGCGTTCTGCAGGCGCCTTTCTCTGTCCACGGTAGGGGTTCGGGAGCCTTTTATCCGAGTCACGAGGCGGCTGCGCGCGGACCTCCAGGTGTGGAGCTCCTTTTTGGAGCGATACAATGGACGCTCCTGTTGGTTGCTGGAGGCGGCGTCTAACGCAGAGTTGAACCTTTTCACGGATGCGTCCAGTTCCGTGGGGTTTGGGGCATACTTTCAGGGTCAGTGGTGCGCAGAGGCATGGCCGGCACACTGGCTGGGCTTGGATGTTATGCGCAACCTGACGTTTTTAGAGCTGTTTCCCATCGTGGTATCTTTGGAGCTCTGGGGGGAGGATCTAGGCAACCGGACAGTGGTTTTTCACACGGACAACATGAGTGTTGTCCATGTGATTAATCGTTCAACCGCCAGTTCCCCTCCTGTTCTTGCGCTCCTGCGACGGTTGGTACTTCTTTCATTAAAGTTTAATGTTTGGATAAAAGCTTGTCATGTTCCGGGTGTTCATAACGTGGTAGCTGACTCTCTTTCTCGGTTTCAGTGGGACCGTTTTCGGGAGTCGGCTCCAGCCGCGGAGGCAGTGGGTATCCGATGCCCGGTTTCCTTATGGGAGATCGATTTGGAGGATTGAGAGGCTTGGTGTCGGACTCCTTAGCTGACTCTTCCTGGAAGGCATATCAAGCCGTCTGGCGGACATGGCTCTCCTCATTTTCGCAGAGCCTGGTGTTGGGGTCGGAGTCCGGGCGATTGGAGGCGACTTTAATAATGTTGGAGTCTATGTTGGCGCAGGGTAAGTCTTGCTCGGCGGCCGAGAAGGCATTAACCGCCCTGTCCTTTCTGTGCAGGTTTATGGGTTGGCAAGATGTTTCTCGGTGGTTCGGAATTCAGCGAGTTATCCGGGGTTGGAGACTTCGGAGGTTCCCAGACCGCCGCCGCCCGGTGTCTGCTGACTTGCTGGGACGGATTCATGGGGCTCTGGAGGCCGTTTGTTTCTCAGATTACGAAGCCGCTTTATTTCGGGTTGCGTTTTCTTTTTGTTTTTTTGGAGCATTTAGAGTGGGTGAGTTGGTTGCTCGCAACCGTAGGTCGGTTGGGCCTCTGCTGTTGTCGGATATCCGGTGGTCAGAGGACTCCGTAGACGTTTTCATAAGTTGTTCCAAGACGGACCAGGTAGGTAGGGGTTCGTGGGTACGGATCGGGGCTACGGGCGGCAGGTTCTGTCCAGTCCGTCTTTGCTCAGTCTATTTGCAGATTAGGCCAATGGGGTGTCTCTCCTTTTTGATTCATAGGGATGGGTCCCCCCTCACTCGTTATCAATTCTCAGCCAGGTTCCGTGCTGCCTTGGTGGCATGCGGGGTGGATCCTCGTCATTACTCTGCTCACTCTTTCCGTATAGGGGCGGCCACCCAGGCTAGTTTGTGGGGTTTCTCAGACGCAGCGATCCAGCGCTTGGGTAGATGGGGTTCACGGCGCTATAGGTCCTATGTCAGACCTCATTTACTATAATGCATTTTCTCCGTAGGTCCTCGGCCCCGCTGCATTTGGATTCTGGGACATTCCTACGTATATTGGGCAGCGCGGCGAGCTGAGGAGCGGCCCTACGGGAGAAATTTGGGGGTTTCCTATGAGATGGCCAGGGTAAGGTGGAGGGGTATTAGGGGTATGTTGTGGCAGCAGCTGTATGCCGAATGCGTATCCCTTCGGAGGTACGTGTCCGGGCCAGTGACTCTGGTGCTTCATGCAGGGGGAAATGACCTAGGGCGCAGTAGGTCAGTGGACCTCCTGCATGCGATTAGACACGATCTGGCTAGGTGTATGGCTCTGTTCCCCGATTTGACCCTTATTTGGTCGGACATAGTGTCCAGGCCGTGTTGGCGTTCGCAGCCTCATGCCAAGGGTGTTGAGCGTAGTAGGCGTAAGCTGAACGTGGCCATTGGTAAGTTTGTCCGCCGGCTGGGCGGTTTTGTAATCAGGCACAGGGAGTTGGAAGGGGACAATTCCAACCTGATGCGAAAGGATGGGGTTCACCTCTCCCTCATAGGGTTAGATATCCTGAATGCGGGTCTGCAGGCGGGTATTGAGGAGGCGCTGGCTGCGGGGGGCGCGGTTCCTTCCAGGGGAGCAGGTAGGGAGGAACCGCGGTGGCGGTAGTCCTGGCCAGCGAAGAGGTTCGGAGGAAAGTGCCCAAGCGGCTTGGGGAGTTGCAGCCTGCTGAGAGCTGATGGCGGGGGCAGGCTGCATCGGACTCGTGGGATTCATTTGATAGAGCTGTCTGTTGGTAATCCCCCAACAGCTGACAGGTTGTGGACGCTGGTGATTTATGTGAATTTTGTTAATAAAGCTGTGGCCGTTGCCCTTACCCATACAAAAGGTGTTGTGTATTTATTGGGCAACGGGTGGTGGGAGTTTTGGTCCGGGTCAGCAGTCAAGTACCTCCCTGGAAATCTTAAGGAAGGGAGGACATGACTGCTGGCAGGGATAAGGGGTTGGGTTATAGGGGATACATTGTGGCACATGGGGGGCATAAAAATGGGGAAAAATGGGAGGGTACTCACCAGTTCCCCGGGCAGAGGTGTAGTGCTACTAGCTTCCCGCCCGCCCACCCAAAAAGTGTTTATGATGGTGTTGTTTTGGTTGTGTGCTGTTGTTTTCTTTGTTTTGTCACAGCTCGCGGTAGTCCTGGCCAGCGAAGAGGTTCGGAGGAAAGTGCCCAAGCGGCTTGGGGAGTCGCAGCCTGCTGAGAGCTGATGGCGGGGGCAGGCTGCATCGGACTCGTGGGATTCATTTGATAGAGCTGTCTGTTGGTAATCCCCCAACAGCTGACAGGTTGTGGACGCTGGTGATTTATGTGAATTTTGTTAATAAAGCTGTGGCCGTTGCCCTTACCCATACAAAAGGTGTTGTGTATTTATTGGGCAACGGGTGGTGGGAGTTTTGGTCCGGGTCAGCAGTCAAGTACCTCCCTGGAAATCTTAAGGAAGGGAGGACATGACTGCTGGCAGGGATAAGGGGTTGGGTTATAGGGGATACATTGTGGCACATGGGGGGCATAAAAATGGGGAAAAATGGGAGGGTACTCACCAGTTCCCCGGGCAGAGGTGTAGTGCTACTAGCTTCCCGCCCGCCCACCCAAAAAGTGTTTATGATGGTGTTGTTTTGGTTGTGTGCTGTTGTTTTCTTTGTTTTGTCACAGCTCGCGGTAGTCCTGGCCAGCGAAGAGGTTCGGAGGAAAGTGCCCAAGCGGCTTGGGGAGTCGCAGCCTGCTGAGAGCTGATGGCGGGGGCAGGCTGCATCGGACTCGTGGGATTCATTTGATAGAGCTGTCTGTTGGTAATCCCCCAACAGCTGACAGGTTGTGGACGCTGGTGATTTATGTGAATTTTGTTAATAAAGCTGTGGCCGTTGCCCTTACCCATACAAAAGGTGTTGTGTATTTATTGGGCAGCGGGTGGTGGGAGTTTTGGTCCGGGTCAGCAGTCAAGAAAGCTAATGTTGACTCAGCATTCCAGAAGCTGGTGTCGGACTATACATCTCGTTTGCAGTAGGTCATAACAGCAAGAGGGTGCTCTACTACGAACTAAAGATACTTGCCATAAAGGGGTTAATTCATTCTTAGACTGTAGAAGCCATTATAAGTTACATTTTCAGATGAATTTAATTGAATCATTATTTGTGTTGAGTTATTTCAATAGCTTTTTTAAATTTGTTCATTGCAAACAGCTGAAAGCCTGTAAATTTTCAATGGGAGTTGAATAGTTTTGATCACAACTCTATATGCATGTTCATTTGTGTAAAAGCACAGGCTGCCCAAAGTCTAGTCTTTTATATGTATGTTAAATAAACAATAAAAAAACATCACCCACTGTCTTGATATTTGGCATAGGTCAATTAGCCATCGTTGTAGCACATGGCATCATATTAATGCAATGAAAATTAGTTTACTGTTCAATCCATTGTGTATAAATGACCTCTTCAATGTTAAATGTCTGTGCTTGCTGCCTAATGATGTGTGGCCTACATTTATTTTTTTAAAAATCTTTATTTTTGCGGTTCTGGGTTAAACATACAGGCATGTATTGACATCTGACAGGATGATTGACATGAAAGGAAACATGAAATAACGAGAATACCACACTTTTTTTTTTTAAGCATAGTAGACATGAGCGTGTCACGCAAAACGCTAAGTAAGGTAGCAAGCAATGTTATCTGGATTAATTGACCGCACAATAAACCTGAGTGAAGTTTAGGTATAGAAAATAAAGATTAATAATAAAGATTAATATTACACAGTGCATGGAAGTGATAGCCAATAATGTTATAAAGCATGTCCCATGCACAGGTGGTGATTACAGCAGGAATTAAACTAAGAAAAGTATGGAGAATGAGAGAATTACCAGGCTATAAGTGCCACTGGAGGTAATTAATTAGGCTATAGCACACATTGTATATGAGGAGGTTGACACGTTAAAACAAAAAGAATAATAAATCAAGTGTCGCTGTAGAGATTGCCTATAGCCCACTCAGCCGATGTTCTTAGAGAGAGACGTACAGCCACTAGACAACTGGAGTCCAGCAAACTTGAGCGGGTTGCCCCACCAAGCCCAAGCCGCAACATGCTCTGATAAGATGTACCTTGGAGACCTGCATACCTACAAATAGAGGCAGGTATGTAGGCCGCGGCTTCCGTTTGCATCCACACCTCCACAATACCACACAAGGGACACACAGGGTAGGCCGCATCATGCTGTGTTGGTAAGCAGTTGGGACCCGTAAGTTCATGGCTTGGCACCGATGGGCAGGAGGTGTTATGTGGTTTTGTAGTGTCACACAAAATTATGCACACAAGTTATCAAATGCTTGTATGAGCGGGGGCCACCAGGTAGTAGGCTGTGAGAAGGCTTGCAGAGTAGCAGGCCGAGGTGTGGCGGCCATCTTGAGTGGTGGACCTCAGCCCTCCAGGTCGCTTCGAATTGCAATGCCTGGTTGAGCCAGGCCACTAGAGTTCTCCAGTGGACACCGGGGTATCCCCCACCGGTCAAAGGGGGGGGGGGGGGACAGGACTCAGGTGCAGGCTGTCATAAAAATAGTGCAGAGGAACGGCTGCCTCCCCCACCACCAGTGTGTCAGCAAGCCTCAGACGTCTAGCATGGACTGTATTCTGCAGAACTAGGCAAAAGTTTGTTTACTAAATTGTGAAGTGTGATATAAATGAGAATACAGTTACATAGTTATATTGGCTGAAAAGAAACTTGCATCCATAGAGTTCAGCATTTATCACATCTGTTTCTGCTGTTGATCCAAAAGAAGGCAAAGAAGCAGATTGAAGCACTTTCCAATTTTGCAACAAACTAGGAACAATTCATTCTCTACCCCAGAATGGCAGTCAGATACCTCCTTAGAACTAATTAAAAATGATATCCCTGAATATTTTGTCTCTGCAAGTATTTATCCAATTGCTTTTTAAACATCTGTACAGAATCCGATAAAACCACCCCTTCAAGCAGAGAATTTCACATCCTTATTTTTCTTACTGTAAAAACACCCTTTCTTATGCCTTAGACTAAATCGTATTCCTTCCAGTCTCAATTGGTGGCCTTGTATCTTATGTATAGTCCTGTTTATGAATAGATTTCCAGACAATGGTTTGTATTGTCCATGAATACACTGTAAGGACTAAAGTACTGGGACACATCTCTTAATTATTGAATTCAGGTGTTTCAATCAGACTCATTGCCACAGGTGTATAAAATCAAGCACCTAGCCATGCAGTCTGCATTTACAAACATTTGTGAAGAAATGGAAGCGCGCAGCGTGGTACTGTAATCGGATGCCACCTTGCAATAAGTCCGTTCATAAAATTTCATCCCTGCTAGATATTCCACGGTCAACTGTAGGTAGTATTAACTCAACCAAGTGGAAGACCACGTAAAGTCACAGAGCAGGGTCATAGAGTGCTGAGTTGCATGGTGTATAAAAGTTGCAAACATGTTGCTGATTCTATAGCGGAAGAGTTCCAAACTTCCGCTGGCATTACTATCAGCACAAAAACTGTATGGCGTAAGCTTCATGGAATGAGTGTCCAAGGCCGAGCAGCTGCATGCAAGTCTCACATCACCGAGTACAATGCTAAGCGTCGGATCGAGTGCTATAACGCACTCTCCCACTGGACAGGTTTAACAAACAGATTTAAATGTAATAACCTTTCTTCAGAACTAGTATCGTCTATTCCTTTTGATAATTCTGTAGCCCGTCTCACTTTTGCTAATGCCATAATATTGTCCTGTAGATCAGACGCCGAAATTTGCACAGCATATTCAAGGTGTGGTCTTACCATTGATTTATAAAGAGGCAACATTATTTTTTTATCATAAGAATTAATGCCCTTTTTATGCATGACAATACCTTACTGACCTTAGCCACTGCTAAATTGACATTGCATATTGTTGCATAGCTTGTTGTCTTTAACAATTCCCAAATCCTTCTCGTGTGTTGTTATCCTAATTCAATACGATTTAGGGTATTATTATTATTATTTTTATAGCGCCAACAGATTCCGTAGCGCTTTACAATAGTATGAAAAGGGGGATTTAACTATAAATAGGACAATTACAAGAAAACTTACAGGAACGAAAAGTTGAAGAGGATCCTGCTCAAACGAGCTTACAGTCTATAGGAGTTGGGGTATAAAACACATAAGGACAGGTTTAAGTTGCTTGTGCATTCTTTAACCCCAAGTGCATAACTTCGCATTTATCTACATTAAATTTTATCTGCCATTTGAGTGCCCAGTACTAGTGATGTACCGAACTGTTCGCCGGCAAATAGTTCCCGGCGAACATAGTATGTTCGCGTCCGCCACCGCGGGCGAACACATGCGGTGTTCGGTCCGCCCCCTATTCGTCATCATTGAGTAAACTTTGACCCTGTACCTCACAGTCAGCAGACACATTACAGCCAATCAGCAGCACACCCTCCCTAGCAGACCCTCCCACCTACTGGACAGCATCCATTTTAGATTAATTCGGAAGCTGCAACCATTTTTTATTTTTTTTTCAATGTATTATTTTTTTTTTTTTTTGTGCATATAAATGTTACAAGTAGATACTACCCCCAGGCACTCTGTGTTACTGCAGATACTCCCTCCAGACACCCTGTGTTACTGCAGATACTCCCCCCAGACACTCTGTGTTACTGCAGATACTCCCTCCAGACACTGACACAGAGCAGAATAGGGACTGTTCCCCCTACATAGGGTCACTTGGCAGATATGGATTGACACCTATCCTAAGGATCCCTGATAAACACTGACACGGAGCCCTCCATGGGTGAAGATGGATTAATTTTTTTTTGTGCTCGGGTTTTTCATTTTATTTTTAAGTTCGACGGGTATGATGGCTTTTTATTTGGCCTTTTTTGGGGCTAAAAAAATGAAGATTTTAGAAGAAGAAGACGTTGAATAGTAAGTTGAATTTTACTTTACAGGGTAGTAATTTTATTCCCCCTTCACTATTTTTTAGGGTGAGGGGGGTAGGTAGGGGCTTTTTTATTTGGTTGTGTGACTAGGGGCTTGGGGACACACACTGCACACACACTGCACACACTATACACACACTACACACAATATACACACACTATACACACAATATACACACACACTGTACACACCATACACACACTGTACACACTATGCACACACACACTACACACACTGCATACACACACTACACACACTGCATACACACTGCACACACTATACACACTGCACACACTATACACACACTGCACACACTATACACACTATACACACACTACACACACTACACACACACACTGTACACACTATGCACACACTGCATACACTATGCACACACTATACACACACACTACATACACACTGCACACACTGCACACATTATACACACACTACACACACTATACACACAATATACACACACACTGTACACACTATGCACACACTGCACACACTATACACACTATACACACACACTATACACACTCACTATACACACAATATACACACACTGTACACACTATACACACAATATACACACACTTTACACACTATACACACACTGCATAAACATACATTTAAAAAAAATTGCAGCTGTTTTTTACATTTCAAAGTTGGGGAGGGGGGTGCCAAATAAAGGATCCGCCCCGGGTGCCAAATGCTCGAGGTACGCCCCTGTATAGAGGGGAGCCATGTTACTCTGTATATAGAGAGGAGCCATGTTTACACTGTATATAGAGGGGAGCCATGTTACTCTGTATATAGAGAGGAGCCATGTTTACACTGTATATAGAGGGGAGCCATGTTACTCTGTATATAGAGGGGAGCCATGTTACTCTGTATATAGAGAGGAGCCATGTTTACACTGTATATAGAGGGGAGCCATGTTACTCTGTATATAGAGGGGAGCCATGTTACACTGTATATAGAGGGAGCCATGTTACTCTGTATATAGAGGGAGCCATGTTTACACTGTATATAGAGGGGAGCCATGTTTACACAGTATACAGAGGGAGCCATGTTACTCTGTATATAGAGGGAGCCATGTTTACTCTGTATATAGAGGACTGTTTGCGGTGCGTTAAACGGGGAGTTTGGTCTGTCACTGTGAAGCGGGCGTAACCCTTACACTACCTGATCGATACAACATCATACCTGATGTTTTAAAGCACGTTATTCCAAACAATTTAGGAATGTTAGGTGATTTCTGCCCTTTATGGATTAAAACCAGACTCTGCATCAACTATGTAATTTTCCATGGGAGTTTTGCCATGGATCCCCCTCCGGCATGCCACAGTCCAGGTGTTAGTCCCCTTGAAACAACTTTTCCATCACTATTGTGGCCAGAAAGAGTCCCTGTGTGTTTTAAAATTTGCCTGTCCATTGAAGTCTATGGCGGTTCGCACGGTTCGCCCGTTCGCGAACATTTGCGGAAGTTCGCGTTCGCCGTTCGCGAACCGAAAATTTCGGGTTCGCGACAACACTACCCAGTACGGTAATCTGTCTAAATCCCTTTGAAGCAGTGGGGAACTGTAGTAAACGCCTTGGCAAGTAGATCACATCCTCTGCAACACTCTGATCATTACTTCAAATACACACACATATATATATATTCTTCATATAAGTTCCTGCTTAAGGAAACAGTACCCTTCATATTTTGTTTTATCCAAAAGTGGGTCAAATTGTCAGGAGATGCAGTAAATGTGTGCAAAGGAGCTGTAGTGTATGTGTTTATAGGTAACATTGTGGTAAGGGCTGTAGAGAGTGTGTGTTCAGTAATGTAGTGTGTGTTTCCATACAGGGGATATAGTGTGTGCGTGCAGGTGGTGCAGTGTGTGTATAAGAAGATCTTGTGTGTGAGTAGGGGGAGGGAGTGATGTGACATATTGACTATGTGTGTGTGAGAGAGAGGTGTAGTGTGTGAGATGGGTGCAGTGTCTGTGTGTGTATGTGTAGGATGTAGTGTGTTTGTAAGTTGTGCACTGTGTGTGTGGGGTGGAGTGTATGTAGAGGTGTTGTATGTGTAAGAGGTGCAATTTGTGTGAGGAGTGCAGTGTGTGTCTCTGTTGGGTGACACATCTGCTTTAAAGGGCAACTTCTCTGCCCCCCCCCCCCCCCCAAAAAATGCATGCATTTAATTATGCTTTTTCCACCCCTATTGAACGTATATCTAAAAACAGCTTACAAAAGCTGCTGTTTGCTTGAAAGCCAAGGGGTGTAACAAGGCTAATTTATATAAGTGGCAAATCTAATATTATTGAAAATATTATTGAAAAAAAGAGGACACACTCTAAGTACTTTAGTCGGTCTTGATTGTCCCTTTAATACGGGTGACCATTTTCTGCATTATAAAGCATTGATTAGGTGTTATTATCAGAATACTTGGGAGCTATGTTTTTCTGCTCTACATTATGTTCATTAGGACCTGGAGCAGATGAGAGATATGCAGCGGCGTACATACCGCGGTCGCAAGGGTCGCAGCTGCGACTGGGCCCGCGACTCCAGGGGGCCTGGCCGCCCTGTGGACCCCTGTGACCGGGTATCCGCTGCCATCATCTTCTGCGGCCCCGCCCCGAGCAGCAAACCGCCGAGGCCACCGTCCAAGGAGTCCATCAGGCGGCCCATGCTGTCAGGGCCACCCGATGGATATGAATTGTAAGGGGGCCCCGTCAGCGCTGGGCGCTTTAACAGCGTGACCGAACCCCCTGTGATGACATCACAAGCTGGGAGGAAGTGACAGCACGTCACTCCTCCCAGCTAAGACTGAGAGCTGTATGTGTGTCTGTCTGTATGTATGTGTGTCTGTGTGTGTGTGTCTGCCTGTTTGTATGTATGTCTTTGTATGTATGTGTGTGTGCCTGTCTGTGTATGTATGTATGTATGTCTGTATGTGTGTGTGCTTTTCTGTTTGTATGTATGTATGTGCATCTTGTGTGTGTCTGTCTGTGTGTGTGTCTGTATATCTGTCTGTATGTGTCTGCCTGTGTGTATGTGTGCCTGTCTGTTTTTTTATGTATGTGTCTTTGTATGTATGTGTGTCTTGTGTGTGTGTGTGTGTGTCTGTCTGTGTGTGTGTCTGTCTGTGTCTCTCTGTATATGTGTGTGTGTGTGTCTGTATGTGTGTGTGAGTGTGTATGTGCCTGTGTGTGTGTGTGTCTGTATGTATGTGTGCCTGTCTGTCTGTATGTGTGTGTGTGTCTATATGTGTGCCTTTTTTGTTTGTATGTATGTGTATGTGTGCCTGTATGTGTCTGTGTGTATATATGTGTGCCTGTCTGTTTGTTTGTTTGTATGTATGTGTCTGTATGTCATTTTTGTCCCGGGGCCCCATGGTTTGTGTGTACGCCACTGGAGATATAGGATACTGTAGATAGTGATAGCTGGATGTTTCTTGTATAAATTAGGGTAGTAAGCTCCATGAGACTGAGTGAAGTTTTATCCTCTAGTCTAAGGCTGGGCATGGGACAACATGTTCAACAAGACATATTATTTACCAAATCAAAATGGCAAAAGTTACATTACATCTCTGTGATCAGTATGGTAAAACCCACAAAAATGCTAGTGGTATATGTTCTGCAGACATTTCTAGCTATTATATGAGCTGGGCACTCTAAGAGCCTGTTTGCTCTCCTAATCCTGTGATTAACTGTATAACAAGATTAAACTGAAACAATACATTGTGATATCAATGGCATAATGGTTCAATGGTCACAATGGCACACCATGCCCGGTAGTGTATTGAGGTCTGCCGAGGAGAAGAGATTAAAATGTTATATAATTTAAGTTTAAAAATAAAAATTAAGGGTGACCTTAGTCGCAAAGTATTTTTATCCCCCCCCCCCCCCCCGCACACACACTCCTAGTAAAAAACTGTTTACTTACCTTTTCTCTAGTGCTCAGATTCCCTTTCCGCTCCACCTCCCATGACGTCATCTGGCTGATGGCCAATCCAGTGGTCCTAATAGAGAAGCACTGAAAACTGATGTGCATGCGCGGTAAGTGCCTCTCGTAGGAAAGCACTGAATGAAATGCTTTCCTATGAGCCACAACTAAACGTGACCAAGTTTTGCTAGTTGTTGTAGAGCAGTGGTCCCCAAACCAGTTCTTAAGGCATCCCTACAAGTGCAGGATTTAGTGATTAGCCAGTTGTGTCTAAGTTGTTTTGAGGAGAAAAAAACACCTTTGACACAATTGGGTAACCCCTAAATCCTGAACTTTAGCATGTAAGCTCATCGAGCAGGGCCCTCAACCCCCTCTGTTCCTGTACGTCCAGTTGTCTGATCTCAATTATGTGTCTGTTAGTCCACCCATTGTACAGCACTACGGAATTTGTTGGCGCTATATAAATAATAAAATAATAATAATAATAATAATAATAGAGGAAGTACCTCTTGTGGTTTTCTGGAAGACATCTACTAGGGGTGTGTTTAACCCTGCAATGTAAACATAGCAGTTTGCAGTGCAGTTAAAAGAACAGGGCCAATGAACCCAAACCACTTCATTGAGATAAAGTGGTCTGCGTGATTTTAGTTCATCTGGAATTCTCAGGAAATTGCAAGGGTGTTTACAACTTAAAATGTACAATTCTCTTGTCTGGTTAATTAAAAATGGCAAGACATTTTATATTGCTGTATGGAGCTTTTTATAGAATGGAGGATGGTGTAGTGAACTACTTTTCCTATGATGCTCTATCAGGTAGAAGAGAAATCTAGTCCACAGCATCTAGAGTGGTGAAAGTTGCCAAAATCTGGTATAAAAGATACACCTATATGAAAACAAAGGGGTTCTAACTGAAGTTATGGATAGTCAACTCTCAAAGAAAGATGGAAAATGCTCAATTAGTTATTTTTTTTATTAAAAAACAAAACAAAGAAACAACTAAATACATTTTAGACTATAGCTGAACTTGAACTACAATAATGTGACTCTACACGTTCCACACAGCTGACGGAGCAGGTCACCTGGGACTTCCAATGCAGGAGTACTTTAGGTCCTGCCCCTTTCATTGTTTCTGGTTTAGTTTTTTAGTTTTGTTTTCATACCATCACATAATACACCCGGCACTTAGCTTTCAGTTAAAGTGTGAGCCATGTTTGCTTTATGTATTTTTTTGTAAACCAGTTTTTTGACTTATAATGTTAGATATGTGTTTCTACATTTTTTAGATTTCTTTAGATACCTACCTTATCTAGATATATGCCATTAGCTTTTTTTATGTTTTACTTTCATTGAAATTCCATGTGCACTTTCTGAGGCTTCATTGTCTGGCTTCAGTAGCATGTAGCAGACGAGTGGAGATGAGTATTTATTGTGTGCTTTGCAAAACTGTTAAACAATTTACTGCTAGGATTATTCATTGAACTGGTATTTTTCATACCCCATTATTTTTGACACAGAGTCAATATTTGCACAGCACATACACCATTTTTAATCATGTGTTTCCCCGTTGTGTCCTGCACATATGTAAGTGTTCTAGGAATGAGGAATTATAGCAATCCTACATAGGTTTGCCAGATGATCTGCCATGTTTTCCTCAATGCTTCTAACACATGTAACGTTAGGGAATCACATGAAAAGTGCTGTCCCGCAGTATGTACAAGCCATGTGCAGTTGATGAGATTATGTATAAATGAGAATTTTCTGAAAAGTGGTGCAAACAATGATAGGGAGCGTAGTCACCAATGCTATGTGTCTACTGGTTTCCATGGAGATTACCCAACGTTAAGTACTCTAGGCCACTTTTCAGAACACAACACTTTGTATCCATAACCCCAAATGTTTAAAAATGTCCTCCTCATATGCAATGTTTGCCCTGGCTTTGCCTTGTCTGAACTGGATTATTATGTAATTTGTTAAATCTTTAATAAACTTTTAAATGGAAACCGAGTGTTTCATGGGAAAAAGATGCATAGGTCGTTTCAATGTTTTATCCAATGGAGGAAATGCCAGAGAAGTGACAGTTTCCCTTTACAGATTGTTAGAGGGATAACATGGGATAACTTGGAGAAAAATCAACAAAAATGAAATAAAAAAATAACAACAAAAGTATCAATATCTATTCACAATGTCTCATTTTCTTGTTATACAACTTTTGAAAAGTATTATTTTTATTTGCAAGGGATGGGGAGAGGGGGGGCTTTTGATATCACAGTTTTCTGTGTCTTTAAATTAAATTCAGGCCAATGTGTCTCGTTTTAGTCAGATTGGGTCACATATTCCTATTGCTTGCAGCTGGTAGAATGTAGAATGTTTGATTCCTCTCTTGCAGGTAATAGCTATAAACTGTGAGGAGATGACAGGGTTGTTCACTAAACTCCAATTTGTGGTGAATTATAATGAGAATTGCTAAATTTTATGAAATTAAATAAGCTGTAAAGTTCTCCAACTCATCTATAGTCACAATCTTGCAATTCAGATTCAGAACTGTGGCGACAGTTCTGAGTTTAGGGAACAAACATTTAGTTCGAGCACCCCTAAAAGCTGAGTATTTGACCCAGTCTAAACACTGTTTCATCAGCTTTATAAACAGGTGAATAAGGTGTTGTATGGCTAAGTATATGAATTATGTGAAAAATTTATAGTTAGTGATGACAGAAATTAGCTTACAGTTCAATATGGGCAGCTGGGCTCATACAATAAATAGAATATGTGTTTAAACAGAAAGCCCCCTTTGGCCTTCTGACTATTTCCAGGTGTGTGGCTTCTTAACAAAGCCCTTGTGATGCTCTAAGTGTGGCCCATTCTGATGGCTGACTGTCTAATAATAGACCCCAGAGGGATGGGGAAAGGTTGTGTGTTGTCTAGTAGCACGAGAAGACTCCATGATGACAGAAATTGCATAAACATTCCACTTAAGACATTCCATAATGTACAATAGATACTTTTAAAATGCAGACCAGGTGGCTGCTAAGGCATCTTCAAAAGGCAGTATAGGTATTGCTCTAGACGAGGAGGTGCCGAGTAAAATGAACACATGGTTTGCTTGGTCATATCTTTTACATCAAATTCAGCCTTCCAGCTGAAGTGGTAGAGGTTAACACAGTAAAGGAGTTTAACCCCTTAAGGACCAAACTTCTGGAATAAAAGGGAATCATGACATGTCACACATGTCATGTGTCCTTAAGGGGTTAAGCATGCGTGGGATAGGCATAAGACTATCCTAACTATAAGATAAGGCCAGGGACTAATGAAAGTATTTAGAAAATTGGGCAGACTAGATGGGCCGAATGGTTCTTATCTGCCGTCACATTCTATGTTTCTATGTTTCTATACATTTGTAGGGCTTAAAAAGATCCAACAGGTCTAATATTTCTTTAGTGTTGGATCCACGGGCATATTTCTTCATACCAGTCTTACAGCTCATTTGTAGCAAAAAGAAAATGTTTCTTGCATATTTCTGTGTATTATTAAGTGTGTGTGAATTTGACATGGACTTTACATGTGGTTTATGCTTTCGAATATGTATTTTTTTTTAACCTATTTTTTTTTTTAATAGTCAAGAACACATATCAGTTGTACAGCAGCAAAAAGTAGTCAAATCCATTATCAACTGACATAAATGTAACCTTATAATAGTGTATTACAAGTTGTAACTGTGCAGAAGGTAAAAAAAATGCTTTTCACTTAAAAATAGCAATGAAAAATGTGAGAAAAAGGCTAGAAAGGTGTATCAGAAGGAAACATTTGGACACGAGTTTTTTCTGTGATTTTTTTTTTCCATTCTTTAATTTGTAGTGCACATAGAGACATACAATCTCATCCTGCCTCAACAGTGAAAGACAAGTATTATGGTACATAAAGCTGAAATATTGTAGGCAGGATTATACATGCACATTTTTATGTTATTTTAACAACATACTAGGCTCAGTGGTGTATTTAGGATTTGTTCTGCCCTAGGCAGGACGGTGCTTGGGCACCCCCCCTAATTTAAACTTTCCCCACCCCTTCCTGTCAAGGCCACACTTTGACTGACAGACGCTCACTCACTGACAGATGCACACACTCATTGACAGACACACACTCTCATATACAATGACATACACACACACTCACTGATTTGACACACTGATAGACAGACACACACTATTCCTCGGACACTCACTGACAGACTCACACTCACTGACAGACGCACGCACTCACTGACAGACACATGCACTCACTGACCAACACATACACACTCACTGACCGACACACACGCACATTCACTGACCGACATATACACACACTCACTGGCAGACGCACATTCTCACTGACAGACACACACACTGACAGACGCACGCACTCACTGACCGGCACATACACACTCACTGACCGACATACACATTACCCATTTCTATGTGTAACCATTCTAGTGTCCACATAGTACTTACAAGAAACAGCATCAGGACAACACCAACCAAAATGGCACAGTTTTCTTTATCACAATGAGGGCAAGGTGGTACAAAGAGTTAGTGGACTATATACATTAGGTGTTGCATGGCTGAGAATAATGTGAATTGTATCTCCTGAGTTCACACAGATTATGGGTACACACATTGGCATCCCATGCAAGCAAAGGGTTATTCAAAACACAATAACTGCTTCAATGTGTTGAAGTGGTCATGGTACAAAGGTACCGCACATATTGAGATATTATATGTTGCTTTTGTAGGTGTAACTACTTCCGAAAGCCTTCATTAGCCAGCCCGGAACAAAGCTGGCTAATGAAGTTCTGAACTGGCTAATGTAAATACAGTGGAGATTCTTCACTTAGGTTCATTTATTGTCTGAGAGTGCTAGATTGGGATTAAGCTTTTTACAGTTCTGGCACCCTCAAAAGCTGTTATGGGAGGTGCTCACTGGTGGAGAACAGTCAGCTGGCACTCCAGAAGAGAAAAAGGCATTTTGAACCAAGCAAACCTGTTAATCCACTCTCAGACATATTGGTTATGATACTCGGAGTGTTCCTTTAAGTGAGTAAAAAATGACCTGAAAGATAATATTTAGAGGTGACACGTAAAGTAGATAAAAGAATTGACTCACTCATTTATGTACCGTTTAATCTTTAAACGAACTATCCAAAGGCCAAGTTTTTTTGTGGAATGGATAACAATTGGTCTCTATGTTTATGATAATCTGTACATAGTGATCCATAAACATGAAGAATACCCAGTACAGATATAAAAGCATGTATGTGATAAACAGCGTTGAAATTTCCAATAACATTCATGAGCTTTGTCACTGTCGTTTATATTGATTGAGTGTCTTCTGTCTCTTTACTGTGTAATGGACCAGATGACATTCTCCGACAAGAATATTAGTGGCTGCTACCTCTAGGTGGGGCTTTATCAGAAGCTATTTAATGGGAGCAGAAGTGACACATGTAGATATGATTGAAGACACATATAATGTGCATGTCAGCAAGACTGGAATAGTAACAATATGGCAGAAATTTTACAACCAAATAAAAGTATTGTGCCGACGACAAACTAAACATAAAGACTTGAAAAATTTCAGAATTACAATAGTAATTTTTGTTGTCTCTGTTGATCAACAGCTTTTCTAATTGCAAAACGAATTAATGCACAGCATATTATTATATTAATGACATTAATATAACTGATATTATATGTATAGATATCCAGTTATGTCTGTATAATTAAATTCGTGTTAGTATTCAGAGAATACAATTAATTGATATCATCTGGGCTGCTGGATCTGAGGCCAGAGGGTAACTTACTGCAGACTCTCAATCAACAGTTTCAACAATAATCAAACAATATTTAACTTTAAGAAACTGTTGGGGGTAAAGTGCTGAAGGACTGAGAGACAATTTCAGAAAAACTTCAGTAGGATGCAAAGCAATGACTAGGCCCTTGGGAGATAGCGCAGCTAAGCGGACAAGGGCACATGTAGGAGTGTGGGGATAGATGCATGGGATTGGTTGGGGAAAGAGTGTGTGGGTGGGATTATGTTCTGTGTAAGTTAGTGTGGGGCAGGTCTTACCTCAGTGCCACTTGGGATTCGGGCCAGCAAACAGTTTCCTGTCACCCTGCTTCTGTTTGCCTAGGCCTGCTGATTTACACAGCTTGAGGGATGAGGTTGAGGCGATCCTGGCTTCCCTCAGGGCTGCTGCAGCGTGGATGGTGGCCGGCACCTGTGGGATCAATGTGGGCACATTAATGGAGGTATGGCTACCGGTGTGGGCCCCCCCCGCGGCCTGCCTCCCCCTGGAGTACCCCCTGTGGTCTCCCCTGCTTCCTCCCATGCTGTCCCTGCCCCTGGGGGCCGCACCAGCACTGCCAGGCTCTCCCCTGATCGTACTCCTTGGGCCCGGTTGAGGACTGGGAGCACGGGCCCGAGGCACCGCGGCCTGCCACTGCCACGCGGCCAGCCGCCTCCGTTGCCGCACGGCCTGGTACTCCCAGGCCGGGAATGCGGCCTAGTACCGCCGCGCAGCCTGCTGCTTCCACAGCCGCGCGGCCTATTACTACAAGGCCGGGGATGCGGCCTGCTACCACCGCGCGGCCTCCTGGTGCGGCTGCCGCGCGGCCTACACTTGGGTCTCCCTCCACACCATTCGCCCCGGCCGCCTGCGCTGGATTGCGGGCTGGGGGCAGTGGGCGGCGGATGCAGCTATCCGGGTGGCGGGTGGCCGCCCGGCAACGGTCCAGGTGCCCCCGCGGCCCGCGGGGAGGTGGGGCGGTGAGTAGGCCCTCGCGGGCCGCGCGGGGTACCTTGGTACCGCCATTGGGAGATATAAAACAGGATATATACCGAAAAAAAGTAGAGGGAAAACCCTCAGAGGATGGGGTAAGACCAAAATATACAGACAAAGTTAAAATGTGGATCTGAATCTTCATGGTGTAAAAGTAATAGGTCAAATATAAAGAATGTAAAAATATGAATATCCTCAAAATAAATAGAAATAAAATTAAACATTAAATTGGAAATAAAATAGAAATAAAAAGGAAAAGGAAAATAAAAATAAAATTAAAATTAAAATTAAAATAAATTAAGATAAAAATAAAATTAAAATTAAAAATTAAAAATGAATATGATACAAAGATGGTCATAAAAAACATACCATGTCGAAATCCACATTAAGACCTATAGGGCTAAAGGTCTTTACCGTAAAGATCCAAAGGTCTTTACCTCTCTCTGTCTAAGTTTCTTAACCCCTTAAGGACACATGACATGTGTGACATGTCATGATTCCCTTTTATTCCAGAAGATTGGTCCTTAAGGGGTTAATCAAATCACCACCTCTATCATCAAGGGCAACCTTCTCTACACCCATGCATAAAAATGTATCAAACTTAAAATATGGACATGTATTGCAGTGAACAGGGACTGAGTGAGTTTGTAATTAATTCATTATATTGTTACAATGCTCCATAAATCTAATTTTCAGAGCTCTACTCGTCCTACCCACATATTGAATACCGCACCCAAATGTTAATAAACAGACTATGTTAGTGCTGTTACAACTAATAAGTTATTTTTTTTAAACTTCCCCTGTTTGCTTTCTCTTAAAATTCAGACTTTCTTCTGTAAAAACTTACAGCTTTTACATCTTCCACACTTATAAAAGCCTTTAAGAGTGGTATCACTAGTATCTCTAGTTCTAAAGTTACTTGGAGCTAGGAAATTCTTAAAATCTCTACTTTTTGTAAAAATCATCTTAGGGATTATTGGAATTTGATTTCTTAAGAATTGATCTTCCAGTAAAAGGGACCAATGTTTTTGTAGGACCTTTTTAATCTTAAAAGCATGGGCATAGACTGACTGCGACAACCACAGCACCCAAACACGCAAACCCATCCATCCAGATCGGACAAACTCATGGCAGACTTCATCTCCAAAACCCATTAATCAACATATGGAGAATACACCACCCAACTACACAAGACTACACATTCTACTCCAACCCACACAACACCTATTCCCGCATAGATTATTTCTTAGTCTCCCCATCTCTCCTCCCGATCACGACAGCAATCTCAATCGGCACATAACTTGGTCCGATTACGCGGAAATCTCCTTAACATTCCAACCACCACACATATCCAGACCTTGGTCTTGGAGACTCAACCCACTCCTACTGCACGATCCACAAACTTGTTGCGGTCACCGGCCCGCCGAGCCTCACGGTCGTGCCCAACCGGCACGACCGCACCGACTACACGAGCTTACCTGCTCGTCGGCGAGCCGGGAACCGCGCACTTAGTTCTTCCGGGCATCACGCCCGAATCCAATATGGCGCCGACCACGTGGTCGCGTCTATGGATAGCCCCGCCCCCGAGAATTATACTAACGTGTGCGTGACGTCACGACGTCAACGCACACGCACGTTTTGGGGTCAGAGGTCGCCCTCTGACCAATCACAGCCTAGAGAGGGGTATTTAAACCCCTAGCTTTTCCCAGTACTTTGCCCTGTCGTGGTTTCAGTTTCCTGGTTTCCAGAAAGTGCTATTTTCGTGTTTCTGATTTCCTGGTATCCTGATCCTTGGCATTTCCCTGGTTATTCTGATCTCTGATTTCCCTGACTGGGCTTGTTTAATCGGTATTGAGTATTTTCTGGCTTCCTTGACCTCGGCTTTCCCTTTGACCATTCTCTGTCTCTAGCGTATTAGTCCGGCCATTCTAAGGTCCGGTTTACGCTCTATCCTGTTATTTTCCTTTTCTTACTTATGTATATGTTTACATCGTTTCTGCGTGCTGGACCTCATTACTAGCCGTGACATTACGACAGGGCCATGGATCCTGCAGAACTATGCAAACATATGATCGCCTGTGAAAATAGGGTGGAGGATATGGACCACAGGTTAGACCAATTTGCCCAGGCATTTCAGTCCCGCCGGAAACCGGAACCTTAAATTAAAGTTCCTGTACCGCGGTGCGCGCTGTGAAGCCGGCCCACGCTTCAGGACAGGTAAGTAATTATGGGATATCGGCGTATAACACGCACCCACGATTTTCCCCCTATTTTCAGGGGAAAAAAGTGCGTGTTATACGCCGATAAATACGGTATATGTTTACATAGTTTCTGCGTGCTGGACCTCATTACTAGCCGTGACAAAACTGTACAACAAGTTAAGTCCGAACTCACAAAATACTTCACCACGAACAAGGACTCAGTCCAGTCACAAGCGGTCCTGTGGGCAGCCCATAAAACAGTACTCAGAGGCTCTCTCTTCAGCATAGCCACTGCACACAAAAATAAATGCCTGGCACACATAGAAAACGTTCTTAATGAAATGAGAACTCTAGAAGCCAAACACAAACGAACACCTACCCCCGACCTGACCACACAACTCCAACAGAAAAGGCAAACCCTCAAGACCGCAATGACAACAGATGCTACTAGAGCCCTCCAATGGACACGTCAAATGTTCTATGAAAAATCCAATAAAGCTGACACCCTCCTCGTACTCAGACTACGTAAGTGTACCCAGGCCAAACACATAGCCCACATCTGCACACCCTCGGGACACATCACAGACATACCGGCAAAAATTGCAGAGACGTTCCAAAAATATTTCTCTAACCTCTATGACCACTCCCCACAAAACAGACAAAGCACCTACAATCTGGCGGATCATATCCACACCTTCCTAGAATGAATGAAACTACCCATCTTGCAGGGCGACGCACTCACACAACTCTCCACGGAAATCTCAGAACAGGAGGTGGCAACCGCGATTGGAACCACCAAACCAAACAAAAGCCCAGGACCAGATGGATACTCGGGCATTTACTACAAAACATTCCTAGACATCCTCTTGCCCCACATGGTAAGGTTGTACAGACCCATATCCTTGTTGAACGTGGACGTGAAGATATTTACAAAAATACTCTCCAACCGGGTCTTGCCATTCCTCACCTAACTGGTCCATCCAGACCAGGTGGGCTTCATTCCTACCCGACAAGCCATCGACAACACCAGGAGAATGCTCGACCTGGTCTGGGTGGCCAACCGACGCTCTACCCCGACCCTTCTCCTATCCCTCGACGCCGAGAAGGCTTTTGACAGACTTCTCTGGCCGTTCCTCTTCGCCACCTTGGAGAAATTTGGCTTCCCTAAACACTTCCAAGATGCACTTAAAATGATCTACACCAATCCCATGGCCAACCTCCTCATACCCAATACAAACCCACCCACCTTCTACATATACAACAGAACGAGGCAGGACCCCTATCCCCCATCCTATTCGCCCTCTCCGTCAAACCCTTAATGCATCTCATTCGCACCACACCATCGATTGCAGGCATCAAAGTACGTACACAAACATACAAAGCAGCGGCTTACGCCGATGACCTTTTACTATCACTCACGGACCCGCTGAACTCCCTTCCTCCACTTCTTCAACTCATAGAGGAATATTCCGAAGTATCGGGGTACAGGCTGAACCTAGATAAAACCGAAGCACTCATGCTAAATATAGAAGCACACCATAGACACATAATACAAAACACATACTCATTCCGATACAACACTTCACACATCTCATACCTAGGAATCGCTCTACCAGTGGAACTACACCGCACATATTCCCTAAACTACACACCGTTGATACAAAAAGCAACAAACAACCTACTCCGCTGGATGGACTTGTTTTTGTCGTGGCTGGGACACCTAGCCTCAATGAAGATGAATCTGCTGCCACGCTTCCTCTACCTTTTCCAAACCCTCCCCATCCCAATACCCAACTCAGACTTTAAATACGTACAAACACAAATAGACAAATTCATTTGGGTGAACAAATGACCCTGAATAAAACGAACAACGATGTACATCCCCAATAGAAAAGGAGGCCTTCAACACTACTACCACGCGACCCAACTCACCCACATACAAAACCTACACGCATTGCCAGGGATAAAACGATGGGTCGAGCTGGAACACGACCTCTTTGGCTTTGACTTCCCCTCCCTCTACCTCTGGGTACCAAGAAAATCTCGACCCATACCACCCCGCACACCTCCAACGCTAGCGAACTCCATTACCGTATAGGACAAACTCACTAAGAAATTCCCAATCATCAACGACCCTTCACCACTGGCCCCGATACTGCGCAACATAGCCTTTCAGACAGGCATGAACCCATAAGACTTTACACACTATGAATACAATGACCTCTACAGGCTCTATCATTTCTTTGCATGAGGGAAACTAATACAGTACAACGAGCCACCGCAACCACACCAACCATACAACACCCATGATTTCTTTAGGTACATACAACTGAGAAGCTTCCTAGAACTCGACACAAAACACAAAAGCAGCCACCACCAAACTCACACCTTTCGAAAGAACTTGCATACACAACCCACAAGGGACAGATCACAAATAATCACAAATAATTACATACTATTGATCACTAACCAACCACCAGGAGCACTAGCCTATGTGGCAGCTTGGGAGAGGGACCTGGGGCCACCAGACGGCCCGACGGACTGCAGGACATATGGGAGGCCACGGCATCCATATCCATATGTGTAAACCATAAAGAACAGGCCTACAAAACAATGCTGAAATGGTACCTAACGTCCACACGGCTATATCACATGGGAAGGGCAGAGTCTGACCTATGTTGGAAGGGATGCAGACACAGGGGCACATATATACACCTTTGGTGGCAATGCCCCAAGCTGACACAACTGTGGACAGAGGTTGCATGCCTGGTCTCTGACCACCTCCCCACGGACATTCCCCTAGACCCCTGGATATGGCTCCTCTCCAAACCCTGGGAACCCCTGACCAGAGCACAAAACAAACTCATGAACAGACTGGCCCTAGCAACCAGAAGGCCAATAACGGAACTCTGGGGCACCCCTGACATACCCACACTAGACATAGTCATACACAAAACCAGGGAGGCCGTGGAAATGGCCAGGCTCTCAGCCAAGATCCACGAAACATCACAACACTTCTATAACATATGGGACCCGTGGTTAAATGAACCCTCCCTGGCATAAATAAACCAACCCTAAAGTAAAACAACCCCGGCACCACCAGGGCGCTAAATCGGGCTCCACACCCACAAACCTAAGGGACAGGAGACCCTAGCCATGTGGTCAAAAAGAGACCCCCGGCCCAGCCCATAGCAGACAGCCCACAAAGGAATCTAGATGGGAGACTCACAAGCAGACACAACACACAAGACCCCCTCCAACAAGCCCCTACGGCCCACAATGGGCAGACCCAAACTGCCCAAACACGAAAGCCGAAACTACAAACTGGAACCTCCACAACACTACTGAGAACTACAACTTAACCCCTGAGACCAAGGAATTGAAGCATTTGTACCTGTATTTCTACGATTGTATAATTTTATTACTATTAATTTTATTACTTTGTATAATTCCATTACTTTGTAGGATGTTATACCTTGTTTGATAAGTTGATATACAATAAGGCTAAACCTGAAGCAGACGTACAGAAAGACATTGACCAATAGAACTCCGCAAACCCACGTAGGCACACGGAAAAACCAACGGGCGGAGTGCAAGAAGCACAACCACTGAATACAGCACACAACTTACCGAGACACACCACCAGGTCTGACAGCACAAACTCGACAACAAAGGTCACAACAAACAACGACAGAATCAGTGGAAACGTATTAACATCTGCATCCGCACTGACTAACTATGCGCACCCAATGTCTCTGTAAAATATGCTTTATTCCAAGTGAAAACTCAATAAACACAGAATGTTTTTTTTTTAAAAAAAGCATGGGCATTGTATTGAATAATAAAAGACAAACTAAAATTTTTGTTAGGGTCAGTTTTAATTGTATTTTTGTCCATTAAAAATAATTTCTATTTAAATTTTTACATCTACCTATTTCTTGAAACAAGGAAAGGAGGATCTGTCCTGTGAGGTGTATCATAAAATATGATATAGAAAAAACAGTTAAAAAATAACCTTTATTAGAGATAGGGTAAGAATGGAGAAAACTTAACGAAAAAGATAATGGAAAGTATGGTAAGACACACTAAGATAAGAGAGAAGTGTGTCAAGCCAAAGCTAAATACTGATAAATTCGGGTACTAATGCCCTACTGACGCCTTAATGGCAGTGCACTGCTCCTGCAATATATGGTCTATGAGCTGGTTGCAAATGCAAATAGGATTCTAATAGTAGGTATGTAACAATACTACAATACCCAAAGAAACAAAACTGTCAAGCAACACTAGGGAGTACAGTAGTAAATGTATTATGGTGGCAATATTAATGACACAAAATACCGATACCCTACAATCACTGAATATGTCCGAGAATAGATCTCTTTCGGAGAGCAGTAATGTGATACAGTAACAAAGAAGTGTCACAGGCCAATCTCCAGTCATGAGCAATAACCGGCTACGTACATTGTTTAAGGGAGACAAGTGATACTAGGTGCGATATTGTGGTGCAGATATCACAAAGTATCCAAATATATATAAGTCTCTAACTGGATGTACTGACCGGCCATGTAAAGGAGACAAAAGTTACTGGGTATCGATATGGTAAAGGGAAGGGGGGGGGCCGTAATCTAACTAAAAAAACGTCAGATAAAAGCGCATTTCCCATAGGGTGCAAACATAGATACCCATATAGAGAGAAGTCACTACTCTCTCATCAGGGGACCCCTGATGAGCCTCTTAACAAAGGCGAAACGCGCGTCGGGTTGGAGTGTGACACCTACCATTGGCTTCGGGTCTGACACTTACCCGTTTCCTCAACAGGTTACCCTCACTCCTCGGACATTACATTTTTTTACCTCCCGGCTCACGAGCACTACTCACTTTGGCTGCATTATCAGATAGCAACCTGGGTACTCCTATCCATACGGGACGGTTACTAGCCATCAGAGTGCACAGGAACCCTGTGCATCTCTCAGGGTACCATTTACTCTCTTAAGGGAATCTCTAGCGCAAACACAAATTATATACCCTCCTCTCTTGCTTCTCTCCTACCACTTTACTGTACCTGGTGCCCATGAAGGCACCATTCTACCTTTTCTGCCTCATCTCTTAAACTTATCACATATAGATTGACGAGGTGGATGTTCAGGACTTAATGGTTAGGACGAGAGGCATGCTATATTGAGTTACCGCTACTACTTGCCCGACGGTGGCAATTACCTTCTAAGAGTAGTGACTTCTCTCTATATGGGTATCTATGTTTGCACCCTATGGGAAATGCGCTTTTATCTGACGTTTTTTTAGTTCGATTACGGCCTCCCCCCCTTCCCTTTACCATATCGATACCCAGTAACTTTTGTCTCCTTTACATGGCCGGTCAGTGCATCCAGTTAGAGACTTATATATATTTGGATACTTTGTGATATCTGCACCACAATATCGCACCTAGTATCACTTGTCTCCCTTAAACAATGTACGTAGCCGGTTATTGCTCATGACTGGAGATTGACCTGTGACACTTCTTTGTTACTGTATCACATTACTGCTCTCCGAAAGAGATCTATTCTCGGACATATTCAGTGATTGTAGGGTATCGGTATTTTGTGTCATTAATATTGCCACCATAATACATTTACTACTGTACTCCCTATTGTTGCTTGACAGTTTTGTTTCTTTGGGTATTGTAGTATTGTTACATACCTACTATTAGAATCCCATTTGCATTTGCAACCAGCTCATAGACCATATATTGCAGGAGCAGTGCACTGCCATTAAGGTGTCAGTAGGGCATTAGTACCCGAATTTATCAGTATTTAGCTTTGGCTTGACACACTTCTCTCTTATCTTAGTGTGTCTTACCATACTTTCCTTTATCTTTTTCGTTAAGTTTTCTCCATTCTTACCCTATCTCTAATAAAGGTTATTTTTTAACTGTTTTTTCTATATCATATTTTATGATACACCTCACAGGACAGATCCTCCTTTCCTTGTTTCATACTCACTACTAGGGTTACCCCCTGCTCTGTCCTTCTTGATTGATTCGGCCACTCTAATTTTTTCTACCTATTTCTTGATCCAAAAAAGATGGAGAATATCCTTATTTTTTAAAATTTCTGATTGTTCCAAGAAATGTCCTTCATCAGTACAATTTATTTTCAATCTAGTAAACTAGCTACGTGGAACACTGCATAGTCTGTTGGGATGGTGTGCACTTCTTGTATCAGTGAAAGAATTAGAGTCCGTTGGCTTAAAATACGTCTTAGTTTTAATAATCGAGTCCTCTATATAAATTGTTAAATTAAGAAAGTTAATGCTATTATGGTCGATTTCTGGAGTAAAAATTAGGGACTGATCATTATTATTAATAAAGATAAAAAATTATTGTAATAAATCCACTGAACCTTTCCAGATAATTAAAATGTTGTCTATGTATCTCTGCCAGAGCACCAAGTTCACACTAAAAAGATTGTTATTCCAACTGTTGAAAGTCTCCCAGTTATCCATAAAATTTTTTGCATAACTGGGCACGAACTTGGTGCCCATGGTGGTACCTTGAACCTGTAAAGAAAACTCACCATTAAAGACAAATAAGTTATGAGTTAAAATAAACTTTATACTGTCTAAAATAAATTGACCAAAGAGAGGGGAAATGTCATTGTCGGAATCCAAACACGTTTAGTAGCCCTAAGTCCCTTTTCAGGGTCTATACTAGTGAAGAGAAAAGTGACATCCAGAGAAGCCCACATATACTTCTTCCTCCATTCTATGCACTCTAGTTCTTGTATTAAACTTTTAGTATCTTTAAGATAAGATTTTGCATTTTGAGCATATTTTTGGAGGCATAAATCTATAAACTCGGACAACCTGGATGTCAATGAATCCACACCACTAATGATTGGATGTCCTGGACGTCCTAGTATTCAATATGTGGGCAGGACGAGTAGAGCTCTGAAAATTAGATTCATGGCGCATTGTAACAATATAAAGAATGAATTGAAAACTCACTCCCCTGTCCCTGTTCACTGCAATAAATGTCCATATTTTAAGTTTGATACATTTTTATGTATGGGTGTAAAGAAGGTTGCCCTCGATGATAGAGGGGGTGATCACACCGTATCCCATTCCTTTAAGTCCATACTCACCTTTTTTATTTTTCTTATGTTTCCTAGTTTGACTGCAGCCGTGCTTTTAAATGAAACCTACTGCTTAGAACAACTGCACAAAGTGCTTCTGCACGGCTGTATACTCTAATCTACTCTAATAAAAAAAAAAAAACACAGTCAGCACTAGTAACATTACGATTGTATGCATGTCACAAACCTTTGTGTTATGTCTCAACAATTGTATTGCGTGTTGTGAATACCGTTGCCCTGCCTGTGGCAAAAATAAAGAATAAAAAAAATAAATCTTTTTAAACAATTGATATTTAGGAGTACAATACATACAGTACCATTGGAGTACGTTTTCTTTTTTCTACACACCTATGTTTGGAGATCCACTCTATGTATGATGGTATGCGACCAATACAGGGATAAAGGCGTCAATTACAGAACCAGTTATTAAAGACTCTGATCCATGTGAGTGGATCTTATCAATTATCATTTCATGTTTTATGTGTATTACGATCTATACCAAGCATGTCAAACTCAAAGGCTAACACTGGCCAAATAAACAAGGTGTACGTTTATGTGGGCTGCAAAAAAAACAAAAAACTTTTTTTTCAACTTTGATACATTGCCCTCCTCCCAACTTAACACACTGCCCACCCACTCGCCACTCTAATACCCTTCCCCACTCTGTCCCCCACATTAATACACTGCCACCTCCCTCCCCAATTTAATACACTGGCCCCCTCGCTCATCCAAATAAATACAGTGCCCCCTCCCGCCCTCAAATTAATACACTGCCCCCCTCCCCAACTTAATACACTGCCCCCTCCCTCCCACAAATTAACACTGCCCCCTCCCTCCCTCAAATAAATTAACATGGCACTGCCTCCCCTCCTACCAGTCTATTACACTGGCCACTGCCTTCCTAATTTAATAGACTGCCCCTCCCTACCTCAAATTAATACACTGCCCTCCCCCCAATTTAACACACTGCCCCTCCCTCCCCAAATTAATACACTGCAACACTCCCAACACTCTAATACACTGACCCCCTCCCTCCTCTAAAATAATACACTGCCCCCTCTCTCCCTCAAATGAATACACTGCCCCCTCCCCAATTTGATACACTGCCCCTCCCTCCCCAAATTAATAAACTGCACTGCCCCCCCTCACACCACTCTATTACACTGGCCCCCTCCCTCTCTAATTTAATACACTGCTCCCGTCCCAACACTGTAATATACTGACCCCCTCCATCCCCTAAATTAATACACTGCCCCCAATCTCTCAGTCAAATTAATACACTGCCCCCTCCCCAATTTGATACACTGCCCCACTCCCTCCCCGAATTAATACACTGCACCTCCCCCTCCCACCACTTTATTACACTGGCTCCCTCCCTCCCCCAAAATAATACATTGCTTCCTCCCTCCCTCAAATTAATACACTGCCGCCTCCCCAATTTAATACACTGGCCTCCTCCCTCCCTCAAATTAATACACTGCCCCCTCCCTCCCCCAAATTAATAAACTGCCACCTCCCTCCCTAAAATTAATACACTGCCTCCTCCCTCCCTCAAATTAATATACTGCCCCCTTCCCAATTTAATACACTGGCCCCCTGCCTCCCCCAAATTAATACACTGCCCCCTCACCAACTTAATTCACTGCCCCCCAACCTCTCCAAATTAATACACTGCTCCCTCCCTCAAATTAATACACTGCACTGCCCCCTTCCACCACTCTATTACACTGGCCCCTTCCCTCCCCAATTTAATACACTACCCCTCCCTCCCTCAAAATAATACACTGCCGTAGCCCCAATTTAACACACTGCCCGCGTCCCAACACTCTAATACACTGACCCCTTACCCCTCCTAAATTAATACACTGCCCCCTCTCTGCCCCCCTCCCCAATTTGATACACTGCCCCCCTCCCTCCCCAAATTAATATACTGCACTGCCCCCCCTCCCACCATTTTATTACACTGGCCCCCTCCCTCTCCAATTTAATACACTGCCCCCGTCCCAACACTCTAATATACTGACCCCCTCCATCCCTAAATTAATACACTGCCCCCTCTCTCCCTAAAATTAATACACTGCCCCTCCACAATTTGATACACTGTCCCTCTCCCTCCCCAAATGAATACACTGCACTGCACCCCCTCCCACCACTGCCCCTTCCCTCTCCAATTTAATACACTGCCCCCTCCTTCCCTTAAATTAATACACTGCCCTCCCCCAATTTAACACACTGCCTCCCCTCACACCACTCTATTACGCTGGCCCCTTTCCTCCCACATTTAATACACTGCCCCTCCCTCAAATTAATACACTGCCCTACTCCCAAATTTAACACATTGCCTCCTCTCCAACTACTCTATTATACTGACTCCCTCCCTCCCCCAAATTAATACATTGCTTCCTTCCTCCCTCAAATTAATACCCCCCCCCCTCCACAATTTAATACACTGGCCTCCTCCCTCCCAGAAATTAATACAGTGCCCTCTTCCTCTTTCAAATGAATACACTGCCCCCCCAAATTAATACACTGTCCCCTACCTCCCTCAAATGAATTCACTGCCCCCTCCCAAATTTAATACACTGGCCCCCTGCCTCCCCCAAATTAATGCATTGCTTCTTCCCTACCTCAAATTAAAACTTCCCCCTCCCTCCACAATTTAATACACTGACCCTTCTCTCCCTCAAATTAATACACTGCCCACTCCCTCCCCCAATTTAATACACTGGAAACCTCCCTCCCACAAATTAATATAACGTCACCCCGTCCTCCCCCATTTAACACAATACACAAGAAGGTCCCCCAAGCCCCTCTTTTCCTACTTTAAGATGAGCCACCCGTCCTCCAGTTAAAGCCCCGCTCTGCTCAAACAGGCCAGACACTCCTCTGGCATTGTGAGCAGGAGGAAAGAGGGAGTGGCTGACCTGCTCTCCAGACAGCCATCCACTCTGCGCTCTTGTACCCATGGGATGAAAGGCAAGAATCAGACAAGGAAGATATTTCCTATCTTGCACCTGTTTGCACCCACAGCACAAATCGGCCCCAGGGTAGGCGGGTCGCAAATATATTCATTGTGGGCCGCATGCGGCGCGCGGGACGCAAGTATGACATGCTTGATCTACACTATGTACTTATTTTTGTTTCCTTCTTTTATGTACTCAATATATTGCCTCCCTTGGTAAACTCATTAGCTCCTTTGGCTTCCAATTTCATTTCTATGCAGATGACACGCAAATCTACCTGTCCTCTCCTGATCTCTCCCCGTCCCTCTTGACTAGTGTCTCTGACTGCCTCTCTGCTATTTCTAACTGGATGGCTGCCCACTCCTTAACTAAACTTGACCAAAACTGAAATTCTGGTCTTTCCTCCCTCAAGTGTTGCTACTCCTGTGTCTGTCTCCCTCCAAGTCAACGGTGCTACCATCAGCTCCACCACGGAGGCTCGCTGCCTAGGTGTTCTCTTTGACTCCAACCTCTCCTTCACGCCTCATGTTCAGTCTAACGCCAAATCCTGTTGTTTCCATCTTTGTTGGCGCTATATAAATAATAACATAATAATAATAATATTCATGATGTATAATAATAATATTCATGATGTATCATTTTATTAAGGGTAAGAACAACTGCACTTTTTACAGCGTTCCACTCGATGACTTTTATCACATTTGTATAATATAATATTATGTATATATTTTGCAGCACTATAGGAGCTTTTCCCCACCATTTGGTTCAAAGAAGGAGTGTGAAAAAGTAACCAATAGAGGGAAAAAAGAGCATGAGCAAAAAACTAAATCTTTTATTATATATTTCTTAAATATAAGAGATATAACTCTCTATTTTTTTATTGCTCCTGCTTTTTCCCTCTAATGCTCAATCCCTCTAATGCTCAATCTGTGAACTGAATCAACATTTAACCCCTTAAGGACACATGACGGAAATATTCCGTCATGATTCCCTTTTATTCCAAAAGTTGTGTTTAATGACGGTCCCCTAGCCATCAATCGTCTTTTTTTCCTATCAATCATCTATCTTTTTGGTGGAATACAGAATCATGTGTCAAAACAAACATTCTCGGGGGCGTGCCTGGCTTCCGGTGAGAGCAGTCGCATGGAATAGGAGCTCCGCCACCATCCCGACCACGAGCGACTATTTACACAGCGTTTAGCGACTGATCGACTATATTTCGATTAACTTACTATTCCCGAGTGCCACTGGAGCAGATCATGCCTGCGCCCAAACAGTTGAAGCTGTCCGACATGCCGAAATCGAAAAAGTCAGAGCGCCGGAAAGAAATCCAAGATGGCGACGATATGTCTCATCTCTCCGATGGACTATCTGATCTTGAATCCGGCTTGGCAAAATACTCCGACATGCCGGTTACTGAGCGTAGCCTTCATAGAATGCTACAGGAGCTGAGGGCCACGATAACCGCCGCTTTTCACAAGATAGACGGCGACTTGAGGAAAGAACTGTCTGATATTGGCGACAGGACCAACCATCTTGAAAATAAGACCGACGAGCTTTGTGTGGCGCACAACGAAATGGTGGACAGAGTTCAGAAGTTGTCCGAGGATAACTTTATATTGAAAGACAATCTTGCTGATATGGAGGATAGATCCCGCAGACAAAATGTGCGATTCAGAGGGATACCAGACGATATTACCCGAGAACCACTACCGGCCCATATCCTATCTATATGCAAAGCTCTGGTTCCAGGCCTACCTGACTCCGCTTGGGCCTATGACCGTATGCATAGGCTTCCGCGGCCTGCTCGCCTGACGGCTGATGTCCCTAAGGACGTAATAGTGCGATTCCGCTACTTTGCACACAAGGAGGCCCTGATGGCAGCAGCGAGGAAAACTCCATCGATTCCAGAACCCCATCAAAAGGTCGCACTTTTTGCAGACTTGTCGGCGGCTACAATGGAGAAGAGAAGAGGATTTGTATCGATCACCAAAACCTTGAGGAACCATAACGTGGCGTACAAGTGGGGCTACCCCACTAAACTCATCATTTGGCGTCAAGGCCGCAATCATATTGTAGCGGATCTGACTGAAGGAATGAAATTGATCTCCACATGGGGCCTATGGACGGGTGCGCCTAACCAACACACGGCATCTAATAATGGCTCCCCGAGACGACTACAGGTGGACTGGCAAATGACGAACTCACCAACTGGCAATCCTTGATTCCCTTAGGATATGTCTTTTCCACCCATCGGACAACTCGATAAGTATTATGTATAGGTGGCGGGCAGTAGCAAGGTATCTGACCCTATCTCTCTGAGCCACCTAGCATTAGCTGACTATACTATTTAATACACCTTGCTATAGGCTACTAGTTTAATATGTCATGTGCACCGCTAATATTATTGATTGTGTTTGTAAATGACTTATCGTAACCGCATATCCTATGTATGTGTTAGATTGTAGGGAATTCCCCTTTATGCATGTCCCATCTTTCAGTTAACTTACTTTATATTTGAGCCACGGTATCACCGTCGTGCAGTAAATTTATGTCTGGGAGACTTTATTTATAATAAGGGTTGTGTAATACGCAGTGACAAGCCCACACACTTAGAGACATAGGCTCATATTATAGGCGGCAAAGGCAAATGGCCCTACTTTCATCTATACCGTGTTGTAATTTTACTCAGAGCCCCCATGTGTTCCAAGAGAAGGAAGCACTCAGCTGTGTTATGGTAGCAGCATGGCTCAGTATAGCCACTTGGAGGAGAAAGTCCATACCCCAATCCATTAATAACTGTGTTCCACTCCATTCTTACTGCATATTTGTACACAACACCGTGTCACTTGTATACTTAATGTAACTCCACTGGTGCCTTTTCCCTTTAGACACATTTCATGCCTGTTAGGATGCTATGTTCGCCTCCAGAGGCTCATCCACTTGGCCGACTGTATCGTATTGTACCCATACAAGTGTTCACTAACGCCACAAAATGCCACCATCTTAGACCGTGTGTCACATGAGGCTTATTATGTTTCATTACAAACTTTCTTGCTATCCCCTGCAGGGAACGTGACACTCACTGTATCTATAAGACATATTAGATCTTATTGTTGTCACATGCACTCGAAATCTGTATTCCTATCCTTCACTATCCTGCCTATACACGGTATTTACTAACAATAGCTATGCATAAGACGTGGTGACTCACATTCCCACTAGAGTTAGCCCACGTTTTGGTAGAGCTTTTCCGCTGTAGTACTGTTTTTGTTCCTTTTAGTGATTCACATAGTTCGTCCCATATGAGACAAGACATGTATGACCTGCCCAGTGGGCATCCAATATTGCTTGTACAGATCACACTATCCTATTATTCCTAGGATAATACTATAAAATGTATTAAGATGTTCCTTTTATGTTTATTACGGTATTACGACATATATGTAACATTGGTCGGGAGGAGCCCCATAGACCCTCCCTAAGCCATCTAGGGTTATGTATTTTCTTACCCATCAGATGGCAGTTTGTGTGAACCTTGGCCAAGGTTCCTTTTGTATATACTTATGTTATTGTTACTGCTATTGTTTTTTTCCCACATGTCCATGTATCCCTTCCCCTACTGTTCCCACCCCCCCCTAAATCTACTAATGGACCTCATGACTTTCAATCCACAAAGTGCCTCCTGGGGCTCGATGCTACCCGACTCACAGGTGCTAGCACAACACACCACATCGCCCTTTCAGAAACCTTAGCCCAGGTCTGGCGACGCAATATGCGACCAGAGGCACCGAACCTATGGAAATATGCCCAAACACCGCAATGCTTACGCTGCTATCTTCTCAGATTGACTTCATGACACCTCACACACTACAAATCCTGTCTCTAAATGCGAAAGGCCTCAACAGCCCCTACAAACGTAAGCAGCTATTAAAAGATATGCATAAAGCGGAGGCCGCCATTGTATGTTTTCAGGAGACTCATTTTGCAACACACAACCCTCCTCAGATTCGTTCTTTGAAATATCCAGTCGCATACCACGCATATTCCCCAAACAAATCTAGAGGAGTCGCAATTTTCTTTCACAAGGACTGGGTCTTCACAATCAATACACGGCATGTCGATTCGGCTGGTAGGCTACTCGCTACTCATACTGGTGGGCGATCTAAATGGCATACAAATGACAATAGTGTCACTCTATGCACCTAATGAAGCTCAATTCTCATTTCTCAACAAGTCGATCAAAAAAATAAATTCCATTAAACAAGGTCATGTAATTATTTGTGGGGATTGCAATTGCACTCTTACACCATCTTTGGATATCAAGCGCGCTGGTAATAAATATCCCAGCAGAATTTCCATTCACAATGGAAAACTGTGTTCCAAACTTCTGCATGAACAAGACCTTTATGACACCTGGAGAAACTTATTCCCCACAGCTCAAGACTATACTTACTTCTCACAAGTCCACATGACGTACACGCGCATTGACCTTTGCTGGTTGATAAAAAAACTCTTCCCCACCTTAAAGACCAATCTATCGGCCTCCAGACTTGGTCCGATCATGCCCCTATCTTAATCACGCTCGCCGCACCATATCCCACAACAGGAAGGGGCAAATGGCGTTTGAATGAATCTCTTCTTGAGAACCTTCCTGCCATTCAACACATATCTAAGGAGCTAGACAATTATTTTACTGCCAATACGACGGACGACACCACTGTCGAAACTCAATGGTTAGCACATAAGGCAGTGATTAGGGGCCATTTCATCAAATTAGGTTCGATAGAAAAAAAAACGTATACTTCTAAAGAATCCTCACTTCATACTACACTACAAACACTAGAAGACTCCAATAAACGCTCCCCGTCTAAATCACTCTCCCGACAGATCACTAAAATACAAAACAAAATCCACATACTTCAAACGCAAAAATACACCCTCCAAGCACGCAAAACCCGACAGACCTACTACATCTCAGGGAACAAAGCGGGCAAGTTATTGGCAGCTCAGCTTAAGACGAAATATCTACAAACCAAAATTCCATATATATACTCCAAAGACAATGTTAAAATATTCAATCCGACTAACATAGTGGACGAATTAGCCCACTTTTATGAAGGACTTTATAACCTCCGCGACGACATGAACACGACCAATCCAAATCCTTCTGATATAGAACGATATCTCTCTCAAATTTCGCTCCCTCAAATTTCGGCTCATCATAACAGCCTTTTAGATGCCCCTTTCACAGAACAAGAAGTAGCTTCCACGATCAACTCCCTGCCCAAACATAAAGCGCCTGGGCCTGATGGCCTCTCAAACTACTACTATATAAAATTGGCTCCACGATTAATCCCACATCTCACAAAACTGTTTAACAAGATTAGAATGACTGATAAATTCCCACAAGAAATGTTAGAAGCCTACATTATCACATTGCCAAAACCAAATAAATCACCAACACTTTGTGGAAACCTAAGGCCGATTTCATTACTTAACGCCGATGTCAAATTATACGCCAAATTACTTGCCAATAGACTCTGACCCCTGCTGGCCGAATTGGTCTCGGAAGAACAGGCTGGTTTTGTTCCCGGCAAACAAATTGGGGATAACACCAGATATTGCATGGACCTAATTGATTGGGCCAAATCGAACGACAAATCGGGCGTACTGGTGGCATTAGACGCGGAAAAGGCTTTAGATCGCCTAAATTGGGAATATATGTCCAGCACTCTATCGGCCTTTGGTTTCACCAAATCCTTTATAACCAGCATATTAGCCCTCTACTCCGCCCCCTCCGCTAAAGTGTTCAACTCGGGCTTCACCTCTAGGAGCTTTCACATAACTAATGGCACAAGGCAAGGGTGCCCTTTGTCACCCTTGATCTTTATTTTATGTTTGGAACCCCTAGTTAGAACAATAAAACTTGATACACAACTACCTGGTCTACATACTCCGGCTGGAGAAAAAAAGATAGCACTCTTTGCCGATGACGTTATCCTATTTTTAGCCGATCCTTCCAAATCCATCCCTCACCTCATAAACACATTATCTATGTATGGAAATGTCTCCTATAACAGGAACAATATCAATAAGACCCAGATCCTCCCCGTACGACTTAATAAGCAATTAATAAAGGACTTAGAAAAGACTTACCGTATATACTCGAGTATAAGCCGACCCGAATATAAGCCGAGGCCCCTAATTTTACCCCAAAAAACTGGGAAAACTTATTGACTCGAGTATAAGACTAGGGTGGGAAATGCAGCAGCTACTGGTAAATTTCTAAATAAAATTAGATCCTAAAAAATTATATTAATTGAATATTTATTTACAGTGTGTGTATATAATGAATGCAGTGTGTGTGTATGAGTGCAGTGTGTGTATGAATGCAGTGTGTGTGTGTGTATGTGTGCAGTGTGTGTGTATGAATGCAGTGTGTGTGTATGAATGCAGTGTGTGTGTGTGAGTGCAGTGTGTATGAGTGCAGTGTGTGTGTATGAGTGCAGTGTGTATGAGTGCAGTGTGTATGAGTGCAGTGTATGAGTGCAGTGTGTGTGAGTGCGTGCAGTGTGTGTGTGTGAGTGCAGTGTGTATGAGTGCAGTGTGTATGAGTGCAGTGTGTGTGTATGAGTGCAGTGTGTGTGTATGAGTGCCGTGTGTGTGTATGAGTGCCGTGTGTGTGTATGAGTGCAGTGTGTGTGTATGAGTGCAGTGTGTATGAGTGCAGTGTGTGTGTGTGTGAGTGCAGTGTGTGTGTGTGTGAGTGCAGTGTGTGTGTATGAATGCAGTGAGTGTGTGTGAGTGCAGTGTGTGTATGAGTGCAGTGTGTGTGAGTGCAGTGTTTATGAGTGCAGTGTGTATGAGTGCAGTGTGTGTGTATGAGTGCAGTTTGTGTGTATGAGTGCAGTGTGTATGAGTGCAGTGTGTGTGAGTGCAGTGTGTGTGAGTGCGTGCAGTGTGTGTGTGTGAGTGCAGTGTGTGTGTATGAGTGCAGTGTGTGTGTATGAGTGCAGTGTGTGTGTATGAGTGCAGTGTGTATGAGTGCAGTGTGTATGAGTGCAGTGTGTGTGAGTGCGTGCAGTGTGTGTGTGTGAGTGCAGTGTGTGTGTATGAATTCAGTGAGTGTGTGTGAGTGCAGTGTTTATGAGTGCAGTGTGTGTATGAATGCAGTGTGTGTGTATGAGTGCAGTGTGTGTGAGTGCAGTGTGTGCAGTGTGTTGCAGAGCCTTGGTGGGGGGTGGGCATTTTTATTATTTTTTTTAATTATTATAATGGTAATATTTTTTTTGTTAGATTAATTTTTTTTATTATTTTTATTTATTTTATTATTATTTATTATAATTTATTATTATTATTATTTTAAAAATATATTTAAAATATTATTTTTAAAATATAATTTTTTATTTTATTATTATTATATTTTTTTTCGTCCCCCCTCCCTGCTTGATACATGGCAGGGAGGGGGGCTCTCCTTCCCTGGTGGTCCAGTGTCATTGGTAGTTAAGTTACAGCTCTGACAGCCCCCCTCTCCCCCCTGTCTGTATTATGGCAATGCAAATTGCCATAATACAGACTATTGACTCGAGTATAAGCCGAGTTGGGGTTTTTCAGCACAAAAAATGTGCTGAAAAACTCGGCTTATACTCGAGTATATACGGTACCCCTTTGCATGGCAAACGACGGCAATTTCTTATCTGGGGATAAAACTGACACTTTCGAGACCCCAAACCATAAAAGCCAATCACATAGAAGTCTTATCCAAAATATCTAGACAGATGGAGTCTTGGGACAAACTTTTTACATCTTGGTTTGGCCGAATTAGCACGATTAAGATGATGATTTTGCCGCACATACTCTATCTGTTCAGAACACTACCTATTGAACTACCGAACTCCCTCATTAAACGCTTTCAAAGGGTCATCAACGCCCATATTTGGAGAAAAAAACCTCCAAGAGTTCCATTTCGCACTTTATGGCACCCATTCAAAAAAGGTGGTCTCAATGTTCCCAATATTCTCCTCTATTACAAAGCGACCCTACTGTCGCAGGGCTTGGGTCTTATGATGGGATCGCATAAACCGGTTTGGGTAGACCTAGAAGCAGCCTGTAGGGGCACGCACACCCTATCAGGAACCCTATGGGCGTCCCTCACTTTCACTTCGCCATCCGCTCTTCCAACTTCCCGTTTCCTAACAAAATCATGGGCCTCTTGGAGCACAGCTTTATGGTCTAGACCGGAAGCATTGTATCTCGCTCCCATATCAGCCCTTTCTACCATATCTCCTAATCTCCAAACATCCAAATGGGCGTCCCTGGGAGTGACTCATGTCCACAAACTATTCAACAAGGAAGGTATTCTTCCTTTCCCTATATTGCAGAACAAATACAATTTGCCACCGAGCGATGTGTTCCTGTACTTACGCATCAAACATATCCTACTCTCTCAAGCTATTAGGTACATGGACCCACTCTCTTTTAGTTATATTGGAACGCAATGGTATTCTGCAAAATTACCTCGTCCCTCATGCAAATTTCTGTCCTTATGTTATATGAAACTAATGGACTATCACAAACCCTCCAAATTACCGTATATGTTGAAATGGGAAACTTCTTTAGGGATAACCCCGTCTCTCGAGGATTGGGAATACTCCCTCAGGTATACTAAACAATCTTCGAATTGTGTCACGCTCTGGGAAGCTTATTTTAAGATGATAGCGAGATGGTATCTAGTGCCAAGCAGAATTCACAAAATATACCCGTCATCCCCCCCTACATGTTGACGCTGTGAGGCGGGTTTGGGCTCTTTGGAGCACATATTCTGGTACTGTCCCAATCTGACGAATTTTTGGCAACTCATTCAGAAAAGCATCCAAGCGCTTTGTAAGACTACCTTACCACTGCGCCCGGAACTCTATCTTCTCCACCTCATCCCAAACTTACGCGATATACCATCCAGGGATGCAGTGCTAAATATACTGGTAGCAGCAAAATCGAGTATAGCTTCACATTGGAAAAGCACCACCACCCCCTCATTACTAGAGGTTATGCGCAAGGTAGACCTGACATACCATCATGAATGTGAATGGGCAAAAGGAGGCAACACACAGGCCTTCCTAACCCGATGGCAAAATTGGGCTTCACTCATGGAATCATACTCCGCAATGGGGTAAGAATTATTCAATATTCACATTCACCCTATACATTCCACAAGCCCTAGAATTGGTACGTGTACTTCCACCCTACCACAGGCCGGTAAGATTGAAGTTCAGTAAGTCCGAAGATCCATGAGTTCCTATGTAGAATGTAGATTCTCCTGCAGGCTCAGATGATCATCACAACCCCACACCCACTTCTCCCTCCCTCCCCATCTTATATTGTATTGTAATATAATTTGCTTTGGCACATATATATACTTGTCTGCATTTTGTTACATTTTTCTTGCAAGTCTGTGGGTGATGTATGACCACACGTTACAGGGCACTGGGTTGGTGTAGACTGGCATGATTCCGTATCCTAATTTTGGGCACCTAATGGGCAATGCCTCAACACTTCTACATTCTCCATACTATCCTGACATCGGGCAAACCCACGTGTCACATAGTTGACGAGGGTGTATAAAGCGATCGAATAACAATTCTGGGGTAACCATTTCCTGAGTCCCCTACTATATCTACTGTGTACACTTTACTCCGAGGAGCATAATGTTCCCAACATATGGTGTTGAGCATCAATGCTGAGGTGAATAATGAATGCACTATCGGGCGCAACATTGTGAAAACATTGGCCGCTACAGCGGTATCCAAATGTAGTGCTTACAAATTGTCCATTTTACCCACTACTCAATGCGTTGGTACATCATGCAGTGTCGCTACCCGATGCCCTGTACAGTTTAAGCAATTGCTATGTTTAATGTCATGTTTGTTTGTTGTACACCTATGCAATAGTGTAAATATACTCCCCCAGTACATACTGTAAGATCGTGTAAATTAAAAGTCTTCTTCAACACTTAACCATTGTATATGTACGGCTGCCCGACAATACGTAAGAAGATTTAACGCGACGACTACCACCAAACTTGAATGTATTATGTACGTTTTCTATATGCTGCAATATGTATGTATACTGTGCAATGTATGTTCTTTTTCGTTACTTCCTCATGTAATCAATAAAAATCTATATATTGAAAAAAAAAAAAAAAAACATTCTCGACCATTGCACGTTTCAGGTACATTTCAGCTTGGAGTTCAGTAATTTGACTGATCACCTGATCACCAAGTCACCAAGTCTAATGTTTTTTTGTGTTTTGTTTTTTTTATATTCTTTTTTTTTGAACATGCATGAGGTTACATTGCATCCTGCATTACCACAACAGCAAATGCAAGGATTTGCGGTACATTCAATGATACACGTGAGATGATATTGAGGACTACTAGAGATAATACTTGCATCATTTAGGAAAACAGCATGAAATTTTATATAATTTTTTATAATTCTCAATCTCTCTCTCCTCTGGTATATTTCCATCGCCCTTCAAACATGCAACTGTAACCCCAATTCTAAAGAAGCCCAATCTTGACCCTAACTCCCCATCCAACTATCGTCCTATCTTGCTACTGCCGTTTGCATCCAAGATCCTTGAAAGAATTGTGTATGCGAGATTGACAGACTTCCTCGAGTCCAACTCTCTGCTAGACCCGCTTCAGTCTGGTTTCCGCGCTAAGCACTCTGAAGGCCTGGGTTAGAGCAAAAAGTGTTTATCCCCCAGGGGACTGAAGCTCAGTGAGCCAGCCTCTCTCCAGGTCCAGCAGTCCCTCGGCTCTGGGTATCTTTGCGGTTGGTCCGGTTTTAGGTGGTAATACCCGTTTTTAGCAGTGATTATGTATTGTGTTACTGGAGCTGGTCTGACTTGCGACCGTCCAGCCTGGCGGTCCGGCCCGCCCCCCCCTCCCCCCCCACCAAGTCTAATGTTTAATAACTGGTGCAAAAATCAAGAAGGTGGGTTAGCTGTGTCTTATGAATTCCATGGCAGATACTGTAAGTTGTAATATATTATTACAATGTTCTGCTGGGGAACCCTATGTCCTGGCATTCATGTGGATGTTACTTTTATATCTACCTAGAGATTGTTGCAGACCACATAGACCCCTTCAAGGCAATGGTGTTCCCTGAAGACAGTGGCCTCTTTCAGCAGGATAATTTACCCAGGCACACTGCAAACATTGTTCATGAATATTTTGAGGAACATGACAAAGAGTTCAAGGTGTTGCCTTGGCCTCCAAATTCTAAAGATTTTAATCAGATTGAGCATTGGTGGGGTGCTCTGGAACAACAGATCCCATCCAAGGAGGCCCCACTTTGCAACTTGCAGGGCTCACAGGATCTTTTGCTAGATACCACATAACACATTCAAAGATCTTGTGGACTCCGTGCCTCGACACATCAATCTGTTTTGGCGGCACGAGGGGGACCTACATGAAATTAGGCAGATGGTTTAATGTTGGTGCTGATTAGTATAAATAAATGTTCACTGGAATGTTTCTAAAAATTGTTCACCTTTCTTGATTTCACTGGAATTTTCTGACGAAAATTCTTCTTTCTTTTGTCAAATTAATTACAGTACCTCGTAATTGATAACCACTAGACAAAGAAAGTGGATATACAGGTCTTGTTGGGTGTTTCTGTTGCCTGGGGATGGACTGAGTTCTTGTTAATTTCTTCTGTTTAAATGGTGTTCCAGTTGGTGTTCTCGTTTTATGATATAATCATGAGCCTAGAGGGGACAGTCAAAGCAGTTCCATGAGTTGTAAATACCTTTTTAATTGCAGTTTTTCATATTCATATTTGTAAAGGGTACAATTATGTTTCCACTGAAGCACAGAACACTTACTATTTTTACCTTAATGTAGACGCCTACAGGAAATGTGCAATTGCTTATGCTGAAAAAAGACTCACATTCATTAAAGAAACACTACAAGCACTACAATCACCATAACCACTACAGTACAAATACTGTTTGCTAATGGTGTTTGCTTCTTTTCTGGTGTCTGCCGGGCACCACTCTCTGCCTCCTCTCTTCCACTATGGAGAGCCAGACTGCCAAGAGCTAATGATCCAAAAACAAAATTGCAAAATAAACTGAAATAAAATATGTAAGAGAGTTCTAACTATACCTGCAATGCAATCAGCTGATTATGAGCTTAAAATGAGAGGAAGGGTGCAAAAGTACTAGGGCACCATTAAGCACTACAACAGACTTTAGTGGCTATGGTGCTTGGAGTGTCCATTTAAGATGTAATCAATGTAAGTGATTACGATGAGTTAACAACTGGAACTTGTTAAGAAGTGGCAGTACTGTAAATGTCTTCATTATCTCATTTACCTTTAGCCACAACTGAGTTATTTTACCTTTAATTTTATAATTGAGCTTTGCCAACCCTAGTGGAATCACAAAGGAATACGACGAGTTAACCTTAAGCTGTAACAGCTGGTAAATCTATGCAAGTCATTTATCATGAAAGAAAAAATATATTTAATCGCTTTAGAAGCAATCAAGAAGGAATTCTTCGCTGTAATTTATATCATTTAACAATGATAATCACCTATGAGATGCTCCGTTTTAAAAATAAGAAATAGAATGTATTAAAGGTTAAGACAAAAAAAAGCAGGGCAAACATTGCAAATGACAAGCCTGGTGTACATGCTTACCAGTTTGACTGCCAATCATGCTGATCAGCCCCACTAAGGGATGAACATGCACAGAGCACTATTTTGGTGCTTTGTGCATGGTCCTAGTGGCCCTGTCATTGTGTGAATAGGGAAAAAACAGAACACATCCTAGTCAGTGGGGAAAATTGGGAAATTGGGACTGTACTGCCAAATCTGGGACTGTAGCCTGAAGTGATACATTTCTCTCCATTCTTATATTCTCCCAACAAGCATTCCATCTCATACTCTCCCCTGCCACTCATCTGTTGTTGTTATTATTATTATTGTCATTTATATAGCGCCAATAGATTCCGTAGCGCTTTACAATATCATGAGAGGGAGTATTTAACTAAAAATAGGACAATTACAAGAAAACTTACAGACACCATAAGTTGAAGAGGACCCTGCTCAAACGAGTTTACAGTCTATGGGAGGTGAGGTATAAAACACATTAGGACAGGAAATAGCAATTAAATAAGGTGGGAGTGAAGCAGAGCTGGAGGAGAGAGTAAAGTGTTTCCCTTTAGGAGAGCGCAAGAGGCAGGTATGTGAGCTAGAGGTTAGTATGGAGAATTAGTATGGAGTAGTGGCCTTTGGATTTAGCTGCGGTTAGGGAGTTAGTAACCTTGATAAGAGCAGTCTCAGTAGAGTGGAGAGAGCGGAAGCCAAATTAAAGAGGGTCAAGAGAGAGTTGGAATTGAGGAAGTGAGACATACAGGTAAAGACAAGTCTTTCCAGAAGTTTTGAGGAAATAGGGAGCGGGGATATGGGACGATAGTTAGAGGGGGAAGACGGGTGAAGAGATATTTTTTTCAGGATAGGTACTACAGTGGCATGTTTAAGGTCAGCAGGGAGAATGCCAGAAGAAAGAGAGAGCAGTTTAAGGTGTGTGTTAAGGAAGGCACAAGACAGGGGGAGAGAGATCTGATACGTTGAGATAGAACAGGATCGAGCGGGCAAGTGGTGGAGTTGAAAGGAGAAGCACAGCCACCTCTTGTTTAGTAGCCAGGGAGAAAGTCTGAAAGGTAGGAAAGGCATGATCTACGTATGGTTGAGAAAGAGAATGGCAAGGTGGGGAGAATTCTTTCCTTAGCTGTTCAATCTTGTCAGTAAGGTAGCATGCAAAGCTATCGGCTGTAAGGTTAGTTTGGGGGGTGGTCACAGCAGGGTGAAGAAGAGAGTTAAAGCTGTCAAAGAGATGTCTGGGATAGCAGGAGCATGAACCGAGACGAAAAGTATAACTGTTTGGCAAAGGCAAGGGCTGCGCTGTATGAACACAATGTGAATCTATAATGAAGATAGTCTGTCTGGGAGCATCCTCCTGGAGCGTTCAGCACAACAGGGGGCATCTTTGCAGGTAGCGTGTTGATTTAGTGTGCCACGGCTGGTGGCTTGTCCTCCTCGAGGTGCATGTTTGGAGCGGGGCTGCAGCATTCAAGGAAAAGGTGAGGGTAGTGTTATATGTGGAGATGGCCAGTGAGGGACAGACCTCTAAGCTTTGAACCTAATGATTATTAGAAGTTAAGGGTAGGGGGGATTTGACATACATTTATCTTAAAATCTATACAATTCTGGCAGCACAAGGCATAGATGATCTTTATGCGATTATTCACATTAATGGATTACTTCAAGCACCACGACTGATTTGAAGTTGTAGAGATTGTAGTCTGTATGTGCAGTGTTTTACTTAAATGTTGCACATACTGTCATGATCTGCTCTGCTCTGTTCTGATGTCTGGACTTGGCTTCTGGTATCCAGTACTCTTTTTGCTATTCTTGCTTAGTTTTCCTTGTTTTTTTGGTTTTCTAGTCTATGTCTGGTTTTCTTTATGCTGGGATTTCTGGGTTCATTCCTATAGTTCGTCCCTGGATTTCCCAGTCTCCAGGTTTCCTTTAAATGTTTGTTTTATGTTGCCACACCCGTTTGTTTGCCATCATTCCTTTCTGATTCAGAGTCCTGCAGGCAGCTGCTCAAAGCTTCTGCCCTTTCTTGCAGGTAAGTGCTATATATGTCTACTTAGGATGTTTTAGCATACATTAGGCAGTGTAGGACCTGCCAGATATGGGGTACATTGGCGTTGTTGGCAGGCTTATGCAATGTATGATCATATAGTGTGACTAAATCCCCATGATTTCCATATGTAGTACTTAGTTATTTCTCCTCTTGTTTTGCCTATGTTATCTTGTCTTGTTTTAGTTTTTATCCCCAGTCCATGTATAGTCCTGTCCAGTCATGCCCATGTTATGTTCATGTTTTCCTCATGTCTTGTGTATATGTTCTGGGTTTAGCTTACTATCTTTCTCTGGCTCTGGGTTCTATTAGTTCTGTCTTGTTTTCATGTTTGGTGCCTATCTCTAGTCTTGCCTTGTTTCTAGTACTGGATACAATCTTGCTGCATAGCCTCCCTATTCAGCTCCTGGGAGGTCTGCTTAATTTCCAAGCTCCTAGTTCCTGGTATCCGCTGAAGCTGATTCAGGGTCTTGGTATGTGGCTGCACAAACGCTGGTGCTCAACACCAGGGGGCGTGCGGTTACCCTGCACCAGACCCTGCTAATCCACCTCCACGCTGAAGACTCCCACTTAACATCAGGCATATTGGGTCCCGGTCCACGCACCGCCGCCTGGACACTGTGTCTGGGTTCCGGGCACAGGACTACCACCCTGACACATACAGAGTTAATGCACGTTGCTGCTGGAGGTATAACTCCATACATACAATGGCAGCACACCTTCGCGCCCCCATGCCATCCACATTCTCCCTTTAGCCACCCATCCAGAATATCTCTTCCCCTGCATCAGGGAGAATTTTGACGTGGGATCGCATGTAGGTTTATGCAAGGGGTTATGACAGCAAAGGTTACTCCAAACAAAAATAGTGTTTTGGGTTTTAGCAACCCTTTAAATGTTGTGAAATAATCACTGTACACCAAAATAAGAAGTTTGTGTATAATTGTAACTTCTTAATTCATTTCTTTTCCAGCAAGTTATAAAGAAACTGTGAACATATTTTTTTAACAAACAAAAAGCTGCTGCAATGCAAGCAAAATAATGAATATGCAGGAATTGAAAATTGCTTTTAATATACATGTTTATTTAAATAGTTGTCTGCTTATCCATTTAGCCTTATCTGTTTTGTAGTGATGTCCCGAACTGTTCGCTGGCGAATAGTTCCTGGCGAACATCGCTTGTTCGCGTTCGCCACAGACGGCGAACACATGCGGCGTTCGGTCCGCCCCTATTCGTCATCACTGAGTAAACTTTGACCCTGCCTGTACCTCACAGTCAGCAGACACATTCCAGCCAATCAGCAGCAGACCCTCCCTCCCAGACCCTCCCACCTTCTGGACAGCATCCATTTTACATTCATTGTGAAGCTGCATTCTTAGTGAGAGTAGGGACAGTGTAGCTGCTGCTGATTTGATAGGGAAATGGATATCTAGGCTAGTGTATTCAGTGTCCACTACAGTCCTGAAGTACTCATCTGATCTCTGCTGTAAGGACAGCACCCCAAAAAGCCATTTTTAGGGCTAGAACATCAGTCTGTTTTTTTTTTTCTGTGTAATGTAATTGCAGTTGCCTACCTGCCAGCCTGTGTGTCAGGCTCACAGCATATACTGTGCCATTTTTCCCAGTGCCACCACTCACTCACTGGTGTCACAATAGCTTGCATTTAAAAAAAAAAAACAAAAAAAAAACGTTTTTGACTGTATAATAGCAGTCAGTTTCCTTCACGAGTGTTCGTTTCAGGGCCTGCCAGGGCACAGTGTCACACCAGTGCAACTCATATCTGGTGTAACAGTAGTGTACATTTAAAAAAACATTTTTTTTTGACTGTAACAGATTGAATAGCAGTTAGTTGTCTGCCAGCGTGTGTGTCAGGCTCACAGCGTATACTGTGCCTACTTGCCCAGTGCCACCACTCATATCTGGTGTCACAATAGCTTGCATTTAACAAAAAAAAAACTTTTTGGACTGTAATATAATAGCAGTCAGTTTCCTTCACGAGTGTGCGTTTCAGGGCCTGCCAGGGCACAGTGTCACACCAGTGCCACTCATATCTGTTGTCACAGTAGCTTGCACGCATAGTACCACTAATAAAAAAAAAATGACAGGCAGAGGCAGGCCACCCCGCAGGGTCCGTCGTGGTGCTGTGATTCCCTTTGGCCCTAGAATAATGCCCAGTGTTCAGAGGCCACGTACCCTGAACATGAAAAGTTCTGAGGACATAGTTGACTGGCTAACACAGGACACCCAATCTTCTACAGCTTCCGCTCGGAACCTCGACGCACCATCCTCCTCCAGCTTAGCTTCAGGCACCTCTCAAGTTACCACTCGCCCGCCTGCCGCCACCACCAACACTAGCACTACAGCCGCTTCACTTGGTATGTCAGAGGAGTTATTTACACATCAGTTGGAAGAAATTAGTGATGCGCAACCATTATTGCCAGAGGATGTAGATAACAGGGATATGTCTCAGTCAGGCAGCATTACACACGTACGGTGTGATAATGATGATGTTGTACCCACTGCTGCTTCCTTTGCTGAGTTGTCAGATACAAGTGAAGCGGTTGATGATGACGATGCATCCGTGGATGTCACGTGGGTGCCCGCTAGAAGAGAAGAACAGGGGGAAAGTTCAGATGGGGAGACAGAGAGGAGGAGGAGGAGGAATAGACGAGTTGGAAGCAGGGGGAGGTCGTCGCAAGGAGCTAGTGGCACAGTCAGACAGCATGCATCGGCACCCGGGGTCAGCCAGACAGCACGCCAATCAACGCATGCTGTTGCCACCACCAGAATGCCGTCATTGCAGAGCTCAGCAGTGTGGCATTTTTTTTGTGTGTCTGCCTCTGACAACAGCGATGCCATTTGCAACCTGTGCCAAAAGAAACTGAGTCGTGGGAAGTCCAACACCCACCTAGGTACAACTGCTTTGCGAAGGCACATGATCGCACATCACAAACGCCTATGGGATCAACACATGAATACAAGCAGCACACAAACTCAAAGCCGCCATCCTCCTCCTGGTCCAGCATCTTCAGCCACGTTAACTACTGCTGCCCTCCTTGCCCCCTCTCAACCATCCGCCCCTCCGTCTCCACAGTCAGGTGTCTGTCAAGGACATATTTGAGTGTAAGAAGCCAATGTCACAAAGTCACCCCCTTGCCCGGCGTCTGACAGCTGGCTTGACTGAACTCTTAGCCCGCCAGCTTTTATCATACAAGCTGGTGGAGTCTGAGGCATTCAAAAATTTTTTAGCTATTGGGACACCGCAGTGGAAGGTACCCGGACGAAATTTCTTTGCACAAAAGGCAATCCCCAACCTGTACTCGATTGTGCAAAAGGAAGTAATGGCATGTCTGGCACACAGTGTTGGGGCAAGAGTCCATCTGACCACTGATACCTGGTCTGCAAAGCATTGTCAGGGCAGGTATATCACCTACACTGCGCATTGGGTAAACCTGCTGACCGCTGCCAAGCATGGAATACGTGGCTCTGCAGAGGAGTTGGTGACACCGCCACGACTTGCAGGCAGGCCTGCTGCCACCTCCTCTACTCCTCCTACTCCATCCTCTTCCATAACCTCCTCGGCTGAGTCCTCTTCTGCTGCTGCGTCTTGCTCCACATCAACTGCACCCCCCAGCTCCCCAGGTACTGTTCCACATCCCGGATACGGCAGTGTCACGCTGTCTTGGGGTTGACTTGCCTGAAAGCAGAGAGTCACACCGGACCAGCACTCCTGTCCGTCCTGAACGCACAAGTGGATCAGTGGCTGACTCCGCACCAACTGGAGATCGGCAAAGTGGTTTGTGACAACGGAAGAAATTTGTTGGCGGCATTGCATTTGGGCAAGTTGACACATGTGCCGTGCATGGCACATGTGTGTAATCTGATCGTACAACGCTTTGTGCATAAGTACCCAGGCTTACAGGACGTCCTTAAGCAGGCCAGGAAGGTGTGTGGCCATTTCAGGCATTCCTACACGGCCATGGCGCATTTTTCCGATATCCAGCGGCGAAACAACATGCCAGTGAGGCGCTTGATTTGCGACAGCCCGACACGTTGGAATTCAACACTCCTAATGTTCGACCGCCTGCTCCAACAAGAAAAAGCCGATAATGAATATTTGTATGACTGGGGTGCTAGGACAGACTCTGCGGAGCTGGGAATTTTTTTGCCACGTTACTGGACGCTCATGCGCAATGCCTGTAGGCTCATGCGTCCTTTTGAGGAGGTGACAAACCTAGTCAGTCGCACCGAAGGCACCATCAGCAACATCATACCATTTGTTTTCTTCCTGGAGCGTGCCCTGCGAAGAGTGCTGGATCAGGCCGTAGATGAGCGTGAAGAGGAAGAGTTGTGGTCACCATCACCACCAGAAACAGCCTTATCAGCATCGCTTGCTGGACCTGCGGCAACGCTGGAAGAGGATTGTGAGGAAGAGGAGTCGGAGGAGGAATATGGCTTGGAGGAAGAGGAAGACCAACCACAACAGGCATCCCAGGGTGCTCGTTGTCACCTATCTGGTAACCGTGGTGTTGTACGTGGCTGGGGGGAAGAACATACCTTCAGAGAGATCACTGAGGATGAGGAACAGGACATGAGTAGCTCGGCATCCAACCTTGTGCAAATGGGGTCTTTCATGCTGTCGTGCCTGTTGAGGGACCCTTGTATAAAAAGGCTGAAAGAGAACGACCTGTACTGGGTGTCCAGGCTACTAGACCCCCGGTATAAGCAGAAAGTGCCTGAAATGTTACCGAATTACGGCAAGTCGGAAAGGATGCAGCAGTTCCAAAATCAATTAAAAAGTATGCTTTACACAGTGTATAAGGGTGATGTCACAGCACAACAGGAATCTAACAGGGGAAGAGGTGAAAGTAATCCTCCTCCTCCCACGACCACGCCGGCAAGGACAGGACGCTTTACATACGTGTTGTTGATGGAGGACATGCGGAGCTTTTTAAGTCCTACGCATCGCCACAGCCCTTCCAGGTCCACCCTCAGAGAACGACTCGACCGACAGGTAGCAGACTACCTCGCCTTAACTGCAGATATCGACACTCTGAGGAGCGATGAACCCCTTCACTACTGGGTGAGCAGGCTTGACCTGTGGCCTGAGCTATCCCAATTTGCGATAGAACTTCTGGCCTGCCCCGCTTCAAGTGTCCTGTCAGAAAGGACCTTCAGTGCAGCAGGAGGTATTGTCACTGAGAAGAGAAGTCGCCTAGGTCAAAAAAGTCTAGATTACCTCAGTTTTATTAAGATGAATGAGGGATGGATCCCTAAGGGACTGACAGTGGGCGATACATTCGACTAAAAAAGGCCTGATGACGGGGACTACTTAACACACCACTCCTATCTGGTGGCACATTAGATTGCACGTGCAGTGCCCCAAATTTGAAGTAGGAGGACCGACCAAGCATCTTTTTCAATCTCCCGCTTCCTGGGTGGAGGAAAAGAGACCTTCAATGACATCAGTGAAGACAAGGAATGGGACATGGCTAGCTTGGTATCCAACCTTGTGCAAATGGGGAGTTTGCGTTTGTGCAAACGGACTGTTTGCGGTGGTTTGCGGTGCGTTAAACGGGGAGTTTGGTCTGTCACTGTGAAGCGGGCGTAACCCTTACACTACCTGATCGATACAACATCATACATGATGTTTTTTTTTTGTTTTTTTTAATTCTTTATTTTTGGTGCAGTGAAGATTACAAACAGTCCTGTGATGCCACAACAGCAGACACAGGCAAGGTAATGTATACAATGTCATGGCGATAAACAGTTGCACATTTTTTAATTATATGACAGGTTATATGCACGATTAAGTTCGTTGCTATGAGATTATGAGATTCATTAACAAAGAGCAGCTGGAGCACAGAGTGCAGTCCCCGCCGCCGAACATGCGCTTCCACAGCGAAGCCATAGGTATGATGCATGTCTGGGATTTGCGAGTGTATAGAATGCGGGTTATGCATGAGTGTCAGGCCGCCAAGCCCAATTTCTATAAGTGGTTAGCTGACAGGCTCTAAGATGATGTGAGTGTTACATGCGGTACAGCAACATATATTTATGCAAGGTGTGTTGTGTGAGCGCTAGCTAGATAAGCATATTGGCAACAGAAGATAAGATAAGATAAGAGGGCAACCGGCCTAAGAATCACACCAAAACATTTAGTAAACTATGTAGGAATATAACACACATGACTTTGGTATTTATGATATGTCAGACTATATAGTAAGGTGTAAGCTGAACAGAATCAGGGTAATTCAAGATTAAAGTGACTATACATACTTGTTGTATATGCTAGACATGTGGGTGGTTGGGAGGTAAAGACGTAGGGTAGAAACCCTGCTATACTATGCTGGCATTTGGCAAAAGTGAGGAGACATATAAAAAGAAACAGCAATGTCCAACCAAATAAGTGGCCACTGAGTGTCAATGTCTTGGGGGTATTGAGGAGAAACAGCAGCGCTGGAGTGTTAAAGTCTGGTGTTGAGGTAAGCGAGGATCTCTCCTGTGTCTCTTAGCCTATGCCGCTAACGGGCCAGATTAGGAAGGGTGTATTGTTACCCGTTTGAGTCCCAGATTTGAGGCTTTGCTGGTCTGTGGTCAGGGACCCAGCTCTCCATGGCTTCCAAGATGTGATGCAGGGCTGAGGCTTGGACCCTGGCAGTTCCCACCTTTGTGTTGCTGATGGTTGTATTGGGCTCTGCTGTTTGCGTGCTGGTATAGCTTTCGCCTTGGGTGCATGCTGCTGTGCTCTCTGGAGCTTGTATGGGGTAGTGTGGAGGTTGGTGGTCGGCCAGGAGCTAACCAGTTGTGCCCTCCCGCTCCGGGCCTGTAGCAGGGCCGGCATCTTGTGGCCACGGACTCGGGAACTATCAAAGGCCGAGTCCTTCCCTTTTGGGGTCGGTCTGGAGATCCTGGGGTTGGTGGTATGCCGCCGTCGGCGGATGGGTCTCCACTTGTGTGGTCGATGCTTCGGGGTTGATCCCCTGTTGGCCCTTGGCCCAGATGGGCTGGTGTGGGGATACTTAGGCTGTATTTCCATGGCTTTGCCCGAAGGCAGCTTGGTCCCACTCCGGTCAGTATCGCCTTGTAAGCCCTCCGTACCTCTGATCTCCAGCAGCCTGGATCGCTCATCCTTATGTCGGGCCGCGATCCTCGCCCAGAAGGCCTCAAACAGCACGTCGAGGCGGGTAGTGAGGGAGTCGCTTGTGTTGGGGCTTTGTAGTGAAGGCCTAGATCGTGCTCGGGACTGCGTGTCCGCCATTTTGTTACAGTGGTTTGCTTGCGAGTTCGGTGCGTGGATGGGGTCGGTTTCCGCATTTAGAGTCCACTGAGGCTTGCCAGTCCAGGCGATTGGGACCGGGATAACCCCCACCGGTCCTAGGGGGGGGGAGTAGCCATTTGCTGCGGGAGCTGCATGCGGTTATGGGCTGGGAGAGCGGCCGCCTCTCCCTTGCCCTGCTTAGTATAGGCCCCAGGCCTCAGCCTGGTCATACCGGCGTTATTTCTGGGCATGTGTAGTATCCCCCTGTTTGCCAGTGTCTGCAGAGCAAGATGCGGTGAGTTGGGGGTCTGAATTATGTAGTTTGCCCTCAATTTTAGTCAGTAATCGGCTTTAGATCCAGGAGCTCATGGTTTGTGCGTCTGCACAGCTTCACAGTCAGGCCACGCCCCCTCATACATGATGTTTTAAAGCACGTTATTCCAAACAATTTAGGAATGTTAGGTGATTTATGCCCTTTATGGATTAAAACCAGACTCTGCATCAACTATGTAATTTTCCCTGGGAGTTTTGCCATGGATCCCCCTCCGGCATGCCACAGTCCAGGTGTTAGTCCCCTTGAAACAACTTTTCCATCACTATTGTGGCCAGAAAGAGTCCCTGTGAGTTTTAAAATTCGCCTGCCCATTGAAGTCTATGGCGGTTTGCCCGGTTCTCCCGTTCGCGAACATTTGCGGATGTTCGCGTTCGCTGTTAGCGAACCGAAAATTTTATGTTCGCGACATCACTACTCTTTTGCCCATAATATATCACAATTGATAAGAGTGGGTCATTTCTTATTATTACATAGCAGTTGTCATGGAAAAAATGGGACAAAAGCCAGATTAGACTAAGGTTGTTATGATGGTTGAGTGTGATCATAGATGTACTTGATAGACTTTGAACTCAGGGTCAGAAGTGGCTAAGTGATTGGAAAGAGAGATACCGTAAAATGTATTTTTTTTATGATAAATTACAATATTTCTGTGCCTGAGAATCATGAATACCTAAATAGAAGTGTTAATATAGCAGTTGCTGTATAAGTCAAGAAGGTGAGAAGGTCTTGGATGAAGGGAATGGGTGAGTAATGTTGAGAAGGAGAGTAAGAGATCCTTTTCATATTCAGCAACTATAGAGAAGTGAGTCACCCATATAGAATAGGTAGCTAGACGAAAGAAATGTTGGAGTTTCTTAATGTATAGTATCAGCCTTCTGTTTCAAGAATTGTACAAACACTTGAAATATTGGAAAGATGGGAAAATAAATTAAATTTAATGTGGAAAAATGCAAAATAAAGAATGCACAATCAACTTACACCTCAAAAGGTAGTGAATTATGGATAACAACAAATGAGAATGATTTGGGAATTATTATAGACAATAAACTAGGCAAAAATATGCAATGTCAATCGGCAGTTGCCAAAGCCAATCAGGTATTGTCATGTATAAATAGGGGCATTAAATGAAAATATAATTTTGCCCCTTTATAAATCACCGGTAAGACCACACCTTGAATATGCTGTGCAATTTTTGGGCACCTGTTCTAAAGAAGGATATTATGGCCACTAGAAAAAGTGCAGAGGCAGGCTACAAAATTGATAAAAATGAATTGAGCATTTTAATTATGAAGAGAGGCTAACAAATTTAAATATCTTCAGTTTGGTAAAAATGGCGCCTCAGAGGGGATATGATAGCATTATACAAATATACTCAGGGCCAATACAAATCATTGTCTGTAAATCTATTCATAAATAGAAGAGGTCACTCATTTATACTGGAAGAAAGATTTAGTCTAAGGCAGAGGAAAGGTTTTTTGTACATCTGTACAGATGTTTAAATATCAGTTGGATAACAACTTGCAAAAACATAATATACAGGGATATAATTTTTAATTGGTGAAAAAATTGCTTCTTGATCCATTGAGATATCTGACTGCCATTCTTGGGTCAATAAGGAATGTTTTTTTTCTAGTTTGTTGCACAATTGGAAGTGCTTCAGACTGTTTTTTTTTTTTTTTTTGCATCTACAGAAAAAATCAAATGTGAGAAGGGCTGAACTTGAACTTGATGGACGCATGTCTCTTTTCAGCTACGTAACTATGTCTATATTCTTCCAAATATTGCAATGATTTACATCCCACAGAACCCCAGGCAGGTTACCAGTTTGGGTCCCCCTTTTAGTCTTTACTTAGAGATTGTTAATGGGGCCAAGAAAATTAATGGTTCTGGGGCCCCTGTCTAACCCCTGGACTCTAGGTGGCCACCTAGGGTTGCCCTATGGTTAATGTATTTATGTCACAGAGTGAGTGCGAGTTTAAGTGTCAGGGAGAAAGTCACTGATCTACTGATTGGGTGGGAATTGTAAAATGAGCTGGCCTAGAGAATGATGATAAGGAAATATAAGGAACACTAGAGGATGAATGCAAGCTTATACTGTGAGAAAAAATAATACAGTTAGAAGGTGTGTACTGAATGGTACAGTGGAAGGTAGGTTTACTTACCTGAAGATGTTCTTTGTGGCTGCCACCATCTTCTTCATAGAGACCTTCTTCAGCTCCTTGCACTACATGTGCTGTATTCTTGAGCGTATGAAATACTCCAAGATCATGCCTCGTGATGAGTGAGATGATGGTTTCATGGATGGAACAAAAGTTGATGGTCGAGCCTTTTGTCAACTTTTAACAACCTTTTGACAGACTTTATTATAAGACAAAGTGGTCCTTTTGGATTGCATTGGAAATAAACTAAGAAATGATAGAACTGCTTTAATTTGTTTTTGTCAATCTTTGTTTTATTGTGCATAGATTTAGGAACACACATACTCACAATGCCACAACAGCATGGATAAGTAATTCAGTGTCACACATAGTATTATAAAGACATGGCTGATATGAAACATGCACATTTTTAGGAAAAGTAAGGTAACTAGTGAAACTGCATCATCTAGCAGATTGACTGAATAAGCATGTGTCATCGGTATGTTATACAATGTTAGACCATGTTGTAAAGTTTGTTAGTATACATTCCAATTGTAATTATCATCACTGTTAAGTCAGAACGACTCCTATCTAAAGCAGGCTAGGCACGTGTCTAGACTAAACTGTAAATTGGATACAACAGACAGGAGAATGAGAGTAGTAAACAAAACTAGCTGATTAAGGCATAGACCAGGTTCACTCATCTAGATAGGTAAAACCTAAGACTCTGCAATTGGTGAATAATGCTATGCCATGAATAACTTTTAGTGTAAGGCTAGAACCGTTTGACATGCATAGAAGAAGTGTGGTAAATCAGGTTAAGTATCATGCTGGGTGAGCCACTGAACCGACACACTGGCAGTAGAGCTTCTCATATAGTGGGCATCAAATCAAAATAATAACAAACTAAAAATGAACGCATTATTAAGTGGGAAGCATAATGGTGGGCATCAACTTGGACAAATAAAATAGTATCCGATACTAGTAGGGGAGTACTCGGTTAAGAATGTTGGCAAGCAGGTTCTGCGGCCCGGAAAATCTGCAGTCAGCCAATAGCCATACTGGATATGGAAGCACCTCAAACCTGGAGTTTCCAAAGGGGGATGGCAAGTTGTGGGTTCAGGGAGTCCGCCCTCCAGCCCCTGGCCATTTGGAAGGCCAGCACCTGTGTTTCACAGTGAGCTCCTGGAGGCCAGGTCTTTCCTATTTCAGGCGTTATGGAAGGCCCAGGTGGTCTGCCACCGCCTGCGTTAGTCGGTCTTCCGCCGGCGTGGTCGATGCTTCAGAGGTTTTCTCTGTGTGGCCTTTGGCCCGGAACGAAAATTGTCTCGAATAGTGGTTGCAACGAAGCAGGATATGCCCAAGAGAGGCCCACTCCATCCCCAATCATCAGCCCTCCTCATCTCCTTCTCAGGGTTAGGTGACACCTGTGTGATGCGTTGCTCCAGATGTTCCAAAAATCATTGAAACGGCTTATCCAGTTGCACAAATAAGTGCTCCATCAGGTTGTCACCACTGCCACCAGGATGTGTTAGTATAGGCACAGGCAGTTGAGGTGTGTCCACCATTTTGTAAGGCCCGTTGTCTTTGTCACTTGGGCTAGTGAGTGCTGCCGGGCCAGTGGTGATGCATGCATCAGGTCCCTGGGGACCAGTCCATAGGGGAGAACGGTAACTAAGGCCCGTTGTCTTTGTCATTTGGGCTAGAGAGTGCTGCCGGGCCAGTGGTGATGCATGCATCGGGTCCCTGGGGACCGGTCCATAGGGGGAGAACGGTAACTCGCCCATCTCCCCCATGCCGTCAGTGCTTGTAAGCTTCAGAGTCCGTTTTGGCGGAGCCGGTAATTAGGTCCACATATGTGGTATTGTAAGGTAGGTCTTATGATCCCCTGTCGTTAAGTTGCCAAATTTGGCGGGTCACAACTTCCATCCGTTGCAAATCTGCGTAATTTGCCGTGCAGTGCAGGAGCTGCTGAGACCCACCACCGCTCAGGTCGTCGGCCCGGCCCTGCCCGCCAGAACTGCTTTATTAAGGAGATATAGCAGTGTGGACTGCTGTGGAAAATAACCAATGCTGGGGTAGACAATGAACTACAATGCAGAAAGAGGAGGAAGGGAAATTTCAAATCTCTTCACCTACTGTTCCCGTATGTCACACATGTTTTGTTAGAATTAAATATGTCATGTTTCCTGTTGTACAGCGCTGCGGAATATATAAAGAGTTGTAATTAAGAGAAATGATGCCTTAATTTGAATAGCATGCAGAGAAAAAAAAAAACAAAGGGTAGAGATGAATGAAATAACGTGCATATTGGGCATAAGAGTCCTAGAAAGAGATGGAAGAAGACCTCAAATGTATCTAAAGAAAAGGTCACCGAAAATGGCTACGGATTTTACTGCCTAATACTGTTGATGCTGTAAACACTACCTTAGCTGTTTGGTTTTATGACACCCTTACTTGTCTGCCATACAGTCCAAGCTTTATAGATGTGTTTTCACTTCACGATCTCAGAGATAAGAGCTATGAAACCTTTCCCAATGTTATCAGACCTTTTACAACACTAGGACAGTTAAACATTTCTACCTAATTCAAATGTGAGTTTGCAAATCTACCTGCAAAGTCCTCTCCTTCTTCATAATGTGCTTTTTACACTAGTTATGTGTTTCTGTTAGGATATTTTTAGTATTTAAGGACCTTGGGCAGAAATATAGGTTACACAGCGACTAAAATTCTACTCATCCATTTCACAGGTCCCCCTTTATTGTTGACTTTTCCCTGTGTGTCCGACTGCTGTGTGCATACTATCCTCTTTCACTTTTATTTAGAAAAAGCGAGTCCCTACAAAAGAAACTAAATAATTCATTGCTTTGGGCAATTGACTGCCTTTTGAGTTTCCTTCCACTGGACCACTGAACTAAACTACCAGGAAGTAACAGGACCGGTTGCCTGATCGACAGCCAGGAGGGTGTAACAAGGTTATTTATGAAAATGCCAAAATCTATTGAAATGCGCATTTTTTTTGTAAAATGAACACAATAAAAAAAGAGGACACACTTTTCACACATAAAGCACTTCAGCAAGCTAAAGTTCTCTAGGGGTCTGGAATGTCCCTTTAATAATGCAAACATGCAGAAGGATCCATTGATACCATCATGCATGCAGGGTTTTGTATAGCACAAGGCCCTGTGTCAGCAGGTAACCATTCCTGGACCCCTTGCTTTGTTGGTCATTCAGTCATTAGCACCACGTTTGAACAGAGAATGAAAAGGTCCTGTCCCCAACCCAAAAGAGGGGTCACCTAGACCAGGAAAATAGGGGGTAACCCAAGAAAATACAAATTTAAATAATTAACACCTAGAAAGGTCACTCCTATCGAAAGTGACCACTAGGTTAGAATCCCAGTCCACTCTAAATAAGGTCTTAAAGAAAAGTAATAAATAACAAAAAACTTTATTAGTAACTCTTGAAAGATATTGAGGCAAGTATGTAAATGTCGCCTAATGAAAAAAGACCAACCCTGAGAGAAATACTCAATACCTACCAAAAGGTACATTTAAATGCGGACACTGCAGTGCATGTCCCTTTCAGAAAATCTAAGTCATTTTCTAACCGCAGCAATACTGAAAATTTTCAGTCACGTTTCTTCTTTAATTGTCGCTCAACAGGGGTAGTTTACTTGCTTACATGTTTCTGTGGACTGAAATATGTGGGCAAGACCTTTTGCCCTTTTAAATTTAGGATCCGAGAGCATGTCAAATCTGTTAAGAGACAACTGGAGCCCCTGTCTCTAGACATCTCCGTATTCATCACGACCCTTCATCAGCAGGGATTCGATTCATGGGTCTGGAACTTATACAACAACCACCATGGAAAGGTGGATGGGATACTAAACTAAGACAGAGAGAGGCCTTTTGGATCTATCGCCTCAAGACATCATCTCCAAACGGTCTGAATGAAGGGTTCTCATACTCTCCGTTTATCTGATCTAAATTCAAGATAGGCCTTACAGTTGGTCTCTTAATAATAAGCCTTACATATATATATGTACACATTTCTAAGTACTTTATATACCTGACAGTACTTTTCTATCAGCCTTATAACAATTTCACTAGTTTATCCAGTTTTCTCATTCTGACAAAGTGATTAGTATGCCATAAAGGAGTGACTTAACAAAATGATTGTGTAGGTGGGTATGCTGAACAGAGTTATTAAATATAATGAGTATGTAGGCATTTATGATACACACTTAGGTTTACATAGACTTGCTCTATCGTTATGTGCATTTCATGTATCTAAGCCTATCTTATTTATCCATAACAGATATAGTGATCGACACATAACTAAAGGAGGAATAAAACAGACATATATCTCTATATATACCCACCATGCAATGCAATATTTTCAGTAGCTCTATCTTACACATTTATTCTTAATTTTATGAATTATGTTCCTGTACATTGTAATGAACACAAGACTCTGTTTACTATATAGAGGATTCTTTTTTGTAAATATCTGTTTATTTTGGTATGGGGTTTTCCCCACATACCGTTATTTTTTTTTTTATACAAGCATGACATAGAACGGTGGAATACACGACTCGCAGGTCTGTGTCAATGAAGCGTAAAAACCATGGAATTCGCGGGTTCCCTAAACATTTAGGGGGGCAGGAGTACAGGGACTTGATCCAGTTCATGGTGTACTGGCGCATCCCTATCTTTTGTAGGACAGCAAACAAGTAGTCCCAGTTTACTCTTTCGAAGGCCTTCTCTGCGTCCGTAGACAACAGGAGGAGGCCCTCTAAGGTCAGGGTAGAGTGGTGTAGGATCCCTAGGTCTCGTATAGTATTGTCCCTTGCCTCTCTTCTTGGAACAAATCCTGCTTGGTCTCCATGTATGAGACCCGGTAGGTGTTGTTGGAGTCTCATGGACAGTATTTTGGTAAATAATTTCAGATCGCAGTTTAGTAATGAGATGGGCCTGTAGTTAGCACGCCGTTCTGCATCCTTGCCCTCTTTTGGCATCAGTGAAATGTTGGCTGCTAGTGTCTGTTGCGTCATGGTGCTTCCTTCCCTGAGCGAGGTTGTATGCTTTCAAAAAATGTGGTGTGAGTATGTCTGTGTATTTTTTATAGTAGCCCACAGACAGGCCATCTGGTCCTGGGCATTTCCCCGTCTTTGCGATTTTCAAGGCTAAGGCTAGTTCTTCTGTCGTGAGGGGCTCATCTAGCTCTTGGATCGCTTCTGCGGGGAGGCGTTTGTCTAGGTGACGGTCTAGGTATTCCTTAATATCAGTCTTGTGTTTACTGCTGGGTGGGGTTGTCTGTTGTGTGGATAATGAGTATAAGTCAGAGTAGTATCCATGAAGGACTGCGGCTATATCCGTGGGCAAGAGTTTCAGTCTGTTATGTTTGTCTCTGATTTTGGGTATGTATGCGTTTGCTCGCCTTTTGGCTGTCATTCGGGCCAGTAAGGACCCGCTTTTGTCTGCGTTAACAAAGAAGAATGTTTTCGTTTGTGTGACCATTTTCTGTTAGGAGTGATTGAGCAGTGTCGAGAGTTCTCTACGTAAGGTCGTCAGTTTGCGCCAGTCGTCTGGTCGCCCCGTCTGTTTGTGGGTCCCCTCAACTTGATGGATTTCCTGTAAAAGGTGTGTTAGACGTGCCTTTCGTTCTCTTTTAATCGCGGAGCCTTTTGCTATTAGTGCCCCTCTTATGACACATTTGTGGGCCTCCCAGAGGCACATTGGTGTAGTTTCTTCTCTATTGTTTTCTTCAAAGTATGTTGTGAGGGAGGTACAAATCTCTTGGAGAGTCAGTGGATCTGTTAGGAGGGATTCATTGAGTCTCCAGTTCATCGTTGTGGGCCTATACAGTGGGGATGACAGGGTCATCATTAGAGGGGCATGGTCGGACCACGTTGTGGTGCCTATGCGGATGGTCTGTAAGTCTGTTAGATAATAGTGGGTGAGAAGGAAATAATCTAGGCGGGAGTATGATTGGTTAGGGGTTGAGAAGAAAGTATAGTCCTTGTCTTCTGGGTGTGTGGCCCTCCAGCAGTCCACTAGTCTGTGGTCTCGCAGGGAATTGTTTATTGTTTGTAGGATGTGTGCGGGTACTGCGGAGGTTCCTGTGGATGTGTCTAGTCGTGGGTGTAGAGCAACATTAAGATCCCCCCCAACTAAGGCACCCTTAAGTGAATCACTCAATCGCTCGCAGGGTTGATTTTATAAATCAGGCTTGTTTGGTGTTGGGTACATATAAGTTGAGCAGTGTGTAAGGCTTGGTTAGCAACGTTCCCTTAACACATACATATCTCCCTCCTTTATCTACCAGAGTTTCTTTGTGTTGGAATTGGAGAGATTTATGTAGCAGGATGGCAGTGCCCTTGGATTTCCCGTCTGGGTTGTTACTCGTGAAGCATTGTGTGTAGCGGTTATTCGTCAATTTGGGAGCGTGTCCTTCCCAGAAGTGTGTCTCACACTATGTGTGATTTAAGGCTATGGAAGTAGTTTAGGACTTGGGATCTTTTTTCGGGTATATTAAGGCCTTTAGCGTTTATGGATAGGAGATTGATGGGTGCCATTCGGTAGGTCTGGGTAGTCGCCATTTCGCCGTTGTAACTAGTAGCGTTAGTTGTGCGTGAGGTGAGGGCAGATAGACTTTAGTGTCGTTGCGGGAGAGAGCGTCTTATGGGGGAGGGAGCGGGGGTGTTAAAGGCTTGTATTGGAGCCCGAGTGTGGGCGTGGAAATTGGGTTGCGTAAATCTGTTAGGTCCCCGCGCATGGAGGGCCCATTCTCCACCGAGTGGAGTGCGAGTCACGTGAACCAGTGTTTCGTACAGTAACGGGTGTCTGAGGGGGTCCGGTCTGGCGTCCTCTCCAGTCGGGAACCAGGGGCCGCCCCCTCGCTATAGTGACACCTCAACCAATGGGGTACCACGGCCAAGTGGCGGTTATATGTAGGTTAGAAAACAACAGTGTATAATTGGAGAACAACAACAACAATTACGTTTAGACAAACAGAAAAATTCAATACACAGCTAACAATCCCCTTTCCCCGTTTTGCTCATATTATCCTAAGCCGGTTTACAATGTGCGAACAGTGCAATCTATGTAATAATTGGTTTAAAAAATAATAATAAAAAAAAATAGAAGAAGATACAGAGGGCGTATGACTATTGGTATGTGAGTAGTAAAGGGTAGTGGATAGGTCTCCCGTGTCTAGATCCCTCCCCTACTGACCCCTTCGTTGTCTCTGTATGTATAATTCGTCCAGTCTTGTGTTATTCAGGGCTGTCCCCATCATCTGTGTGTACCTGTGGGTCGGTTCCAACTTAGAATTCGGGTGTAGTGGGTTTGTCACACTTGTCCCCTCCTATATGTGTTGTCTGGTCATTATTTTACGTTATCATTTTAGGGGGTACCAGGTTGTCTTAAGGTGTGTCATAATAAGAGTACCGGTTGCGTGTATGTGTGTCGGGACAAAAATACAGTGATAGAGTATGCCTGGGACATCATACTTGTAAAGTTTTTCCCCCTCCCACCATAGTTATATTACCACCCGAAGAATCAGGGTGAGGACCCTCGTTAGAGTTCACTGTCCTTTTGGGGGTCTGTATTCTCATTGTCTGCATGGTCAGCGTGAGGTGCCTGCTAGTCTTGTGGATTCTTATCTGGGTCTGATCCTTCGCTGTGCGTGTGCCAGGTCAATCTGGGGAGGTGGAGGTGGTTTATAGAAGTCCAGCGGATCAGGCCAGCGCATGTTGATTGGTGGGAGTTGCAGAAGGTTAGAGATCTCTAAGTAGTCTCGATGTCCCTGTATCGGTCTAGGGCCTTCAGGTGTGAAGAGAAGTATGCCACCTGAGAAGATCCACCTGTATCGTATTTTCTGCGAGATCAGGACACGTGTCAGCGGTTTTCAGCGCTCTCCTGTATCCTAGTGTGGTGGGACTGAGATCGGGGTACAGTTGAAGAATATGTTGGTGATATCTGATGTCTCCATTATCACGTGCTGCTTGCAAGATCTCCTCTTTCAGGGTATAGCTGGAGAGGCAGCAGATAACATCTCTGGGGGGGCTGTCAGGTGGTCCATTCGGCCGGAGAGCCCTGTGTGCACGTGTAAATTCAATGACTGATACATGCCCTTATGAGCTGTAGGTCTGCTCTAATGGAGGTTTGCTGTGCTGTGTTTGCAGACAGCAGATCTTCTTTTGTGGGTAGTGCTCTTATTAGGGCTCCCCAGTCAAGTGGAGGAGATGGAGGGATTTCCTCTCTGCTGGAGACTGGTAAGGTCGGTGTGGAGGGGTCCGACATGTTGCAGGCCTCTGCCACGTGGGAGGTTAGTGCTGTCGGTGTTGTCAGGTACTGCTGCATGGAGGCAGTTATTTGAGCCTGACGTGCCGCTGATTGCATGGGGGTGCTTGCCGCTCTGGAGTTCTTCCCCATGGTCGGCTTTGGCTGCTTTTAGAGGTGCTGGGGATGGTGAGGGATTGAGGAGCTCCGGTTTAAGCCTCCATCGCTGTCGGCAGCTCGGCCACGCCCCCCATATAGTGGATTCTTGATCCATATATATATGTTTATGTGCAGTCTAGGCAGTCCACAACATGATGTAGCCTGCTCCACACTTTAAACTGTATGATTACTCTTATCATGTCATGATAAAACAATGGGAAGTTCTTTAAACGAATGTGAAGCCCATCCCATACGGTAGCTGGACGGATGTGCTACCTCCCTGTATGGGAACAAAACTAGCTCATTGGAGCTTGGTATACTGTCTGTTCGTCATATCCTCGTGGCTTTCTCCTCGGAACGTGAGTTGACAAGCCGCGTCCCCTTTATTCCCATTGTCCACGTACGGAGTGGATAACCTGCTCTATGGACGGCTGATTAAGGCAAATCCTATTTAAACTGATATGGCTGTTAGTTACACTCACGTTTGCTCCTGAAGACGGCATAGTGTCATGCCGAAACGTTCATCGGGTTTTTCACAGTTATCTCCATTATGGAGTACCATAGCTTTATGCATGAACACGTTTTGTCTGTCACGTATTCATCCGCATATAAAAATGTGATTAATGACATTTACTGTTCTGACAGGAAAAGTTCTGCCGAGCAGCAATCAAATCCACAGGAGGGTTTGTGCTGAACAGCAATTATGCAAATGGGAACCTGGTAACTGCCTTTGGGGTCAAAGGCCGAAAACAGCCTACCAGATCCAGAGGAGGGGTATTTAGGCCCAGTTCTCATCCTGCTCAGTGCCCTGTCGTGGTTTCGCTTGTGGTTGTCCGAGAGCACGTTATTGATTCTGGTAATTCTGGTTATTTGACTTTGGCATTGTTTTTGACTTCCCTGTTTTCTGGCATCCCTGACTCCTGGCTTTTCCTTTTCGTTGTCTCTTTCTGTTTCCCTTGACCTTGGCTATTCCTGACTATTCTTTGGTACGTTAGTCCGGCCATTCTAAGGTCCGGTATACATTGCCTATTAGTCCTCTGTGTTACACAACTCTACGTGCTGGATCATACTGTAATCCTGACGTTGTCACTCTTTTATTTTATATATTTTGTTTTTCGATACTCAGGCAGCAATCCAGGACTTGAGGATCTTCACTTTAGATCTAGTACAACAAGCACAGAACACCCACAAAGGTGTTAATAGGAGATTCAGGGTTTAGAGATTAGGGACGCCTTTATATTATACCTCCAGAGTACTTAGAGGCGGTTTATTTGCTTTCACTTCCTCCTGCAAATTGTATCTATGATATTAGGTTATTACCTTATGGCTACGAGGGGTTACTTTGTTGTTCTCCCCTCTCTTACTTTGGATAGGATTTTTATATCCTCATTGTTTACCTCTATTTACCCTTTCTCCATATATTTCATTTTGCTTCATTTCACCCTTTAGTATAGCTCTACCGTTTTTTCTGTTTTTTGCTTCTGGACTACTGTTACTATACTATGCTCTTTTTTAGACAGTTTTTCATGTATTTCCATTAGCGATAACAGTGATAGGTTTAGGTTGCTATTCATTTACTCTGTCTAGTCCTTATATTGCTACATTTGTATCCTTTTGAATTAGTGTGGTACTTTGAACCACCAACTGTTGCTATTGAGTATTTCTCTCAGGGTTGGTCTTTTTTCATTAGGTCACATTTACATCTTTTAAGAGTTACTAATAAAGTTTTTTGTAATTTATTATTTTTCTTTAAGACCTTATTTAGAGTGGACTGGGATTCTAACCTAGTGGTCACTTTCCATAAGAGTGACCTTTCTAGGTTTTAATTATTTAACCATGCTTGAACAGCTTTCACCAGGATTTCTCCAGGTGCTGAGCAAAGCATCATAGGAAACTGTACTCCTAATACTAACGTTTCCCTCTGCCTCCGCGTCCACAACCTTGTTACCTGCAGCCATTCACTTACCTGATTCCATTGCTGAGGCCCCTCGGCACTGGTCGGGCTCTTCCTTCTCCAACATCAGCCGATGGGGGGGAACGTAATGCACATGGGCTGCGAGCACATTACGCTTTCCCCATAGGAAAACATTGAATCATGTTTTCCTATGGAGTATTAAGAAGATGCTGACTGTCCTAATGCAGAGTGTGAGGATGTCCAGCATTGTTTCCCTGAGTTAAACTCCATGAAACAGTAGGAAGCACCTCTATTAGCTGTCTGGTAGACTGCCACTAGAGGCAGTCCTAACACTGCAATATAAACATTGCAATTTCTCTGAAACAGCTACATTTTACATTGCAGGGCTAAATGAGATGAAATGGTCTGGATGCCTATAATGTCCTTTTTACTGATGGTTATCCGGTATCCAGACATTCTAGTGAGAAAAGTCACTAATAGTTACTCCACTTGAAGCATGGTAACACTGAGATATAGGCATCAGGGCATCAGCTAACTATCTGTACTCACCAGTCATTTGTGGTTTCTCAATCATGGCATGGGCCCCCAGAGCCTTAGGTTCTCAGTCCACCACTGTATTTTTTTCACAAAATATCAAATGAAGCTATGTTCTGTGAAGCAGTACTCCTTTAGTCAAAATGTCTTAATCCACACTGAAGCCTACATAATTGTCTATCTTGTGTTAATTATCTAGTATGAATGTTAGTAGCTTTATTTTAGCTAATAAATAAGCCAAACATATCACTATGCATGCATGGAGGAACTCTTCACTTGGTTATCATTTGTTTTAAAAAAAAAAGTGTGTTTCCATCAGGGTTTGTATAAAATTGCAAAACCAGGATTTTAACCAAGATCCTCCCTGGCTAGCTTTCCACTTGTTAAATTGTTGACATCTAGCCGATCCCGCCCTGCTAGAATTCAACCAGTTCCACGGGCCCCATTACTAATCTCTAAACTGGCTCTACTTCATTCTTTTGCAGGGCTCATGTACCCATATCAGATGAAATCCGTTTTCTAAGTAAAGTAAACACACATCAACACACAGGTGACTCATTACCCGTCAATTCAAAGGCCTTGTAACAGTGAAGTGCTGTATGAGGGTCAGATGAGATAAATCTCAAGCCATTGAATAGTCAAATGTAAACATTCACACAGGTACATAAAGTCAATTGAAACATTCTGGGTGTCAAATTCTTAAACTGTTTTTGATATTTACTCTACAGAAAACAGTTACTCATGACTCACAGTTTCCAGAGAGCATCTTCCAACCTCTAGACAATGCAAGTTATTTTCCATAGTGTTATAAATAGCTTTTGACAGTAAAGGCCCATGTTTATCTTGTGGCTATCACCTTATAGCTATTTCCCAATCACATCATTATTCAGCCGTTCTAAAATGCTCACTAGTATGGTTCCATAAAAAGCACTGGCAAACTATATTATTATTTTATTATTTTATTATTTATATAGCACCATCAGATTCCATAGCGCTGTACAATGGGTGGACTAACAGACATGTAACCAGACAGCTGGACGTTTAAAGAAAGTGCCCATGTAAAAGCTGTTAAAATTGAGACAAGTAACTGTTGACTAAGCTGTGAAACTGCCAAGAAAAGTCTGGTCAGTACACACTCAGATTAGCCACAAGACAAGTTTAGCTTCAGCCTAGGACAGGACAGCACAAAAGAATTCCATCAATACGTTGAACAACTACAACACCCAGGATTTTTTTGCCAGTGGACTTGTTGGCCATCACTGGTCTGGACCTGTGGATACCAAATTAGGAAGTTATCTCCTTGACAGGATCCTAATTTGGTATGCTTTGGAATAATGGTGGAAATAATTGTATTCTGATTCCATTTACTTCCACAATTGTTTCCCAATTCTGTTTTGTTCTATATCAATAAATTTCAGAATTAACGGATTAAAACTATATATGAAACTATTTTTTTCGTCCGTGCGCATTATTATTTGCTACTGTATTTCAAGTCACGAAGGGATAAGTCAAATATTAAACAGAAATAAAGCTCTACCTCTTAATAATTACTGCATATGGATAACTGTTACAATACAATGTACAATAAAGTAATATAAAATAAATAAACGGATCAAGTTTGTCTTATTCAATCTTATTCACGTCTTTTTACTTAAAGAAAAACCATGAAGGTGTCAGTTTATAAAAAAACTGCAATAAAAGAATTAATCTTTTGAACTATACTCAGCAATTCAGTTTTTTACATTCACTACGTCACCTCAAATTCACTAGAATTCAATGTTCTTCCTCTAGTAAACATCCTTCAAGGATTACATACATGTAGCGTGTATACTTTTTTTTTTAATTCTTTATTTTTGCGTGAAAGTTGTGCAATCGTTGAAACATGAAGAAACAGAACAAAAAATATACAGGGTGTGCCAGATAAAACAATACAAAATACAATCCATTTCAAAAAGGTACCATCAACAGCATATGGAAAAGAGCAGAAGACAGAGGGAACCAATGGTGCAATAAGGTAAGTAAATTCAGCTACAGACAACACTGAAGTAGAAGTGCCAACTCACATGTAAAAGAGCTATAACCAGCTCCAGGTAAAACAGCGAATAGTGGTATTTAAACTCCCCACTTGTAGGATATCCCTCTGATGGTAGTTGCAGTGTAGGTCATATATAAAAGAACAGGAGAAGGCCCATAGTGCTCTCTATATAAGTAAGTACAAGTAGTAATAATAAATGTACTTACAATACAAAGAGCAGACAAACAGCTCTATGTGCCATGCGTGGGTGGAACAATCCCCACCTTGGATTCTTTTGGATGATAGGTCTGGTGCTACAGATGATAAAGTATTGCCAGGTATAAAGAAATAAAATAATAAAAGTATAAAGACTGACCAAATTAGAAAGGTAGTCAAAAATAATTACTTTAATTAACAGAGGTTGTAAAAACACAAGGTTTTTCGCCCTATTGAGGCTTTTTCAAGTAGAGTAAAGTTTACTCTACTTGAAAAAGTCTCAATAGGGCAAAACATACAAGTAGTAATAAGAAATGTACTTGCAATACAAAGAGCAGACAAACCGCTCTATGTTCCATGCATGGTTGGAAGAATCCCCACCTTGGATTCTTTTGGATGATAGGTCTGGTGCTCCAGATGGTAAAGTATTGCCAGGTATAAAGAAATAAAATAATAAAAGTATAAAGACTGACCAAATTAGAAAGGTAGTCAAAAATAATTACTTTTATTAACAGAGTTTGTAAAAGCAACGCGTTTCTCCCTATTGGGGCTTTTTCAAGTAGAGTAAACTTTAAACATGAAAAACATTAAATTATACATTTATTAATTGCGGTATATCTAAAAACAGCTTGTAAAAACTACAGAACTCTTGTCTGCAGCATTTTAAATCATCCTCTTCTTCCCTTTATGTGTCTGTCCAGGGCCGGATTAACATAGGGGCTGATGGAGCTGCAGCTCCAGGCACATGCCAATGAAATAGGCCCATTCATTTAAAAGAAAAAAATGTAAAAAATGTTTTACTTTATTTATTTTTTTTACACACTACTCTTAGGGTTTCCATCAGGCTAGTATTTGAGGCTGCCTGGCCGTTGCCGATATTGCAGTCATACTTGCAATACGAATGCTGGTATTTTTCTCAGTATAAACAGAGATTATGATGGCCAGTAGGGGTCGCTGTGTGTGGAGAGAGGCAGGGATAGGAAGTTCCAGCATATCCCTCCCTGCCTATCTCTACTCACTGATCCGCAGGGGAGCAACTACAGAGAGTCCAGACAGCAACTCCTAGCCTGCAGAGACAGCCTACAGCTCAGGGAAGTGAGGGATGGGGGAAAGGTTACAAGGAGACATGGGGGCACTGGGAGATATGGGGACACTGAGACACTAAGGGACATTGGGAGACATTATTATCATTATTATATTTATATAGCGCCAACAAAATCTGTAGTGCTTTACAATGGGTATTATGACACTTGGGGACACTGAGACACTAAGGGACATTGGGAGACATTCTGACATAGACACTTGGGGACACAGAGACACTTAGTGACACTGGGAGATATGGGACACTGAGACACTAAGTGACATTGGGAGACATTATGACACAGATACTTGGGGACACAAAGACACTTGGTGACACTGGGATACATGGGGACACTGAGACACTAGGAACACAGTGTCTCCATGTCTCCCAGCCCGTGTCCCTAGTGTCTCAGTGTCCCCATGTCTTCAAGTGTCCTCTAGTCTCCCAGTGTCCCCATGTGTCCCAGCCAGTTTCCCTAATGTCTTAGTGTCCCCATGTATCCCAGTGTCCCTGGTGCCTGTGTCCCCATGTCTCCCAGTGTCCCCAAGTATCTCAGTGCCCCCATGTCTCCCAGTGTCCCCAAGTGTCTCAGTGTTCCATGTCTCCCAATGTCCCTAGTGTCTCAGTGTCCCTAGTGTCTGTGTCCCCATATCTCTGTGTCCCCATGTCTCCCAGTGCCCCGAGTGTCTCAATGTCCCCATGTCTCTCAGCTAGTGTCCCTAGCGTCTGTGTCCCTGGTGTCTCAGTGTCCCCTAGTCTCCCAGTGTCCCCATGTGCCCAGCCAGTGTCCCCTAGTCTCTGTGTCCCCTGTGTCAGGGTCCCCATGCCTCACAGTGTCCCCATGTCTCTCAGTGTTCCTAGTGTCCTAGTGAGGGGCCCTGGGAGACATGGGGACACAGACACTAGGGGACACTGGGAGACATGGGGGCATAGACACTAGGGGACACTGAGAGACATGGGAATACTGGGGGACACAGGGAGACACAAGAGGACACTGGGGGACATGGGGCATTGAGACACTGTGAAACATAGGGTCACTGGGAGACCTGGGGACACGACACTAGGGGACACTGGGACATGGGGACACTTTGAGCATAAGGGAAACTGGGAGACATGGGGCACTGAGACACTGTGATACATAGGTACACTGTGAGACCTGGGGTAATCAACACATGGGGACACTGAGTCATAAGGGCACTGGGAGACATGGGGGCACTGGTTGACTATGAGACACTGAGTCACTAGGCGACATAGGCACACTGGGAGACATGGGGACACTGATACACAGGGACACTGAGACAGTGGGAGACTTGAGAAACTGGGGGACAGGGAGACACTGGGAGCAAACGATCTATACAGCAGAATCAAACTGCAAGTAGTTTTTTGTTGATTTTACAGCATTATCTCTTATGTCACTCCTTGTGATTTACATCATGTGATGTCACCCAAACATAATTAATTATGCAAATTAGTAAGGACGGTATGTTTTTCCAAGAAATGTGGCAACCCTAACTACTTTTTTTTTTTTTTAATAGCGAATTAAAAGGCTTAGTCTTACACTGGCCACAGGGAGGCAGGTGTTGTGTGAGTGTCCCGATGGAGGGCTTGTGCGCTTGTGTCTCCATGGGTCTCCAGTGCGGTATGTGCCATTTTTAGGGGGTGAACGATTCAAGGTCCCCAGTCTCCTCATGCTGACTAGGCCCCGAATGGCTGCGGGTTTTGCTTTTGGGTTCTTGGGCCCTAGGTGCTGTCTTGAGCCATGTTTCAAGACAGCACCTAGGTAAGTAGCCCTTAGCTTTTCTAATGCTGTGCTGGCCTGGTCCTCTCCGCCATGTTCGGGGGCGCCAAGGTTTTGGTGCCATGCTCTTTCTCTGCCGGCGCAGAGGGAGTCTCCGGTATGGCTGGGATCGAAGCCCACAAGGGGCATTGCTCGTCTGTCGCCCCTCTGCCCTGCTCTCCAGACGCCTCCAGAAATCTTCAAAGAGGGCGTTGAGCCGGGTCTCAAAATCAAGATGTGCGGCTGCGAGGGTAGGGAGACACGTGGTCTTCTCCATGCTTGGTAAGACAGGGTCCCTCCGCTTGGACCGCGCAGTGCCCCAGTTGCTGTTAAACTTGTCGGGTGAGTTTGGAAGCTAGCCCCGCTCTCAGATTAACTTTGTGGAGCCTAAGAAGCTTGCAAAACAGTCGTTTTGTCAAAACAACGGAGGAGCTCTCTTGAGATGTGTCTCTCCACCATGACGGTCAGGCCCCGCCAACCCTAACTACTTTTTACATACTCTTGCTTAAGTATGGAAACTTAAGAGGGATGTATGGGAACAAAGCTTGTGTGGACTGGCTGACAATGAAATTAGTTAAGGTAATGCTGATTTTGTCTCTCTAACACTGTGGCATGTTCCGTTTCTTCTACCCTCACTACATACAGATTTTCTCTGTCCCAGACTATATACCAGGAGATTCTGCCTCCTAGTAAGAAGGTAAGGGGACAAGTGGACCAGCGAGTGATAGGGGACAAACCTTAGAAAGTGCTGAGCGAGTGCATCATTAGATGCATATATGCCATACTCAGGGTGCTTTTTGCATAGTATGCCCTTAGTTGACCAGCTTGCATGATTGGCAGGCAGCCTAACATGCATTCATGCCAGGTGGGCCTTCCAATTCTTTGGCCAACCATGCCCCTTTATGGGCATGTCTGCCCCTTTTGGCAGGTTACATGATTTGCGTAAGTGGCACACACTTTTACCGTACCCATTGACTTCCTGCTTCACTTAACACTGCTGTTAGGGGTTATGGATTTACTTGAAAGATGAAAACATAAATTAGAGAGAGATTAGCATAATGGATGTGTTTTCTTATAGCTGCTGTTTTCATTCCCTCCAGCACCATCTCCATCAGATACCTGACGCTTGGGAGTATTTTAGTGGTTTTGGTCGAGAAGATTCTGTAATTAGGCCCATCATAATTGTCAGCCCCAGGCCCACTGGGCTCTTAATCTGGCCCTGTGTCTGTCTAATCACAGACTTCCTAATGAAACTCAGTAAGTTTGCAAGGCCGATGCTCAGGACAATTGCCTGGCTCCACATTTCTAAACAACCAGAATGTAACAGAACCGGTTGTCTGATTGACATCCAGGGTGTGTACAAAGGTTAATTTATAAAAAATGTCAATTTCTATTGAAATCTGCACTTCTTAAATAAAAAAGCGGACACATTCTTCACACATAAAGCACTTCAGTGAGCCTGTAGTGTCCCTTTAATATGTTCTCTTGTGTGATTTTTAAGCCGAGATCTTTAATACATTTAATATACTATCCTAACCACATAACCTAGGATTTGGCCTTTATCATTTAGTTTATTCACAAGTAGATAATAATAGTATATACAATAAATCCATAAAATACTTACATAAATTGCTATACAAAAATCCTTATAAACAAACTTGATAAAAGATAACTTGAGGAAAGCAATGCGACATCTGTACGCACATAGTGAGCGACCATGATAAAGTGAGATTTATGGCTTGCGGGAAGTCTAATTACTAGCTGTGAAAGTGAAATGACACTGGAGCTTCAAAGAGATATCCCATTGTTAAAGAGTAAATACTGGTATGTGACTGATAAGTTCAAAGTGGGAATAATAATGTGAGTTCATTAAACAGCAAGCTACCGGAAGGTGTGGGAGTGTGTAATGCCATAAATCTTTCTACTATTTCAGAGAAATTAGCTTTTTTATTTTTGGTCATAGTTTATGGGAGAGTGACCTAGAGATATGTATGGATTGTGAGTATGAGAATCAGTTGTGGTGTCCCATACATCTGATGTATAGCTTCCTTCATCCCGTGTGTCAGGGCCAACAAACGCTCCATACGTCCATTGTGTTCCAATATATGGGAGTCCAGTGGATATAAAGTGGTCGAGAAGAGCTCCAGGTAGAGGGAGATTACCTAGGACAGAGCTTTATCAGGATCAGAATGCAGGCAGGCCACACCAGATACCACTTGAGCATTCAAATGTATTTACCTTCCGGAAACATTAATGAGGGAGCACCGAAAAATATAAAATTTCAAATGTATGACAACCTTCGGGTTGATATGCTGGAGAGAGGAACTAAATTGCAGTGGTACAGTACTCCCTTACAATCACATCCTTCAAGGGGCACCTGAAAGTGGAGACAGGGTCCTGATGGATCTCTGGTTGCATGTGGGCATTTAATATAGATCTATGTATGGATGGAAGGCAAAGATATCCAAAATGGGAGCAGGCTAGATGGTCTAGAGCAGTGTTTCCCAATCCAGTCCTCAAGGCACACCTACCAGTCCAGGATTTAAGGATTACCCAGTTTTGTCTAAGGTGTTTTTAGAAATAAAAGAAAAAACACCTTAGACAAAACTGGGTAATCCTTAAATCCTGGACTGGTAGGTGTGCCTTGAGGACTGAGTTGGGAAACACTGGTCTAGAGATCAAGGCAGGCAGCTAGAGAGCGTGCTCAAAAGGGAAGCCAAAATTCAAAATAATGTAGGGAAGGTGGAGGGACCTGACCGCTGACCAGGATAAACGCGAGTCTGAGCAACTCCTGCATTTTATGGCAAATCTAGGCAAAAAATTGCAGACAACAGGCATTAATCGACTTATCCTGGCCACCGAGTCAGAGGGGATAATATTGCAGTGTCAAAGCGGATACCATTTTTGCTGATAATCGTGAAAGAATCACACTATCATTGGATGCGGCCTACATGGTTGGCACTAGGGAGGAAGCTGCTCTTCCTTTACTAAAGATGGCTTATATCTTAGAAACATAAAAACATAAAAAGTGACGGCAGATAAAAACCATTCAGCCCATCAAGTCTGCCTAAATTTCCCAAATACTTTTTAAGTTCCTGGCCTTATTTTAAGTCTATGATATCCTTATGCCTATTCCATGCATGCTTAAACTCCCTCACTATGTTACCCTCAACCACTTCAGCTGGAAGTCTATTCCATGCATCCACTACCCTCTCTGTAAAGTAATACTTGCTGATATTATTTTTAAATCTAATTTAAGACTAAATTGTTGTGGTAGTTTTTCTTCTTTTAAATATAGTCTCCTCTTTTACTGTGTTGCTTCACTTTATATATTTGGATGTTTCTATCATATCCCCCCTGTTTCATCTTTCCTCAAAGCTATACATGTTAAGATCATAATATTTGGGATGGTTAAAACCATCAGTGGCATTTGAAGATACCATGTACCATCCATTGGATCACAAGTCCAATTCCTTAACCCCTTGGCTGTCTTGAGTCTGGGCCCTTGTTCCCCCTCCTCTGCACCGGCGGGGGTTATCTCCCTGCTCTGCAGCATCAGATCCAACATAGGCTAACGAACTTCAAAATGGTGGGAACGGCGGACAGGCCTTCCAATAAGGTGCAGCCAAAAAGCTGCATGATATCTTCACTGCTCTTCTGTTTTGCATGGCTGACTCATCCATACATGCGTATACTGTACACACACAAATACATATAGCCCTGCAACCACACTTACACTTGTTTCTTCAAATAATTGAATCTATTCACATACAGTGTTCATACATACTCCTGCATTCACACACAGACAGTCATTATGTATCTCTGTATTCTTACACAGAATTTCCACACTAATACACACTGGCATTCATACACCAACACTCCTCTGTATTCACACACACAAGCCCTCCATGAACATACACCTCTACGTTCAAGGCCGGTGCAAGACATTCTGCCTCCCTAGGCAAAGATCCATTTAGCGCCGCCTCTTGAGATTTCCATTGTGTCACAAGTGTATTCACTATATGCGAAAAGGAAGGATTCCACTGATTATTTTTTTATTCCACACTTCAGTAGATATACCCACAAAGAAAATATGCTTTTTTTTTTTTCCTGCAGAGGCTTCTAATTGTGCATGCGCACATTTGTGCTGGATCCATAATTGTGCGCATGCACACTCGATCAGAGCTTTGCTATGTTTTCCATCGAGCTCTAGTTCAGCTCATTGAGCAAGGGAGAAGGCAGGTGCACGCTAGTACAGCACGTCTGCCTCTTCTGATAGCTCTGCTAAAGGAAGTGAAAGAAAATCTTCCTAGCTGTGTGACAGACAGGGAGCTGTTTTTGCCCCAATAATAAAAGGTCTGATTTCTTTTGAAATCAGCATTTTTATAAACTGTCAAGAAAATTACAAACTCCAGACATATAAAGCACTTCAGCAAGCTGAAATACTGTATGTGTGTAGTGTATTCCTCTCTCTCTTAGTAAACCGCCTATACATACACAAACCCACAAACTGCCTTATACAGATAAACACACATACACACACAGAAAGTGCCTTATACATACATGCACACAAACTGCCGAATACATACATACACCAAAACATACAAACTACCTCGTACTCACACACACTTCCTAATACATACACTCACACACTGGCAAATACATAGACACACTGCCTCACCCACACACACACCCAAGCTGCTTTATCGATACATACAAGTTACTAAAGTAGACCCATACACAAACATACTGACCCATACAAAAACACTGCACAATGACACACACTGACCGATACACAAACACACTGCGCCATACACAATCACACTGACACACACTGACTAATACACACACAAAGTACACATTGTCTGACACTCACACACGGCACAGATTACCAGCAGCAGCCTGTCCCATATAATATGTAATATGTAATATGTAATATGTGATACAATAAAATGTCTTGGTGAGCAGCAGCTCAACACTTACTGTGGAATACCCTTTTGTCCACACTACATAAAATAGCAAAAAAAAAATGTGGTATAAAATACCTATTAGTGGAGCGCTAAGATATAATTTTATCTGGCCTGTGTAGGGGTACCTTAAACTTACCCCTCAAATACAGTGTTGAAATATACACGAAGGTGCATAAAATGACAAGAAAAAAAAATAAATTAATAGTGCAGATGGTATAAAAAGGTTCTAGTCTAATATTAAACAAAAAGCTAGAACCAATCACATATTCTGGAGCCTATATAATATTGGCTCCGTAGGATGAACCTTTTGGCTCTTAGGGCAGCAACACACCACTCTTACTGTATAGTCTCCTCCAGAGGTGCTATAAGAAGATAAACACTCAATGTGTAGTATCTTTCAGTTGTGAACTTAAATCTAATGGTAAATAATAAGCTCACCTTGTTTAGAGCCTTCAAATCCTGGCTCTAAGGGTAACAAGCAGAGTGCCAATTTTCTGGGGATGGCACCACCCCAATGAAGATTCTCTAAGGCTTCAGAGGACTTTGTTAGAAAAATATTAAAATGTATTACAAATTAAAACATATTTAGTAAGTGCTATGAAAAATAAAAAAGTCCATTAAAAAGTCCAAATCTGTTGAAAACGCATTTCACTCATTAATGTGCTTCCTCAGTCAGCCTGGATGAGTGAAACGCGTTTTTAACAAATTTGGACTTTTTATTGGACTTTTTTATTTTAAGTTCACAACTGAAAGATAAGGGATTGGGGGGTGGGAGGGAGAGGGACCCAGATCGTTTTTCTGGCACTGGAGTTTCCCTTTAATGATTCATTAATTTGGATTGATTAACATTTTTCGTTGATATCCCTCAACTATAATCTATAAATTATCTGATTATAGTTATATAATGATATCTGAAATATCATTTTGCTTTAGTTGCACAAATTGCTATTAGTAAGTCACCTAAAATGTGTCATAACATCCCCACACTTTGACCATTTGAAATGTTGGGAGATGTGGAAAAAGGTTTAAACCACTACCATATAAGGATCTTTTTTTTTCTGATTATAGTTATATAATGATATCTGAAATATCATTTTTTTTACCCACATAATTCATGTGATAGCTGCTTAACCCCTTAAGGACAAAGGACATGTGTGGCATGTCATGATTCCCTTTTATTCCAGAAGTTTGGTCCTTAAGGTCTTAAACATTACTTTCCATGATATAAAAATAAAAAAAATTTCCAATATGTTTTTTCTAATATTCTTAGCAGTGAAAACATTTAAGATACTGACTCAGAGAATTAAAAAGGAACAATTTGCCATTCACACGGTAATCCACCCACACATTTGTAAATTGCCCCAATTTTATAGCCTCCTTGTTTACACTAGTATCTTCTATCGTGGTATACTGAACACTGCTTAGTTTGACTTTTAGTAGATCTTTATGTTGATAACTACCATATAATTAAAAAATGAATTCTTTAGAGCCATAAAATCTTGGGTGTATTCCCATTTTCAGTACTCTATTTCTATAAACATCATATCACACCACTGAGACGATGAAATAACAATTTTATCCAATAAATTATAATGGAAGTGTCACTGTCACTTTCATTATCTTTGTGTCAGGATTACAATTGATCCAGCACGCAGTATTAGTATCACACTTGGAATAAAGATACCTTAGAATGGCCGGACGTAACGTACCAAAGAATAGTCAGAATACTAACTGAGGTCAGGAACACAGAATGAAACACAGTTGCAAGGAGTAACCAAAAGTCAGTGATTCCCGAAATCAGGGAAGTCAGAATGAAGCCAAAGTCAAATACCAAAGAAACACGATCAGGAACACACTCTCGGATAACTAGCAAGGGAAAACCACGACAGGGCAATGATTAGAAGACATGAGTAAGTTTAAATATCCCTCTTGTGAATCCGATTGGATAGATCCGGTCTTTAACCCCAAAACGCACGTGCACGTGCAGAAAACAATATTTTGAACTCAGTGTAGTGCCTTGGTTACTTGGTACCCGGGGCAGAATTGTACTTTGCCACCCTCCCGAGGTGTAAATTGATTTGTATGTATCTCTGCAGCCCCAGCCATCTTTTATGTATCTCATGATCCCTTTGTGTGTGTTTTCTTTCCTAATCCTCCCTTACCACTATTGACCGCCTTATATTTCAAAAGGACAGATTACTTTTTCTTGGTTTAATTCTTTATTTTGGTAGTGCATGGGGTGTAGAAAATAAAGAGGAGATATTTGTACAGCAGTTAGCGAGGTATACATAGGTCATACATATCTTGCATTGTGCACTTTTTTAAAAACTAAATGTAAAGGGCAAACGTAATGGAGCAAACAAGCGTGTAGGCATCAGTCGATAGGAAGCCCTAAAATTAGTGGTGTCCGTATGTCAACAAGGGTTTCGATGGGGTTATTTTAGTGGGCTTAGTCATCATTGACACATGTTGGTGTGTGGGATCATGTTAGTGTGTGATGGGGGTGAGGGATAGGTATAGGCAGGCAGGCTAGATAGCCTAGTCAAATTGCCGGTAGGCAGACTACCCCAAAGTGGGAGAGTGTGGTGAGAAAAGATGCATGTAAATGCAGTGCCCCTAACCTAGGGGCAGCGGGGGGGTGGATTTCATGGATGTTACGCTCAGTATGTATTATAGATACAAAGCATATCATGCTATTGCCAGGTAATTAGTATAAGTGAGATACAGCTTAATGAAATGATAAAACATAATAAAATAAAACAATTAGAACGAGTGCGGTCAGTCGTGGAGTGTCATTGTTTTACAATGTCTCAGTTGAGTCACTGGATATTGGAGCCACCGTTGGCCATGGATGCGTTGGTGGGCAGGCTGTCTTCTGTCACCATCATGGAACTGGCGCTGGTGCAACTCTGGTGCGTGGAACAAAGGGGGTGACATTTGCTGGATCCCAGGAGGTTTTGGGTTGTCTCAGGGTTGCTGTTAGAGTGGGAAGTCCCAGTTTCTTCAAAAAAAGGTGTTGCATCGGTCATGGTGTAGAGAATGAGTGGTTCAGGCCTGTGTGACCTCTAGAGAGTTATCAGTCCCCCATCTGTATGGTAGTCCTGCAGATCTTAATTGGGTGGTAACTGGTCCGTAGGACTTTCTCCATATCAGTGTTGCTCTGGTTAAATCTTGAAAGAAGGTCAAGTTGGAGTCCTTAAAGACGAGAGGCATTTTACCTTTTAGGGCTTGCATTATTTGGATTTTGTCCTGGACTGTGAGGCAGTGTAGGATGACCCAACCTATTCAGGTTGGGTTTAGTATGGGCTGTATTGGGAATGCGGTATATTCCATCTATAGTCAGTTTGCCTGCCACTGTGGGAGGCAGGATTGTCGCTAGGAGGCGCCGTATGTAGTGAGGTAATTCCTTCGTGGACAATGCAGCAGGGACACCCCTAATTTTGAAATGGGTGCGGCGTTGTCGGTTTTATATGGCCATGATCTTGGCAGTCAGGAGTCTCTGGGTTAGTTGTAGTTGGTGTACTGAGTCCTGCACCACTGTCATGGTGGTTTGAGTGTCCACTATGTCTTCCTAGGTGACTCTTACCCTTTCGGTAACTGCTTGCAATTTCGTTTTGAGCATGGCTAAGTCCGCCGCCTGTAGCTTGCGGATGTCGACCAGGATGACCTTCAGGTCCCGTTTGGTGGTCAGAGCTGAGTCATCTGAGGAGTCCAAAGGTATGGAGAGTGTTGTCTGGGAATGAAGTGGTACCTCCAGCTCTTGGGTGTCTAGTTCAGGGTTTGTCTCCCACCGGCCTCCCACTGGAGTTTGTCTGGGCTGTACAGGCCTTTGCAGCATTGCCCCAATATCTCTGATTTTCAGCCCAGGTGGGTTTCTGTAATCTGCAACCCATGGCCAGCAGATAGGGTGGTGTAGGTGGTGAAGCGGCTCTCGGGTGGTCCACAAAGTCGGGAGTGCCTCAAAGTCGGTAGGCCCCAACTCTGCGTTGCCATTTTGCCTGCCTTTGGAGTTGGAAAAAATGCATCAATCAATGCAGCTCGGGCAGCAGATTTCGATTCTGCAGTTTATTTGGCTGGATTGGCCCCGAGATTGCTGATATCAAGCTGATTTTAAATTTGCCTGGAGAAGCTTACGAAAATGGCATCTGGTTAGGTCTGCATGCAGGCTCCGCCCCCCCCCTCAGATTACTTTTTTTTAATTAATAACTTACCCCTCCAAGATAAAAAACATTACCTTTGCTATGCTAAATTTAATAGAAATGCCAAGGAATGCTATAGATTTTTTAAAAACATATACATATAATCATATACGCACACATACTCACTTTTTTTTATTTTATTTATTTAATTTAAGGTTCACCCATCCTCCTTTCCTACCTTTGCCAGGGAGAGCCAGAGTGGAGCGTCATTCCTGATGGTTAGTGTGGAGCTCCTGGCAATACCAAGGGGTGCATGAGCTAGATGTGCAACTAGTTGTCACTCACACACACACCACTTGCTCACAGTTGCCACTCACACACACCACCTAACGATAAATACAACTCTGGCACTAGTGGTGTGTGACAGGCTCCCGTACTTCTGCCAAGTCAGCTGCCTAGCTGCCACAGGGGACTCTGGATCGCTTCAGCCCCAGTCGCCGAAGCTTGACTGAGGTCGCTGACAACTTCTCCCAGACTGGACAAGGCTGCTGCTCTCTCCTTCCAGACAGGTATTGTCCCCTCTGCATCTTTAGGTCCTTTCCCAGGCAGGCCTTTATAAAGTGCCTTTATAAAGGCACTTGTGGCTCTCAGGCCTAGCTCTTTTTAACTTGTCCCAGAATGCAACAACCAAGCAGCCAGCTAACAGGTAATACAATTCTGTTACTGGAATCCCCTAATAAACAAACCAGGACACACAATTCCAAATAGAACTAACACACTCAGCTTTATTTTTACTCAAGACTAGCCCAATCTAATACTAATAACCAAATCAAATGGGGAAACATACAGAAACTCATAATAACACATTAACATATTTATAAATGTTACCAGAACAAGAGGGGCAAAGGTTTAAAAAAAATATCAGGAAGTATTACTTTACTGAGAGGGTAGTGGATGCATAGAATAGTCTTCCAGCTGAAGTGGTAGAGGTTAACACAGTGAGGGAGTTTAAGCATGCGTGGGATAGGCATAATGCTATCCTAACTATAAGATAAGGCCATGGACTAATGAAAGTATTTAGAAAATTGGGCAGACTAGATGGGTTGAATGATTTTTATCTGCCGTCACATTCTATGTTTCTATAAAGGGGTAAGTAAGACAATAACTAACACAAAATATCTCCCCTGCCTGCAGAAATCATAATATTCAAATCTAACCTGAATATGCAAATTAGCGAGCCTTGCTATTCAGTCAGTGCATATTGCTATTTCAAGATCATCACAGCCAAAAGATGATACTGTACAGGCTCCACAGCCAAGTCCACCTTCAGGTGATACTCAAAAAATTAGAATATCGTGCAAAAGTTCATTTATTTCAGTAATGCAATGTAAAAGGGGAAACTAATATATGAGAAAGACGCATTACATGCAAAGCAAGATAGTTCAAGCCGTGATTTTTTCATAAGTGCGATGATTATGGCTTATAGCTCATGAAAACCCCAAATCCACAATCTCAGTAAATTAGAATATTACATGCAATCAATAAAACAAGGAGTGTACATAGAACAATATCGGACCTCTGAAAAGTATAAGCATGCATATGGACCCAGTACTTGGTTTGGGCCCCTTTTGCAGCAGTTACTGCCTCAATGGCATGGAAGCTATCAGCCGGTGGCAAAGCTGAGCTGTTATGGAAGACCAGGATGCTTCAATAGCTGCCTTCAGCTCTTCTGCATTGTTCGGTCTCATGTCTCTCATCTTTCTCTTGGCAGTGCCCCACAGATTCTCTATGGGGTTCAGGTCAGGCGAGTTTGTTGACCAATCAAGCACAGTAATCCCATGGTCATTGAACCAGGCTTCGGTGCTTTTGGCAGTGTGTCCTGCTGGAAAGTGAAGTCAGCATCCCCATAACGCTTGTCTGCGGAAGGAAGCATGAAGTGCTCCAAAATCTCCTGGTAGACGGCTGCGTTGACCCTGGACTTAATGAAGCACAGTGGACCAACACCAGCAGATTGCAATGCTCCCCAAATCAACACAGACTGTGGAAACTTCACACTGGACTTCAAGCATCTTGCAGTGTGTGCCTCTCCATTCTTCCTCCAGACTCTGGGTCCTTGGTTTCCAAATGAGATGCAAAAGTTGCTCTCATCAGAAAAGAGGACTTTGGACCACTGAGCAACAGACCAGGTCTGTTTTTCTTTAGCCCAGGTAAGACGCTTCTGACGTTGTTTGTTGTTCAGGAGCGACTTGACAAGAGGAATACGACATCTGAAGTCCATGTCCAGGATCCGTCTGTGTGTGGTGGCTCTTGATGCGCTGACTCCAGCCTCAGTCCACTCCTTGTGAAAGTCCCCAACACATTTGAGTGGCCTTTTCCTGACAATCCTCTCCCGGCTGCGGTCATCCCTGCTGCTTGTGCACCTTTTTCTTCCACACTTTTCCCTTCCACATAACTTTCTATTAATGTGCTTTGATACAGCACTTTGGGAACATCCAACTTCCTTCGCAATTACCTTTTGAGGCTTTCCCTCCTTATGGAGGGTGTCAGTGATGGTTTTCTGCACAACTGTCAGGTCAGCAGTCTTCCCCATGATTGTGATTCCTACTGAACCAGACTGAGAGACCCTTTAAAGGCTCAGGAACCCTTTGCAGGTGTTATGGCTTACTTAGCTGATAAGAGTGGGACACTGTGAGCCTAGAATATTGCACCTTTTCACAATATTCTAATTTACTAAGATTGTAGATTTGGGGTTTTCATGAACTGTAAGCCATAATCATCGCACTTATGACAAATCACGGCTTGAACTATCTTGCTTTGCATGTAATGCGTCTATCTCATATATTAGTTTCCCCTTTTACGTTGCATTACTGAAATAAATTAACGTTTGCACGATATTCTAATTTTTCGAGTACTTAGTAGAGAGCATCAGCAGGACAGGAGAGCCCACAAGACATTTAACAATAAATAATGGTTACCTGCAGACACTAGGAATATCGGATATGATGCATATAAAAGTTACAATAAATAATGGTTACCTGCAAAGAGCAGGAATATCGGATATGATGCATATAAAAGTTACCTGCAGACAGCAAGAATATTGAATACGATGTATGGAATGGTTACCTGCAGACAGCAGGAATATTGGATTTGATAAATTTAATGGTTATGTCAATGGGCTCATGCATTTGTCTAATATTAGTGTTATTGAGCCCAAATTGAGCAGGAATAAATTCTAAAGTACTTTGTATAATGGAAGCAGCATTCCCAAACTAGCATGAGAAATCAAAACTAGAACTACACGGAGAACGTAAGAAAAGGATGGCACAGAAATCATCGCTTGTGTTACACGGCAGAGCAAAAAGGTTTCACTAGACAAATGAAGTTGTTCTGAGTCTGAAAAGGCATTGAACTGTGCAAGTATGCTGAAAACCTGCAGTCGATAAATGGTGCAATGAAACAATTAACAATAAAATGTCCTTTGATAATAACTATTACAATTAACAGAATAATATAAAGTAAACTGGATCTATAGCTGTCACATTATATACATTTTACATATATTTTATATTCAAGAAACACTTTTTCCCAAACTTAGATACAAAACCATGACTTGAACATTGATGAGTCAGGAACCTTTTAAAGCAACAAGCGCTACCTGTCTCTGTACACCTTTAGCAACATTTAGAGGCCAGGAGCGCCCTGCTATACTGCTTACTGAAGAGCCGTTTACATGTCACTTTACAAAGAGGAAACATCCAAAACCAATATTACTCTCAATCACATTGTTTATTTAGATAAATATCAAACCTCTACACCCAGCCACACCTGCCTTCCCTACGCATTTCATCATCTTGCCTCTTACTTCCTCAGGGGAGAAAAAACATTATTTTATCCTTGGGGCGAGGCAATGTTTTTGTGACTTGAGATTGCATCATTGACGAGGCTAATGGCTGGTACAGTTGGTCCATGCCAGTATGGTCCATGTCAGTTAACGTAATTGGCTGGGACTTATACGGGTTGATGTTTGGTACCAAGTAAGGTAAAGTACAGAAGAAAGGTGCTAAAAGTGCTATTCATTTTTAACCATTTTATGTATTAATATCATTTGGCAACAGAAGAATGTGTTTTCTTTCCAAACTCTTAATTCCATAAACCTGGTTGCTGGGCTTCTGCCACTCTGGTGTAGAATTAAAGGAGCACTCCAGGTACTAAACCAAATACAGTTTTAAAAGTTTTACTTCTTACATGATGTGTGTGTGTCGGGCACCACTCACTGCCTCCATTACTGACTCAGGAGAGCCGGTAGTTCCTAAGCTGTAACATATCTCATTGGCTGAGAGTGTTTAAAGCACATGGAGAAAGTGTCCCTCACCAATCCTTCCAGAAGTGGTGAAGCTCATTCACTTGAGGGGAGTATGCTCCATCATAGCTTTGCACAGAAACCATTACTTACTGAACAAGTTGTGAGGCAATGAGTGGCTTCACGTTGGAAATAATATTATATAGGAAGCTAGGAAGATATAATATGTGAGGAAACATATCATACAAGAAGTCTAAGTCAACAGCTGTATTGAATGATTCTATAAATTCACTAGCGGCCCCCTTTCCATCCCCATTTAGTTTTTTTTTTTTTTTTTTTTTTTTATATAATCTACTTTCCCTTGTTTGCTTATTTGTTTTATTCCGTTTTTTGTTTGGTTTTCCTAATTACTGTATGTTGAGAAGTCCCAAATGTGGTTTTACTACCTGATCGCTCATACCGTATTCCTTGCTCATTTGTATTTTTGTGTGTTGTTTGTAATACGGATAATTATAAAAAATAAATGTAAAAATACACGTTATTGAAACTATTGAAAGCAATACATTGTCAATCACAATTGGTCTGTTCCTCCTGCCCCCAACTGCTTCTTACGTTACTTATTGTGGCCAAATAAAAGTTACTTTTACTTGACATTCTGACATAATTTCCCAGTGGCAGTAAATGGGATTATCAAACTAAACACCCTTTCAGCAGTCACCCTCCTTTTCCTAATTCAGGATGGATGCATCAACTAAGCTCCCCTGGGAAGACTTCCTGTTTGTTAAGATTGCACACGTGGCTTGCTTTTGTTCATATTAAACAGACTGTTGGTTTTACTTCTTATAACAATTCTACAAAAAGATCCGATGCACGCAAGCACATTAAATGTACCAAAAGTGTGTACGTTACAGTCACAGTAAGTGGCATGGAGCTCTTTCACACTGAACTATTAAGGGCTTCAAATGAGAGATATAGCAGCTGTTCTCATATGCACTGGATGAGAATACTTGGATGAATGGAATGAGGAGGGGGACAGTTGAAAAATGATTTTTATGGAGAACAATTTTACATGTTTCTATGCACAATTCTATCGATTTATTGGTTATTCATATTCCAATAGGGTGAATATATTCTAAAGGCTGCAGACAGCTATTTTTACATAAACACCAATGAAATAAAATGCAGCAGTAAATGCGAGTTTTGATTAAGGGTATAATTACTAAATTTTTGTCAAAAAATTAAACATTTTGTTCAAGTGCTCCTTTTATGCTTGCTACTAAATAGAAAATGGCTGAATATCAAAGCAGTGCTATGATTGGACCCAGGTACACAATAAACCATCATGGTCCTGGGTTGACGGTAACCAAAGGCTCTTTGCTCCATGACCCTTACAATGAGTTGTTTTGGTGATGGTGCTTAGAATGTCCCTGTAAAAACACGACTTATTAAAGTTGTTAGAGACACCAGGTTTTAATGGACACATCTCTGATATTGATGCTTAGTTCATGAAAAGTACTGTCCTGTTGCATGTTAAGTCACATGCTGCAGGTGGGAAATCAGTTCATTAAAGGGACAGTTTAGGTGCCAAAACAACTTCCTCTAAATTAAGTTGTTATGGTGGCAGGAGACCCCCGGGAGCACTTATCTTCACGGGTTAAGCCATTCTCAAATGAGTTAACCCCATTGTCAGGCTTGAAAAAGGTACTTTTCATTTCAGTGAATGGGAAAGCACTGATGGGTGTAGAGCAATCGCCGGTTCCTGGAACTGAAATTTCAGAAGCCGCTGCCATCCGGGGAGTTGAGATCAGCATCGGAGGCTCACATTGGGGTTAAACTGTTCGAGAATGGATAACTTCTTGAGGTAAGAGCATGCCCGGGGGCCACCTGGCACAAAACCCAACTTTATTTAGATGAAGTTGTTATGGTGCCTGGAGTGTTCCTTTGAGCAAAGAATTCTTGACTAGTTAACAGAATTCCCGCCTTCAGCATGTCAGCTTTGTAAAATACTGCGCAACCTCTATTCATGTCTATCAGTACATAGAAAACCATGTGACCAGGAAAGCATGGTGGATTTGGCAACACTATAGATTATTGGAGGAACACATTTAAACCTCACTGGGCCCAGACCAGAGGGAGACCAATATATTTACAATGAATACAGCATTAAGGATTTAATAGGAATACCCATACAAGACGACTGCTCTAGGGCTAACTGGACATGCTAGTCTGTCACTGTCCTCAGTGCAAAATTGAACAAGCAATAAAAAGCCTCAGACAGCTTTTCACAACTGGTAGCAAAGTTAGTGCCTGTGGCGAGAAAATGACACATAACTTTCTGTTTGCTTTGGAATGGAACACACTCTTAGAAAGACAGATAACCTATTGACTATGGAAATATTAGGCTGTAAGCGCCACCTACTGGCAATTTTATGACATAATGGCTGAATGATGAATCGTTTTTGACAGACTAGTAGTCAAATAGACTGCAGTAATAGTAGAAGTTTTGCCAATGAATGACATAAAACTTTCTAAAAAGACAATAACTGCTGAGCAAGTTTCACGCTTTGCTTTTTTTTTTTTTTTAAAGATGTTTTTTTTGTGTGAATCAACAAGTTGCTTTTTGGGCCTCCTGACTACGAACCAGAATCCACTTGAGGATAACATCATTTCCGGATGTGAAATAGTCTGCTATGTCCAGACACAGAAGCCTCCCTAAAAATCCAGCCCTGTAATCTCTCAGAAATGGTGGTTACATTCTTATCATAAAACAGAGACCTCCTCACCACTTGTTTCTGTTTATTTTCATTTGTCATCTGTCATTATATATATATATATTGTGTTATATAAATGATAATTATATTAAAGGGGCAATGTAAGCAAAATAAGCTCTAATTTACAGTGTAGCCATTGTGTTGCCAACTGTTTGGGGGGCTGTCCCTCAGAGTAGATTGACATAATCCAGGGCTTTCCATAGCATCTGCAGACTGCCAAACTACTAATGTACTAATTTTCCCTTCATCAGCATAATCAGTGTCAGTTTTGTACAGTGTGGATGGTCCCATTCCCAGTACTCTCAGCCAATCGCTGTTATCCAGGTAAAAAACACTGATAGTCCTGTACAGTTTGACTAAAATCTGGTGGGGGACCTCCTAGAGACAAGCAACAACATTGTCAACATTGCTCTGAACAGACATGTTCTGCCTGAGCTACATATGCAAGCGCGGTTTTCTCCAATTTATTTGTTTTTACCTACATTGTTGCCACACTATTACCTTGGGGAAACAAGCTAAAAACAATAAACCCACACTCAGTGGCCTCTCTCAAGCGGCACTCAAAATAGCGGCTCAGCTTAATGAGTACTCCTCTTCCGCAGAGGGGTAATCTTTCAACACGTTGTAGGTTATCCCCTGCAGGTGGGCCTGGCTTCCTCCATCATCTGATCCCATTGTACAGCGCTACGGAATCTGATGGCACTTTTTAAATAATACATTTATAATAATTTAATAATAATAATAATGAAAACACAAATATGTCTGCAATGAAGAGCGATATTACCTCTCTGTTGCGCAACATCCGTGCACTGTTTCAGGTGGATCTCTCTATTCTAGGAGCTACGCACCCGCTCTGAGAATTAGGGCCACAAAGGAAGACACGCTGGACCTCATGACGCAATAGGCTTCAGTAGGCTTCTAAGCAAGACCGTCTATCGCAAACACAAGTGGCATGCCAAAATATACTGCACAGAACAACCAGAGCTGCTGTAAAAACATCCAAATATGGGGCAAAATACTGGTTTATTACTGTTGCGAGCATTGCCTTATCTTTTTCTTTCTCCCTTCAATTGTCAGGCCTTGCCACTATCAGTTTTTCTGTTGCTTGTGCAATGTTTTTTCCCTAAACAGTTATGTCCATTTTCAGTGATATTATTTCCCCCTATTGTTTTTATTTTCATACCAAATATTATATTGTGCTATACTGGTACCTCTGTGTTCAAGCTGGTTCTTTCTCGAACCTAGATATTTTGTTCTCTTGAAATCTCATGTTTGTCTTGCTCCATGTAAAAATAAAGAATTCAAAAACTAAATAAATCTATTTGCATTGCTGCTGAATAAGCTTCAATGTGTAGGTGTGTTTTGACTATTGTTCTGTAGAGACTGAGCCTTACATTAAAGTTACACTACATTGCCCATGAATACAACCATTACGCAGAGGGTGAACCATTAATTTCAGGGACAAGCCTTCTATTATTATTACTCGTTTGTGAGCAACACTGCAAAAGTGGTCCAAAAGCATACCATGACGTACACATCTCTCTCACACTCTATTGTTACCTGAAGCACATCCAAATAACACATAGGAAGTGCACACACCTCCAACCAATTGGAAGACACCACCCACTCCTCTCAAATAAAAAACATTGAATCAATGCCAACGATGTGCCACTCACATTTCTTTGCTTCTTAGGGTTAAACTAATGAAATAATGTTTTTTTTTTGTACATTTTGACAGCTATTTTAATATTTCATGAGTCCAATATATTAAAAGGTAGAGAGAGGAGGTGGGATTAAATGCTGTAGTAGGAGTCTGGCACCCTACTATCTTAAAATGTAATTTTCATGCTACAGCCCAAAGAAAAAAAGAAAAACACTATATGTAAAATATATTACAATGAAAACATACATACATTTATTTTTTCTTTTCATTGTGAGTATATCTAAAAACAGCTTGCAAAAACTGCAGATCTTCTGTCTCTGCAAACCTTTCCTCCTAACCCCGATCAGATGTCAGTAGAAATGTGCACTTTATAAATTAACTTTGTTACACCTCTCCAGGCTGTCAATCAGACAACCAGTCCTGTTACTTCCTGGTAGTTGAGTTCAGTGGAGCTAAACTCAAGAGGCAGCAAATCCCCAGAGCAAAAAATGTCCCTTGTTATATTTAGTCACAGTATTTAGCTGCCCTTTAATTGAATATTGGATAATTAGTTAACATTGCTTGTACACGTCATCCAGTCAGGGGAGGTGACTGTGGTGTTCGTTCTGACCACACATTTGCATGCCTCCAAACATTGGAATGAGAACGGGTGGGTAGACCTTTTCGGTGGGCATCTTTAATAATGCAACTTGCACCACTGGTAACATCTATAATGGATGGGCCTGCCTGGAAAGCGGACAGGTCCACCCACTGAAGGTGGTGTATCAGGCACACCAGGATAATAGTTTCCTGGCCAACTCACAAGCTACAGGACTATGCGTAGAGAACTGCTTAAGGTGCCCATGATCCTAGTGCCCACCGCACAGCACAGGCGCACCAAAAGTGGGGCAGTTGGAAAGTTTGCCTTGTGGTATAGCTACACTGCTTTTATTCCTGGGGAAACTATATTAAGGGCATTAGTAAAAGAGTGTAGTTCAGTAATATTATATCTAGTTTATATTTCTATTTACTTAATAATAATTAAAAAATAGATACATTTGTTTGACATCAATGAAAGACTCATTATTAATATTTTAAAAGAAAGAAAATGGTTATTTTACACAAAGATGTTAAAAAAAAAAAGCTCTGCGTGTTTATTTTACTTCTATATCTGAGGCACCAGCCCAAACCGATGTCACTTGGAAATGATATATTCTCCCTTATTGGTGAATTCAATTCCATAAGCTGCTGGCTTTCCCATTCATGTTTTGGAACCAGAATATGTTTTCATTTTGAAGAATAAAATATTTCTGCAAAACATTATTTGGTGATTAATAAGCGGGAAAAAAAAATCCTAATTTGTACAAATATACCTTTATCCCAAAGATCGCAAGCTAACTGCTGCTTCTCCACTGGTCACAATATGTTCTATACGCAGGGTTAAATTCCCCCCAAGAGCTCACACTCTGTCACTATTGTCCAAACTAGGATGGAATAAAAACATCATCAAAACTTTTGACTTGAGAAACTTGTCTTAAGATGCTAAAATCTACACCTCAGCACCACAATACACATTATATACAAGTACTAGTTTACATAAATATATAGGGTAGACTGGATTATCTGTATTAGTCCAGTAGACAAGATGCCAAAATACTAGAGTACTGCATACGGCAATACTCTGGTATTTTGGCACCATAAATATATTTTTATAAATATATATATATATATATTATTCTTTACAAATAAAAATCAAAATGTTATAGTTTAAAACTTTCAATGCCTTTATTTTTTTAATGAAATGAATACTTTTTAGGGTGAAAGTATGACATTCAGGTTATACAGAAGTAATATTTTCATGGCACAGAATCCCCTAGGAGTTCTCCGGACTATTATCTTGGAAAGACCTTTCCTCGTTCCAGGAAACGATTATAAAGAAACACTTTTTCTAGGAAATGATTCATCGGCCTCAGTCCAGCTGGACAGTGGGAGGGGTATGCAGGGACTTGCAATTAGTGAATCAATGGACCTTTGATGCTGGTGAATCAGGGTCCATAAGCAAACAAACCACACAAGGTTTTATTGAGCAAACTGTGTCAAGACAGGAGAATTGGTTACAGATTTTCTTCTAATCGGGATTTTTTTTTTTTTTTCACGAGATCAAAGCCTTGAACATGATTGAGAACAGAGAAGATGTGGAACTTCTAATAATTTTTTGCAACACATGAAAGTGACATTTACTGCAAGAGGAAAGCATAAAACGGATATCCATAGAGATATTTTTGCGGGTCAGAAAGGGGGAACTTTGAACTGTGATCTCCTACTCTGAATGCCTAGTGTCACATTATACTTCTTTGTTGGCATTTTACTATTTTGCTGCATTTAATGGCAAAATTGAGTTTACAGGCTAAACCATGTCACATTCCCCCCCACACACCCCCTCCCCACACACATGGCATTCGCTTCAGATAATCCTAAAATGAGCCCAGTGACACATTCTTATGTTTCAATACAAGTTAATATAAATGCTGAAAACTCTTACTAGCCTCTAGACTGGAAGCCTGGTTTGGCAGGGTCCTCATCAACCTATTGTTCCTGTCATATTTTGTAATTGTCTCATTTATTGTTAAATTTACCCCTCTAAAATATTGTAAAGCGCTGTGGAGAAAGTTGGTGCAATAGAAATGCAAATAATAAAAACATTATCAATAATTAGAGTGTGTGTGGACAGCGTGGCTCTGCAAACACCAGGCCTGTATAGTAAACCTTTACCGTAGGCAGTTGTCCATGTAATAATGGATAGGATGGGTCCTTTACAACTAATGACAGCCAACTGACAATAACATGGAGATCCAGTTCTAGATTATGAACTATATACGCTGAGTATTAAGAATTAGGAAAGTCAGTAGATTTTCTTTTTCTGGTTTTTTAATGAAATTTTTTTTTTTTTTTTTAGTAACTGTGGCAAAATGTACTCGTTCCATCCTACAGCCTTCTCTCCCTCCTTCCATCTCATGTTTCCGCACTGAGGACAAAGTGGCTCAGATTCATTCTATTACTAAAGGAGGTGGGGGTGGAACATTGCCAGCAAACTGTGGGAATTCACAGGGGACAATGCATTAATGATGATGAATAATAGCACAAATTTCATTGCAAGAATTGTGGGTTTCTTCTGAAAGCTGTAATTTGAGTGTCTGATTACATTTAACATTCTCTTGTTTAAAGTAATCGTAAGTTGTATGTCAACAGAATCAGTCTGTGATGTAAAATTGTGATTACAAAGAAATTGCTCAATAAGAAGATGACAATGTAGTATTATATAGTATAGAATATTTATTTTAGTTTTTCCTCTTACGTCCATACATTTTGTAATATTGACTGTTCTGTATTACCTCTTTGCTTGGCTGCTGGGCTTTTTACATCATACATTTTCATAAAACATATTAAGTGCTTAATTTGTGATGTTAAGAAGTTTACATTTCTTATTTATGATATACTTTTATCAGCTGCATCCAAACCTTTTCTCTAACCCTATCCTGCACTGCAGATTAAGACTAAATGTATCCATGTTCATAATCACTAATAGCGTTGATTAATTAGCATTGTATTTACACAATTAAATAATTGGTAGTAGCATCAAATCACTTCTATGTGTATAAATATAAATATATACTCAGTATTCGCAAGATGTAAACCACAATTTACTTAAGCTTCTTCTTTAAACAGAGACCTTGCCTTAAAAAATAACCTTTAAAAAACCCACTAAGATAAATACGGAGTAGGTATAGAGAAGATTTATTTAATTTATTTGTCAGTCTTCGCAGATATATTGGAGAAATATAACCTAGTGATGACTTTACAGTACAGTTGCAAGAAAAAGTATGTGAACCCTTTGGAATGATATGGATTTCTGCACAAATTGGTCATAAAATGTGATCTGATCATCATCTAAGTCACAACAATAGACAATGACAGTCTGCTTAAACTAATAACACACAAAGAATGAAATGTTGCCATGTTTTTATTGAACACACCATGTAAACATTCACAGTGCAGGTGGAAAAAGTATGTGAACCCCTAGACTAATGACATCTCCAAGAGCTAATTGGAGTGAGATGTCAGCCAACTGGAGTCCAATCAATGAGATGAGATTGGAGGCGTTGGTTACAGCTGCCCTGTCCTATAAAAAACACACTAGTTCTGGGTTTGCTTTTTCTTCCAGTCTAAACGCATGGCCTCGTGTCCTATGTAAAGTCCGGTTTGTGAATAGATTTCCACACAATGGTTTGTATTGGCCCTGTACGCTTCGAAATAAACAGAACAGTCATTATTATACATTTATTTACATTTCCAATTGTACAAAGTGTATTTATACATTTACAAAATACCCTGTCCAATTAATTTACTAAGAAAAAAAACATTGCATCTTTGGTGTGTTTCAGGTGATTGTCACTGCTCCAACTCTTAGAAATTTACTTCCTATAGTGCCTGCAATACTGCTTGCGACCTTCCCGAGACAGACAAAGCTTTTCAACTTAGTTATCTCATAACATTGCACAGGACCAGTATGGAGAAGGGAATGGGTTAACTTCTCAGATATCAGATACAAACTTCATAATTAAAGGTATACAACCTGATGCCACTGACTAAACCGACTGTGGTTTGTCTTAGTAGTGTTCAATTTTACAATATTCACATTAGTGTCAATGCACATATGCAACTGTCCGGCCCTCAATGTGTCCAATATCACGGCTATATTTCCACGGAAGACAGTTTTTCCCATCCCTGTGTTCCATCTTGCAGGTTCGACAAATGTGATTTATCTGCAGTCTGTGTGGGACAGGTAAACACTGCCAGCAAGCTGTGGGGCCTGAATCAATTCGGAAATCAGTAGAGTTCTATAAAAAAACGACATTCTTTGTAGTATTATCTTTTCAACAGCTCCATTCAAGACTTGCTCAACGGCTGCAGAAAATCCCGGCTGCATCTCAATGATGAATGAAAGGCACAGCTGCGGACAAACTAAGCCTTAGTGTGATAGGAAGCTACATCAAACACAGGGATTGTGTCTGTGTGCTACCTCCGTTTTCTCATGCAGGTCTCCAGTCTTCTCAGTTCATCACATGAGTGATAGAAAATGTCAAACTCTGCAGCCCCCCAACTTCTCCAAACAGTCACGCACCACCCCATAGCCTCACTCTGCAAGCAGCACACGACCGAGTCCTTGGCAACTGCAGCAGCTTCAAGGCAAACCCTGAGAAATCAGACATGGAGACAGAGGGCACAGTCTGTGAGTTTAACACACAATGGTTACACTGGCAGAAGACAAAATACAATGTGCTCATGGGAGACTCACTATGCAGTTTAATTAAGGGCACCATATGGACACCGATATCCTGAAATTAAAAAAAAAACTCCAGATACGGATGTCAAATGTACAATTTTGTTTCCTTTTGTTGCTGTTAAACATTTTTTAAAGAAACTCTAAATATGCCTATTTACTTGCAAGTATCTTAAATATATTTCATATAATCGGCTACATCTTTGCACAAAAAATGTGTAGGGTAAACATTTTACTTTTTTTTCTAGGTTTTACAGACTTTAAAGCCAAAGTGCAAAAGGCATTGATGGACTTTATATACACAGTTGTAAATTCTGCATATCTCTTATAAAGTTGTCCTCTAGTCTAACAGTGCACACAATACCATTGCATTCAACTGAAAAATATTGAAGCCCTGATTTTTCCAAGATACTTTGGAACAGCAAATCTGTTGAGTGTTTTATTTTATAAAAAATTGTCAGGGTCAAAAATTAGCCCACAGGGTTTATGTAATAAGGAGTTTATTTCCCACTGGCAGTGTCAATCATCACATAGCAAAATTTTAATTATTACCAGATAGCAGTTTTGGGTTTAGCGAGCTGGGCTGTGTTTTATTATTGGCAGAGCCATGAATTGTGCATGCGCAGTGTGTGACTCTGTTCTGCTGTCTCCAGCATGGGAAGTGACAGCGTTTTTCATTGTATATGTGCACACAGCATGCACAATATGAACATATTTGTATATGAAACCTCCTAATACAACCTGGAATTAAGTGTTTAGGCCGCCTGATTTTCATCCCTGGAGGATGAAAAAACACTGCCACTATAAGACACTCTTAGAAGTGAGCGTCGACACAGGGAATTCTAAGCACTGTGCACTTCAAAGTAATGCAAAGTGGTTAAGGTGCCTAAACTGACTCTGAGCTAACTAGTAATTATAACTTTTCTAAAAAGATAAGTCAGGTATAGTCTATAGTCTTAAAGGGATACTATAATCACATAAACAATGTTAAGTTTATGAAGCAGAGTATGCCCCTGCAGTCTCACTGCTCAATTCTCTGCCATTTAGGAGTTTATAAACAAAGTGAATTAAGTCCTAGTCTCACCTTCCTGCATGTGACTTGGACAGCCTTCCTAAACACATGGACCTAGATTTTCTAGGTTCCTGTATTACACAGTGTATTTAATCTAGAATTTCTTATCTCCTGCTCTGTTACCAGCCTTCGAGAGCCTACATGAGCCTCCTGTGTGTGATTAAAGTTCAATTTACAGAGCAGGAGATAAAAACTTCTAATGCAACTTCACATCTTACCAATAATGAAACCAGTGATTTAACTCAGAAATGGCGAGTACTGAACAGAGAGACTGCAGGGGTATGATCTATACACCAGAACTGCTTAATTAAGCTAACAGTTTTGATGCCTATAGTATCCCTTTAAGGCTGACAAAACATCAAAGGAGTTGCAGTTCTACTGTTGAACATTTACTTTTTGCGCACTTTTTGTCCATAGTTTTACAATTATAAAATCATTAAAAATAAACAATACTTGGGTTTAAATTTTTCCTTAAAATACAAAGAAAAATAATTTTTAAAAAAGTCTTAAAAGCATATCAGTTGTTCAGTAAATGTCACATGGTACATGTATAGAGATTCGTTTACTATTTACCATGTATTAAATATAGAGAGATTACTTTACTATTTTCTATGTCATAAAGCTAAAATCATACCCATCAATCTCCAACCCCCCAGCCTGTAGCACTGCAAGGACACGACCTCTCTGGCCGCCCGACTCCTTTTCCAAACCTATGATGACAATGTCACCTCCACGCCTACAGAAAAAGAAAAAACAAACAAAAGAAAAATCCGGCTTTTCAATACAATAACTGACAAGGTTGAGCTACAAAATATGTTAAGTATCATAACAGAATAAGAATAGACATTCACAATGGAAAAAGGGAGTGTGACTGGACTATGTAGCAGAAGGGGTTTTAGAAGCAGTAATTATTTAAAGGAAAAATAAAATCCATGCCACGATCAGTTATAAGTAAACAAGCAAACATCATCAAGGAGTATTAAAGTGTCTTTGTTTTAAAAATCTAAAATGTTAACTACTTTATGAACACATTTTTAGTGCTTTTAGTTGTTGTATGTCAAGAAAACTATTTTGAATAATGGATTATTTTTGAAACCACTCTATTTTAGAAATTATTCATGGAGTGATGAACACACAGGACAATATTGGTTAATTGGTAAAGTTAGCATTTAACTGAAAAAGGTCTGCTCACCTTGGAACCCAAATTAAATCTTTGACAGCTAGTACGCAGACTGCCTGCACGCGGAACTTCTCCTCTTCCGATGGTGGTGCTTTGCTACCCCAACTCTCACTGGGAATTCTGGGTCTCAGCTCTTGGGACAGGTCAAGATCCTCACTGTCTGTGGTTCCAGGGAAACTGGTGCAGCTGACTGGTGTGCTTGGCAGGCTAGAGGATGACCTGGCCCCTTGGTGAATAGAGGAGCAGGATATGGAAGATACTGAACAATAGTCTGTAAGAGAATCTTGGTGGCTTATAAATTGTGTCCCTGTTTCTTCACTGTATATAATACTCATGTTAGCTGGGCACTGGTTATTACAGTTTGCCACTGGTAAGTTAACTGTTGCTAATTCAGAATAAGTCTTCACTGTGAACATGTCCCTCAAAGGACTGCAGTCTCCACAAAAATATCGGGCACACAGCTGGTAGCTTGCAGCATGAAACATAACCAAAGTGTTTGTCTTATCATCCAAACACCAAACAGTCTCTTCTTTGTTGCAGTCCAAGCTGGTGGTTATTGAAACAATGGAAGATGGGGCACTGTAGGGATCCAGTCTCTTTGATACCTCCAGAGATGTGCAGTCTACAACTAGAACACCTGGACCATTGCTGTACCAGACCTTGGAGCCACCATTTGACATTTCCATTGCCAATACTGGATAAGGGTTCTGCCTTGGATCTTCATCTGCTATCTTGAACATGGAGCGGTTGCTTGTTCGTGAACAGATATATGAGCAATCAAAACTAGGTATACCATCAGTCACTGTGAATACAGCAACCAGACTATCGGCCATACCAGCAAACACCAAGCAGAAGTCCTGTGTTGGGAAGAAGTAAAAGTATAATTAATTAAAAAATACACAGACCCATCTCATATTACCAAAATCCATAGTGTATATGTGCTCTAACTTTGCTGTGCAGTTTGTAGGGCAACATTTCATTGAACCCATGCATAAAATGGAAAGTATGGATTAAAAATAAATATAAAAAGATTATCTAAAAATAACCCATTACCCAAAGCACTCTCCATGACATCTTTCTTCAAGTCTATCTATACAGCATGATCCTTTTTTGCCATGTCTATTTTTTACCACACCAACTCTTGCCTATTACAGCAACATGATTCTCCATCACTGCCTACCCATCACTTCCCCCTCCCTCCCCCCCAGCAGTATGGCGTGTCTGAGAGTGGCCGTACCTCTCAAAATGTCAAGTGGCAAAATAGGCACACTTGTTTAATCAGTCATAGGGCTATACCAAGAAATATTATATGACGTCTTTATTGAATGAGGATATTTGTGTAACAGGATCATTATGACTAGATACTAATCTATGTGCACATTTACTGTAATTTTAAAACATACATTGCTGCGAGTACATAGTGAGTCTGTGAATGCTATGTGATAAAACATTCTAAAACTGTTGGACCTCGTGGAAGGAAGGAGGGACCCTTTGAATATACATATCTCTGTGGCATATTGATTTATCACTTTGTGGGAGGATGTGTAGGGACCTCTTCAATATATTCTTTGATATTCCAGAGCCAGGGGTATGACATACTGTGGCACATCAGGGGTATTTACATGTTTAATATACCAATTTATGCCCTCACCTTTGCCATGTTCACAGTCAGGAAGCAGGTCACAATGGCTGGTGTGTCGACAACCTTCTGTGGGGCACTGAGGGGGCACATGCCCTGCAGACTGTAAATAGATATTTTTTGGTCCTGCCAAGTAGAAAATAGATTTTAGATCTGTAAAGCAGTAGGCAAAGTAACATCTGAAGAAACCTAAGCTTCCTACAAAGTCAAATAAAAGCGCTCACAGCTAGGACGCAAACTACAAACGGCAGCTAAAACTGCCCTGTTTCTTTCACATACTAAATTACACTAACGACAGATCGTCCAAGTGAGAGCAAAAAGAAAAGTACAGCATCCTGCTACATGCAGTTCGTCAGGGAGCACTTAATCCTAGGCAGGTGTCTTAAATGATTTCAGGTGACTTATATGTCCTGGAATATTGCCAGACTAAAGACTGAAATGGCATGAATTATTCGAATTAGAGTCTCTAATACTGGCAATAACTTGTATTCCATGTACAAATTGTTTTACTCTGGGCTACCAGACAGTGCGGTTCATACGTTTTCTGTACAGTTTTACAGCTTCCTGAAGAATCATTTAGAAGCTATTATTTTCTGCGACCTTAAATGGCACCTGTCCTATATAGAACATTTTCATTTTATGATCTATCATATTTATCAGCTAAAAAGACACATATTTTTTAATTCAGGTTTTATAATTAATGTCTTGCGTGTATGCATGTATATCAAAGCTAAAATAAAATAGCACTATAATATATGTCTCAAAATAAGGGAACAAAAATAAATTAATTCATATACATTCAAATAAAAATTGCATAATAAGTCCAGATTAAGTTCATATGTACAGTGCCATATTTGAGAAAATTTAATTTTTTTTTATGTATTTTAAGTAAGTTATATAAGTCCAATAGTCCACAAAGTGAACAAGTGAAAAAAAAAAAGGAAAAAAATGCTTCTTAAAAATCCATAAGTCTTTAATGAAAATTCAGTGAAATAATTTCATTAAAGACTTTTAAGAAGCATTTTTTCCCTTTTCTTTTACCTATATGTGTGCATGCATTGACAGGTGTGCTGTTTGTATATGTACCATGCCAAATTAAATTTAGGTCAGCATGGGAACATGGCTCAGGAAGAAAGTGGCACATGTAGTCACTGGAAAATGTTCTTATATGAAGTGTCTAGACACCCACAAACATAATTTGTTCCCACCTCTGTCGAGATCCAGAGCGTATTCTGTATTTTAACCTGGCAGCACATTTTCATTCCTGGGCAGCTTAAGCCTCGAACTTCCACCGATCCTTTCTCAACATCCACCACCGAGTAATTTCTGCAATACCAGTGGAATAACAGAATTATTTACCATAGATTTGGTACTACAGGAATTGTTTAGTAAATCACTAGGAACAATGGTCACCTCAAAAATAGCTTTTCATCCAATAATCCTTTCATCGAGTATTAAAAGGAAATCATTTTTTTCTAAATGAAGTATATGTAATAAAGTGTAATAAAGTTTCCCTGCGGTAGGATCCTCAAGATATTTTGGGTCAGACATTGTTTTAAAACCAACTTTTATAAAAATGTATAGATTAAAAATATTTTTGAGGTGATGGCTGTCCTTTAAGAAAAAGCTTGAGGAGACTTTACAGGACAGCCATTATATTGCTGGTGTAAAAAGTGTAGAGATCCATAGAGAGTGGTACCTTGCCAAACCTGTTCCCATCCAGAACACAAGTGTGTTCTCTGGCTCTTTGGGTGAGCAGAACTTCTCCTGCATTCCTAAGAGGAGCTGGTACTTGAATACACTGAAACTGGGTTCATTCATGCGCCGTACAACTGATGCGGCCAGAGGACGCTGCAAGAGAGGCAGGTAGCATAGTTCACACCCTGCGCACAGTAACATTTGGAAAGAGCTAGTTTAACACAGTCAATTATGCAACACAAATGGGTTAGGACACTATCACTACACATATATACACATTTAGGGAAGAGAAGCTTATTCTCTAAATCTATGTATTATATCTGAATACAGTTAAGGTAACTGGAGGAATTATATGCATAGTTGAATGTTTTAGATACTGTGCTTTAACTGCTTTGCACTGAGTACCGAAGTAAAATATTATAAGTGAATATATGTATTGCACGTCTTTTTTATGTATCAATGACATTTTTAAAAAATAAAATATATATTAAAAAAAAGGAATTAAGCTATATAAAGTTAAAAAAAAAAAAAAAGGAACAGAAGCCCATTATTTTTCGATGTTAAAACATGGAGTACTGTATACCAGGAAGTATGTGTTGGAGAATTAGAATGCATATCTCCGCACCCTCCAGTTCTATCCCAACTAGTGCTGCTAGTAAACCCTGTAAACAGCAGTATATTGATTTACAAATAAAATATCTCAATGCTAAATGTTTTGCCATCACTGCGTGTGCCTTGAAGCATAACTTTGGCAATGTCTCTAAAGCCAATTAGTAAACAAGAATATGTCTTTCAAACCTTTTCTGGCTTTGTGTCCCAACATTCAATCATTAGCTCTTGCAGTCTGGTAAACTGAACCTCCTCTGGACGTCCAAGCACTGGCCGGATTCCCTTAGACAGCTTTTTGGAAATCTGAAGCTGGTGCTGTCCCAAGGATGGGCGCTGACCTGATAGAAGCTCATAGAGAACCATACCGTACGAGAACATGTCCACCTAGAGACAGATGTTCCATGGGGAAGTAATGATTAGTCAAACGAGTAACAGTGGGAACCAAGTCATTTAGACTATATTTCTCTATGTAGAAATGTTGCAGATAAGACATAAAAAATATTTTTTTCAGAGAAAGCAATAATACTGATAAGATAAGCGACTTCCTATTACTTGTTTGTATTCATGTTTTGTTAGGTAATCATCACATTAATTAACTGAAGTTTCTTGCAGAGTGGAATTGTGCAGAAGGAAATGTCTTAAGGACTTCTCAAATATACTAAATAAAATTATACTAGCAAGTATGAGCTAGTACAGGGGTAAGCAACCTTTTAGTAGTACTGTGCCAAAATAACCTTGGCGTGCCGGTCCTATTTTTTTTCTTTAAATGAGGTGTGTATATTGCCATATTGTGCTTGTGTTCTTCATGGATGCTGCAGTTGCTTTGTGATGCTGTATTGGTGCAAATGTAGGCAGTTATATTGTATATATTCATGAGTAGTTTTTGGTATTGTGCATGATACCTATGAATATGGGCTGTGTATGAGGGCTGTTTGCCAGAATTGTGTGTCTGGAAGATGTGTTGTATTGTGTGTCTGGAAGATATGTCGTATTGTGTGTCTGGTTGTGTGTGTATGTGTGGGGCTGCTTATAGAATTACATGTGAGAGGCTGCTTGTGGCATTGTGTGTGTGCATGTGGTTGCAAGTGGTGTTGTGGGGAGTGTGTGTGCGTTTGTGTGTGGGCTGTTTGTATTATTCGTATGAGGGTGATGCTGCTTCTGCGCTCTGTGTACATCTAACAGTCTGGTGGCTTCCCTGGAGTCTAGATGGGACGAGGTTGGTCAGGTACAGGTCAAGAGCTTGAGCTGCGATAGCTGCTGTGCTCTGCTCTACTCCAGTGCGGATTTGCTTTCACAAGTGCGGGGAGCAGTTCTGCAATGGATAAATTGAGGATTGCACCTCAACACATGTAATCACCAATCAGGTTGCACTAGCTGATATCTGAAGTCCCACTAGGACTCCTGATAGCTGCTTGAGTGCCATGCAAACGCACTTAGAGTGCCATGCATAGCACACGTGCCATACGTTGCTGACCCCTGAGCTAGTATATCGTGCTTTCCAGGAATACGTTGTAAAATGCTGGAAGTTAAAAAAAAAAACAAAAAAAAACAAACTTATTACTATATTAAAGCTAATTTAAAACACACACATATAAAATCTTTGGTAAATAGTTCAGTAAAACTATGTGAGTCAAATGTTTGACCTTTTAACTTGCAGCGCAATGCTATAATTACAACCATACAATATTTGAAAGTGAAATTTGATAAATCTCTCCGACAGACATTCATTTTATTAGAAAGAGATGACGAGGATGTGTCTGCAAATGAAATTGTACTGTGAGGAGATTTGTTATTTTTCAGACCATTCTTGAAAAACATCATCATGACCTTTTATGCAAATGAGAGTAAATCACACATTATATCAAGTTGATAATATCACAAAAGGAGCTTAGTCCCCACATTTAGACTTAAGTTATGCTAGAAATGTATAGTCCACAAAGAAAATATTCGAATATACTTTGCGATCAGTAATCATGTCCTATCCACAGGTTAATTTCAATGTGCATGCAAAGCATGTGTTTTTCACCTTCTCATCATAGACTACTCTTGGTCGAATTTCAGGAGCTTGGTACCCAGGAGTGCCCTCCACTCCCAGGGCACCCTCGTGGAAAGACAGTCGGGAGATTCCATAGTCCGACAACTTGATGTTCACAACTGCTCGGACATCCAAGGACCAAACTAAGATGTTATCAGACTTCAGATCACAGAAGATTATGTTTTTCTTGTGAAGGTAAGAGAGGCCAGAAGCAATTTGATAGCATACACGTTGTGTGAGCATGTGTCCCAGAGGCATGAATGTAGGAGGAACTGCAAGAGGAAAATGGCAAGAATCAGTTTACTGAATTGAAGTCAATACTCAAAATAGATAAAACACTTACAAAAAAAGTAAATGGTAAGAAATAACGCAATGACATAAGATCAATAAAAAGACATATACTATAAGGTTTTTTTTTTACTAAATGTACCGTATTTTATTACCATTTTTGTACTGGGGTCTCTTTTTTTTATCAGGACATTAACTTGCATTTTAATATACTGGATCTGTATTTTAAAAGCACACACACACACACACACACACACACAAAAAAAAACCCCATCAACAATCACTGCTCTCTAAAATATTTAGCTTTCCAAGCTGTGTCTGCTGTGTGTGATCATGGTTACATTTAGTGTCCAAAACTCACAGTCAAAAGCCAAAAGGAAGCTCATTAAATGGAAAACAGCAGGCTTGTGTATGAGAACAATGAAGTACACAATTGATTTCCTTTTTATACTAGATAAAGTTCAAATATTTCCAGCAGTTACAATGCTATAAATTTATTTTTTATTACAGTTTAGATGGATTGTAAATTTGTAATTTTAAATCAAAGTAAAAGAGCCGCTTTGACGCTTGTCCTACTAAATACAACAGGAGACTTCTCAAAAGGAGGACATTTAGCCTACAGTTTTACCTAGCCAGCCCTGTATCAAGCATTACGTTAGCAATGTAACCATAACTTAGAACAATAACAATTTGGAGTCAATTGTTTTTTTTTTTTTTATTTCCTAATAAACGCTCAGAAATGGATGCCAACCACAAGTTATCTCACAGACCCAACTTGATTCCAGATTGGCCTTGCTGTAATTCCTTAACTAACTGTGCATAGGATGGGAAATATAAATATAATATTATATAACGAGTCTTCATGGATGTCGAAGAATATGATATCATTGGGTTTCTTGTGTAAACTCTGACTGCCAGATGGCTGGGAATTCACTTACATAGCTATATACTGACAGTTCTTGTGACTGTAGTCCCTGTTTAATAGGCATGAAGTATTGGGCTGCCTGGAGTCCACATAATTGACATGTATCTAATTGCCCCACTACTGACACCTAACAGCTTAAAGCAAAACTACACTTGCAACAAATCTCTCCAAGTTAATTAATCTAATCAAACAAGAGCACTTCTCTTGTGCAAAACTAAAATTCAGTCTGTCCGAATGTTCACCTCGATTCAGAAAAAAAATTTTTTGTTATTAGACTAGTTTGTCCAAATTTCACTTAATACATTTGTTTAGAAATGAAATTAGAATAAACTTATTAATTATTAAAAATAGTAAAGGTTGCCACTGCCTCAATTCTAATTCCTTAGATAGTGATACCATAATCCATGCCCAATTCCATTGGGCTGTGATATTGTGGGGGATCGGGAACTTAATTATTACAATGTGGGGGGACCTGGAACAACCATAAACAACAGGAATTATATTTACCCAAATATTTAATGCTGCAGAGGGAGCAGCCTGAGTCACCAGTTGTATAAATGTGCAGATCACTGTAAACCATTTTATATTTTATAAAAAAACAAAACAAAAAAAAACACACATTGAATGAATAAACCAATGTGTACTGACATTAAGCACTTTTAAATTACCATGCAAAATTGCCATCCTTTCAAAGATGGTCATGTAATATGCCTAACAATCACCTTGTCTGTTTTCTGCTAGTACCGTATTGAGACTCCCTAGTGGCGCCAGTTCAAGGGCGAAGCACAGAGGGTGTATGCTAATTCCAATCAGTGAGACGATACAGGGGTGCTGCAGGGAGTGAAGCATGCTGGCCTCCTGGCGGAACTCCGAGAAGTTTCTCATGACATCCATAGCCTGTAAGTGCTTGAACATGGAATCTGGAGGAGGAACTGCAGGTCAGACACTGTGCACGTTCTTCATTATTGGCTGTACAGAAAGTTTACTAAATAAAAAGCCATCTTTTCTGAAACACAAGCTCAGATTTGATACAGGGAAAAAAAAATATGGTTTCATGTTTTCATAGAGGAGCATTGCTAGGCAGGAGACAAAGGCAGAATTCGCCATGATGCACTTCAAATGTTTCTCACAGAGATGCAATGAATCCCATCCCCAGCAGTGCCTTTATCTTTGTGGTAAAGCACATGGTCCAGCATGATGGTGTGTATGTGTACATCTGGTACACCCCTCACAATTGTATTATAAAACAGAATATCTATATCACATTTACATTCCAATACACTTTTTTTCCCCCAATTATTTAATTTAATAAAATAATGGAAGCTCCCATGCAAAGGAGGTGGAGGTGGGGAGCGGCGCCTGTCAGATACCAGTTATGAAATCAAACCATTCTAAAATGGTTTGACTACGAACAGTGGGGTGGAGGGGCACAAAGGCACTCCTGATACCATAACCACTACAGTGTGCTGTAGAACATATTTTAAAATGATTTGACTTCTAAGATTGGGTCTGCCGGGTGCTGCTCTCAATGTCTCTGCATCTACCATCTCTCTCCGGCTGATGAAAGCAATCCCTTTGTGTGTTGCAACTAAGAAGGTATAAGAGGAGCAGAATACGGAGCATATACGAGTACCTTTGGAACTCTCCACACTTGTCCTATACTTTTTAGTCTGAAACATCTTCACAGCCACAGGCTTCTGCTTGTACAAAGCACGGTAAATTATTGTACCGCTTCCACCTTGCCCCAGTATATTGGAACGCTCCTCTGAGTAATCCAAGTCGTCAATGTCAAGGAATAATCTGCAATCGAGAAAATAGAAGGGGAGGGAGAATATAATTCGGAATCATTAGTTATAATGTAAAACACAGCCTGATGTAATTTCTAAATATTCAATTATTGTCCAGTCTGCAATGTTTACTAAACTCATTAAGTCTGATTGCACCGTGCAAACTAAAAGCCGGTTTGTAATCAGAAACATCTTCAGAGACGTGCTGCACGGTATATTTGATATACCTCGTGACCGTGGGAGATCTACAGAAAAGGTCTGCAGAAGCAAAATACCATAATATGTAATGGTGGAAGGTAAAACATGCTGTATTATTCTGAAATTAATTCACAAAGATGCTGCTTGGCAAGGCATTGTTGTCCAGCTTCCATGTAAACCAGCATATAATAATTCAATATTTATTACCAGCTATCAATAAAGTATACTGAACTAATAAAAAGGTCAAAATTACTTTGCAGTTGTTATCCAGCCTCCAAATATTGCAAATATTCCTACTTGTAAGAGTATCTATCACCCAGCATTATGATGGCTATCCTTGGCTCTGTGAAAGTCTGTGAACTAAATTTCCCATGATGCTCAGCCAGCCTAAAATGGTGAGACATTGTCAGTGCAGTGATAAGCGATTATTGATTTAGAATGTATGTACAAACAGCGTGGAGGATCACCAAGAGGTGTCTAAACACTTTGCAGTGCCCTCTTTGCAAATTACCTCAATGGAAAATCAGTCATAAAAATCTCTGGAACGAGTTCCTGCAAGGGCACAGAAACATCTGGGTGATTAGGACACTCAAAATATTCTTTGTCAACTGCAGCCAGAACACAGTCCTCCATGTTGAAGTAATGAGGGTCTGTCTCGTGCTTCTCTCCCTCCAAGTCTTCTGTCAGCATTGAGCAGGAGTTGCAAGGAACATACTGTTCCATCAGTAGCGTACCATCACTCTCGGTGGCAGTCAGGGCTGCAGACATCAAAAAACACAAAGGTTTATTAAGTGAGGATACATATTGTGACTGATACCACATAAGTGTTTAAAGAAAGTTTCCTCAAGACATTGACAATATGGCACTGTAGATAGTTTCCAGCAACATTGTCAGACATTATCTTATATTCAAAAACAATTTAAAGGGACACTCCAGACTCCTAAATCCCTTTAGCTTGCTGAATTGCTTTTTGTGCGAAGAATGTGTCCTCTTTTTCATTTTTACTAAATGTGCAGATTTTAATATAAATTGGCACTTTTATAAATGAACCTTGTTACACACTCCTGGCAGTCAATCAAACCACTGGTCCTGTTACTTCCAGATTGTTTAGCTCAATCAAGCTAAATTTAAGAGGTAGACAACTACACAGAGCATGTGCCTTTCAAATAATTCATATTGAGCTGCTTTGGGAAGTCTGTAATAGGATATCAATGTTAAGGGGAGTCTTGCAAACGCTGCAGAGAAGAGATCTACAGCTTTTGCAAGCTGTTTTTAGATATAACTTTAAATGAAAATATTTTTTTAAAAAGCATTATTAAATGCATGCATTTTTGTATTGGGGTCTAGCTAGTAAACATTGATGTTTAGGCAGCGGAGTGTCCCTTTTATAGTCTTTGGATTGCAGTCTAATTTACCTGGGAACCACTGATCAATCAAGGAGTTTACATGGTCCGTGATGAAAGCCATTGCAGAAAAATCTCTGGTTTCTGATTGGCAAATTATTTTTATCCCACCACTTTTTTTCTTCTTCCAATTTACATCTGAAGACTCAACACTAACAAAGACAACATTGAGATTATTACAATTTCATTTAAAAAAAATAAATAAATCATTTAGCATCTGAAATAGGTGTTAATGAATCTTAAGTCTACCACAGACTTATTGTACATGCTGCAAATTGAGGGATATATCTTGGTTTACTCAAAAGTCATAGCACTTTCACCATAGTCAGTGAATCAAGAATGTTGTTTTCTTGTAATGCCATAATGTGCTCTTGTATAAAATGTTTGCAGGAGACCCAAACAGTTACATAGAATACGTGGTTTCCCTAATTTCCGGTTCTTGCAAGAGGTAGTCAGTGACAAACAGTGCATAAAATATATCAACAAAAACAGAGAATATGAGAACTCAGAGAATGAACAAAAGCTTAGAGAAATGTAATCGCTTGCCCTTCCATTAGATGGTGCTCAGGTCTCAAAATAGTTTTTACTAACTTGGGGAATTACAGAGTGAACCTACACCATTGCACATCAGATGATCCCACCCATGAGGGCACTTTAGAACCGAAAAAGTTATTTCTGCACAACAGATAAAGCAACCCCAAACAATTTTTTGGCTTGGTCAGTAAGGTGTAGCTGATACCCCTCTAGGCACAGTGAACATGAGGTCCCCCTCTAGATTCCAACTTTAACTTGGGGACAGCCAAGTCAATACACTGCAACAAAAACACACTTGCTAGTTTGTGACCGTGGAAGCATGCTAGTATGCTTCTATGGATCTTTGTTAGTGTATTCCATGTTTAATCACAACCCCCCCCCCCCCCTTTTTTTTTTGAAGAAAACAAACACAAAAAAAACCTTCCTTAAAGGGACACTATAGTCACCTGAACAACTTTAGCTTAATGAAGCAGTTTTGGTGTATAGAACATGCCCCTGCAGCCTCACTGCTCAATCCTCTGCCATTTAGGAGTTAAATCCCTTCGTTTATGAACCCTCGTCACACCTCCTTGCATGTGACTTGCACAGCCTTCCATAAACACTTCCTGTAAAGAGAGCCCTATTTAGGCTTTCTTTATTGCAAGTTCTGTCTAATTAAGATTTTCTTATCCTCTGCTATGTTAATAGCTTGCTAGACCCTGCAAGAGCCTCCTGTATGGGATTAAAGTTCAATTTAGAGATTGAGATACAATTATTTAAGGTAAATTACATCTGTTTGAAAGTGAAACCAGTTTTTTTTTTTTCATGCAGGCTCTGTCAATCATAGCCAGGGGAGGTGTGGCTAGGGCTGCATAAACAGAAACAAAGTGATTTAACTCCTACATGGCAGTGAATTAAGCAGTGAAATTGCAGGGGAATGATCTATACACTAAAATTGCTTTATTTAGCTAAAGTTATTTAGGTGACTATAGTGTTCCTTTAATATTCATGTATACATCCTTCAGATGTTTCACCTTGATAGTGAGTTGTGGTCTGTTGGCTTAGATTGCATATAATAAATAGGACAACAGTTATGGAAGAAGCAGAAGATGTTAAGTCACTTAAACTCAAACAGTATGGTATTAATAAAATAAATGTTGTCCGACACTACAAGAATGTAAATGTGTTTTATTCTTCAGGTTACATTGTGTTTAAGGGCACATGTGTCAGCGTGCTGTAATAATATGCATTCACCTGAGGTATCCTCCCTCAAAGGTAACCAGAAGGCCCTCTTGCCAGTAGATGGTTTGGTTCCTCTTCACACGGAAGGTGCTGCATCGATTTCTCTGACATCCGGTGAAGCTGTAAACTACAGACTTTCTGTTTCGGGGTTTTGTGTTTTTCTTGTTCTCAAACAACTAGTAAAAGGAAGGGAGATTAAAGTTAAAAAAAATAGTTGTACAAATGTTTACTGTGATAGAATATTATGCTCCAAGATCCTCACACGATCCGTAAGGGTTCAGTGGACATGCTGACAGCAGAGGGACAAGAGATGTGCACCTGCTTGGCCATTTAATGAGTCCACTTGGTAGGGATAAAAACAAGTAGATCTATATCCTCTCTAAATCTTTTCTAAGCAGGTGTCCATGCAAGATTTAGAGCTCTGGTGGACATTTTAGTGTATGTGTTCCCTCTGAGGCAGAACAAAAATTTTACATAAAGGTGACATGGAATTAATTAATATTTAAAGCAAGACAGTAGGTCAGATTTGAAGACAAATTCTATTCACCCTCCTTTTATAATAAGGGAAATCACTGTAGAACATCTGCAAACATTTATTCAGAAAATACAGCTATATGCAGACAATGCAATTACCAGATTGCCAGATGTTGTCTCTAAAAAAAATGAAAACTAACTTGATAAAAAACAGCACCTATCCCTTATGTAGAACAGACTTATCTGGACTTCCAGATAAAGCAAAATGAGGAAGTGATACAGGGGATGTGATTGAACAGGGAAAGGGCTAGCATACCTGTATTTAGTGGATAAGCATGCTGACCCAGAGGGCTTTTATTAATTATTCCAAGAGAACATTGTTCTTGGGATAATGGGGAATAGGTTATCATGTAGCAAATAGCAACCAATGAGCCTAGCATATGAATATAATGTTTTGTTGACACTGAAATCTAACTCCCAATTCAAACCCGTGTTATTTATTATAGGAACGAGTACAGATGATAATTAATCTGATTGTTTATTCATATTGAATGATAATAACCTTTCTGCCTGCAATACAGGCTCACAGCAAAGCCTATGTAGAAAGACACCATATGTTATTGTTAAAGATATAAAAAGATTAAAGGAACACTATAGTCACCTAAATTACTTATGCAATCTAAGCCAACAGACCACAACTCACTATCAAGGTGAAACATCTGAAGGATGTATAAATGAATATTAAAGGAACACTATAGTCACCTAAATCACTTTAGCTAAATAAAGCAGTTTTAGTGTATAGATCATTCCCCTGCAATTTCACTGCTCAATTCACTGTCATTTAGGAGTTAAATCGTTTTGTTTCTGTTTATGCAGCCCTAGCCACACCTCTCCTGGCTATGATTGACAGAGCCTGCATGAAAAAAAAAAACTGGTTTCACTTTCAAACAAATGTAATTTACCTTAAATAATTGTATCTCAATCTCTAAATTGAACTTTAATCACATACAGGAGGCTCTTGCAGGGTCTAGCAAGCTATTAACATAGCAGGGGATAAGAAAATCTTCATTAAACAGAACTTGCAATAAAGAAAGCCTAAATAGGGCTCTCTTTACAGGAAGTGTTTATGGAAGGCTGTGCAAGTCACATGCAGGGAGGTGTGACTAAGATTCATAAACGAGGGGATTTAACTCCTAAATGGCAGAGGATTGAGCAGTGAGGCTGCAGGGGCATTTTCTATACACCAAAACTGCTTCATTAAGCTAAAGTTGCTCAGGTGACTATAGTGTCCCGTTAACAGGTTCACAGGCTACTTGGGGAATTGTGTTCTCAAAACTTTAATTGGTTTAAATCATAGTCAAGTGATGAAACAAACTGTAAAACTATTAGAAACCTGAAATGATCTTCAATCATAAGGCAAAGAGAGGGGGTAACCCTAAATAGAGGATATTTAATAAAGAGATGTTTGCCTTACAAAATGTGATTATTTAAAACATAACATTTATTGTATTTATTAAAATGGTATATGTTAGTAATCCCAACTAGCATACAAGAATAGATAAAATAATAATGGTAAATCCAAAAAATATATATAAAAAAAAACGAAAACTACACCAGATTGTAACAATAAATATATATAGAGAAAGTAGACGTGTTTATGGAGAAAAATAGCAGGCTAGAGAGTCTTGATATTTCTAACGACCTATACAAGATCAATTAGTAATTATTACTTAGTGTATTGCTGGAGGGATATACTTAGCATACACAAATAGTGTTTCCACGGTAATGTCAGTGAAACAAAAACCGGCAATATAGGAGGCACTGTGTAGCGAGTGAAGTTTGTATAACAAAAATATATACAAATAGAGCAGTGAATACAATTGTTGATGTCCTTGAAGGACATCCTAAAATGGAACAGAAATCAGCCCGGTATGACTAACTCAAGCCAAAAAGCAAAATTGCTGAGTAAAAGCAAACAATCTATTCCCTAATTGGTGCTGTGGATAAAGAGAATACCATATATCTAAGCTGTGCCTTTGAGGGCACCTTTTCTATGTCGGGATACGGTCTCCTGATCTAAGTATAGCACCATATAGAGAACGACAATAATACAAAAGTGCCCTGCAAGTGTAATTCTAGGGAATCTTGTGTCCAAAGTATTGATTTCATCAAGAGTATCTTATGGATCACTTGACTAGAAGTAAATGAAGAGCAGAGCCCGGACGCGCGTTTCGCTGGTCAGGTGGCTCTTCGAGGGGAATGTATTAGAATGCATAATGCAATCTTCCAACTGGAAAGCTGCCACAATGTGATTTGTAAAAAATGAGCTTTCACTCAGAATAAAACTGCAGTAATTGCTTAAAATGGACCAGTTACTCATCAAGTGCGGTGTAAACAGTTACAGGATGCAAAAACAAGGTAGGAACAGGAACACAAAAATGTTTTCCTGACCCTATAGTGTAAAAAACACCATCTAGCCCCCTGTCCTCCCTTATAAAGTAAAATCTTATTTTTATTCCAGTCTGCTGCTGGCTCTGCCCCTGTTCGCCTTGGCTGACATCATCAGAAGTTTTGATCAAAGCCAATCACAAGGCTTTCCTATATGAAAGCATCAGATTGGCTGTGACTGTCAAAGAGGCAGATCGAGGCAGAGCCAGCACAAGCCAAACACAGCCCATGCCAAAAAAACATCCCCTCATAGAGATGTATTGAATCATTGCATTTCTAAGAAGAACGTTCAGTGTCTCTATGCAGAGGGTGGAGACATTGAATGGTCGTGCTGCATACTGTGCAGCACTGCCCCAGGAAGCACCTCTAGCAGCCATCTGAGTAGTGGCCAGTGGAGATATCCCTAGGCTGTAATGTAAACACTGCATTCTAAAAACACAGTGTTTACTGCAAAAAGCCTGAAGAAAATGATTACACTCACCAGAAGAAATAAAATAAGCTGTGGTTGCTCTGGTGACTATAGGATCCTTGTAAATGTGTTGGCCATATCACCAGCAGATTAAAGTACATAAGTATGAATTTTACTTTCTGATATGAACTGTAGGCTCTGTGAGCTCCTGCAAACTGCAACAGTGCCAGTTGTGGAGTCCTACGGTTTATGGCATGAAAATGCCTGGATCACGTAGATATAGGCTAAAAAGATATTGTAAAATAAATAAACAATAAAACGAGAAACACTTCACCTGAAGATCCATTTCTGCCAGACTGATTAACATCCGTGCTATAAACCTCTGCCAAAATCCCACAGGGACAAAGCTCATCTTAAATACCCGCTGCACCGTGTTGCCTGTAAATTGCTTCAGGCTATGGATATCTAGTCCTGGTTTGGATGGCAAGAGGTGGGGTAAGAGGTAGCTACGGTGGGGAAATGGAACAAGACACACATCATCAGACAGTATGGCAGATACGAAATACTAAATACTAATATATCGAATAGACAGAACATGAAACAACTGAAATCGGAAACAGGGAGATACAGGAGATTAACTATCACAGAACAGGTTGTGCAACATGAAGGATACTGGCATGATCCCACCCTCAAAGGTTCAACCTCCCATCACATACCTGAAAAATGAAAAACATGATTGGTCTAGCCCCCAGGTTTTTGCTATTACGATTGGAAGTGTTGGATAACAGTAAATTAAATAATGAATTTGCCATGTGAAAGGTGATACATGAATCATGCTAGACATAGTCAATGTTCCTTACTACATTATGGAACAAGGACAAAGCCATGTTCTGGTGTTACTGCTTACCCTAGCTGGACACACTAAGTATCTTGAAGACAGCTACATTAATACAAGAACCTAAACAAAAATAAGATGTAAAATACTAACCTTTTAAGTGGGGCTACTGACCTCTGTTATTGTAAACCTAATGCTAAAACGTGTTCAGAAAATGTAGAAGTACAACATATTCAATGGCTTATAATCAGTGCCACCATAGGTGGCATTAGCAGAAATTGGTGAGGCATAAGTAATTCTAGTAGTAACCTAGTATCTAATCATTATCACTCAACTCCTGCAGCGTGTTACAAAAATGGAGTTCCAGGCATTCAGTTTTACTTTAGTTATGTGCCTTTTCTAATAGGGAATAGGTTATCATGTAGCAAATAGCAACCAATGAGTCTACTAGTTGAATATAATGTTGTTTTGTTGTCACTAGAATCTCTAACTCTCAATTCAAACCCATCTTGTTTATTATAGGAACGAGGACAGATGAGAATGAATCTGAATGTTTATTTATACTGAATGATAATAATCTTTCTGCCTGCAATACAATCTTATCAGTGTGGGATATGGCGCTGCTTTTGAAAATATCACAGCACAGCTTATGTAGAAAGACACCATATGTTAGCCCTAAATATTTGTTCTAAATTACAGCAAGACATGTTTCTAAACAGAATACATTTCAGGATCTGCTTTGGCAAACATTTCCAAAAACAAACTTGTGTTCTATTATAAAATAGAACTTAATTGGTTGTGTATAAGAAAGTGGTAGAAATCTGTATCATTATCCACCTAAACAGGGTTTTTGAAATAAATTTTCAAGAACCACATAATGAACCAGATTGTATCACTGTCTTGAATTATGGACCATTGGTAGTCTGGGAGATCTGAGTTTAAAAGTATTTTTTTGTACTTATATAAAAATTATATAGAATTAATTTGTACCATCGGAAAGACTGAACCAGCTGCTGTACACAACTTTACAATCTGATTTCCGAGATACACCTAAATCTACAGTCTTATGGGAGCATAGCCACCATAGAAAGGTTGACGGTATACCCACCTAGTCAAAGCCTTAATGTTCTTGCTGCCAGAGTATCAACAAGCACTTAGGTGTATCCCCATATTATATTCTAACCTGTTATTGGCAACTGGAAGAGCAATCTCGAATTTCGCCAAGAACTGGAAGTACTGCTCTTCAGTCTGTTTGGTGAACCCAGTACCAACCAACAGCATCCGTAGGTCCTCCGCCTTTATCACTCCATTCCGGGCTACGGATTTGGAACTCTTTATGTTTATGATCCTCTCCAGGCACTCAGCGAGCCAGACTGGGTCCAGAAAGTACAGGTTGCGCAGGCCATGACTGGTGTCTGGGAAGTGTAGCAATGTGCCAGTCTCTATCAAGAAACCAATTGCTGTGGGAAAACACATAAAGCAAGCAAAATCAGTTAATCAGATGACTGACTTGTCACCTAGTTTTTAAGGTGCTGCATGAAAATTGGGATAAAGCGGCAATCAGTTAAAAAATGATAAACAATTTAAGAAAATATAAATATAGCACTTCCCCTCCATCCCTCAGCAAATAATCAAAAAGCGTGAGAAATTGTGTTAAAATAAATGTAAACAACTTAAATACACATAAAGGTAATACACAGCATACCATTAAATACTGGCACAATCATTTATACAGTCTTACCATGTACATATATTTCATTTCCACCCCTTGTGAAATGCAGACTTTTGTATTTTATTATATCAGCTAGTGCTAATGGTTACATTTTAACCATGGAGTTTTTGGTTCATTAATCAAACATTTAAATTCTACAAATTATTTTTTGAGGAAAATTTCAACTTGCTGTTGACAGTGTATAACCTCCCAGAGAGAAGTTCTAATACCCGGTATCCTGAACTCTTCCCAGGTATTTTGTGGCTTTTTTTGATTGGTACCAAAAACAAGAGTACCACTTTACACGCAGACCCTAAGCTTTCATTCTTCTGTGACATTGAAGGAAACATTAGACACCTCCATTTAGGCATATCCAGAAAACCCACTGTTTGTGAAAAGCATAGACAATACTTCTAATCTCCCATTTCTGCTACAGTCATTTACCATTTGCAGTACTTGAAAGGTAAATTAGTGCAGTCAGACTAATAATTTTTCAAAAATAATGCATTACTTTCTGTTAAATTTGTAACATCATGTGGTTTGATCATGCCCAGGTGTTTCTTCAATTAAAGTTAAGAAACTTACTTTAAGGAAACTTACCATCTCAAAAATATATACACAACAATGTTTAATTATTGACATAACCAAATCATTAAGGAACACACTATGTCCATAACCCAGAATCTCCACGGGAGGCCAGAAAAAGCAATCCTTAGGGTCATATTACTATCCGCATAGAAGTAACTAACACAGTGAACAGGTTGAAGAATGCTTGTGACAGACACTCGTCCAGAATAAAGCCTGTGCTTTTAGATAGGAAATAGTAAGTGAGCTGGCTTTTACCTGCCGTTAAATTAGATGTTTCAAATTTCCAAGAAGCGTTTTAAGGGTGCCTCATTTTATGAGTGAATTCCATTAATTTTTGGCATTCTATCTGCTACACATCTCCAGTTAATAATCATCTGTTCCCCTCTGTATTTGGGAAGGGAATGCTACACTCAGTAGACTCCCGATCTGTACCCGGGTTCTGTGTTAACAACACAATATATGCTACTTTTTTCAAAGAGAATACTGTGATTACAGTGTTGCTGACATGGAAACATCTCATTCCCTCAATTTCTCTACAATCATTTCAGCATCCAACTAGTATTCATTTACCAAGAGCAACTGCTCTTTATTTAACCCTTTGTGAGTGGGGGGAGGGGGTGGGGGAGTGGGGGGGGGGAAGCACTTAAGTATGGGAGTGGGATGCATGCATGGCTAAAGTTCAACTTCTGAATAAGATTTTAGCATCAGAACCATCGCTACTAACTGAACTACTGCATTGAGAAAAATCTAGTTAGTACTTCCAGCTGGCTTCCATACCTGCCTGCATGTCCTCATAATCTCGGATATCATTTTCTGGGTTCTGTGCAATATTCTGCTCTATCTGTTCGTCAGTCAGATACTGCACTTGGTCCTCCTGAGCTCGCCTCGTCTGCTCTCCCAGCACCGCTTCCTGCAGGTTAAGGTAGCTTCTCGGAACCTGTGTGTAGAAGGACATAATACAACATACTGTGGTCATTTTGGAAGAGTATAGACTGTGCGTACCAGTTTTTTTCCCCTGACACATGCAAGCATCTTTAAGTGGTTCCTAGAAGTTTGAGAAAGTTCTTTGCGATTTACGTTAGAAGCAGCGTTCCAGTTTACTGGAAACTCACATGTGGCAAACATCAATGAATCAGCTGTGGGCCAGGCTGGAGTGAAAGACACCATGTATTTCTCGCAATACTAATGGGTTCTTTAACTAAAATAATGCATTTTTATTAGTTTTAAAAAACAAAACCGGTACTTTAAAGAATTAGTTGTTTTTTAAGGAAAGTGTCAAGTTTGACCAGGTTTATATTACCCCAGGTAGCACTGCAGCTGCTTTGGAACGGTATTTGGAAACAGCTGATATGACACATGTCACGAACACACCCTACTTCAAGAGTGTGGGTGACGTAGCTGTGGTGGTGAAAGGGTTAAAGTTCACTATTTGTCTACACTAGATCGGAAATAATGATACAATCCCACTCAACACCACCCACACTTAAAATAGTAATAGTTATATTATTATGCTTAACGCTGCCACCACCAAGACAGTTTACAAGATGTATTCCTAACACTAAAGTATTCCTTTAAATCACTTGTGTTTCTGTTTATGCAGCCCTAGCCCCACCTCCCTTGGCTGTGACTCACACAGCCTGCATGAAAGAAACGGTATCATTTTCAATCAGATATGACAGCACAGTAATTTCTTCAGAAGTGGTTATCTCCTGCTCTAATTGAACTTCAATCACACGCACGTTGCTTCTGTAGGATCTAGCAGGCTATTAACAGAGCAGGAGATGAGAGATCTAGTTTTTAAACTTCCTTTATTGCACAGACTCTTAATTTAATTTCAGCTACTGTGGCCTTATGTTTGTCATTCTCCTTGAATTCACACTGAATTCTCACTTTAGTGAATAACCCTGATAGTGTCACTTTAAAAGTGCATAATCTTGCATGTTGCACGTAATGAAGAAGTAAAAGAAAATACTAAGATAATGATAGAAACAGTAACTTACCAGTCTTCCCACCAGTTTTTGGGACCCAATAGTGCTTCCTACATCTTTCATATTGCATGCAGCTTGGAAAATCAGCTGGCGCAGACCATCCAGTCCCTCAAGGGTCTTGCAAGAGAGTTCACTGAAAAAAGAAAAGAAACATAAGATCAACAACAAATGTCGGGAATGAGCAACAACACTCTTGGTTCTGAAGGGAGGCACTCTGAAAATAACTTTTAACCATTAACAGCTCTCCTTGAAGAGGGCAGGGTTTGACTGTCAGGCGATTTACTGGCAGTTTGACTGGCAGGCGATTTACTGCCATAACACGTAGCTTAGCTGCCTCCAGAGTACATTGTCTGTGCATGGACAGGGCTTCACGGAATTCGAATTGTGATTTCTGTACTTTTAGGATCATGGCCTACTCGCTCACACGAGACGGGGGAGGCAGCCGATCCCTCACTTCAGTACAGCTGCTGTGTTCCTTGAATCCCTGCTTCCGCCTCCTCTGGACCAGTTATCCTGGCCTACACTCGCCTACTCTGCAGCTTATCTGACTCACTGTGAAATTTACCAGCTATTTTGTATTTAGAAAATACCACACTCATTCTGCTACCCCAAAATGGCAGCCGTCTCTACCCTGATTGAATTGAAGCAACTTAAGTACCCTGGAAAAGCTCTTACAGGACCCTCTGGAGGTTTTTGACCGAATCTGCCTAACATTTAGGCAAAGGTTGAAAGAAGGACCAGATTTACCTGTCAATATGATCACCTTACCTAGGCTAACAGATAGGAGGGAGTCTCAGCCCTACCTGGATGCAAGCACACTGTCTGATGGTGCTCAGTGAGAGCTGCTAACCGTCGGCTGCAAACACCAAGGAGCTTTAAAACTTTTCATAGTTTATGTTGCCGGAGAACCCAAAATGGAATACAAAATACTGCTAAACAGGCCTGTCAGGCAGACAACTGCCTACCATTGGATCCAGCTCTGGGACTCACTGCCTGGAGCATCCTGACTGGGAAGCATAGTGCTCAAGTCTGCAAGAGGTCCTGAAGGCTAGTTTCTATCTTGGTTAGTTCAGGGCCTGGTGTTTAAGGGACTACAAGTCAAATATGTCCTCCCGGCTTCATCTTGAGTTGGGAAGCTTTCTGGGACAATACCCTTATATGCAGCATAGTGGTTTTTTTTTTCGTTTTTTTCTGAGTCTTTGTTATAGCTGAACACTTTTAGAAGTGTTCAGTTCCATATAGTTTAGTGAGTTGTATGTAGCAGCGGAGCATTATGGTAAATGTAGTTCCATACATTTGCAGAACATTTAGATATCATACTCTGGCTAGATGTATCTGATTTGTCATCTTTTAAATATATCTAGTGAAAAAACAAGCATGCACATCACATGTGTATTTATCTATTTATATATGTGTTTGTGTACACATATATATATATACACACACACCAGTCTAAACACTTAGCTAAACACACATAATACCTACCACCACTCACTGAACAATAAAATTAAACAGAGTAAAACTCACTGTAAGTGTTTGATTGTGATATCGGGGAATCCGGTTGCTCTGGACCCGGATGGAGAGCGGCACACAGCCAGGACATAGGCACGGAGTGTGGCAATTCTCTCCAGTCTGAACTTGGTCTCTATGAAGTCCAGGTGTGTCCCCACAACCAAGACCACAGCATTGGGAGCCTTAGCCTGTAAAACACCATTATAGCAGTCACTCTGTTTCAGTAAATATAAAGAAGCCGTTTGATTACCTTAAGGCTCAGAAATCTTGATTTAAAGCAGTGAAATATCAGCCTATGGACAACAGATACAGTTGGACCACAGAATGAGAGAATAGACCCTAGTACCGCATATTTCATCTTGAATGATTGATATTCCTCAACCCACCAACTTTGTTCAATAATATCCCCCAAACGCTGTCACTGTATACTTAGTTTACCAATCTTCTCAATTCTGGAACCTCTGTCATTAACATTACTCCATCTATCATCTCTGTTTGTTAATAAAATCTCCCATTACCTCAATATTCAACAGCCAGAACTGGAGGTTGGATACGGCCTCTTCTCCCAGAGCCAGGTTCCAAACAACCACATATAGGGCCTTGTCAGTGAAGAAGCACTGGTTGACAGCGGACATTGCAGTGGAGCCACCAATATCCCACACGTGGAATTGCACAGAGTCAACCTACTTAAACAAGAGAGGAGATAAAAAGGAACAGGCAGCATGAAGGAGCAGCAATGACCAATACTGGCACTCAGCAGATAAAAAGGAACGTGGAACCTTAAATAGACATTTTATTCTAGAGAGAGTACTGAAAGGTCTACAAATGTTAATATGGCTTGAAACAGTGTAGCTCACATTTCCTGCCCCTTATACTTACCATACATTATTTTCCAGCATGCACCTGACCCCTTTCATATTGGCCACTACATTGTAATCTGTTTGATGACTGATAAAATGTAGTGTTGCTGGTTGTAGTAAAAACAATTTGGAGCAATTGGGAAGTTAGGCAAAAACTAAATGATACATAAAAAACTAAATGATAAATACATATAAGAAATTGTTAAATGTAAAAAAAAAACAAAAAAAACACCACATATATAACAAGCCGTCTAATGGCTGAGGATCATAGGAATTGTATGTCGGTCTTTTGCATATTCCATTATTCAGCATTCACTGAATTGAGTAACTGAACAGCAAGTAGAGAACCAACATAGGAAATGTGAGCTAATATTGCAGATTGGAAAAATGTACTTGGCCAATTACGTAGTCGATTTTTCCAACTTTACTATTTTGGTTTAAATTTTCCCAAGTGGATTGCCAATGTCTGCTGAATAAACCCCAACGATTAGGAATACTGTGTGTAGGTTTTACACATAATAATCATCTTAAAATATGGAACTATATTGTTTAGCTGCCAAAATTATGGTTATGGCACTTATACTTTGATACTTTGATTATTTTTGTTATCAGAGTATCTACATTTTTCACATATACCCATGATTATAGTATTACAATTGGCGATCTAATGTTTCAAAAGAAAAAACTTTATGTGATACATTTAAAACACTTTTAATGGTCTTGCTCCACTTCGTTTGAAAGAGCTTACTTTGAAAACCAGCAAATCATTGTTGTCTGATTTGCTAATGACCATCATACAGCTGGCAGTTGGAAAAAATATAAAATCCTGAAGGCGCTTACAAAGATCTGTGCAATAGCCAGACAGGAAATTGGAAGTAACTGGCAGTGATCTATAATGCAGCTCAGCTCCCTAACTGGTAAAACTGAAACCATTACCACTGAATTAGGAAAATCAGGGGTCTCTTTTTATAGGTTAAAAGGGTTATAAAAAGCAGAGACTTGGATGGGCTCCTAAAACTGAGGTCACTCGTCCCACAAATCTCTGAGCTCTGACTGATCTTACAGAGGTAAAACACAGCAGGTAACATTAATATGTTATTTTACAAAAAAATAATAATACTCCCATTAAGAGATAAATAAGCCCAGAAAGAGGGTGACAGTGCTTAAGACAGTGACAGAATCAGCATTTTACACAAAACCCATTTTTTTTTTTACATTAAATATAAAAATGTAGATGTAATTTTATCCTTTTCTGGTTTTATTGGCATCTGTGCATGTAAGCATTGCTCTCGTAACTACAATAATCCCACCACTGTAATATTGACTTTCAGGTTCTGTGTATGCCAAAGAGAAGGATATTGGGGTTAGAGGAGTACTAAACACTCTAAAGACCAATCATATCCTCTGACAGTTTTTATTTTGACAAATGGATTTCAGCCCCACTGCTGCCACTCCGATAATGTAGAAGTTTAACTAAGACACCCAATCCTGGATGGCTGTGAGTGATGGGGTCGTAAATTGGCATTTTTTAGAAATGGACACAAAAATAGGGCAGGGTTAATACTTCAACGCCAATCACTGCATGATGGTACAGATCAAACTGTATTTAATCCCATTTCTCATGCATTTGAAATTGAGTTTATTAAAAAAAATATTCCACACCAATAAAATAAAATTAAAAAAAAGTTAACTATATTTGAAATTACTGCATTGGCTGCAAATACCCAGGCTTTTCAGCACCTGCAGTAATTTCTTACCAAACCACAAGGGCCTCCACCAATCATGCTCACTGCTAAGCCTATCGGCAGGGGTTCCTACCAGTTGCAGTTCACTTTGTCAGTTGGAGAAAACTAAACTACTGAAATACAACTCCCAGAATCACAAGTTATAACATCACGTATAGAAGAATACCGGTATTTTGGGATTGGGGAGGAGAGACAGAAAGGTGGGCATTTTCCAATATACCTTTTCACTCTTCACCTTACTTAATTTGGGATACTGTATGACGTATTTGCTTGAAGGTTTAGGCCAAGGTTTGGTTGATATTGGAAATGTATGGGTGAACATATGTCTGTTATAAAAAGCTGTATTGGAACAACTTTGTATTATTGATGACTGTAACTACACACATCTTTCTTTTATATTTATCTGTGGTAACCCTTACAAAAAAATACAATATAAAGATTTGCAAAAAAAAAAAGAAAAAGTAGGTTTGCACTTGGGTCAAAACTAAGCTTATTTTTTTTAAACTAAAAAAATATTAGATTAGAATTACCCAACATAGACACCTGCATTCTAAAGCATTGATTCTAACGTACGTAGAGAGGGTCAATTTAAAGAGGCAGCAATGATAGATTAATTAACAGCGTCAGGGCAGGGATAGCTATTGTGGCCCTCCTCCTGTTTTGCAACAATTCCTATCATCCTCTGCGAGCTTCAGAAGCTTACCCAGAACTATGGAATTTACAATTATCAACTAGAAAGCTGCAAATGGACCACCATAATACACGTTGAAAAAATATGGCGAACTAGAAAAGCTACAATTTCTGGGGAAATTGTGTGAAGTGTTCTTGCCTCCACCAGTAGTCTACAACTGGAGTGGGCGGAGTAACTGTTATTATTTATTTATATAACACATTTAATTGCAACGTTGTTGCCCAAAGTTCTTCACAGTTACATTAAAACATACAGTTATAAAAACATTAGCAGGTGCAAATGGCCCTGTCTATGACATCACTTGCTGCTGCAGCCTTGCACAGGTCAGAGTATTTTTGCGGTTGCCATCTTCAAACGGTCGTATTTTAAAAACTATGAATCCTACAGCGAAGAGCTTTATATTGTGAGAATCACAAGACCCAGACCTACATTTTGATGTATAGTATGTCTCTGCAATATTAACAATGAAGGCACAGTCGCAGTTTAGAAATTGCCCTTCAAATGTGAGCTTTGCAGAGTGGAGTTTCAATGAATGTCAATGGACTGCGTGAGTTGCAAACAAATGGTCATATTGTGAAAACAATCAGGACTATGGCTTAGCCGTGGACATTTTTAGTGGCAGCAGGGATAGCTGAACGTTTTGATATAAGATTTGTGTAGGTGGGCCTGAAAATGAGGGAGTGGTGGCAGTTTAGAAATCATGTCCTGATTTTTCAGCTTTTGCCAGCTCCCACTCTAGCTTTGCCATTCATTCCTATGGGACAAATTTCGCCACAAGAACGACGATATTCCATGAACCATTCGGCGAAACGTTCCACAAAGTAATAGCAATCCGATCGGGAACAATCTGCACGTTTTGGTATATTTTTGTCTATGTGGTGTAAAAACTGTGGGAGGAGTTAGGGTGGCAAATTTGGCTATAATAAGAATAATAATAACTAGAAAAGCTACAATTTCTGGGGAAATTGTGTGAAGTGTTCTTGCCTCCACCAATAGTCTACAACTGGAGTGGGCGGAGTAACTGTTATTATTTATTTATATAGCACATTTAATTGCAACGTTGTTGCCCAAAGTGGTTCACAGTTACATTTAAACATACATTTATAAAAACATTAGCAGGTGTACAAAAGGCCCTGTCTATGACATCACTTGCTGCTACAGCCTGGCACAGGTCAGAGTATTTTGGCGGTTGCCATCTTCAAACAGTCATATTTTAAAAACTATACATCCTACGGCGAAGAGCTTTATATTGTGAGAATCACAAGACCCCGACCTATATTCTCAAATTTGAGCTAGCTAGAGTGGACTTTCAATGAATGTCAATGGACGGGGTGAGTTGCAAACAAATGGTCATATTGTCAAAATGATCAGGACTATGGCTTAGCTGTGGACATGTTTAGTGGCAGCAGGGATAGCTGAACGTTTTGATATAAGATTTGTGTAGGTGGGCTTGAAAATGAGGGAATGGTGGCAGTTTAGAAATTATGTCCTGATTTTTCAGCTTTTGCCAGCTCCCACTCTAGTTTTGAACATTTTGCCATTCATTCCTATGGGACCAATTTCGTCATAAGAACGACGATATTCCGTGAACCATTCGGCGAAATGTTCCACAAAGTAATAGCAATCCAATCGGGAACAATCCGCACGTTTTGGTATAATTCTGTCTAAGTAGTGTAAAAACTGTGGGAGGAGTTAGGGTGGTAAATTTGGCTATAATAAGAATAAGAATAACTAGAAAAGCTACAATTTCTGGGGAAATTGTGAAGTGTTCTTGCCTCCACCAGTAGTCTACAACTGGAGTGGGCGGAGTAACTGTTATTATTTATTTATATAGCACATTTAATTGCAACGTTGTTGCCCAAAGTGCTTCACAGTTACATTAAAACATACAGTTATAGAAACCATTAGCAGGTGCAAAAGGCCCTGTCTATGACATCACTTGCTGCTGCAGCCTTGCACAGGTCAGAGTATTTTTGCGGTTCCCATCTTCAAACGGTCGTATTTTAAAAACTATAAATCCTACAGTGAAGAGCTTTATATTGTGAGAATCACAAGACCCAGACCTACATTTTGATGTATAGTATGTCTCTGAGATATTAACAAGGAAGGCACAGTCGCAGTTTAGAAATTGCCCTTCAACTGTGAGCTTTGCAGAGTGGCGTTTCAATGAATGTCAATGGACTGCGTGAGTTGCAAACAAATGGTCATATTGCGAAAACAATCAGGACTATGGCTTAGCCGTGGACATTTTTAGTGGCAGCAGGGATAGCTGAACGTTTTGATATAAGATTTGTGTAGGTGGGCTTGAAAATGAGGGAGTAGTGGCAGTTTAGAAATCATGTCCTGATTTTTCAGCTTTTGCCAGCTCCCACTCTAGCTTTGCCATTCATTCCTATGGGACAAATTTCGCCACAAGAACGACGATATTCCGAGAACCATTCAGCGAAACGTTCCACAAAGTAATAGCAACGCGATCGGGAACAATCTGCACGTTTTGGTAAATTTTTGTCTATGTAGTGTAAAAACTATGGGAGGAGTTAGGGTGGCAAATTTGGCTATAATAAGAATAATAATAATAATATATATGTGAGATAACATTAAGTGGTCTTGCTATGCAAGAACACTTAATAACTAGAAAAGCTACAATTTCTGGGGAAATTGTGAAGTGTTCTTGCCTCCACCAGTAGTATACAACTGGAGTGGGCGGAGTAACTGTTATTATTTATTTATATAGCACATTTAATTGCAACGTTGTTGCACAGTTACATTAAAACATACAGTTATAAAAACATTAGCAGGTGCAAATGGCCCTGTCTATGACATCACTTGCTGCTGCAGCCTTGCACAGGTCAGAGTATTTTTGCGGTTGCCATCTTCAAACGGTCGTATTTTAAAAACTATGAATCCTACAGCGAAGAGCTTTATATTGTGAGAATCACAAGACCCAGACCTACATTTTGATGTATAGTATGTCTCTGCAATATTAACAATGAAGGCACAGTCGCAGTTTAGAAATTGCCCTTCAAATGTGAGCTTTGCAGAGTGGAGTTTCAATGAATGTCAATGGACTGCGTGAGTTGCAAACAAATGGTCATATTGTGAAAACAATCAGGACTATGGCTTAGCCGTGGACATTTTTAGTGGCAGCAGGGATAGCTGAACGTTTTGATATAAGATTTGTGTAGGTGGGCCTGAAAATGAGGGAGTGGTGGCAGTTTAGAAATCATGTCCTGATTTTTCAGCTTTTGCCAGCTCCCACTCTAGCTTTGCCATTCATTCCTATGGGACAAATTTCGCCACAAGAACGACGATATTCCATGAACCATTCGGCGAAACGTTCCACAAAGTAATAGCAATCCGATCGGGAACAATCTGCACGTTTTGGTATATTTTTGTCTATGTGGTGTAAAAACTGTGGGAGGAGTTAGGGTGGCAAATTTGGCTATAATAAGAATAATAATAACTAGAAAAGCTACAATTTCTGGGGAAATTGTGTGAAGTGTTCTTGCCTCCACCAATAGTCTACAACTGGAGTGGGCGGAGTAACTGTTATTATTTATTTATATAGCACATTTAATTGCAACGTTGTTGCCCAAAGTGGTTCACAGTTACATTTAAACATACATTTATAAAAACATTAGCAGGTGTACAAAAGGCCCTGTCTATGACATCACTTGCTGCTACAGCCTGGCACAGGTCAGAGTATTTTGGCGGTTGCCATCTTCAAACAGTCATATTTTAAAAACTATACATCCTACGGCGAAGAGCTTTATATTGTGAGAATCACAAGACCCCGACCTATATTCTCAAATTTGAGCTAGCTAGAGTGGACTTTCAATGAATGTCAATGGACGGGGTGAGTTGCAAACAAATGGTCATATTGTCAAAATGATCAGGACTATGGCTTAGCTGTGGACATGTTTAGTGGCAGCAGGGATAGCTGAACGTTTTGATATAAGATTTGTGTAGGTGGGCTTGAAAATGAGGGAATGGTGGCAGTTTAGAAATTATGTCCTGATTTTTCAGCTTTTGCCAGCTCCCACTCTAGTTTTGAACATTTTGCCATTCATTCCTATGGGACCAATTTCGTCATAAGAACGACGATATTCCGTGAACCATTCGGCGAAATGTTCCACAAAGTAATAGCAATCCAATCGGGAACAATCCGCACGTTTTGGTATAATTCTGTCTAAGTAGTGTAAAAACTGTGGGAGGAGTTAGGGTGGTAAATTTGGCTATAATAAGAATAAGAATAACTAGAAAAGCTACAATTTCTGGGGAAATTGTGAAGTGTTCTTGCCTCCACCAGTAGTCTACAACTGGAGTGGGCGGAGTAACTGTTATTATTTATTTATATAGCACATTTAATTGCAACGTTGTTGCCCAAAGTGCTTCACAGTTACATTAAAACATACAGTTATAGAAACCATTAGCAGGTGCAAAAGGCCCTGTCTATGACATCACTTGCTGCTGCAGCCTTGCACAGGTCAGAGTATTTTTGCGGTTCCCATCTTCAAACGGTCGTATTTTAAAAACTATAAATCCTACAGTGAAGAGCTTTATATTGTGAGAATCACAAGACCCAGACCTACATTTTGATGTATAGTATGTCTCTGAGATATTAACAAGGAAGGCACAGTCGCAGTTTAGAAATTGCCCTTCAACTGTGAGCTTTGCAGAGTGGCGTTTCAATGAATGTCAATGGACTGCGTGAGTTGCAAACAAATGGTCATATTGCGAAAACAATCAGGACTATGGCTTAGCCGTGGACATTTTTAGTGGCAGCAGGGATAGCTGAACGTTTTGATATAAGATTTGTGTAGGTGGGCTTGAAAATGAGGGAGTAGTGGCAGTTTAGAAATCATGTCCTGATTTTTCAGCTTTTGCCAGCTCCCACTCTAGCTTTGCCATTCATTCCTATGGGACAAATTTCGCCACAAGAACGACGATATTCCGAGAACCATTCAGCGAAACGTTCCACAAAGTAATAGCAACGCGATCGGGAACAATCTGCACGTTTTGGTAAATTTTTGTCTATGTAGTGTAAAAACTATGGGAGGAGTTAGGGTGGCAAATTTGGCTATAATAAGAATAATAATAATAATATATATGTGAGATAACATTAAGTGGTCTTGCTATGCAAGAACACTTAATAACTAGAAAAGCTACAATTTCTGGGGAAATTGTGAAGTGTTCTTGCCTCCACCAGTAGTATACAACTGGAGTGGGCGGAGTAACTGTTATTATTTATTTATATAGCACATTTAATTGCAACGTTGTTGCACAGTTACATTAAAACATACAGTTATAAAAACATTAGCAGGTGCAAATGGCCCTGTCTATGACATCACTTGCTGCTGCAGCCTTGCACAGGTCAGAGTATTTTTGCGGTTGCCATCTTCAAACGGTCGTATTTTAAAAACTATAAATCCTACAGTGAAGAGCTTTATATTGTGAGAATCACAAGACCCAGACCTACATTTTGATGTATAGTATGTCTCTGAGATATTAACAAGGAAGGCACAGTCGCAGTTTAGAAATTGCCCTTCAAATGTGAGCTTTGCAGAGTGGCGTTTCAATGAATGTCAATGGACTGCGTGAGTTGCAAACAAATGGTCATATTGCGAAAACAATCAGGACTATGGCTTAGCCGTGGACATTTTTAGTGGCAGCAGGGATAGCTGAACGTTTTGATATAAGATTTGTGTAGGTGGGCTTGAAAATGAGGGAGTAGTGGCAGTTTAGAAATCATGTCCTGATTTTTCAGCTTTTGCCAGCTCCCACTCTAGCTTTGCCATTCATTCCTATGGGACAAATTTCGCCACAAGAACGACGATATTCCGAGAACCATTCAGCGAAACGTTCCACAAAGTAATAGCAACGCGATCGGGAACAATCTGCACGTTTTGGTAAATTTTTGTCTATGTAGTGTAAAAACTGTGGGAGGAGTTAGGGTGGCAAATTTGGCTATAATAAGAATAATAATAATAATATATATGTGAGATAACATTAAGTGGTCTTGCTATGCAAGAACACTTAATAATATATATGTGAGATAACATTAAGTGGTCTTGCTATGCAAGAACACTTAATTAGAAAACGGCATTAACCTTAGTAATCACTGACAGAAACAGAGCATGTGAATATACATCTATTATGTGTCCATGAGGCAGACTGATATATCACTACCAGTGACTGGACTGGTGTTGATCATCACACCAATCTTATTTACTAAAGCCTAGATTCCTGTGAGATGGTTTCTATTGGATGGAGAAACATGTACAGCATGTTTAGTTAGTAATTGAATATGGTACCATTAACTCATTGTTGACCTTCACCAATAGTAAGCCTCACAATCTCAAAATTTGTTAAGTTTTGTTTGTGGATAAAAACACGTCTTCTATAAAAAAAAAGGTTATTTGTTTAGTCCAGTATACCACAATGCACTGTTTTTAAATGTTGGTCACCTTAGCTCTGATCCCCATGGGTCTCTGCAGCTCCCATCGAGTAGTTCGGATTGTATGATCACCCTGCATTTGTTGTGATGCCTTTCCGGTCTGTAGAACTTCAAACAGTGTGGATTTCCCCTGACGTGGAGGTCCCACGATGATCATCTTCACAAGCCGGCATCGTTCTGCTTTTCTCAGCTGGGCACGTAGGAAAGCAAGAATGGTAACTGGACCTGGAGAAATCAGCCAATACATTTGTGTCAGGGTTATACTGGACAGAATGCAGACAATCGACTTCTGAAATAAATTGATTGGTGGTTCGGGGACAGACACTAAATGTTGATTGAATTCACAGATCAAGTGAGAAGTGACCAACAGAAGGAAAGAAAGAGGGAGCAGTAAAAAATAAATAAATTGATATTTATATATAATATATTTAAAAAAAAATATATCTTTTTTTTTTTTTACTACTCTTCCTTTTCCACCCACTCTGTTGGTCACTTCTCACTTGATCTGTGGCTACTTCTTCACACTTGATTTGTGAACCTAATTGCACAAAAATGTTCAGATCAGTGTACTGCAAAGTATATTATATAAAAGTTATATTTTGCAGTACATTGATTGTCCAATTTCTATGACACTTAAGTTCACGTAAACAGTTTTTCCCCAAAAAAATGCATGGACAAAATTCACTGAAACCGAAACACCACATGGGCAAAATCCCAATCGACCTGATTTTTTCTCAACTAATCGATTCGGACCAAGCACATTTTTTTCTCTCCGTGCACAAGTCCAGAGATATGAATTTCTCTTGCTTGCATGCCCCCTTCATTACTTTATTCTAAATAAGATGTAGGTTTTATTCGTAGAGCACGTCTTTGTATTAGTTCTGGCAGTTTCTGTGTAATGAACACACAATCCTTTTACACCTGGAGGGATCTGCATTGTCACTGATCAGAAAAGCAGCAACAGTCATCAATATCAAAGTTTAACAATTCATGGAGAAATATTTTATTTGGAGAAAACAATGAGAATTTTTTTTTTATTATTATTATTATTATTTACTTGTTCCCCCTCCTAATTGTTCCACTTTTGCCTGGACAAATACATGATAAATAAAAAGAACCATTTTCCAAAATCAATCTAGTTTTGTAAATGAACCCCATAAAGCAATAGCCTTATTCCAAGTTAATGGAAAATCTCATCACTAACCTTCTTTCCGGATTTCTACTGGCAAGTTAGTGATGTTCAGATCCTCCAGGTCCAGTTGCCAAAGAGACATCAACTGCCCAAGTTCTGCAGGTAGTTCCCTAATCCCAGCATTACTAGACACAAGAAAACCAAAAAGCTGGTTTAACCATCAGTATGAAGAGAATTGTCAGACAGGTGTCTGGAACATCAATAGGGTGTTTCTGGCTTTACAACAAGGAAAAAAGTCTGAAACTACTGTCCAAGAGAGATCTTGCTTGGTTAAAGCGAATTAGTCAAAAACGCAAAAACAGTCATTTCAAAGCACACCAGTAGGTGGAAGTCAACCAGTAATGCACGTAAATTTTATGTTTAAATAAAGAATTCTGGAATACTTCAAAATATAGAATGCATGGGGTGGAGTTTGACAGTCACTCGGACCTTTTTGCATACCAGTTTTCAATTTCAAAGAGACATTCAAAGAGATATTTTCAAATGTAATATACTACAAAGATTGTCCCAGGACCATTTTAACCCAGATACCGACAGCAACATAAGCCTACTTGTTTCATCCTTATAGTATATAGGCCACTGGGCTTACAAGTGTTCATACAGTCTGTTCCTTACATTGGGATATGTTGCCATTAAGTTTGATATTTATTTTTGATTTAATAGAGTGAAAGAAGCTTCTATCTGGCTGGGAGTGATCTCTCTTTAGATCCACTTGCAGTGGAGACAGACTGATTTTTATCTTACTTTTGTGCATTGACCTATTCAATTTTATTTGACATGCAGTATTACACTATTTAGTGTATTTATCTTCTTTATATATTGCAGGGTCTCTGCATATATATCAAGATCTCTATGGACTGAAGATATTGTCTTCTGTAAAGAAGTCTGCATACTATTTCTTATATGCAAGATTAGACTATTGTGGTTTTCTTTCTCTCCTAGATTGTTTTCTCTAGGTGCAGATTGTATCAATTATATTTGCAGGTTGGATTCTATGTTTTTAGATTTGAATGGTTCACAACACTATTTTGTGTGTTCTGTTTAACACTCAGGGTTCTCCTCATTTGTATATACTTCACATACATGATTTGTGTGTTCATACATTTCATAGTGTCTGAGGTTGTGGGCGAGTTGCTAAATTGTGATTGTAAGAAATCTGTAAAGTGACACTTGTGATACATACGCTATAGTTCATGTAGCTTAAAAGTAATTCTTTCAATTTAGAAATAACCCAGTGTTAAGACTTGTATAGATGGGTGTAAAGGATTCACATTTTAAAAAGGAGTTTATATATAACATACAATATTATTATCAAAGGGTTATGACCGAAAAGAAGATATTCTGCTGACAAAAATGTTGTTATATATTCCCCCCCCCCCCCCCCCCCCCCCCAGGATTTATTAAGGAAAGGAAAATGTATACCATTAATTGACAGCATAATTATAGAAATGAGATTTATTATATTCATAATAATAGTTAAGCAGCAGTGACCTTTCATTTCCCAAGCAAACACAGACTGTGATGCAATAGTGTACCTATTCAGGAATGAAGCACTTCTAGAGTTATAAATGTTTAATGGGCTGGTCAAATAGGGACAAAGCAAGCCAGAATATGTATGTCTTGAAACAAGCTTACACTTAATGGAACATAAAAATTACACATGGATATTTATTTAAAGAAATCTCAAAGCTTTACAAGGCATATAATTATTTCATGCTCCGCACCTATAAAGCAAACTTGAGAAACAGGCACTTTTTAAAATAAAATATGAACACCTCTCTGGCTGTCAGACAGCCACTAAGATTTTCTTCCTCCTCCTCTTTTTTAGCTCCAATAAATTTGTCGAAGTGGCAGGCATGCTCTCTACTAGAGTGCCCGCTATTACCGCCCCCAAATCAGAGAGCCTGTGAGCATGCGCGTCCACAGGGCTCTTTTTATCTCATTGTTCCTGGCTCCTGCGCCCTCTTCCAGGTAGCAGTGTCCTCCAGAGCTCTTGCCTTGCCGCGCTCATTCACCCGGAAGAGCTTGCGGTCACTACTGAGATTCAGAGGCTTCTCAATGGTTATTTGCTGGGAAACAAAAATACCCCCGATGCGAACAACATGCATGAAATAAATGCATGTTTGCTTTCATTTGAGGTATATCTACTAAATGGTGATATACCTCATAAATGTAAATTTCCCTTTAATTTTTTTTTTGTTTGGATGTAGGAGCACACTGCTTGAACATACATGGCTGCAATACATAAATGTAGATTTATAGATTTACTCCTGCCACCACCTACCTCCCCAGGTACAGTTCTGTAAGGCTCTTCAGGTGAAACACAGAATGCGGAACAGATTCCAACTGGTTGTCATTTAAGAAAAGCACCTCCAGAGACTCGCTCAGACACAAGGGGAATTCCACGCAGACACCTGAGACATACAAAACAGCAATTAAAGAGGCATTGGATTTCCATCTGTGAACACAGCAGTTCTTTGACTGTCTTCCAGCATCTGTAACGGAGATGTTAAACATGTGCCTTTCCTTTATTACAAATTAGATTATACCAAGAGCTTGAATAGAATAAAAAAATGTTATCCTTTAAAGGAACACTATAGTCACCTAAATTACTTTAGCTAAACAAAGCAGTTTTAGTGTATAGATCATTCCCCTGCAATTTCACTGCTCAATTCACTGTCATTTAGGAGTTAAATCACTTTGTTTCTGTTTATGCAGCCCTAGCCAAACCTAGCTATGATTGACAGAGCCTGCATGAAAAAAAAACTGTTTTCACTTTCAAACAGATGTAATTTACCTTAAATAATTGTATCTCAAGCTCTAAATTGAACCTTAATCACATACAGGAGGCTCTTGCAGGGTCTAGTAAGCTATTGACATAGCAGGGGATAAGAAAATCTTAATTAAACAGAACTTGCAATAAAGAAAGCCTAAATAGGGCTCTCTTTACAGGAAGTGTTTATGGAAGGCTGTGCAAGTCACATGCAGGGAGGTGTGACTAGGGTTCATAAACAAAGGGATTTAACTCCTAAATGGCAGAGGATTGAGCAGTGAGGCTGCAGGGGCATGTTCTATACACCAAAACTGCTTCATTAAGCTAAAGTTGTTCAGGTGACTATAGTGTCCCTTTAAATTCAAAAATAGGGGTGGATCTGCTAGGAAAAAAATAGAAAAAGGGCACAAAACAGTGCTTTATCCTTTAACTTGCATAGTTCAGTTACATAGACTGCTAAATCACTAGGTTTACCAGAGTCAATCCCTGTTCTTGTTCGGTTCTTAGTAGAAAAAAATGGCATCCGTCTAGTTTTCACACCGTCCTCATTTCTGTAAAAGAGAAAGGTGTTAATTGGTGAGCCATCTCTCAGAGCATGTTCCAGTGTTATGATTGAAGAGTGCATCTATTCAAAACTCGTCACAGATCTTTGATAACTTCATGTAGGAATATAATAAAGAGGTATAAATGTTAAATAAATACTTTTGCTAAATTTACAGATGTAGTTTATTAACTAAATCAAATTTCACATGTAGTTTGTGATCAACAAATTGTATAACCTTAATACACCTGTTGCCACCCTAAAAAGCAGAGCATTCATTTAGTTTATATATCCATTATATGATTTAAATCTGTACATGGGTTTCTGTAGCTATGGAACAGTGATCTTCAGTGATTTAAAAAACAAAAACATTTTACTCATACACAGTACAGCGTTTTAGATGTCAAAGAGTTATGAATAAAGATTAATTTTGGGTCATTCTTCTAACTATAGAGCAATCACCATGGTAACCAATGGAATGCTTCTGTGAACTGCACCATTTCTAGAACCCTGCCCCAGTAATGCATCACTTGCTGGAAAATATCTACCTGCATGTAAGAGAACAGAAAAAAATGGCATCCTGAAAATCCCTAAACATTCATTTGATAGTCATAATATTTTATTCTTCCAATAAACCACATATCATGGACTTGTAACTTCAACCCTCTCTTGCAAAGCACAGACCTGCCCAGTTGGTTCTTGGACAAGTCCAGAAGCTTCAGATGTGAGCATGTCCAGCAGTCTGCGGGAGGTAGTGCGATCAGCTGGTTTCCTGAGAGTTTCAAATTTTGCAAGGTCTGTAAAGATGCAAATTAAGAGGTCCACATACGTTTAAAACACATGATGCATTTATACACATAAGCATGCATGGATGTCCTACATAACTGGCCTAGCAATGACAGAGCATATGACAGAGCATAAAATATATATTTTTTTTAATATGGCTTACAGTACTAACACGGTTTGGTTTTATAGTGTTTCAGTGCAAATAATATTGCTTTCATCTTCAGGTCCAAGAAGACATGTGCAATACAATGTTACTCATTTAAAAAGAGACGTACTCAATACAGTTACATAGTCACAATAACTGCAGCTATTTTCTGATTTAGGACACAGTGAAGCAGATTCATCTGAGACATTAAAGTGATGGAAGGTGACAGAATGTGAGAAAAACGAATATTATGCCCGAGACCACGATCTCCACACTCTTTCCCAGTCGCAGCCCTATCCTTATTTCTCATTGTAGGGAGCAATAGTTGCAAGTTTGCACCATCTAGTGGTAAGATATAGAAGCTACAATAGAAATAGGGTAAACCACAGATTGTTAATGGCAAGAAAACTCTATAGCTGTAGGTCATTCATTGATATATTGATATATTTTCTTTCCTGCATGGCTTGTGAGCCTTTTCTATATAAACACAGTATTGGCAATATGTTAATCAATTTGTTGCAGAACTACAACTTCAAAGACATTCTGCTGGATTGCAAAAGCCTTCTTGACACCGATATACACAGGGTCCTCAGGGTACAACAGTAGTCCAGGTTTTATCAACATTCCCATGTGTCATTCCCATGACAAAAAACAAACACCTGGGGTATGGCTAAATCATGGACGGTTTGCATGCCTTAAAGGGATCCTATAGTGCCAGGAAAACAAAGCTGTTTTCCTGGCACTATAGGCTCCTGGAGTGCCTCCCTCCCCTTCAGCCACTTACCTGAATCCAGTGCCGATGTCCCTCGGTGCATTAGACCTTATAGGAAAGCAATGGCCGCGCACACATTAGACCTCCCCATAGGAAAGCATTATTCAATAGAAAATCTGACACTGGAGGTCCTCATGCAGAGCGTGAGGACGTCCAGCGTCAGATAATGGACCAAAAGTCTGTTTGGATTTCTGAAGCCCTCTAGTGGCTATCTAGTAGATAGCCACAGAGGGGAGTCTTGGAACTGCAATGTTTTACACTGCAGCACTAAGTGCAAAAGGGACACAGCACCCAGACCACTTTAATTAGCTGAAGTGGTCTGGGTGTCTACAGTGTCCCTTTAAAGACTGGTTTGAAATCCACAGTTTCAGGATATGCATTGTGTAGTGTTTTGTACTATTTTAGAAGGCCAGATTTTCAGGAAAAAAATTACTTGCCATCTGTCAAAGCAGTGCAAAATACAAGGTTACCCAGATGTCATGTCACTGTTTACATTACCTCTAGCTGGAAGAGAGACTTGGGAACTTCCTTCAGGGCATTGTTTGAAAAATCTACATCAAGCAGGTGGTTTTTCCAGAAAAGAGACAGGTTTTCAGGGAGAACATCGATGACATTATGAGAAGCCTTGCAATATTTCTGTTGTGAAACATTTTAGGAAGAGCCAATTACTTCTACAATGTGCAAAAAATATAACATAAAAAAATAAATCCCAACAAGCAAAATTAGATTAAGACACAAGTGTCAGAAATGGTTATTACATATTTAGCTCTAATGTGTGTGGTTAAAATAGTTTACTCAATAAATATTAATAGTAACTCTTAGTGATTTGGCGATTTAAAGTATCCCTGGATAAACCCTGTTTTTTCAAACATGGGGTTTCCAACTCAAATTCCTTGGTGGGGAATGTACCACCTATACATTTCGGATTCAGCAACATCATTCTTTTGCTCTATATCAGTGCATGCTGAATTAGAGTGAGCACTATATATTTTATTTCTGTTTTATCCATATATCACCTAGGGATTTTAGTAATCAGTTTATTCAATATCAGTCCCTGCTATTCACTAAGAGCTATTAGAAGGCTCCTTGTGAGGGTAAAAGTATTTATTTACTTACCCAACTTGTATTGTCAGACATACTACACTGTATTGGTGACTATTCCGTTTGTTCTTTCATACCTTCCCGATCAACTTTCACTGGACAAAGAGATACACCACACATTCGCAGGCAGGGATTATACCACCACAGCGCACAGAAGTAGAGCAAACGGATAGCTCTGTACACTGTATGTGTGTCTCTTTTCATATTTATTATGAGTACCTGATGATATATTCCTCCACTGCCCCTTCCTCTCTTTGTATGTTGCCTACACCTGAAGATATCCCAAGATGCTATTCCCTTCTCCACATGTGTATATCCTACTTTTGACTGGAAAAGAGAGACTCCGATTTTGATAGATCAAGCAGACTTTATCACGCCACTAACACATCTCAAGCACTAGAAACCTACCATTTACCATTGTATCCTAATAGTGAAGTTTAGTTTTTATTTGGAACATGTGGTGTAGTGCTAGCATATGCAATATATGATAAAACAGTAATTCTGTTTATAGATTGCTGTTCAGACAAATTAATATTACGCTAATTAATGCCATTTATTCATTCATCCCTTATAACAATATTGGGGGGAATGAAACGTTTAGTGAGTATACACTATCCCTTATTGTGCAATATTTCACACAGGGTCTGAAATATTACCATTAAAAACAAAAAACACAATTTGCTCACATAAAGTAGGTGTGACGAAAATAAATAAAAATGTGCTCTCTACAAGCTGACAATCATTATTGGAGTATAAATTAAGGTAAATGTGGCTTATAAACAAAATTTTGCTCTAGGAAGCAAACGAAGATTAAAAGAAAACAAAACAATAACATTTTTTTTTTTTAATTCTGTATTTACAAATTTGGCTATGAAGAGGTTAATAAATAGACAAAGAAACTAGACATTAGTAATATTTATGGCTATATCCTCTAAACCAGGTCTGTGTGTGTGTGTGTCTTAATTTGAAACTTACAAGGGGGCAAGACCAGGGCTCCGGCAACACCTTAAGCTTGTTTCCGGACACATTTAAGCTCTTCAGGGATTTGAAACAGTGGATAATAGAGATGGGGAGCTCAGATATTCTGTTATCAGAAATGTCCAACTCTAGTAACTTCCGCAATCCAATCCAGTTGGTGCCTGGGAGCAAATGAGAATTAATAGTTTATGGTACAATCAGGTATAAAAATAAAAAAAATTAAAAAACAATAAAATTGATTGCCGCATAATCTATACACCAAAACTGCTTCAACTTTAAACTAAAGTTGTTTTGGTGCATATTGAATCCCTTTAAATCAATCAATGGACTCTAATTAAATGTTGCAAAGAAAACACTAGGATACATCTCCTGCATTAAAGTAGGATGTAGAAAGAAGCATTCATCGAATGTTGTAGAATCGAAAGGCTCACCATCTTCTTTAAAGAGATTAACTATGTAGTTTTTTGACGCACAGAGTCGCTGAAGCCTGCTCAGATGGAGGAACCCTGATGGGAGACATGTCAGCTTGTTGTTCGAAACATCAACCTCCAGCAGCCTAGAACAAATCATTTCCAACATTAAAATACAAACATGGGGATGGAGATACATTGTACACAGATGTTTAATTTATATGAATTTTTATATATGTAAAGTCACGGAACAACAAAAACAAAATGTAACTACATGTGCAATATCGATTTACTGCAGCATGTGTCACCACACCCCTTGCTCATGTTTTTTCCCCCAGAGATTTGAGCACTTCCAGAAGGCAGTATTTACAACATAGTTTTTTCGTTATGTAATTTTTTCAGGATTAATTTATTTTATTATCATCATTCGGCTTCACTTTTTTTGTTTATCAGCTCTACGATTAAAAATAGACTTATGTAATACCAAACTATGGTCTTGGTTTAATAAGGTTCCCACTTAATTCACTGCAAGAATATTTTTCCAAATGATTGATATACAGAATTCACTGCAGAGGTCTGTGGGAATTGTTGTTGATAAATAATTTGGAAAGTGTTTCTAATAGTGTGTAAATTGTACAACAGGGCTCTCAAAGGGGTTAATTCACACATTTGTTGGTTGCTGTGTATAAAAAAAAAAAAAAAAAAGGTGCAAAAATGCACCCAACAACATTTCCCACCACTGTCAGGGCGGCGGTTTTCTGAGAAAGATAAGCAGTTTTCATGATGTTCTTTTTTGTTAAATGAATACAAAAAATATTCAAATAGCAAATGCATCTTTTTTCCTTAGTAATATCATTAGTCTTGTTTTGAGAATGTAATAAAATCGAAAAATAGAAAAACAAAACCCAAAAGAGGGATAAAAAGTGGCAGAAATACGTATTATTGTGGCACATTACAGAAAACGGGTTGTTTTTTTTGCTCAAGCTCAGCTTTAGATTGCAGACCCTACTTCCAAATATGTGCTATAAACTGTCTACTGCCAAAAAGCCAAAGCTTGACATCCGCATTTTTCCACCTCAATTAAATCATTTCATAAATGGAGGACAAAATGGAAGCCATGAATAGAGAAGTTTCTGGATATAAGAAAAAGAAAAGTATATTCAGCCAAGAAATTGGAACAAAGAATAGAGCTACTGAATGTTGTTGTAAAATTGCTTAGTGTGTAGCAAGAAAATGGAAGCCTTTCACAGATGGCGAATATATAAGAGAAGCCTTTATAAACAGTGCTGAAGTAATGTGGTGATTTGCTTAATAAATATACAATATTATCTTGGATAAAAGATATACAAGTAACTGCAAGAATAGAAAGACGAGCGATCGAAATGACAGTCAATATACAAGACAGAAGAATTTAAAAGATGCTCTTGTCTTTGGTGTCGTTGTGGATGAAAGTGGCATGGCTGGCTTTGCAGTAGTTGCTCGCTACTGTGCAAATGGTCACATTTATGAAGAATTGTGTTGCCTTAAATCACTCGAAGGAACAAAAGGAGAGGGCATTTGTAGATTATCTTAAAACACAGAGCATAGATATCAATAAAATATTCTGTATTGCTACATGCACTGTCCCTGCTATGGTTGGAAAAAGGATTTGTCCAGTACTTTCACTGCCTAATTCATCGAGAAAATTTGTCTGCAAAAATCGTACCTTCATCCTTCAACTTTGTGATGGAAACAGTTTTAGAAATTGTGAATTTTATAGTTAGCCACTCTGCATTAACCCACAAGCAGTTCAGGTTCTTACTGTAAGAACTGGAGAGATCATGTTCTGATCTTCCTCTGTATAATAATGTTCTTTGGTTCAGTCCCGGCAAGGTATTGAACAGGTTCGTAGCATGCTTGGAGGAGTTCAAGAGTTTCACCAGTGAAAAATGTCATCATTGTCCAGGATTAAGTGATATCAACTGCCTTGGCAATCTTATGTTCCTGGCTGATATTGCCGCACACCTGAAGGACCTGAATTTGCATTTACAGGGAGAAGGACACATTGTTCTTCATCTTTATAAATGGAAAGGATTCATGGAAAAACTAAATGTCTATTGTTGTGATATCACTACAGAGACATAAGTATTTTCCCAGTGTGATAACACAGAAGAATTAGAGAAGTACATTAAGGCGCTCTGAAAAGAGTTCACAGAATGATGTCAAGATTTTCAGCCCCATGTGCCAACATTTTCTTTCCTTATCAAGCCAGACTTAACTGAATCCACCTCTTTGGTCTTACTCTTTTTGAATGGCTGAATGTTGATGATTTTGGAATCCAGCATATTGAATTTAAGACAGTTATGGAGAACAAAATTCGCAGAACTGTGGAAAACTCTGGAGGGATTGCACAGATAGATCAGCTGCCATCTTGCAGTTTTGGACAAGTCTACTTGAAAAATGTATTTGCTTTAAGAAAATTGCATTTGTATTGCTTTTATCCTCTGGGTCAACGTATATCTGTGAGCAAATATTTTCACACATGAAGATCATTTTGAATCCGTATCGAAGCCATCTCAGAACTACTCACTCAGAAGCCTGTGTGAAATGTAAGTTACGCAGTTCTGACAGAGGAACTAATCAAGGAAAAGCAAGGACAAGGATCTAAGATTGACCAGTACAAAAAAAAAGTTTGTTGTAGTGTGTTCTTTGTTATTATGTTTTTAAAATCCTTTCAGCAAGTGTACATGTAGTAATAAATTACATTATAAAGGAAAAGACAAGTCTATATGATTCGATATTAATTGGCTTTAAAACGGATCTTCTTTCAAAATACATGGAACTTGTTTGTACTTGTTGTTATCATTGATAAAATAATAACTTTCTTAAAGGACCACTTTAGGCACCCAGACCACTTCAGCTCAATGAAGTGGTCTGGGTGCCAGGTCCATCTAGGTTTAACCCTGCCTGCTGTAAACATAGCAGTTTCAGAGAAACTGCTATGTTTACATATGGGTTAATCCAGCCTCTAGTGGCTGTCTCATTGACAGCCGCAAGAGGTGTTTCCGCGCTTCTCACTGTGATTTTCTAAGTGAGAAGACGCTGCCGTCCATAGGAAAGCATTGAGAATGCTTTTCTATGGACTGACTGAATGTGCCGCGCATGCGCATTTGGCGGAAGAGTTTGTTTTCCTGGCACTATAGTGGTCCTTTAATCATTCGTTCCTCTTTGAAGTCCTTTTTTTGTGTGCCAGCATTACTTAAAACATTTTACTTTGGCACAGCATTACCAAAATGTTGCCTAACCCTGCCTTAAAGGTATATATGTGAATCTTGTAAATGCTTTTATAACCCATTCAGTCATAGAAGTGGGTTTGGATTTGTAGACATAAGCTTAAGCTACCCTTGCAACAGGCCCCTTCTGTCCTTGTTTTGGGGGGCAATTAGATTGATGTTTTATCACCCTTTTACACACCTTATAACAGCACCCTTTGCATTTTTTTTTTTTATCGTATAGAGCACTCACCTTGAACAGATGATTTCCTCTGAGCTCTGCACACTGGGCAGCTCACACAGCTGGTTTTCACTTAAGTTTAGCTTCTGCAAGTTGAGGAGACCCCAAGGAATCACGGAAGGAAGGGAAGCCAAACAGTTGGAAGAGATATCCAACTCTCGTATCTTGAAGCAAATGTCTATGAACCAGTCCAAGTCCACCCAGGGTAACCGGAGGCTGGACCACTTCACACAGACAGGCTAGGTATAAAGGAAGTAGAGTCTACAGTTAAAACATATACAACTTATCGGATATAAAAAGAAAAAAAAAATAAGATCAAAGGAAAGTGAGCTTAAGCCTTTATAACATTACACAAAAAATATACATTCAGTACTTGGGTGGAAATTAGGGGTGAAATACAGGGAGGGGATAAAATATTTGATCCCCTGCTGATATTGGACGTTTGCCCACTGACAAAGAATTGATCAGTCTATAATTTTAATGGTAGGTGTATTCTAACAGTGAGAGACAGAATAAAAAAAGTGATAAATTGATTTGCATGTCAATGAGTGAAATAAGTATTTGACCCCTTCGACTTAGTACTTGGTGGCAAAACCCTTGTAGGCAACAACAGGTCAGATGTTTCTTGTAGTTGGCCACGAGGCTTGCACACATCTCAGAAGGGATTTTGTCCCACTCTTCTTTGCAGATCCTCTCCAAATCATTAAGGTTTTGATGCTGTTTTGGCAACCTTCAGCTCCCTCCACAGATTTTCTATGGGATTAAGATCTGGAGACTGGTTAGGCCACTCCAGGACCTTAATGTGCTTCTTCTTGAGCCACTTCTTTGTTTCCTTGGCTGTGTGTTTTGTGTCATTGTCATGCTGGAATACCCAACTACGACACATTTTTAATACCCTGGCTGAGGAAAGGTGGTTCTCACCCAAGATCTGATGATACATGGCCCTGTCCATCGTCCCTTTGATGCAGTGTAGTTGTCCTGTCCCCTTAGACTGAAACCCCTCCCCAAAGCATAATGTTTCTACCTCCATGTTTGACGGTGGTGTTCTTGGGGTCATAGGCAGCATTCCTCCTCCTCCAAACACGACAAGTTTGGTTAATGCCAAAGAGCTTGATTTTGGTCTCATCTGACCACAACATTTTCATCCAGTTCTCCTCTGAATCATTCAGATGTGCATTGGCAAACTTCAAACGGGCCTGTATATGTGCTTTCTTGAGCAGGGGGACCTTGGGGGCACTGTAGGATTTCAGTTCTTCATGGCGTAGTGCGTTATTAATTGTTTTCTTGGTTACTATGTTCCCAGCTGCATTGAGATCATTAGCAAGATCCTCCTGAGTAGTTTTGGGCTGATTCATCACTGTTCTCATGATCAACTCCACGAGGTGAGATCTTGCATGGAGCACCATACCGAGGGAGACGGACAGTTATTTTGTGTTTCTTCTATTTGCAAATAAGCGCACCAACTGTTGTCACCTTCTCACCAAGCTGCTTGGCGATAGTCTTCTAACCCATTCCAGCTTTGTGTAGGTCTACAATCTGGTCCCTGACATCCTTGAGCTCTTTGGTCTTGGTCATGGTGGAGAGTTTGGAATCTGATTGATTGATTGCTTCTGTGGACAGGTGTCTTTTATACAGATAACGAGCTGAGATTAGGAGCACTCCCTTTAAGAGAGTGCTCCTAATCTCAGCTCGTTACCTGTTTAAAGGACACCTGGGAGCCAGAAATCTTGCTGATTGATAGAGGATCAAATACTTACTTATTTCCCTCATTGACATGTAAATCAATTTATAACTTTTTCTGGATATTTTTTTGTTGTTATTCTGTCTCTCACTGCTAAAATACAACTACCATTAAAATTATAGATTGATAATTTGTTTGTCAGTGGGCAAACGTTCAAAATCAGCAGGGGATCAAATACTTTTTTCCCTTACTTTACGTAAGCAGGGATTCTGAAAAACAACTGTTAAATCCCATCATAATTTTGATCATATTTAAATATGAAGTGATCTAAAATACTTTTACATAGCTCCCTATGTATGAATCACTTTTTGTATCTGAATGCCTTGGTTTTCAGAAAGTACATAAAGAAAAGTAGGGATTACTGTTCCTTACGTATAGCAGTCAAGTTGACGAAACTTGACAATGGGCAGAACTTAAGCAAGGTTCTATTTCAGTTATCAATCAGATTTGCCATTCTGTGGAATTTATTTTTACTGATGGGTTGTGGGTAAAAAAAAGTCACGTGGACAGAGGAGAACAAAATGGCAGTACCTGGATACTGGCACGAAGAAGAAAAGATAAATATAAAAAAGTCAAGTGTCAAGGCGGTGATAATCTTTCAAATACAGGGGCATAAAAAAGTAAACTGAAAGAAAAAACTAAAACAAACCCCCTCTCCCCAAAAAAACCTATGCACACTTTTTTTGTCTAGGGTACATACAAGCTTTTACACATTAGTGAATGCTGCTATGTCATGTTACCATGGTTTGTATGGTAGGAGGACATCAATAAAACAATAAAAAAAGAGAAGCAATGTTTTAGTTCACTATGTTAAAGAATGTACATTATGGTGTGATTTCCAGACTGCGAAGATGCATTTTGCTATAAATATAGCTCACACATCTAGCAATTAAGGAAGTTATAAAACGTATCAATATTGCCAAGATGTCTGGTACTTTCCTGTTTCCAAACCAGTCGTACTTCCTTTGTTCTCTTCAGAAGACTAAAAGTCTCTACAGTTTTAGTCTCTAAACTTTCCTTATCACAAATGATTTTAAAACTATAACCAGAACAGTTTCACTGCCAACTAAGCAGGCTATACAGTGTTTAGCAGTAACGCTCATTTACCATTTGAAAGTCCGACATCGCGTGGAGGTGGCCATCTTAGAATTGCATCAGTGAATGTTACAGATTAAAAAAAAACACAAAAAAACACAAAACTGCAGAAACCATGTGATATCAGCATATTTGCCAAGACCTATGTCTGCCAATGTGCAGCTCAAATGCACTTTTATGGGGACTTTTCTTTGGTGTCCTCAGAAATGAAAACCAGAGGGGGGGAAAAAAAAGCCAAACATGGCAGGATATAGACTAAAATCATAGTAGCCCTGCTAGATCTCGGACAGTTGGCAGGTATGTCAGCAGTGCAAATCAAGACCTAAGATTTGCAGACAAGCTCCCATAATTCTATTGTGCAAGAGAGAGGTGAAAAGTTGTCTGAACTGAACTTTCTGATGATACTGTAGTGTGTCAAAGGATACCTGGGATTTGTTTTTTTCCTAAAGCTAAACAAAATGCTGATCAGAATGCAAAATCCACTCGGTATACCACCCAAGAAAAAAAAAAAAAGAAGGTAGCTAATTACGATGCACAAAAACTGCAATATACTATATATGTACTGTGCATTTGAAAAAAAACTACCAAAAAAAAGAAGACGTTAGAAGGAACACTACGTGGGATGTGTCAAAAGATAGCAAATAGTAGAATAATTTAACGTTTAATAATAATTCATGGCACACAAAAAGAGGACAGCACAAGCTCAAATGTGCAAAAGCATAAGATCTGCCCAACAGATTTGGTGGCAGCTACATTTAGACCTATGCAGCAGAAGGCATGTATGTTCTAGTCAAGCTCCTGCCACGTCTATTAGCTCAGTAGAGCTAACTGAAGTAGAAGAAAACTCCTCCATCTGTCTACTATTATCACAACATTCATATAGAAAATTATAAAAATATTAAATAGATTTTACAAACAGACACACATTCTACACATGTGCAACGTTGTAAGTGTACTAAAGAAACACTACAAACACACTCCAAGGCTTTTGTTAGAACATATCTTCTTGGGAGCAAAGAAACAAAATAATCAGTGTTAAAGTAATTATTATATTTTAGACCATACTAAAGGAAGTTCAAGCCACAATGTAGAAGTGTATTGTAGAATTCATCCAAAATGCAGGGTATTCCCACTGCGTGTGGTGCTTAAGTCAATAGATATTTTGTTTTAGGCATGTATAGAAAATATTCTTCGTGACTTATCCCACGTATGGCTTTTAACCACAGATGCCCAAAGCAATGAACAATTGTCTGCACCTTTGCTCTAAATACGCTTTCGATAAGCTATGTAATGCATTTCAGCTATCTTAATTTGAGGTTATGAACTTTGCATATTTCCTGATCTCAATGATGCATCCTGCTAGGTATTTAGTAGATATGCCCTTATGGAAGCATGCATGCATTTAATTATGCATTGAGGGTTGAGGGTATAAAACAGATTGCAAAAGCTTCAGATCCCTTGTTTGCTGCCTTTGCAAGCCGTCTAGTTTTCTCTCAGCCCAGACTTTCTCTGACTGTCCAATCACAGACTTTATGCAGTTCAATGAGAAATCTATGAAGGGCAGACTCCGAAATAATCAGAACTTTATGGGATTTACCCACTATACCATGGGTTGCAGAAAATTTGCAAGGAGATTTCAGGCCAAAACAGCACATTTGTCCATTTTGCAATTCCCATACCAGTTCTCTATAATTCCAATTTAGTCTATAAACACAGAAGTGTTTTATCTGCTTTCCACTGACCAGTAGTGTGTCTTATTTAACATTACAGAGTCATTCATTTATGGAAAAAGTTGCACTCCAGTTCCTTTTAAGCTTCGCAGGACACTAGATACTGTTAATGCAGCGTCATTGAGTTAGCAAGTCAGTTTGTCCAGTGAGTCACCTACTATAAACCCTTCACATTTACAGTGTGCACTTCCATTATTTCAGAGGAAAATCTAATATAAAATATACATATACACACACACATATATATATATATATATGAATCGTCAACAAATTCCATAGTACTTTACAACGGGTGGACTAATAAACATGTAATTGTAACCAGACACGTACATGCTAGAGGGAGTGGGGTAAAGTGACAAAAGGTAAGGATAGTAATAGAGAAGTAGATTGGTAGAATAGTATTCACTGAAGACTTAGTGTGGTGTTTTTTGTTTTTTTTTAAATGACAGTTGGGAGCCATTAACAGTTTAATCGATACACTTTTGTGACAAATTAGTTTTTAATGGTTTTTTGCAGGAGTGGAGACTGTTTAACGGAAAAGGGAAGGGAGTTCCACAGAAGCGGTGCAGCCCTGGTATATTATATTTATTATTACATTGCTAAACACAGATCTGCAAGCACCGACAAGCCATACAACTTGCTTTTCCCACACAAATCTCAGTGCTGTTACTGCTGCAAGGGATTGTGGATGGGCATATGCAAATGAGTTAAGCAAAGAACCACCTTTTGCCTCATTTATCCAATTTTACACATGGATTACTTGGAGTTTGTGTTTGCTGTATACAACAGCTTATAAACACCACTCAGGAAGAGATACAAAGCCAGACAGCTTTTTTTGTTGTGAATGCAACTCATCAGCATGAGGTTGGTTACTTGTATATATGCACAAATATACACCAAATTGACTTTCTTATTCTTTGGATAACTATTGCATTTAAAACACATTTTGGTATATGGTCAAATAACCTGCAACAAGGAAAATGTTAAAACAAGGCCGACCAAATGTGGTCATCTCTTGCATCATCACACAGGAAATTTGTAAAAGCTCTCATTAGAGAAGCGCAAGAATAAGAAATACAGCTCTAAAGACACAGCTTTTTCCTACCGATTCCTGAGCGGCATGCTGTTTTAGGTCTGAGAATTCCACAATGCTCTTTCTCAACAGCTGTTTTGTCAGCTCTGGACTGTCCATCAAGATGTAGGAACACAAGCCAGCTCCGTTCTGAAGAAGAAACTCTGCGACGTCTTCATATCCTGACAGAAGGACCAAAGAATTAGGTGCTGAAACTCCCTTTTTACAGCTGTGCAAAATATATATATATATATTTTTAAAAAAAGGAACATACTGTTACATCTTAAATAAGCAAACATAGGTTGTAAGGCAGGAAGCAGACTTTACTAAACTTCCCAATACACACACCTTACACAAATTACTCAGCACGTACAGTATGTGAAAAATGCCATCGTATTTCTAGAGTTTACAGGACTGACAGTCATTTATTTTTGGACAAATGCTGTACTGAAATGTATCTGTCTCTCAAACTGTTCCATTTGACCTATTTCAGCTTTTGGTACAAATGCTGCTTTTTCAGCATCGTCACATCATACAATATTGAAAAATAAAAATGTCACCAGTTAGACAAAATGCACCTACAAGGATTTTTTCTTATGATTTTGTAAAGAGGACAATGCACAGCCTATTTTTGTTTTGAGGTGGATTGAACAATTTTCAAAAAGGAACCCAGGATATAGCAGGAAAGAGGATCACTACTCAGACATAATACAGTTAACAGTTAAGAATATCAAAAGACAAACATAAATATCTGCCTATACATGGTATAAGATCTCAAAGGCCATCATACATTTCAGTGCATCACGTTATTTTGCCCAATTTTCATATTTTAGTGGGATGCATTAATTACTGACTAGTTTATTTTTTCTACTGTGTTTCATCCATGTTATTTTCATGGATCACTTCCCCATTGTATATCAGCATGTTGTTTAATTGTGGTCATAATGACACAGTGTGTGTTATCAATCTGTATATATATGTATAGTGCAATACAGCTCAAATACATATACACACTGATAACACACACTTGCAAAAGGATCTACACACCGACAGATATTGTCTAAACCAGTGGTTCCCAAACTGTGTGCCACGACGTGTACACACGGGTGCTGCAGAATGTTTCACCGGTGCTATGATTATAGCACCGGGGAAACATTACGGCTGAACAGAGGCCCGGTGAGACTGCGACCAGGCCCCTGTAATGTCGGCCGACTGGGAGGAAGTGACAGTCTTTCACTTCCTCCAAGAATCCTGCAGGGAGACAGCGCGGGAGGAGGCAGCCGCAGCGTGAGGGGAGAGGAGCACGAAGAGCTCCAGATCCCTCACTCCCACCAGCAGCAGTACTCCAAGCCACCCTCCTGGCACATAAGGTAAAAAAACAGGAGGGTGGCTGGAGATATTTTTAAAAAATCACTTGTATATGTGTGAGTGTGTGTATGTGTATGAGTGCATGAGTGTTTGTGAGTATGAGTGTGTGTGTATATGAGTGTGTGTATATATATGTCAGTGTGCTTCTGTGTCTGCGCACACATCTGTGTATGTGCATCCGTGTGTCAGGATGCGTGTTTTTATGTCAGTGTCATGGTGTGGGCATGTATCAATGTTTGTGTGCGTCAGGGTGCATGTGTGTATATGTCGGTGTGTGTATGTGTCGGTGTCTATATGAATTTGTGTGTATGTGTCAGTGTATTTATATGCATTTGTCTGCTAATGTGCATGAATATCTGTGTAAGTATGTATGCATGTGTGTGCATACATCCAAGCAGTCAAACACCAGCACAACATACAAGCACAGTCCTGCAATCTAACACAAATATTACATACAAACACCACTGCATTCAAACTAAAAAACAAAATAAAAATACAAACACACACCACCATTACTCAAACACAAATACTTCACACAAATGTACATTCGCATTTAAAAGTGAACATTACATTCAGAAGCACCCCTTCAAACACCAACACTATACATTACACTATAGTGACAGTAAATGCCGCAGCGCTGTACAGATATGAAACCTAGAAATTTTGACTTGGGGTGCCTTGGAAAAATACTGAAATATTAAGGCGCCTTGAACCTAAAAAGTTTGGGAACCACTGGTCTAAACAGAGGTACTGGGAATACCGGATCTGATATAGTCAAGAGACAAGAGGGAATACACTCAACAGGGTCTTTGTTCTTTAACCCCTTAAGGGCCAAACTTCTGGAATAAAAGGGAATCATGACATGTCACACATGTCATGTGTCCTTAAGGGGTTAAGCACAGAAAATCTGCCTAGGACAATGGAACAAGACATACTCAAAGAGTATTATATAGTCAGGCAAAGGTGAAATTCAGGTCCTTGTACAATAGCACCATCTATAGGCTGATCTATGCTTAGAATGAAATAAATATTAAAAGTGCTTACACATTACTCTCTCTTACCATTACCAAAAAGGTTATAATATAGAGAGAGGCACAGTAAGATTTCTTACAGGTGAAAACATTATGCATTATATCAGATCCAATCACGCACAATACAAGTAATTGCTGTATCTTATGCAACTTTCTCACTATTCACACAAGAAACTATCTAATGTTAGTGAACGCTTATTAGACAGAATTAAAAAGCAAACCAAACATTTTAGGGGGCAGTGAAGAAGGTGGAAAGCAATAGATAAAGTATGATTGCTTGCCCAGTCCTGTAAAAACCTTGTTTGCAGAAAATATTCTGAACTTTTAGAGAAAAGGGATCCGTAGGTAGAAGGTAACTAGTGGACCTGATATACAATAAACGAATAATTCGGATTTAATACTATTGTCACTTAAGGTTATTTAAGAAAAAATAAAGAGAAGAAAAAAAAGCCCCCAATAAAATAATCTACTGTGCACTGATCTATGTGTTCATTAAACAAATAAAGACTTTTTTCCCCAGCACACACCTAACCATATGTTTTACGCGCAGTCATATATTTGTATCCATATTGTTTATGTTTATTGGTTCTTCCTTTGTACAATTTTCATTTTCTTTATGAATATGTGAGGTTATGCTGTAACAAAAAAATATCTGTCTTCACACCCCAAAACCTTGCTATTTTTAGTTCCATATTTATTCTGCAGATTCCTTATATAAATAGCCTCCAGCATTAAGAAAATGCTGTCACGCAGTCACAAACCTTTCATTTGTAAATGGGACAATTTTGTTTTATTGCTTGTACGGGCTGACTTGGAGGCTGACTTGGAGCTGTGTCAGAATCTGGGAAGCAGCTCTGTAAAATGAAAAATAACTGCACCCTTATTTCTCTGTGCAAGACTGAGTGACAAGTCATTATCAGTAGAATGTGCTCAACCCTCGGAACTTGCAGTTGCAAATCCCATCAGGATTGACTTAAAGGGACTCTCCAGGCAGCCCTTTTTACTCACCTGGTTCCAGCGCCGGGAGCCTTGTGAAGCTGCGCCCCCTATTACGTCAAAATGACGAAATAGGCGGGCACGAGCAGGGAGCAATCAGACACTTCCATTCGCCACACATGCACGCATACTTCAGAGGGCGGCATTCATGCCGCCCTCTGAAGTCCTGAGCGCACTACCCACATGCGCGCGGTGTGCGTGGCCGCGAGCTGAGCTGACAGCTCAGCTTGTGGTCTTTGCCCGCCCCCTCCTCTGCTGACAGGCTGGAGAGAGAAGGTGCGCACACAGTGCCTTCTCTCTCCTGCACACGTCAGACATATTTTAATACGTCTGACGTGAACAGGGCCTTTTTGGCCCTGCATGATAGGAAGTCCCTCTGGTGGCTGTTCCTATCAATCAATGTAAACACTGTATTTTCTCTGAAAATACAGTGTTTACATTAGATTGCCTGCAGGGAGCTATAGATCTCACCTGAACAACTACATTAAGCTGTAGTTGTTCAGGTGACTATAGTGTCCCTTTAAAGGACCACTATAGTGCCAGAAAAAAAACAAAAAAAACAAAACTTGTTTTCCTAGCAGTATAGGGTCTTTATGTCCCCGCCCTCAGGGTCCCACTCCCGCTGGGCTGAAGGGGGCTGAAGGGGTTAAAACCTTTCTCCAGTGCCAGGCTCCCTCAGCACTGGGGAACTCTCCTCCCTCTGCCGACGTCAGTGCCGGATGCGCATGCGCGGGAAGAGCTGCGTGAGTATTCAAGCCGCCCATAGGAAAGCATTTCTCAATGCTTTCCTATGAACATCCAGTGTCTTCTCACTGTGATTTTCACAGTGAGAATCGCGGAAGCGCCTCTAGTGGCTGACAGGGAGACAGCCACTAAAGGTTGTATTAACCCTCAGTGAAACATAGCAGTTTCTCTGAAACTGCTTTGTTTTTCAGCTGCAGGGTTAACACTAGCTGGACCTGGCACCCAGACCACTTCATTGAGCTGAAGTGGTCTCGGTGCCTATAGTGGTCCTTTAACCTTGCATCCTTCCAAAATAATAAGTAGCATTAAAATTGGGTAATAGTAACATCCCCAAGATTTACTTGGAAACCAGAGTAATCTGAATGTACCTTCCCTGGTTAAATACTTTGTTATTTTTATTCAATACAATATTATAGTATTTAGCTTGACAGAAATGATGGTGGATGCCAAAAACAGCCTTTCAGTAAAAACAGAAAATGTCACTAAAGATTTGGATCTTTAACAGAACCTGAAGAGCAGACAAGAGATTTCAAAGGGGTCAATTTGTTTCTCACATAAGAAAAAATACACACACACACACACACACAATAATAATAAATAACAAGTTAAAAAAACAAACAAATGTGCTGTACCTGCCATAATGGTTGCATAGAGGGGTAGCCTCTTCAGTACTGGAAATTCGTTATTTCTCACGGCGTAACTGTCTGGATCCGCATGGTAGGTAAGAATAAGGAGTTTGACCAGGCTCAGGTGGCCTTGTTCACAGGCAGTGACTAGCATCCAGCTCAGGAGCGTCTTGTGGCTAGATGCATCTGCAACAGACCGGCAAGCACTCAAATAAAGGGAATCTTTACTGATTCAACTTGCTGTGCAATCATAACATAGTATTATCGCTATTAATATGGACATGCAATAAGCCAACAAATCGACATTGGTACATTCATTTACAAGAAGGAATAACTCCTTGCTCTGTCAACAATGTAAAGGAAGAATTATCTTCTCTCAAATAGGGGTTTATTTGCAAAGCACCAAATTGTAGACTGGAAAAGTTTGCAATACATATCAAACTCTTTTATTGTAATAGTATGGCTACTTTAACCTAAATTTTCCTACGTGTATTTGCTTAGGTACCATGCATTGTCCAGTTAATAATCCCCATTAAGCATGACATAGGAGAAGATTCTCAGTGTTCCACCATGTCACATACCTGGCAGAGAATCTAGCAACATGGCTACAGTTTCTGTGTGGCCAAAATGAGCTGCCATTACAGCCGGATTGTCATCGGTTGGTTCAGTTGGCAAAGCCACCTTGGCACTCTGCAGTAGGTACCGCACAGAGGGCAGATCTCCATAGGCAGCCGTGATCCTCAAAAGCTGATACTGTTCAAAGGAGAGATTCAAATTTTAGAATGTGAAATATTGCTAAATGAGCGATCTACTGTCAAAATGAGCAGAACAGGCAAATGTCTAGCATATCAGAGTAAATGGCTGATACACAAGGTAAATGGGCATTTATTTCAGGGTTATTAAGCTAATCAGCAAACTCACACGGGAACAAAATGCACTTTATCAGAATGAATGACCACGTTCACTCCCTGTGATTGATCAAATTATTAGGGTCTCTACTTTAACGGGCAGATTCAAAGGGCCTTGATGTGAATGCATGAAATATCAAGGTGAATGACCAGATTTCCTCAGTTAATGGACATAATCAGAGGATTTTTGACTAAACAGTCAAAAAGTGAACTGAAAATGTAATTATTCAACTCTATTGTAGTCACAGTTTGGCTATTCAAATCTGATTTTTTTTTTTTTTTAAATCGGTTTTAAATTCACTATTTTGTAAATAAACCTTAAAAAGGACTACTAAATTCTCCCAGGCCACCTCCTTTCAATAAAGTGGTCTGAGTGCAGTGGTCCTTTAGTTTTAACCCAGCAATGTTAAACGTTGCTGTTTAGTAGATATGGCAATGTTTGTTTGGAGTTATTATGCAAATAATGTATTGCCTTATACTTCCTGTTTCCAGTTTACCCCTGATCTGGATGTAGTTCTAAAGTCTAACATGGATCCTCACACTAAAAGCTTGTATTGTCTTTATTGCCCTATTTGAAACAATGTTTACATTACTGAGTTAAATATGCCTCTAGTGGCTGTTTAACTGAGAGAAACTAGAGGCCCTTCCGCTGTGAGAACCAAGTCAAACCCTGTTCTCACCGGTAACCTCCATTAAAATGGAGGAGCACAGTGCTACTCACACACTCCTCATTGGATAAAACATTTAGAAGCATCTGTGTGACACCACAGGATGGGGATCGAGCGGCTATCAGGACTGAAAAATAAGGTATTACCCTTTATTGTACTTTTTATTTAGATTTTGGGGAGGTTGGGTGCATAAATCTAAAAAAAAGGTTTATATTCCTAATGCTATAGTGTTCACAAATGTAATCATAAAAATTCACCAAATCATATTTCACCAAGACCTCCTAGAAGCCGTAGTCCTTAATGTACTTTATTTTAGATAAAGGGAATTAGATATCTCACTATAAAACATCTTTACCTTTTCGTGCTTCTGAATGTTTTCCTCACAAGCTTTCTTCACTAGATCCTTTGCTTTATCAGCCTCACCCTCCTGGTAGGCAGACTGGATCTCCGCTATCACTGGCGTCTGGTTGATTGTAAGCTCTCCAGGCAGGACCTGCTTGTTTCCCATAACTGTGGTGCCTGTGTACAAGAAAAATGTATTTCTTTCATAAAGTAATTAAACATTTGACAAATAGGTTGAAGCCAGCAAAATCTATAAACTTTACTGTAACCAATAACATGATAAATATTCAGAGCATGTGCCTCGAGTTCATATTTTGTTTCAGAAACATTTTGGCTGTTTTTAGCTCCTCAATGGAGAGTTAAATGTAATGCCATCATCGCAATCTGCTAGTTCAGCTCATATGCGATGTTAGATTATAAAGCAATGTTACTTTAATCATAAGCATGACTTAGCACTGTTTCTTGTTCTTCTGAGCCCTGCAGCCTATGTAGGTACAGAATAACATGTTTATCACTAGGCTAGCCAAGCAGGTCCTATACAAGTAAGACTCACGATCACTCTATTGTCACAGAAAACTAGACATGCAAGAGTCATTATGCTTTGTTTATACCATAACCCGGTTCATTCCTATATTACTTGTAAACTTGCTATGTTACAATCTCACACATGCTAATCGATATTGTCAGCATTTCAATATAGGAATTGGGAAAATTATTTTTGGTTTCAGCTGCTGTCACCTAGAGGGTACCTATTTCTACTGATTTAGTTAGATCATATATTAGCGATCACGTAGGTTTTTTATTCATTAAATGCATTCTCTTTTTTATCTAGTCTACAATCTTACACATGTCTTAGCTACTCGTAATAGAATTGACCTTGCATATTTATATAAAAAGGTGCAAGTATTCCCATGTCCCCCATTGTTACAACTGTAGTTGAAACGTATGTGGAATGCCGTTGGGGTACCATATGCGCGTTGTTATATCTTTTTGCACTACAAAAATAAAGAATAAAAAAAAAAAAAAAAGATACTGGCGGTTAATAGTGACAGGTATTTACAAACAATTTTGACAAACTTTAGGAACCTATGGGTTTTTTAATGCATTTTGTTCCAGACTTCAAAATTTTACTTTGCTACTATTCTACTTGCTCATTGCCTGGGAGATTAAAATATTTTGAGATTATTTTCTCTTTTTCAAGGGTGGCTCTCATAAAAATGAAGCTTGTTGTTTTGCATCAATTCCTACAATCTAAATATGATCGATTAAAGCCTTTTTAGCCAACTATGGCTCCGATTTAATATTTTAGGATATGTTTCAAATTTAATATTTTTGATTATTTATTTTTTAATAATATTAAAATATCAAAAAACATACCATATATAAAAAAAATATATAAATATATATAAAAATGCAATATTAAAATACTTTTCAAAATATTAAATCATTTGAAAAGTTTATCCAAATATCATCATTCATTTGGAAAAACACGTCCAACTATATTTTTACACAAATAATGCTTATGATTCAATCATTGATCTTTTTTACTATGTATAACACAATGTATACAAGACAACACAAGGGAACCCCAACCCAGATTCAGTTACAATAGTTTAGGGCTTTATTGAGGATCACAACCTTGGAGGAATCTATAGAAAGAATAAACAAAATACTAAAATTATGAAATATTCTGGATTTATACCATAGCGTTAGTCCAAAACCAAAGCGGGAAACGCATATATACATATGGGGCTGGAAAAAGCTATATAATAACGAACACTATACTTATCTATGTTGACATCCTATGAAACAAAAAAATATATAGAAAGTAATCGGAAAAATACCAAGAGCAATTAAAACATCAAAAAATAAATAGTAATAGGAATTGTTAAAATGTCCTAAATTCCCTACCTGTACATAGAATATAATTACCAATAAAGCTTGTTACTAGATTTGAGAGATGTATTGTAGATTACCTAACATGCCCTTCTCAGGGAATACAAAATTAAAATATGAGAAGTGGTTTCTACACTTACATAATGCAGACAGATACAGACTGCCGCTGCTTGTTAATTATTCAGCAAATCTCAAGTCACACAGACATTTGAGAGGGCTCCTGAGATTCAGCCCATTAGAGCAGCAGCTTCTAAGCATCTGCCTAAATTTTTGAAGGGCAAATATAAAGTTTAACACTTGTGCCGCCAGGAAAGGCCTGAAACACATTATTATCAAGTTTGTTTGTCCAGGCATAAGAGGGAAACAAATATTAACATGCTTGTTTTCACTAAATATTATGCTACAATGAGTAATAATAATAATAAAAAAATATATATTTAATAAAAAAAAAAAAAAAATTAAAGCCAAGCAGAAAACAAAAAATTCTTAGTTTCAGCTGCATTTAAATCTTGGCTGATGTGGCTCATAGTTTGCATAGTTTGCAAACCACCTGAATTCACTGGTCAGCAAAAATTATCATTTTTGCTTACTAGAGAGAAATCACAAAATTATATACATTATATTTATAAGACATCATTATATATATATATATATATATATGTTTTGTGATTTACATACACACAATTGATTTACTGTAAATAACCTAGACTTTACATATACTATCAAAGTCACTGTTTGATATGCAAGTGCTTTAGTATACCATCTCCATTTACTATACGATACATAATATTCAATTTTAAATAATATAAATAGAGAACACATGCAACAGGTAATAAGGAATCTCTTGATTAGAGCCCATGCTTTCTAATAGTATATTATCACTCACAGCCAGGCATACAACAAGCACTAACAATGCCAAAAAGGTCTGCATGAGAACATTTTCCAACACACCGTGTTACTCAACAGGGAATTTAAATTTTATGCCAAAATAGCTGAGCTGGTAAAATAGCTAAGATTCCACTTCAGCTATTTTGGCCAACAATGTGCAATACTATTGTGAATATTCCTCAGTTCCTCCTTTAATGAATAGCCCACACGCCAAATTTAGAATACTGTTGCACTCTCGGAGGCCAACCATAGACAGACCACCAGTCTTTAGGTTACCCATTGAGCCACTCCCAGGGAACTATTTGCGGATGCCCAGCATTATGATAGTTAACACACAAAATTCTATGAAATAACATAGAAGAGAAGAACTGACCTTTTCATCATATGTGCACGTACATTTCTCCTGTTCCTTGTTAAAGAATAATCTAGACGCAATGGTCACAGATTTGGGCATACATTTATCGGTCACTTAGGCATCGTTATTTGTTATCCCAATGACCTTCGTACAAAAACATAGCATCTCTGGATAGGAGGACCCTTCTGTCTCACTTCACACAGGCGGAGATAAGAGAGTGGGAGGGAAGATACGTCTTTGTCTGAAGCCTTGCTGGCAATTTTCAATTCCCTATCCCATTAGTGGAGTGTAACACAAGCTTCTGATACTTTCATGAGGTTTAAGCAATCAGAAGGAGTGATGGGATTTGTTGGCCTGCTATTACATGAGATAAGTGTTCAAAAAAAGAATTTAACTCTTAAATCTTTCCCTGCTTAGGAGTCGAAGGATGGAATAGTGCACAGTCAAGGTTTTTTTCCTTCGTTGTACTGAGATGTTTACATATCTGAAGGGGTAGAGAGATGTGGAGACTATATCTGTATCACACAGTGGTAAATGGACCAAAGCACAGGCTACGTAGTAATCTTCACGTTATTTCAAACCAAAGACAGAAGACAATATGGGCTCTTTGTTTTGACTAACCAACTACTGATTAAACCAAAATAAAGAACACAAAAATAACTCAACAAATGCAAGGTTGACAACATATATTATTCTATGTAGATGCCACAAGTTCCTCGAGCAAACACGAAAATAAACTTGAAGAAATGTATGCAGTTTTTAACCAGAAAAAAAGAAAGATCTAGTTCTCTGATGGCAACACAGTAGAAGAATCAACTTTCATGTTGTGGGTTTTGTAAAGTAACATCCCTGATATGAAGCCACAGAAGCTATGACATTGTAAATTTATATTACATCAGTACATTGAATGTGACAATGGATCAGTTCTAGACAGTGGCAGAACTAATACAGAGGGGGCCATGGTGCAAGGAAATTTCAAAGCCCCCTTTACCACAAGGGTGGCCAAAACGTAAATTCTTAACGGTCTTCAACTCCCACATTGCTTTGCCAGCTGGGAATCTACCATTTGTGAACATTGTTTGTGTGCTTGAATGTAAGCATGTGTTTGTAGTGCTGGCGTTTGAATATAGGGATGTGTTGAATGTATGTGTTGGATGTATTAGTGTATTTTTGTTTAGTGTTGGAGTTTCCATGCAGTTGTATGTTTGTATGCAGTTTTTTCATTTCAATGTAGGTGTTGGTTTGTGTGTGTATTTGTATGTAGTGTTGGTGTTTCAATGCAGAGGTGTGCATGTGTGTGCAATTGCCATTTGATTAGAGAAGTGTTTGTTTTTGAATGCAGGGCTGTTTATGGTGGTGCCGTTAGACTGCAGTGGTGTATTTGTATGTAGAGTTAATGTTTAGAATGCAGGAGTGCATAGGTGTGTAGTTGTATTTTTATCTTCTTACTCATAAAATGAGGCAAACAGGGTATTTGCCTGGGCATTTGGAGATTGGAAAATGCCCATTTGGAAATTGCCGCCCAAGGCAAATGCCTTGTGTGCCTCACGGTACACACATCCCTGATTGTCGCAACACGGTGTTTGCTATGCATGCACACTAGCCTCCCAATGTAACCTATTCCAGCATTGATGATCTGAGCCAAAGAGGGGGAGTGACAGCGAGTAGAGCATGGAGGCAATGGTGGAAAGGTAAGGAACACTCACCTTTCAAACCCTTACAAAAGAGGGCGTGTGGGGGACAGATTGAAAGGTCTCAAGACACTATAGAGCTAGGAATACATATTTATATTCCTAACACTATAATGTTACTTTAAATATGTATGACCCTGACAAAGCTGGAATTTATTGTGGGAAAATATCCGCTATTCCTAATGAATTGTCTTGCACACACACACACACACACACACCTTTTTGAGGGAGCACACACAGAAAAATGTGTAGCGCATACAAATTTGTATTCCTTTTTTAAAAAGATTTTTTTTAATTTATTTTTTTGAGCACCAGTACTGGAGTCACCGCAAAAACTCTACCCTTGTAGTGAATGCCGCAGGGGTAGCAAGGGATCGCTGACGTATTTTCAATTCCTCTCTGCTCCATCACACATCCTTTGTGGTGACAGCTGGAATATGACATCACTCCAGCCCCAGCATCACTACAGAGGGTGCGTGAGGGAGTAGAGAGGAAATGGAAGATCCATTAGAGAATCCATTCTCCACTGGACCACAGGGCAAGGATCGTCAATGGACCCATCCCTCCTAAAGGTAGAGAGGCTTGATGGGCCTAAAAATAAAACAACAAGAAATAAAATGTGTGTGCGCGCGCGCAAGATTGTATAAATGCCTGTCAGTGTGGGTGTCAAATCAGTGATATTGTGTGTCTGCCATTGAGAGTGTGTGTATCTGCCAATATGTGCGTGTGTCAGTCAGTGAGCGTGTGTCAGTCAGTGAGCGTGTCTGTGTGTGTGTGTCTGTCAGTGAGTTTTTCAAATCAGATTGTGAGTCTGTCATTTAGAGTGTGTCAGTGCGTCAGTAAGTGAGTGTTTCTGTCAGTGTGCGTGTGTATATATATGTCAGTCACTGTTTCAAATCAGATTGTGTGTCTGTCATTGAGAGTTGGTGTCCGTGTGTCTGACAGCGTGTTTGCTATTGGTGTCTGCTCAACTGGATTGTTTGTTTCTCCTGTGTGCTTTGAAACATAATCCCATCATATCAAGAGTAAGTTTTAGTTTTTAAGAATTACTGCTGCTGGCCAGATGAAAGAGAAAGATTTCTTGGGGTAGGGGAAAACGCCAAGGCCTGGAGCATCACATATATACAGTGATTTATTTTTTTTAGGGGGAAAAAAAAAAAATGTTTAGGAATGCAGTCCCTTTTTTTGGACATTCATGCAAATAACCCTGTAAGATGACTGTTGTAAAGGAAAGTGACAACAAAGTCAAGTTATTTCCTGATCTCATGCTCCACCCCATATAACTAGCAATTTGTGTAATGAAAGAGTAATAATGGCCAAGATTTGTCTATCACCAAAGATGTGGTTGGAATACCACCATCCAAAAAATAGTCTGACATATCCTGTATCTCTGGAAATGGTAAAGTCCCTAAAAAATTAAGTAATTGTATTAAAGGAAAGAAACGTAAACCACAAAGGAATACTAGTTCCAAAATTAAAAATTTGCCCAAAAAATATATTTGTTGTACTGCCTCGTTTTAGACTTTTCATTTACATTACACAAACTGTGGATTTGTCAATATATACTTAATGCAGAGAAAAGCCATAAAAGGTTATGTATACTCTTGAGGATTGGCGTAGAGCAACCTTCTATGAAGGACATTGTTACTATCATCAAGATCAGCTCAAATAAATATGTAGGCATCTCCAAAATAAACAAAACACAAAATAAAACACGAGAATATACCAATTATAACCAATAAATACCCTTTTAAAGTTCCCTAGAGTCTCCTCTAAATATCACACAAAAATCTAGGAACTAAAATTAGAACAAAATTTGAGAAAACAATAACAAAATGTCAGAGTAGTAGATCTGTAGTCACACAATAAAATATTGCATATAGTGCACAATATTTAGGAGCTTTAAAGAACAGATTACAGTGTCTACAAAGATCATGATTGGTCCTTAAAGCGGCACTGTCACCATCTAGGAACATTACAGATTTTGCAAAGACCCCCGACAGTGACATCGCCGCTGGGCATCTTGTGGCCGAGAGGGGCAGGGAAAGGTGAGTTCTACTTACCTGAGCCCATCCCTTGTGAGCATCGCCCTCTTCTTCCTGCGGTTCAGCACCTAGTGTTTTAGCGCCAAAAGTCGATATTTGCGAAAGTGCACCACTGGGATTTATGGTGACAGCTGGGGGTATTGACACTTCTAGATATTAGGAAGAGCTACCGCCGATTAGAAGTGTCAGGTGTAGGAATTATACAGAGGCAGAGTAGTCCTTACTTTGTCTCAGTATATCTCTTGACTGGGTTGGAATTTCCGTGAAATTACAACACAGCCCGCATAAGTATTTTATAAAGATTCTATCTTCATTAAATACTCATTTATCAGGGGGAGAGGAGGGGCGTGACAGTGCCGCTTTAAGATGTTAAAATGATAATACCGCTGAAGATGCTGGCCCTTTAGACGTAAACCGTAGGTAGGATATAATATCAAATGTCACAATCCAACTGCTATTTGGTAAATAATTTATATTAAAAAATAAATAATTCTGTGAAATTGAAGAAAATACTATAAATATGAACACTTTTACTACATACACTAATATGATTCCAATCAATTGGTCATGAACACTGAATGGGTTAAAATATAAAGAAAAAGAAATTAAGAGGATGTGATTTATTCTTCCCGTCACTGAGTTCAAGATACTAAACTCATGCTTGACAGACAAATCGATATTTACAGTCTATGTTCCTGTAGCCAGGCCAGAAATGGTCATCTGCCCAGAAGGCAGGTTAACCCAGAGAGAAAGGTTCTTACAATTAGATTATAGCCCACGGTAATAAAAATACCAGAAAGGTACTCTGCCTTACATTCACATCTTCCAGAATATAGAGTTATAAATGCATATCATGGCTTTTACCATTAAAAACAAGGGGAAATTGTTAAGTTAATGAGAAACAGAGATATATGCATGAAGTGGCATCTGGTGAAGTGTTAAGATGGTGGGGTGCGGACCATCCTCATTTGTCAGGCTCTGTTCAATTAACCTCAGGTCGTGCTCTATTTAAAACCATAAACCTATAGATTACACTATATAGACAAAAGTATTGGGACACACCTCTTAATTATTGAATTCAGATGTTTCAATCAGACCCATTGCCACAGGTGCATAAAATCAAGCACCTAGTAATGCAGTCTGCATTTGCAAATATTTGGAGGGGGGGAGGGCGGGGTTTGTTCTGAAGAGCTCAGGGAATTCAAGCTTGGCACTGTGATAGGATGCCATCTTTGCAATTTCATCCCTGCTAGATATTCCACGGTCAAATGTAAGTGGAATTATTGGAAAGTGGAAGCTTTTAAGACCAGCAGCAACTCAGCCACAAAACGGGTGACCATGTAAAGTCACAGAGCAGGGTCACTGAATGCTGAGGCGCATAGTGTGTAAAATTCGCCAACGCTGTGCTGATTCCCAAGCTGAAGAGTTCCAAACTTCCATTGGCATTAATATAACCACAAAAAGTGTGCAGCAGAAGCTTCATGAAATGGGTTTCCATGGCTGAGCAGCTACATGCAAGGCATCACCAAGTACAATGCCAAGCATTAGACCGATCAGTAAAAAAATTCTGTGGCAAGCTAAATCATGCTTCTCTGTTTGGCAGGCTGATGGGAAAGTCTGAGTTTGGCATATAATTGTTGAGCATACCAAGACATGTTGGATAATGCTATTCTTCCAACTTTGTGGGAACAGTTTGGGGAAGGCCCTTTTCTGTTCTAGGATCACTGCGCCCCCTTGCACAAAACAAGGTTTTTAAAAACATAGTTGGATGAGTTTGGTGTGGAAGAACCTGACTGGCCCACACAGACCACTGATCTCAAACATCTTTGGGATGAACTGGAAAGGAGATTGCGGGCCTTCTCATCCAACTCCTCTCACCGTGTCCCCCAAGGTTCAGTCCTTGGTCCCCTACTGTTCTCCATCTATACTGCCTCCCTTGGTAAACTCATTAGCTCCTTTGGCTTCCAATATAATTTCTATGCAGATGACATGCAAATTTACCTGTCCTCTCCTGATCTCTTCCCGTCCCCTCTTGACTAGTGTCTCTGACTGCCTCACTGCTGTTTCTGACTGGATGGCTGCCCACTTCCTTAACCCCTTGTGTGACATGTCATGATTCCCTTTTATTGCAGAAGTTTGGTCCTTAAGGGGTTAAACTAAACTTGACCAAAACTGAAATTCTGGTCTTTCCTCCCTCAAGTGTTGTTACTCCTGTGTCTGTCTCCCTCCAAGTCAACGGTGCTACCATCAGCTCCACCACGCAGGCTCGCTGCTTAGGTGTTCTCTTTCACTCCGACCTCTCCTTCAAGCCTCATGTTCAATCTATCGCCAAATCCTGTCATTTCCATCTCAAAAAAACATTGCGCACAACCGCCCCTACTTAACGCTAGATGCGACTAAGGTGTTTGTCCATTCCACTGTCCTTTCTCGCCTTGACTACTGTAATCTGCTTCTCAGTGGTCTTACGTGCTCCCAACTTGTGCCGTTACAGTCCATAATGAATGCGGCGGCGAGGTTCATCTTCTTGTCCGCCCGCACCTCCCATGCCTGACCCTTCTGTCAGTCCCTACATTGGCTTCCTATAAAATATAGAGCTCAATTTAAAATTCTGGTTCTTGCTTTTAAATCTCTACATAATGCTGCTCCCACCGATCTATCCTCCCTTATACACAAGTATGTCCCATCTAGGCCCTTACGATCTGCTGAAGACTTACGTCCATCTTCTGTCCGTACTCCCACCTCTGATGCTCGCCTTCAAGATTTCTCGAGGGCTGCACCGTTCCTGTGGAACTCGCTTCCCTCCTCCGTTAGATGCTCACCCAGTCTCCACTCCTTCAAAAAATTGTTAAAAACCCACTTCTTCATAAAAGCGTATCAATTAAACTGTTAATAGCTCCCAACTGATTCCTCTTCTGCAACTGTCACTAGTCTAATACTATCCTTACCTTTTGTGTCATTTTACCCCACTCCCTCTAGCATGTAAGCTCTCTGTTCCTGTGTGTCCAACTTGTCTGGTTACAACTACATGTCTGTTCGTCCACCCATTGTAAAGCGCTGCGGAATTTGACGGCGCTCTATAAATATCATAATAATAATAATAATAATAATAACAACAACATCAGTGCCTGACCTCACAAATGCTCTAATGGTTGAATGGGCAATAATTCCCAAGATCTTGTGGGTATCCTTCCCAGAATAGTGGATAGTGGAAGTGGTTATAGCTGAAAAGGGAGGGGGGGGGGGCAACTACATATTAATATTTGGCATGCAATGTCATAAAAGTCTCTGGTGGTGTAATGGTCAGGTGCCAGAATACTTTTGTCCTTATAGGGTTTATGCATATGGGCGGGAATATCATTCTATGTATGTTCATTGGTTCTTTAATTTAATTTCTATTTTCTTCATGAATATGCAAAGTTATACTTCTATATAAAAAGTTCTATCTTTACACCCTAGATCTTATTATGGACCAACATTATGCTGCACATTACTTACATAAATAACCCCAAGCATTACAAAATGCCGTCACACAGTAATAAAGAAACACACTTTTATTGGCTGCACAGGCTGACTTGGGGGCATTATCCCCTAGACATAGATGTCAGTCTCGTCAGTATCTGGAATGGGGTTTTGTAAAATGAAAAATAAGTGCTTTCACTCCCTGTCTGTATCATTACAACAGGAGTGTCATCAACAAGAGGGGGGCAAATGAGCTCTTGAAAAGCCCCGGGTCTTCTTTTAAGTGATATAAATTGCTAGACCAGCGTGCCTTGCCATTCACAGATCTGTTAGTAGGATGTGGTAGTGCATGAAATCACATTGCAGAGTGGAGGACAATTAATGATTTAATGCATTCCACAGTGAAGGCTAAACTATTCCATGGGCTCGGGAGGCTGGTTGGGGAACATATAGTTGCTATTCTCAGGGCTGCCCCAAGATAATGTCTTTATTGAAGTTCCGGCTAAAGAGTACAGCAGTGATGCCGGCTTCTGGCGCTAAAGAACTAGAAGCTGAAGAGAACCAGCCAGAAGAAGATGGCCTCGTGAGGGATAGGTTCAGGTAAGAAGAACGCACCTTTCCCTACCACTCCCCCAGCGGCGATGTCACTGTTGGAGGTCTTTGCTAAATCTGTAGTCCCCAGATGGTGACAGTGACACTTAAAGGAAACTGTGGAGGGGTGTGTGTAAGGAAGCTGTGGAGGTGTTAAGTATATGTTAACTGGAAGGTAAATGTGTATGGGACTGTGGTATGGAGCTGTGCCCATGTAGGAGGTATTGGAAGCCGTGGCGGGGGTATGTGCAGGTATGTGGGTTGTGGAGGATTAATATGCATTGGGCTGGGAAAAAGGATGACTTTGGGGACAATAGTGGGGAATGTGTATGGAAATGTGGAGGTGGAATGTGTATGGGAGCATGTGAAGCTAGGGGGTATGTCGAGGGTGACTTGTTAGCCACCATCCTCAAGATCTCCAAAACAATGTGTGATACTCTGTAGACTAACAACATGTCTAAGGCAAGGAGAAGGAAACTGATATATGTTTTTATGGGAAGAGATGATATAGTTATTTTCTTTTCATTCTACATGTAGCTGTGTATCTGCTTTTGTACATGTGTATATCTGCATATTACTGTCGTACATTAGTAATTTTTTTCCTGATTTGCTTCGTATTTGTAAAACTGCCAACACACTGTTCAATTTTAGCTTTTATTATTTTCACATCAATATACTGGATAAAACACACTACTTATATCCTGTTCAAGCACAATAGTACTCAATGCAATACTCTTGGGAGACAGGAGTAATTTCCTGGAGTTTAATATGATCATAAGGCACAGGATATTTGTGAAAGAACAAATGTATACAATAGATCACACGCACAAAATGCAGACAAAGTTTGTAATTTTAAAACTATATCTTAAAATATACTAGACTATACAAGTCTGAAAATATACTAGAAAACAAGCAAAATGTGCTATTAGCAAAAAAATGTTTAGATAATAATCTAAAAGCGGTCATATTTAGAAATAGTTTTTATTACACCAACAGCGCTTCTTCAAATGTTAGAGGAAATATTTTGTCAATATACCAGTCATGTAAAACACTATCAGGATCCTTAACACGTCCACTGCAAGAGTTATACGTTTTCCTTTGATAACCTTAGCCCAGTCAAAATCATTCATTTTATATAATGAGTATGTTTGGCTTACTGGGCAGTAGGTGGAGCTGTAGCAAATGTGCATAGTTATAAAGTAAAGTACAGTTCGTGACCATTCCCTGCATTTGTCTATAATTAATTGGCTCTCTGGTTCATAAATTTGTCGTTTGACTCTGGTCTAATCTCGGTTTCTTGGTAACCCCAATGTTTAAATGCATTCTTTTGAAGACTACTCAGGTTCTTTCAGCTAGCATAAACAAATAAAAAAAAAAAGAATAACAAGGTTGCACCAAATGACAGACCAATAGGAAAATCAGCTAGCATAACCAAGAATTCTCATATTTACCTGAATAAATAATACTCATGTAAACAGTCACCACCCAGATCCTGTTAGACTACAACTTCGCATTTTTGTACTTTTATGTAAATGTGGCCACCCACAGCATATACGTTTGATACAGTATATGTTATATGAAAAGCTCCTTCCCAGCTCTAGCGCTGTGAATTTAATTTTGGCCTACCAGTACTGTGGATAAGGACCTGGCAGTGCCTAGTTTTTATTTAGAAAGGGTCAACATGTTCTGCAGGTCAGTGGAATGTTCAGAAACAGTGAGAAAGGAAAATCTCCTAATGAGGAGTAAAAGCAGAGAGAATATCTTATCTAATAGTGGGTAAACTTTATTTAATTTGTAGTACAGTCAGGTGCAAATTGATACACAAATCTCACCAATTAAAAATTAAGGTAAGATAGGCAGAAATAAAAAAAAAAGCAAAGATAAAGAACCCCTTCGACAACTAAAAACTCATACTCATCTTAGAGAGATTCCTTTATTAAAGGATCACTATAGAGTTAGGAAAACAAACTCGTTTTCCTGACACTATACAACCCTTAGGTTCCCCCCCCCCCCCCCCCCCCCCCTCCCTAAAGTGATCTGGGTGACTATAGTGTCCCGTTAAAGAGACACAAACTCGTTTTCCTGACACTATACAACCCTTAGGTTCCTCCCCCCCCTCCCTCCCTCCCTCCCCCTCCCCCCCCCCTCCCCCTCCCCCCCTCCCCCCTCCCTAAAGTGATCTGGGTGACTATAGTGTCCCGTTAAAGAGAAATAGTAGGAATACCTCAACTACATAGTTGAGCTGGTAAGTGTGAATCACCCTAAATCTGAATACAGCAAGAGTCTAGTAATTACCTCATAGAAAGTAGCTGCTAAAACATACAGAAACGCAAGCCTAGAGTAGGAGATCACAGTAGACAATGTATCTTTTAGTCTTAAGTGGAAAATAGAGACAACACAATAGATCGCAAAATAACAAGTATAACTGCTAACCATGTGGTCAAGTTCTAAAGATCCAATAAAATTCCAGAATAACAGACAAAACTAAGTGCCTTGATACATTCAGATTGCTGGTGTGAACCTCACTTATATAGTAAGGGTGCCTAGACCCAAGAAAATATAAAGCCCTCTAAAAGCTACAGCTAGAGTACTATCACGTCTATGGATGATTCACAATATGTACAACTGCTATCAGTCCTATACCTGCACTAGGATCCCAGTGGTCACCTGTTTAGGACCTAAGCGTTATAAGCTAAATAGTCTCCAGGTTGCAGTCTGTGTACCACCAGCAATGGTCACATAAGCGATGGCCACAAATATATAAAGAAAATTAAACTTTTGCTAGGAATTGTTGATCATTTCGTACTGGTGAAGTAAGTAAAGCAATTTCACATATTTTTTCGAACATGTTTTGGACATGATGTATACGCACCATTGTGTGAATCCATGCTTCCTCCACGGCTTCCAGCACATGCTTCAGCCCCAACACACCAGTACATCCTCGGGAGCTTCTTTTAGAGCCAGAGCTGTGTTCCCACAATTAATAAACAATAAAATGGTGTTCAAGCCTGAAAAAGACAAAATGATGTCATTGTAATTGGAACTCCAAGTAGAATAACACACATTCAATGGAAAAAAAATCGGAAACTGTCAGACGACAAAAAACACGGAGAACTTTATTAGTACAAAGCTAATAGGCACTTAATGTATGTATGTATGTATGTATATACCAACAGAGTTGGCTTTCTTGTAAACTACATATTTGTGTTTAGCAATGTATTAACTATCCACTTACTTCAGGTGGAAGGGGTTTTCATCCACACTTTTTTCCCCATCAAAACTCTGTTGGTATGTACTTTACAAGTAACGCCCGGCCTCCATACCAAGCCAGTAACCAACCTCAACTAAACAGTTGTCCATGAGTGGTTCACTGGCTTTGCTCCTCTTCCTGAGTGGTGTTTCAAAGCTGTTGTATACAGCAGGCACATACTCTAAGGAATCCATGTATGAAGTGGAATTATGAGGCAAAAATGTGGTTCTTAGTTGAGCTCATTTGCATACGCCTACCCAGAATCCCTTGCGGTGGTGAGAGCACTGTTAAAGTGAGATTACTGTGGGAAAAGCAAGTCTTATGGCTTGATTGGTTTTTGTATTTAGCAACACTCACAGAATTTAAAAGTTCCAATCTTTATTTATTCATATTAAAAATCACGATCAACGTTTCAGTCCTCTGTATGGGACTTTCCTCAGGATCAATAAAATATATATATATATATATAGTTTGTTTTTGTTTGTTTTAAATTTTGGCTGACTGAACATTATGATCAAACATTCCAAACACAGCTGTAAGGACTGGATGATGGATATAGGTTTGAATATTTTATCTGATAGTGACATCCATCTACCACCCCCTATAGTTATAGAGCAGGGGTCAGAGGCCTGGCATACAGTTCCTTGTGAAAGCAAAGAGGAGGCAGGCAGAAGATTGTACATTTGGTGTGGATTGGGAAACTCTCTCTACCTTGCTCCTTGTCAAAGTGCTGCTCAGTTACCCAGAAGATTTTCCACAATATCATGCCATTTGCTGGCTAATTCCAGAAAGCCTGGTTCAGCGAGTGCTGTGTCTTGTATACAAAATGTTAGTCTCCCAATTCTGCTTACCTCCTACATTCTACAAACATTAATCAACACTCTGTTTATTGCCCAGCAATGCACTTACTCCTTGACTTTTGCACTTGTTAATGTTATTAGCTTCTCTTCCAGCTGACATTATAGACAGTACTCATTTCCTAAGACTTGCTTGGAGCCCAGTCACAACTTAAGTGAGAATGGTCAGGAATGAAAAGTAAATTTGACATTTTGAGGCCAGAACAGCCAAACTGGAAACATAAAGGACACACATCTTGCTTTCCATTTGACTACTTTGGCCTTGAAATGGAATTCCTCACTTTAGATTAAATGTCATGCATTTGCTTGAAATTTACATATTTTGCAGCCTTAGCAAAGAATTCTGCCGAGACGAGAAAGTAACTCCGTCTGTCCTGATGTTTACGAGAGAGGTATTATGATCCTACAGGGACCTAGGCAGGTTTGGCCCAACCCCATTTCAATAAATCCTCACATAACAATGTTTAATGTGGCCATGCAAATTAATTGTCCTGGGGCACCTGTCTTATTCCTGGGTCCTAGATAGCCCCCTAGGATCATTTTATGATTTATCCTGCTCTGATGTTTCCCTAACCATGTGTGGCCCAGCAAAGACTGGATTACTAATAGGAGAGTGGGGGGAAGCAGTCCACCTTGGGTGCCATGCATAAGGGGGGTGCCATCAGTCACGTTCTGACATGACAATGTGCTCCGCCTTCACAGTGTTTTAAAACAGGTGCAGGGGTTTAGAAGAGGGGGGGCTGGTTTTTAGTAGAGGGGGGCTGGTGTGTAGTAGGGGTGCTGGGGTTAAGGAGAGGGGTCGCTAAGGTTTCGGAGACAGGGCGCTAAACTTAAAGAGAGGGGGGGGCGCTAAAGTTAAAGAGGGGGTGCTGGGGTTTAGCAGAGGGGGTCCTGGGGTTTAGAAGAGGGAGGTGCTGGGGTTTAGAAGAGGGAGGGTCAGTTTTGAAAGTGATCACTGCAAACAAGAGGAAAGATAGTATCAGAGAAGAGATTCCAAGTGTCATGAAGAAAACATGAATTTTATTGTTGTTCTTGTTCTTTTTTTATACTGTAGTTTTCAAAATAAACCCACGTTTCTATGAAAATAGAGGTTTTTATTTTTTGCAGCCCACAAACTTAAACCTTGTTTATTTGGCCAGTGTTAGCCTTTGAGTTTGACATGCTTGCCATGAAGGATAGCGTTAAATTACAGTGGAGCAAACACATAGCAAAAAAAGTTTTCCATCAGCAAAGAAAAAACACAAAAATAACTTAGATATTCCACAGCTATTGCCTTCTGTAACCCACTCTCTGTGTTAACCATACTGGCCTTACTCACACGTTGTATGACATGCCATCTCTTACTATTATGTTAAATCAGGTTTTTAAATATGCTTAAAGAGACAATGTAGGCACCAGACCACTTCATCTCATTGAAGTGGTCTGAGTGCAGAGTCCCAGTTCTCAACCCTGCAATATTACAGCTTTAGAGCAACTGCAATGTTTATATTGCAGGGTTAAGACATCCTCTAGAGGTGGTCATTCAGGCAGCCACTAGAAGCACTTCCTTGAGTCACTTCTAGAAACAATGCTTGACGTCCCCACACTTAGCAAGGGAGCATGCAGCGTCTTGAAAATCCCTATAGGAAAGCATTAATTTGAATACTTTCCAATGGGGTAAGAGACATTTTTGTGATGTCGCAGGAAAAGATAAGTAAATGAAAGTTTGTTTTAACCCTTTCATGACCGGCCGTGGAGGCAGAGGGACACTGTATTGTTAGGAATACTTATCTTTGATTTATTAGCAGTCGAGGTAAGGTAGTTTGATAGATACCTTCTAACAAATAGTAGAAAAACACGTTAGCTAAAGCAGAATTATCCGGCACGGCCTCGCTGCATAAAGGGAACTGAAAATGAATTCAAAGCATGTTCTAAGAAATACACGATTAGAACTATTTTTGGAACAGGAACAAAATGAAATTATTTCAGGGTGATACCTCTGATGAGTCTAATGGCTATTGATTAAGTATTCCAGGACCACACAGATAAATCATTTATGTCAGCAGGATTCAATGATTGACGTATTCAGCACGTTCAAGGATAATGGATTTATTTCATAGGACTTGCTTTACTAGATGGTAACAAGTCATTTATTATAGGAACATGGACTGCATGTTGGATTTCACGTCTGTGTAACAGGTGTATTAGTGAGTTGTGAAAATGTAAAAAAAAAGTTAACAAGTTATAGGTGATTTTCTATGTTATATTACATGGTTTAATTTCTAAGGGCTGTCAGTTAACTTTTCAGTAAAACCAAAAAGTCTTCTGCTGCAGAACGGTCAATATACCTTGTCTGCACATAGAAACATAGAATGTGACGGCAGATAAGAACCATTCGGCCCATCTAGTCTGCCCAGTTTTCTAAATACTTTCATTAGTCCCTGGCCTTATCTTATAGTTAGGATAGCCTTATGCCTATCCCACATGCTTAAACTCCTTTACTGTGTTAACCTCTGCCACTTCAGCTGAAAGGCTATTCCATGCATCCACTACCCTCTCAGTAAAGTAATACTTCCTGATATTATTTTTAAACCTTTGCCCCTCTAATTTAAGACTATGTCCTCTTGATGTGGTAGTTTTTCCTTCTTTTAAATATAGTTTCCTCCTTTACTGTGTGTATCCCCTTTATGTATTTAAATGTTCCTATCTTATCCCCCGTCTCGTCTTTCCTCCAAGCTATACATGTTAAGATCATTTAACATGTCCCCCATTTTCTGGCCGAAAAAAATCTACAAATAAGTCTAGTTCCTTATACTCATAAACAAATTCCACAATGAACCCCCTAATTCTCAGTACAAACAGTAACTCACTCCTCCACACGCTGTTACCTTCTCATTCTAGTGCTAAAACCTTTTACTGTAAGAACAAAATGACTATTCCCAAACTCCCACAAAATCACCTATTGACAAATATCCTTATCCCCCACTCCTTGACCTCCAAACCACCTTGATTGTTTAGTAACTGATGCAATAATATATACAGAGCCACCTGCAAAAGAGCAATAGAAAAAATGTCAAATAAGCAGAACATGGCTACAATACTCATAGTAGTTCCTCTTTCCATTCCAAAATAGTCAGCCAGTCGTAGAACAGGGCTAAAGTACTCCCTTCGGCTGCGACAGGTCCCCCAATATAAAGAAAAATGACTGAACGCTCTAACAGGTATTAGTGAGCAGTCTTTATTGACTTAAAACCACATTTCAGCTCCCTACAGGAGCCTTTATCCAATAGCGAGACGAGACGTTGCTTTAAGTCAATAAAGACTGCTCCCTTATACCACTTAGAGTGCTCAGTTATTATTCTGTATAGTGACGCTCTGCTTTTGGGTCCAGCCTTGATGCTCATTAGGTGGTATTATATTTTAATGTGTGTGTGTGTCCCTTCTTGGTTTGGATACTACAGAACTACAATCCCCATGATCCTATATTAGTTTGTGTTTTTTCCTCTCGACATCGAGATGTAAATGAAGGGAAAGTTTTTTTCTCAGTCTGAGAATACAAGCATATCTCAAACACAACAGACATGCCTTTTGCTTTATTTTGTGTCAAATTATATAAGGGGAGAAAATGCACTGAACCAGATTTGCATTTATTGTGTAGTCCTTATGCAAAGTTTCAAAAGTTGTAGCCAAACAGAAAACACCCAGCCAGTATTTGCAACAATTATTGTTGACAAAGACCTCATGGTGAGATCAATTCTTGTTTGATTTGCAGTTTGTTACAGTAAAAGCTGCTACTTATTCAGCCACTGTGTGCCCAGACATTTCTGGAGTAAATTTCAGATTTAAGGCCAAAGTAGCTGAACTGAAAAGCATAGCTGACAGAGAATGTGACCAGTTTGGCTATTTTGGCCTTAAATTTGGAATTCACTTTGAATTCTCACTTTAGAGATTAGCCCTTTAAATAAAGTTTACATAACGGAGAGCAAGAATTGTCAGAAAAGCTGACGTTAGAAAACAATAACTTCAATATGCAGCAAAACGCATTCTTGGGTAACAAGAACCACAACCAGATAAGGAAACAAGGACAACCAGGACATATTTGTGCCCTTTACTGGGTTGTGATTAGATATGGGATGTAGTCAAGTCTTAAGAGTGTGCCAACAACCACACATAAAAAAATAATAATAATAATTACAGAAATGGATATTATGCATCATAAACTACGTCACTTCCAGGATTGCCTGGCACAGCAGACAGACAGGTATCACTACACTGTGCAGAAAGACATACAAACAATGTTTTAGGAACACTCCTCATTCAAAAAAACTGCATCCCAATAAACTTGGGATGGACACCATCTTAAGTTAAACTGTTAAACCTGCTGGAATGCACAGTGTCATTTGTATCAGTTGTTGCCTGACAACGGCACAAGGCAAAAACATTCTCTTAATATAAGACGGTACCCAAGGAATCCAGACCCTAAAATAACTTCATTGCAACAGTCCATAATGGGTAGAAAGAATAGTAAGAAGGTGAGATACACAGGATCAATAAACATTGGCTTTTTAGAAAATGGAAAATTAAAGCATAAACCCTGTCTTCAGCATTGAGGTATAAACTCGAACACACAACTCCAAGCAAAAAAAAAAAAAGGTTACATGACTCAGTTCCGTAATGCAAAGTCTGTGGCATCTGCTCATCATATTTCCACTTTTACAAAAGTTTTTTAAAAAGCACTGCAATAACAGTATGGCTTAACACTGAGCAACCTAAACACTACAACTCACTGTAGTACATTGAACTGGTGAACAGTTTTATATATACCATGGGTCTTCCTGGAGCCTATAGCAATAGTGTTAATTCCATACAATTAATGCACCTGGGAGAGGTTGGCATTTTAGGGGTGTTGCTGGTTTCCAACACCTGGGTGTTGATCCGAAAGGAAAATATGCCCCTTCTTCTCAACCCATGAATAGCATGCTACTGATAATCTTAGGGATACCAATGAAATCATAGCCAGACCCAAGCACATGCTTTTCAATGCAGTCATGCCATGCTTCCTAACAAACAAAGAGGTGTGCAGCAACGTTGTACTCTTCAGTACCCCTTCCTTACAGCCACCTGCCAAGCACCACCATTTTTACTTAAGTAGGATGGCAGAGTGCTGTACTATTGATCTTTCTTTTTATAGTAGGAGAAATAGCTGTAAAATTAATTCAAAAATAAATTTTTAGAAAAAATGAATATCTTCCTGCACCAACTGCAAAGATCTTGGGCTAAACAGCCCCACATCCAGTACTTTAGCCCCTAAAGCCTCCCTTCAACTAGCAGTGCCTTTAGTGCTAGGGGACGCTAGGCAAGCTCAACACTACAATAAGCTGTGGAGCCAAGTATCTTAATGTGTGATTTTTAAGACATTGATTGGATCTGCTATATGAGCTTCACACCTATAATCCCACATTCAATTTTCTGTGATATTTCTGTCTATCTGCAAAAGAACAAAGCACATATAAATGGCTTCACAATGTGCCAGTATGTGTTGTGTGCTATATTTGTCTACCACCAACAAATAAACAGCCTTCAGCCCGTCAGAACCAATGATGAGAGTCTAATCTTGTTTTACCATTCAGTTGGAACTCATGCTCAAATACATGTAGAAAATATCATCTCAACTCAACAGGTTGGTTCCTCCTTAATAAGGTACCAATTTAATTCATTTCAAGATAATACTTGTAGATTGAATTCTAGATTTATTTTTAAGTGGGACTATACACATATCTGTAATAAAAGCTGGACAAAATATTTCCAAGGAAACTAGAGTTCCTGAACACACTCTAATCATCAGGAAATTTAAATATTCTATTGTGATTGATTTTTTAAAATATTCGGCATAATGTAGCTTTAAAAAGACCACTCCACACCCCAAAAGCACTTCAACTTTCTGAAGTGCTTTATGGGTGAGAAGTACCCTAGTTTAACCCCAGTTTATAAGAGCGCTGATTTATATGAGAAATAGCCAGTGAGGATTCCTTCCTACTTCTGTTAGGTCCCCTGAGCTAACAGAAGTGGCAGGCATGTTCTACTTGAGCGTGCCTGTCTCCCCTCCTTCAAAGACCTCAGACCAGTTCCTAAGCTGCAGGCGTGTGCATGCATCCACGAGCTGGGGCATGTGCACGCAATGTTGTGCGACCATTTGCACACACATGCACGTGGGCACCTAGTCATAGGCTTCTCAATACGAAGCCTCAAACTGGTTATTTCCCTGTGAAGAAACTGGAAGTCTCTTCTGGGGAAAGGGGGAAGGGCTTTCTAAGACTGCAGTTCATAAGAACTGCAGCCTTTGCAAGATATTTTAAGATATACCCCATGCAAGTATTCACTGGAGGTATATCTACTAAATAGTGATTTTTCTTTTTGTTACTATGTGGGGGGTGGAGTGCTCTTTTAAAGGGGAAATATAACTTCACTGGAAATTATGCTGCGTGTCTATGGCCACATTCCCCAGGTCTCCTGTCAAACCGTTTTGGGGCAGTTTGTCAATTCAGGCTCTCCCATGCACCCACTTCAAACCCTTAATCGTTGGACCATGACAGCACTCAGTAACCCAGCAAAGCTGTGGTCAGCCTTTAACCCCTTAAGGACCAAACTTCTGGAATAAAAGGGAATCATGACATGTCACACATGTCATGTGTCCTTAAGGGGTTAAAGTTAGAACTATTACCATAGCGAGAGGGTTTTGTTTTAACGAGAAACTAAAACAGGAGACGAGCTAGGGTGCCCTTCACTGACTCCATAACAAAAACACTAAATGAGTCACTCACTGCAGGCTTCACACATTGAGGTGGGGACAGTCTAAGTGCTTCAAATTAAAGCATGGAGAGGCACAGTTTATTTGTAAGTTTTACAAAGTTTACAGAAACGAAAAGAAAAACAGAAAACATGCGAATGAGTAGATCAAATCACAGGGATCAGAGTTGCGAAAACTAAGCCAAAAAAAACATGCAATTCTTATGCAGTGGAGGTTACAAGGCAAGTCCTGATATATACACATACACACACAGACACACACACCAGTCCCCTTCTCTAACATCAGTTGTTTTAAAGGACCACTATAGTGCCAGGAAAACACTTTTTCCTGGCACTATAGTGCCCTAAAGGTGCCCCCACCCTCAGGATCCCATTCCCGTGGCGCTGAAGGGGGAGGAAGGGGTTAATCCCTTACCTTTTTTCCAGCGCCGGGCTCCCTCGGCGCTGGGACTCTCCTCCCTCTTCTTCCGTCATCGGCTGAATGCGTATGCGCATTCAGTCTTATAGGAAAGCATTCTCAATGATTTCCTATGGACGCTGGTGTCTTCTCACTGTGAAAATCACAGTGAGAAGCGTGGAAGCGCCTCTAGCAGCTGTCAATGAGACAGCCACTAGAGGCTGGATTAACCCTAATGTAAACATAGCAGTTTCTCTGAAACTGCTATGTTTATAGCAAAAAGAGTTAAACCTAGCTGGACCTGGCACCCAGACCACTTCATTAAGCTGAAGTGGTCTGTGTGCCTATAGTGGTCCTTTAAGTGTTAAACTCTATCAGATCGATCAGTATTGCTTCAGACCTGAGGAAGAGAGGAAAATTATCGAAAGCTTGTCTTTGAAATATTGTTAGTCTAATAAAAAAGGTATCATTGCATACTGCAATACTCTGGTATATATATCACATGGTATGCATAAAATGACAACTTATCATATTAGGTGCTTTTTCTTTTTTTAAGAATTTTTACCTCTCCTGCACTAAAAACTGTTTGTTATAGTAACTCACTCCAATTGTGGAATCATTGTAATGCAAATCATTGTTTCTTCATCTCATTTCTTTTCAAGAGCAAATGAAAGCTAATGTACTACAAACTTGCGTAGACTGTGACATTTTATAGAAATATAATTTAAACTGATGTACAAGTTTGCAGGAGTGAGGTAGCAGGGCCGTTGCTTGCCCAGCATTGTGTGAGTTTGAACTTTTGATGGTGACCTGCAAGCTCTCCAGTACTAGACTGGTCCTCTTGGATTTTTCACAGCCTGAGATCTTTGAGATTCAGAGGGGGGGAATGAAAAGTCCAATCCTTTTGTACTTGCCCCAACAGCCAAAAGTTGCCAATGCTCACCTGTAGGTAGGGCAACTACATTTTAAAACCATAATCTCATAAGCAAGTTAAAATATATATATTTATTTTTTTCTAACATTTGCTTTTAATAATTCATACCAAATAAATAATATGATTTGGCTGCAAAGTTGTCCTGAATTATTTTTTTTAAATAAAATTTTAAAGTAAGGCTAATTAAACCGATCTTGCGGCAGCTATGTGAATTGTGTTTCTTTGCACACAAAACAGACAGAAAACATTCTGGAGTTCCTCAATTTAATTATTAAAAGAGGGGAAATATGCCATAGCTTGCCAGGTTTTGCAGTCACTTCTTATTTATAGACAAGAGACTTTCAAGGTTTACCCTCTATTGTCCTGTTTCTCAGGGGCATGGTCAAAGAATAGACTGAATGGCCAGTGTCACCTGCACTTGCACGTTACTTAACTTGTCCTGCACCACCATTTCAAACCCAATTTCAGTTTTTGTTTTGCCATAAAACTACCCAATTAAAAACCCATTTTCAACTATTGACATACAGATTTGGCACTGGACTGTTCCTATGTTGTTTTACTATCATAGAGCCCTTTTGTTTGTGAAAGCCTTGATCCAATTAAGAAGCACACAGACACAGGCACAATATATCAAAGGTAACTCAAGTAAACTAAGCATTGCCGCATGCTAGTTTGAGTGGCATACACATTTTGAGATTCCTTCGTGTAAGTGCTGAAAACCTTTGCCATTTTATAAGATATATTCTCCTGAAGCCATCATTAATGTTTATTAAAGGACCACTATAGGCACCTAGACCACTTCAGCTTAATGAAGTGGTCTGGGTGCCTGATCCAGCTAGGGTTAACCCTTTTTTCTGATAAACATAGCAGTTTTAGAGAAACTGCTATGTTTACACTGAGGGTTAATCCAGCCTCTAGAGCCTCTAATGGCTGTCTCATTGACAGCCGCTAGAAGCGCTTGCGTGCTTCTCACTGTGAAAATCACAGTGAGAAGACGCCAGCGCCCATAGGAAATCATTGAGAATGCTTTCCTATGAACTGGCTGAATGCGCGCGCGGCTCCTGCTGCGCATGCGCATTCAGCCGATGACGTCGCTAGGAAGGAGGAGAGGAGGAGGAAAGCTCCCCGCCCGGCGCTGGAGAAAGGTAAGATTTTAACCCCTTCCTCTCTCCAGAGCCCGGTGGGAGGGGGACCCTGAGGGTGGGGGCACCCTCAGGGTACTATAGTGCCAGGAAAACGAGTATGTTTTCCTGGCACTATAGTGGTCCTTTAACCCCTTAAGGACACATGACGTGTGGGACATGTCATGATTCCATTTTATTCCAGAAGTTTGGTCCTTAAGGGGTTAAGAAACAGAGCATATAGTTACATAGTTACATAGCTGAAGAGAGATTGCGTCCATCAAGTTCAGCCTTTCTCACTTATGCTTTTGCTGTTGTTTCAAAAGAAGGCAAAAAAACCAGTCTGAAGTGCTTCCAATTTTGTAACAAACTAGGAAAAAATTCCTTCTTGACCCCAAAATAGCAGTCAGATGTCTTCTTGGATCAAGCAGCTATTACCCCCACTAATTAGAAATTATATCTCTGTATGTTATGTTTTTGCAAGTATTTATCCAATTGCAGTTTAAACATCTGTATAGACTCTGATAAAACCACCTCTTCAGGCAGAGAATTCCATATCCTTATTGCGCTTACTGTATAAAAACCTTTTCTTTGCCTTAGATGAAATCTCCTTTCTTCCATCCTAAATGTGTGACCTTGTGTCCTATGTATAGCCCTGTTAATGAATAGATTTCCAGATAATGGTTTGTACTGGCCCCGAATATATTTGTATAATGTTATCATATCCCCTCTCAGGCGCCGTTTTTCCAAACTAAAGAGATTGACATTTTTTAACCTTTCTTCATAACTAAAATGCTTAATTAACTGTTAATCGACCTTAGGTTGCCCAAGGCCCTGGGACTATTAATTTGTGTTGCCCAATTCTAAATAAATATTTGTTAAATGAGGACGGGGGAAATATGTAAAATACCTAGGGCCCTGTGGGATCTTAACCCTCCTCTGTTCAGAAATGTCATCCATGGTTAAGAGAGACAATAAAAATTTTTATGAAAAATAAAAACACAAGAGGAAATTCTAGTTTGCAGAGAAAGCAACTTATTTTTACAGTAGCATCAAATTCAACAGATGGTCAGCTATTTGACAGGACCTTGCTATAATACATTTAAAGACATACCAGCCAGCTAAATTAAATTTTTTTCATTGTGTATGTACAATCTCCCTGGTAGAGAAAGATTCCGATAAAGCAGAGAATGAATACTCATTGGTCCATAACTGCAGGGCTATGCCTGTCATGCAGCATGTATAGTTACATATGACAGGTCTTAGATTTATGGAATTGTGAATAATGTTGTGGGGTAACAGGGTCAAAAAAGCGGGCAGCCAGGTAAGCGGCAGAACAGGTCTCCCACAATTTGGATGGTATGTTTCTGTCATGACTGTGGGGTGCTGACCAACTCAATCTACCAGTTGAAAAGAAGCCAAACTTTGGGTGGGGACAAGGGAGACAAGACTTGTGATGGAAGATTTTAGCCACAAACAAGCTGTTTTTTTTTTTGTTTGTTTGTTTTTAAATTCTTTATTTGTTCCAGTGCAAGACATCACAAGCAGTTTACATACATCAACCTTGCGATCAGCATAAACAAGTATATACACTGAGATTAAAGCACTTTACTTTCACAAGAAGAAGTAATATATAAGGTCCGCTATCAGAGATCGCTAAGCATCAGCATGTCTCTGTTCTCCTGAGTAAACAGCTGTCCCAAGGAGGCTTGGACATCCCGCCTGGGTTTTTTCCATATATAAAACATTAAAACTGACAATAAACATTAAAGAAAGATCGCGTTCATAAGGCAAGAAGAATAATAGGGATATTACACCCAGTCGCCGTGTATAAAGCATAACGTTTCCCCACAACATTTCGGTGTTCCCTGTGTATTGTCCGCGCGTGCGATCTTGACCAAAAATTAAAAAAGTTAGAGGTAAAGAAGAAAGGAATAGTGTAAGAGGTGCCTCGGAGATCCGAGGTCTTAGAGAAGGAGGACATAAGGGTAGGGAGTGGGGGGGGGGGGGGGAGAGTGGGGAGGGGTAGGCCGAGGAACAGTGCCCAGGAGATAGGTGTCTGAAAATGTATCCCTATTGACTCCCTGCTTCCTCTCACTTGAGGTCACGCGAGTTTTTCCTGTGGCCAAATCAAAACACTGTATCCTGCCGCCCTCCATGTACATGTGCAAGTGGGATCCTTAAGTCTCCCGCCCCAACTCAAGCGTTTACTATGCTATTGATCCAGGGGTCCCATATTTTATCAAATTTCTTCTGGGTCCCCCTGACCTGAGCCGTCAGTTTATCCATCAGGAAAGTATCTCTGATCTTCTGCTTGACCATCGCAATAGTAGGTGCTCTCCCCTGCAGCCACACCTGCGCCAGCGCTCTCCTAGCAGCTAAGTTTATTTTATGGACGAGAGCTTGTTCCGCTCTTGTCCAACCATCCATGGATCTGGACAGCAGGTATTCCCATGGGTCTAGCTTTACCTCTCTACCACAAACTTCTCTCTGCAGAGCCGCAATCCGTTTCCAATAGGCTTGTGCCTCCACACAGTCCCACCACATGTGTATATAGGTGCCCTTAAGACCGCAGCCCCTCCAGCATAGGTCCGTTGGGTTTACACCCATACGGCACAGTTTCACTGGGGTGGTGTACCACTGAAACATCGTCTTGTAAGATTGTTCCTGCGAAGAGACGCACACCGAGGACTTTGCAACCGTTTCCCAAATATCCTGCCATTCTACACCCTCCAATATCTCCTTAAGGTCTGCCTCCCACTGGGCCGTATACCCAAGATCCCCCCATTCCAGAGTGCGCAAGCTTAAATGCGAGTACAAACAAGATATGATGCCGGTCGGGAACTGTTCCCCTTTACACATCTTTTCGATGAAAGTCAACGGAGCCAGCGCTGCCGTTTTGATCCGGGGATCTCTGGCAAAATCACGTATCTGGAGATACCGAAAATAGTCAAAGGGGCGCAGCGGAGCCCTGCTCCGCAACGCATCAAATGTAATAAATGAGCCATTTTCGAATAATTCACATAACCTTTGCAGCCCCGCGTTCTCAATTCCCCTGAAATCTCGGGGGCACAATCCTGGAGAAAATGCCTTGTTCCTCAAAAAGGGGGACATGGGCGATAGGGCAGAGGTCAGGCCGTATTTGACGGCGGCAGCGTCCCAAATCTTAAGCGAACTGTGTATCGCCGGGCACACCACTTGATCAATCGGTCTATGTTCTTTAGGGGTCCACATAAGGAATTGAGGCAGGTCCTGGCCCATCATAGAGGACTCCAAGTCCACCCACCTTCTTTCCCCCGGGGGCGAGTGCCACAAAGCTATTTGAGCTAACTGGGCCGCTGCGTAATAATAGTAAAGGTTCGGAAGGCCAAGGCCTCCCCTATCCTTTGCTCTATACAGGACATTGCGAGAGATTCTATGAAGTCTGTTTTGCCAAACAAACCTGCCTATGGCCTGTTGAAGCGGCCCCAAGTTAGATTTTGTCACGTGGACCGGAAGAGCCTGGAACAAGAAAAGTATCCTGGGCAGCACATTCATTTTCACTGAGTGTATTCTTCCGATCCACGAGATCGGCTTATCAATCCAATTTTCCATATCATTGATCAGCCGCCTAATCAGCGGAGTGTAATTTTGCTGGTACAGGAGGGAGGGGTCTGCCGTCAACCAAATGCCTAAGTATTTGATCTGATGTCTCTCCATACGAATATGGTAGGTCTCCGCTATAAACGAAGCCTCGGCTTCCGAGATACCCAGAGGAATCGCACTCGACTTCCCTAGATTGACTTTATAGCCAGCAACTTCGCCGTATGCCGTGAGAATCTCAGTAAGAGCCGCCATAGAGGCCTTCGGGTCAGTGAGTGTCAGCAGTACATCATCCGCGAATCCCGAGACCACATAAGTCGTACTCCCTACAGTAACACCCTTGATACCCGGAGCCCCCCGTATAGCGTGTAGAAGGGGTTCCAGCGATAGGACAAACAACAGCGGTGAAAGTGGGCATCCCTGTCTCGTGCCGTTGCCCAAGCTAAACGGGGCGATTCGCGCACCCGAGATCTGTATCTGCGCCTTAACATTGGAATACATAGCCTGAACAGCCGTCACAAATCTGGCCGGCAAGCCGAAGTGGTGTAAGACTTCGAATAAGTAATCCCACTTGACCCTATCGAACGCCTTTTCAGCGTCTAGTGACAACATCAGTGTCGGGGTGCCCCTTGCAACCTGTCTCCCTATAAGGTCAATATTACGCCTCGTGTTTTCGAAAAGCTGCCGACCTGGAACAAAGCCAACCTGGTCCGGATGTATCATCCCTGTAAGGATCGGGTTTAATCTGCCTGCCAAGACTTTAGCTAAGATTTTAGAGAGTCGTGGTTAATTAGAGATATCGGGCGAAAATTCTCTGGGGTCGAGTCATCCTTCCCTGGTTTAGGCAACAGAACTATATTCGCCAAAGACATCTCCCTATCCGGCATCCCCCCTTCAAACAATTCGTTGAGCCAGGGTTCCAGGTGGGGCAAAAGCTCCTCACGGAAGGTTTTATAGTAGCTCCCATCAAAACCGTCAGGGCCCGGCGCTTTGTTGCTTTTCAAGGCGGAAATTGCCACATCAATTTCATCTGCTGTAATAGGGTTATCTAAGGCTGCCGAGGCGACCATATCCAGCTTCGGAAGATGCGAACGAGAAAGGAAAGCCCATATCTTATCCAGATCCCTGTCACGACAGTGACCCCTTCACGCAGAGTGCAACCTAACTATAGAACGTATACCGGACCTTAGAATGGCCGGGCTCACGTTAGAGTAGTCAAATGGGATAGCCAGAGGTCAAGGGATAACAGAAGACGGAATAACGATTAACAAGCCAAAGTACAGGGAACCAGAGAGTAGAATAGTCAAATAGAGTAGCCAGAAGTCAAATACCAGGAGAGAATACCAATAAACATAAAGAGCACTATGGGAACTAGCAAGAACCACACTAGGGCGTCTTACTGCTGTCAAGACAGCCCTTTTATAGTGTGGTGTGTTTTGCTTTAAAACCACGCCCCCAAAAGGTCCGGGTGCGTGGTTGCGTCATGATTCTGTCGGCTTCCAGCCGACGGCAGTGGCGCGCATGCGCCGAAGTTAGAAATTCCGCTCTGAGTGAGCGGCCGGCGTCAGAGGTGCCGTGCCGCTCAGTGAAGGAGGATGCTGTACTGCGTGGGTCCGAGGATGACAGGTAAGGTATCGTGACAGTACCCCCCCCACAAGGACCGCCCCCAGGGCGGTTAGAACGCCTCCTTTCAAATAAACGAATCAGGCGGGGGGCGTGCACATCAGAAGCGTCCACCCACGAACGATCCTCAGGTCCATAACCCTTCCAGTCTAAAAGGTATTGAAGTTTACCCCTAGAAAAACGAGAATCCAAAATAGACCTCACCTCATATTCGTTTTGTCCCTCCACAACTTCAGGAAGAGGAGGAGGGGTATTACGAGTAAACCGATTACAAATTAATGGTTTGAGAAGTGAGACATGGAACGAATTCGGTATTTTCATATTAGAGGGCAAACGAAGACTGTAACAAACAGGGTTGATACGCTTGAGAACCTGAAATGGACCAATGAATCTGGGAGCGAATTTCATAGATGGGACCTTAAGTCTAATGTTACGGGTACTTAACCACACTTTATCCCCGATCATGAACGTGGGAGCAGGTTTCCGATGCCTATCCGCATTGGCTTTGTACACACTAGCCCTTTGAGTCAATATTTGTTTAACCCCTAACCAAGTCTCCCTCATGTTCCTAACGGTGTCATCTACACTTGGCACTCCGGTAGAATGAATGGAACTCGGTAAAGTTGTAGGATTAAACCCATAATTAATAAAAAACGGGCTGTGTAAAGTGGATTCATGGATATGATGATTGTGAGCAAATTCTGCCCATGGTAACAGGTCCGCCCAGTCATCTTGATGAACCGAAGTGAAACAACGGATGTATTGTTCCAGGCATTGGTTCATCCTTTCTGTAACCCCATTAGATTGGGGATGATAAGAAGAGGAAAGGTTAAGGTTGATACCTAACTGTCCACAAAATGATTTCCAGAAACGAGAAATAAATTGAGGCCCTCTATCAGAGACAATATCTTGGGATACCCCATGTAAACGGACCACTTCTTTTATAAATATATACGCCAGTTCAGATGATGTAGGTAATTTATAAAGAGGAACCAAATGAGACATCTTGGAGAATCTGTCAATTATCGTTAATACGACAGTGTAGTTCTTAGAAGGGGGTAGGTCTACTACGAAATCCATAGCAATACTTGACCATGGAGTCTCTGGAACAGGTAAGGGCATAAGGAGTCCTATAGGACGACCCTTAGGTGATTTTGTAGTGGAACAAATATTACAAGCAAGGACAAACTCACGCACATCCTTTTTGTAGGAAGGCCACCAGAATCGTTCTGCCAGCAATGATGTGGTTTTATGTATCCCTTGATGCCCTGCCATTTTGGAGTCATGCATGAGGGATAATACTTTATTCCGATAGGTTAATGGCACATATAGTTTTCCTTGAGGAACAGTCAAGGTAGTACGATCTTGGAATGTAGAGATCTCCTCTATTAATCCCGATGAGACTTTAGCAAAGACAGTTGCTACAATACGATTATGAGGGATTAAAGAGGACATAACTTCATTGGAGGAAGTAACAGGTTCATATTGGCGGGATAGAGCATCCGCCTTAGTATTTTTTGACCCTGGCCTGTATGTAACAACATAATTGAAACGATTGAGGTATAAAGACCAACGTACTTGTCTGTCAGACATTTTCTTGGCTTCACTGAAGTAAGAGAGGTTTTTATGATCTGTAAAAATGGTAACAGGGATGGGTGACCCTTCAAGCAAGTATCGCCATTCTTTAAGGGCAGAAATAATTGCCAACAACTCTCTCTCCCCTATATCGTATCTCTTCTCAGTTTCCGTTAATTTTTTTGAAAAAAACCCACAAGGATGCAATGGTTGATCATCCGAAGGTCTTTGAGATAGTATTGCTCCTATCCCTGACTCGGATGCATCTACTTCCAGTATGAAAGGGCGAGAAGGATCAGGGTGTCTTAATACTGGTGCTGAGGAAAAGGCTTCTTTCAATAAATCAAAAGCTCTTTTAGCTTCAGTACACCATTCCCTGTGATTTCTTCCCTTCTTAGTCATAGCAGTAATAGGGGCTGTTATTGAAGAGAATCCTTTTATGAATTTTCTATAGTAATTGGCAAACCCCAGGAAGCGTTGGATTGCTTTGAGTCCAACTGGTAAGGGCCATTGCTGAATGGCTTCTAACTTTTTCGGCTCCATTTAGAAACCCGTACTAGAAATGATATATCCCAGGAAATGCACTTCTTCCTTGTGGAACAAACATTTCTCCAATTTACAATAGAGACCATTCTCTAATAACCTTGAAAGAACCAATCTGACATGTTCATAGTGTTCGTTTATGTTTTTAGAATAAATCAGGATATCATCCAAATATACGATCACAAACATTTGTAAAAAGTCTCGCAACACATCATTGATGAAGTCCTGAAAGACTGCTGGAGCGTTGCATAAGCCGAAGGGCATAACTCGATACTCATAATGACCATAACGAGTATTAAAAGCAGTCTTCCATTCATGCCCTTCTTTTATTCTGATTAAATTATATGCTCCCCGCAAATCTAGTTTAGAAAAGACAGTAGCTCCTTTTAACCTGTCAAATAGTTCAGTCACTAAGGGAATAGGATAAGCATTACGGATAGTAATCTTATTCAACCCTCTGTAATCAATACAGGGTCTTAAATCCCCTTCTTTCTTAGATACAAAGAAAAACCCCGCACCCGCGGGCGATGAGGATTTAGTGATAAACCCTTTCTTTAAATTCTCGGCAATGTACTCCTCTAATACTTTATTCTCGGCTATCGACAGGGGATAAACCGTGCCTCTTGGAGGCATAGTACCAGGCAACAATTCAATAGGACAATCATAGGGACGATGGGGAGGTAACTTTTCTGCCTCTTTAGGTTCAAAGACATCTTTAAGGTCAATATATTGGTTGGGTATTTGGGTAGTCAATGGTTCCATAGTAGGTATATTGATTAAGCCTACTGGTTTAATCGGAGTAATGCATTTACTGTGACAAGAATCTCCCCACTTAATGATCTCCTTCTTTTCCCAGTCAATCGACGGATTATGCTGGACTAACCAAGGAAACCCAAGTATTACAGGAAAAATAGGAGATGTTATCTGTTGCAGAATGATAACCTCCCTATGAAGAAGACCTGTAGATAATACTAGAGGAATGGTCTCCTGGGTAATAAGAGGTATCGATAATGGTCTACCATCTATGGCCTCAACGGCCAAGGGTGCCGATCTTTTTTGGAATGGAAGGGTATTTTTCTGCCCGAATGAGAGATCTACAAAATTCTCAGCAGCCCCAGAATCAATTAAAGCAAGGGTGGATATTTTCTTTCCCTCCCATTCTAAAGTAATAGGTAGAAGAAGCCGGAGATCTTTTTTATCATTGAAGGAGGACATACACATAACACCCAAGGCCTGTCCCCCTTGTGAACTTAGGTGCGAGAGTTTTCCGGCCGGTTAGGACAATTCACTCGTGTATGTCCCTTCCTGCCACAATACAAACATAAACCTTCCCTCCTACGGTATTGTCTCTCTGTCTCAGACAATCTTGTAGCCCCTAATTGCATGGGTTCTGGAGGGGTTTCGGACGAGGGATAGGTTAGAGCAAGACGTTCCGGTACTCTCCTAGGTCTCTCTCTGGTGTTCTGCCTGTACCTAAGACGTTCATCAATATGAGCTAAATATGTTATTAGCTCCTCTAGAGTATCTGGTAAATCTCTTGTGGCCACTTCATCTAGGATTCTATCAGATACTCCATTCAGGAACACATCTACGAATGCTTGTTCGTTCCATCTGACTTCTGCAGCTAAAGTACGGAATTCCAAGGCATAATCTACTAGAGAACGGGCATTTTGTCTTAAACGCAATAAGGATTTGGCAGCGTTAGTCTTTCTGCCTGGGGTATCAAAAGTTCTCCTGAAAGCTGCAACAAAGTTAGTGTAATTAAAGACTATGGGGTTGTCATTCTCCCACAAGGGATTAGCCCAGGTTAAAGCCTTATCTACTAACAGGGTTATAATATACCCAATCTTAGCTCTATCGGTAGGGTAAGCTCTAGGATGGAGTTCAAAATATATGCTTATCTGATTTAGGAACCCCCTGCATCCGTTAGGATCACCCCCATACCTGAGAGGTGCTGTAGCCTGATTGGAAGTACCTGTAGGTAGTACTTCCATGGGATGTTCTTGGGGTCTCAGACTAGGAGTCTGCTCCTCCGGCTGGAGATAAGCAGTGCGGTTAATTAAGGTCTGTACGGCGAGGGCGATCTGGTCCATACGATGGTCCAGCTCCTCAAACCTATTGTCCGCACCAAGCCCAAGAGGGTTAACACCTGCAGGGTCCATGGCCCTAGTGTAATGTCACGACAGTGACCCCTTCACGCAGAGTGCAACCTAACTATAGAACGTATACCGGACCTTAGAATGGCCGGGCTCACGTTAGAGTAGTCAAATGGGATAGCCAGAGGTCAAGGGATAACAGAAGACGGAATAACGATTAACAAGCCAAAGTACAGGGAACCAGAGAGTAGAATAGTCAAATAGAGTAGCCAGAAGTCAAATACCAGGAGAGAATACCAATAAACATAAAGAGCACTATGGGAACTAGCAAGAACCACACTAGGGCGTCTTACTGCTGTCAAGACAGCCCTTTTATAGTGTGGTGTGTTTTGCATTAAAACCACGCCCCCAAAAGGTCCGGGTGCGTGGTTGCGTCATGATTCTGTCGGCTTCCAGCCGACGGCAGTGGCGCGCATGCGCCGAAGTTAGAAATTCCGCTCTGAGTGAGCGGCCGGCGTCAGAGGTGCCGTGCCGCTCAGTGAAGGAGGATGCTGTACTGCGTGGGTCCGAGGATGACAGGTAAGGTATCGTGACAATCCCGACCCGAGTCTGCGGTGTCGTCTGCAGAATGATTATAAAGCTTAGTAAAAAAAAATCCGTAAACACTTTGGCTATCTCCGTGGGGTTCGTCTGGTACTCTCCCGCAGCATTTTTGATCCGTGTGATATGAGTACCCAAGCTGGTTTTTTTTAATAAAAGAAAAAAAAAGGAAAATCTGAAGCATAATCGGAAGTGAAAAAAAAAAAAAGACATATGAAAAATGTATTTACATCCAATAAATGGAATACAATGCTGGGTGTGCAAACAGTGTATGTGCCCCCTGATTGGAAACCAGATGGTATGTGGTAATATAAATAGTTTACCAGTTCACAGGAAGACCTGTTTTCTGTTGTGTTGCTCGGAGGAAAGATTTGCCAAAATGGGAAATCTTTAATCCTCCTTGCACTTTTGTGAAAAAAATAAATAAATAAATAAGTGTAGTAACTTGGAAAAGTTAATGCATTGGAAATTGTATTACACTCAGGTTTTTATAAGGGTCAAGATAATACTTTGGTGAAAAGAATGTTGGCTGATGGATAAAGGTAATTTTAGATGTGGTAAACACAGTATACAGAACAGCAATAGGAAACAAGAAAAGAATCCTAGAGTAAGCAAACATTTGATTGGTTGTCATACCAGAGACAGTTCCTCCTTTTATTATTAGAATATTATATTATATATTATAGATAGGGCCATGTCCCCTTTAAGAAGGAGAGAGCTCAAATTTTGTTTAGGGGGGGGAGAATGATTGTTAACATTTGATACAAAAGAGAGCGTGCATCGATATGTTGTAACATTGGATTAAAATTCTGCTCCTGTGCGTCCAACTTGTCTTGTTACAAATACTTCTCTGTTAATTCACCCATTGTACAGCTCGGCGGAAATTGTTGGCGCTATATAAATATCGACATCTACTAGCTGCATAAGTACATGCACAATTTTATAAACTCTGGTGTGGGGAACATCACCTAAATGTTTACTGCTCTACTTTTTATATATTTCGTTTTAGAAGTTAAAATAATAATGTCATAACATTGGATGCAAAAAAGCGCGTGTCGATAGGTTGTAACATTTAGTGCAACTGCTTAGCTGGGACAGCTTGAATGATGATATAAGGGACCAATCTTTTTTTTCTTCCTTTGTAAAGTTACAGATTGTATAATTTTAGGCTTAATTAGAAGGGGTGAACATATTTACAAATAAAGTGAGTATCTGGTAGTGGGAGTTATACATACACGTGTTCATTGATTGATTAATTACTACTTAAGTGGCTTGATACTGCTACAAAATGGTCATTGTCAGATTTCTCTCTTTTTCGAAATTATGTATATTTTAGAGAACCAAGGGGTTAAATAAAAGGTATATAGTTGATTTTAAGTGATTCACTGCATACTGCATCTATACACTATAAAGTATTGCAATATATACCAGCCATTGTACAGCGCTATGGAATATGATGGCGCTATATAAATAATAAAATAATAATATACACTTTGTAGCATCGCCATATACTATAAACACTGTGTAGCATTGTAATATAACCTATACATTAGCATTGCTATAATATGCACTGACATAAGTCATTTATACAATATGAAGCACTGCCATATAATATATACAATAACGATCAATACCATACAATACATACACTATCAGGATTATACATTATTATTGTCAGGATTTCAAAGTGAATTTCAAGTTTAGGGCCAAAATAGCTGAACTGGAAAGGTTTTTCAAGTTTGTTATACTTCCAGTTCAGATTAACCCTGTTAGTAGCATTGTCATTTAATATATTCACAACATAGCATAGACATGTAAATATATAGCACTGTCATATAATAAACTCCATAGAGCATTGCCATACATTATATGGAAGATGTCCTAGTAAAATTATATTATCACTTTCATGAGTAACCCTTGTCCTCTGAAGTTTCCCCATAATGCTCAGTCTGCCAAATGCCTGCAGAGATTGCAGTTGTGAACTACACGTCTCACACACTCTGCCAGACACTCGCAGTGTTTATAGATAGATACATTGCTTCCCACATCACCCGTTATTATGCACGGACTCCTTAATAAAGTGTCATAGCGCTGCCATCTGTTGGCGATCTGCCCCAACCCGCGCGAACAGCTCGGGCACCGCACGCACCCCAAGACTGATTGGCATAATGGGCACTTACCGCACATCAGCCAGCTCCCTGAGGGTCTCACACTGGGGTCTGAACTGTCCCCCCCAGTCAGCGATGTCTCTTATTGTTACCCTCCTCGCATCCCCTGGCTGTCTGTCTCAACTTCCTCAAATATGAAAGGGGAGGAGTGAGGCGAGACTTCCTAGAACTGGAGGCACAGAGAGAGAGAGAGAGAACGAGAAAAGGAAAGAAAAATAGACAATGGTGGAATGTGGAATGCAGCGAATCACATTGAAAGGAATGATTTATACAGAGAAGAGGCAGCCAGGCTCACACTTACTCATTAAAAGGCTAACACTCCATGCTGCCACCATTGTCTCCCAGGAGAGCCATTAACTGCACCTCTGATACTTTACAGAACTAACAGAGAGTCCTGCTAAGGACTGCTACACTTATGACACAAAGCCAACCAAATCTTGTCACTGTCAGCTAAGCATGCCAAAAAATGCATTACTGCCAGTCATTAAGGGGTTAAGTGTATGTGTCTTGCTTATTGTTTTAATATGATATTTGATAATGTTCGTACTTAGAACTCGGTGACAAATGAAACATGTTGGAAATTGTAATAAGCATCCTGTATTTAATATCTTCAGTGCAGTATTTTAAAAAGGTTATTATTGGGCCTTTGATTAGGCTTTGCATTTTGTTGGTTACAAATGTAGAATGCTGCCAGTAAAATGTGTACAATTGTTGTGCTCATGGTGTGAAATGAATTAGCTAATTGCTGCAGTTAATTGTTTTCAAAATTATTATTATTATTACTGGCATTTATAAAGCGCCAACAAATTCCACAGCGCTGTACAATTGGGAAAAAGACAAACATAATAAGAACGGACGGATACAACAGGTAGAGGGCCCTGCCCGTGAGCTTACAGTCTAAAGGCTGAAATGGGGGTATGAGACAAGAGGTAGCAGAGGAATTTGTATGTGATAGCAGAGAGAGTTAATGGTATAACTGCAGCAGCTGATAATATGTGAAGGTAATAGGGAGGTGATTGGTGTGGTTCCAAACAGCTGGAGGTGCATGCTATATAGTTAGAAGGAACCAGGGTGGGTGGGTAGAGCCGAGTAAAATTAAATGGCTTTCATGTTGCAGGAATGGATGGTGTCACGAGCGTGGGCTATAGGCCCAGCCGAGACAGGGTTAATGACACCAGACCCCTAGTTACCTGTTGCTAGTCGCAGCAACCACTCAATTAACCCCTGCAATCCCTTCTACACTAACCCCCTTGTACACACTTTACTGCCACCACCAAGACTTTAAACCCGGGCGTCTTAGGTTACCCCACACACAGGAGAATTATAGAATCACAGTTCTACTTTTACTGATCAAACACATATAATTAACCCTTTTTGGTAACGTGTTTACCTGAGCTTTCCTCTGGAGAGTGAAGCTCATAGAGAACAGAGACACAAGCTGATTAAGTAAACATTTAATCTGACAAAAAAGATTCACAGTGCTGAGTACAAAATACAGAAATAAATGACATACAGAGAACAAATTGCAAAACAGTACATAAAATAAAATAGGAGAAAACACAAGAAATTCCTTACATATATTTACCCCAGATAGAATTCTTGTGGGAGTTTTAGATGGTATAGGTCTCCTAGAAGTTGCTGGCAAAAGAAAAATGAATAATTGAACTCCCTGGATAATCCAGCACCCTCATTATATATCTAAACTAGTTGTTTCTCAGTGGGCAGACCCCTGGGGGGGGGGGGGGGGGGGGGGGGAGGAGGGAGGGGGGGGTCAGAGGGTCTTGGTCTGGCAGTTTATTACCCACTCTGGTGCAAGATCAAAGACCACAATAAATGTCATCGCAAGGTTTACAAAAAAACAACTCTTAACATATCTCAACACACATCAAACATCAACTCATGCTTTTGGCATGACAGATGGTTTGGGTCTAAGGAAGAGCGATAAGAGAGTTACTTTACTTTAACCGCTTAAGGACCGCGGACATACCAGGTACGTCCAACAAAAAACGGCCCTTAAGGACCTCGGACGTACCTGGTACGTCCGCAGCTATTTTGAGTGCTGGAAGCGATCGTGATAGCTTCCAGCCGCTCTTAGGGTATTACACGATGCCTCGATCCAAGTGATCGCCCCCCCTCCCGGAGCGATCACTTCCGGGTTTGCCGCACGTGGCGCCCGGCAGTGTAGGGAAGAGAATCTGAAGCCATCCGCTGGGTTCAGATTCTCTTACCATTACTGAGTGCTTCGAGGGGTTGAGGTACTCAGTAATAGTTATAAGAAAACTATAATTCGAAAAAAAAAAAAAAAATTATCCTACCCTCCCTCCCCTTCCCCATGTACTTACCGATCACCGTGTTCCCCCTGCCGGCGATCGGTCTTCTTCTGTGGGGGGACTCTCTGGACTGAGCCCAGAGAGTCCCCTCTCTCCAATTTTGGACCTCCAGGGGCCATGTGACCACTCTAAAAGAGCATAGTGTCCATTGTGCTGCCAGCAGGGGGACTGTCTGAACTGACAGACAGTCCCCCTGCTGGTGGAAAAGTTAAAATAAAGTTAATACAAGTTTTAAAAATGTGTGTGTGTGTGTGTGTATATATATATATATATATATATATATATATATATATATAACGTTATATTAATATAAAAATACACAGTAAAATTACATATGTGTGTGTGTATATATATATATATATATATATATATATAATGTAATATATAATTTTATATATTATGGTCTAAATTATTTTATTTTTTTTTTAAATCTTTATTTTGGGTGTGCACAGAATAAACAGATAGCCGGTATGCGCCACAACAGCGACATCCAGTAAAATAAGTAAACATTGGTATGACATGTCATGGCATACGTTATACAGGCACATTTTTATAATATTACAATAGTTTAGATTTACGTTTAGTTTTCAATATGTTAGCACAATGCACATGCCATGGGGAAATAGGTAGAGGAGGGACAAAGGAGGAAAAACATGGCTCGTGCAGAGAATGTACATACAAGAGCATTCTAATAATTGACTTGTTAGTGTTGAATCTCACTTGTTTGCCTATGCAGTGAGAGAATGGAAATTCGCACATTTTTTATAATGTTAACTAGCTTAGACAATTATATTGTTAGAGTAAAAGTAAACAAAACAAGTGAGAACACTTAATGGATAACAGTTGTAGATTAGACATTACCTGACATATAAGGCTGCACTTTTTTATAATAAACTAGATAATGCTTATGATCGACTAAGATTATATTAATAGGAGAGGTGGTTGCTATCTGGTCAGGTCTGACTGCTATTCAAGACATGAGCTGAGTAATTAAACAATGTAACTCTATAAGATGTAAAATACTAAATACTTTAAAATTATTTTAGATCATTATAAACCTACAGACTTATCAGTAGTATAGTGTATTGGGTTGGAATCAATTTAATCACCAGCCTTCCAGTTTTACACCATTTAGATGCAAGTTGTTTATAAGGCTAGTGACAATAGCATTCCATTTTACAAGCAGTTAACGTTTTATTTCTACCCAGAACTAAACAAAAAGAGGAAAGCAGTGTGTAACTTCCATTATTTCAGACAATCCCCTTCACCAAAATAAAGTGTAACACAAAACTGGGTCGTGGGATTTAAAGGCATGCTGTAAACTGCAGCTGGTAGGATAAACATAACAATGAGTTCAGCTCTGTGTAATTCCACGGCTAGAAGTCCAGTCCATGTCAGCCAATGCCTAATCTTGGCAGAGTGGCTGAGGGATCCTTCAGGCCATGGGGGGTGGCAAAGCGCTGCACGCGGATCGGAGCCTTCTTCCGGCCCCAGGCCTTTGTGGAAGGCTGCATCAGTGAACCACAGGCTCGGTGGCTTCGTGAGTCCGTGGCTTCGTGAGTCCGAGGCTTTCCCGTATCGGTTCAGTGAGAGACCCAGTTGGACATCCGCCGCCAGCGGCGGGCGGTCTTCCTGCAAGGTGGGCGATGCTTTAGAGACTTTCTCCTTTGGGCCCTCAGCCTGGGTAGGTAAGTAGGAGCGATAGGGTTAGTTGTGCCCGGGAGCAGTCGCTCCGTCTCCAGCCCAGCTCCTGTCTTCTCCCTCTCTACTTGGACCGGTTTCATGGCCATGCGCTTTTCCAGTGATGACCAGAAGCGTCGGAAGCTTTTTTTTGATTCGGGTGAGTATACACTCCACCGCAGTGTTGTTGTCTCCACCGTGTGTTACGGATGTAGGGGGCGACGTAGGCCCCACCGCCATCTTGTTAGGGACGCTTGAAGTGGAGGAGCTGTGTTGAGCTACCGTAGGCCATGAAGGTGTTCGTGTGAGGCCATCGGGGACCGGGATAACCCCCACCGGTCCAGAGGGGGGGGGGGGGGTGACAGGGCCAGTGAGACAATCCATCCGGGAGCTGCACCAGACACTCTGCGATCGAGCAAGACGGCGGCCGTCTGCCTCGCCCCTCGCTTCAGTAGGCCGCAAGCCTCGGGCGTATAATCTCCCCGCTGGGGTGCACATCATTCAGATCTGGGGTCTGCAGATTAGGCAGTGGATCGTCGTGTGTCAACTGGCAGGTTTTCCAGTGAAGTTAGGCAGGTTTTCCGCTTAGTTATAGCTGGTTAGGTGAGAATAGGCAGGAGCTCATCAGACTTGCGACCGACCAGCATGGCGGTCCGGCCCCGCCCCCCCAATTTTATATATTATGTATATATGTTTTGACAAATAAATATTAAAAATAAATAAACTGTAAAAATTATTTTAAAAAAAATTATGCATATAAATGTCATTCTATTCTCACTGTATTTTGATATAAATATATATATGTATATATATAATTAAATCAAAATACACTTAGAATTCAATTATATATATATGTATAATTTCCCCTTAACGACCGAGGACAAACTAAGCACGTCCAACAAAAAATGGTCGTTAAGGATGTCCGCGATAGGAGCCCAGGACCGACGATCTGCGTCGATCACGGTCAGGGAGGACTGCCAGAGACCCCAGCAGTCCCCCTACAGCAGCTCCAGCCACCCCAGCCCTCCATGGCCATGTGATCACCATGATCACATCACCTCAATAGGACTCTAGGAGCTGCCAGCAGGGGGACTGTCTGAGCTGTCATTCAGTCCCCGAGGCTGCTAAAAAAATAATAAAATAAATATATTATACATATACAGCTGGTCCTCATTTAGCGACCTACCTGTTTTACCACGGCTCGCACTTACGACCAGGCGTTAGTGCAAGCCGTCATGGGGATTCCCTGCTCTGGTGCGTATGTATATGTTCTGGAAAACATCCCTGAACATAGACGAACGCACCAGAGCAGGGAATCCCTCAAATCTATGTTGGGGAAATTTCCCCAAACATAGATTAGAGGGATTCCCTGCTCTGGTGCGTACATCTATGTTCGGGGAAGTTTACCCGAACATAGACAAATGCACCAGAGCAGGGAATCCCTTAACTCCTCACTTACTGACCGATTTGTTCTACGACCAGCTCATAGGAAGGGAACCTGGTCGATAAGTGAGGAGTGTCTATATTATATATGTGTAATATATTATAAAATAATTAAATCATTTTATAATATATTATACATATATAATGTATCTATATGATTTCATTATAAGTGTACTTTGATATATATCTCAAAATACACTTATGATGAAATCATAGATGCATTATATATGTATAATATATTGTAAAATTATTTAATTATAATATATTAGGAAATGTGTGTGTGTGTGTGTATATATATATATATATATAAATATATATATATACGCGCATGTTATATATATATATATATATATATATATATACATATATATATATATATATATATATATATATATATATATTTGTGCTCAGAATTTATCTAATACATAATGAAAAGTAAAGGGGAAGCAAAAGTTGGTTGAGGTGTGCCGAAACCAACGTACGAGTAGGCCTGTAAAAAGAGGGCCCACAAAGGTGAGTGTTAATATAGATGGGGGTAGGTGGGTGGGGACAAACGGCTTGCAAGACCAAATGGCCTTCCAACTTGTGCTCGGAATTTATCTAATACGTTTATCTAATACGTAATGAAATGTAAAGGGGAAGCAAAAGTTGGTTGAGGTGTGCCGAAACCAATGTACGAGTAGGCCTGTAAAAAGAGGGCAAAAGAGGATTCAAAGATACCACACTTTATTGCAAGTTAATACAGCATGAGTAACGAAAGCTTGTAAGGTGCTTCACTCTGATTGAAGAATGTAAGTACCTGAGCTGAAGCTTTTTTGATGACCTCATTGTTTATGATGTAGATTGGGGTGAAGTGTTTGAGGCTGCTGGTGTAGTGCCTTTGAAGACGTAACCGCTGAATGGCAGCATAGAAGGTTTTGAGTAAGAAGCTTGGTTGTGAGTTTTAGAAAAAGGCAAAACATTTACCATGATTATAACAGCGAGGTTCTCTAATTAAAGCCAGCTCCTGACTGTGTCTTGGTGCAATATAGTAAGCCCTGGCGTATGTTAAGGGAAAGTCGTGACCCTGCGTGAAGCGTGCGTACTTGTGCGAGGTGCAATTGAGTGCTTAGTCCCAGGCTAGGTCGTGGAAAGGTGGTATCCTAGATGGAAAGTGGTGGGCCGTGGGGAGTGCCTGGAAGAAGGTATCAAATTGGGAGCGTGACAGAGCGTCAGCTGCTGTGTTGTGGACACCAGGAATGTGGATACAGACTAGAAAAAACTGAGAGGTATCTGCCAACCACGTCAGCCTGCGAATCAGCCTCATAATTGTTAGGGAGGAGGACCGACCTTTGTTAATGATGTCGCAGGCTGCGGAGTTGTCGTAGAAGCATCTAACTGCCTTGCCGGTCCAAAGGTGACCCCACGTGTGCGCGGCCGTTACGATGGGGTAGATCTCGAATAAAGTAGATGTTTCTCTAAAGGCCGTCAAGGCATCCGTCTCAGGGGGCCAGTTGTCCCTAAACCAGTGGTTGCCGTAGATGGCTGTGAACCCTGTGTGTGCCGCTGCGTCTGTGTGAATTGAAGGTGAATGCTCTGAAAGTGGGGGAATAAACAAAGAGATACCATTCCAGTCAGCCAGAAAACTACTCCACATGAGTAAATCTGCCCTAGCCGGATCGTCCAACATGATTGGGCATGAGTTGGGCACACCGTGGAGCAAGTTGAGAAGCCTGGAGACAAAAGATCTACCCTGTGGAATGATGCGCATAGCAAAGTTAAGGGATCCCAATAAGGACTGGAGGCTCCTCCTAGTGCACGCAACACTCCGCAGGAACAGGACAATCTCGTTCTTAATGTGGGGCAGCTTGTCTGGTGGTAAACTGGCTTGGAAGGTAGTGGTGTCAAGTACTATGCCCAAGAAAACGACCTTGGTGGAGGGGCCGAGTGTTTTGCTAGGTGACAAGCGGACCCCGAGTGTCGTGAAAAAAGCTGTGGTGAAGTGTATGAAGTGTGGGGATTTTGAACCTGGTTCTATCAATAGAAAATTGTCTAGGTAGTGGATGACAGAGGGGCACCTGAGTATATTTAGGAGCAGCCAGCAGAGGGTTTCTGCACAGATATTGAATAACCTGGGGCTGCTCCTAGAGCCAAAAGTGAGCCGGGTGGCGAAATAATACCTGTTTCTCCATTTAACACCATGTAAGTGCCATAGTGAGGGGTGAATAGGTAGTAGTTTGAAGGCGTTAGTTATATCAGTTTTGCTCAACCAAGCTCCACTACCAGCTAATAAGATGGCCTCCATGGCATCATCAATTTTAGCGTATGACAGTGAGAACTCCATGGCGGGAATGAGGGAGTTGATACTAGGAGTGGAGGAGGAGTGAGGTGCGGAGAGATCAATAATTAAACATTTTTTTGTTGGAGTATTTGTGAATGGCTATACCGATGGGATTGGTACGCCAAGATGAGAAAGGGGAAGATAGAAACGGGCCGATCATAAAGCCGGCTGTGATTTCTGTAGACAGAAGGTGGTCCACCGTGAGTGGGTCAGTGGAAGCAGATAAAAGGTTAGGGCATTCAAGTGTACCTGTGGGGATGGCGATAAGGCCCGTGTGAAACCCCTGTGAAAAACCCGTCACCAGATAATCTACCAGGTGCCTAGGTGGATGTGACTGGAGATAGTATTCCAGTATGTCAATGTTTACTTCGGTCAGACGTTTCTTAGGAGACAGAAGGGCTGGGCAAATGGACTTGGAGTGGGTTCTGAAGCAAATAGAGCAGATGTGCAGTGCCCCGCATGTCGTTAGATTACATACTCCGGCGTTAAAGTCACTGCACATCCGAACCCTGCCTAGAAATGTGATGTGACTGTCTGGCGTGTCACTCCAACCAGCAACCTGATTAGTGTGTGGGGTGGGTGGGTGGTGAGCCGTGGAAGTGACTGTCATATTAGTGAGCATGGTTTGGGAGGTCAGCAGTAGGGCCATGGAGTTGACATTATTACCCTTGGAAATGCCCTTACTGATGAAGTCAGGAACAGGGTGAGCCAGGGAAACGTAAGAAGTGGGTTTGGCTGAGTGACCCAGAAAATAAAAAGAGTTTAAATGGCCAACTGTTTCTTTAAGAGGGTAACTCTTTTGTGAAAACCACAGAGTGCTGGGAATAAGTTCATAATTAAATGTAACGGTGGGACGGGAAATGGTGGATGATGATAAATACAGGGGGAAAAACAGAGTATAAACTTTAAATATAACAAGGAAATAGACATGTATAGTTTCACACTGGAGTATATACAAAACATATAGGAATACCTGTTTATCCCTTCCGCGTTCGGCTAAGCGAACAAGAGAGGGATTTAACCTATAAAACAACTTCAGACTGTATGATTAAATGGAAACGGCTGTATAAAAGCTGTACGTAAGTGTGTTTGGCTGTATGAACGTGTGAAACTGCCGAATGTAGGGTAAGTATTAGCGATCGGTATGCAATATTTAAACGAATGAAAGAAAGGTGAGTATGAAGTTCTGCGTTCGGCTATTAGACACGTGAACGCAGAAGTAACCGAACGGCGTAAGGAACGAAATGGTAATTAATACTAATAATAATAGGGAGCCTATCTCGCGTTTTTAGGCCCGAATGTGGGAAATAGCCGAACGCCATTTCCTACGTTTGTGCTTACATGTAGGTGCCGGTCTCATGACCGGAAGCCGGAAACGAGTAATGAAGGCGGTTTGGAAGCTGGTGAAGGAGCTCGGAGGTCGGTGACAGGAGCTGAAAGAGGGACTGGATACTCGAGGCAGAATTTGGCGGCAACCTCGACTGGAAGTACAGGTAACCAAGGAGACAAACGGCTTGCAAGACAAAGGTAAGTAGGGGGGTAGGGTTTAAATAGGATCATTACTCCTCCCACAAATTCAGGCCAAATGGCCTTCCAACAATACCCGAAAACCGCGAAAGGACAGAGTCACAGAGACCGAGTGATTGAAGAGTTTGAAGGAGGAGAGCATGATCAACAATGTCAAAGGCAGCAGAGAGGTCAAGAAGAATTAGTATGGAGTAGTGGCCATATATGTATACACACACCTGAAGGATATGGGTGAAGGATCCTGTCATATGCTAAATGGTAAGTTTTTTTTCTATTTTGTTAAATATATGCTATTAAAAAAATATATATTTATTTTCAATACTTGGTAAAAGGATTATTATACTAAAAAAATGCTTTTAGGTGACCGTTGTGCTTTAAAGTACCACTCCACACCCATAACATACTTCAGCTGGTGTATCCCATTAAAAAGGCACTCTATTAAAGTGTTGATTTTTCTACGAATTCAGAACTTTTATATTAATTAGTCAACCTTCCTCCTGGCTGTCAGTGAAACAGGTTTCTTACTGCTTCTGTTAGCTCCCCTGAGCAAATTGAAGTGTCAGGCACACTCTACTTTAGCGTGCCTGCCTCCTCCCCTCCTCCCACGCATACCTCCTCCCAGAACTCAGATCAGACTAGTGGTCTTTCTGAATGCTGTGTAGTGTGGGCACATGTGGACTTACTAAAGCAAAATAATTTTTCAGAAAAAAGATACATACTAGAGTTTTAACACTCTGAATAAATACAAGGTATAAAAGTGTGTACAGGTCTTTATTAAATAGGTTCATTATTTTATGTTGCTGTATCTTTAAGTGCTCTATCCATTGGTAAATTCAAAGAAAAAAAGTGCTGGCATGTAGAAGCAAAAAAAAAAAATTAAATGAGAAAGGAGATTACAAAGTGCATTTGTGTTTATTGTGTACTTGCTCTACTGAAATAATTCTACTCTAAATGGATTGCCCCTGGACTAAATCAGTGTTATGCAGTACTGCTGCTATGCATAACCAAGGCAAGCCTTCTGAAACAGTGCAACAACTGCAGAGCAAACAGTCACCTACCTTTCTGTCTATAATATTTCGAAGGAGCTGAGGTCATTTCTGGTCTGCTACCCTCAGTAACACCTCAGACCATATTGTCAATCAATATGTTGGACGGCACTCAAAACATATATAAATTACAATTAAGGGGTACTTACTGTAACTACACTGTTGTCCTTAAGTGCATAATCCATGCAATATGATATAATATTATTGTGCCAGGGCCTTTTGGAGAGACTTGAAGGCCAGCCTCTTGCCCACAGACTATGGACCTGTGACAGCAGCTATCAATGTACAGACTATACATTGTTACTTTAATAACTCTGCAGCACCCTCTGCTGACTGACTAGAAGAGTGCACATATGCATGGTGGTATGCAAATTATGGCAACCACCATAGGTAGAAATGTATAAATTGTTGCTTTTTGTTCTATTTGGAAATCTTACTTTTATTATATAGTTTATGTAATGAATTATAATTGTTTGTTCACCAATGTTATAAATATTTGCATTTTTTTATGGTTGTCACCTCATGTTTAAGGACTAATCCCAAAAGGCTAGTCCTAGTTCAAAAATAAAGTATTATATGTTAGTTCCTTTTGAAACTGTGTGGATTTTTAAGGATCACAGTAACAGAATCTTTGGACCTGCTTGCTGGATTCACAATCCCTCTAGCCCCGGGGAAAATCAAGAGAGCTATGCCTCAGAACCGCAAGAGTCTTTATAAAGGCAGAGGTGGATACCGGCCCAGAAGGAGGACTGCAGAGGAATAGGCAGAATACCTGCCTGAAAGAAGGGAGCTACAACTCTAGTCCCTGTCACAGCCCCTCCACCCCCCTCTAGCCTCTGTCGCAGCCACCCCTCATCCCCTGTCACAGCCCCTCTACCTCCTTTCACAGCCCCTCCACCCTTCTCTACCCCCTGTCACAGCTTCTCAACCAACCCCTCTACCCTCTCTATCCCCTGTCACAGTCCTTCTACCACCTGACACATCGCCTCCACTCTCTCTACCCCCTGTCACAGCCCCTCTACCCCTTGTCACAGCCCCTCCACCCCGCTCTTTCCCATGTCACAGCCACTCCATACCCCCACCCTGTCACAGCCACTTTACCCCCCACCCTGTTACAGCCCCTCAAGCCCCCCTACCCCCTTTCACAGCCACTTCACCCCCCACCCTGTCACAAGCAGTTAAGCCCCCTACCATGTCACAGCCCCCATCCTGTTACAGCCCCCCTACCACGTCACAGCCCCCACACATCTTGTCACAGCCCACCCTTCCCTGTCACAGCTCCCCCACCCTTTTACAGCCTCCCTATCCTCTCACAGCCCCCACCCTATTACTGCCCCTCACCCGACCACCCCCCAACCTGTCACAGCCCTGCCAACCTATCACAGCCTTCCTACCCTGTCATCCAACAGCCACCGACACATGCTGTCACTCCTCCACACACACTCTGTCACAGCCCCCACACACACCATGTCACGCACACCCACACCCTATCATCTCTACGCACACACACTGTCACCCCCACACGCACACACTGTAACCCCCACCAATACACATTGTCACCCCATAAACATACACCATCACCATTCCCAAACACTTTCAGCCCCCACACACTGTCACCCCATTCACCCAGCCACACTCACATTAGACCCTCCTAATCCTGTCACTCTCACGCCCTCCAACCATACCAAACCTGCCCTTGCTTTACCACACTCACCCTACAACATAAACCCCTCCAATTTGTTTCTCCAACTGGGCTACACTCACCCCAAATCCTGTAGCACTCTTCCCCCCAACCCTGCCACACTCACGCTTTCACATTAATCTAATCCTGCCACATTAATCCCTTTAATCTCGTCACAGTCACCTCCCCTCATTCCATTACACTGCTTCCTCCAAACATCACATTCACCCCAACCATGTGATACACCCCCAACTACGCCACACGCAGCCTGTCACATTAACCACCTCCAATTCTGTCACACTTACTTCCCCATGCCCTATCACACTCCCTCCTCCAACCATGTCACAATTGCCCCCCTATCCTTCTCACCCTCCTTCATCTGTCACACTCAGCCCCCTAACCCTGTCACGCTCACCTTGCCACAGTTACCCCTTTACTCACCTTGTTACAGTCACAAACTGAAGACATTCATCATACACACATGCACAGGCAGCCCCCATAAAAGCAACACACCACAAGCAGCTATCCCACACACATACGGTCCCAGACACATGCTCATAAAGACATACATTCACACACAAGGATACTCTCTTTCAGGCACACACTTTCAGGCACATACACCGGTAGACAATGTCAGACACACTCAGAAATACACACACCGGCGCTAATGTATACACGATTGCCAGGCTATGTAACCATACCCTGCAGCAGTGTATAAATGATTAGTATAATTGGCAATTAAATTTTAAATTGCAAATTAATTTAGTTTGCAATTATGCCATACCTACAGTAGGAGAGCTCACAACGCAGTGGCACAGGGAGCCGCAACACTGCAAGCCTCTGAACAATGAATACAGAGACTAGCTCTCTGTATCCAGCTCTGCAAGCTTGTCCTTCAATACAACTACAGCATATTATACACACAATGCAACCCCCATTCCCCCCCCCCCCCCCCCACTTTCATGTTTGAGTTTCACCTAAGGCCTCACAAAGTCTAGAGCCACCACTGCTCTCAGGTGGCTCCGTATTTATGAGTAATAGACATTATTTTGGGCCCAAATCCTTCTGTCTATCTCTGCTCTTTGCAAAAAGCTCTATATTTTTGTGAAACCACTTGTATAACAGCTAGCCAACAATAAAACTCTCAGAAAAGTGCCTCTAAACTATGATAAAAGTGTTTAGAAATCAGTCTGTGTAATACTTTGGTTTTGTGCCAATTTAAAGATTTGCTTCATTTCATAGAAATGGCTAACAGTATATCACCTTATATATTCTAGAAGAGATCCAGCCTATAAACACATTCCCAGTTACGAGGAAGCGTGTGTGGTGTGTGTCAATGTTTGTGTGTGTCAGTGTATTAAATTAGCCTAACTATCTGCCTAGTTTTAAAGTGTAGGACATTGGCTGTATAGCAACAGGCAGTGTTTGTTGCATATAATCTTAGGTAGAGTCAGAGGTAGTACCAGTGTTAAGCCTTAATTACACTGGCAGGATGGTCTCAGGATGGCCTTAAGATGGTCTCAGGATGCTGGCTGGAAAATGTTAACTCAGCGAACCACTATGGGGGCAGTAGAGATGCTTACCTAGCACTTTGTGCAGTGAAAAGGGCAGCTGCCTGATTCTTAAAGTGAATCTATAGTGTTAGGAATAAAAAAGTTGTACTCCTAACACTATACTGCCCTCTGGCCCCCATCCCTTGCAGAATACCCTCCCCCCATCATGTAAAGGGTTAAAAAAAACTTTATTTACTCGCCCGATTCCCTCAGCATTCGGCCTTCTCCTATGTCATCTGACAGGGGGTTTGTTAACTTTCCTATGGGGTTTTCACTGATGCTGGATGTCCTCATGCAGAGTGTGAGGATGTCCAGTGTCATTTTGGTGACCTGGAAACCTTTAACATCCAAGAAGTGCCTCTAGTGGCTTTCTGATTGACAGTCACTAGAGGCAGTCTTAGTCCTGTGTGGTATTCATTGGAGTTTCTCTAAAAGTGTAATGACTTACAGTGAAGGACTAAGGGGGACAGGGACACTGCACCCAGACCACTTCCATGAGATGAAGAGGTCTGAATGCCTATAGTGTCCCTTTAAGAAGAAAAAAAAATATCATTATTTTAAAAAACAAAACACAAAGATCGTTTGCTTGCAAAGTGCAAGTGCAGGGCTATAATGATATTTTGGGACTTACCCCTCAAGTAAGTACAGTTTTTGATGAAGATATACAAAAAAGGGAAAAATAAAATACTTGTGTAACTGTGATACAAGTATTAATATATATGTGTGTGTGGGGGTGAAAATAGACTCACATATGTGAGTCTAAACTCTGAGACTTTTGTGCCTTAAAGGTGGCATACACAACCTATTGTCCAGTAGATATATGGATCAGCAGCTTCCAATGTGGTACAATGTGAGAAACAAGAAGATAAACAGAGCTTCTAAGTGCAGTATTGTGCATCCGCAGGTAGTTCACACACTAATAGTGAAACTGCTCACCTGGTTAGGAGCCTTTGAAACTGGCTCCAAGTTAAACAGCTTGATGTCCTATTGTAGGGGAGACCTAAACCCTTTCTTGAACCTAGATGAAAATAGCAGATGAGGGCAGGTAAGTATAAAAGTGGTTACCGTTTATCACCATAAAATTTAAAATACAAATTAAAAAATAAAAAGTCATAAAATATAACATAAAGGTAATGTCTCTCTTATTGCTGCTTCCGAGACGCGTTTCGCCTATTTGGTAAGCTTTTTCAACCTGTAGTCTTTTGTATCTGGGTTATTGTTTTTTTACAGCTCCCTCTGGTCCCGCCTCCTCCTAGTACTATCCAGTCCCGTTTATCAACGTCATCTATGGCGTGGTCCGAAGTGGTCCCGACTTGTGTATTCATTCTCGCTATGCTACCGGAAGTGATGTGCGGTTTCCCGTGTGTCACGTCACTTCTGGAATTAGTTTGTAACTAAATTTCCCATGACAAATTTCATCGCTCAACCGCGGCATTTCAAAGTGATGTCCAAAGTGCATAAAATATGGTCCATAAAGAGTAAATAGACGTGGATAGTAGCATATATAAAAATATACCAAAAAGAGATAAAATGAGGATTACAATGTATACATGTTCAAAAATTGCAGTTTTATAAATAAGAGTTAAAAGAACATTTGCAATAGAGATTACTGGCCATGGACCACTAAATGATGTGTGTGGTGTATATATATATATATATATATATATATATATATATGTGTGTGTGTGTGTGTATATCCACACTACACCATCCCGTGGTCACACCTAAAAACATCTTAAAACATTAATGTCTTCTAAAAATTATTTAATTGGACAATTATATTAGTTAAAGATATAGTTATAAAAAATGGCATAACTCAAAATTTACATTTAAACCAAAAGGACTTAAAGTGTTCAAATTAAATATCCACTTAATTTCCCTAATTTTTTTAAATAATGTCTTCTCCTCTCCAATTCACATCAACTTTCTGTATTGCTAAAAAAATTTAAACACCGAGGATCACAATTATGGACCTGTTTAAAATGCAACGATACATTATGTTGCTCAAACCCCTTTCTTATATTTCTCACATGTTCATTTATTCTTATGTGGAGGGGTTCTTTTGTTCTGCCTATATAATGCAGATTACAGGTGCATGTCTTAGTAAAGCATATTACATTTTTTATTTTGTAATCCTTGTTTGTTTGTGGGTTTTTAAATGATGTGATGTCTCTTTATATTTCCTGTATTTGTACATGCTGGACATAAACCACATTCAAAGGAACCTTCTTTGTGTAAAAAGGTTTTTGGTTACCTTTCTCTGAAGTGGTTGCGCCCAAGCTTTTGACTTAAATTTGGCGCACCTCTAAAGATAATTTGTGTTTTTTCAGGTAAAATATTATACAGTGTAGGATCCCCTCTTAGCCTTGGCCATGATTTATTTATAATGTTCACTATCTTCTTATTGTCCCCATTAAAATTACAGATAAAATGTATTTGTGTTGTTTGTTCATCTTTCTTAGGTTTTTTTTTTTCATTTTTTACAATTTATTATTTATTGCATTTTCATTATACAAAAAACGGAAATTACATTGACATGACGTAACAGTACGATAATCGACATCAATGTTACAGATGTAATCTTATTATCTTAATATCCAAATCACATATTGGATTTAGATACTCTAACTTAATAACACCTACAAACATAATCAAACAAAGCAGACATAGGTCACTGGTCAGCTGAGGAAGATGTTTTTGGAATAAGAGAGATACAATAGTTAGAATTTAATGTGTAGAACTAGTTCCTTCATTGTTACATCTTATCTTAGAGCCAGACTATGTAGCTTTACTTTGTGTATTTAGACAGTCAATCAAATGAAAGCCAAATATGGACAGTCAATTTGTAATTAAGGTACCCAACCAAGGTTGCCCTCTTTTTTAATACCATTCGTACTTCTCATAATATATTTCCTTCTCCATTGTGTATTGATATTTAAGTTGATTTAAAATATAGGACCAGGAAGGGATTTCTTGTTTTTGCCAAAATCTAGAAATTGTGACTTTGGCAGCCATTGTCAAATTAATTAATAGATGTATTTTTGAGTAGGTATACCTGTGAGATTAAAATAAAACATAACAACTTGAAAAGCAATCCCCAATTCATGACCCACTAGCTTAACTAATTAGTTTATTATCCTACTTCATATCGTATTCAACACATGACAGTCCCACCAAATATGCTTCAAGCTACCCGTACAATGCACCTTTAACAAAGTGGGTAGTCTGCCGGCTTTATTTTATTCATAATTTTAGGGACAAAATGCCACTGATGTAGTATTTTGTATTGAAGTTCGATAAGGTTCAAACAATTTAGTTTTTTTTTTGTTTTTTTTTTACTGATGATATGGACTTATACCATTAATCGATATGTACAGGGGTTTGAAAATCTTTATCCCAATTATTCCAAGCTTTCGGTTTTTTGATCTTTATCATCTATTCTCAAAATTCCATAACAGAAGGAAATGGTCTTAGGTTTGAAATCCTTCTCAAAGAGTTTGTTCATTTTTTTTATTTAAAATATTGTGGTCATCATTTACAATATGATTTCCTGTGTGTCAGGATCCAAAAATCTAAAATGTGAACTTTATTAATTTTTCTTAAATTTGTTCCTTCAGAAACTAATATTTGCCTCTAGTGGCCTCCCTAACCACTAGCACAGAGATTTCCATCTAATCCTCACCTGCTTGGACTAATTCATATCCTATAAAAGGTTACACCCAACTCATCTCATGACCTTGACATTGACATTGATGATTGCCTGAAAGACTTCAAATCCTGGCTCCTGTGTTATGAACTGTGGACTTACCGTATTGGCTTCAAAACCTGCTTTACTCACCAACTTGCTCCAGACTTGCCTGAACAACTCTACGTTCCTGCTTTATTTACAAACCTGCTCCAAACCAGCCTGAACAACCCTACGTGCCTGCTTGACTTCCAACTTGCTTAATTCTATACTGGACTTTAATTTATTACTTTGTGGCTACCTACATTTCTGTCTAGTTCTGTTTAGTTGTTATTTGTTTTCCTGTAACTTATTATTTCATTAATAGGTTTTCATTATCTAGCTTTACCTATCTCTCTTATAGGTTTCCCTGTTTCTTTATATCCCTTTCTGGGGCATATCCTGTATCCCTCAAGATTCGTAACCTATAATTTCTCTTATAGGTTTATCTTCAATCTCCTACATATAACTTAATTTATAGGTTTACCTAATTTCCACTTTGGGCTTATTGTCTAAACCAGGGGTAGGCAACCTTTTAGCAGCACTGTGCCGATATAGGATTGTGATGTCCCGTAGCGTGCCGATCCTCAGGCTCGTCGCTACCAGGCAAGCTAACCAAGCAATTGCTTTGGGTCCTGAGCTGGCCTGGGCCCCCAAGCAGGGCCGGTGCTTCCTATAAGGCTGCAGCCACCTGAGCGCTCTATAGAGAGCCTCAGGCGGCTGCAGCACTGCCTCTCTCGTCACCTCCCCTTCCCTGTAGCGTGGCCGAGCTCCTCTTCCTCCTGTCAGTCCGGCCGGGTACCATGTGGTACAGGAGATTCAGTTTCCTGTTCCCGGCCGGACTGACAGGAAGTGCACCCTGAGCTCGGCCACGCTACAGGGAAGGGGAGGTGAGAAGAACGGAGGGGGGGAGTAAAAAGAACATAGGCGGGGGAGTAAGAAGGACACGGGGGATGGGAGTAAGAAGGACACGGGGAGGGGAGTAAAAAGGACACAGGGGGAGGGGAATAAGAAGGACACAGGGGGAGGGGAATAAGAAGATAAGAAGGACACAGGGAGGGTGGGAGGGGAGTAAGTAAGAAGTAGTAAGAAGAACATGGGGGAGTAGTAAGAAGAACATGGGGGGAGTAGTAAGAAGAACATGGGGGGAGTAGTAAGAAGAACATAGGGAGGGGGGAGGAGTAAGAAGAACATGGGGGCAGAAAGAAGAACATAGGGGGGGAGGAGTAAGAAGAACACGGGGGTGAGGAGATAAGGAGAACACAGGGAGGGGGAGGTGAGGAGAAGGGGAGATTAGGAGAACACAGGGAGGGGGATGGTGAGGAGAAGGGGAGATTAAGAGAACACAGGGAGGGGGTGAGGAGAAGGGGAGATGAGGAGAACACGGGGGGTGGGGAGAAGGGGAGATGAGGAGAACACAGGGAGGGGGGTGAGGAGAAGGGGAGATTAGGAGAACACAGGGAGGAGGGGTGAGGAGAACAGGGGGGGTGAGGAGAAGGGGAGATTAGGAGAACACAGGGGGGGTGAGGAGAAGGGGAGATGAGGAGAACACGGGGGGTGAGAAGAAGGGGAGATGAGGAGAACACAGGGAGGCCACCATGTCCATTTTGCTTGGGGCCCCCATATTCCTTCAAACGGCCCTGCCGATCCTATTTTTTTAAATTGAGGTGTGTGTGCTGCCGTATTCTGCTTTTGTTATTTATACTGTAATTGCTTTGTATCGTTGTATTTGTGCGTATATGAGCTATTATATTGGATATGTTCATTAGTAGTTTATGGTATTGTGTATGATACATATGAATGTGGGCTGTGTATGAGGGCTGCTTGTGGAATTTGTGTAGATGGATATGTCACATTGTGTGTTAGGTAGTGTATGGGGGCTGTTTGGGGGTTTGCATGTGAGAGGCTGCATGTGGGATTGTGTGCATGTATGTAGATTGTTAGTGGTGTTGCGTTTGTGGGGATTGTGTGTATGTTTGTGTGTGGGCTGTTCGTATTATTTGTATGAGGGGAGGCTTATTCTGCAGGTCTGTGTATATCTAGCAGTGTGGGTGGCTTCCCTGGGTTCCAGTGGGGACCAGCCTGGGCAGGTACAGGTCAAGGACAGGAGCTGCAACATCAGTGTGGGCTGCTCTACTACAGTGTGGATTCCTATTCACAAGTGCTGGGAGGAACTGATCTGAGATCACTACCTCTATGTGCTGCAATGCATAAATTGAGGATTGTCCTTCACTACCTCTTTGTATTAGCAGATATCTGAAGTTTCACTGAGACTCCTGATAGGCCAGACCCTGTTTGGCTCTAGCAGCCTTGAGTGCCGTGGAAAGACACCTCGAGTGCCGTGCATGGCACTAGTGCCGTAGGTTGCCTACCCCTGGACTCTAAACCCTTTACTTCATAGCCTACTTACTTCCCTGTAATTTTCAGTTATTCAGTTCTGTTTTCCATGTCTCTTTCCTATAACTTAATTATAGGATATCCTGGTTATACTATAATGTCTAAGATCACAAATGAAGACCCTGAAGTTAACCACAGTTTCAGTCTCACCCCTGACCTGCACAAGCTCATGACACTATGTAATTCTTAACTCTAAGATAAGCAAAAAATCTCTTTGGGAGATATATTATAAATTTGCTGCAATTGTGCAAAGGCTTTTATCTTGTTATCAAGTGTAATATCCAAAATAGACATAGTACCAGCTCCAATCCAGTGTTTTAAGTTTAAATCTGGTATATTATTACCTTGTATATTAGTGATGGGGCTACCTTTAGCAATTTTGTTCAATATCCTATTCTTATTTCTATACTTAAACCAATCATAATAAAATCAAGAGAGAGAGTAAGCGCTGAATAACAATAAGGCTGCAACCCTTTAAGGGGATCCCTCAAAAACCCTTCAAATACAATAAGGATAGAAAACAAGGATAGGGGGGCGTGGCTTGCCGTGCATGGAGTGAGTCGCACATCGCCGGAGCTCCGCGAACCCGGACCACAAAGCCCCTTATAAATGCCACATTTCACGCCTAATATGGGGAGAACGAAACGCCAGGGCAACCCCAGGACCCTCAAGCACTAGCCCACCGAGGAAAAATACCCGACCGCTGGATGATTTCCTTGCCTACCCGGACAGCCCCCGAGCCGCGAAACACGCGGACAAAATGGCGGCCGTGTCCCCGGACCTGGACAACAACGCAGGTCTGGAACCGGGCCCGGTGGGGAGTGACCAGTTAACGCACATTACCGCTGAACTGGCCTCTATATCTGCCAACATGCTCTCCAAAAGCAATAAAACTGCGCTTGTAACGGAACTGAGGGCGGCGATCAGAGAGGAAATCCACAGAGACCTCACTGCCCTGGAGGAAAGAGTCACGGAGCTGGAGGGGGAGAATATCAGGGCCATCCAGCACTCCCAAACCGCTGATCATGCCACTGCTAGACAGGGCTCGGTTCTGCTCGAGCTCCGTAGACAGGTGGAAGACTTGGATAATAGGGGGCGACGAAACAACATAAGAATCAGAGGCCTACCGGAGGCTGAGCATGAAAACCTGGACACTGCTCTCAAGCAGCTCTTTACCCATATCTTGGGTGTGGATGCCCCGGATGACTACCAGATTGAACGAGCCCACAGGGCCCTTCGCCCCCCCAGAAGAGATGGCCTTCCACGCGACGTCATTTGCTGCCTCCTGTCCTTCCAACTCAAAGACGCCATCATGAGGGCCGCACGTGCTCAGACTGTCGTCTTCCAAGATGCCGCAGTCTTGCTTTACCAGGATCTATCGGCCCTTACCCTGGATGCAAGGAGGGCGTTGCGGCCACTCACGCACATCCTTCAGGAGAAACGCATACCCTACAAGTGGGGTTTCCCCTTCAGCCTCCAAGCCAAGCGGGGGAACACATGGTGCTCCCTGAGATGGCCCAACGACGTACCCAGCTTCCTGAGATCGATGGACCTACCGCCGGTCACCATCCGCAATTGGATACTGGACCAACCTCCACCACGCCCGGAGCACCCGGAGGTACCTGCACAGCTCCGCAACCAGGCACGTAGAGACACACAGCCTCTCCGATGGGGAGGCCCTAACGGGCCCGAAGAATAATCGAACTCGTATCAACCCCGGCCCCGGTGTCCCCTGGCCCACTGTGATTGCTCCTGTAAGCGGACGTACCTGCCTAACGGCCTCGATGACAGCTAAGTACTTATATAATACTGCACATGGGGTACACTGTTGTTTTCTCTCCCACGCAGACCATGGGGGCCCGGGGTCGGAAACTTGGGGACACTCAAGGCAACTGGGGGGGACTCGATTTCCCACGTTTTCTATAGCTTTTGGGTGGGGTACGGGTGTGGACCCTTATAATATTGCCCCAGGACGGCCGCTAACGGACCTCCTCACGCCCGGGAAACCGGAGCACACCGTTTCCCTTGACACCTGCTACCACCAAAGCCGGGACTCTGGACGCTACCCAAGGCCCAGCCGACCGCCCGCCCGACTGCCCATGTCGAATTGCAAGCCTCCCCAATAATGTTTAGAGCCCCCGGGAACCATTTCCCTTCTCAACTGTTAGATAGGGGGGACCCAGTGCCAGGTTGGGGCTGGGCGTTGGCGGGAGGGGGGACTTGGATTGGTTTTGTATGTTATATTGCATATTAACTGTTCTATTACCCGTTGTGTATGATACCAGTAGACTCGCTCTCCCCGAAACCTACTGCCCATGCAGCCGCTAAATATGCCACTAAGCTGTTGTTGACCCGGCCCGATCCCGACACGCTCCCCAGATTAGAACTGGGGCGGCCGCTCCGTTCCTGGGTTGGGGGGTGGGGGGGGGTGAGGGGCCTGTGGGTGGCTTAGCCTTCGCCTGAACATCTCATGTGGCACGTGGCGAGACATGTAAGCTAGCGCACTCACCGCCCACGCCCTACCGGGCGCCACGCAGTCCCGGGCCAGCCTCTACTCCCGCTACCGGACTGCCGATGCCCTTAATGCCCAAGGGACATGGCGGACCCCTCCTCTGCCCAGTGGCTAGGATGGGGATACCGCGTGTACACGGGGAGCCTGACCAAGCTTCATTTGCTGTATATTATGTATATTATGTGAAATGTTGTTTGCCTTGCACGCTGTTTGCATAGCTGCTTTCCTCTTACCAGACTGTGCGCTGATTTTCTAACCCACCAACAACCCCGCACGTCTTTCTTACCCGAAAGAACCTGCAAACCCTTCCTTGCCCAGCAGCTAAGACATAGGGCCTAATGAGCTAACGGGGAAATTGGCTAAGGTTCAACTGTTGTAATAATTGCGAACTGTTGTTTGAATTGTATGCTCCCTGCAAACTGATGTACCCCTCGTCAGTATGTATGCTTTCTCTCTGCCCCGCCAGCTGCCCCTTGCACCTCTCTCTCCCCTCCCCTCCCCCCCGCCCCTGCCCAGCCGATCGCTGTTACCATACGGCCCGGACGAGAAAAGCACCATGGCCACCTCACCCTCCCCGCAATACCTGGGTCATCCAGGAGAGTACCCCCCCCCCCCCCCCAGGGAAACGTACTTGACGCGACTAGGCCCCCCTCCGGCCCCCGCTGTCCCGTAGCCCTGACTGCTGACCCGCACCTAACAAGCCCTCACGGACGCCTTCTTGCCCCTCAAACAGACCGCTAACTCCACAAGTGTTGCCCCCCCTCTTGCACTGACCAGAATGACCCCTGAACGACATTCTACCCACCCTAATGTGGTCCGGGGGAACGTGAAACCCGGTGCCACCGGACGGTTCTCACACACTCGACTTCCAGACCTCCCAGCAACTGACCCACCTGTATATAAGGTCATCCTCACTTGACCTAGGGCCACGGTTGCCTATAACCCCTGACCCCCTACTAGTTGCCCACCTCCTCCTATCTTCCCCTCCTCATCCCCCCCTTACCTCTCCTTCCTCTACCATCCCCCTTACCTCTCCTTCTCCTACCACCCCCCCGTCGGAACCCCACGGTCCGACCCCCCCCCGCATCTCGCGCCAGTGCTCAGCCATGGCATCGGGCTATCGGCCCGCACCTTTAATCCTGAGGACGCATAATGTCCGAGGCCTCAACACCCCCAAAAAACGGAGACATTTACTACGCTCCCTCTGGGCTCAGAAGACCTCGGTGGCATTCATTCAGGAAACACACCTGAAGGGGGGGGACGCCCCCCTGATCAGGGATAAACGATTCCCCCTAGGCTATTATGCCAATCATCCCGACGCCAAAAGAGCGGGGGTAGCCATCATCTTCTCCCACAGCACCCCTTTTACCAGCTCCGCCTCACAGGCAGACCCCCTGGGCAGATACATATTTGTTAAAGGCGATATTGCTGACCATAAGTACACCTTCGCCACGATATACTGCCCTAACAAAGGACAGCACCGGTTCTTGACTAAAACCCTCACACTGTTAGAAAAATTCCGAGAGGGCACGCTGATCCTGGCCAGAGACCTCAACATTCCACTGGACCCACGGATGGACTCGTCTGTGGGTACCAGCGCCATTCCCCTACATTGTATACGTCAGGCTAAACAATCCTTAGCTAAATCAGGCCTGATTGACTGCTGGAGGGTGGTGCACCCCGAGGACAGGGATTACACTTGCTACTCGGCAGCCCACACCAGATACAGTAGAATAGATTATATTTTCCTTGCGCAAGAATATCTCCCCTTCCTGATAGATTCCTCCATTGGCATACAACACGACTCAGACCACGCACCGGTCCAGGTTACACTCAAATCACCGCTCTTTAAACCCAGTGAACGCCACTGGAGACTTAACGAGAACATTCTGACGGACAATGAAACTACCACACGCGTAGCCCAAATACTGACCCAATACTTTGATGACAATGACACACCGGACGTCGTCCCCCTCACTATATGGGAGGCACATAAATGCGTCATACGGGGACACCTGATCAGTCTATGCACCCAACGGAAGAGGGAACATACCGCTAAGATACAGGACCTGACACGCGAAATAGCTACCCTAGAGACACGACACAAGACTGACCAAACAGACGATATCTACCGCCACCTCACAGACGCGCGACGACAGCTCAAAGACCTCCTATCCCAGAACCTATTACTCACCATTCGCAAATCCAACAGACATTTCTACGAGTTTTCAGACAAATGCGGTAGGACACTAGCACGCACCCTGAAACAGAGACAGAGACAACACCACATACACCAGGTCAAGGGACGGGACGGGACTATGAAAAGGACACCGACTGATATACTACAGACTTTCAGGCTCTTCTATGAAGAGCTCTATAACATAGATAATACCACCCGACGTACTGATGCGCCCCAACACTTGCGCAACATAGAGAACTTCCTTACGGAACACGTAGGCCGCACACTCCCAGAAGGCCTGGCTGAGGAACTAGAACAGCCACTCACAGTGGAAGAGTTGGCCGCTGCGCTCAAACGATCTAAAACCCACAGGGCCCCGGGCCCGGATGGTCTGCCCGTCTCGTACCTACGCAGGTTCGGGGACGTGCTGCTCCCACGCCTTGTACTAGGCTTCAACTCTTTGCTGGAACAGGGTCGGTTCCCAACAGATACTCTACGCGCCACCGTGACGGTCATTCCAAAGGAGGGCAAAGATCCCGCGGAATGCGGGAGCTACAGACCGATCTCCCTCCTTAACGCAGACCTCAAGCTTTTCGCCAAAGCCATAGCCATGAGACTTTCCCGAGCACTCCCTACCCTTGTCCACCCGGATCAGGTAGGATTCATCCCGGGACGTGAGGCGCGTGATAACACTATCCGGGCCCTACACATGATCCATTCTGCCCAGTCGATGAAGAAGAACCTAATTCTGGTCTCCACTGATGCAGAGAAGGCCTTCGACCGGGTAGATTGGCTGTACCTCGAAGCCACCCTTCGCCATATGCAATTTGGCCCCCATATCCGCTCATGGATCCTCTCCCTATATACAGACCCTAAGTCCCGCATTCGGGTGAACGGCGCTCTCTCGGCCCCCTTTTCCATCCGTAACGGAACTAGACAAGGGTGTCCTCTGTCCCCCCTCCTGTTTGCCCTCACTCTGGAACCTTTTCTAGAGGTGGTCAGACGGGATGGGGGCATCAGCGGATACCGACTCCACCATACGGAACATAAAGTAGCGGCTTACGCGGACGATATGTTATTCTTTTTAGACAACCCCGCGATCTCTTTCCCCAACCTCCTCCATGCCTTCAGGACCTTTGGCGACATATCCAACCTAAAACTCAACATGAGCAAATCGGAAGCTCTACCGATATCCCTCGCAGCTGAGAGGGTCGCTCACTTAAAATCCCAGTTCCGCTTCTCGTGGTGTGACTCCAAACTTAAATATCTTGGCGTATGGCTGCCCAGCGACCTATCATCCCTATTTCGACTGAACTTCCTCACCATACTCGCGGTAATACAAACGGACCTGCAACGCTGGAGGAATCTTTACGTTTCCTGGTTCGGACGAATCAACGTGGTAAAAATGAATATACTCCCGCGTCTCCTGTACCTGTTCCAGGCTATCCCCATCACTATCCCCAGGACATACTTTCAATCACTGAACACAGCCATACGGCAATTTGTATGGAATGGGAAGGCAAGCAGGATTAGCAGGGCACTATTAGAATGCCCCAAACGCAAAGGGGGCGCAGGCCTCCCATCCCCTTAAGGGTACTACCACGCGACACATCTGCTAAGGGTGATAGACTGGCACGTCCACCCCACGGCCAAGCAGTGGGTCCCCATTGAACAGGCGCAGGCGAGGGGCGCTCTTCCCTCCCGCCTGTGGCTCAGCTCTCTCACTTTAACATCGCTACAAACGGGCAACCCTCTGATCGACGCTACATTACGGGTCTGGTGCTCACTACGGTATACACGCCAGCTCACCACCACCGACAGCCCCCTTACACCCATTACCCACAACCCGGGGGTGGGTGGGGGTCTCACGCCAGCAGACCTGCGCTCCTTCACCGACTCCGACTGGCTTAGCTTCCGACAGCTCCTACAGGAACACCAACTTATACCCCTTGCGGCCATCCTGGGTGACAAGGCCCCCACAGGACTAGACCACTTCCACTATGCTCAGATAAGGGCCTACTATAACGCCTTTTCGAACAAACAGTGCCTACACAGACCCCCCACACAGTTTGAGTCACTGTGCACCTCCCGAACCCACCCGGACAAGGGAATATCACTGCTTTATGCGACACTGCTTGATAGCGAACATCGGACACACCCTAGATATATAGCTAAATGGGAAGAAGAGACAGGGACTACACTCACGGACCAGGAATGGGACAAGATTTTTGCGCTAACACACAAAACCTCCATCAGCTCTAAGGTTCAGGAAACAGGCTTTAAGATCCTCACGCGCTGGTATAGAACCCCTGACGTGGTACACCGTATAGACCCGGGATCCCCTAAGGAATGCTGGAGATGCGGTGGCACGGACGGTTCCTTCCTCCACATCTGGTGGATGTGCCCTGATATTGTGCCTTTCTGGACGCAAATCAGAGAAGCCATCCGTCTCATAACAGACATCACCCTCCCCTTTCACCCTCTCACCATGCTATTGCACCATACAGACATGTCTATCTCGGCCTACAAAAAATCCCTGGTCAGACACCTCCTGACTGCAGCCATAGCGTTGATTCCCGCCCAGTGGAGACAAAAGGGTGCACCCACCTTCCAGCGGTGGCTAGACAGAGTAGGGGAGATACACCACATGGAATCACTCACGGCAGCCCTACAGGGCAGATTGGAGAGGTGCGATCGTACCTGGATGCCATGGCTGTGGTACCTCATGATGGACGGGGCCGGGAACCGTGGATCCCTCTCCCCCCCCCCCTCGTCCCCACCCCCTCTCCCCTCCCCTCCTCTCCCTGCTCACCTACATTGAAATACCGTCCATATACCGCCCAGACCTTGCCCTACCCTGGACACCTGTCATTCATAACCAGACCTCGGACACAGAGTCATTGACCCCTCACATCTTGGACTATACTGCCCCACTCACATTAGCTGACCGGCCTGACGGACTCTGACTTATCCAGATCCCTAGACCGCTGTGACGGACGACCCCTACCCATACCCGCCAGACTACCCCGTAGCCATTTCTCGACCAGGTATCGCGAAACAGGCGCATACCTCTATCCCATCATTTTGTACCCCATACCCCGTTTGCTGATTGTCACAGTCTACGCTCATGTAAAAGGGGATCACGACCCATATTACGACTAAGCTGAGTTGCCCCACATGTGATACTTACCTGATTTTATTGTTGTAAGTTACTAGCCCTAACAGAAACTCCCTAACGTTGGCATCTTCCCGCCCTAGACCCTATTTGTATTTTACACCCCACTCTTGATTTACCTATGTACGCACCAATGATTCGAAGTCACCCACATCTGTCTACCATTGCGTACTCCGGACCACAAGCAGGTTACCGTGGCTCCTTGCAGATGTACTAACAAGCTTGTTAACCAGTTGCTTTCTATGTTTTATCTGGAGGGCTCTGTCTGGGGCTCATTTTTGCTATAACTATGCTATGATGTAAATTCCTATGCCACATACCGGAGTTTTTCTTTTGGGTCTATGATGATTGATGTGCCCTACAGCTCATCTTGTTCACATGTACTGTACACGTTTGAATTTGGAAAATAAAGATTGTCAAAAAAAAAAAAAAAAAAAAAAAAAAAGAAAACAAGGATAAAGGTTGCGCCAAAATAGACAAATAAAATATAATAAAATGAAATTTAAGGGGCGGGGCAAAGCCAGCGAGCCAAACAGTCGCATGTAAGCTGGGCTCCAGTCTAACGGGCCCTAATATTGCTGATTATTGCCAAACCCGAGCCGAAAACCAAACCGGGAAACGCTGACCGTAATAAGCGAGACTTGGTGACAAGCTTGATACCCGTCCTAAGAACCTCGGAGACCGGGAGGCTATGCTGGCCAGACGCGGCCTAGAGGTGAGGGGACTGGGGGGAGGCGGCCGCTCTCCCCGACCCTGCATCGGAAGGGCAGTTGACAAAACACCCTGTTCCCCCCCCCGGACCGGTGGGGGTTATCCCGGTCAAAGCGTGACAGACCAACTACCTGCTAAAACTCCACACAGGGAGCTCCATCAACGGCGGGAAGAGGCGAACTCCGGCAAAATGGCCGCCTTCGCACATGCTCGACCTATGGAGGGGACTGACTTCCTTGCCAAACTTGATGCGCTATTTGCCAAATTCTGGGACTCAGAGAGCAGCAAGCCCAGGCACACAACTCTCATACTTGCACTCTCACAGCGGAGCAAGCAGGCATCCAACAAGAACGCAAACCCCCCCTGGCAACCAAGGCCCTGAAATGGCGCAGAAGGCGACAGCCTGCCAGAGGAAAACACATACGCACTAAGAAGCGACCCGGGCAGCCTCCTAAAAGCCGACACTCACCCCGAGACAACACGACAATCTTTAAGCGACGAAAGCCGCGGAGACTACCTCACCAGCTGAATAAGCGTGCAGCAGACAGTCACCTCGCCCAAAAGAACTCCCAAAAGCATACCTACCTAAAGCATCTCGTCCAGCTGCAACCCGCTACACAAATCCCCGCATCAGCGCTGACAACGAAGAGTCCTGCTGAATACTGCCAGCTCAGCCACGCCGGGCAACACAGAGCACGAGCACTGAGAAGACCCAGAGACCACGGTCCGGTAACTGGACTATGCCGATATGCAGCCAGAGCAGGGCGGGAGCACAAAGGCACTAGGGACTGGTGGCTCCCTTCCCTACAAAGAGGTGAACTTGTGGGTTCTAGCCTTAGCAGCGTGCCATTAACGGGCATAGGGTGATCAGCCCCATACAGATCCATCAACATACAGCTTGTTTTCACTGATCACCTTGCCTTATACCTGATCCAAGCCTTGATAAGACAGTGCAGTGGTAAAACACTGACCCAAAAAAAAAATGTTTTTCTCTTGTTTCTTTGTTTTATATTACTTCTCGTTTGTATGCCAGTTAAATTAATGCTATCTTTCTCATGCACATAGTCATCTCATGGCAAGCATAAAATTTTACCAGTATGAGCCTGATCAGTTAGCAATTTGGTGTTCAGTCGTTCACTCTGACAATGTTAATGTCTGCCTACCTAATATGCCTTGATAACACTGTCTCAGATGCCCATAGCAATCTGTAATGTGCCCCCTGTACCTAACAGCAGAGTCTAAGCTAACGTATTAGTCTTATCATTTAAAGGAGATCTACGCTAACATTTCGTGTTACTCATCATTACTTTGTACCTAACGGGACTTTTCGCAACTAAATGGTTAAAGCTTGTTTAAACATTATTATAAAAATGTACATGTTCCTCAAATGTCATTCACAGTTCTAAAAGTATAGTACTGAAACTTGTTTACAATGCTGTGACATACTGAACGCTTATGTGATTTTCATAAATGCACAACCAAAATAAAGAATTAAAAAAAAAAAAAAAATGTAGAAAGCCCACACCTCTTCATCCTGCAACTGAGAGCTTAAAAAAAAAAAAAAAATGAAATTTAAATATAAAAGTCTTAGCTGGGGGGGCGGGACCGGACCGCTGAGCTGGATGGTCGCAACCGAGATCAGCTCCTACATTTCACAAACTTCATAAGCTTATAAACATGAAAAAAGACCCAAATACTGACTGACAGCAATGGTCTTCGGTGCTGAGGGGACACTGGATCCAGGGCGAGGCCGGCTCCTCGAGTTTCAGTCCCCTGGAGGTGAGGTCTTTGACGTCCCAGTTGAGGCCTTCGCTGGCGGTGAGCGGGGCGGACGGCTGCTGCCCCACTATCCTGCCTGACAGTGCACAACCTGAGGCCCGGTCCGGGGCGGATCCGGCCCCGTTCCCCCCCTATGGACCGGCGGGGGTGATCCCGGTCCTCACCCGGAGGCTATACAATCCAGGCCTACCGATACCACCACCCCGACTGGGGACCCGGGCGCAGCACACAAGATGGCGGATACCATGTGCGCCGATGTTGGAGAGAAGGGCTGCTCTCGCAAACTGCCCACAGCAATCGAGGAGACTCCCAGCCGGAGACCCTTAGGACCCGTGCTGTCCCAACAACGATCCAAGACGACGGCCGGCAGTGATGGGGACATGGCTGAGCCGTTAATAGCTGCAGCACCAGAGTGTAACGTGACACGGCGACTACCCCCGCCAGAGAACACCGATATTGCCGCCAAGAAAGGTACTCCCACAGCGGGGCCGATCACACACCCACAGAACGCACATCAAGCAGCGCAACGGCCCCAGAGCGGGGTTACGCGTGGCACCCAAGCTCACAAGAATTGCGCTCAGCTACCTACCCCGATGGCTTCTCCCCTCCAGCTGCCCGGACACGGCGGCCCTGGTCCTTCACGGCTACGGCCCGCAGGAAAACAGCAAATGGACTCTGCTCGGATCCCTGCCCTGGCGGACAATCATACCCTGCAATACTGACACGACCGTTTGAGTATCGGCTAACCGCTAGTCTGCTCATACCGGCGAGGTCTCACGCCCGCCATGTGGACGACTCCCAGAGCCTGTATCAGACCATGCATGTTAGACCAACCAGGGTGATTCATTACAAGCAGCTTACTCTTCAAGCCCAGCACGCTTACACCTCAAGCCTAGTGACCCCACACCAGCATAACCCTTTACTACACACACTAGGCATATTTACATTTACTGCAAATAACTTACTAGGACACCAGCTTGATAAGCAACCACTTAGTCTACTCATACAATGCACCAACACCATTCTTCCTAACAGTTTCTTAAGTATACACATGTGAAAAATGTCAGCTATAACTGGAGGCTTGCCGAGCCTGGCTCTAAATGTGTCTCAATTCATTACTTGCATCTTACTCTGAGAAAAAAACAAAGAAAAAATGTGCAATGTTTTTCAATGCCATATCACTATTATCGTATGTTTTTATATACCGTATTTATTCGAGTATAACGCGCACACGTGTATAACGCGCACCCCTAATTTTCGATTAAAAATCGGTATAAAATTTTATACCGATTTTTTATCTAAAATTAGGGGTGCTTGTTATACTCGAATAAATATGCTCCGATAATACCGACCGCCGGGCTCATTACAAGCTGGGGGGGCGGGCAGCAAGCGTTTACTCACCTCCGTGCAGCTCCTCCAGCTTCCCAGTGTAAATCTCGCGAGACCCGCGGCCAGCTCTGACGGGAGGTATAATCGGAGCACCCACTCGAATATTTATTCGAGTATAACGCGCACCCCTAATTTTAAATTAAAAATCGGTACAAAATTTTGCGCGTTATACTCGAATAAATACGGTATATATGCTTGCACCTGTTGTTGTGGCAGTGCAGACACGATTGTTCCACTCATGCACAAATAAAATAAAGAATTTAAAAAGTCTTAGCTGAACAGATCTTTTTTAGATCAAATAGTCTATAAAGTGCTTGTTCAGGAAGGACAGCGAGGACATTGTTCCTGAACAAGCACTTTATAGACTATTTGATCTAAAGAAGATCTGTTCAGGTAAGACTTTTATATTTAAATGTAATTTTATTATATTTTATTTGTCTATTTTGGCGCAACCTTTATCCTTGTTTTCTATCCTTAAACCAATCATAATATAATTCCTTTAAATAAGTACTTTTAATTGATAACATGAACTTAGTACTTGCTCCCTCATCGAGCCAAATCAAGGCAGGGAGAGCCCTTGGCTAAAAGTGACCTTCTCTCTATTCTTTTAACTTCCTCTATAGTATTGTTTAAGGTTATTTCTTGATATCCTTTTTCCATAAATTGTTTCTTGATTCTACAAGCTTGGCATTCATAAGTATTGACATCTGTGCAGTTGTGCCTTGGGGATATTTTTTAGCCAAGGCGGAAAATGACAACTATTAGGGTGGATATAGTTGTTAGAGGGTAGATCCAATGCTCACCACTGTTGTCCAAGCCTTGTTGTGTACTTTAATAATAGTATGATTATGGGACACCCACTAAACAAATATTTACGCTCATTGTGTTTTTAGTTACTTTTGACTCCGGTTTTACCTTTTCTCCTCACATCCAGTCAGTCTCCAAATCCTGTAACCTTACAAATCTTGCCTGTATTCGCCCTTTTCTAACCCAACACGCAACTCAAGCACTTGTTCATGCATTCATCATTTCTCAACGTGACTATTGCAACTTACTGCTCATCGACCTTCCAAATATCTGAATTGCCCCTCTTCAGGCTCATCTTCCCGACGGGCCGCTACTGCCACCAGGGCCAGATTAACATAGGGGCTGATGGAGCTGCAGCTCCAGGCCCAGGCCCATAGAATAGGCCCATTTAAAAAACTTACACACTACTCTTAGGTTTGCCACCTGACTGGTATTTTACTGGCACAGCCAGTAGTTGAGGCTGCCTGGCTGTGCCAAAATTGCAGTAATACCGGCAATACAAATGCAGGTATTTTTCTCAGAATAAATGGAGATTACTCTGCAATACCAGCACTGGCCAGTAGGGGGTCACTGTGTGTGGAGAGAGGCAGGGATAGGAAGTTACAGCATATCCCTCCCTGCCTCTCTCTACTCACTGATCCATGGGGGAGCAGCAACACAGCACAGAGAGTCCAGACAGCAGCTCTACAGCTCAGGTAAGTGAGGGATGGGGGGAAAGGCAGCGGGGACACTGAGACACAAGGGGACACTGAGACACTAGGGGACACTGAGACACATGGGGACACAGACACATGGGGACACAGACACTAGGGGACACAGACACTAGGGGACACAGACACTAGGGGACACATGGAGACACAGACACATGAGGACACAGACACTGGGAGACCTGGGAACACTGAGACACTTGGGGACACTGGAAAACATGGGGACACCGAGACACTAGGGGACACTGGGACACATGGGGATGCTGAGACACATGGGGATGCTGAGACACATGGGGATGCTGTGAGACATAGGGACATTGGTAGACACTGAGACATTGGGACACAGAGACACTATGTCCCCATGTCTCCCAGTGTCCCCCAGCCAGTGTCCCTAGTGTCTCAGTGTCCCCAAGTCTCACAGTGTCTGTGTCCCATGTCTCTCAGTGTGCCTAGTGACCCCATGTGTCCCTATATGTCCCAGTGTCCCCATGTCTGTCCACAACTGTCCCCATGTTTCCCAGTGTCCCCAAGTGTCTCTCTCCCAGCCAGTGTCCCCTAGTCTCCCAGTGTCCCCTAGTCTCCCAGTGTCCCCTAGTCTCCCAGTGTCCCCTAGTCTCCCAGTGTCTGTGTTCCCATGTCTCTGTGTCCCTAGTGTCTTAGTGTCCCCAAATGTTTCAGTGTCCCCATGTCTCCCAGTGTCTGTGTCCCTAGTGTCTCAGTGTCCCCATTTCTCCCAGTTTCCAAAAATGTCTGTGTCCCCAGGTCTCACTGTGTCCCCAGTATCCTAGTGACATGGGGACACACTGAGACATTGGGACACTGGGAGAAATGGGGACACTGAGACACTGGGAGACTAGGGGACTCGACGACATGGGGACACTGACACTGTGATACATAGGGACACTGAGACACTGGGTGACTTGCGAGACTGAGACACTGGGAGACAGGGAGACACTGGGAGCAATCCATCTATACAGCAGAATCAAACTGTGAGTAGTTTGTTGGTGATTTTACAGAATTTTCTCTGATGTCACTCCTTGTGATTTACATCATGTGATGTCACGCATAACTAATTCATTATACAAATGATTAAGGCTGGTATTTTTTTTCCAAGAAAGCTGGCAACCTTAACTACTCTTCACATACTCTTGCTTAAAGGAGCACTATAGGGTCAGGAACACAATCATGTATTTCTGACCCTATTATGTTAAAACCACCACCCTGGCCCCTTCTTGCCTCCCTAAATATAGTAAAATATTACTTGTATTCAAGTCTGCAGCAGCTGGCTCTGCCTCTGAACTGACTGTCTGCTGACATCATCAGAAGTGGTGGTCTGAGCAAATTACAATACTTCCCCATAGGATTGGCTGAGACTGTCAACTAGGCAGATCAGGGGCAGGGCCAGCACAAGTCCAACATAGCCCTGGCCAATCACCATCTCCTCATAAAGATAAATTGAATCAATGCATCTCTATGAGGAAAGTTCAGTGTCTGCATGCAGAGGGTGGAGACACTGAATGGCAGTGCTGCACACTAGGCAGTACTGCCCCAGGAAGCACCTCTAACAGCCATCTAAGGAGCGGCCAGTGGAGTTATTTTATCTGAAAAGACAGTGTTTACTCCAAAAAGCCTGAATGGAATGATTCTACTTACCAGAACAAATACAATAAGCTGTAGTTGTTCTGGTGACTATAGTGTCCCTTTAAGTTTGGAAGCTTAAGAGGGATGTATGGGAACAAAACTTGTGTGGACTGGCTGACAATAAAATGAGTTTAGGTAATGCAGACGTTGGTCTCTCTAACACTGTGGCATGTCCCCTTTCTTCTACACTCACTACATACACCTTTTCTCTGTCTCAGACTATATATCAGGAAGTTCTGCCTGCTAGTAAGAAGGTAAGGAGATTAGTGGACCAGCGATTGCTAGGGGACAGTCCTTAGAAAGCATTGAGTGAGCGCATCATTAGATGCATTTATGTCAAGCTCAGGGTGCTGCCTGCATAGTATGCCCTTAGTTGGACAGCCTGCAGGTTGGCAGGCAGCCTGACATGCATCCATGCCAGGCTGACCTTCCAATTCTTTGGACAGACATGCCCCCTTTTTGGGCATGTTCACCCCTTTTGGCAGGTCTGGTCACGTGATTCGCGCCAGTGGCACACCCTTTTAGCCTGCCCATTGACTTTCTGCTTCACTGGACACTGCTGTTAGGGGTTATGGATTTACTTGAAAGATGAAAGCATAAATTAGAGAGAAATTAGCATAGAGTACGTGTTTTCTTATAGCTGCATCCTATGAGTTTCCCTCCAGCACCATGTCCATCAGATACATGACGCTTGGGAGGTATGACTGTTTTAATGTTTTTGGTTGATAAGATTCTGTAATTAGGCCCATCATAATTGTCAGCACCAGGCCCACTGTGCTCTTAATCCGGCCCTGACTGCCACACCTCACTAACTTTGGCTGCCTGTACCCCCAGAATCTAAATCAAACTGCTAACACTAACTACAAAGCCCTCACTAACTCATCTGCTCACTACATTTCTCTTTCCCTTTACTCTTCAAGCAACCTTCTTCTGTCATTTGCTTGTTCCCGCACTGCAAACTCTATTGTGCAAGATTTTCAAGGACTGTCTCAATCCTATGGAATACCACGTTTCAAGGGACAATATAGATAACCAGAGCACTTTATCTCAATGAAGAGGTCTGGGTGTCATGCCTCTTTGCAGTGTAAAACATTGCCATTCTACAGATATGCAGTGTTTACATTGCGGGGCTTAAATGCCTCTTGTGGCTGTCATACTGGCCAAGTAAACCTTGTCTATTTCTATCAGAAGGCCTCATAAAGACCATCTGATTAAAGCAGCATGGCGTTTTGCTGGACACTAGCCTCCCACTGCTGTCCCTGTGGAAAAGCATTGGATTGGCTGAGAACCTCAATCTTGAGTATCTCAATCAAGGGGATGGGATGGCAAAGAGGGGGGCCAGGATCCTAAACCATTAACAGGGTACTATATTGATAGGAATTCAACACTTGAATTCCTAATTATATACTGTTCCTTAAAAAGATTGACTTTAGTGCTTAAATGTATTTAAATGAAGACTATATATATATATTTATATATATATTTTTTTTAATATAGGATGTTTTGAGAGTTTATAGTCATTTACTTGTCTTTTCTTCTTTATACCTAGATGAAGAAGATCTGCTGTTTTGTTGGACTGCGACAGGCAGTAATTTATTTTGTCTAGCATGGAAACCAGGTGTTATATAGCTATTGGTGTCTCTTATTAATCTCTAGGGGCAACTAAAACTTTTGGCAGTTTCTTTTTTTTTTTTTACAATCTTTATTTAGTTACATTTCCATGTCAAAGGTGGGTAATAACAATAGGGGTATAACGTTTGCTTTCATCCACACGCAGGTGGTATAATTGGTGAACAAAGTGGGAGCATCAGAACAACAACTGTAACTGTCTGGTATATTCCAGAGTGGTGTCATGCATCATTGCTTAGCAGAAAGACAGTCATCGGCCCGCTAAACAATCTACATTTATTTGTATTATAAACTATTATTATTGTTATAAATTTAAATATATATATATTTTTTTTCTAAATTATTTTCTGTCGTACAAAAGGTAGTGTGAGTTTCGTCAGTCAGGGAAAATTCATTTTGCATGAGCAGGTAGCGCAACCCGTACAAGGCTGAACCCCTGACATAGCCCCGACCCGGCGGCAAGAGCCTTCCCGTTGGGTCCCCAAGCTTGTGAGGTGTGTGCCCGCATTTTCTCAGCCCTCTAACGAAGTCCGGGTAGTGTCCCAGGTCTGTGCGGTGGTTATCCGTCAGGGGCTATCCCTCCGGTGGTCTGAGCTGTTTGGGGTGTCCAGTTAACGTTTGGGCCAGGTTATCTAGTTTCCCGGCGTCCCTATAAGGATCTGTCGTCTTAAAGTGTACCTTCCCCTCAGCAGACTTATGAGAAACGTGTCAAGGTAGGCTTATGGGAGGTCATCTGAGTAACCCAATGTCTGGGGAGAGCTTCAGTTTTACGCAGTGTCATTCTGCCTGCTGTGCATGCGCTATGTAGGGTAAGTCACGGGAGCATCGGGATCCGGCTATGTGCTGGGGACCTAGTGGTTCTGTTTCTCAAAGCCTGTGCTGTGCTACCGGTTGATTCAGGTTGTCAGTCCTGGACAGTTCCAGGTCTCTGCAATATGGGTGAGTAGGTCAGGTGGGAGTTAAGTTGTCTCGTTATCAGTCTAGGTCATGGGGAGGACTGTCGGTTGTCAGAGAGGGATTGGTGGTGGGTGTCTATGTCCTTGAAAGGCGGGGTGGGTGTTGTGGTGTACTGCAGGTTTCAACTAAGTTGGTGTGAGGGCCACCGTTCTGTCAGCCACGTACGTGGTCCTGTAGCGTTACTCACCTTTCCCAGGGGCCGGCCGCGGTCCTCTCTTCAAGCCGCGCGCGGTCCTGCGGCTGCACGAGCCGCGCGCGGCTCATCCGACGCTTCAGACAGGAAGGCGGGCAGTGACCGCGAGATGCGGTCACATGTCCCGCCTGAATCTAAGAGCGCGCCGCGAGTCTCGGGCGCGCTCTTAAAGAGACAGTGGGAGCCTAAATTGCCAAAAGGCTCCCATTGGCCCCTGTCATCCCACACACCCCACACACTTACCTTTTGGGGGTGTGGAAGTGACAGGAGCCAATCACATTAGTTTTGAACCTATTTATACTTACCCTTTTCCCTTAGTTCCTGGCCCTCTCGTGGTTTCTGCTACAGTTCCCTTTAGCACTTGTTGTGTTCAGTTGTGTTCCTCCGTACTTGTCCTTGGCTTTGTATTCTGACTTCGTTTTCGCTTTATCCTTGTCTGTTCTGTTTGCCGGCTTGCTGTTTCCTGTGTACCAGACCCCGGCTTGTCCTCGTTTACGCTGTCTCTTTGTGCCCTTGACCTCGGATTGTTCCTGACTCTGTACTTCTCCTATATACGTCGAGTCCGGCCATTCTAAGGTCCGGTAGACGTATCTCTCCTCTGTTCTGCCTTCTGTTTAGCTGGATCCTGCGTGTAGGGGTATATTCTCGTTACATTACGATAGGGCCATGGACCCCGCAGATTTAGCTCAACAGATGGCGTCTCATGAGGCTAGATTTGTAGAGCAGGATCACCGAATGGATCAGATAGCCCAGGCTCTTCAGACACTCTTAGCTAGAACCATTCCAGCAACCACACCTAACCCTCCTACACCCCTTCTTCCTGAAGTATCGACTGTGCCTAATGCTACGGCCCATTTAACACCTCCTCCTAGGTATGGAGGGGATTCTAAGACATGCAGAGGGTTCATTAACCAAATAGAGTTTCACTTTGAGATGTATCCACGTTCATTTCACACAGAGAGGTCTAAGGTTGGGTTCTTTATGCACCAACTTACCGACAAAGCACTTGAATGGGCAAATCCTATTTGGGAAGCTAATGGACCTATGGTGCATGACTTTCACAGTTTTCTTACAGCATTTCGCAGAACTTTTGACACTATGAAAAGGTCTAAAAATGCCGCAAGAGCATTAATGAGTGTTAAACAGGGTTCTAGGTCTGTGGCTGATTACGCTATACAGTTTCGTACTCTTGCCTCACAGGTAGATTGGACCAACAATGGGTTAACTACTGCCTTCATGAAAGGCTTATCAGACTCTATATTGGATGAGGTAGCAGCTAAGGAGCTTCCTGTTGCTTTAGAGGACCTTATTGACTACCTCATTGATATAGATAATAGGATTCGTGACAGGCTCTATACCAAGAACAGAAATAGACGTTTTGTTTCACCTACTCACCCCAGAGTTAATACACCGGAGAGTGTTAAAGTATCTGAAGAGGAACCTATGCAATTAGGGGTTGCCAAACTCTCTGATAATTAAAAATTACATAGGAGAAGGGAGGGACTCTGCCTATATTGTGGTAGGAGAGACCATATGGTAAAGGAATGTCCTTTGCTCCCGGAAAACTCTCGCACCTAAGACCTTATAGGGGACTGGCCTTGGGTGTGATTTCTAGGTCTCCTACATTGCCTCCTAACCGACTGCTTCTCCCTGTTTCTTTACATATGGGAGAGAGTTGTATAGTTGAAAATATATACGCCTTGGTTGACTCTGGGGCAGCCGAGAATTTTATAGACTCTGGTTTTGTAAAGAAAAACAACATTCCCATTAGGGAGAAGGAGATACCCTTGGCCGTTGAGGCCATAGATGGTAGACCAGAGGCGGCTCTCTAATTAGGCGGTTTAGGCGGCCGCCTAAGGCCTCGCGCTGGCGGGGGCCTCGCGGCCGCCTAAACCGCCTGTTGGCAGAGTGTGTCAGGTCCTCGGTCACTGACCGAGGACCTGACACCAGGAGGGGGCCCGGCGGCTTGCCCGGTATGCCGCCGGGTGCGAGGCCCCTCCTGGCTGCCCGGCCACCATCGCAGACACTGGTCTGCAGCTCCGCAGTGTGCAGAGCTGCAGACCATGTGACTCGCGAGAATTGGCCAATCAGAGCGTTGCCGCGGGTTACCACGGCAACGCTCTGAAATCTCGCGAGACTACTCGGTCTGCAGCTCTGCAGAGCTGCAGACCGAGAGCAGTGGCCACCGGACCACCAGGGAGCCCTCTGGACCACCAGGGAAATCAAGGTAGGCTCTCCCTCCCCATCACCCCCAACACACTCAGCCTCACCCCCCCAGTCACCATCACCACACTCAGCCTTACCCCCAGCCTCACCATCCCCCCACCACCACCCTCAGCCTCACCACCCCTCACCACCATCACCCCCACCACCCTCAGCCTCACCACCCCTAGCCCCCACCACCCTCACCATCACCCCCCCACCACCACCACCCTCAGCATCACCCCCCTCAGTCTCACCCCCAGCCCCTCTCAGCCTCACCCCCCACCACCCTCAGCCTCACCACCCCTAGCCCCCACCACCCTCACCATCACCCCCCACCACCCCTAGCCCCCACCACCCTCACCACTACCCCCACCACCCTCACCCCCAGCCCCCCTCAGCCTCACCCCCCACCACCCTCAGCCTCACCTCCCACCACCCTCAGCCTCACTACCCCTAGCCACCACCACCCTCACCATCACCCCCACCACCCCCAGCCTCACCACCACCCTCACCATCACCCCCACCACCCCTAGCCCCCACCACCCTCACCACCACCCCACCACCCTCAGCATCACCCCACTCAGCCTCACCCCCACCACCTTCAGCATCACCCCCCTCACCACTACCCCACCACCCTCAGCATCACCCCCCTCAGTCTCACCCCCAGCCCCCCTCAGCCTCACCCCCCACCACCCTCAGCATCACCCCCCACAACCCTCAGCATCACCCCCCACCACCACCCTCAGCATCACCCCCCACCACCACCCTCAGCATCACCCCCCCACCACCCTCAGCCTCACCCCCCTCTCACTCTCACATTATCCCCCCTCTCACTCTCACATTATCCCCCCTCTCACTCTCACATTATCCCCCCTCTCACTCTCACATTACCCCCCCTCTCACTCTCACATTACCATTACCAGGATTGCCCCTTAGTTACTCAGTGATGCCATTAAAGGACCACTCTAGGCACCCAGACCACTTCAGCTTAATGCAGTGGTCTGGGTGCCAGGTCCAGCTAGGGTTAACCCATTTTTTTTATAAACATAGCAGTTTCAGAAAAACTGCTATGTTTATAATTGGGTTAAGCCTTCCCCCAAAGCCTCTAGCGGCTGTCTCATTGACAGCCGCTAGAGGCGCTTGCGTGATTCTCACTGTGAAAATCACAGTGAGAGCACGCAAGCGTCCATAGGAAAGCATTGTAAATGCTTTCCTATGCGACCGGCTGAATGCGCGCGCAGCTCTGCGCATTCAGCCGACGGGGCAGAACGGAGGAGGATCGGAGGAGGAGAGCTCCCCGCCCAGCGCTGGAAAAAGGTACGTTTTACCCCTTTTCCCCTTTCCAGAGCCGGGCGGGAGGGGGACCCTGAGGGTGGGGGCACCCTCAGGGCACTATAGTGCCAGGAAAACGAGTATGTTTTCCTGACACTATAGTGGTCCTTTAACTAAATGAAATTAATGCCTGAATTCTCTTGGATCAGACACAGCAGAGTTCACTACTGCCAGTCCTGTCAAATCATGACTTGTGTAGATGCTTACCATCAATGGCTGCAATACCTCAACACTACAATGTAACTGTGTAACGAGCAACATGCTACGCCCTAATCAAAATTCCAAAATAGGTGGAAAGGGTAGTGGCCTAAAAGTGACTTTAGAACCCCAATATAAACCCTGCAATAAAGTGTCCCCTGCTTTGAAAAATCTCTCTCTTTCAAATGAGGGCACATGCTCATTGGTAGATGTGATCACCTTATGCATAAAAAAAAACCCTCTCCCTCTCACCATCAACCCCCTCTCCCTCTCACCATCAACCCCCTCTCCCTCTCACCATCAACTCCCTCTCCCTCTCACCATCACCCCCCCTCTCCCTCTCACCACCACCCCCCCTCTCCCTCTCACCATCACCCCCCCTCTCCCTCTCACCATCACCCCCCTCCCTCTCACCATCACCCCCCTCTCCCTCTCACCATCACCCCCCTCTCCCTCTCACCATCACCCCCCCTCTCCCTCTCACCATCACCCCCCTCTCCCTCTCACCATCACCCCCCCTCTCCCTCTCACCATCACCCCCCCTCTCCCTCTCACCATCACCCCCCTCTCCCTCTCACCATCACCCCCCTCCCTCTCACCATCACCCCCCCTCCCTCTCACCATCACCCCCCCTCTCCCTCTCACCATCAACCCCCCTCTCACCATCACCCCCACACCATCACCCCCCTCTCACCATCACCCGCCTCTCCCCCCCCATACACACAACACACTTCAAGCAGCTACCCCATAAACATAGGGTCTCAGACAAAAATGCAAACATGTTCAGAGACATACATTCACACACACAAGGATACTCTTTGTCAGACACACTCTCAGGCACATACACAGGTAGACAGTGCATCAATGTGTATATGTGACACTTTTTTTTGTTAGTGGGGCCTCATGTTTGCGTTTCGCCTAAGGCCTCATAAAGTCTAGAGCCGCCTCTGTGGTAGACCATTGATATCTCCAGTTGTTACTCATGAGACTGCACCGTTACACATGTACACAGGGGTTTTACACTATGAAACCATTCAGTTCCAGGTCATCACCTCTCCCTCTTCACAGTTAGTATTAGGGTATCCATGGTTACGTGCCCACAATCCCATTTTTGACTGGGAGACAGGGCAGATAAAATCATGGAGTGAGGCCTGCCATGAGTCATGTACTATTGAAGTCACGCCTGTGAATTCTATTAATGTTCCTACCACTCCTCCTTTGTCTACGGCTATACCCTCTCAGTATTTATCTTTAAAGACTGTCTTTGATAAAAGAGATGTATACAAAGGGTAGAGGGGAAATCGCTGTCTATACCTATAAAGGAGAAATTAACAGTACATAGTGAAGATCGTTATGAACATGTATCAAGACACGCTAACAGGTACACTCACAAGATGTCAGAAGTTATGCGCATTCAGAACATCACCCCTGTTGGCAGAGGGGGAATATGCAACACTGGGACTGCTGGATGTTTTCAGTCCACAGGTCCGGAAACCACAGAAGAGCAGGAACAAGTAGTATGATTCAGATAATTTATTTGGTAAAATAAGGCACTGGTCCAACGCGTTTCATTCGGTTAGAACTTCATCAGGGACCTCTTAGTTAAAAAATCATACAATATAAATAATCTTCATACAAAACAAATCCCTATAGCGGGTAATCGAGAACTCCTTGCTATCATTTTAGCACTCAAAGAATGGAGACATTTGTTAGAAGGCACTAAGGATCCCATCCTCATATTTACGGATCATAAGAACCTGTCCTACCTTAGTGAAGCTAAAATATTGTCTTCCAGGCAGGCTAGGTGGTCACTGTTCTTGTCTCATTTTAATTATATAATCACCTATAGGCCAGGTGATCGGAACACTAAAGCGGTCGCTCTGTCCAGACAGTTTGAAACTATTGACAAACAGGAGATTGATGTTACTCCTGTCATTCCCCCAGACAGGATAATAGCAACTACTATATTGTCTATTTCCTCGTCCCTCTTGCAGGCCATACAAGCGAAACAAAGCATGGCACCTAGCGAGAGGCCTAATGATAAATTGTTCGTTGACGTTCCCGAGAGACGGGATATTCTGTCACTATATCACGATACTAAGACTGCTGGACATCCTGGTATTTCCAAAACAGTGTCAGCTGTTTCTCGGTATTTTTGGTGGGATTCCTTACGAAAGGATGTCACTGACTATATAAGTGCTTGTACTACTTGTGCATGTATGAAATCCTCTCGTAGAGTTCCTTGTGGGCTGTTGCATCCGTTACCCGTTCCCGAGAGACCTTGGTCCAACCTATCTATGGATTTTATTGTTGAATTACCGTACATACTCGAGTATAAGCCGAGTTTTTCAGCACATTTTTTGTGCTGAAAAACCCCAACTCGGCTTATACTCGAGTCAGTAGTCTGTATTATGGCAATTTACATTGCCATAATACAGAATGGGGCTGTGGGGGCTGTGAGAGAGCGTTACTTACCTCTCCTGCAGCTCCTTCTCCGCGCCGTCCGTTCAGCACCTCGGTCAGCTCCCAGTGTAAGTCTCGCGAGAACCGCGGCTCTCGCGAGACTTACAGTGTGAGCTGACAGAAGAGCTGACCGGACGGCGCGGAGGAGGAGAGAGCTGACAGGAGCTGCAGGAGAGGTAAGTAACGCTCTCTCACAGCCCCCACAGCCCCCCCCCCACTGAACTACCAATGCTGGACCACCAGGGAAGGAGAGCCCCCCTCCCTGCCATATATCAAGCAGGGAGGGGGGACGAAAAAAAAATAAAAAAAATATAATAATAATAAAAAATAATTTAATTAACCCCTTCAGGACGGAGTCAATAGTGCACGTTCTGATCAAAACAAAATGTAAACAAAAACTGGAATTTGCGCTATATGTCTGTTCAACCGTAGTTCCCCTCTTTCAAATTATATGCACCCACACTTATTATATATCATTTTGTTCAGGAGAAACAGGGCTTTAATCTTTCATTAACTATTCATATATGGAACATAATTTATTATGAATAAAATAAAAAAAAAAGGTGAGAAAATAAGATTTTTTTTTAAATTTGTATTTCCGTCTGCCATTTTAGCTGTGAATATCATAATACTGTTAGGTTTTACTGCAAAAAAATGCGCATATTTGTAATCAGCGATGTCTCACGAGTACAACAGTACCCCCCATTAACAGGTTTTATGGTGTTTTGGAAAGTTACAGGGTCAAATATAGAACGTTCCATTTTCAAATTGAAATTTTCCAGATTAGTAATGTTACCTTTGAGACGGTGTGGTAGCCCAGGAAAGAGAATTACCCCCATAATGGCATACCATTTGAAAAATTAGACAAGCCAAGGTATTGAAAGTGGGGTATGTTTAGTCTTTTTTAGTAGCCACTTAGTCACAAACACTGGCCAAAATTAGCGTTCATATTTGTTTTTGTGTGAAAAAAGCAAAAAACTAATATTTGGCCAGTGTTTGTGACTAAGTGGCTACTAAGAAAGACTGGACATACCCCACTTGCAATACCTCGGGTTGTCTACTTTTGCAAATGGTATGCCATCATGGGGGTAATTCTCATTCCTGGGCTACCATACGCTCTCAAAGGCAACATAACCAATCTGGCAAATTTCAATGTGAAAAAAATGAAATGCAAGCCTTATATGTGACTCTCTAACTTTCCAAAACACCATAAAACCTGTACATGGGGGGTACTGTTATTCTCGGGAGACTTCACTAAACACAAATATTAGTGTTTTAAAACCGTAAAACATATTACAACAATAATATAGACCATAAAAGTGCCGTTCGCTTGTAAAAAATGCGAAAAACGTCACTTTTACTTAAAATATCATTGTTGTAATACAATTTACCAGTTTGAAACACTAATATTTGAGTTCAGTGAAGTCTCCCGAGTAAAACAGTACCCCCTATGTACAGGTTTTATGGTGTCTTGGAGAGTTACAGGGTCAAATATAGTGCTTGCGAATTAAATTCTCTGCACTTTCTCCCTGTGTTGTCAGGCATGTCAATCAAATTTTAATTAATCAAATCACATAATTACGTTAAAAGATTATTTAAATATACACGTAGAATTTTAATATATATGCATTTATAGGTATTTAAATTCTACGTGTATACTAATGTGATCTTTTCTGTAATTATATGTATTTATCTATATATATATATTTGCGGTTATTTGTATTTTATACAACGATAGATATATATAGAATGTCATTCTAAGTGTATTTTGTTACCGATATATATATATTAATAACAAAATACAGTTAGAATGAAATTACATATGCATATATAATTTATATTAAATTTTGTTTCAATATTTTATTTATTTATTTTATTATTTTATTTATTTATTATTTTAATTATACATATTTATATATAATATATATATGTACATCTATTATATATATAATATATATACATATTATATATATGTAACGTCATTCTAAGTGTATTTTAATATTAATTTATATACTTATATTAATATTAAAATACACGTTGCATGACGTTACATATATATAATATGTATATATATTATATATATAATATATATACATATTATATATATATTAAAATATATTTAATTTATTTTTAAACATGTTTATTTTATTTTTTTTACACCTCCTACCAGCAGGGGGACTGTCTGATATTTCAAACAGTCCCCCTGCTGGCAGATCCATAGCCAGCTATAGGGGGCCATGTGATCGCTCTTTGAGAGCGATCACATGGCCCCCGGGGGCCTCATTTGCCGGAGGGGGGCTGCCTGGGCTCTCAGTCAGCCCCCCAGAAGAGGATCGCGGCGGAGGTGAGTAGTTGCTGGCTCCTGGGGGCTTAAACCGTTACGGCGTTCCATGCCGCCGCAACAGCTTTAAAGCCCATTTAAAGCGCGACGGCATGGAACGCCGTAACGGCGTTAAGGGGTTAAATAAATAATAAGAAGAAGAAATAATAATAAAAAAATATGAAAATAATTAAAAAAATAATAATAACAATGCCCACCCCCCACCAAAGCTCTGCAACACACACACACACACACACACACACACACTGCACACATACACACACACACTGCATTCATACACACACTGCATTCATACACACACACACTGCATTCATACACACACACACACACTGCACTCATACACACACACACTGCACTCATACACACACACACACACACACACACACTGCACTCATACACAAACACACACTGCACTCATACACAAACACACACTGCACTCATACACAAACACACTGCACTCATACACACACACACTGCACTCATACACACACTGCATTCATACACACACTGCATTCATACACACACACACTGCATTCATACACACACTGCATTCATACACACACTGCATTCATACACACACTGCATTCATACACACACACTGCATTCATACACACACGCTGCACTCATATGCACACTGCACTCATACGCACGCTGCACTCATACGCACACACTGCATTCATTATACACACACTGTAAATAAATATTCAATTAGTATATTTTTTTTAGGATCTAATTTTATTTAGAAATTTACCAGTAGCTGCTGCATTTCCCACCCTAGTCTTATACTCGAGTCAATAAGTTTTCCCAGTTTTTTGGGGTAAAATTAGGGGCCTCGGCTTATATTCGGGTCGGCTTATACTCGAGTATATACGGTACCCCCTTCGAATGATAACACAGTCATCCTGATGATAGTTGACCGGTTTTCCAAAATGGCTCACTTTGTGTCTCTTCGCAAGTTGCCCACATCCAAGGAACTGGCCCTTATCTTCGCTAGAGAAGTATTTCGGTTACATGGCATTCCCTTATCTATTGTGTCCGATAGGGGTAAAGGGTTCCCTTTATTTCCAGGTTCTGGAAAGCCCTTTGTACAGAAATGGGTATTTCTCTCTCGTTTTCTTCCGCTTACCATCCCCAGTCTAATGGAGCTGCTGAACGTGCCAACCAGTCTCTGGAGCAGTACCTCCATTGTTTTGTGTCTCACCATCAGGACAATTGGTCTGACCTGCTTCCTTGGGCTGAATTTGCTCGGAATAACGCCACTCATGATTCTTCCGGCAAAAGCCCTTTTTACGTCGTCTATGGCCAGCATCCCGTTGTTCTCCCGGCTGCGTTCTCCTCACAGGGCATGCCAGTTCTGGATGAGCATTTGGCTGGTTTGCGTAATACTTGGGAGCAGGTTCAGCGTTCTTTGGTTGACTCTGCTGCTCGCCAGAAGGCTCAGGCTGACAAGCATCGCAGAGCGGCTCCTTCCTATGTTGTGGAGGACAGAGTTTTGCTTTCCACGCGGAATATTCGCCTCCGGGTGCCTTCTATGAAATTGGCTCCCCGCTTCATTGGTCCTTATTATACATAAGGTTAATCCCGTTTCTTATGCCTTGGGTCTGCCTAAGAATCTGCTCATACCTAATGTATTTCACACCTCGTTGTTGAAGCCTTACGTGCGCAACCGCTATACCCGGCATGCTCCTCCTCCTCCTCCTGTCTCTGTGGAGGGTCCTGAGGAATTTGAAGTGTCTGCTGTTCTTGACTCTCGTTTCCTTAGGGGTCGGCTTCAGTACTTGGTACATTGGAAGGGTTATGGGCCTGAGGAGCGCAGTTGGATTTCTGCTGATGCTGTTCATGCTCCCCGCCTTGTGCGTTCTTTCCATTCACGTTTTCCTGCCCGACCTAGTCCTGCCCGCCCGGAGGGCGTGTCCTCAGGGGGGGGGGTACTGTAGCGTGACTCACCTTTCCCAGGGGCCGGCCGCGGTCCTCTCTTCAAGCCGCGTGCGGTCCTGCGGCTGCTCGAGCCGCGCGCGGCTCATCCGACGCTTCAGACAGGAAGGCGGGCAGTGACCGCGAGATGCGGTCACATGTCCCGCCTGAATCTAAGAGCGCGCCGCGAGTCTCGGGCGCGCTCTTAAAGAGACAGTGGGAGCCTAAATTGCCAAAAGGCTCCCATTGGCCCCTGTCATCCCACACACCCCATACACTTACCTTTTGGGGGTGTGGAAGTGACAGGAGCCAATCACATTCTTTTTGAACCTATTTATACTTACCCTTTTCCCTTAGTTCCTTGCCCTATCGTGATTTCTGCTACAGTTCCCTTTAGCGCTTGTTGTGTTCAGTTGTGTTCCTCCGTACTTGACCTTGGCTTTGTATTCTGACTTCGTTTTCGCTTTATCCTTGTCTGTTCTGTTTGCCGGCTTGCTGTTTCCTGTGTACCAGACCCCGGCTTGTCCTCGTTTACGCTGTCTCTTTGTGCCCTTGACCTCGGATTGTTCCTGACTCTGTACTTCTCCTATATACGTCGAGTCCGGCCATTCTAAGGTCCGGTAGACGTATCTCTCCTCTGTTCTGCCTTCTGTTTAGCTGGATCCTGCGTGTAGGGGTATATTCTCGTTACAGGTCCATGGATACCAGGTCAATGCACACTGCTCCGGTCTCCCGTGTAGGTCAGCTGTCAGGGACTCCATTGTGTGTATGTCTTCTACCGTCGCTACCCACTGCCTCAGGGTGGGCGCAGTTGGCTGTTTCCCCATCCTAGGGATGAGGGATTTGGCGGCGTTGAGGAGGGGCAATTCCAGGGATTTTTTGTATGCTTTTAGTGGGCTACGGGTGTGATGCAAGAGCATCGGTAAGGGTGCCAGGGGAATGTCGGAGCCTGTGATGTTGTTGATCTCCCTTCTAATTTGTTCCCAGTAGGGGGCGATTACTGGGCATGACCACCACAAGTGGATGTAGGTGCCAGGGTGTGTACCGCAGCGCCAGCATACGTCTGATGTGGCGCAGTGCATGCGGTGCAGTGTGTCTGGCGTTCTATACCAGCGTGTGAGCACTTTATAGTTCAGTTCCTGAAATTTTGAGCTAATGGAGCATTTGTGCGTGAGGGTGAAAATCTTGTCCCAGTCTTGTGTAGTGAGTATCACTCCCGCATCTCTTTCCCAGTGGTCTTTAAACCTAAGCTCGACATCCCTAGTCGTCCGGGCCATGAGATAGTGTGTGAGATACCCCTGGTGATGTGTGTGCGGTGTACGCACAGGGTCTCGAAGTCGGTTAGAGGTCTGTGTATGTGCCCCCGTCCCGGCAAGGAGGAGTAGTATGATTTAATTTGGCAATACCTGAACTGTTCTAGAAATGAGGGTGTTCTGTCGGGGCAAAGCTCTCCGAGCGTTTTGAGACCGTTGGTACTGAGCCACTGGTGTAGATATGGCCAGTCCGACGGCTGAAGTCCGGCTAGGTCCCCGCGCGTCAGCGTATCTGCCAAGTCCGGGTTATGTGTGAGCGGGGTTAGGGGGCCGGGTGCGGTGGTGAGTTGGAGACGGTATCGGGTAGCCGTCCAAACCCTCAGGGTTGCGTCTATGAAGGGATTCTTAGTTTGTAAGTCTGCGTGTGTGGCCGTGTGTAACCATAATTTGGAGGGTATACACCCCTCCGACTGTTCTAATTCTAGAGTGACCCATTGTTTAGTGGGATGTTGTGTGTGCCAGTCTATGAGTCTGTGTAGGTGTGCCGCTCGGTAATAGGTCTCTATGGAGGGCAGGCCAGTTCCCCCCACGCGGTTTTGGTAGTTCCAGTGTTGTTCTTTTGATGCGCGTAGGGTGTGAATTCCAGACAAATTTGCGGATGGCGGTCGTCAGGGAGCGAAAAAACGCTCTGGGGACCGCGATCGGCACCGTCTGGAATAGGTAAAGCAATCTGGGCAGTAGGTTCATTTTGACTGCATTAATGCGTCCAAACCAAGAGATATACTGTGGGGCCCATTTTCTCATATCTGCCTGTATCGATTGCAGCAGCGGGTGGTAGTTTTGATGGTACAATTGGGTCAAGTCTTTAGGTAGCCAGATGCCCAGATATTTCAATTTGGCGGGGCACAACTTAAAGCGGAATTGGGTGTGCAGCGTCGAGGGTGGGTCCTGTGGGGCAGGCAGGTGGAGGGCCTCCGATTTATCTGTGTTGAGCTTAAGGTTAGATAGAAGGCCAAACCTGTGGAATGCGGCCAGAAGATTAGGGAGTGAGACCCGCGGCAGGGTGAGAAAAAACATGTCGTCCGTGTACGCGGCCACCCGGTATTCTCGATGACCGACAGTGAGCCCCGTGATACCCCCATCCCGTCTGACCGCCCCCAGGAAGGGTTCCAGGGAGAGGGCAAACAGGAGGGGGGACAGTGGACACCCCTGACGGGTTCCATTTCAAATGGAGAAGGGGGCGGACAATGCTCCATTCACCCGTATCCGAGCCGTCGGGCTCGTGTACAGGGAGAGGACCCAAGCTCGCATGTGTGGACCGAATCCCATATGTGTGAGCGTTTCCTCTAAGTACACCCAGTCTACGCGGTCAAATGCCTTCTCTGCATCCGTCGAGAGCAAGAGTAGCTCCCGACGTTGCGACCGGGCTACTTGCAGAATGTTGAGGGCTTTGATGGTATTATCTCGTCCCTCCCTCCCGGGGATAAACCCCACCTGATCCGAGTGTACTAGGTGCGGCAGGTGTTTCGCAATTCGGAGGGCCAGGGTCTTGGCGAACAGTTTGAGATCGGCATTGAGCAGGGATATGGGGTGGTAACTAGCGCAGAGCGTTGGGTCTTTGCCTTCTTTGGGGATTACCGTAACAATGGCCGCTAGAGTGTCGGTGGGAAACCGCTCCCCGTTATGCAGTGTGCTAAGACCCTGTAGGAGGTTTGGCAAAAGGATATCACGGAACATCCGCAGGTATGCCAGCGGGAGGCCATCTGGGCCGGGTGCTCTGTGGGCTTTGGAGACTTTTAATGCCGCTGCTAATTCGTCTATCGTGAGGGGTCGTTCTAAGTCCTCTACCATCTCGGGGGTCAGTTGTCGTACTATGTGTTGGTCCAAGTACTCGGCTATTCGGTTGCGGCGTTGGGCCTGTGCGGCGCCCGGTGCAGGCTGAGGGATGTTATACAAGTCAGTGTAAAAGTCCACAAAGGCACGTTGGATACCATCAGGTAAGCTGATTCCGGTTCCGTCTCTCGTTTTGAGTGTGTGTATGTGGTTCGACCTACGTCTGTCCCGGAGTTGTCGGGCTAAGAGCCTGTCGCTTTTATTAGAGTACTCAAAGAAGTGTCGGGCCGACTTCCTCAGAGTGCGCAAGAGTCCCTTAGCTAAAATGTCCCGTCTCCGCCTCCTAAGCTCCGTCAGTTGGTGGAACTCATCGTCCCTCAGGTTTTGTTTGTGTGCCTGTTCTAAGGTGGCAATTTGTGCGTGTAGGTTTGTCAATTGTTGTGCGAGCTCCTTTTTGCGCTGCGAGCATATTTTAATGTAGTGGCCCCTAATGACGCATTTATGTGCCTCCCAGACGGTGAGGGGGGGGTGTCCGGTATATTATTGGTGTCGAAGTATTGGGTCAGGACTTGCCTGGCTAGCTCCCTATCCGCCAGGTCAAGCAGTAGGGTTTCATTCAACTTCCATTGCCGTTCCGCGGGTTTATGTAGGGGGGACTGGATGCGTACAGAAACAGGGGCGTGGTCAGAGTCCGTTATAAGCCCTATGTGGGCTCGCTGGAGCAGTGGCAGGGCCTCCTGCGCCATTAGGATATAGTTAATTCGGCTGTAGCGCTGATGGACAGCCGAATAGAAGGTGTAGTCTCTGGTGTCCGGGTGCGCCACCCTCCAGCAGTCAGCCAAGCCACAGCGGGCCAGCGCCCTCCCTGTTGAGCGTATGCAGTGGCCTGGTATCGAGGTTTCACCTCTGGATGTATCTAACCTAGCGTCCAGGGGCATGTTGAGATCCCCCGCCACTATCAGGAGGCCGTCCCTGAATTTGTTTAGTGAGGCAAGTGTTTTAGCTAGGAAGACGTGTTGGCGTCTGTTAGGTGTGTACAAGCAGGCAAAAGTTCATGTGGTCTGTGCGATTGTTCCCTTAATAAAGATGTACCTACCCCCTGGGTCTGTCTTCTGCTCTAAGCAGACAAATGGGACCGTGCTGGAGAGTAGGATTGCTACCCCAGCCTTTTTCCCGTCTGGGTGATTGGCATAAAATCCTGTGGGGTATCGGGCATTTCTAACAGTCGGAGCGTCCGCGCCACGGAAGTGGGTTTCCTGTAGAAACGCCACAGAGGCACGTTCAGTCCACAGTGTGCGGAGTAGTTGGGACCTCTTTTCTGGGATATTGAGGCCTCGCACATTGTTGGACCATAGGGTCAGTGGCGTCGGCCTATAGTTGGAACCCATCGCTGGCAGTGTGTAGTGTGAGGTGTGTGTGCAGGTGGATGTGCGTAGATAATAGGGGGAGGGAAGGAGGGGTAGGGTTAGTCCGAAGTCCAGGAAGGGGGACAGTCTATCCGAGAATAGGGCAACTTTGACTCGTCTCGGGTTTTGTCGCCTACCGGTGTCAGGTCCCTAAGGGGAGAGTCACCTCAGTGGCCTTCGAGTATATGTACAAGTGAGTCCGTTACGTGGGGTATGTGGTCCCTCTGGTCTGGGTCATCTGTAAATATCGTGGCGAGCTCTTCCCTTGGCTCCCAGCTCACCAGTAGCGTCGGGCGGTAATTCTGTCCGAGCATGCATCCGACCACGGGAACCCCACCCACACCAGTAGTCCCCCCCCCTCCGCCGCCCATGGGCGAGCTACCAAGAGGACAAGGGCCCCCGAGTCTACGTCAGTGTGCTACTATGTCTAAACATTCCGTACATTGCCTAAGCAAACATTAACAAACATTAAAACCATATAACATGTACAGTAAACAATTGTGGAGCGCGGGTCCCCAACCCCACCACCCCTGTGTGCTCCCCGTATCCCCACGCCAGCGACACCCCCCCATCACTGAGACTCCCATAGCAGTCCAGAAGGTGCATGAGTCCGGGTTATCAAAAAGGCCCAACCGGCTAAATCTTTGGTATTAAATCTTCTCGGCGGGCCGCCAAAAAAAAAAAAAGAAACAACAAAAAACTTTTGCTTGGTGGTAGACCCCCGGATCCCACCCTCACTCCACCCCCCACCCAAAGTTAGCTAGTGATCCCGGGCCGTGGCTGCTGAGCTAGTCTTAGCGTGGCATGTTCAGGCATGCCTTGTTTGCCTCGCGGCTAATACGCCCTTGCCGCGGCTTCTGTCGGACCAGTGGAGGGTTGTGTCCGTGCAAGGCGTCCAACTCCCACAGGTGCTTCCATGGGTTGGTGGCCAGGCCACCGGAGTCGTCTTGTGGTTTCGTCCTGCAGTGGCTGGGAGGTCACCGACGTGGGGGCAGGACAGCGGTCGGGGCAGCAGGGAGGGTGATTAGTGGCCTGTAGAGTAGGGCTCCATTATTCTTCGTGGCTGTCCGGGCCGCCCCGCCGAAACCCGCTGCCTGTGAGGCCCGTGCCCGGCCTGTCGTTAGCGGACCGTGGATGCTGTGGTTGTCGCTCCAGGACCCAGTTGGGGACTGCCACTGCGGGTAGGCCCGTGGCTCGTAAGAAGCGCGGTACGTCCGCGGGCCAGCGGATGATGTGCCAGGTAGTGCCAACCTTCGCCTGCAGGCTGAAGGGGAAGCCCCATTTGTAGGGGATCCTCCGTTCTCTGAGGATGGCAGTTAGCGGGCGTAGCGCCCTCCTGGCCTCCAGCGTGAGCGCGGAGAGGTCTTCATAGAGCGATACCTGTCCGTCCCTGAAAGCGATGTGCTGTTGATTTCGCGCCGCTCTCATGATGTCGTCTTTTAAGGCGTAGGAGAGCAGGCAGCAGATTACATCTCTCGGTGGTCCCTCAGTGGACATAGGTCTCAGCGCTCTGTGGGCTCGTTCGATGCCATACTCTGCCGGGGCTCTGTCCCCCAGAATATGGGTGAACAGGTCAGTTAGGAGAGCGGGTAGTGTTTCGTCTGCGTTTTCGGGTAGGCCCCTTATGCGGATATTATTTCTCCGCCCGCGGTTGTCCAGATCTTCAAGCTGTCTCCTCAGGTCTAGGAGGACATTGCCCTGTCTGGAAGTGGCTGTGTCTGTGGCTTGTTGGTGCTGTACAGTCTGGGCTCTGTCTGCTTCCAGGGCCTCAACCTGGTGTTCAAGGGCTGTCAGGTCTCTCCTCACCTCCATCACTTCCTCCCTGATTGCAGTCCTGATTTCAGCCAGCATGTCGGCCTTGTCCGCCCTGGACAGCATATTAGCAGTGATCTGGGCCACATCTGCAGCGATTTGGGTTAGGCATTCCCCTCTGGGCGAGCCCTGCGTCTGGCTGTCTGAGCTGCAGGCTCCTGGGGATTCCGGCGCCATTTTGGCTGCGGCCGGCGCGGACCGCATGTCTCGCGGCGTGTAGACATAGCCGTCCATGGGGCCCGAGGTGCGACCCGGGGAGGCGGCTTGTGAGGGACCCGGCGTGTGGGGTCTCCGGGATTTACCCATCTCGGCTCGGTAAGTGCTCGTTGATGGGTGCAAGTGTGAGCTGGGGCCGCGGAGCAGGCTCGAGATGCGACCTACTCCATTCCCGTTCAGGCCGCGCCAACTTTTGGCAGTTTCTTATTACCATTTGTTGTATGGTATGTTTTGTTGTGTGCAATAGTAATTGGCAACTGTAGTGACTGCCATTTTAGTGATTCTCCCATTGTTTTCTTTACCAGAAAGACGCTGCTGAAGAAATAATTTGGATCTTGAACCTTTTGAATTGCTCCCTTGAGGAAAAAGGCTTTGCAGTTCGTTGTGGATAAGTTGGTTGTGAAGGTGGTTGGTGTGAAGCAGAGGCAGAACCTCTGCCTGCTTTGGGGTTGTATGGAAATCGATGGAATATCCCTGCACTGCGTGAAGGATCCAAGGATCCTCTGATAGCTGTTAATTTCTGCAGAAAAAGAGTAAGTGTTCCTGCAGTAAACTCATGTGAACTGTGGTGAAGCCTGCATATTTTTTACAGATTACTGGTGCAGGACGTTATACTATTTCTTCAAATGACGATATCACTCCCTTGGCTCTCCTCTACCTCCCTCCTATATATTCCATCAGATAGCTCCCTCTTCTTGACTGGTAGCAGTGTTTTATCAAAGCAAGAACAGCCGCAATTCCTCTAGTGGGCCCTAGCCCATATCAGCTGGAACCCCAGCACAGTATAATTTCCACCTTCCCCCCAGTCAGGTTTACCACCCGTTTTACCTCCTTTTACAGACACCAAAGAGTGTGCTATTTGGAGGGGAGGTAGAAAGGAACATTACCAACATTTGCTACCTGAGATCCATGGGTGCCCCCATTTCCAAGACCACAAGAGCACTAGTTCAAAGACTGGCACTTAACCACAACCAGTCTGGAACTCCGCCCTGGGTCAAGATGTGACCAAAGCCCTGTCAAAACATCATTCAATAATACTTCGAGCTTGGCACCTCCGATATGGCTAATATGTGGACAGTACACCTGGGAAATTTAGACCTGTCTGGGGATGTGTATTGCCTCGTTTGCTTGTGTTTTTGAAGTTATTGTACAGTTGTGAAACAACCAGCCCTGGGGCACCCTGACTGCAAGCCACTCGGTGCTGTCAGCATGCCGACCGCAGAATACCCAGTGCTACCCCTAGAACTTAAGGCTAGAACTTTAGCCGATGATGGTCCAAACTTTAATCCAGTGTTATTTCTACTACACTCCATGATTGGGCACTCCAGCATGGGCTATCTGGGGATATATGATGTGTGGGAATTCTTTACTACTAAGTTGTTATTTGAGGTATATTTTGTGTCAGGCTTCTCTGTGCCTGGTAGATAATTAATTAAGTGGTCGATGTCGCAGTCCTCTCCCAGACACAGAGGCGCCGGGGCAGGATCACCTTTACCTTTGCAAGAGACCCTGTGCTGGGGGTCTGTGTTTATAAACTTGCATTGTTTCCAATGCACTGTGTATCGTCTGATGTTTAGATATCTTTGCTGAATTTTCCCTCAACCTGGAAGTAGAGCTGCTTACAGTGTTTATAGCCCAATATCCCCAGTCGGGATAGCGGAGCTCCACTACATGGATTTACCGGATTAGAATTAGGAACGGCAATGGGAGCTACATACCCGCTGAAAGTCAAATTGAGGTTGGAACTGGTATTGTGCAGAGTTATCCTGGTAGAACCCAAGGGCTTTGGTAGGATCTGATGTGCAAAATCAGCTGGTGACACGGACCCGTCTGCCACAACGGGTCCCCATCAATCATCCCCTGTGAATGGGGGCAGAGTTTTTAGAACCTAAATCTTGATCCGGTAAACAGTGCCACTTCAAAAAGAAGTGATCATGGTGGTTGGAAAAACCTTTTTATCTTTTTGGTGAAGTAGTGTAGCTGGTAAATAATATGATGCAGAAACGAAGCAATATAAATATGTTCATATGTCTACAACATGCATTATAAGCAAATATGTTTACCTGGCCATTGGAGTGGAACTTAAAAACCTCCATTTATATAAATATGCACAAAGATTTGGAATATGATACAGGTAACTTTTTTTTTCTTTGGTTTTTAATGAAAAAAAATGTACAGTTGCAAGAAAAAGTATATGAACCCTTTGGAATGATATGGATTTCTGCACAAATTGGTCATAAAATGTGATCTGATCATCATCTAAGTCACAACAATAGACAATTACAGTCTGCTTAAACTAATAACACACAAAGAATGAAATGTTGTCATGTTTTTATTGAACACACCGTGTAAACATTCACAGTGCAGGTGGAAAAAGTATGTGAACCCCTAGACTAATTATATCTCCAAGAGCTAACTGGAGTGAGATGTCAGCCAACTGGAGTCCAATCAATGAGATGAGATTGGAGGTGTTGGTTACAGCTGCCCTGCCTATAAAAAACACACACCAGTTCTGGGTTTGCTTTTCACAAGAAGCATTGCCTGATGTGAATGATGCCTCGCACAAAAGAGCTCTCTACGATTAAGAATTGTTGACTTGCATAGAGCTGGAAAGGGTTATAAAAGTATCTCCAAAAGCCTTGCTGTTTATCAGCTGTTTATCAGTAAGACAAATTGTCTATAAATGGAGAAAGTTCAGCACTGCTGATACTCTCCCTAGGAGTGGCCATCCTGTAAAGATGACTGCAAGAGCACAGCGCAGACTGCTCAATGAGGTGAAGAAGAATCCTAGAGTGTCAGCTAAAGACTTACAAAAGTCACTGGCAAATGCTAACATCCCTGTTAGCGAATCTACAATACGTAAAACACTAAACAAGAATGGATTTAATGGGAGGATACCACAGAGGAAGCCACTGCTGTCCAAACAAAACATTGCTGCACGTTAACAGTTTGCACAAGAGCACCTGGATGTTCCACAGCAGTACTGGCAAAATATTCTGTGGACAGATGAAACCAAAGTTGAGTTGTTTGGAAGAAACACACAACACTATGTGTGGCGAAAAAGAGGCACGGCACACCAACATCAAAACCTCATCCCAACTGTGAAGTATGGTGGTGGAGGCATCATGGTTTGGGGCTGCTTTGCTGCGTCAGGGCCTGGACGGATTGCTATCATCGAAGGAAAAATGAATTCCCAAGTTTATCAAGACATTTTGCAGGAGAACTTAAGGCCATCTGTCTACCAGCTGAAGCTCAACAGAAGATGGGTGTTGCAACAGAACAATGACCCAAAGCATAGAAGTAAATCCACAACAGAATGGCTTTAACAGAAGAAAATACGCCTTCTGAAGTGGCCCAGTCAGAGTCCTGACCTCAACCCGATTGAGATGCTGTGGCATGACCTCAAGAAAGCGATTCACACCAGACATCCCAAGAATATTGCTGAACTGAAACAGTTCTGTAAAGAGGAATGGTCAAGAATTACTCCTGACAGTTGTGCACGTCTGATCTGCAACTACAGGAAACGTTTGGTTGAAGTTATTGCTGCCAAAGGAGGTTCAACCAGTTATTAAATCCAAGAGTTCACATACTTTTTTCCACCTGCACTGTGAATGTTTACATGGTGTGTTCAATAAAAACATGGCAACATTTCATTCTTTGTGTGTTATTAGTTTAATCAGACTGTGATTGTCTATTGTTGTGACTTAGATGATGATCAGATCACATTTTATGACCAATTTGTGCAGAAATCCATATCATTCCAAAGGGTTCACATACTTTTTCTTGCAACTGTATTGGAGCTGATGTGTACTATGGTCATTGCTGCCGCCCAGGAGTAGTGGGAGTTTGAGCGCAGGGCTTATTTTTTTTGTGTATTTGTATTCACTTTTGTATCACACAGCTATGTTACAGTGCTGCCGCCCACCCCATGTTTTCCCTATTAAGGGTTAAAAAGTATGTAGGGGTTTAAAAAAAATACCCCTCTGTCTCATTACAGATTTTCTTTTGCCTTAAGCTGAAGCAAGCAAGGTGAATTGTTAGTGTTTTTTCCTTGACGTGGCAGGTGGGCCTACATTTAATGGCCATTGGAGTTTCTAAAAAAAACTCAATTTTTATAATGTTGATGTTTACCTGTATGTTTGAAGATCTAGCTATATTTCTCTATAAAATGCATAAGGTTTCCTTACATTAAACTTTTTAAAGAAAGTGACACACGCATTTTAGTTGTTAAATTCGTTGAATAATGGAAATAAAACCCTGTTAACAGTTTTATATTCCATAAATATGTATATATATATATATATATATATTTTTTTTTTTTTTACTTATTCATAGAAAAACATGGTATACAGTCTACTTTATCAGAACATTAAATACTCATTATATGAGAAATGTACACACTGGAAGATGTAAGAACATAACAATACAAAAAAAATACAATTAAGATAAAAAAACTGGAATTTATAAAAGCACCTGCTTCATTATGAACCGTCCAAAAGAACATATGTCAGAGCTAAATCTAAAAATATCAAAATAAGAATATTTTTTAAACTGTAAATATCAATTGCCCAACTATTTTCTAAATATTTGAAGTCCGATTTTCTCCAAATAATAATTTTACATAAAAAAAAAAAATCTGTCTTCAGTCAGTAAAGATGGCATAGGGAGGAAATAAGGACTCTAAAAGATTCAGAACCTGAATAATACAATTCTTGATATCAAGTGCCCATATATAAATGTATCACTGAATTCATTGAGATTTATTTCTAGCGAGGGTAATTCTGAATAGCATATCTAATGAAAGAGGAAAACTGTGTTTATAAAACTCAAATTTAGGTGGAGGTCAGTTTGTCGACTTGCGTTGTTTCATTAAATGAAAATTTTAAAATAAAATTGAAAAAATAAAAATACAGTCTTGCCAGTCTTTTCAGCCATTTGAGCTATCATTGTGAGAATATTGATTGTTTTACAATGTCCTGGTTCATTCTTTTACTCCAGTTTCACTTCTCAGGGGTTCTTCTGAGCCAGTTTAATGGTGACTGTTTTAACCTCTGTATATTCTGACAGAGCATACTCTCCCCTGTAAACAAAAAAAATAGTATTTAAGTGTTGAGTTAATGGGAGCAATAAACATCATGTCAATAACCTGTGAAACAACTTATACGCCCAAAGGGAATTTTACTATAAAGACGTTGATAACCTATAAAATGGGTAATGCATTTCTTCTACACACAATTGGATTCGTACAACAACCATGGCGGCCATTTTCCTAGCCTAGAATTTTAAATTAAAGAAGGATTTACACTTCAGAATTAATTCTGTCTACACGTCGATGCTCAGTATAGGGTTCCACATTTTTATTTTTTTAATGAGCAGCACACTCAGCTACTGAACAACTAATTTATATTTGAGCACAAATCTTTAAAATTCTTTGAAGAGGAAGTTCAAACCCAGGGTACATTCGAACAATGTTAGCTCAAGTGTACAAAATGAATTAGATCTGCCACTTGTGATGGAATAGCCCAGGTGTTCCTAACCAATCCCAGATATCCAACTGAAACAAATGGGAAGAGCACTAAACATGCACACACGTGATTTCACATGCACCTGCACATTAAGTCCTTTTTAGACTTGAGCACAAATGCAGGTGCAAACTCAAATTCATTTTAATCCTTTTTAGTCCTAACGAGCAGATCCGTCCAGTCCACAGGTAAATTCCAGCAGATCAACTCCCTTGGACATTAAAAGGAAGTTGATTTGTCTGAACCAGTTGAAATGCATGTGTGCGCATGCCTAGTGCTTTCCCCACAGTAATCAACAGGGGTCATTGCTCATGTGCAGTGCTGCTTCAGTTCAAATTAATTGAAGATGATGCTGGCAACCCTAAGGACATTAGCAATGCCATTTTACCAATTTACCTGAATTGCATGTTTTCATCTAGATTCAACAATTATACATTCATTTTATAATTTTGATACAAATTTGTATCCTTGGAATCCCAGTTTTTGCATTTTTTTTCCTTTTCATTACTAGTACCCTTTTCTTAGTAAACTGTAGTTCAAAGTATATTTTTGTTTTGTATGAATACAGTGTATAGTGTACATATTCATTCTATGTAATATTACCAACTGCTAGATTATCCTGGTTCTATCTAGTCACACAGTTAGTTATAAACCAGGGGTGTCCAACACTGGCCTCCAGTTAACTGTTGGTTGATGTTCCTTGTTATATTTAAACACAATCTATATAAAGCGCTCAAAGTCAATATAGACAAATGTCCTCTATTTCCAATAAACACAAAATCTTACTTACAGTTCTCTGCCATTCCCTGACATCTTGAAACCTCCAAATGGTGTCTGTGCATGCAGGGCATTGTAGCAGTTAATCCTGAAATAAACACAGTCTGTGTGAGATGAAGTGATCATTTTCATTTTTTCCATCTACTCTCCATAGATTTTCTCCATGGATTCCGCCAAACCAAAAAAGATTTTAAGAAGCTGTTACCATGTGAGTGTTTGCTAACCTGGAACACTCCAGCTGCTGTGACACATGTTACCAGGAAACAGACACTAGCTAAGTCACCGTCGTGGGATATGTAGTCCACAACTGAAGGAGTGCCAAAGCTTAGTCATCACTTCCATTTTTTGAAACTTCCATAATAAAAATCATGCACAAAGAATATATAGTTTGAATTGCAACATTATTATTCAAATATAAGTGTGGGTGGTAGATTGGACAGTAGGTGGCGCTGTAGCAAGTATATATAGTTAGAGAATGAAGTATGATTTGTCCCTGTTCTGTGTGTCTGTAAATCTAAAGTTTTCTATATTTTTTCTGCTGAGTGAAATGGGAACACATCTTGGTTGCAGATTAGCGTGATTTTAGAGACAGAGATATACCGTATATACTCGAGTATAAGTCGACCCGAATATAAGTCGAGACCCCTAATTTTACCCCAAAAAACTGGAAAAACGTATTCACTCGAGTATAAGACTAGGGTGGGAAATGCAGCAGCTACTGGTAAATTTCTAAATAAAATTAGATCCCCCCAAAATTACATTATTTGAATATTTATTTACAGTGTGTGTATATAATGAATGCAGTGTGTGTGTGTGTGTGTGTATGAATGCAGTGTGTGTATATGAATGCAGAAAACTGGGCAGACTAGATGGGCCGAATGGTTCTTATCTGCCGTCACATTCTATGTTTCTATGTGTGTGTGTGTGTATGAGTGCAGTGTGTGTGTATGAATGCAGTGTGTGTGTGTGTGTGTGTATGAGTGCAGTGTGTGTATGTGTATGAGTGCAGTGTGTGTATGTGTATGTGATGCAGAGCCTTGGTGGGGGTTGGGCAGTTTTATAATTTTTTTTACTTTATTATTATTATTTTAATATTTTTTGTTTTCTATTATTATTATTATTTTAATATTTTTTTATATTATTATTATTATTATTATTTTAATATATATATATTTTATATTATTTACATTTTTATGTTATTTTTTTTTCGTCCCAACTCCCTGCTTAATACATGGCCAGGGAGGGGGGCTCTCATTCCCTGGTGGTCCAGTGGATGGGCTGTGTATGAGGGGGGCTGGCAGAGAGCTGTAACTTACCTTTACAGCAGCTCCTGTCAGCTCCCTTCTCTCTCCTCCGGTCCAGTCAGCTCCCACTGTAAGTCTCGTGGCCGTGTGGAGCTCTGACCCCGTGGCTCTCGCGAGACTTACACTGGAGAAGGGAGCTGACCGGACCGGAGGAGAGAGAAGGGAGCTGACAGGAGCTGCAGAAAAGGTAAGTTACAGCTCTCTGTCAGCCCCCAACAGGATGTAAGTTGCCATAATACAGACACTCACTCGAGTATAAGACGAGTGGGGGGTTTTCAGCACAAAAAATGGGCTGAAAAACTCGTCTTATACTCGAGTATATACGTTAGCTTTGTTTACTTTTCCTCTTTTTTTTAGTCTAAGAGTACATTTCTGTTTCCCTAATTTTTCTGAGGCATTCATTTTTCACACTTGATAAAAGGGTCATGTGTGAGTCAAAATGTTGTGGTTTGTGTTCCTGCTGTCCACTTAATAAACCTACTGTTATATTTGGAGAAATCTGGACCATTCTTTTTTTGTTTGGCATTTATTACTGGTGTGGCAATACTGGAGATCTGTACAGCATCCCATTTTAGTAACTGCTCATCCATTGTTTGTTATATGTTCACTTTCCGCAATAGTTTTTTTCTTTTTGATTTCCTTATGGGGATCCTGCGTAGCCACTGAATATAAGGAATTGGGTACATTATTTTTACTGTGAATCAAGGATAGTATAATTTCTATATTCTCCTATTTTTTTTCATTCTTTATTTTTGATTTCAAACCACAGACAAGACATTTCATAAATGAAAAGAGCAGTGTGTACATGCAAGAGATAGATATCAAATACTATTTGCGATTCTAAACACCAGCTAAGCTCAAGCCGTGGGATGAAGATTTTTGATAAGGAGTGCGTTCATTGCGTTTAATTAAGTACATTCTTGTTCACATTATCATCATTAATACTACCTAATATAAGGTAAATTGAAATTCCCAGAGTGAACCTTGGGATGCCTGGTCACTACATTAATTAATATGTCATAACTTTTTTACACCTATATAATGCTAGTTTAAATTTTGTTACACCTGGCGTTTCCGATAGATGTGGGGGTATCATTCGGCATGTATAGCTTGGAGGAAAGACGAGACAGGGGGGATATGATAGAAACATTTAAATACATAAAGGGAATCAACACAGTAAAGGTGGAGACTATATTTAAAAGAAGAAAAACTACCACAACCAGAGGACATAGTCTAAAATTAGAAGGACAAAGGTTTAAAAATAATATCAGGAAGTATTACTTTACTGAGAGGGTAGTGGATGCATGGAATAGCCTTCCAGCTGAAGTGGTAGAGGTTAACACAGTAAAGGAGTTTAAGCATGCGTGGGATAGGCATAAGGCTATCCTAACTATAAGATAATGCCAGGGACTAATGAAAGTATTTAGAAAACTGGGCAGACTAGATGGGCCGAATGGTTCTTATCTGCCGTCACATTCTATGTTTCTATGTTTCTATGATTGGTGCTAACTTATTACCTAGCGTGAGAAACAATAGCAAAAAAAATAAATCTGAAAGCATTAAGCAACTAAAGTAAACCAATGTGAACATATTAGAGAGACGGTCTCTCCGTGAGGTGAGTCAGATGGAGTCCTCTGTTGAGAGGTCGAGTGTGGACCGTTGAGGGACAAAAGGTTTTGCCGTAGCCAGATTCAACTTGTGGGGTGTCTGGTCTGCTGCCCTGGGTTCCCGTAGGTGCTAGAGAGTCCTGGGAGAGATTCAGAGTTGGCAGACTTTGTTGCCACTAAAGTTTATTGTGAGCTCAGCTAGATTATAGAGGAGTACGTTTTTACTCCTTCTGCTGGCAACAGTCATTTATTACATCATCTATACTTAAGATGGAGGTGAGATGTCCTGTTAAGCACTTTAGAAATTTGATAGCATCAGTTGGGTGTTTTACTTAATAAGAGGGTTATTTAAATGATATGCTTTATGTATGAAGCATGCTCCTATTTTACATATATTTAGAATAAAGATTACATTATTCCTTCTATACCACTGTTTTCTTTCTTTTTTTTTTTTTTTTTAATGAATTTTACTATCTTTGTTTCAACAGAATCCAGTCCAAGGGATCTAAACTATAGGTGTTAATAAAGAACGATGCATTATGTAAGTAAGAATTTTCGGCATGTATATGTTTGTATTGCTATAAAGTTTCTAATGGTTTCTAATTTAAACTGTACTAAAATACAAGTAGTTGAATACAATATAGTCATTATAATCTTGTTTAAGATCAGCTAGCAGTGGTTTGCAAAGATTGCCTGTGCTAGAATTGTGGCTGCATTACAAGTAATATGGGTATAGTGAATATGATCTATATCTGACCTTTCTGTATGGCAGAAGGAGGTCATACAAGTGTTGCATCTAATGACCGAGTTACACATTTCCTGGATTTCAGATCTCGCAGATTGTAATACAGTAGTTTTATTTAAAAATACCTCACATAGGCCAAAAATAATTAGATTTTTTTTGCCTAGGTGAGGTATTTTTGAATAAAACAATTACAATCTGTGAGATTTGAAATCATTGTTTAGTAAATAAGTGAGTGGGCTGGGTTGTGTGTTGTGTACCTTTACTTACTAAGCTCTGGTGGTGGTGTATTGATATTGATTGTCCTGTATTAGGTTTTGTATACTGAGTATAACCTCCATTATACTAAGCTATGATATTGGTGTATTACTGAATCCCATATTATAGAGCTATACTGAGTATAACCTGCATTAGGCTAAGCTATGGTATTGGTGTATTATGGATTCCCTGTATTATAGAGCTATACTGAGTATAACCTGCATTATACTAAGCTATGGTATTGGTTTTATAACGGATTCCCTGTATTATAGAGCTATGCTGAGTATAATCTGAATTAGACTAAGCTATGATATTGGTGCATTACTGAATCCCCATATTATAGAGCTATACTGAGTATAACCTGCATTATAATAAGCTATGGTATTGGTGTATTACGGATTCCCTGTATTATAGAGCTATACTGAGGAGAACCAGCATTAGGATAAACTATGGTATTATCTGAATTCCATTTTTAGACCTACTATGACTGTACAAATAAAGTTCTGCATTCGATCTGGAATGGTGTGCAGATTTCCTATATATGGCCTGGTAGTAAGTGGTTGATGAAATATCAGTAATTTTGGCTCCAGTACTCACCACACCGTTCCAGACTGCAAGGCCGAGGCAATAGTCAGCGCTTTGTCCAGGCTCCCGGTGAACACAGCTGCTGTCAGACCATACTGTGAGCTGTTTGCTCTCTTTACCACTTCCTCTATGTTTTTGAATTTCAGAATTGCTTGAACAGGCCCAAAAATCTGCAGAGGACAGGAAAGTTATGCTTTCAGCTACTCAGAAGGACGTCATGTATTAATATTAGGCAATATACAGGTGGCATTGTAACAGAAGATGGGAGAGTGCTGTTAATATGTATCCTACAGAAGGAATGTCACATTCCAGTTCCTGAAAATCTCACAAACACTCCAGAGCTCTCCAGCTGTTACAGCGCTGACTCTCCCATGATGCTTTGCCAGCCTGTCAATGCACAGCAGCTGGACAGCTGTGACGTGCAGGAATCATGACAGATGTTGTTGAATAGCTGGGGACCTATGTTTTGGACTATTCTGAGCCACAATATTGCTTTAAAAATGTTAATTAAAGACCAAAACACTTGCAATGCTACGGCTCTCATGAATTGGGTTTGATTCATAGAGAACCAGAGTGAACATGGTAGAAATTGCATAATTTGTGTACATGGTTTTCTGATTTCGTATTGCAGCCCATTACATTAGGGATAGACGAAATGCATGGATCTTAGCAAATGTCACATGAAACTACCTTCAGTGCTTGTCATATAGATAGTCTTCTGATAGGATGTGGAAATGCCTAGTGACATTGTAATAGCCAACTAAACCTTTCATTAGCTTGGCACATTACAGCCCAACAATATATCAGGATATTTAGGTACAGCGCAATGGTTTAGTGATAGTAAACCAGTTGTAAAACCATTCTATTTATAAAAGTGTCAATCAGGCAATCAGAACTCTCACTTCCAGGTTACCAGTGTCAGTTTTGTCCAAACTGTGCATTATACATGAACTGGTCTGGGTGTAACTGATAACAGCCGCAGTATGGCTGCTGCCAGTTTTTAGTTTTCAAGAAACCACTGCTTGACAGTGGGATAAGATCAGCCCTTCATTGATGAAAATGCCCTGCTCCTGATCGGTGAAGAATCTTCATGGTTAGGGAGGGGCCTACCTGCTATTTACTCTTGCTGAGCAAGTGTCAGTAGTTTTATAATCCTTGAAAAGGGATTTTCAAAAATATATATTTTTTATGTATTATTTACAGAATGCACCAAACCAATAGGTGGTCATTGTGCACATGTCCTGATCTTGTATCATTAGCAGCATTTACACAGGCATGCTTTTAAATGATTATACTGGCGTATACCTTTTTTTGAATTGTATAAGTCAATACTTAATTTACAAATTACTGGTTATGTGCAATGCACTGAATGTTGGGCCAATACATCAGTCACTGATATACCTGTGAATGTGTAGTATATCTGCTTAATATATGGTTTTCAATAGACAGTTGTACAGTTTTGCAATTCTCACTGACGATATAACGGAAAGATGTAAGCCACACAGTACAGCTTTGTACAACCGTCTCTGCGTCACCCAAGCAGCTGACATGAATAAGGACTATCTGTACATCCAGTGCTTTGTACTCATGTGTAAAATAATGAGCTTTTTATGTCAATGATGTCAATATTTGGCAATAGCAGTTTTTGAATGGATGCCCCCTTATGGACACCGCTTCAGAAGCTGGACATACACTTGAGCATTTTTATGGAAACACTGCCTTTTCAGAGAAAAGGTAGTGTTTACATTGCCCCTAGAGACACCCCAAAGTGGCCACTCCTCAGATGGGGGGGCAATCCACCTAAGTGGTGGGTTTTGCACTATAGGGTCAGGAATACACGTTCCTGACCCTCAGTGGCGTACACATGACCCATGGGGCCCCGGTGCGAAAATTGATCCGTGGGCCCCCCCCAACCCCCCGCGCTTACTCTGGCGGACCGGGGCCGCAACACATTGCGGCGGGCACCTGGTCGCAGGGGTTGCAGGGCTGCGAACCCTGCGACCGCGGTATGTACGCCAGTGCATACAGATGCACACACTTAAAGGACCACTACAGACACCCAGATCACATCAGCTCAATTAAGTGGTCTGGGTGTCAGGTCCCTCTGGTTTTAACCCTGCAGCTGAAAACATAGCAGTTTCAGAGAAACTGCTATGTTTCACTGAGGGTTAATCCAGCCTCTAGTGGCTGTCTCACTGACAGCCGCTAGAGGCGCTTCCGCGATTCTAAGACACTGAACGTCCATAGAAAAGCATTGAGTAATGCTTTCCTATGGGCGGTTTGAATGCGTGCGCGGCTCTTGCCGCGCATGCGCATTCGGAGCTGAGAGGCGGAGGGTTCCCCTGCGCCCAGGGAGTCCGGCGCTGGAGAAAGGTAAGTGCTGAAGACACACACACACTCTCACGAACAGACGCATACACACTAGCTAACAGACACACACATTTACTGACAGAGACACACTCAGCGACAGACATACATACACACTCACGTACAAAACATACACTCTCACTGACAAACACACACTCACTAACAGACATCAAACAGACTCACTAACACACACACAAACACACTCAGTAACAGACACACACAGTAACACAATCACTGACACTCACTAGCAGACACACACTCACTCACACTAACACTCACACACACACACACACACACACACACACTCACACTCACACACACTCACACTAACACTAACACGCACTAACACTCACACACACACACTAACGTTTTTTTTTATTTAATCCCCCCAGCCTCCTTACCTTTTGGAGTGCTGAGGGGATTCCCTGGGGTCCAGTGGTGCTGCTGGGCTCCTGGGGGTCCGGTCACCCGGTGGGCAGTCAGGCTGGCGGGCGCGCGAGGGAGCACTCTCCCCTGTGTGCTTCCTCTTCAGCTCCCTCGCGCGCCGCGTACTGATACCGGCGCCGGAAGATGACGTCATCTTCCGGCGCCGGCATCCCTACGCGGTGCGCGAGGGAGCTGAAGAGGAAGCACACAGGGGAGAGTGCTCCCTCGCGCGCCCGCAGGACCGGCCAGCCGGGTGGCAGCAGGGCCAGCCTCGGGGGGCCCGGAGGTGGCCGGCTCTAGGGCCCCCCAGGAGAAGAGGCTGGCCCAGTGGCTACATACCGGGTCGCAGGGGCGGCCGGGCCCCCTGGTGGGCCGGGCCCGGTCGCAGCCGCGACCCCTGCGACCCTGGTATGTACGCCACTGCTGACCCTATAGTGTTCCTTTACATTTGCATTTTTTTACGTTTGTGTACAACTGCAATTTAAATCTCTCTCATTTATTGTACCAACACATATTATATACCGTTTTTTAGAGGACAAAAAGGGCTTTAATTTGATGTGACATATACATATATAAATTCTCATTAATTACAAAAACATTTCAAAATAATAGAAAAAAACTCCATGATTTTGCAATAATAACGTGCAAAATATGTCCCGCTTACGAAAAGTAATTCAAAATCAATTCATTTATGTGTCTTGATTTACAGAGTACATAATATGTGTAGGATTTCAGTTTATTTTTAAAGTTACAGGTCACAAAATACAAGGACTAAAATAAAATTTCAATGTGAAACAATTTTAGAAGTTGGTATGTTTGTCTTGGAAGTTTAATACCCATCACAGAAACCAAAATTAGACATCAAAAGTACACCAAAGTAGACCTTTAACCAAAGTAGACATCAAAGGCTATTTACCTAAGGTTATTTTGACACTTTTTACGTAGCTATTCACCGCCAATGTCTGCTAAATATTGTGAGTAAAATTGTGTTTTTTTATTTATTTTGGCATATACACATATAACAAGGTTTTTGTAATGTGTATTTCATAAAGCTAGTGTGTGTATCCCTGTACAGAACCCCATGTTGTGTTCAGCTACATCTGCTGAGTACAACGATACCCCCATTGAATGCCTTTGCCACTATTCTGTGAAGCTACAATGTCATATAGGAGACCATGCTATTTCAGTTCCTATAGTTAGAATTTTCAATGATGGTCCTATGTCTGATTTTGTGGCATTATAGCAGTTTGACTGTACAACTAACCCCACAAAGGCCTTCCATTTGAGAAAGCAGACACTCCAGGGTATCTTAATCGGCATACTTTATACCTTAACTTGCCACCAGTTTTTTTCACCAAATTATTTCACATTTTGTGGTGAGAAAAAAAAAATTTTTTTTTACATACATGTTGCATTTTGTACATTTGATAAGTGTCACTGTAATAAATTCCCCCTAAGTATGCTCAGTTACATCTTCTGAGTAAAACAATATGCACACTGTATGACCTAGACACTATTTTGTGAAGTTACAGTGCTGTAAAAGAAACCTGTCAATTTCAGATTTTTAAGTGTGAATTTACATAGATGTTTTTTTTTTTTTTATGGGTCCATGTTCTATTTTGAAATATTTTATCAGGCTTCTTATTCCAACTACCCCAAAAAGGCATACTATTTCTTAAAGAAGACATCCGAAGTTATTTCAAAAGGCATATTTTGAACCTTAGAGTGGGATAATTTTTCCGCTACCTTGTACCAACTGTAGTGGTAATAAGCACAATCAAAGGGCAGGGAAGGGGTTACATTTTATTGGGAAGGGGTGAGGTGTGTTGAAATTTTACAACTAACGGTTTTTTCTTGCAGAGAGCAGCAAATCAGCACCGATCTGTCTCTCTGCACTTCACAGCTCACATGGAGCTGCAGGGAGACAGATCGGGTTTCACTGCAGCACGTGTGATCGCTCTGACTCCCGGTCAGAGCGATCACATGGGCTGTATCAGTGAAACTGCTTGCTGTAGTGTGCCTCAGACACGGAGGCACACTACAGGAACATCAACCCCACAATTGCTGCAATCTGGGGTTAATTTTAGTATTCCTTAAGGGGAGGTCTGCAATGACGGAAAATGTCCGTCCAGCGTCCTTAAGGGGATACAGTGCAGAGGTAAATTAATATTTAGAATGCTTTTTACCATATACAACTACTCACTAACATTAGTAAAAGGCATTTTAAAAGTAGTAGATAGACAGTAAAAAGTAGCGAGAAGCTTGTATATCTAAGCCTGTACATGTCTACATGTTTTTATTGCAAGATATACAGATACTTGTGGTCATCACATCTACTACAAACAGTGTAATGTAACATATTTAAACTTCAACCACTCTTCCATTTAACAAACGTAAAAGTTCCATCTTTAAAAGCATGACCCATTCCTGTACTTTACTGAACCCCCTGAATTACCTCTTCCTTGGCTATCCTCATGTCGTCTGTCACCTCAGAAAATACAGTTGGTTTAATGAACAATCCTCGGTCCCCGATTGCTGACCCACCACATTCCAGCTTTGCTCCCTCTTCCTTCCCACACTGTATGAAACCCATGACCTTGTTAAATTGTTCTTGGTCGATCTAAGGATCACAAATAGGAAATGTCAGTGAATTCTGAGTTTTCAAAAAATTATCTCCCCCCAAAAATCAAAGTTAATGCTAAAAGTAATAACATGTGTACTTGCCTCATTTCTACACTCCGTTGAGGCTTAGTTTGAAAAGATGAAGAAATGCATATTAAAAGAAATTCAATACTATTATTATATATGTATGTGATGATACACAATTATATATGCAAGTCACAAATGCTACCTTTACTAACGGAAAGGGCTCACATTTAAAACTTTTTGACTTTTGTTTAATCAAAACTGAAACCACTCAATAATATTTAAACAGTGAAGATATTACAAACCCCATCTCTACTCATTTAGGAAAAAGTTTCTTTGTGCAAGGATCTCATAACATACTACCCTCTCCACCCAGAAATTGATGGCCTATACCGCCTAGAATTCTTTAAATGCAATAGACAGGCAGAGAATTATGGGAGCTATAGTTAGGGGGGGGTCAGAGTTTGAGATGCCTGTCACTCTAATGCCTACATTTTCTCTCATTTGGAAAACACAGTGGCAATGTTGAAAATTAAAAAGCCATGATCATCATATACATACATATATTTCATCATGCACACCAAAACAATTAATAATTATTTCATTTATAGTAGTCCCCATTCCACATTTGCTGCATTTTCAAACTACCTCTACAATTAATAAGTAGAATGGTGTCTCACCTCTTGTACCAAATTGCCAATTGTTCTTAGCAGAGAAAAGATGTTTTGGTTTGATTTTGACCCCTAGTCCTGTTTACTGACAATTTCCTATTCCTCATCATATTACTATAAGACAAATGATGGCCATTCATGGACCTCCAGCTGTTGTTGGTCTATATTTTACATAACTCTGTGTTAGTCGTTACCTGTGAGATGCATATGTGAATTTTCAAACAGCAATCTCTGGAGGGCCGTGTGGACACCCCTGATGCAAAATTACTACAGTTTTGTTATCCTGTCATTAATATTACTCTCCACCTTGTGCATTCTAATATTGTTGCATCTTGTAAACAGCCACTGCACACATAAACATACAATGAAATCTCATCTATTGCTCAAGGATCTCTACCTGAGAACCTTGTTCAGTTTTGGGATCTAGTGGGTCCCCCACCAGCCGCCGTTTGGCATGATCCACACTGCGTCGGACAAACTCTGCATAGATAGATTCCTCTACATAAACACGAGAGGCTGCAGTGCAGCACTGGCCTTGATTGAAGAAGACACCTTGATGAGCGCACTCTACAGCAAGCTCCACTGCAGAAAAAGTCCAAACAAAAGTTAAGAGGAAACAAAACACATAAACAATCACAGTGTTAGGCACATCATGGGTGACAAAAAAGAAATCATTAATCATACACTTTCAACAGGTGAACAGGCTGTTCTCCACTCTAGAGTTCTCACAACAATGACAAAATATAACAATTAAATAAAATATATATATATATAATTAAGGTGCGCAAAGTGTCAAATGTATATACAAAAAACTCACCTTACAGAGGTTTTCAACTGATAAATCAATACAGAGAGAAAGAGAGTGAGAAAAAAAGATTGTGGATTTATCAGTTGGAAACCTCTGAAGCTTCTGACAAAGGGGGAAGTATCATAATTTATCAAAAGTTTTTATACATTTGACACTTTATGCACCTTATTTATATATTTTTTATTTCAAAGGTTAAGAGGGCCAAAAGATGGACACCCAAGCTAAAAACCCTCCATGGTAAAGAAAGTGCACAACACTGGTCTATTAGATAAATTGATTCAATTTCCCCAATGTGACTTATTCACTAAACACCAACTTCTCCAACTCTCTAATAGTCACATTATTAAATCTTCTACAATTCAGTGTTCAGTAAATAAGGGGTAAGCCCCATTATTAAAAGGTAATTTTGCAGATACTTAGATTATTTTATTTGTATGTTTATTTTGACAGGAAATAAACAGAATCTGACAGATATACCAATATTTTATTTGGTCCAATTGGTACACAATCTCTCATTTCTATAATGTCTCTATTCGTCTGAAATGTCCTGGTGATAGATTTGGTAATAGCCGTCTGCAGTAAAATTTGAGCAACCGTTCAGAAATGGTTGCATTGTGCAAACTAGTTGTTAGTTTATGTTGAACTTTTGATATACAATGAAATCACTTACTGTCACAATCTGCCAAGACAATACATGGATTTTTCCCCCCGAGTTCCAAAGTGCAGCGTTTCAAGTTACTTTTAGATGCAGCTTCCTTAATTAATTTTCCAACCTGAAGAAATAATATTAGAATGAAATTCTATTTCCAAAAATGCACTTATATTTGTAATGCTTACATTTCATTGATGCAAAAATTTATTTTTTTTGCTTTGCTCTATAGCCACTTTAGTAAGATAAAGTACTTATGCCACCTAGACTATCCCATTAATCAATGTTTTAAATGTTCCACTGCTGGGAACTACAAATAATATGCTATGGGTCACATCCACCTCTAGATGGCGCTGTTTCTATGCAGAACAACAGGCCCAAAGCAACAAACGTGGAGATTATGTTCTTTTGTTGTCCCCCCTCAGTATACCTATTTCTGAAACACAAGTAGCATAAACTTAATAAAGTAAAAGGTGTAATTAAGACCAGCTTTGATTTCCTACTTATTACGAAAGAGTATTATTGGTTAAACTGCTGCTTTAATATATTTAAATAATCATTTTACAATCTATCGACTATTTTATTATTGCATTTATTCTGTTTAAACAGACACTATAGTCACCCAGACCACTTCAGCTCAATGAAGTGGTCTGGGTGCCAGGTCCCTCAGGTTTTAACCCTTCAGATGCAAACAAAGCAGTTTCAGAGAAACTGCTATGGTTACATTTGGGGTTAAGCCAGCCTCTAGTGGCTGTCTTCCGGAAAGCCACTAGAGGCGCATCTGTGACGCTGGAGGCATATTATGCCTCCATCGCGCAGAGCGTCCATAGGAAAGCATTGAAAAATGCCCTATTGACAGCTTGAATGCGGCACTTGCCGCGCATGCGCATTCGGCTGCGCTGACGTCTGCAGAGGGAGGAGAGATCACCAGCGCCGGAATAAAGTAAGCTGCTGAAGGGGTTTTAACTCCTTCAGCGCCACGGGAGGGGGACCCTGAGGATGGGGGCACCCTCTGGGCATTATAGTGTCAGGAAAACCGCTATGTTTTCCTGACACTATAGTGATCCTTTAATTACTCCTTGTTCTACAAAGCATCAATTGGTACTGTTAATATTATGTCATATATACACCCATAATTTTTATAAATAATAAGATATTATACATTAGAGAGAAAGTAAAAAAATATATATCTTATTATGTTCTTCAAAATAGGTGCCCATGTTTACCTATTTCTCTTTTTGGGAGAAACTTTCACCCAATTCTGGTAGTCACTGAGAGCATAATTATTGTTAATGTGATAAATAGGGATTTAGTGAAATTATGTAAATTGGGTCATTCTTTAGTGCAAAAGCCAGCAAAGCGAATCTTACCTCTGTAGAGCCAGTGAAGGCAACTTTGTCAATATCTGGATGGTAAGAGATGGCTGCTCCAGCGGTAGGTCCATAACCTGGAACAATATTGACTACTCCGGGAGGGAAGCCAGCCTGAAAGGATACACACATAGTGTTAAGAAATAACACAGGTGAGCTGTACATTATTATTATTTGTACATTAATAAATATTGTGTGCTGTTTAGATAGCACTTTATACAGTAATTAAAAGCATAATACAACCGATACGTGGGTATTAAAGGTCTTGCCAACAAATTTACAATCTAGATAAAGTGTCAAACAGACAAGGTATTATGCAAGGAGGCTGGAAAACAGTGTTATTTGAACATGTTTAAACACTAGCAAATTAGGGTTCAAGCTATATAAGTAGGTAGTTTTATTATTGAAACAGTTTTTAAGGAGGTTGTTGCAAGTAATGACGTGAAGTCCAATGTAAGAGGAGACTAAGAATACTCCTGGAAGATTGGAGAGCCTACTTTTAGCAGTTAAGGTGGATGGGTGAGATGCCCTGCAGAGTTCTGTATAGGTACCAGTTGGTATTTTCAAAGAGTTTTTTTCAATGATTGCCTCATGCCTGTTTCCACAGAATTGATATAGGCTTGACAGGTCTCAAATAACTGTTTTGCTTTGTTTTCTCAGTGTGACATGGATTCAGTCCTGGTGAAATGGATTTCCTGGTGGTTGCCAAAACTGTGTGTATAAATTTGGTAAGTATTCTGCAGCTGGAGAGGGTGATGCCTATTATTGCCATCATCTGTGGCGCTGGTGGTAGTATTAGGGAGGCAATGGTGGTCAGGTATGATTAAACTTAAGTCCAGAACTGGGTCAACTTGCCATGGGAAGAAAATAAAGACTGTGCAAGGGAGTATTTAGTGATGGAGGAGATAAGCATAGGGCAGGGGATAATATTATAGGGACTGTAATTTTTGTATATAAAAAGACAATTCAATAGTAAAACGTATGCTAATCTGCAATACTACCTCTTTAATTAAAGATCCCATGTAGAGCGACGTGAGAGGTGTCTGTTCTGCTGGTTTTATAACAAGTGTGTTCCCACAGCAGAGCGCTGGACCCATCTTCCAGATCAGCATCATCAGCGGGAAGTTCCACTGAAACAGAATAACATAGATCACCTTAGCATAATATCTTCAATAATGTACACTTCGTAGCTCAGTTTGCCAACTTGTACCATTCTATGCCAACTTCACTAGCAGTGCGTTACCCTGGTATACTAATATACTGCAGTGAAATATCCCCAACAGTTCACTAACTGATCTATGGACTTTTGGAGCCTCCTCAGCATGCTCACCTTATTCTGACCATTTGGATCACAATATAGGACATGTTTTAACCTTTCAGCCAGTGCTCTGGCAGTACTAGAATGTATTTATTTGACATTGTTCAATCACGTGTGAGATTCGATTTTGTGTCCACTGAGTGATTTAATGCCACTGAAATGCCAAACAGATTCCTGAGAAGGTCCTCAAAGCATGCAGCAGGTGCAATGGTTGAAGTGTGAACTGTCTGTCTGGTCTTGTCTGGCCTGGGAAAGGGAGCAGTATTTGGTAATGTGAATCCCAAAGGTGCAATGGACCCAAACATTGGTTAGGTAATCTATAGTGACTTGTATACTTTACTGAGCACAAGTCTTTTTTAGCATCGGTCACACACTGACTACAGTGATAAATTATTATTATAATTTATTTTTTTTAAACAGTTAATGTTTTTTTTTTTATTTTGCATAGGGCATCATTTGACTTCCCCTGAATACAAACGGAGAGAATATGATGTGTACGGCTGCCCTTAATGTCAATGCAGGTGTGCTATACAGCAGGAGTCAACAAGGAGGCACACAATGTTTCCATTTAAATCAGTCTCATCTAACATAATATCAAGAATTCTGCAGTGTTTAGTTATTTATACCCACTAATAATTGTTGTGGCTTAGTGATTAACACGTTTTTAGCTTAATCTATATGTACAGTGCAGATGTTACAGATTCCAACTATGTGGTTCTAGATCACTCAGATTAATTAGTCCCGTCAACCATGACTCATACTTACAGGGGTAATGGCCCCACACACTCCGATGGGTTCATGCACAGTGAAGCAGAGGAAATTTTCATCTGAAACAAATCACACAGGACATTAATATCTTATAAAAAATAATACAAACATTATTACAGTAGTAACAGTAGTAGTAATAACAGTAGAATATTTTAAGAAATTTTCATAATCCTGTATTGATAAAAATTCCAAGTATATTCAACGTATTGTTGACTAAAAGATTATGCTTTGACGTCTTTTTATTTTTGAAAATATATAAATATATAGTCAAATGGAGAATATTTAATTAATGAACAGTTTATGCTTAACCCTGCAAGTCAGTTTCACTTCAACTAGGTGCCTATACCATAGAATGGAGCCAAGTGAAAATAGACCAAGTTAATCACCCATTTAATCGCAAGCATATACTGTGTAAAATGCTATCTGCCTTGCTTATGGTACATAAATCCTTATTGAAAACCGAGGATAAGTTGTGACAAAAAAACGGACATAGAACCATGACCGGAACTGTTCAGGAGAATTCTGGTCATGACCATGGGTGATGTTATGTACCTGAGTTATATAAAATATACATAGTCATAGTACGATACTAAATTACTGACCAACTGGGACAGTCTTTCCTTGTATCTTGTCAGCCCAGCCTGCATAATAACGCAAAGTCCTAATGCAGCCCTCGAGGTCCACCATAAAGGCATGGAGGAAAGGTTTTCCTGTGTCCATTGTTTCCAGTGTCTACAACAGGAGGGAGTAGAAATAAAAACTGAATAAATTGACCTAGGAAATTAATTACAAGATACTGAGAACAAGGGGGGAGCACATGGAGCTTTCATACTGCTGTCATCTTTATTTTGCATGTTAATATAAAGAACCTTGACCCATCCTAAATTACAGTTGGACAAATGCAACGCATGCCAAACTCATCTTGGCCACGACTATCGGAATATAAGTGTCCTTGACTGGACAATATAAAACCAAATTTTAACCAATGGTAAAGTATGCATGAGTGAATAGATGTCACACTAAATACATTTATCTTGTGAAAGTTAATGGCACAGTTTTAATGGTCTAATCAATATTTATGCCTCACTGATGATGCCTAACAAGGCTGAAATGATTGTCTGGGGTTGCTGTGTCTCTTGTGCAGAGGGAACTTGCTGGCATTTCGGATCTGGACTGCCCGTATGGGTGGGACCAGTCTGATATGGTTCAGAGATGTTCTCTCTGTAATGGCAAAGATGAGCAAAAACCAGCTTGAGATCTGAGCGGGGACCCACCAAAGGGCAGGCTATTTCAGCTGCTGCCAGTTCTCAGAATACTCTTGCGAACCATTTTTTTTTCTCTAATCAATATTTATATAAAGTTCTTATTTTACTGCCTCCATGGGGAAAGAAGAAAATAATGCATATCGTGTTTTATGTGTGTGACAAAAACAACCCTCTTACAGCCAGGATGATTCTGTCTCGTTCTAGGAGGTCAGCCAGCCGGTGAAGCAGTTTTCCTCTGCCAGTGGCGTCCAGCGTTCTCCATGGGGACCCTTTTTGGAATGCCGCCCTCGCAGCTTCGACTGCCTTGTCAACATCTTCCTGTAAAACACAAACATCAGCAAAAATAAATAAATAATACCATAAAGAAAAAACTGCACTGTAATAAATGTGTGTCCTGACAGATGATACATTTCGTCCATCTTAAAATGATAGCAAAACATGCTAAAGCTGAAGGTTTCCACATGTTCTCCTTTACTTTTGCTGGTTGTATTCTTTGAAAGTTGCCAAGAGGTTTTCCTAGGCGGTCTTCGGCCACTCTTCCACCTGTCGCTTTAAGCCAGATGGAGTCTGTTCATTTCAGTAAGGGATTGTGATGTCTGAGAAAAGCATTTTCTGCCAGGTTTTACATACATCTATGAATATGATCATTTACAGTGCAGAGTTGTGGGAGTGTGGAAAAGTTATCAAGCATATATAACTGCTGGCGGTGTGGGATAATGCATGTGTACAAACACGAGCAGCTGTAGAACCGGAATAGTATTCACAGCTAGATTGCTAATCTTTTTATTATTATTATTTTTATTATTATTTAATATTCCTTTGTGCAGTACAGTGGATGTACAACGTAGTTACAGATAGAACCATAAATAATAAGTTCTACCGGCACAAATTGAAGGAAATTGCATTGACCAATTCAAAATCCTAGTAGCCCTTTAAGCATGTTTACAGTGTAATTGATGTACTTAGACGGCCCACCACTATGTATTGGGGCCCATTTTCCAATATACGAAGAAATTCACCAAGTGCTAATGTTACACAAAATAGTTAATCAGATGTAGTTTACTGACCTTGTTTACACGATCATACAGCCATATGAATAACTTGTATTAATTGCTTAAGTTAATTAAGTGTTTAAATTAATCAGTATGAATGGTGTAAATATGCAGTATATAATTAGTTATAAATGTCTTCTACAAACAAATTTGAATAACTTTATTAAATAACCTTATATAATAAATCTCTTGATCTGAAAGTCTGTATTATTAATTGGGCACTGGGCGGTGTATTATACTGCTGCAATGCTCATCCTCATTCTAACATTAATACCTTATCTGCCTCCTCCACTTCACAGATCTTCTTGCCAGTGGCTGGGTTGGATACAGGAAATTGTCTGCCGCTCACGGAGCTGTGCCAATCATTGTTAATGAATATCTGAAAGAAATTGAATTAAATGTTTTCAATTTTAATTTTAAAAGAAACTTATTCCTGGACAAAACTGAATGGTATGAAAGTCATGTATGAGGTCTTTGATTTACTCCATGCACTGGCCATACACCTAAACATTCTATCTTAATCCATTTTACAGTTTGCTTGTAATTGAAGGTGTAGTCCCATAGATAGTCTCAGAACGTGCTTTAGTTTCACAGAGGGTATTAGAAATCTCAAAATTCAGCATTGATAATGAGAGAAGCCAAGCTTGTGTGGGCTGCATGAAAGAGTGTGTCTCACTGCATTCCATCTAACTGTAGGAACTGTCTGGAAACTGGGATCTGATGGCTAATTCAGGAATTATTGTTCTTTGCAAATAGTGTTTGTTTCTGGAAACAATTTTTATCACTTATATTCTAAAGTTCTTGATTGATGATGTATAGGATCATTTTACCCCACTCCCCCTAGAATGTAAGATTATTTAGCAGGGCCTACCCCTCAGCAACTTCTGTTCCTGTACATCCAACTGGTCTTGTTGCAAATACATTTTTGCTAGTCCACCTATTGTGCAGTGCTGCCAAATCTGGTAATGTTTTATAAAAAATAATAATATTTATCATCACCTTTTGGTTGCCTCATATCTAGAATTTATTGCTATGGTAACAATAAACTACCCGTGTGTGCTTTATGGATGCTAAATGTGATTTTCTACATAAGTTTGTGTTTCTTCTGTTTTGACCTAGCTAGCTCATGAATACCATGAATTTCACCTTGTATAGTTGTGCACTCCTTTTTTGATAGCAACATTTTCTGAGCTTTTGTCTGAACTCTGCTACCACACTTCACCATCGCCTATATTTTATTCGTTACAGTTATTTCCAACTCAAGCACTACTTCTAGTTCTTTATAGAGTGTCCAAACCATGTGATCTAAATATTCCTTTTTGGAACGTCAAATTACAAGGGCCCCATGAACCTGAAGAGTTGGTCCCTGGATGTTAAACAGTGCAACTTAGGACAATGGGATTGGAGAAATATTATCAAGTAAAACGTGATAAATATCATGACAAAAATACATATCATAAAACATGATATAGACAAGTAAGAATGTTAGATTTACCATAGCAGCACGTTGGTCCACCTGAATATTGACTTTAACATTTAAAGAATTTTAGAAACCAGACTAGTAAATGTTTAATGCCATACCTCTAACAATGTTCCCTACATAGCTTGTGTTCTTAAAAAAAACATATATTTTAATTTGGATACCCAAAGGTTTAAATAAAGAACGGAGGGGGGGCAGCGCCAAGCTGCAGAAGCAACCGGTCGCATGTTTACTGAGCTCCAAGCCATACAGCCCTTCAAAGCTCATATTTCACCATAAAACTTACCTTGGCTGAGTCTGGGGGAACCCCTTGGCTATCACAGACCCAATGGGGCTCAAAACAAAAAAAACCTAAGCCGGACAAGCCCAGGTCAGGGCGAACAATCGTTGATATGTGGCGGCAGGCACAGGACGCGCGTGGACTCAAGATGGCGTCCCTTGCGGGAGATTGCTCCGATTTATCAGACGACTTGTCTTGCGATACTGAAGTGGGCACTATACACGATCTGATATCACACCTGCCAAACCAACCTGTTCCTCAGAATCTGCACCAGTGACCACAGCAGTCCTGCGAGACCTCCTGGCAGACCTGCATAAAAAAATCTCGGCAGACGTGTCGGCGCTGCATGGAGACCTAGAAGGCCTAATGGGCAGAATAAGTAAACTGGAGCATACCTCCCACACAGAAATACAGCAGATAACTTCACTCCAGCAGGCGGTGAAGGAACTGCAGCAGCAGAACCAATCCTATGAGCACCGCTTGCGGCCCAAGAAGATGCCATGTAGCGAAATAACATCAAAATCAAGGGTGTCTCGGAGACCATACTGGAACGCGAGCTGACACATTTTATTAGGCGCCTACTGGTAGTCCAGCTGACACCATGGATCACCAAAACTACAGCACTTGCTGACATGTTCCACGTGCCCCGACCCACCAGAGCTCCAGCCACAGCATCAAGAGACCTGGTTCTCCCATTTCAAAATGGCAAAGACAAAGCAGCAGTAATGTCTGCCGTTAAGGGACAGTCATCCTATCACTTTGAAGCGATGGATTTAATCTTCTACACAGACCTCTCCGGCAGCACTCTGGCATGGAGACACTTCTTTCGGCCACTCACCACCCTCCTGCAACGAGAGCAAAACGCTCCTGCAGAGTCTGGGACTACGAGCTGACTCTCTAAGCTAACATGGTCAGAACGCAACTCCCAAGCAACGACACCTGTGGAACCCGGCGGGAGCCCCCGAGTTTGTTTCAAGAACGTCCACACCAGACTTATGTTTTTCACAGCTCCTTATTTCAGAATTGAAAGTAAAAAGTGAAGTAAACTTCACTGTACCAGGGAAATAACCCATATAGACTCAGACCGGAAGATTCCCAATCATATGCCCCCTCCCCCTTGACATCTGAGGGTGATACAGGTGGGGTGTGCTACACCCATAGTTTCGAAAGGGCCCAAGAACAGGGTACTTATGTATGCATGCAACATACACACCCCATTAGCTTGCATTAGCCTACCAACGAGTACCATCGCTATTCTCACTTTATAAGGAAACTCACACATAGGCTTATTAGCGTTTTGTTTTCAGCCTCATGTGCATCCCATAAGAAGTTAGCAACCTGCAGGTAGACATACAAGACAACGCTACACTTATGCTATATGACAGCATGTATTACGTTCAACAGTTCTTTTACTATTTGTGTTTTATTGTTTTCTTTTTGTTGTTGCTACCTGGCATTTAACACCACTTTCGACTACACACACTGTCTAGTGCAGTGTTTCCCAACCCAGTCCTCAAGGCACACCTACCAGTCCAGGATTTAAGGATTACCCAGTTTTGTCGAAGGTGTTTTTTCTTTTTTTTTCTAAAAACACCTTAGACAAAACTGGGTAATCCTTAAATCCTGGACTGGTAGGTGTGCCTTGAGGACTGGGTTGGGAAACACTGGTCTAGTGAACCATCTCAGTCAGCCAAGCATTCCCTGTGCCTCTAGACTTGGTGGTATAGCAGATTAGAATGGCAGCCTGACTAAGCAGATCATAACATTTAATATATCTCACACATGTCTAACTATTTTGGGCTTATTATCTCCACTCTGATAATGCTGAGACAGACACGCCGACCTAGCTTGTTTAATCATAAAATTAACATAAAATGTGCAGTTTTATTCGTGCCAAGTCAATATCTATGTCCCGTAATTGTGTGCTGTTGTGGCATCTCTACTCTGATTGTCATTTCTATAGCACAGAAAAATAAAGAATTTATTAAAAAAAAATAAAAAATAAAAAAAAAGAAGAACGGACCAAGGATTAGGTTGAATTCAGTAACACATGAACTTGAGATGAAACCACAAGATCATTTGTAACAACAGGTACTGAAACCAAGGCAGGTTCAATGGTTTTTGGTGCCCTAGGTGTATAAGGTGCCTGGCACTTTCCCCTTACATCTCATTACCCCCAGTTTCATGGCGTTGTGTTTTGGTTGCATAAGATGTCACACATTATGAAATGTATTCAATAGAAATGTGTATTTTCCCTTCCTGATTACCTTTGTGCAGGGAGAAGGGCTATGATCTTGATTCCCTGGTGGCCCATTGGAGACTATGATGCTACTCCTAGCAGAGCTTGTGGTCTGTGCCTTGTAAACTTCTGATCCAGGACCAGTGGTTGTGATCTAAACCTGTTATAGGCTACATGCTTCCTCACAGTAATGAGAGGGTGCAGGGCTGATCAGTGAAATATTTTTATATCCGAGTGGATGCTCAAGTCATTGCATAATAGCAGCACTGGTCCTTATGTGCCCTTCTTGGTGCCCTAGGTGTCTCCCTAAGTTCACATAATTGACAGGTGACCCTGACAGCAAAATGAATCGGTGGCTGATGATATATGATATAGATATAAAGGAAAAACATGTCAAAGCATCAATGTTCTAACGAATTGCTCTGGACAGTTTAAAAATGTAGATGTTGCTTCCTACACATCTTCCCAATCAGGTCCCTCAGTGTGGCCATGTTTGTGATATCCAGATACCCTTCCAATATTTCTGACAACAAAGAACAAGGCTTGACTAACCTAAGATGCAGATAGTTGTGAAACAGTGATCTATAAGCACCCACTTCCTGGCTTCCACCATGAGCCAGTAACTGGGAAATGTTCCAGAGACAATGATATTGGAAATATTCGATTTATGGCGTACCTTCCTCAGCCAGTTGAAGTGGTTATGGGGTTTGGAGTGTTCATTTAATCATAGTATATGTAAATTAAACAGATATTGATTGGGAAATGTAATTTAGTGAATAAAAGCGTTTTTGAACTCATTAAGTGACAGTTCATGTCTAAACAAGCCGGGCTAAAGACTAGACCATATCTGTCTTGATCTAGTATAAAAAACAAACAACATCCATAATGTAGAGCTTTTCTCAAACATATGAATAAGGAGAAATATTTTAACATAGAAAATCCCTTTATTTTTCTACTAAGAAAAAATTAATTACTTCTACTTAGCAAATTGGCTTCATAAAAAAGATGTGCAAAAGCAGTTAAATAATGTTAAATAGTAAAATTAAAAAATATAACAATAATATTTATTAATAAAATATTTTACCAGGAAAGATACATTGACATTTCTCTCATTTTCAAGTATGTCCTGGGTCCACAAAACAATGCATTGATACAATAGGTTACAATAAAATACAAAAACAATATTAATACACAATGTATACAAAATGTAACATAGAACAGGTAGGAAATATATAATCAACCATGATGCATGCATTCTGTTTTGAGGTATGTAGAGAGGGATCTCTTAAAGGACTTTAGGCTTAGGGAAGATTTGAAAGTGTGCGGGAGGCCGTTCCATAATTGGGGTGCTCTGTAAGAGAAGGAGGATCGGTCAGCTTTCTTTTTGTACTGAGGTAGACTAAATGAAGTGCTGGTACTGGATCGGAGGTTATAGGAGGTGGGAACAGCCGAGGAGAGCATTCTGCTCAGGTAGGGTGGGAGCTTCCCAGAAAAGCTCTTAAACACAAGGCTGGAAAGATGAAGGGTGCGTCTGGATTCCAGCGACAGCCAGTTTAGTTCTTTTAGCATGTCACAATGGTGGGTCCTGTAATTACATTGTAGCACAAATCGGCAGAACGAGTTATACAATGTATTGAGTTTATTAAGGTGGGTTTCTTTTAAATATAGTCTCCTCCTTTACTGTGTTGATTCCCTTTATGTATTTAAATGTTTCTATCATATCCCCCCTGTCTCCTCTCTCCTCCAAGCTATACATGTTAAGTTCCTTTAACCTTTCCTTGTAAAGGAACTAGCTTACACAAATCACACATATAAATCTGCCACATTGCCCATTTCTCCAAAAAATGTGTGTAGGGGGTGGCCAGAATAGCAAATTCCTTTAGATTTTTTTCATTTTTAGTATTTTTTTTTTTTTTCGTTGAGGGGTAAATTACTATCTACTGTTTGCAATTATCAAAATGTTACCTGCTGTTACTGAGCTTTTAATGATGTTGAAGTAATCACTATATCACCATTCCGATACCATTACCGGTTCTGTGAAAACGGCCTTATACTAAATACGACTTTGTTCAGTGTGCTAGTAAGGCTAACATTTCTACTCCATTACGGAAGAAGAATTATTGATACATTAATCTAACACTTAGCAAATTCAACAGCAACAGAAAACAGCTAGAAAACATATCAACAATGGATTGTAATTTGTAAATTTATCTAAATACCATATAGAAAACACATGATGCCTGCCTCAAATCCTCATAGATTGTAAGCTCATTTGAGCAGGGCGTTCTTCACCCCTAAACATCTTTCGATATTTGCAAAGTGCGGAGGCATATGTTGGCGCTATATAAATGCGAATAATAATGATAATTCACTTTCTATGTAATAATTTCCTTGCATAAAAAAATTAAACAGACTTTGTTATTATTATTATTGCCATTTATATAGCACCAGCAGATTCTGTAGCGCTTTACAATATTATGAGAGGGGGGATGTAACTATAAACAGGACAATTACAAGAAAACTTACAGGAACGATAGGTTAAAGAGGACTCTGCTCAAATGAGCTTACAGTCTATAGGAGGTGGGGTATAGAACACATTAGGACAGGAAATAGCAATAAAATAAGGTGGGAGTGAGGCAGACCTGGAGGAGAGAGTAGAGCGCTGCTCTTTAGGAGAGAGCAAGAGACAGGTATATGAGGTAGAGGTTACCCTGGGAGGCCATAAGCTTTCCTAAAGAGATGGGTTTTAAGGCACTTCTTAAACAATTAAAGACATGGGAAGAGTCTGATGGTGGTAGGCAGGTTATTCCATAGGAAGGGAGCCGCCTGCGAGAAGTCCTACAAGCGTGAGTTGGCCGTACGCATGCGAGAAGCGGACAGAAGAAGGTCATAGGCAGAGTGGAGAGACCGAGAAGGGGCATACCTATGGATCTGTGAAGAGACATAAGAGAGGCTACAATTGGTCAATGCTTTATTGGTATAGGTTGTCACTTTAAATTGACTCATATAGGATACAGGAAGCCAATGTAAAGACTGACAAAGGGGTCAGGTGTGAGAGGACCGACTAGAGAGGAAAATCAGTCTGGCGGCAGCGTTCATTATGGACTGTAGCAGGGCAATATGTTTTTTGGGAAGATCAATTAGGAGAGGGTTACAATAATCCGTGGGGGAAATTACTAGAGCATGGACAAGCTCTTTGGTACCATCTTGCGTAAGAGAGGGGCAGATGCGGGCTATGTTTTTAAGATGTAATCTACAGGACTTGGTAACATGCTGGATGTGAGGCTCAAAGTTGAGACCAGAATCAAGTATGACACCAAGACAGCATGCTTGCAAGGATGGACTGATGTGGAGTTTTAGAGAGATTTAGTTTTAGAAACATCCAGTCAGAGATGGAAGAAAGGCAAGCAGTAACACGTTGCAGGACAGCAGGGAAGAGATCCAGGGAGGAGAGATATATATGGGTGTCATCAGCATACAGGTGGTAGTGGCAATAAGTTTACCAAGAGAGGCAGTATAAAGAGAAAATAGAAGGGGACCAAGGACAGAGCCTTGGGGGACTCCAACCGAGACAGGACGAAGGGAGGAGGTATCATTAGAAAAGGAGACACTGAATGAGCGTTGGGAGAGATAAGAGGAAAACCACAAGAGAACAGAGTCACAGAGACCGAGTGATTGAAGAGTTTGAAGAAGGAGAGCATGATCAATGGTGTCAAAGGCAGCAGAGAGGTCAAGGAGAATTAGTATGGAGTAGTGGCCTTTGGATTTAGCATGCGATTAGGTCGTTAGTAACTCTGATAAGAGCAGTCTCAGTAGAGTGGAGGGGGTGGAAGCAAGATTGAAGAGGGTCAAGGAAAGAGTTGGAATTGACGAAACAAGTCAGATGGATAAAGACAAGTCTTTCCAGAAGCTTTGAGGAATAAGGGAGCAGAGATATGGGACGATAGTTAGAGGGGAAGACGGGTCGAGATATTTTTTTTTTTTTAGGATAGGTACTACAGTGGCATGTTTAAGGTCAGCAGGGCCAGTGCCAGGAGAGAGAGAGCAGTTGAAGATGTGTGCTATGGAAGACACAAGACAAGGGGAGAGTGATCTGATAAGGCGAGATGGGACAGGATCAAGCAGGCAAGTGGTGGGGCGAGGGGAAAGGAGGAGCATAGCCACCTCTTGTTCAGTAGCCGGGGAGAAAGTCTGAAAGGTGGGAAAGGCATGATCTACGTTTGGTTGAGAAAGAGAAAGGCAGGGTGGGGACAATTCTTTCCTTAGCTGTTCAATCTTGTCGGTAAAGTAGCATGCAAAGCTATCGGCTGTAAGGTTCGTTTGAGGGGTGACCACAGCAGGGTGAAGAAGAGAGTCTGCCTGGGTGTGAGACTTCTGCCTGGGTGTGAGACTTCCTCCAAGAGCGTTCAGCACAATGGGAGCATCTTTGCAGGTAGTGTGTTGATATATACAAATAAAAGTACAGAGTCACAGCGTGTTACCCAAATAGATCCCAAAAACACTCAAAACACCCGTGTGGTAACCTCTCTATCCACACTAAAAATCACAGCAAATCATATACATACAGTGGGTGGAATGTTTCGGTTCAGGGTTAGATATGATGGTATTGGGGTAGATGAAGTAACTGTGGAGATAAAAGTGTACAAGCACCTAGTGCAATATTGTACTGTGTAATAAAATTTCAACATACAATGTATAACTCAGTACTCACAAGGAGGGAGCCAATTGGAAATGGCTCAGTCCAGACGCCTGTGGGATAGTTAGAAGGGATCCCACTCCCTTCCAAAGTGCAGGTGATGTTCTGTATCTCTCAAAAAGGAATGTCCACACCAATATAGAATTGGGGACTAAGTCCTTTTATTGATAAAGTTAAAAGTGGATGTACAACACAGTAAAATAAAATGAAATAAAATCAAAACAACAAACTTGATAAAATCCACTAAAATGGTACTAGAGTAAATGAGTCCACTGTGGGATAAAAAGGATTGTGTTGATATAGTATGCCACAGTAAAACTAATACTACATCAATTGGATGACGATAATAGTTATCATTATATTTTAATGATCAAAAGCTTAACAGAGATATTTACCAAAGATTAGCAATTTGTTCAACTGGCTGACACACAATATTCAATTGTAGCAAAATTATAATACAAATAAACAAGAACCAACCCCAAAAAAAATTTGACCTAAACCCAACTAGCTTTAAATTGGACCTGAATTAAATCCTGAATAATTCTAAAACAAATAACAAGATTAACTGATTCAGTAGAATCATAGATGAATAAAACAATTAATTAATTGGGAAATTCCCTAATAATCAGGAACACAGGATCACCTGCTTAACCTATAAATCCACATGTGGGTGGATGGGTTAAAGATAGAAGAGGCGGCTGGCCTAGATACCTTCTACAATCTTGTGCTACCTTACACAATGTGCAGAGGGTATGGTAGAATGCTCTAACCAAATGCAGTGTAAGCACACTGTAAGCAGAAACATCTGTACCTATTTATCACCCCTATTTTTTGGTCTGGATTTCTTATCAGACATTTAAATTGAAACTTCATATCTGCATTTTGTCTGCTGACAATTATTACGCTAGTTGCTAATTATTTTTTTGTTCTATACATGTTTGGGGCCCTATACATTATTTTTGTATTAGATGTAGAAACATATGAAGCATAGCTGGGCTCCGAGAAATCATAAAGGAGGTGGATTGGAGGTGACACAACAGAATGACTTTCCTCCAGGCAGTCACAATGACTTGTGTCTCACTATGTAGCCTGCACTCCTACAGCTACACTGTAATCCTGTAAATAAATCCAGCATTCTACCAATAGCACTGACATCACAATGATCACACACATTTCATATGCCCCTCTTTACCCCCCTTACTGGCACCTTCCCAAATCCTGGACGCCTAAGCAATGATAACTTTCTCTCAATTGGCTATTACTAGATACTGATCTGTTAGCTTATTAGCTTACTGTGTGCTTATTAGGAAGAGCAGGTACCACCTCCCATTCCATTTCCACCTTATTATTTCCATACCTGAAGTCCACATTTTTCTAATCCAGACTCACTCCCCTTTTGTCATATCTGGTATGTTTACCAAGGCTTGTAGAGACAACTGTATGTCTTTATATGACATTGACTATTTGGATAAATTCAGAGAAGGCTTGAGATCACACAGGGATCTAAGTTACTGGTTTGGTGCCCCCCTCCCGCCCCTTCCTTCTTCACATAGGAATGCTAAATTGGTCCAAGCAATATGGTTCTGAAGGGCACTTCACGTTTTATTCCTTCTTGTTCTGACACTAGTGACCATCCCCTTTACTCCCTACGTTCTCCATTCTTTGTCTAATGTACTGCTGGTTTCTATCATAACACCTGATACTGCAATAGTACATTATTTTGGTTTCGGTTACTATCAAAATGAGTGACTGTGTGGAAATCGTAGAGAGAGCAGAAAGTTTCACGGTTGTTTTGTGTTTTGCTGGATGGCTCACTGATGACTAAAACGTAACATGGTAAAGAATTTAAGCTGTTTGTTTTTCTTTCTAAATCTCTCCCTTTACCTCAATAACACAATGACAAAGCCTAGGAGTAACCCATGTACAACCAATCTCTTCTACCTTCATAACAGAGTAATACATCTACAAATTTATGTCACAAGAAAAAAACCTTTTGCAACATTGATCTTTTTTCTGATGGACTACTGCAGCTCTTTATTCATTAGTTTACCTAATACCCTTTATCATGTTTTGTTCATTTTTTAAAAAATTTTTTTTGCTTAGCCCGAAGAATAAATTTTCTCTAATCTAAAACCACAATTGTCACATAAAATAAACATTATGGATTCCAGTAAAGTTGTAAGCCACTCTTCTTACCTTCAAAGCTCTCAATCTCCCCCCTCCCCCCCCCCCCCCATCTCATATCTCATCAATGAACATCCTTTTTACTCCTGTATACCCACTATGGGTGTCTTGTTGATAATCTCCACTATTATATATAGACTAAAACCTTTGTTTTAAATGTAAAGCCATATCTACACATTGCTATAAATGAGATTGAGATTGAGATACACAACAATCCAGCCTTGCTGTTATTGGGAAATAAAACAATATTATTATTATTTATATAGCGCCAGCAGCTTCCATAGCGCTGTATCTGGTTTATTCACTAAAGTGAGAATTCAAAGTGAATTACGAAGTTATGGTCGAAAGAGCTAAAATGGAAAAGTTCTACAAGTCAGCTATTCTTTCACTTATGCTACTCTAGCCTTAAATATGAAATTCACTTTGTAAAGAACCCCGCAGGTGTGTCAACTGACTACTGAGTGTACATGGATATACTACAATCTGGATGCACTGAAAAATAGCCTTACTGAGTATATGTACCCACTCTGTAACATTGGACTCCCCACAATGGAAGCTTACTTATTCCTATGCATCCTTCTTCATTAATACATTAAATCGTAACTTCACTGATACCCTTATTCAGCCTTGCAACATAGCCTGAGTGATATCAAGGCACAATATGCAATGACACACTTTGAAACTTGACCTTAGTGAGACACGTCTGTAAACATGTTAATAAGTGTCCTCAGCTCAACTTAACTCAAACTACTACAAAAATAATCTGCACACAATGAAAAGAAATGCTACTCATTTAATTGTAACCAACGTCTGTATGAATTTAATGCTTTCATTGGAGAGGCAAAAAAAATGCACTGAATTAATAGAAAGCTACGATAAAGTACAGAATATAATATATTTGAATACAATAATTTAGTTTATAACACAGTATACAGTTACACTTTCTTTTGAAGACTGCGGTAACATTGTCTATCAATAACTTTCTAGAGCGCGGTCTAGCCCTTTCAATGTGCCTACTAAGTTTCTAAGTATTAACTATGAATTATTATAAGGACCCTTATTATATAGTCACCAGAAAAGGGTGTAAGTGCGCATATACATGCTCTTCACTATACTTATTATCTGTCATCCCTTTGGTGAGCCAAATATTTTATGTGGAATTCATTTCTTAGCCTGAAAGTGGGGCATAGATCATTCTACTGACAACTATTGACTCTTTACTGCACAGCATAGCATGTCACCCTAAGAATATTCCACAACAAAACCTGTGTAAAGTAATGAGTTTTAATGTAACAGCATGTGAAGTAAACAGCTTCTTAAACAGATCTATAAGCAAAGACTCACAACTGAGTTGGAGCACTGTAATATTATAGCACATCCCAAATCTACATTATGCATGTCAGTGAGGTAGCTCAGTTGGTAAATGCCCTTACTACTAAGCCTGTTCAACAATGCATGCTCAAGGTTCAAATCCTAACAGGGTCAACTCAGCCCTCCATCCTTCTGAGTTTGATAAAATGAGTGCCATCAATTAGGTAATCTATTATGCAGCTGCTGATTTGGTTAATTCTGAGAGTGTGTGCTGAGTCCCAGTCCAATCTGTATTCTACCCAAACATAGAATTCCAGCGTACGACATAAATTACTTTATTAGAGTATAGGTCATAGAATATATAATCTCACGCTTATACAATTCTATAGAATGTATCATATCTAACACCAGGGTTTCCCGATTAGTACATCCAAAATGGCCGTTATGTCCCCGGAAGTGGGAAACAGGAGAGATCGTTAGACTGTGATCTTACTCTTGCCTGCCTACAGCCATTTCAGACTCACCTGATTGTGAGAGTTACGTGTAGGAAATCTCTCTGTCTTTTATGCTCAGCTATTTTTCAATCAGTATTGTGCCCAATGTGGCTTCACGTAAGAATTATTTGTTTTATTGTGCTGCCCTTTATATAGGCGCCCAATGTGGCATCTGAGTACAGTTATTTGTTTGTTTTTCTAGAGTCAGATTGTGCTGGTTAAAAGTGTGCTGCTGAAAATATTTGTATATCAAATGTTTCCCCTATTTACTTGGGATGATGTTTTTTTTGATTTTGTTAAATTTTATTAGAAATCATTTTATTTAAAAAAAATAATAATAAAAAAAAAAAACATTAAAAGGTTTGTGCTTTGACGCAAATGTTTTTTTGAGGGGTTCCATGATGTTGGCACACCATGCCAAAGGGTTCCATGGGAAAAATTAATTTAGAACCTCTGTCTACCACTATCTCAAAGGACTGTTATCTCTCAGTGTTTAAATGATGGTATTTGCAAGAGTGTTAGGTTCCAGTGTATAGGCGTTGCTATGTGTAGAGTTACGTTGTACCATATAGGTGATGCTAAATGTACAGGTGTCATATTATATTGTTTAGATTTATGATACATGTACATCTATTATATAACAGTGTATAGCTTTATTCTATATTCAGTTGTTATATTAGAGTGTATAGGTTTATGCAATGTGTACAGGTGTTTTACTAAAGTGAATAGGTTTAAGGTATATGTACAGGTATTATATTACACGGTATAGCTTTATGATATATGTAAAGGTATTACATCCCAACGAATAGGTTTATGATCAATCAGGCTTTCATCCAAGTCACTCAACTTCAACTGCCCTCTTAAAAGTTTGCAATGCCATCCAAATTGGCATGGAACAAGGAGACTTATAACAAGATTTTCCTTGATTTTGCCAAGACATTTGACATAGTAGACCATGGAATTATTTTGCAAGAACGTAAAAAACTCAGGCATTGGTGATTGTCCGCTAACCTGGATTCGATCTTATGTTTCAGACCGATTGCAATATGTGGCCATTTCTGAAAGCGCTTCCCTCCCTCTACCAGTCACGTGTGGTGTTTCCCAAGGCTCCATACTCTGCCCCCTGCTATTGACATTACTTATAAATGATCTGCCTAATGTCTGCAAATCCTCAACTGTACACATGTATGCAGACGACACTGTAATCTACGCTAGTAAACCCAAGCTACCGCAGCTTGAGGCTGTGCTCCAAAACCAATTCACAGAGGTAGAAAAATAGATAGCGGATAACAAACTCTTCCTAAACACTGACAAAACTGTTACAATGATCTTTGGAACTGTACCTAAATTACGTAAACTACAAAATCAACAATTGTGCATCAGAACAGATTCAAATAGCACACTGACATCAGTCTGTTCTTTTAAATATCTAGGTATGTTGCTAGACCCCAATCTATCTTTTGGCCTTCACATTGAAAAAATCTCTTCAAAACTTTTCCCAAAACTAGGTGCCCTGTACAGAAACAAATCCTGCCTAAGCCCTACAGTAAGGAAACAGATAGTGCAACAGATGCTAATGCCGGTCATTAATTATGGGGATGTAGCGTGTGCACCTGCACCGCAAACCCACCTTAATAAACTTAATACGTTATATAATTCGTTCTGACACTTTTTACTAGATTGTAATTACTTTACCCACCACTGTCACATGTTAAAAGAGCTACACTGGCTGTCGCTAGAATCCCGACAAACTTCATCTTTCCAGCCTTGTGCATAAAAGCATTTCTGGGAAGCTCCCACCCTACCTGAGTAGAATGCTCTCCCAGGGTGTTCCCACCTCCTATAACCTCCGGTCCAGTACTAGCACGATATTTAGCATAGCCCCATACCAAAAATAAAGTGGCTCGATCCTCAGTTTCCTACACAACACCGCAATTATGGAATAACTTCAGGGACACAGTCAAATCTTTATTCCATCTAAACTCTTTTAAGAGATCTATGGCAACATACTTCAGCACAGAATGCACCTGTCATGGTTGAATATATTTATGACCAGTTATGTATTACATTTATATATGTGTGTGTATATAGAGTTTGTATATTGCATTTTTGTAATATTGTATCAATGCAAAGTTTTGTGGACAAAGACCCAGGAAATACTTCAAAACGAGAGAAATTTCAATGTATCCATCCTGGTGAAATATTTTATAAATAAATGAATAAATATATCTACAAATGTTATATCCCAATGTATATGTTTATGCTATATCTACATGTATTATATAACAATGTATATGTTTATGATATATCTACAAAATGCTATATCCCAATGTATAGGTTTATGCTACATATACATATGCTATATTGCAGTGTATATGTTTATGATATACATGCAGGTGTTATACCACAGTGTATATGTGAAGGGTATATCCACAGCTGTTATATCACATTGTATAGGTTTATTATATTATGTGCACGTGCTATATTACAATGTATATGTTTATATTATATGTACAGGTATTATATTTTAATGTATAGGTTTATGATATATTATATGACAATGTATATGATATATGTACAGTTGCTGTATTACAATGTATATGGATATGCTATATGTACAGATGATATAGTACAATGTATATGTGTATGTAATATGTACAGTTGCTGTATTACAATGTAAATGTGTATGCTATATGTACAGTTGCTGTATTACAATGTATATGGATATGCTATATGTACAGTTGCTATATTACAATGTATATGGATATGCTATATGTACAGATGATATATTACAATGTATATGTGTATGCTATATGTACATTTGCTGTACTACAATGTATATGTGTATGCTATATGTACAGTTGCTGTACTACAATGTATATGGATATGTTATATGTACAGTTGCTGTATTACAATGTATATGAATATGCTATATGTACAGTATTGCGATGTACATGATATAAGTATAGGTGTTACCTTGCGATGCTGGATCTCCAGGTTACAGAGTGGTCTGGGCAGTATGGGATGCTTTTTGTCTGGCTGTCCGTTCTCAATGGTCCCATTAGTGGTTGTCATGTTTGTAGTCCCTGCTGTGAACGAGTCCCCGGTTCCTGAAATACAGAGCTTGTCTCCTCCACTAATGAGCGATGTCCAGCTCTGTATGAGCTGCCAGGCGAGCTCCTCTCCCTTTAATAGCTCAAGTCAGGAGCAGGGCTGCTACTGGCTCTGTGAGCTGGAGCTGATTGGTCGCTGGGAGCAGGCGTGCCAGTCTATATACCACCCAAACATCTTCCCCTGTTTCCCAGCCCTGTGTGGGAGAGCCCCATAGAGCAGTGTCTATGGATTACATTAGCTGCATGGGATAAAGCTGCTGGGTGTGCTATATACAGAGGGGGCTGCTAGAGATGCACGCTGTCAGAGAGGAGACATTGATTAGAATATTTTTATTAATTCTGGTGCAGTGTGTATGTCACTCGTTCCTGTGAGATTGTTACATGTAGTCCATGGTTCTATTCTAGAATAGGAGCTGTGAAGGATAATATGTGTTACATGTGTGAGAATAAGAAGGGGGTGTGGTGTATACAAATAGCTGGATGACAGTGACAATTCATTATACTGACTGGAAAATTGGATTTGCGTGTCTTTCAGAGAAAATGTTGGTAATGATAATGTGTCCTGATGTCTGTACTAGGGAGAAATAAAAAAAATGTGAATGTTCTGATGGCTGGATATTAGGAGTTGGGAGGTTTTGTGCCTTAAAGGACCACTATAGGCACCCAGATCACTTCAGCTCAATGAAGTGGTCGGGGTGCCAGGTCCATCTAGGGTTAACCCTGCAGCTGTAAACATAGCAGTTTCAGAGAAACTGCTATGTTTGCATATGGGTTAATCCAGCCTCTAGTGGCTGTCTCATTGATAGCCGCTAGAGGTGCTTCCGCTTCTCACTGGGAAAATAACAGTGAGAAGAGGCCAGCGTCCATAGGAAAGCATTGAGAATGCTTTCCTATGGACTGATTGAATGCGCATTCAGCTGATGACGTCGGAAGGAGGAGGAGAGTCTCCAGCGCCGAGGGAGCCCAGCGCTGAAGAAAGGTAAGATTTCAACCCTTTCCTCCCCCTTCAGCCCTGCGGGAGGGGAGCCATGAGGGTGGGGGCACCCTCAGGGCACTATAGTGCCAGAAAAACGAGTTTGTTTTCCTGGCACTATAGTGGTCCTTTAATGTTTCCTGGTGTATCTGAAAGTAGATGGTATTTCTCTTTCTCTGATGTGTGTAATAAAAGGAGGTGGGTGTTATGTGTCTTGATTTCTTTCTATAAGTAGAAATGCATGTGTCCTGGTATAATATGTGTGTGTTAGAATTTAAATGTACGTTATCTGAATTTGTGTATGAGATAGGACATATGTGTCACAATTTCTTTGTATCAGCAGAAAATTAGAAGTTTGTGCCGATGTCTGAGTAAGTTCATGGAATGGATAATGACTAAAGTGTCAAGAATTCAAAGGAAAGTTAACATTTTGAACGAGAGAGCTGAATTGGAAAAATACACTAGCCCTCTGTGTTTTAAAGATACACCCCACTGCCCAAATACAAAATAAATAATAAAATCAAGCATTTTGTAGATATATCCCAATGAAAACATACATGCATTTAATTACACATATTGTTCATTTTGGGTATATCTAAAAGCACCCAGCAAAAGCTGCAGATCTCTTGTCTGCTGCATTTGCAAGCCCTCCCTTTCTAACCCCGCCGAGACTTCCTGAGGCTGTCCAAGCACATATTTCCCAAAGCAGCTCAATGAGAATCAGGGGCTCTGAGCAACTTGCATCTTGAGTTTAGCTCCACTGAACTAACCAAACCAGGCAGTATCAGGACGTGCTGTCTGATTGAAAACCATCACTTTAGGGTTTATTAACTAAACTCTGAATTGTAGTAAATTGGACATATTACCACCTGTTAATTAGTTTATAAAATGTTTCTACATAATTTAAACAATGTATAATTTTTGTAACATAGTGGAGAGTACCTTGTACCAACTATTTTTGTCAATATTACAACCTAGTTATTTTCCCACTTAAGTATTGTTGACGGAACAGGGGTTGGAGAAATTAATCGTATCAAGTCTATGGCTTTGGAGAAGGGCCTTTTGACACCCTTGTAGTTAAACCATGAACAGGATAGGATCTCAAAACATTGATAGTTACAAAATGTTTGAGTCTTAAACAGGCAAATAATGATTGGCTTGGTAGGGAGAATTCCACTTGTAGTTGGGGAAAGGTTTTGATAATATTTCCTTTCCCAGCCGTTATCCAAGTTTTAATGTTAGGATCCTCTATAAATTGTTCTAATGTATCTATTTGGAGATACAGCAGGATTGTTTTGTCCATTTTCATAGTTCTTTTAAGACATTCCCACTCATATGTAAGATTGTTAACTACTAGGCTATTGTTACATCCCATCTCGTTCGTATCTTTTTTCCCTTTGAGATTCCATATCAGATTATCCCAATTTTTTACCCCTGCAAGGTTACATTCAATTTCTCACCAAGGTTCCTCTCTGGAGGACAGCGGTTGAGATCAATAGATATGAGTTATCATGGTGGCTCTGTAAATATGTCCAATCAGGGGCATATTGACTCCTCCATTTTTTGTTTTGTTCACTAGGACCATTCTATTGATTCTTGGTCTCTTGCCCTTTCATATGAATGTGTCAAAACTATTTTGAATCATCAAAGGCCCACTGTTTGGGATTTTTAGGGGGATCATCTGGAACAAGTATTGCCATTTAGGTAAGATGTATGCACGTATGGTGTTCATTCTACCCAACCACGAGATACAATCTTATCTCCACTCCCTCAATTTTGCATTGGTTTGTTTAAATACATGGAGGAAATGTATCTCCATTGTCCTATCCTATCCTATCTTTAGGATATCTCCATTGTCCTATCCTATCTTTAACAATTTTAACTCCCAGATAGTCAAAGCACCTTTTTTTCCACCTTTTTTTTCAAGTGATATTGAGAGTGAATTTCCTCAATGTGGGGTTTATCCTCATTTACTAGCATCATGATAGATTTAGACATATTTAATTTAAAGTTTAAAACTTGGCTGAACTCATTAATTTCTTTCATAAGGACTTGTAGGGAGTTTAAGGGGTCTGTCATAATCACGAGAATATCATCAGTGTATAAATTAATTTTGGCTTCCTGGTGGTTAACTATAAGTCCCTTTATCTCAGAGCAATCTCTGATATTAGCTGATAATGGTTCGATGGGTACAATAAAAAGTAGGGGGGAAAGAAGGCACCCCTGTGTTGTGCCATTGGAAAGTTTGAACCAATCTGCAGTGCAATTAGATCCAATAGTGAGAGCAGAGGGAGTTTTATACAGGGCAAGAATAGCTCTTATAAAAAACCTGTTAAACCATATTTGTTCAGAGATGCCTCCATAAAATCCTACCTGACTCTGTCAAAAGCCTTCTTGGCATCGAGTGACAGAGTCAGGAGGGGGAGACGTCTCTTTTTAGCGAAGTCAAAAATGATCTTAACATCTTAACGTCGACGTTTATTAATGATATAGGTCGGTAGTTTTAACCTCTGTGTTTTTTTCCCCTTGTTTTAGAATTGGTATAATATTGGCTCTGGTCATTTCAGCTGCACAGTCTCCTTTTTGGGTAATGCTGTTAAATATTTAAACCAAAGCTTCAATAAATTTTTGACTGTATAATTTATAAAATTGATTGGTAAATCCATCAGGGCCAGGGGTCTTGTATTTTTATAATTGGGTAATTACAGCCTGTATCGCTTCTGTAGAAATAGGTTTTTTTAAACAATCTTTTTGGTTCTCAGACAAAGTGGGGAGAGAAGACCTCTTCAAATATATTTCAATGTGACCTTCGTTTGCTTGAGGAATCAAATTATATAATTTAGAATAATAAGAATTGAAACATTTCCCAATATCTTGAGGATTTATATCAGTATTAGTTCCATCAATTAGTTTAAATAATCAGTTACTTGTTTGTTTCTTTCTCAATTTCTTGGTTAATAATGTATCTGCTCTGTTAGCCTTATAATTGTAATGTCTCTTAAGATGATTCAATTAATGGATGGAACACAACTGCAGAAATATTGATTAGATATTAACGTAACGTCTGTAGAATGCAGAAACTAATCTGTCTGCATGTACAACGGAAGAATCTTCCCATGTGTCTTCATCAATCCCATAACCTTTCCATCTAATTAGGTACTGTAAAGAGCCCCTATGTAGATGTGAATCTAGAATTTTCTGGATTCCATATTCCTCTTCACCCTGAACTATGATAGGTTCAGGAGAAGTTATCATATCTCTATGAAAAGGATCAGGGATATGAGGTTTTAGTAAAGACATATGGAAGACAGGATGAAGTTTGACAGTTGGAGGTAGTTTTAATTTAACAACGTTGTTGTTGATAACTGATATTATTTGAAAAGGACTGAGGAAGAGGGAACTTAATTTTTTCGAGGGACGATTGGTGGCTATATTCCTAGAAGAAAGCCATACAAGATCACCAATTTTGTACCTAGGAGGAGATTTTCTCTTGGTGTTAAAAAACTTATTTTAGTTCGCCAGAGCAAGTTTAAGATTTTTCCATAATTTGAGAAATAGAGAGGACATGAAAGCGTTACGATCCGAAACAGAGGGGTTAGAAGATGGAATAGTTTGATTGGGGAATGAAGAAGGATGGAATCCATAATTTGAGAAGAATGGAGTCATTTTGCTACTGGTATGAATAGAATTGTTGTAAGCAAATTCAGCCATAGGTAACCATGTAATCCAATCATCCTGCAGGTATGAACAATAACATCTTAGATACTGTTCTAGGCATTAATTGACTCTTTCTGTTTGTCCATTGGTTTGTGGATGATAGGCAGAGGAAAGTTTGCGTTGGATTTGAAGGGAAGAACACATCTCCTTCCAGAATTTGGAGGTAAATTGAGTTCCTCCATCTGAAAGGATTTCATCAGGAAGTCCATGAAGTTTCACAATATTATTGATGAAGGTTTTAGAAAGTTCAAAAGATGAGGGTAATTTCTTTAAAGGATTAAAATGGGACATTTTCGTGAAGCGGTCTACTACAACAAGAATTGTGGTATGATGTTGGGAAGGAGGGAGTTCTACTAAGAAATCCATAGAGATGGATTGCCATGGTCTTTCTGGAATAGGTAAATTAACCAATAGTCCAAAAGGTTGATGATGTTCGGGTTTGGATCTCTGACAAGTCGTACATGTTTTAACATAAGATTCAATGGTTTTGTCCTGACGTGGCCAACAATAGTGTCGTTTAGATAATTCAAGGGTCTTCTTAATACCAGGATGTCCAGCTAAAGGATAATCATGAATCATTTTAAGTAATTTTTCCCTAAATATGGGGGGAACGTAAATTCTGTTTTTAAAATAGTAGAACCAATTTTGTTTTGTTAATTTAGGTGAATTGGGGAGTTCGAGATCTTCTTCCTTTAGATTTTTTATGTCCTCACATAGGGATGAAATAATCCCAATAATCTTATTGGGAGGATTATGTGACTCAGGAGGATCATCTGGAGAGAGGCTCTGAGGGATTCTAGAAAGAGTATCGGCCTTTTTGTTTCTGGATCCTGGTCTATATATGATTTGGAAATTAAACCGATTAAAGAAGAGATTCCATCTTACTTGTCTAGCTGAAAGGGTTTGTTAGAATAGATATATTCTAGATTCTTGTGGTCTGTATAAACCACTATGGGGAGTTGTTTGTTCCTTCAAGAAGATGACGCCAAGTTTCAAAAGCTGCCTTCATACTTAGTAATTCTTTTTCACCGATAGGATAATTTTTTTTCAGCAGATGTCAGAGTTCGTGAAAAGAAAGCAATTAGATGCAGAGGATCTTGAGGTGTTTTGTGTTGGGAAAGGACTGCTCCAATAGCTGTTTCTGAAGAATCCACTTCTAGGACATATAGGAATTCAGGGTTAGGTAGTTGAAGGATAGGAGGAGATGTAAATCTTCTTTTTAACCCCTTACGGACAGATGACGGATATATTCCGTCATGATTCCCTTTTATTCTAGAAGTTGTGTCCTTAAGGGGTTAATTCGTTGAAGGCTGATTGAGCGTTTTCATTCCAGTTAAATGGACGTTTATTGCTGTTAAGGAGGTTGAGATGATGAGTTATGTCAGAGTAGTTTTTAATAAATTTCCTGTAGAAGTTGGCAAACCCGAGGAAACTTTGTAATTCCTTAGTATTATGAGGGGTAGGCCAGTTAAGAATACATTTTATTTTGGAGTAATCCATCCTTATGGAATTAGGTGAAATAACATATCCAAGAAAAGTGATTTCATTGACTTCGAAAATACATTTTTCTGGCTTAGCATATAATTTGTGAGTTCTCAGTCTAGATAGCACCCATCGTACGTGTTTCCGATGTTCTTCAAGATTGTCGGAATATATCATGATATCATCCAGATATATGATAACACAAATGTCCAGTAAATCCCTAAAAACATAGTTTATAAAATGTTGGAAGGTAGCGGGGGCATTACAGAGCCCTGAATGGCATGACAAGATATTCATAAAGACCGTAACGGGTCCTGAAGGCGGTTTTCCATTCGTCGTCCTTTTTTATTCTAATCAGGTTATATGCCCCATAGGAGGTCAAGTTTAGTGTACACAGTGGCAGTTCTTAATCTTTCAATTAGCTCACTTATCAGAGGGAATGGGTATCGATTTTTAACAGTTATTTTGTTTAATACCCTGTAATCTATGATAGGACATATGGTTTGATCTTTATTTCTTACAAAAAATATGCCAGAAGCAGCTGGTGAGGTGGAGGGTCTAATGAACCCCTTACGTAGTTTGTCATCCAGGTAATTTTTTAGGGTTTCTAGTTCTGTTTCCGAGAGAGGATAGATGTGTCCATAAGGGATAGGAGCACCAGGTATGAGATCTATTGGACAGTCGTATATCCTGTGGGGTGGAAGAGTCTCAGCCTCTTTTTTACTAAAAACATCTGCGAATTCTGAATAGTGTATAGGTATAACCGGTTCTTTAGTAATTTGTAGAATGGGAGTATGTTGTAAGCATGTTTTCTTACAATAATCATAGGCGTAGCGCAGCCTATTGCATTAGGGTGTGCACCCTAAAGCACAAGCACACGCGGCGTATATATATATATATATATATGTATATATATATGTATATGTATGTATGTATATATGTATATATATATATACACATATATACACACACACACACAAAGCTGTGTGTGTGCCTTTTTGAGGGTGCTGGTAGTGTGATGTGTGTGTGAGGGTGCTGGTAGTGTACTATGTGGGTGAGGGTGTTTGTGTGTGCGTGCTTGTGAGGGTGCTGTGAATGTACTGTGTGTCAGGGTGCTGTGAATGTACTGTGTGTCAGGGTGCTGTTTGAGTGTGTGTGCACTTGTGAGGGTGCTGTAAATGTACTGTGTGTGAGGGTGCTGTTTGTGTGTGAGGGTACTGGTAGTGTGCTGTGTGTGTGTTTGTTAGGGTCCTGTTTGTGTTTGTGAGGGTACTGTTAGTGTGCTGTGTGAGTGTGAGGGTGCTGTTTGTGTAATGTGTGTGAGGGTGCTGTGTGTTTGTGAGGGTGCTGTGTGTGTGGGTGCTGTATGTGTGTGTGGGTGCTGTATGTGTGTTGGTGCTGTGTATGTGTGTTGGTGCTGTGTATGTGTGCGGGTGATGTGTATGTGTGTGGGTGCTGTGTATGTGTGTGGGTGCTGCGTATGTCTGTGGGTGCTGTATGTGTGTGGGTGCTGCGTATGTCTGTGGGTGCTGTATGTGTGTGTGTGCTGTATGTGTGTGGGTGCTGTATGTGTGTGGGTGCTGTATGTGTGTGGGTGCTGTGTATGTCTGTGGGTGCTGTATGTGTGTAGGTGCTGTGTATGTCTGTGGGTGCTGTATGTGTGTAGGTGCTGTGTATGTCTGTGGGTGCTGAATGTGCGTTGGTGCTGTGAATGTGTGTGGGTGCAGTATGTGTGTAGGTGCTGTGTATGTGTGTGGGTGCTGTGTATGTGTGTAGGTGCTGTATGTGTGTAGGTGCTGTATGTGTGTAGGTGCTGTGTATGTGTGTTGGTGCTGTGTATGTGTATAGGTGCTATGTATGTGTGTGGGTGCTGTATGTGTGTTGGTGCTGTGTATGTGTGTGGGTGCTGTGTATGTGTGTGGGTGCTGTGTATGTCTGTGGGTGCTGTGTATGTCTGTGGGTGCTGTGTATGTGTGTGGGTGCTGTGTATGTCTGTGGGTGCTGTGTATGTCTGTGTGTGTGTGTATGTGTGTGGGTGATTGTGGGGGTTGGAGGTGGGGGTACATTACTTAATATCCCCCCTCCCTTCTTACTTTATGTAGGGAGGGGGGATCCTTCCTTGCTGCCTTCCCTGGTGGTCCAGTGGAGGTTGGGGTACATTATTTAATATCCCCCCTCCCTTCTTACTTTATGTAGGGAGGGGGGATCCTTCCTTGCTGCCTTCCCTGGTGGTCCAGTGGAGGTGGGGGCAGATCAGTTAATATCCCCCCTCCCTTCTTACCTTATGCCTGGGAGGGGGATCCTGCTGCTGCCATCCATCCCTGGCGGTCCAGTGGAGAGTGAACTCTAGCCCCGCAGGGCTAGAGTTCACTCACGCGAGATCTGAGCATTGCCGCGGCAACGCTCAGATCTCGCGAGAGGAACCCGGCGGAGCTGCTGGCAATAGCTCCCTGGGTCCTCTCCTGCCTCCCTCCCTGCCTGTGGGCCGGTGAGGGGAGGCTGAGAGCAGAGCCGGCGCTCGGATAGCGCTGGCTCTGCATGAGCAGACAGGGGAGATCCTGAGATCTCCCCTGCCGGTCTCAATACATAGGCATGCCGCGGGGATTAGGGTGTGCCCAGGCACACCCGGCACACCCCGTGCGCACGCCTATGATCAGAGATGAAAGTGAGAGAGAAAGGAGACCATTTAATTAATGGATTATGACTTTTTAACTAATTAATTCCTAGAATAACTGGATAAAGAGGAGATTTGATAACATCAAAAACAAGAAATTCAGAATGAATGTTGTTGGAAATCACTCTTAAAGGAATTGTTTTGTTTCTTATGGGCCCAGAGGATATGAGGGATCCATCAATAACTCTAACAGAGACAGAAGTGCTTTTTCGAACACAAGGGATTTTATTATTTGTTACAAAGGATGAATCAATGAACACCCCATTAGCACCAGAATCGATAATGGCCTCAGTCATAATTCTTTCTTTGTCCCACTGTAATATGAGAGATAAGGAAAAGTGAGTGGATTTTTTTTTTTTATGGGGAGTACGTTCAATACAGAAGATATAGAATTATGCTTACCGCCTTTTGAACGTTTCAGTAGAGGACACTCTGGAATTAGATGTTCTTGTGAGGCACAATACATGCAGAGGTTTAGATTTCTTCTTCTTGTTCTTTCTTCGGGAGTAAGAGGACTTCTTATTATACCTACTTCCATAGGTTCTGTTTGTGGGGATGCCTTTTCAGGTAGTTTTGGAGGAGTAAATGATTTTTTCCATGATGAACTGGAAAGGACCTTTTCAGCCTTTCTTTCCCTAAGACGTCTATCTATACTGATGGAAAGTTGAATCAGTGTGTTTAAAGTAGGAGGGAGTTCAGTTCTTGAGAGTTCATCCTTTACTGTTTCAGATAACCCAAGACGAAACTGATTGCGTAGGGTTATGTCGTTCCATTGGGTATCTGGTGCCCATCTTTTAAATTCAGCAATATAATCTTCTACAGGTCTATTTTTTTGTTGTAAGGTTCTGATAGTCAGATCTGCTGTAGCTTATTTATTTGGATCTTCATATAGGAGGGACATAGCTTCAAAGAATTCATCCAGTGAGTTTAAAATGGGGTCATCATTCTCTAGAAAGGAGTGAGCCCAGGCCATAGGTTCGCCCCTTAAAAAAAGAGATTACAGAACAGACTCTGGATCTTTCAGTGGGATAAGATCTGGGTTTTAAGGATATTAATAATTTGCAGGAATTCAAAAATTCCCTATATTTGGTTCGATCTCCATATTGTCAGATCAGGTTGGCACAACTGTGGGGACCGGGATAACCCCCGGTCCGGGAGGGGGGAGGGAGTGCAGAATTCCGCAGTGTATATCCGAATGTGGCGTCCAGAGAGCGTCCCTCTCTCCGGCGCCCATCAAGCTTGAAGGCCCCAAATAGTGAAGGGAAGTTATTCCGGTTCAGAATGTGGTATCAAATTTGTCACCAGCGTGCCCACGATGCGGTACACTTGTTTTGCAGGGAGTAGCTGCAGTATAACAGTGAAAAAGCTTATCAGGCAGGCTATGAGCAGGCGCTTGTTTATCATGCAAATTTCTCTGCTTGCCAGTCGGGCACCGACCCCCCCCCCTCCCCCCTGTCCAACCTTTTAATTACTGTCCAGTAAAAAAGTTTGTAATGAGTGACAGAATATATTTCGAGTCATATATCTGAATGTGGCGGAACCAGCCTCGCCACTGGGCATCGGAGAAGACTGATTGCCAGCCTCCTGCCATGTGACTATGGTCCCTGGGATGTATTGCCTGCTCTCCTGTACTGCTGAGGATTGCTACCAACTAGGTGGATTTGGCTATGGAGCTTGTGTAGTGCCCTCTGTTGGTAGCAACAGTAATATGCACTACCTGAATAGCAAGACTGGTAATTTGCATATTCGGGTAGATGTGCATATCGCTAATTCTGCATGCAGGAGAGACATTTTGTGTTAATTATGGTCTTCCTCACCCATTTATAAATATGTAATTATGTTATAATAAGTCACTGTATGTTGCCTGCTATGATTTGACTGTTTGTAATTTTATTGAGTTTTCACAGCAATGTTAATGTAATGACCATATGGGCTAGTCCCAATTAAATAAAGTTTAGGACAGTTCTACTTCACTCTCAATATGGAGTGCCATCTCTTATTGGTGGAATCTGCTAGAAGGGATTGCTATGCTTGTCATACTCCCTTGCTAAATCACTACTAAGCTCTTGTAAGAGCTTGTTCCTGCCTTGCTCTCTGGAGGAGTCTACGGGGGTTATGGTGTCAGCTGGAGTGTTTGGAGCCCTCAGGAAGTGCTAGGAGCATTTATAAATGGAGGTACCCAGTTGGGGTGCCAGGTGATCCGTTACACTGAACAAAATGTAATATTTGAAAGCATCTGATCTTTGTGAAAAGCTATTCATAAGTGCCTATAATATATGCTAAAGCTATTGGTGAGTATTGGAGAGATGAGTGTGAGGTTATCCAAATTGTTGGTATGTGTTGGTTTCTAGGAATGTTGATAATGCGGCCCCATTTTGTGTAAGGTGAATCATTTGCTTAACCTATCCCCTCAGACATTCCTCTCCTACATGCCAAGGAATGTCTTCTCTACCCATGAAAGTATAGAATGTGTTAATCGCCTTGGCAGCCAGTGACCATTGTCCATTTTTTATCCTCCCACCCGACATTGTGCTTCTTTATATAAGCAATATTTAAAATGTGAAGTGATACTAAATGTTTATGCTCCATTGTATTCCTTCTGTGAAATAAAATATGATAATAAAAAAACAACATTGCTACTCTGATAAGGAAATGACTCACCCATGACATAGCTTTTCTTATATACCATATCAAATCCCTTAGATACATGCAAGATGTGAAAAGTGGGTTGTTAAACTAATTCTGCATTTGGACATTTTTTATTTAGTATGCCATAAAATGCCATATTTAATTTTATATTCCTAATTAAATGCTTTGTAGTGCGTTTGTGATTTTAGAAGTGGTAGGTGTCTGTATGTGCATACTGCACTTCCTGAGATATTTGCACTTTTGTGACTCAAGTGACTAAAGCTGGCTCAGAACTTTCTTCTGTTCTTCCTAATATCACCATAAGCAATTCAATTTACCATGAGAAAAGCAATTAGTTTAAGCAAAGTTCTCCTTCTCTCCCAGTCCCTTTGTGTATTTTACTCTTCCTTTCACCCCAGCCCATCTGTCTCCCCCCAGCCCCTCTGTGTCTCTTTTTCCTCTTCTCCAGCCCCTCTGTATCTCTTTCACCCCCAGCCCTTGTTTCCCCCCCCCCCCAGGCCCTTCTGTGCGTTCTGTGTCTCTTTAATCCGCAGCCCCTCTGTGCATCTTTCTCACCCCAGACCCATCTGTGTGTCTTTCTCCCCACTCAGGCCCCCCTGTGTGCCACTCTCCCCTCCATGTCCATTAGTGTTCATCTTCCCTCCACTTCATGTCCCTTAGTGGTCCCTTCCCTGTCCCTTAGTGATCCTCTCCCCTCCCATTTATGTCCATTAGTGGTCCTTTCTTCAATGTCCCGTAAACTCCCCCCCCCATCCTTTAGTGGTCCTCTCCCCTAGTAATAGTTTGGAGAAAATAGTTTGGAGAAAAATGATTTACGGTAGTTTATTATGAACTGAATAAGCAGTACTTTTATTTAAAGCATAATACTTTTATAAATGCTTCATTTTATGTTCCCAGTGTAACAAAATTACTTTCAGTTTGTCGGAGTAGTCCACTCCAGAAAAGAAAAATGTTTACAAATTTCTGGATATGTTATACCTCTATGCATTGGACATATATGACTAAACTGATATTTGGCCAAATTGGTTATAGCTTTGCAGGCATACAATAGATAAAATCTGTTATTATATTGCCCACTTAGCTATTGTTATCATGTGCGCTTTGGTGTAACTGATATGCGGGATGAAGGAGGGATAACGAGGGTTAACGAGAAAACACAGGATAGATTGCAAATTGGAAATTGGAACATGAAAAAAAATCCTAAAATCTTCAGCTGATCTCTCTCAATCGAGAAGCTCAGTTCTGCTCTTTATCTAGGACATTCTCTGCTATGTAAAGGAACAATAGCTCATGAGACCTAAAGGAAGCGTCCGAGTTGAGAAATCGTAGATCTCACTGTAAATGAGGCAGGGAGTAGCGCCAAGCCAACCCGAGGTAAGAAGTCAAATCATTCTAAGACGGTTTGACTCCTTACAGTATAGGGAGCGCCAGAACATTCCTGGAACCATAACCATGCTGCTTGGAGTGTCTTTTAAGGATTCTAATCATTCCCAATTGCCTAGAACCTAAATATTTCCTATCCCATTACATGTTCTTGCTAAGTTGGGTGGCACTGATCCCAGTCACACAGTGAACAGCCCTTCAGAGAACCATAACATCTACAGTTGAATTTCCAGTTGAATTTGGGGAAACCACTTGTATCATTCGTTGTGTTGAGCTATTTCAATTTCTTCTGTTTGATTTGTTTGCAAATTTTGACAATAAACCTGGTTTTCAATGGGGATTGAATAATTTTGATTACAGTATGCTTTTTTCATTTTCAGACAGCATGTTATTAAAACATAATACTTGAAAAACATCCTCCTGCCATGTCAAGCAAACACAATTCATTGTTATTGTTATTGAGTGTGATGTGGTATAGTATATACATGGACTGGTTACCTGGTAGAGCAGGTAGGGTTGCTTACAGCACAGAAAGATTTAATTTGGTTGTATAGAAACATGGAAAACATTTTCAAAATCAATCATTACTTTAAAACCAGGTATCCATTTTTATGTATGTGCTGTGACTATCTTTGTCCATAATTAAAATTTCTTAAAAATGTCTGTCTTTGTTTGGTAAAGGATCACGATACCTGACGAGGCCGATATAATAGTATAATCAAATATAAGATATTAGTTAAATTTGTGTTTGTGGGTTTTTACAATCTACTTTGTTTGGGGAATCAAGGTTTTTCATCTTATAAATTGCCTTGGTGGTAGAAGCTTTTGATACTATAGTTATGCGTGGGTAGTGTTTAGAGGGCTTTTTTTAATCATTATTTTCACTTTAGTGCAGATAAATAGTGATTTTGTTAATCCTTTCACCCCCAGAGCCAGGTCTCGAGCACACTTAAAGTAGTGTGCGTTCATAACAAACCTATTCTCTATAGAACATATACAAGGAAAATATACAAATACATAATCTGAAATTCCCAGCACTGTAATCTTTATGTGACATACTTACCTATGCTGTGTATTTTTAAGGTGAGGAATGGATAAATAATTATTTACACATTTCTGTGTCAATAAGAAATAAAAAAAATAACATGGAAGAAAATGGCAACTGCCTACTGTGAAGAAACTTACCCCTGTTATTTTGTTACTTTTGTTTTTCCCTGTTCGTTAAATAAAACTACCACCACCCCTGGCTCATTCACTTCAAAGCAAACCGCAAATTAAGAGCTCTCTCTGTGTGGCTGCCGTTCGTATAGGCGAATGCCACGTGCAAGAGAAAATAGCGTCCATCTTGTTCACACTAAAGGAGGCAGCGGTACTTGGTCGTCGAGTGTTGGGAGATAATTGAGTTAAGTATAGTGCTTGACTCAATTATCTCCCCAGTACAGAGGAAAGATTATATTATTGTATATAGGAGTGCCCTGGACCTGAGCGCCAATGTAACTGCAGAATGTATTTTGTCACTGTCCCCTCTCCAGTGGGGAATGCCCCTGGAATATGTCAACGTAAACCCTGTATATTGTTAACTGCATTTAAACCGTGCGGTTAGCTTTAATAAAACATTCCTGTTGTACCCTTCATCTAGTTCAGGCTGATGTTTGTATCTGTCTACTTTGCTGGGAGAATATATTTGGATGCTGTAATTCATCGGGAGAAACGTTCAAGTCAACACCTGAACTGCAAGCTATAATCACTCAGGCTCTAGCAGTTCGGGAGAAAATAGGCGAACGGGTATCTGTAATACCAGCGTTCGTTACACCTACTATCCTACTATATGTCAGGACCAGTTTACGGACCCTTTGCAAGATGAGAGGCAGCAATCCTAACAAGGCAAAGAATGAAATACAAGAATTGGTGTATTACCAGATGTTATAGTGCACTGTAAAGCAGGAACCAGAAAATAAGCTAGAAAATACTTCATGTCAAAGAGGTACACAAAGAAATAGAAAATAAAAAAAGCTGTGTACAGGACAAAAATACAGACTGGTTGAGGGACAACAAAACATAGTCAAACGGGCCAGAGTCAGGATTATGGGCTGGAACAGGTTGATACTCAAATATAAGAGACCAAGAATAGTCAAAGGACAAGCCTAGTTAATAACAGGAACTCAATTCAGGACAAACTAGAACCGGTTGTGTAATTTTTGGAACAAAGGTTTCTGTTTCACACAACTGCATCACCTTGAGAAAAAGGACCAGAAATTGACATGGAGTTAGTGGACATTTGCGTAATAGATGCAGAGACATCAATAGAGTTAGGTTTTCTGACACTACAAGCATCAGACAGATCAAACGAATAACATGTAGAAAGGCTAGTCTAGCTCATAAATGTATCTCTTTTTAGATAGAATTTTATGATATGTCAACACCTGCTAATCCATTATTTTTTGATTCCTAGTGTCATATTTTCTCTAGTTGCGTGTGTCTATCATGTGTAACAATTTCAGGTTAAAAAAAAAATGTCAGTGCCAAAAAGAACAGTAGTGCTTCCATATTTTTTCACCGTTCTAAGTCCCTCCATTCATGTGATAATTGTTACTGATGATGGGTAATAAACCACTAATCCCATAAATGCCTTTTGGACAGGATTATGGGATTAGATGAGCACACTGTAGCAGTTACAGTGCTTGGAATGTTCTTTAAAAGTACTGATTTAGCTAATGTGTGAGTGCATTGTTTTTTCATTATTTCTTACCCTTTATTATATATTCATCTTATAAATATTTCTTTCCACTATACATTAGAAAAAAGGGACTTCGTTTTAGTTTAACAATGCTCATTCAGTATTAATTGCAATAAAAGTAATTTTAATATGTTTGTTTAAAAGTTGTGTAACTTTATTCAATTGCTAAGATATGTAAATAGGTTTCAAACTGCTATTTCATGTTATAAAATGTAAGAGAATCTGTTTAATTACCCATGATTTTAAAAGTGAATCATGCTAACTTCACAGGCTATGAAATAGAGAGAGGAAGACTTTATTTTACTGCTCTGAAGTTAGTTTATTTCACTATGCAATTTATACAGCACTTGGCTCACTCTGGTGAACATAGACAACCGAAGACAAGTGTTCAATTACAGCAATACAAAGGGAGATTAGTTAAGATCGAATTTTGAGCAGGAGAACAGTAGGGATATGTCTTCCTCTCCCTTAATTGTAATGTCTTGGTGGGACATCTTGGAGAGAGCTGCAGACTTTGTCTCTCCCAATTCCATCTTCTCTCTTGCTTCACTTCACCTATGTTTGTTTATATGGGAACTGCTTCTCCATCTTTGTCTGTTGACAACCTCTTCCATATTAGGAGAATAGCGCTGTGGCTAGCTCTCACATTTCCCCATCATCATCTGATACTTGCTCTTTCAGTTCAACGTCTTGGTGAAGCCTCCTGTCTTCCTCTCACATTAATTCTTGTCTGCTGCCTTTCTGCATTGTTGTTTGAAAGCCATGCCGGAGCTCAATAGCTTAATGTAATAATAATGTAAAATATTAATAACACTAATAATATATAAAAGCTTTTCAATTAAACGCTTGTGCTTAACTTTGTATCATAATGACTGGCTGGTTATGTTTAGATTTATTTTGAAAGAGTACATAGATGATTTTGATGTGCGTGTCTTCCTGCAATGACTTATAAGTTTGTTTGTTTTGCTTTATAATAACACCTTGGAAACAACTGGGTAATCCCTAATTCCTGGACTGGTAGGCGTGCCTTGAGGACTGGTTTAGACACTACTGCTTTAGTGAATAACTCTGTTTAAGTTTGCATTTGGTAATGGATTTGGTCCTGCCATGCCAGAAGAGGAGGATGTAGACTTTGTGAGGCTATAGGTAAAAAACAAGATCCCGTAATAACCTCTTCTCCATAGCCACATGAAATAGTTATCAACATTTGAAACAATTGCCAGGGACACTTTAGGGGAAATTTGTCAAAGTATTGCCAATACTTTTGTGTTTTAGTTTTGGCAAAATATTTGGGGCAATTTGTTAAATCTGTAAAATTTTTCATCTTTTGCTTCTTTTCCACCATAGTGTCATACTATCAATAGATTTTTCAATCTAACAAAGATGCAAGGGAGCTGTGTTCTGTGTCAGTATCGATGCCCTTATGAAGCTTCTCAGCATCAAAACTGAACACAAGCATAGACCGGGTCAGGACTTTGAGTTTGTTTGGTGTCCATATCGATGTGACTATGGCACAGATCAGTACTTTTTTTGTACTATGTTATTTGGCGTAAAAAATGATGCATATAGGAAGTGGGGAGGAACAGAGCCACAGATAACCTTATGTATGGTCACACACAAATATGCACACAGAAATAAATAAACACTACTACAGCTCTCTGTGCACCAGGAGGAAGGGAAGTGCGATCCCTCTCTCCCAGCCAGCTGACAGGGGCCAAGGTACAGAATGCAGTAATCATGTTACAATATCGTACATTTATTTTTGAATGTTAATTTCCCAACCTATCTCACCCTCTTCCATCCTTCTCTCTATATTCTGCCCACTGTTGTCCCACTCCCCATATTCCCCACTTGTGTCCCGCTCCCAACATCCCCCATTCCCCTTGTGTTTATCTCCTCATATTCCATTTATGTCTATTTATGTCTATTTTCCCATGTACTCCATTGCGTCTATTTTCCTATGTCTCGCATTCTGTCCATGAACCTTTTGTGTGTATGGTCCCATTCCTTTCATGGTTATATTCCTACCACTAACCAGTCCCCATTTCTCCATGCCACCCTAGTGTCCTGGCCTCCCCTTGTCCCCACTTCTTTACAAAGACCCCTTTGTAAATAGTGTTTTGAAGCATGGCCAGAAGTATGGGAGTGTGGGCTCTGAGGGCAGGCATGCTCTGTCAGGACTCATGTTTAGAACCAGGCGCATAGTGGAGAGGGCAAATAAAGGTGTATATACAGTACCCAAAACCAGAGACAATAGTCGCGGCTGCATGTTTACTGTCAAGTCTCTTAGTTCCACTCTGCTCAGATCATCCCCAAAAAACTGTAAATAAAACGTTTGCCTGCTATTCATCCCACATGGGGTGTGCTAGAAGAAGAGTGAGGCCATCCGATATTTTCAGCTGTGCGCAAAAGGTCAATGCATGAGGCCCAAGCATGTGTGGGGTCTAAGGCGCCTTACATACTTAATGCTGGGGTCACCAATTCAATCACAACTCTTTTTAGGTAAAGCTATATTCCCCCGCATTGGTTTTACAATATGCCATCCATTTGAGTCACTTGCATCCTCCCTTTTTATTACACTCCTCTAAACACTCCCCCCATTCCCTCATCTAAGCATATTTTGTAGCCTTTCCTCTTATCTTAGCATTTACAGCCTTCTCATGGCCTGAGCTTTCCCGTCTCACCTGAGTATCTGCGCCATAAGTTCCCGTCATTTCCTTCCATATCTCTTCTGTATTCCCTTAATCTGTACTCTCCAGTGATGCCACCTATACTCAAATACCATATTTGCATCACCTAAACATCCTTATCACTCACTTCACCCAAGAACCATCATCCACTTATTCAGTAAGTTGTTACCTTTTCTCAATCTACCCTCATAGCCATTTTTTCATTCAATCATTCACCCTTCTTCCTGGTTACACACCTCTTTCCAGGAGATATTTTCTCATCTCTTTCTTCATCCTGTAACCCTATTCACCTCTCGTACTTCTCCAACCCATGTACAATTCCTCCTCATTGCTGCCTTCCTTGATGCAAGATGGTCCTGGATATTAGCCTTACTATCCATTAGAATTCAGCACAATTGCCCAAAGTAATACAAACTAATAGTTAAAGGAACGCTGCAAACTATTAGCTTGTTGTATTGTTTACGGCTCATAGAATCTTTAAGCAAGAATTCTCCACAATTCGTGTCAAATCATTTTAAAGCTTCTTGACTAGAGTCCGAGCTCTATTGGCTGGCTAAAGCTGGCTAACGCAAAAATTAACTGTGTATGTCAATAACTAACTAAAAGAGACGGACTATCTTGCCTCCAGTCTATGTTTGCTGTCCAAACTGTGACATTCTCCTATATTTCTATCTCTGTTAATAGCACTAACTTCATGCATACACATTTTTTATTTTGTTTTGTTTTTTTACTGTCTGTCGTCTGGCAACTGCTTCTGGTACTGTATGCACAATCTTTCATTGTTTAGGTTTTTCAAGAAAGGACATCAGATGCAAGCAACCTGAAATCCCTGATTTGAACAACTGACTAGGTTATTTTTTATAAATTGGTTAAAAGCTGTAATATCTGGCATACTATACTTTGTGGCAAGTTTGTTCACTATTTCTTTTCCCACACAGCCACTGGGATTGCTTCCTGAATCGAAACGGACCTTTGGTCCGGTAAATGACACTGGACGTCTTCACGCTCTGCATGAGGACATCCAGTGTCCGAATTTTCTCCATTGGAAATAATTGATTCAATGCTTTCCTGTGGTGAGGTCTAATGCGTGTGAGGCATTTGTGGCAAATGCGCATAAACGCCCACTCCTCCGGGACCTCGGAGGGGGCGGACCATGGACCCAGCGCCGAGGGACATCAGAGCTGGGATCAGGTGAGTAAATAAAGGGTTTATTTAATACGGGGGGAGGGCGGGGGGTGGGGCTGCGAGGAAGGGGGAGGCAGAGGGATTGATAGTGTCCTTATAGTATCACTATAGTGTCCCTTTAAGCCTGGCAGTATAAGTCCATTATCAATAGATGACTTTGCTATTGACTTGCCTTTGTTGAACAGCTTAATTTTAAAATTAGTACATTTACTTTTACCTGCGAAGATATTCTAAATTATCACTTGGTGAACCTATAAAATATTTTAGCATATTAGCATTTTTATAGTATAAACATATTCTAAAACGCTATACAACTCTATTGGGTGTACCAGAGTCCCTGTTCAAACAAGTTTACAATCTAGGATAATACATGTCATAGACATGTGACTACAGACACATAAACCCAGTCACTTTTGTGCGTTACAAAAATTCAATATATTGGAAAACCATAAATCTGTGAAGACAAAATATACATTTTATAAATTGTTTCGCCCACATCTGTTGAAAATCTGGTATCTACTGCTTGTTCTTTAAATAGGACTGTTCATTTGCACTTATAATTTCCCATTCTTTGAATGGGGTTGGAGGTGTACACACTGTACACATATTCACACATTGTATCCTTATGTGGTTGGCACATCTAAAAGGATCTGAAGGACTGTAGACACTATTGGCTCATTTCCAAATTGGTTGCTAAATATCACCCATAAGCTAATGCTATTATTAACAGCTGGTAGATGTTTGCAGCTAAATTACCTAAAGTTGTCTAAGCTCCAGACCAATGTATAGCAGCCTACCACTTCTTATGTCCACCCCTACAGATGCCGCCTCCGTCATAGACAATGCAAAGGCTTACCCTGCGCATGCATACCTGTGATCACCCTTTGTGGGATAGACTCATGAGATATCTGTTTTGTTTGCACGTGACAGTTGATGTACACTTCCAGAAACATGTGCATGTTAAAATCACGAGACTGTGAAAGAAGAGGCTCTCTCAGTCATGTTGTTTATTTTTTTTATTCTTTATTTTATTGTGGCTTTTGGATTATGAACAACATAAAATAGCAGTAGGAGCAATTAGTACATTAACAGTAAATGCAGTCAAGTAAAATAGGCTCCGTTAACAAGCCGCCTCCTTGGGGTGAGGTGGAGGTGTATGAGTGGCTTGCTATGCAAGTCAAAAAGTCACGGCACAGTTTGTCAAATCTGTCCACAACATTTTTCACCCAGTCTGAGCTCTCTGGGTCTGCTTGGCTCTCTGGGACAGTGGGCGCGTTGGCCATCTTTGTCCCGTCATGCAGTCTCAAGATCATCAGGGATCGATGTGGTCGCGGCAGCGTGGTTAGTGTTCCCAGTGGGGACCAGGATCTTCCCCGCTGGTCCAAAGGGGAGATGGGGGGGGGTGTAACGGGGCTTCAGTTGGTTCACTGTGGGGTATGCAGTCCCCGGCGGGAAATCGGCCACCTCTCCCAGCCGACGGGCCGTGGTCCCGGAAGGCCAGTTTTCAGAAGGAGGATAAAACTTGCAGGCTTGGTTATGCTTGTCAGAGGTATCGTCTGTGCTTGGTTTCATGCTGGTCATATCGCTTTTTGTTTAGTTTTAGCCCATTTAGGCCTTGTGCTGGCTGGAGCTGATAGAAAGCACGTCTAGCCTGCTCAGTCATGTTGTTTTAATTTTTCCATTTTGTTTTTGCAATTTTGCTAGGGCTAATGACAGTATCTCTTGGAGAGAGAGAATGTGTGTTGTAGTGTCCTTTCTTGATGACAAAGCATCCAGTGCCTCTAGGCATATACCATATCTTTTTTTTTGTATATACTGTTTTATTTTGTATATTTGTTTGCATATCTTGTTCTTTTAAAAAGCCATAGCCTTGGGCAATTTTAGTTTGTTGTTACTTCAGTGCCGGTTATGCTATACAAGTTTTGAAAGGTTAAAGAAAACCAGTTTAAAATAGTATAGAAAACTTAAAGGGTTACACCAATTAGAAAAACTGTTTTTATAAAACATTGCTAAGCTAATACTCATCTCTGTTCCGTCGCAGAACCTAAGTTTTCCCTGTAGACCAACCCCCCTCTACTTACGTCACTCCCCCTCTCTGGTGTGGGAGAGAGGTGTGGGAGGACAGACTGAGGGGAAAACAGGGGTGGCATGGGGGGGCATGCCGCTATTCTCTGTATAGTGTAAAGACTAGCACAAACTTAGGATTTGACAATTTCTTATTCAGTCTGGGGTCGCGAGCCTTAAGAATTACCAAGATGTCCCCTTAGGACTAGGATTTATTATCAATCATATCCTCAGATGCTATCAGTAGAGAGATCAGGTTAACATCTATGCCTTCTAGGATATCTTTCTTGACAGCTGGAGGGATTAAATGGGCAGGAGTAACCATATGTAAAACTGGTGTGGCCAATGTTAGAGGGTATCCTGGGGCACTTTGGGGGCTGCAGGAGTATGGGTTATTGTGGTTAGAGGCACAGAGGGTCTGGATATATTTGCTGCTTCCAATTTTTCCAGTTTATCAGAAATAGAATTCATGGATCCCGTAATGGAAGAGTGGAGTTCCAAGGTAGCTGGATGTGGATCCTTTGCTGCTCATAAACTGGGCATCTCAAGCTGGGACTTCTTTAGTCTGAAGAGTTTGACCTTTCTTGCTGTAGTGATCTTGGGAATTGTCCAAAATCTGATGAAACCGGGGTTGGCTAAATCTGTTTTCCTTGTGTGAGTACCAGGAAAGGATAAATCGTCCTCATATATTGATCCTTTAAACATTCTACAAAAGATGATACTCAACTAACCTGAAATCTATTGACATGAAATCCCCTCCCCACTGATAATGTACCATCTTAACTAGTACCAAGCGATCAAAAAAACATGACTGGTGAGGAGCTGCTAGTGCCTAATGGCTGAGATGCTCTATCTTTGATTTAAGCAGGGAGCCACCGAACAGTGTGATGAGGTGATGGACTCTTGGTGACCAAGATTCAATATATTATTAATATTATTATTGCCATTTATATAGCGCCAACAGATTCCGTAGCGCTAAATATAAGATAAATTGGCCATGACTCGTGGCGTCCTGACTATGAGCCAGAAAGGGGTGGTGTGAAGCCCTACCTATGACTGTACTTACTCTGTTATGATGAACAAAAATATGAATAATGATTGCCAAAAACAAATTACACAGGCATACATGGTAAATTGTAATATAATAATATATAATATAATAAGTCATTGGTATCATAAATTGAAATGGAATAAGAGGTTTTGTGTACTGACTCCACAGCCCTGATTAGTGACGTCCGTTTTAGTAGTTGCCTAGTTGGTAGTAATTGGTAAATCATAACAGATGCTGGTGTGTGAATAAGTATACTTATGCTATTTCTATGGCTAGTAGGAATGTTTTGAACTTGTAGAAACTGATGCTCTCATTTTTAACCTCATCTTTATGTTTTACAATAAGTATGCGGATTAAATAGGCTGCAAAGTTTTGCAAATACTCTAAAGTGAGCAGTAGACTTCAGCGTCTTCCCACCACATTGGATTTCCATGTGATTAGGTGTGGTCCTTGCTTGAGGAAGGATCATTTGAGTTCCAATGCAGAGCTGAAGCTGGTAAAGCCTAACAGAGTTTAACACATGGAAACAAGATCTTTTTGTCCCTAGTCACAAAGCTTTTCCCATCGCAGGACCTGTCCTCATACTGTTGTCATTGTTTCCCCTCCATTGCCTCTTGTCACTTTTCCTTGTCAGAGTTTAATTAGGACAACGAGATTTCACAGGCTCATTTGTCACTTCAGCAGCTTTCTAACACTTTCTAACGAGGGGAGGTTTAGAGAGCCTTGCGGGTGTATGAAAAGGAGGGGGAGAACACATGCAGTAAAGCTTTGGACAGAATGGGGCAGAGGGCACCACTTAACAAGGTCTCAGAGGTCATTTATCAAAGTCTTCCCAATTGAAAGCCGCTGCAAGACTTGTACAAAAATAGGTGCCAGAATTATCATGGATTATCAAACATGCACCTCTCCAACATCCTCCTAGTAAGACTACAGTGATTGGAAAATGTGTGATAATGAACATACAGTCAGAGATCACCCCTAGCTATCAGCTGTGAGCAGCACTGAATGGAAATCCACATGTATTTTACAAAGTGCAATCTGTTTTCCAACTGGCTGCTTTGTAAACATCCAGTTTTCTAATATAAACAAGCTTTAGTCATGGGTAAAATTAAACCCTTTATACGGGAAAAAGATCACAAAAAAAGAGTGAAATTTATCATAAAAATGTAATTCTTTAGAGTACCACCAAGGTTCCAAAACGTGGTTCATTGGAAATTATAATACAACTAAGAGGAAACAGAGGAGGTGAAAAAGGGGGAGGTTATAAGTGATATTCTCGAGTCGGGAAAGTTATGATAGTGTTTCAAAAAACAGATTACCAATCTTATTATGTGCCAAGTTTATTACCTACAAGTCAAACCGGTCGACTTACCAATCTTAACCCATGGGGTGATCACTAATTTAGGAATTTGTTTTAGTTAGTTGACAGCCTAACTGAAAAATAGATATGATACCCTAGATGTTTGTTACCTACATTTCCTAAAGAAATCTCAGGTAGCCTAGGTTAGCTATTAGCATCATAAATTATGTTTTTTGGTGACAAGTTCCTCAAGTACTTCCTTTGGAGATAAATATACATGAGGTTGACGATATATAAACAAAACACAAAGCAATGTATTAATATTAAGGATTTAGCCAGGAGTATGGTTTCTGTTTGACTGTCACCGGACAGCTTAAACCTTTGAACTGCTGTCATGTAGGTTCTGAACTGTTTGGTGAGATAGTATGATATTATCCAAAAAATAAAAGCCCCCATTTCCTTCACAGATGAAGAAATTGGAAATCTACTTTGTATTCTGCACACTGGAAATTATAATAAAACATTCGGGTATATTTAGACCTGTTAAGGTTGTGGACAGTGTTCCATTCTGAGGCTCAGGAAATCACTCTTGAATTTGTTGAGTAGTGTGTCATCCAGAAATATGGGAGAGACATGAGGGAACATTGGTTGCACTATAAGGAACACCTGGTCCTTAAGATGGCTTCACACTTAGGGTTATTACGACGAGATGTAATGGCAGCCCATAACATTATGGTTCTCACCATAACTATAAGCTAACAACAGGTATTTTAATTTAAGATGGATACTCTAAGTTTTATACCCTTGACAGTGCACTGTAGTGATTATAGTGCCAGGACTCCCCTGGCATCATTACACGGTAAGGTGAAAAATCATTTAGAAACAGTTTGACACTTGCATTCTCTTTTGGGCTCAGAGTTATGCTAATGCAGAAGTCTGAACTCCACTTTAGCATATATCAGTAAGAACTGGAAGCAGCAAGACTACCTTACAGACCTAGGTAAATGTCACACTGTTTGTAAATGGTTTGATGGCTTACCAGGAGACACCTGCCACCATAACTACTTCAGCATTCTGAATTGCCCATGGTGCTTATAGCACCCTAATATGATATTATTTGACTTTTTCCAAATATCATACCTGGATGTAGAAAATAGATTAATGTATGGTGAATTATTATTGTGATATTTTATTGAAAAGTCGCCAACACATTCATGGGTACAATTGGTATAATTAAAGAGACAAAGGTAAAATACATCTAAGAGACAATACAATATTTGACAAACAAATACAGGAGGAGTTGATGAGCGTATGACCTTACTTTTCGATTGCTCAGGGTCCCAGCTTCGGATTGAAGCAGTTTGCAGATACCATCTTTGTAAAGCTCACAATGTACAGTTTTGGTTGAGACTAGGTTATGAAGATGTTGACTCATTAAGCTTTAGACTGTACGGTTGCATAAGTTAGCAAATAACGTGTGGGAAGTGTCTGTTTATCCCTAATGTTGAGCAGCAACCTGCAAGTATTTTTCCTCTTTACTCACATAGTGTCATATACGGTCATACTTTCGGAGGCTTTTATATTGATATTTTGGAGACAGGCCATCTGGCATCTTTGACATTCTGTAGGCTCACGTTGCTTTAAAATCTCGTAATCTCAAAGTTATAATTTTATAATTGACATTTGTAGCTAATTGGCATTGCATTTTAATCTCTGTTTCACCTGGTGCTTTTATTTTGTAGCCCTGCTGTGAATGTAATTTTATGGCTCCCCAGTCCACATAATATAATTTTCAATGGGCTACATTTTATCTCCAAGAAAGTATTACTTATACATTAATTAAAAGACTGAATGATCCATGCTGTTATATTTATTTCATATCATGTATCTTTGTAAATAACAAATGTACAATGAATGTCTGCCATATAAATCACTGGTTTAACAAATACAGCTGGTAAAGATTGTAAAATATCATGAAAGATATATTGTTATATGAGCCCACCTTTTATATCTGTGTGTTCTGCTGATACCACATGAATGCATTAGGTACATTGTAATTACTAAAAGAGGCTCTGTCACTTTTGCCCCTCCTTTTTTCCCCCCCAAAAATGTTTTTCTATGAAAGATATATATATGGAAAAGTAGGGACTACTTTTCCATATCTATAACCAGCAAGTTAACAAAGCATTAATATCCTGTAGTAATTACAGTAAGAATCATATTAAAAGCAATTTGCTTTGAACCCATTGAATAAGGTTTATTGGTTCCTATCAGTAAGAACCCACTAAAATGACATTAGTTAACCCCTTCAGGACGGAGTCAATAGTACATGTTCTGATCAAAACAAAACGTAAACAAAAACTGGAATTTGCGCTATATGTCTATTCACCCGTAGTTCCCCTCTTTCATATTATATGCACCCACACTTATTATATATCATTTTGTTCAGGAGAAACAGGGCTTTCATTTCATATAAAATATTTGTATATGAAACAATTTATTATGAATAAAATTAAAAAAAACTGTGAGAAATTTTAATTTTTTTTTTTTAAATTTGTAGTTCCGCCTCACATTTTAGCTGTAAATGTCATAATACTGTTAGGTTTTACGGCAACAAAATGCACATATTTGTAATCAGCGATGTCTCACGAGTACAACAGTACCCCCCATTAACAGGTTTTATGGTGTTTTGGAAAGTTACAGGGTCAAATATACAGGGAGTGCAGAATTATTAGGCAAGTTGTATTTTTGAGGATTCATTTTATTATTGAACAACAACCATGTTCTCAATGAACCCAAAAAACTCATTAATATCAAAGCTGAATATTTTTGGAAGTAGTTTTTAGTTTGTTTTTAGTTATAGCTATTTTAGGGGGATATCTGTGTGTGCAGGTGACTATTCCTGTGCATAATTATTAGGCAACTTAACAAAAAACAAATATATACCCATTTCAATTATTTATTTTTACCAGTGAAACCAATATAACATCTCAACATTCACAAATATACATTTCTGACATTCAAAAACATAACAAAAACAAATCAGTGACCAATATAGCCACCTTTCTTTGCAAGGACACTCAAAAGCCTGCCATCCATGGATTCTGTCAGTGTTTTGATCTGTTCACCATCAACATTGCGTGCAGCAGCAACCACAGCCTCCCAGACACTGTTCAGAGAGATGTACTGTTTTCCCTCCTTGTAAATCTCACATTTGATGATGGACCACAGGTTCTCAATGGGGTTCAGATCAGGTGAACAAGGAGGCCATGTCATTAGATTTTCTTCTTTTATACCCTTTCTTGCCAGCCACACTGTGGAGTACTTGGACGCGTGTGATGGAGCATTGTCCTGCATGAAAATCATGTTTTTCTTGAAGGATGCAGACTTCTTCCTGTACCACTTCTTGAAGAAGGTGTCTTCCAGAAACTGTGAGTTGAGCTTGACTCCATCCTCAACCCGAAAAGGCCCCACAAGCTCATCTTTGATGATACCAGCCCAAACCAGTACTCCACCTCCACCTTGCTGGCGTCTGAGTCGGACTGGAGCTCTCTGCCCTTTACCAATCCATCTATCTGGCCCATCAAGACTCACTCTCATTTCATCAGTCCATAAAACCTTAGAAAAATCAGTCTTGAGATATTTCTTGGCCCAGTCTTGACGTTTCAGCTTGTGTGTCTTGTTCAGTGGTGGTCGTCTTTCAGCCTTTCTTACCTTGGCCATGTCTCTGAGTATTGCACACCTTGTGCTTTTGGGCACTCCAGTGATGTTGCAGCTCTGAAATATGGCCAAACTGGTGGCAAGTGGCATCTTGGCAGCTGCACGCTTGACTTTTCTCAGTTCATGGGCAGTTATTTTGCGCCTTGGTTTCTCCACACGCTTCTTGCGACCCTGTTGACTATTTTGAATGAAACGCTTGATTGTTCGATGATCATGCTTCAGAAGCTTTGCAATTTTAAGAGTGCTGCATCCCTCTGCAAGATATCTCACTATTTTTTACTTTTCTGAGCCTGTCAAGTCCTTCTTTTGACCCATTTTGCCAAAGGAAAGGAAGTTGCCTAATAATTATGCACACCTGATATAGGGTGTTGATGTCATTAGACCACACCCCTTCTCATTACAGAGATGCACATCACCTAATATGCTTAATTGGTAGTAGACTTTCGAGCCTATACAGCTTGGAGTAAGACAACATGCATAAAGAGGATGATGTGGTCAAAATACTCATTTGCCTAATAATTCTGCACACAGTGTAGAACGTTCCATTTTCAAATTGAAATTTGCCAGATTAGTAATGTTACCTTTGAGACGGTGTGGTAGCCCAGGAATGAGAATTACCCCCATAATGGCATACCATTTGAAAAAGTAGACAACCCAAGGTATTGAACGTGGGGTATGTTTAGTTTTTTTTAGTAGCCACTTAGTCACAAACACTGGCCAAAGTTAGCGTTCATATTTGTTTTTGTGTGAAAAAAAGCAAAAAACTAATATTTGCCCAGTGTTTGTGACTAAGTGGCTACTAAAAATGACTGGACATACCCTGTTTGCAATACCTTGGGTTGTCTACTTTGGTATGCCATCATGGGGGTAATTCTTATTCCTGGGCTACCATACGGTCTCAAAGGCAACATAACTAATCTGGCAAATTTCAATGTCAAAAAAATGAAATGCAAGCCTTATATGTGACTCTCTAACTTTCCAAAACACCATAAAAACTGTACATGTGGGGTACTGTTATTCTCGGGAGATTTCACTAAACACAAATATTAGTGTTTTAAAACAGTAAAACATATTACAACAATAATATAGTCCATAAAAGTGCCGTTTGTTTGTAAAAAATGCAAAAAACTTCACTTTTACTTAAAATATCATCGTTGTAATACAATTTACCAGTTTTAAACACTAATATTTGAGTTCAGCGAAGTCTCCCGAGTAAAACAGTACCCCCTATGTACAGGTTTTATGGTGTCTTGGAGAGTTACAGGGTCTAATATAGTGCTTGCGAATTAAATTCTCTGCACTTTCTCCCTGTGTTGTCAGGCATGTCAATCAAATTTTCATTAATCAAATGACATAATTATGTTAAAAAATTACTTAAATATACACGTAGAATTTTAATATATATGCATTTATAGGTATATAAATTCTACGTGTATACTAATGTAATCTTTTATGTAATTATATGTATTTATCTCTCTATATATATTTGCGGTTATTTGTATTTTATATGTAGATAGATATATATAGAATGTCATTCTAAGTGTATTCTGTTTCCAATATATATATATTAATAACAAAATACAGTTAGAATGAAATTACATATGAATATATAATTTATTTTATATTTTGTTTCAATATTTTATTTATTTATTTAATTATTTATTTATTATTGTAATTGTGCGTATATATATATAATATATATATATGTAGATCTATTATATATATAATATATATACATATTATATATATGTAACGTCATTCTAAGTGTATTTTAATATTAATATATATACTAATATTAATATTAAAATACATTACGTATGACGTTACATATATATAATATGTATATATATTATATATATAATATATATACATATTATATATATATAAAAAAGTATAAAAAAGCATTTAATTTATTTTATAACATTTTAATATTTTTTTTTTTACACTACCTACCAGCAGGGGGACTGTCTAATATTTTAGACAGTCCCCCTGCTGGCAGATCCATAGCCAGCTATAGGGGGCCATGTGATCGCTCTTTGAGAGCGATCACATGGCCCCCGGGGGCCTCATTTGGCGGAGGGGGGCTGCCTGGGCTCTCAGACAGCCCCCCAGAAGAGGATCGCGGCGGAGGTGAGTACACCTCTGCTCCTGGGGCTGCAAGCCGTTACGGCGTTCTATGCCGCCGCAACGGCTTTAAAGCCCTTTAAAGCCGCGACGGCATAGAACGCCGTAACGGCGTTAAGGGGTTAACATTAGAAATACCGATCTACACAATGTAGGCCATATACTGTATACAACAACAATCCTATATTATCTACTGCCATAACTCAGCATTATAAAACCCTCCACTGCCAGAGAGACGCCTTATAGTTGTAGTTTCCTTGAGGAATGCACTCTTATAATATAAGAAAAAAAGACAATGCACAAGTGCTTAAAAAATAAAATAAAACCCTTTGTTGCCACCTGTGACAGAGCTCCCATATTCCAACCGAGTACCTCTGCCCAGTCTTCCTAGCTGCTTGCAGGGACCCTTGAACGCTTCAGACCACAGTCGCCGAAGCTTGACTGATGTTCCTCTGGATCTTTTCCATCTGAGCAGGCTGCAGCTCTCCTTTAAGGCAGATATTGTCCCCTCTACCTATACCTCTGCAGCTTTCCCTCCAAGCAGGTATCGTCCCCTCTGCCTATTCCTCGGGAGCACTGCCTATAGTGCTTGCTATTTCCTTTACAAAGGCACTTGCGGTTCTCGACTTTTGCCAGGACTAGAGGGATCCTTCAGCCATCAAACAGGTCTGAAGACTCTGTCACTAGGATCCCTACAAATTCACACAGGACACAAGTTTCAAAAGGAACTGACATGCAAAACTTTATTTTTCTTGGGACTAGCCCATATGATCATTACATTTAAATTGCTGTGACAAACATAATAAAATTCAAATAACCAAAACATGTCAGCAAACATACAGGAAATTATAATAACACAGTAACATATCTACAAAGGAATAGGGAAGTCAATAACCAACACAAAATATCTCTCCGCCTGCAGAATTAGCAATATGCAAATCTACCAGAATATGCAAATTAGCCAGCCACATTAACCAGGTAGTGCATATAGCTGTTGCTAGATCCTTACAACCAATAAATTATGCTGTACAGGCTCTACAGCCAAATCCACCTAGTTGATTACAAGCATTAACAAGACAGGAGAGCACACTAATATTCTAAAACAAAACAATTACATTACAAACACCCTGTACCCACAATGGATACAGGGTGACTTAAACACAGGAGTCATCCAGGTGTTATGCACTCACCTTTTATAATGTTTTGCAGTGCTCCTCTAGAGATATTGTGCCTTATTCCTCATAATGTTTTTGTATTTTATTGTAAGCTAATGTATCAATGCAATGTTTTGTGGACCCAGGACGTACTTGAAAATGAGAGAAATATCAATGTATCAAGGTTATATGATAAGGTAAAGATTTCAAACAAACGACGGTCATGTGGAGTGAAGCAGGGGTTCAGATTTTAGCTGAAAGCAGAATTAATGCACAGAACTTTAACCCTTAAAGGTTTCACCAATAAGGACATCCTTTTGGCACATTACGTACCTCTAATTAAATCCTTCCCCAAACAGTTTTCAATACGCTTGAACCCGCGCAATTCTCCATGGGTGTTTAACCCTATATTTGTGTTTTGTTTGGTTCCCTTGCAGTACCAGCTCTGAAAAGATTTACACAAAAGGAATTTCTCTTAATTAACAGAATAATAGAGTGTTTCATTCTGCCATTAACCCATAACAATGCTTGGCTGATCCCAAACCCTCCCAATTAGAGAACGGAGGATGTGTATTTGTGTTTATATTGGTTCAATTTCAAATATTTACTAATTGCTTCACACACTGAAAGTATCCCTAGCCTCACACTCCTTTAAATGGGTTTCCATTCTCCCACCCGTTGGCTGAGGCCTGTTATTGGGGGCAAAACACAGATATGTGAAATGTGAATTGGACTTTAAATAAAGTTTACCAGACATCTAAAAATATCCGTAATAACATAGCAAACAGATGTTCTTATCTTAATAGGCATTCAACCAATGTATTGGTTTATGTTTCTTTATATTAGTCTTTGCTATCTTAGATCTATCGCACGAATGAGCTCAAGGCATTATCCTCATAATATTGGCCCATGGATTTAGGTCTCATCACTTGTGTGAACAGCTGTGTGGTTTATATAGACTTGCAGATATCACTACTGAGCAAAACTAGGTTCTGCATTATTTCTACTGAGCTTTTGTAAGGTTGGTAGATGTTCAGTCATTCTCGCACTGAAGTAAATACTCTCCAGTCATCATACCACTGTTGATTGCTCCTTTCCCAGCAGTAGGTAACAAATTACTTGCGTGACAATATATATTAAATACATAAGAAAAATGCACACATAGTGTCAATATGTCTTATCGTTTGCCTTTTGGGTTTGTAAGAGTTTTTTTTAGCCGGAATACGCTAGCAATGTGTACTTGGACTAGAACTGGACTTTGCTGAAATACCAAAAGCATATCGCAAGAGAATAGTGTTGTGACGAGAAGCCAGAGGATTAAGAATAATATAAAACAACGTGTTCTTCACTGCCACTATTACAATTCTGAACTTTTAAAAATAGGTTGGAGAAGAAGACAAGGATGTAGTCCTGCAAGCTGGGCCTTATGCGATAAAAGGTGTTTGGCAAAAAAGGGTTAAACATAGATGAGTCTTATAAAATAGGCATGCTTCTTGCTCAAAAGTATGCCAGCATTGCTGAATTAAAAGATATGATTTGGCCTGTAAGGTGTACTCAAGGCCCCATATCATTGAAGTTGTTATGGGTTCTGGAGGTATTTGGCGGCGCCTTACCTTATGAGGTTAAACCATTTTGAAAGTCTTCACGGTGTCCATCAGCTCAAATCCCAACCTCTGCCTCTGCCTTCGGCTTCATGAGAGAGCAGTGCTAATGATAGGCTTGGAGTGTGTTTTGCATTAGCAGGCATTTAACAAAGCATGAGATAAGAACTTCTAAAGTAAACACACTGTGCTAAGGGAGCATTATTTTTCAGGAAATGAGTAGGGAGGTTTTGTGAGTTACAACCAAGGGAAGTATAGCTAGAACTGTAGAAATAAAGTGATTTAACTCCAAAACATCATAGAATTCAACTGTTAGTCTGCAGGGCATTATCTCTAAACCAAGGCTAATGTGGTTTTGGTGTGTAGAATCACGATTTAAATTTTTTTCTTATTCCTTTACCAGATGTCTGGGGGCTACTCCTCTCCTAACTTTTTGTACAAAAAAACAATGCAGCTAAGATTTACATTTCTGGTCATGGAAGACTTGGTTTATGCTTCCCACGGAAGAGCCCAGCAACAATACATCTCCTGGCTCTACTGAGATTAATTTCAATGCTCAAAATTCTTCAAACTGAGATTACCCACTGTTATAAGACATGCCTCCTCTCAGGCTTAGTGGACTTCCTGTTCTGATGTCTGCATTTGGCTGGTACATGGGTCCAGACTGGCACTTTCATAAACATAACACCTTGTGTTTCACTGCATAAACAATCTTTTTGGCATATCCCAATCTTGCCTTCAATTACAATGTTTTTACCTCTTTTCTATTTTTAGTCTTTTTTTCCACGTTCCGAGTTTTCTCATTAACAATATTTCCAGGAGTATCTTCTTTCAGTTCCTGCGAGTTATTTATTGCTTTACATTGGTTTTGACAAACTGCACTGCAATAGGATTTATAATTGTAAGTTATGGTGCTATTAATCATTTCATTTTACAACACTGTGTTCACTAGCTAGCACAAGGCAAACAGCAAGGACAGATAATGAAAAAATTAAATTAACTGTAAACGTATCAGGTACTCTCACAAAGAAGCACAAATAAACATGTACGATCGGTTCCTCAAATTACTAGAGAGGATTCACAATGGGTCTACAAGAAAACTCCATTAACTTATTTATAAAAAAAAAAAAAGGCTGCACTTAATAAACAATCCATGTGGAAGTCCGGTAGCATCAAAGGGTATTTCTAAAAACACAAACTATTTTGTATTGGAGTCAGTGGCAGGAAATCCTTCAACAAATATTACTGAAACCCCATCAGGTATGGTGTCAGATGAATTGTTATTGGGCAGGTTAACCCCAACTAGCACAGTGGCGACTCCTACCAGTGTCAAATGGGACTGTACAGGTATTTTTCTAGATATCTCCATTCAACTTCAATGAACCAATCTATTAACAGTGCATTTTGTTTGTCTGCCTGCTATGATTACAGTAGATCAAATGCATGGTCCTATGCCACTCGTAGTACAGAGTAACGGAGAGGACATGCTGCTAAGCAGCTTCTTCTCAGTTCATAATTTCTCAACCTACTGCACATGGTATGGGGGTATTATATAGTACTGTACACAATACAAAATATGTAAAATGTTACTGTTTTGCCATACATGCGCATGTGCACGTGTGTGTGCCTCTGTCTCTCTCTCTCTCTCTCAAGCTTGACAAAGAGCCATTTGTGGGTCGAAACGTTGTATTGCTCACCCTGTTCCAAAAAATGTGCCAATAGAGCATTGGAGAGCCTGGACCATTCTTCAGATGGTATCTATATTTTGCTGGGCTGGTGCAGGCTCAGGGTCTAGCTAAGCACCCATTTAGCGCATGTGAATTGAGTGCAGTTTCTTGTGTGTTTTGTGTTATGCATACAGGGTTATACTGTATTTAATACATGTATTCTCTGGGTATTGGGATACTTAAAATTAAGACATAGTACAGGGTGGAGGTTGTAGTTTATGCATGTCTTTCTCAGGGAATAGATAAAGGTTTATTAATTCAACTCTGAATTGTAGTAAACTGAAATCCACATTGCCAAATATAGCTAATTTGGAGAAAAATTCTATTCAGCTAAAGCTTTACAATCTGGAGTTTAGTGAAAAAAACCACATAAGCAAAACAATTAAATTACCTATATCATCAAACTTAGAGTGACTAAGTTAGAGCAAGCCGTATAAGTCACAGACTACTTAAAGGGACACAGCTCATTGAAGTAGCCTGGGTGCATTGTCCCTGTCCCCCTTAATCCTACAATGTAAAACATTACAGTTGTAGAGAAACTGCAATGTTTACATTGCAGCACTAAGATGGTTTGTAGTGGCTGTCTATCAGGTTTTACCAGACGTTAGGTAACCTTACTGCTCAAGCTTTGCATGAGGACATCTAGCTTTAGTAAAATCCCCATACGAAAGCATTGATTCAATGCTTTCCTATGGAGAGAGCCTAAGGCGCTCGCCGTGCATGCACATTAGGTTCCCCCATTGGAGGAGGTGGAGCGCCGACCCAGCGTCAAGGTACATCAGTGCTGGAATATGATAACTTCTTAACCCTTTACATGCCACTGAGGGCCAGAACTTTGTATTCCTAAAACTATAGAATCCATTTAAGAAGCACCTATGAGTTAAAAATGTTATGAAAATCATATATTATATGTATATAAACATACACAAAACGAATGCCATAGGAAATGGTGGCAATCATGTGCAAGTTATCCTGACATTAACTGTTGGAAGGCGTGCAAGGCTACACAGAGACATTAATGTTATCATATGTGTATTTTACTTATGATGTGTCAGTATGTAATGTAAAGTAAAAAAGACAAGAAAAAGGGGGACTGCACTTAATCAATAAATTCACACGGTGCTAGCTGAGTATGGGTCAACATATCCCATAAATACAAGTATAAAAGAAAAAAATCCCAGGCACTCACTGTAAAAGATCAAGCAGATTTATTGGACACCGCAACGTTTCGACCTGTACCCAGGTCTTTATCAAGTTGAAATGTTGCGGTGTCGAATAAATCTGCTTGATCTTTCACAGTGATTGCCTGTTTTTTTGTTTTTTTTTGTAATGTAACTTAAAATTTTTTGTTTAAAAAATGTGAATGAATAATACACTACAATGTGGAGGTCTAGGTATTGGATTGCTATAATGCAGCGTTTCCCAATTGGTGTTCCCCGGAACCCTGGGGTTCCGCGAGAACACAAATGGGGTTCTGCCAACATTTTGCAAAACAAACTGGCTGCAGGCGGCGAGGGAACACTCTCCCTGGCTCAGCTCCCTAGTGCACACAGCAGTGATGCCGGAGCCGGAATATGACGTAACTTCGACTTCAGCATCACTCAAAGGCGCGCGAGGGAGCTGAGCAGGAAGATCACTGCTCCCTCGCCGCCTGCCTGCCAGCCACTCAGCAGCCCCACTGGACCCCAGGGACCGCATGCCCATCCCAGCAGCCCACTGGACCACAGGGACATAGAGACTCCATGCCAGCACTCTCAAAAGCACAGATGACAAACAGATAGATACATACACACACACACAGATACACACTGTGTGTCAGTGTGTGTATCTGTGTGCCACTATGTGCCAGTGTGTGTGTATCTTTGTGTCACAGGGGGGTTCCACAATGTTGATACACTATGTCAAAGGGTTCCACGATGTTGATACACTATGTCAAAGGGTTCCACGATGTTGATACACTATGTCAAAGGGTTCCACGATGTTGATACACTATGTCAAAGAGTTCCACAGGAAAAAAATTATTGGGAACCCCTCAGTGGCGTACACACAACCCATGGGGCCCCGGTGCGAAAACTGATCCGGGGCCCCCCCTCCCCCCGCGCGAGCGCTTACTCTGCGCAGGCTGGGGCCGCAACACATTGACAGCCGCTAGAGGATTTTCTGCGATTCTCACTGTGAAAATCACAGTGAGAAGACGCTGAACGTCCATAGGAAAGCATTGAGTAATGCTTTCCTATGGGCGGTTTGAATGCGCGCGTGGCTCTTGCCACGCATGTGTATTCGGAGCTGAGAGGCGGATGGGGACGGAGAGATCCCCAGCGTTAAGGGAGTCCGGCGCTGGAGAAAGGTAAGTGCTTAAGACACACACACACTCTCATGAACAGACGCACACATTTACTGACAGACACACACTCAGTGACAGACGCACACAAACATACTCAGTAACAGACACACACACTAACACACACTCTAACACTAACACACACACTAACACACTAACACACACACTAACACACACTCTAACACTAACACACACACTCACTAACACTAACACACTCACTAACACACACACTAACACACACACACTCACTAACACTAACACACACTCACTAACACACACACACTCACTAACACTAACACACACTCACTAACACTAACACACACACACACTCATTAACACACACACTCACTAACACACACACTCACTAACACACACACACTCACGAACACTAACACACACACTCACTAACACACTCACTAACACTAACACACTCACTAACACACACACTCACTAACACACACACTCACTAACACTAACACACACACTCACTAACACTAACACACACACTCACTAACACTAACACACTCACTAACACACACACTCACTAACCCACACACTCACTAACACACTCACTAACACTAACACACTCACTAACACACACACTCACTAACACTAACACACACACTCACTAACACTAACACACACACTCACTAACACTAACACACTCACTAACACACACACTCACTAACACACACACTCAGTAACACTAACACACACACTCACTCACTAACACACTCTAACACACACACTCACTAACACTAACACTAACACACTCACTAACACACACACTCACTAACACTAACACACTCACTCTAACACTAACACACACACACTAACACTAACACACTCACTAACACACACTCACTCACTAACACTAACACACTCACTAACACTAACACACTCAAATGTTTTTTTTTTTATTTAATCCCCCCAGCCTCCTTACCTGTGGGAGAGCTGGGGGGGATTCCCTGGGGTCCAGTGGTGTTGCTGGCCCTGCTGTCACCCGGCTGGCTGGCGCGCGCGCGAGGGAGCACTGTCCCCTGGGTGCTCCCTCATCAGCTTCCTCGCGCGCCGCGTACTGATGCCGGAGCCGGAAGATGACGTCATCTTCCGGCTCCGGTTTCAGTGCGGTGCGCGAGGGAGCTGAAGAGGGAGCACCCAGGGGACAGTGCTCCCTCGCGCGCACGCCAGCCAGCCGGGTGACAGCAGGGCCAGCCTCGGGGGGCCCGGAGGTGGCCGGCTCCTGGGCCCCCCAGCAGAAGAGGCTGGCCCTGTGGGTACATACCTGGGTCGCAGGGCGGCCGGGCCCCCTGGTGGGCCGGGCCCGGTCGCAGTCGCGACCCCTGCGACCCTGGTATGTACGCCACTGGAACCCCTGCTATAATGTTATCTTCTATCCGTAAATTATCAACAACTTCTAGACATCATTCTTGGATGATGTCTATAAGTTGTTGATATTATTTTCATATAATAGACTGTTCTGGTGTTTTATGTATGTGTATATTATATATATATTCCAAATTATAAATATAATTATTTTTTTTTGCAGCGTTTTTAGGATAGCAGGGGGTAAGCTAAACACTCTTTAGAAAACAATGATGCAATAATGCTTAATGTGTATCAAGAGGGACAGTAATTAAATAAACACATTTAATAATAAACATTGACTTTATTTGCTGACATATTCATGGGGGATCTGACAGTACCAGATAATCAAAAAACACTACAAGCTCTGAACCTCTTTGGACATGCAGTGCAAAGGCGCAGTGGGAGCTCTAATTTTGGCTGCAGTTCAGCCATGTTCTCCCATGCGTGTAGCAGCTGCTATACCCCCTGAAACACAGCCACAACCAAGGCTCACCCAGGTGTTTGGGTCCAGAACAAAGGACCTTTTCTCTGTCCTGGGAGGATTCAGAAGCCGTGCTGCTTGAATGGGTTGTTTCCAGCTGGTTGTATTGCTCTATATATACAGTCAGGCCTCTTATACCAGACAAGAGTAATTTGACTAAAATACTCTGCGCTGTAAAACTAAAAAACAGTTGGAATGTTAACCCCTGTGCACCTGGAGATTAGCCGAGTAATGTGTTAAATCACTGTCAAGTTAATTCAGAGAATAGACGTATGGTGACAGAACAGCAGTGAATATGTTATTGTTGAAAGCTAATCGTCTGTCTCAGAATGTAGTTGATACTTCATTAACTGACTTGCACTAGAGAGATGCTTTTTATTAGAACTGTAAGGATTTCAATGTATCACAGTTGTTATTGTCTTGCCTATATCATAGGCACTGGTACAAGTGTAATCCAGCTACAAACCAAAATGTAAACATTTTTGAGTTTCGGATGCAGGGATATTTCCTGGACCCCAAGCCAAGGAGTTGTGGAAAAATAGGGACCCTCATTCTATGTTAAACTGCTCAAAAATGTTTTAACATTGAATAGAGGGACAGGGCAAGAGGACTACAGACATTATAACCAGTTTAATGAGTGGTTATAATGAAATGGTTATAGTGTCTACAGTGTCCCTTGATATCTTTAACCCTAACGCCTGTAATCCATACCTAATCTCTAACCCTAACTTCCATAATCCCTAGCAAATCCTAATCTCTAAGCCAAACTCCCATAACCTCTCTCACATCTCTAATTCTAGTCACTACAATTCTGCTATAATCTCTTCTAGTCACTACAATTCTGCTATAATCTCTTCCCCCGAAGCCTACAATCCTATACCCTAGCACAGGGACATTCAACCTTCGGCACTCCAGATGTTATGGACTACATTCCCCATGTTATGGACTCTTACACCCATAATGCTGGCAAAGCATCATGGGAGGTGTAGTCCAAAACATCGGGAGTGCTGAAGGTTGCCTATGCCTTCCCTAGCATAATGCTTATATGTCAATTTCCACAACCTTAAGCCGAACATGAAGCCTATGAGTTAGTACATTCCATATGCCGTGAACTTGAGCTCCTATCACGCAAAGCCAGGTATGCTCTCCATAACATGTAATTGCAACCCTAACTGTGCCAATGTTGCTTGCTCCATTTAGAAGATGACATTTTGGTACATGCCTTTAAGATATTAACAAAAAGAATAGCAGTTTATTTTTTAAAGCCAAGTGTTGCTCCTATTTGCCTTTCCTAATCAGCTACGCAGGATACGACTGTTATTTTTTGCCATTTTGAACGGAACCCACTACACAGGGGGGGTATTTGTGTGATTTGTAGCCAGGCCTATTCAGCCAATAATACACTCCCTGTCTGTGCCATTGGGAATGGGGGGGGGGGGGGGGGGAGGGGGGGGAGGGGGAATTGTATCATGTCGTACCTGAGACTGACAGGCTTTTAAGCTTTGATGTGAGAGAGGATATATTTCTCCCGATTCTCTCATTATTGTGGAGGATATGCAGTAATTCAGCAAATGAGAGATGTCTTTGTGTGCTCAGACCAGACCAATTTGCAAACCTGTAGAGCAGCACAGTATATGAAGAGGACATGGATAAGATGTCTGTCAGCGGCCCAGACAGAAACTCAAATGCTGCAATTATCATTAACCACTGGTTTGCCGGAAGACTTTCAGCAAATCGCAACACTTGATTTAAATAATGACAAGGTACCATTATTCCCACGAGGGAGGAATCTGCCTTTTAGAACTGATAATACATGTCTGCACCGACAGAAAGTGTGCTTGTATTCTCACATTCCATATTTACTCTGCACATTCTGAGGATTAGACAAAGAGGATATAAAGATAATTACAAAAAAAGCTCCATATAAACATATTGTGAAATTGAACAAAATTGGACACGTGGTGCGCTTCAATCATAGACATTGCTAGGTGGGTGCTTTGGGGACTTTTCACCCTCAGATCTCCACAGTTGGTGGAGGGAGCAGGTGAATAATAATTATTTTTTCCATAGTAAATAAGGCAGGTTCTTCTTAACGCAGCCACCGATTATAAAAAGAAAGATTAGTAGTAAAGTGCTCCGCCAGGCCACGCAGGTAGGGTGGGTTATGATCCCCCAAATGACTGTCAGGAAGGGGTGCTGGGGAACAGAACTTTACTGCACACCCCTCTATTAGTTAGGTAGAGAGGCGGGGACATGCTTAATACCTGACTGAGTAGCACATGCTGGTTTCTTATAGGCTTTGGTGGATTAGGCGCTCACTATATGTTCTAGGATTGTATGGCAGCAGTAACCAATACAAGGAACCCCAACCTTGTAGTGAATAGATGTGAGAAAAAGGGCGCGGTTTCCTTCCCTTTTTTTCCTCACATGCTGGTTTCTGGCTATGCTTTCATTGAGATCCCAGAGAGCATTATATACACACTGCTCATGGGTAGAGAGGAGGGGGCAGAGCATAAAAGGGCAGCGATACGGTATGACATTCCTGTCTCTCTGTCAGTTTAGGGGTCATCGTGTTTTCTCTTAGGTCCAATGTGTCTAACAATGCCCATGGCCGTGGCATCAATCTCCACAGTCAGAAATTAAACATTCGCTAGTACCAAGTCATGAAGTTATAATAAACGAATAAAGAAATACATTTGAACATGTATTGCTTTCATTAAAGGGACACGTTCAGCACCGTAAATGCTACAGTCACTGTGGCGATAATGGTGCCTACAAGCCCCTGATACTGTCCCCTGCTTTGGTGTCAACACCATTGGCTGTCCCTTCACTCAGTATATGGCTATATGGCTGGGCGTTCTGTTCTTGTGTGCCTCTGGAATCCCAGATTTTGACTTGTTTTCTCACCTTGTTGTTTTCTTCTACTATAGGCACTGTATTAAACTCAGCGACCCCAAGTGTGTGTTTTGGATTGGTGCTGCCCTAGGCATGACAAATCTCGGGCACCCCCTAATTTAAATTGACCCATCCCCTTCCTGCCAAGGTCATGCCTCTACCTGTTAACTAGCACACATTTTGACTGACAGACACACACTGACACACACATTCACCTACCAGCGCACACTCTCAGATACATTGACATACACACACACACAAACTGATTTTATACAATCTGACAGACACATACAGTCATTCAGACACACACTGATATATGCATACACTCACTGACAGACACACATAAGCACTGACAGACACGCACAATCACTTAGACATACACATTCCCTGGACACACACACTCACACACACATTCACTGACAGACACTCACACAATGACACACATACACATTCACTGACATACACACACACACACACACACTCACTCATTGACAAACACACACACATTCACTGACACACACACTCACTCACATTCACTGACAAACACACACATTTTCCCCCAACAGTCACAATTATTATTATTTTTGTAAAATTTAAATCCACCCATTTGAGCTACCATAGCTTTTCTGTGTGATAAAATGAGACAGGCTAGCATTCGCTCCCCACGTGCATCAAAGAACCTTGGGCACCCATGGTCCTGATGCCGGTTCACCAGTTGTACGTCCTTGTACTATGTTTGGTAGGTACTAACCCCTGCATACCGAGAACACCCACAAGACTTGCTGTTTTGGAAATGCTCTTACCCAGTCATCTAGCCATCACTATTTGGCCCTTGTCAAAGTCACTCAGATCTTTTCATTTGACCATTTTTCCTGCTTCCAACACAGGAAATTCAAGAACTGCCTAATATATCCCACCCATATAATCAATGTTGTTCACTTCACCTGTGGTTTTAATGTTGTGGCTAATCAGTGTATATACCACTTTAACCCCTTAAGGACGCAGGACGGTTCAGGACCGTCATCAGCATTTTTCCATTGCCGACCGCTGACGGTCCTGAACCGTCCAACCCCCGTTGTGGGGAGACTGCCTGCAGCCCAGACAGTCTCCCCATGGCAGATTAGGACCCCTGGGGCCATGTGATCGCCCAACAGGGCGACCACATGGTCACAATAGGTGTCCATGTGTCTGCCTGCATGGGGACTGTCTGTGCTGACAGGCAGTCTCCCTGCAACTGTAAAATCAGAATAAAAAATTAAAGTTAAAGTTAATTTAAAAAAATAAATAAAAATTATATATGTGTATATATATATGATATATAGACATATATTATACCTATATAATATATGTCTATATATCATATATATATAATGTCATACTAAGTGTATTTTTATATTAATATGTACATATATTAATATAAAAATACACTTATAATTAAATTACACACGTGTATATATATAATATATATAATAACTATATATTGTATATATATATTATTATAAAATACAAATAATAAGTAATTTAAATTAAATTAAACATGTAAAAATAATAATAATTTTTTTTTTAAAAATTATATATCTATACGAAATTTTATTCTAACTGTATTTTGATATTAATATATATATATTTATATCAAAATACACTTAGAATGAAATTGTATATATATCTATGTATATATAAATAAATAAAAAGAATACGAACTATTCATATGTCCATATACAAAATTACATAAATAATTATATAAATATACACGTAGACTTCAAATATATAAATATGCATAAATATTTCAATTCTACGTGCGTATTTATGTAATATTTTGACATAATTAAGTTATTTTATTGATTGCAATTTAAGGAACCTGCCTGCCAACCCAGGCCGAAAGTCCAGAGAATTTAATTTGCTATCACTGTATTTTACCCTGTAACGTTCTACGACACCCTAAAACCTTGTCTACTTTAAAAAAAATATGTACATGTGGGGTGTTATTCAGCGATTTATGACAGATAATAGTGTTACAATGTCACTATTGATACATTTTAAAAATGTATGTTTTGAAACCGCAATATCCTACTTGTACTTATAGCCCTATAACATGCAAAAAAATAGCAAAAAGCATGTAAACACTGGGTATTTTTAAACTCAGGACAAAATTTTGAATCTATTTAGCAGTTTTTTTCATTCGCTTTTCTAGATGAGTAAAAGATTTTTCACATAAAAGTCAAAAAACATGTCTTTTTTTTTAATTTTTCATCATTTTTTAAAAATTTAATTACATGAGATTATATAAATAATGGTATGTAAAGAAAGCCCCTTTTGTCCTGAAAAAACAATATATAATTTGTATGGGAACAGTAAATGAGAGAGCGGAAAATTACAGCTAAACACAAACACCACAAAAGTGTAAAAAGATGCCTGGTCGCAAATGTACAACATCGCAAAAACAGTCCGGTCCTTAAGGGGTTAATGAGATAAAACGTTTACAGTGCCTACAGTATCTGTTTGAAGTTGCCTTATCAATTAGTTAGACAGTACAGTATAAATCATTTTTAACTTAGTTAATGTCCATCCTGGTTTAACACTCTGCAATTGCAGTTGCATCTTTTACAAAGCTTAGTTTAGAGACCTCATATATTTTTTTTCTTGTGGTTCTGCAAGTTTTGAAACACAATAACATACTTTATATCTTTTATAATAGGTGGTATATGGAATTCTCATAGTTATGGCAATAGAACATTGTAGACTCCTATATCAATTTCTGATTTATTAATAAGTTAATGAATTAAGCCACACATCCTAATGAAACTCTTTTATTAATGCATACCTCAAATGGGTAAATTCAGTTCATCCACAAATTACTCTAAATTACCAAAACTATTGCAATCCATCAAAAATGTCCTATTCTGTGACCAGCTGTGATGTAATTACTTCCACGCAGTGGCAAATTAGGACAGAGAGAACTAATGTCTGAGGCTACTCAACGCTAAAGCATGTACACTTACTACAGATACTATAACTAATAAATCCCATAGTCTTTATTTTTTATAACTGGGCGCAGAGATTCTGTACTTTGTTTTATAAACTGTGAGCAGTAGAGATATTATATTAAAAAAGATAAGTTAAATCTGTACAATGTCATATTTATGTTTAAACCACTCCATTTTGCAGTTTCCCTTTTTTGAGATGCACATAAATTCATTTGTTAAATGGTTACTCCAAGCACCATGACTACATTCTGTGATTGAAGAAAAGAACATGACAGGTGCATTATCGCCATATGGGCAGGAGGAGCTGTCTACTACCTTATACCAAACCCACCACAGCTTTAATCTTATGATAATAATAATAACATATGATTAAGAACAACTTGTAAAGTCATTGCCCTCCCCCAATCCCTCAGCCATCCAAAATTATCACTTTCCCGCATATCAAATCACAAGGCAATGACCCATGACATAACATAGTATAACAATCACGTAAATATAACATAAACAAGATCAAACATTTTCCACACGATCCTGGTAGGGGTATACCTAGAGCCGGGCATTGTGGCTCCCCCCGCAGGACCGCTCTTTCCTTTTTTGAAACAGAGGTGCAGGCCGTGGGAGCCACCACATCCCGAACATTCATGCTTATACTTGCAGGTAGCGCCCCACTTGCACTGACCCTCGTTAAAGATCCAGCAAAACCCCTTCTTATGAGAGGCCAACGTGGGGGAATGACCCCCTGTACTGGCCGCGTGCTGAAAGTGGGACGCCCTCTGAGCCTTCACCAGCTTCATTTACAGGGGGAGATCCATCTGATCCCACCGCATCCCAGGATTAGCTGCCAACCACTGGCGGAACTGCTCATCGTATTTCCACCATGCATTCCCCCCATACGTATGATAAGCTTCCCAGATCCCATCCAGATAGCAGAACAAGGAGGAGAAGAGCCGCAGAGACTTCTCGTTAATCACACTGGCCAGGATACAAAACGCCCGCAGCAAGTTTCCCGAATGCTTTGTTTCTGCTCCTCCTGTTTGGCATCCTTCTTATCCTCCTCTTTGAGGTCAACATATTCCTCCAGAGGGAGGAGTGTGAAAACCTCCACGAACTCACCCTTCCAGATCGTGTCCTTCATGTCCTGTTTTAGGTGCACACCCAGAGGTCCCAGGAACGAAACGTAAGCGTTTTGCAGTTTCGCATTAGGCACGCCCCCCAACAACTCCTCCCACTCGCCAAATCTGCACCCCGGAAGCCGACCCCTCCACCACATCGTCCTGCAACGCTTTCCCCGCCATCGTGGGGGCCCTGGAGCCCAAACCACCCCACGTCTGACCTGTGTCCCTCTTTTCCTCTAAGCCTCAATCAAGTGTTGCATGGATTGTAACAAAGCAAATGAAGGTGCAGTAGGGTCTGACTCACCAACCAAGCCCTCCGCAGGCGGCCTCAGGGCTGCTCCTTGAAGTCCCACCAGACCAGAATGCTCCGTGATAGCTCGCCTCATGCCAACCGGGGAATCCACCCGATGCCAGGAATTTATAGAATGTGATCCACTGCCGGACCTGGAATAAGAAGAAGAATGCCTTGGCCGATTGTACTGTTCCGTGCTCTTCCTTCCCCTGCATCCCTGGGCGCACTGTGACCCCTTCCTGGTGTCCCGCCCCCAACCCAGGCCCCGCCGGCTGGCATGGGTCCCGAAGCCCTGCTGGCCCTACCCCAAGGACTCCTGCCTTGCTCCCGGGCCGTCCTGTGCCTAGATCCATGCCTGGAAGCCACAGAGCGCTCCCCAGTGTAGCCCCTCGCGTCTGATGCCGCCCCGGACGTGGAACCAACACCACTGGGGACACCTAGCTCTGACGTGTCGAGGATAAATTATCCTTTAATTATGTTCAGGGGAACCCAAATTAATTCAAGCACTTGGAGAAACAATAAGGCACACGAGACGTGGTGATAGTTGTGAATCCAGAAGAATTGCTTCTAGCTTTAATTGGCAGCAATTAGTTGTATACAGTGGGGGATACGTGCTTACATACAAAACATATGTACTGTTTTTTAAACAGTCATAGGAAAGGAGTGTAAGTAGAGACATATTTCTAAATGTCACAAGATAAGCAGTCCACAAGAAGTACTCCGGTCGGGGCTAGTTTTTACGGGGAAGAAGAACTAAAATAGGACAAAGTTCATTTAAACATAAAGCATATTATGATCCAAGTTAGCCAATTTTATTACAGACTGAACCGAAAATGGCATCTGTAGCTTGAGCCTTGGAATCAATGTGCATTCCTTCACAATCCCCTCTTTTGATCCAAGGGTTACCCAATTGTCCAAGGTATTTCCAGGTGTGCTAGTCACACCCGTGGGACTTTCATTACATTTTCACCACGGTTCCCTTAGACTGGGCAACCCAAGAACACGCCCCCAGTAGCCACCCCGCCGCCTGCAAGTGCCACCATCCCAGGGGCCCCGGTCTGACCCCAGGGGACTTCCCTCTTCTCCCAGCGAGTTCCCCTGGCCTCGACCCCCACACAGAAAGGCCAAAGTGTGCCCCCAAGACCCTAGACAAGCAACGTAGGGGGACTGAGGTCAACCCCAGCAGCACCCCGCATGCAAGAGGAGCCCAATGCTCCCCCGTTAGCACTGGCACCAGGCCAGGAATGGGGGAAAGCCCTGGCAGGCCAGCTACGCTCCACAGCAGCACCCCCTGGCAGCTGCCTCCATCGGATTTCTCCTCCAACCACCATGAGGCGCCCGATTGCCATGCTCCCCCATGCCTGGCACACCTCCTAGGCCAACCCTGCTGACCGCGGGGGCCTGCAATCCAAACGCAGCTCGATCTGATCCCAGAGCCGCGCTGCCTGGCAATGATTGGCCAGCCTCTCCCCCCTCGCCATCGGGCGACTGCAGCAGCTGGCGGAGCCTGCGCAATGCCTCCAGTGCCTGGCCCAGCACTCACATGGCCGGACGCAACCAGACCCGTCCCGGTCCCAGCACCATCCACATCCGCGGGATCCGGACTCAAGCGTTACCCCCGCAGGCATCTTGTCCCGCCACCTCCAGAACTGCTCCGAGTCTCCCCCGCAGCAAGGCCATCACTCTGTCCCGTGCTGCCGCTTGGATCACAGCCATTAGCTCTTCCAGATACCGTCCATCCTGAAAAAGAAAAAAACTAATTTACCAGTGAAAACACCAACTCAGCCTGGTAAGTCAAATTAGTAATGGGGTTATCTAAAATGGCCAACATTTATATCAGCCCAACCCCTAAACCATACTCCCCCTAGGCCCGCCTCCAAGCCCTGTCAAGGCCCCCTCTGCTAAGCTGTGGTTTCTCCCTGGGGCTACAGGACTCATCAAGCACTTGTAGCCCAGCCAATTGTTATGGGCAAATGCAAATATTACAAGTTTTGTATGCAAAGTTGTATTTTAAACTGTGTACTTTAAGATATTGCAAACTGACTAGGTGGTAGAAATGGAACATATTGTTTTTCATACAATGCTACATAATAGCAATAACCTCTTTCAGTGTATAATATGCTGCATATTTCTAACTTACACCATTTTGTCTTAGCTTAATGGAATTTCCCATGACGTGTACAACCTTACGTTTTAGTATAAACATTAAGATAAGATGTTCAGACTTTAGAAAGCCATATTGTCCCAAGTCAGGGAATTTCCCATGACGTGTGTACCCTTATGTTTTAGTTATGGCCTTGTATCTTTGCCAAGTTAAGGGAGATCCTAAAATTAATAAAGTAAAAGTAGTTTGACTTTTTCATATATGAACTATGGTAACCCTAAAATGAAAAAAAAAAGGTTTAAATATGTATACCTTTTAAATGTTAACGAACAGACAGGAGAGATTTGGAGACAGACGCTGCTCCATCTTATAATGACTTAGAGGGGTCAGCATATAGTTTAACCCCTTAGTAAGCAGACCGTTTTTCAATTTTCTCACCGTTAAGGACCAGGGCTGTTTTTACATTTCTGCGGTGTTTGTATTTAGCTGTAATTTTCCTCTTACTTATTTACTGTATCCACACATATTATATACTGTTTTTCTTGCCATTAAATGGTCTTTCTAAAGATACAAATAGTTCCATCATATCATGTAATTTACTATAAAAAGGATAAAAAATGATGAAAAAAAAACACTTTTCTAACTTTGACCCCAAGATCTGTTACGCATCTACAACTGCCAAAAAACACCCATGCTAAATAGTTTCTAAATTGTGTCCTGAGTTTAGAATGTTAACATGTTCTTAGCTTTGTTTTTGCAAGTTATAGGGCTATAAGTACAAGTAGGACATTGTTTCAAAATATATATTTTTAACATTTATCAATAGTGACATTGTAACACTGTTATCTGTCATAAATCTCTGAATCACACCTCACATGTACATATTTTTTAAAGTAGACAACCCAGGATTTTCAATATGGGATATGTCCAGTCTTTTTTAGTAGCCACTTAGTCACAAACACTGGCCAAAGTTAGCATTTATATTTATTTGTGTGTTAAAAATGCAAAAAACTATTGGCCAGTGTTTGTGACTAAGTGGCTACTAAAAAAGACTGAACATAACCTATTTGCAATACATGGTTGGGGAGAAAAACATGTTGCCCCAACCAGGGCCTTCTCCTGTGGTGAGTGGGGCAGACGGCCGCTGCCCTACTATCCTGCGCCACGGAACCCAGCCACGAGTGCAGATCGGCGCAGGTCCGGCTCCGTTTCCCCCCCCCTCTGGACCGGGGGGGTGATCCCGGTCCTCACCCTGTGGCACTGACCGCGACACAGCAACTGAGGCCAGGGAGTCCGCCCGCCACACCTAAAATGGCGGACGCCATGTGTACAGACGGCAAAGAGAAGATCTACTCCCATCTCCCGCTCACAGCCAACAAGGCAGCTCAAACCTCCCAGTCATGCTACACGGAGAGACGGCGAACCCAGCTCCAAACCTTGCAGCCGCGCAAAACAAAGCTGAGCTACACAAAAAGATAAGAATGAACACTTACCTTACAAGGCACCTCCGCGAGCCACTGGCAGACCCAAGCTACCCAAGGTGAAGAGGGCCCGAAAATGGCGGACCACACGACCCCGCTCACGACGCTCCTACGCTGCTCATCGAAACATAACCAAGCATCCCAGCATGAAAACGGCGGTAACCACAACGACTAACCTGCCACAACCCGACCGGGCTGCCCCTGGAAACCTGCCTCACAACTTACACATGTATGCGGGCCCCTACACAGGAAGGCACCAGGGCTCAATAGCGGGAATCTCGGGGCAGGGATGCAGAGTACCCCAGCACGGCATCGGATGACCCCAGGACTGAGTTCAGGTACCACGGTACCCCAGCAGTGCACCCTCGGTGCCCACACCTTGCGCCCAGATGAACCTAAGTTTAACCCACCGTAATAGCATGTTCCCTTCCTCTATTTTCACAGCGGGACTTAAAACCTGATATACCTGGGGAGCCTCCCGGGAGAAACCTTTATTAACCACAGTGCCTATAGCTCTTATGTTTATGCCGCATTAGCCAACCCCTCACTAGCACTGTACTCATGATTAAGCTTACACTTTACAAAAAATGTGCAGTATGTTTTTTCCATTGCTTTGCCCTAAGAAATCTCTGTCTGTAATTATAACGAATGCATGTACTGTTGGGGCACTGCAAAAGTGAATGTACCAGTTAATTATCCTAATGCACGCTAAAATAAAGAATTGAAAAAAAAAATCACTTTCACTGACAATATCATCTCTGTGATATGTTTTACTGTTTTGAAACACTAATATTTGTGTTAAGCGAAGTCTCCCGAGTGCTATTTTCTCTTCTGTGTGTGATTTGGAACCTCTTATAACTTGTTTAGTCTCTTTCTGCCTAATCTTATAGATCTGTGTATTTTCCTCACTCTGTTTTTTTTATATACTTACTAAATGCTAACTTTTAGTTTCTACTATTTTGGCTACATCTGCGTACCACACTGGTTTCTTAAATTTTTTGCTTTTACTGACAAGCCTAACACAATTTTCTGTTGCCTTCAGCAGTGCAACTTTTAAATAATCCCATTTCTCTTGGACGGTGCAGAATTGGATCTTGCATCCTACCACTCTGCCACCAAGGGAGCAAAGAGCAAGACAAAAGAGGAGGCCTGTGCATCGTTCCCCTATCTCGGATTCTGGACCAATGACAATGCGATGAGCAAAAGAGTGAGGAGTATTGAGGCACCTTGAGTTGACTTTTCATGTACTTACCCTCATAATTGCTGAGATGGGTGGGGGGGATATTGTTTATTTGGGAGTTTGGCAGGTGGGAGATGGGACTTTGTCCTAGATCTTGCAGCACTCTTTGTGCCTTACAATCTGTCCTGATACTTGCTGAATCTGTCTTGGTATGCCATAGCTGGCCCCTTAGGTGAGGCGCACTGTCAAGGACTATTGCCCTAACTCGCAAACAATGGAGATATAATCCTATACACAAATAAATATGTATTACAGGGCCTTAGTGGCCAGACTTAATGTATGTAACTATACAGTAATGGGTAGAGAATAGTTAGGCCTGGCCTAGGTCAGAGTTGGAGACAGGAACATTTATTTATTTATAAAATATTTAACCATTTTACATTGAGATTTCTCTCGTTTTCAAGTATGTCCTGGGTCCACAAAACATTGCATTGTTACATTAGGGTACAATAAAATACAAAAACAATATTAATACACAATATATACAAATTTTAACATAGAGCAGGTAGGAAATATACAATCAACCATGACATGTGCATTCTGTTCCGAGGTATGTAAAGAGGGATCTCTTAAAGGACTGTAGGCTTGGGGAAGATTTTAAAGTGTGCGGGAGGTTGTTCCACAGTTGCGGTGCTCTGTAGGAGAAGGAGGCTCGGGCCGCTTTCTTTTTGTATTGAGGCATGGGCGTAGGAACCCAAAAAAATCTGGGGGGGATAGCATTTTTACTCGCCGGGTATATTCTTATTCCGTAAACTAGGAGTTGTTTATCCCATTGTACAGCGCTACGGAATTTGCAGTCGCTATATAAATGATTAAATAATAACAACATTAAAGGGTCACCACAGGGAAGGGGTTTTACTTACCCGGATACAGCGCCGGGATCCTCCTGATTAGAACCACCCCTACCCTTCCCATGAATATTAGAACCACCCCTACCCCTTCCATGCACAAAAGAACTCCACCTACCCCTTCCACGCACATTAACTCCCTACCCCTTCCATGCATATTAGTACCCCCCTAACCCCTTCCATGCATATTAGAACCCACTCTACCTCTTCCATTCATATTAGTACTCCCCTAACCCCTTCCAATAATTTTTCTACCTACCCCCTCCTCCCATCCATATTAGTAGCCCCCCTAAACCCTTCCAATTATTTTTCTACCTACCCCTCTCCCCTATCCTTATTAGTAGCCCCTCTAACCCTTTCCAATTATTTTTCTGCCATGTTAACTAACGCCAGTGCTGGAGTGCCTACATTAAAAGGCCTGCAGGGACAGGCTATAGACACCAGAACCACTACACTAAGCTGCAGTGCTTCTGGGGACTATAGTGTTTCTTTAATGTGAGGTAAATTAGAGATTAGTGCAACGAATAATATGCTAGATTGCCTACTTACAACCAGATGAGGATGATGATGGGCTCTAGCTGCAGTCTGGCTCCACTGGTCTGGTGTAGAACAGGCTCTCTGGAGGCTGTTTGTAACTGTGGTCACAAAAATCAATGTTCTGTGAGAACGGGAAGCAGCTCCATTTTTTGGGGGTCCTTTACACAGCTCAAGGTCTGGATCCCAGGGTCCACCTTCATGTTCCACCAATGAGTTTGTTCACAGGGGGTGGAGTGTGTAGGGGATGTCCTGATATGTGTGTAAGGAATGCATTGTGTGAATCTGTGTTTGTATGTGTAAGGGCTGCAAGGTGTGATTCTGTGTATGTACGGGATGCAGTGTGTGCGTCTGTAAGGGGTGCATTGAGTGTATGTACGGGGTGCATTGAGTGTGTAAGGTTGCATGATTGTGTGAGTGTGTGTGTGTGTGTGCACGGGGTGCATTGAGTGTGTGTAAGGATGAATTGTGTGTTTCTGTGTGTGTAAGGGTGGTATGATTGTGTGATTGTGTGTGTGTGTGGTGGATGTCAATCTCTCTCCCTCCCTTGTCACTCTTTCTCCCCCCCTCCCTGCTTCTTTCTCCCCCCCCTCCCTCCCTGCTTCTTTCTCCCCCCCCTCCCTCCCTGCTTCTTTCTCCCCCCCCTCCCTCCCTCCCTGCTTCTTTCTCCCCCCCCTCCCTCCCTGCTTCCTTCTCCCCCCCCTCCCTCCCTGCTTCCTTCTCCCCCCCTCCCTCCCTGCTTCCTTCTCCCCCCCCTCCCTCCCTGCTTCCTTCTCCCCCCCCCTCCCTCCCTGCTTCCTTCTCCCCCCCCTCCCTCCCTGCTTCTTTCTCCCCCCCCTCCTTCTTTCTCCCCCCCCTCCCTCCCTGCTTCTTTCTCCCCCCCCTCCCTCCCTGCTTCTTTCTCCCCCCCTCCCTCCCTGCTTCTTTCTCCCCCCCTCCCTCCCTGCTTCTTTCTCCCCCCCTCCCTGCTTCTTTCTCCCCCCCCTCCCTGCTTCTTTCTCCCCCCCCTCCCTGCTTCTTTCTCCCCCCCTCCCTGCTTCTTTCTCCCCCCCTCCCTGCTTCTTTCTCCCCCCCCTCCCTGCTTCTTTCTCCCCCCCTCCCTGCTTCTTTCTCCCCCCCCCTGCTTCTTTCTCCCCCCCCCTGCTTCTTTCTCCCCCCCCTCCCTGCTTCTTTCCCCCCCCTCCCTGCTTCTTTCCCCCCCTCCCTGCTTCTTTCCCCCCCTCCCTGCTTCTTTCCCCCCCTCCCTGCTTCTTTCTCCCCCCCTCCCTGCTTCTTTCCCCCCCCTCCCTGTTTCTTTATTTCCCCACCCTCCCTCCCTGTTTCTTTATTCCCCCCCCTTCCCCCCCCCTGTTTCTTTATTTCCCCTTCCTCCATCCCTCCCTGTTTCTTTATTTCCCCTCCCTCCCTGTTTCTTTATTCCCCCCCTCCCCCCTCCCTCCCTGTTTCTTTATTCCCCCCCCCTCCCCTCACTGTTTCTTTATTCCCCCCCCCCTCCCCTCCCTGTTTCTTTATTTCCCCTTCCTCCCTCCCTCCCTGTTTCTTTATTTCCCCTCCCTCCCTGTTTCTTTATTCCCCCCCCCTCCCTCTTCCCCCCTTCCTGTTTCTTTCTCTCCCTCCCTCCCCTACCTATGATGTAGCGTGGCCGAGCGCTGTATAGTCCGCCGGTACAGGGAGCTTTTGTTTCCTGTACCCGGCGGACTAACAGGAAGTGCACACTCAGTGTGCACTTCCTGTTAGTCCGGCCGGGTACAGGAGACAGATGCTCCCTGTACCGGCGGACTATACAGCGCTCGGCTACGCTACAGTGAGGGAGTGACAGGAGGGAGCGCTGAGCGCTTCCCTCCTGTCAGCCCCTCTCTTCATGCTGCGCCCGGGCGGTGCGCTCTCATGGACGCACCAGCCCGGGCAAAGCTGCAGCCGCCTGAGGCTCTCTGCAGAGCGCTCGGGCGGCTGCAGCATCAGGGGGGGGCGGCGGAGCTGGGGGGGATTTCCCCATACCTGTCCCCCCCGCATGATTTGCTGGGGGGGATGCGTCCCCCCCATCCCCCCCGGTTCCTACGCCCATGTATTGAGGTAGACTAAATAAAGTGCTGGTACTGGAGCGGAGGTTATAGGAGGTGGGAAAAGCTGAGGAGAGCATTCTGCTCAGGTAGGGTGGGTGTTTCCCAGAAAAGCTCTTAAACACAAGGCTGGAAAGATGAAGGGTGCGTCTGGATTCCAGCGACAGCCAGTTTCGTTCTTTTAGCATGTCACAATGGTGGGTCCTGTAATTACATTGTAGCACAAATCGGCAGAACGAGTTATACAATGTATTGATTTTCAAAAGTAACTTAATAGATAAACTCCAGCTTACACTGGTGAATAACTCTCAAATTTTAAACGATGAGACCGGATGTGTACCATAACCACTGAATCACTGCGAGAATAACCGCCACCTGAGGTTAAAATTGTAAATAGTAAGTGTGTCTATTGAATAATCAATAGTAATAGCAGGACTCTGTGGAGATAGTTATTAAGGCAATATGAGTTCACAAAATAGCAATATTGTGTAACAAATGTCTCAGCTTTTTGTATCTTTTCTTCCCATATGTGGGCAATACAATGTATTGAGTTTATTAATGTGGAATTGCGGTGCAGATGCATATACTACATCCTATAGAATGTAAGCTCGTTTGAGCAGGGTCCTCTTCAACCTATTGTTCCTGTAAGTTTATTTGTAATTGTCCTATTTATAGTTAAATCCCCCTCTCATAATATTGTAAAGCGCTACGGAATCTGTTGGCGCTATATAAATGGCAATAATAAATAAATAAATAAATAAATCCCCATAATCAATGATTGGCATCAGCATTTGCTGTACAACCTTTTCCTTTACTGTTGGGCTTAGGCAGAATTTGTTTCTGTACAGGGCACCTAGTTTTAAATAAATAATAGTACAAAGCCAAGGATACTAGAATTAAGAATAATCGAAATACAAAGTCAAAGTCAGATATAAGAAATACCAAAGATACAAAACGCACTCTTGGGCTACAAAGACCATGACAGGGCAAGGAAGTGATGTCAAGGAAAGATATAAATAGGCCTAAGTGGGTGATGATAGGCTAGGAAACTAATTAGGGCAATTAGTGTAAATGCATATAAGTTTTTTGGGCTTCTTTCACTTTAAAATTTCAAACAGGCATGCGCAGCATCATGAGACAAGGCATATACACCCTAGCATGCATCTGCGTGCGTGCTCACACCCGAAATGTCGGACGAATATCGTAACGTAGCATGAGAGGAGAGTTGGTGTCAGCTGAGGCATAAGGACCCAAGTGTCACGGGTCAAGAGGGGGTATTACACGTACATCTGTCTTGCCTGTGGAGGGGGGAACTTTGACCATTGTTGTGGAGCCCTGGGCAGTTCAATAATTAGTTCCAGGCCTATCTCTAATAGGGAGGAGGGGCAAGCACTCACACAGATCCCGGACGGGTACACACCTGTGGCACTGCCCTCCTGCTCTCATCTGAGAGACACAAATAGCCTGAAGAAGCAGACCCATAAAAGGCGCCAAAAACTACGCTACCCACCCGCAAGTAAACACACGCATCAGCGCAGAGAGATGACTGCTACCCCACGCAAACAAGCAAAACCCCAGTCCAGCCAACCGACAAGCACGGGAAGCCTGAGGAACCAGCAAGCCTATTCACACAGTTTTCTTACGACAGCGAGGAGGATCCATCGGGCCGCGATGGGCAGATCAGGCCCCGAGCACCCCAGGACAAGCCCTCAAGCCAGAGAGCAGATGGGCACAACACTGGAACGCTATGCATTACCCCCAAGGTAATCGGTTGAACTTAACGACGAGCGGTAACAGCTCCACTTATATATTGTTTCTGGTAGCTTCACTTCCCTTGTTTTTCTTTTTCCCCTACTCTAAACCCTGCATGACTCGAACTACTGGAGGCTTATAGCGTGATTATAGCTCGCAGTTCGGGTGTTGATTCGTACGTTCTCCAGACAGAGTACAGCATCCAAGTATCTTTCCCAAGTAAATCAAACAGATACCCAAACATCAGCCTAAACTAGATGAAGGGTACAACAGGAATGTTTTATTCAGGCTAACTGCCCCGTTTATATGCAGTTACAAATGTACAGGGTTTACATTGACATATTTCAGGGGCATTCACAACTGGACCTGAGAGGGGACAGTGACAAAATACATTCTGCAGTTACATTGGCTCTCAGGTCCAGGACACTCCTACATACAATAATATAATCCTTTGCCTGTACTGGGGAGATAATTGAGTCAAGCACTATACTTAACTCAATTATCTGCCAACACAAAAAGAACACATTTGCACAAAACTAAAGAAAGTACCCCAAACTCCATGGAAACCCCACAAACGTCATATACCCTGATATCTCTGATCTGGGGGACCAACATATTCATAAATCATCCAGATCAGTTCAGGGGTTTGGGAGTTCCATGGAAGTCTTAATTTGACCGACCGCACAAGAAGCTCCAGCCCAGAAATAGTTCCATGAAATTAGGCTGTGAGGTCGGTCAATTTAGAAAAGTCTAAAAAACGAACAAATCCACGAACGGTTCCCCTGGCTCATAGGTAGCGTTTGTTTCCCTAGTTTGTGAGAAGAAACCTACCAAATAGCGCTCTCCTGGCTAGTTGGTGAAAGGAAGCAGGCATTTGCGAAGTTGACCAGCATTCAGGAGGTTGCGTGTTCGATTTTAGTTCCAGACACTCGACGACCAAGTTCCGCTGCCTCCTTTCGAGCTAACAAGATGGTTGCTGTTTTCTCCTGCACGTGGCTTCGACTATTCGAATGGCGGCTACACAGAGAGAGCACTTAACTTGCAGTCTGCTTTGTAGTGATGAGCCAGGGTCGTGGTCGGTGTTCGGTAGTTTTATCTACTGAACGAGGAAAATTAAAGGTAATGAAACAAAAAGGTGTAGTTTCCTCACACATACCCTTTCAAATCAGTGGAGCCCTAATCAAAATCTGCCAAGGTCTCTTTAAACTATTAGATTTGCCAAGTTTCATGTCTACATAGTTCCACTTTTGATTTTGTCTATAGTTTTATCAAAACAACCTTTTTTATTTACGTAACTACCAATCCAAGATCAAGTTAATATTTGTAATGTTTATATTGAATATCATTTTTAATTTATCATAACTATGCAATTGTGGCTAAACATTTTTTTTTTCTTAGAAAATGTATTGGTCCCATGCACATTAAAAGAAATAAAGATAAAATAAAACAAAATACATGAAATATGATCAGTTCAGTAATTCAATATGTGAAATTGAGAAGCCAAATCTATAAGCTGACGTAGCCATGCGTTTTTTATGATACTTTATAAAATGGATAATTTAAACACTAGTACATTTCTTAATTTTACCATGTTTCATTCCTCATCTCTTGTCATCTCCTATCCTATTCTCCCGCCTCCGCACGTCTGTTTTACAAAACATGCTGACGTGTTGTGAATACTTATCCAGGGTCAGTGGCCTTTCTTGGCTCAATGCGACTCCTCTGTGACTCTTAGAGTCAAACTTAATCTTGTTTCGATGATATGTCTCAAATGAAAAATAGTGAAGCTTCCAAGCAAAAAAAAAAAAAAAGAAGACGTGAGCATTTTTTTTCAGTATGAGCAAAACTCGATGTCTTCATAGAGCTGGGATTTCTCCAGAAGGTCGAACTGTGAGTAAACCACGATAGCTGTGTAGAAACATACGGCAAGAGGTAAACTGTGAAACTACAATGAGATCAACAGACCAGCAATGGCTTTCCTTGGCAACACTGATATATCGGAATCAAATTTACAGTGATGCTCAGCCAACCTTTAGAATGCTTAAAGGGACACTCCACTGTCCATATACAAAAATAAATAAATCACTATGTAGTAGATATACTGCTCACATAAAACATACATGCACTTAATTATGCATTGTTTCATTGGGGGTATATCTAAAAACATCTTGCAAAATCTTCAGATTTCTTGTTTGCTGCCTTTGCAAGCCCTCCCCTTCTAACGCTACCCAGACTTTCTGCGGCTGTCCAATCACAGACTTCCCAATGCAGCTTAATGAGAAGTCTTTGTAAGCTAGGTTCCTGGGGAAAATTGTCTGCCTCTTGAGTTTAGCTCCACTGAGATAAACAAACCAGGAAGTAACAGAACCACACCACTCCAAGCATGCCTGTGAATTGGTTCTGAAGGTGAAAGTTTTGAAAATCAATATTAGTCTGCACTTAACTGAAAATATTGTTTTAATAAAATCCCTCTTAACACCTCCACACTTAACTCTAATATCAAAAGCTACCACCACCAATGCAGTTTATATGAGTGCCTTTGTTCCCCAAACAATCTATATTAAAAATTAAAAGCTGACAAACACAAAGTAGCAAAATATGTACAGTATGTCATCTTAAAGTATGTATCTTTGTAATTAAAAAATACTACTAAATGTGAATCTTTACCAGTCAAAGGCAACACTTAATGAAGGAATATTTATTATGAACAAAAACAGTCACAGTGCATACATAAAAAAAAAAGATGAAAATAAAATTATTGTGAACCCACTGACCCCCATACGTCACACACACACTCAGGATAGACTGAGCCGAGGCCCTCGCCTCCTGCATACCATCATGCTATAGTCCTGAGAGGGGCCGCACACGGGCTCACCGGACAAGCCCCGACCCATAGTCAACCACCATGGATCGGCCTGATTAAACAGTAGTTCGCAAAAGGTAATATAAGGATAACCACGGAAGGATAGGATGGCCATAGGCGTTCACTGGGAGGCATAATGGGCCCTAGACCTCGCGAGAGGCGGACGGACTGTGGACCTCCAAAGAACAAGCATGTAACTAAGCTAGACGCAACTCACCACCAGATAGAGACCGCAAACCCTACAGCTATTAAACCTGGACCGACTAACCTCCACACACCCCCAAACAAAAAACAAAAGAGACACGACCGCGCTTCAAGTAGGGATACCCACCGCCAAAGAGCCCATGGTCAGACATCACTGGCAGTGGGGGGGGGGAGGTTGTCGGGGAACTCAAACAAAGCAAAAACAGCTACACCGCTTACAAAGCGAATCATAGGCCCTGTAAACCTTGCTCACTACTGTCGCTGCTGTAGAGAGGGGAATGTATAAATTGGACCGCAACATAAACCCATACCGACCACCCACTTGACATACCTAGCGGAGACCGGTTTTATTATATACCCTACCAGGGATCATGGTTACACAAGCGGTAACGGTACTCTCACACGGAGCCCCCTGTCCAGCTGGCTCCGCTTTTCCCCACCCTATTGACCATAGATCTCTACAAAGTCTCACTGCATGGGCTATTGGACTAAGTTTAAACATCGAGCATGTCAGTAACTGTCATTTTATGTACAATACGTGCAAACTCAGTATATGTTAAGACGCTATATTACAATGTTTGTTCTTGCAACTTGTCCTCTCTTATATCAGAAAATAAAGATTGACAAAAAAAAAGAAAAGAACATTATACCAACAAACACAAAAATAAAAAGGAGAAATTATCAGAAAATCCTAATACCTCACTTTTCTAGTACAGTAATTGTGTATTCTGTTATGGGGGGCTCCGGCGAGGAAAATGGCAACTTACACAAAATTGTATCTTGGCTCTAGCATTGCTCATTTAGGAGGTACAGGGTGGAAGGTAGACGTGACAGCTGAATTCTAGGTTGCCTCTCACCATTTTACTAATTCAAACACCAACCTACATAAAAATATATTTTTTAGGTTTTTATTTCTTGTTGTACGCCTGGCATATAAATAATCCTTACATCTGTGAATTTGTTTCTATTTATCTTTTGCATAGACATCACACGAGACCCATCTACAACTAAATATACTGGACTTCCCCAGTTCTCCCAAATGGCTTAAGATACACAAGTCAGGTTTGGACTTCTTTTACTGTTACTGTTATGAATATGTATAGCAGGAGGCATGATTATTCACCGGTAGATTATTATTATTGTTTTTATGTTATGAACCTGAGCATATCTAAAGGGCCCAAGACACACTTTTGGGGACATCAGGGAACATTCCCCAAAAAGTGCAGTGTAAATGTATCATTGTGCACTCTCACTCTATGCTGAGAACACTGTGACCCCAAGAAGAGCAATGAAACAGTGCTCTCCGCATGTCCCACCCTTTCATTTGCATCATGGGCTGCTGATGTTTAAGTGTATGAGAGTGTTCATTGCTGATCCTATGGTTTTTGATTCCTAGAATTCCCAACCCTTCTGTTTAAATGGTGAACACATTTTATGTAACCTTGTTGCTAATTGTGGGAATAGGTACAAAATGTAAAAAAAACTTGAGATAAAGATCTGGGTCTAGAGAGAAAGCAAAGTATGACATAAAATTATCAAAATGACTTTAATAATTGTTTCAGACAACTGGAATGAAATCTACAACATGCAAACACAAAATCAGCAATGGACAGAGAAATGCTACAAGAAGAAATGAACAAGGTCGGAAAAAAAACATAAGAAAAGAGGATAAGGCGTGGGCAAAAATTACGTAAGAAAACACGCAGAGCTCCCCATGGTGATTGCATGTCAACGCAAAGTATGTGTTTTTTCTACAACAAAACAATTGCAGGTCTATTTTCACATAATTCTACTGAATTGTGTGAAAATAGTGATGCCTACCATTAAATACATTCCAAATTCTATTCTGAATGTAGGAAAATGAGATAAGGAGGATGTTGTATTATTTAGCCATATACTGTTAAGCCAAGTCAGAAATCAGAGAAGGGTTAAGGATGAGGCTAAACAGTGTGAGAAAATCATTTTACTCAATACTTTCTATGAATCTAGTCTATAGATCAGAGGAAGATGCTTATATTCACTCATTAGAAAAAAACGGTACTGCCAGTGAGCGTATGCACAAACCTTGGAGGAATGTTACATCTTAATCATAAAGGGCTGTATTTGGGTATTTTATCTGTTGTAAAGTGCATTTGTTTCTTATTTATCAAGATAATTGTTGATTAGTTCTAAGCAAAGTATGTCTTTGTCCTAAAATTTTACCTGTTTTAGCCTACTGGTGTTCAATAGCTTCTAATACATTAGTAGCATATTTTTGGGGGCAGAGAGCAGCCCTCTATGATGCTAATAAAAAAGTCAAATATTCAAAACAAGAAAATTACATCTTGTTCCAATTTAAAGGGTTACTCCAACCCTTTTGGAGGGGAGGCAACCTCAGTCCAACCAGATCTGACACCCCCCCTCTAACATCACTGGGGCCTTGCGCGATCCAATCACAGGCTTCTTAAGTCTGTCGATTTGTTAATACATTTTTCATGGTATGTATAGTTGGAGAGACTCACAGAATTCCTGATACAAGCATCTGAGTGCTAAATGGTTGTTTGAATTACAAAAAAAGTAGAAATTCTCACTTGACAGACTTCAAATTCCTGTGTAGTGGTTATGGTACTTGAAGAATCAATGGACAGCAAATTAACTGTCTAGATAGGCTACCTTCGGCACTCCAGGTGTTGTGAACTACATCTCCCAACAACTCTTTAGGGGAGATGTAGTCCACCACATATGAAGTGCTGAAGCTTGCCTACCCTTGGTCTAGCCCAGGGATAGGAAACCTTTGGCACTCCAGATGATGTGTACTACAACCCCCATAATGCTCTTACACCAATAATGCTGACAAAGCATCATGGGGGGTGTAGTCCAAAACATCTGGAGTGCCAAAGGTAGCCTATCTAGACAGTTCATTCGCTGTCCATTGATTTTAACGATTATTGGTTACTTTTTGATATCCTGTAGGCAAAGTAAGAAATCAGAGAAAGGTTAAGGATGAGGCTAAACAGACTATCTTATAGATTCCAATAAATAACAAAACTAAAACAAAAATTATCCACCAAACTAAAATGTTATTCTCTCTATAAATGTTTGAATGTTAAGTTCTTATCTCACTGATCACTGAGACCAATACAGTTGGGATTAGGATTGTTACCAAGTCACCACTATTCTCCAAGTTAGCTGTGAGTCTCTCAAGTGATCATCATCCATCATCCTGTGATATAGTTCCCTGTAAAGGGCTTGCATTCTTTTTTAGACTTGAATTGCTAGATAGGTTAACAGAGGATAATGTTTTTCCTTCAGGGCCACACACCCTCACAGCTTGGATTAAATGTTTCCTTGAAGTGCCTAATTGCCTAACATTTATTGGGTGGATTAGTTTAGGTAACATCTTGATCCATTTTTGTATCTTTGCTTTCATCGATTTAAGTGGCTATTTCATCATTTCTGCCAAGGGGACAGTTAATTCCTCATTTAATTCCCTATTCCTCCAAGCCATGCTATGAACATTTACTCATGTTGTTCCTCGGGTTCTCCTTAATTAACCCCTTTTGTAAAAAAAAAAAAAAAAAACACTTTGATTTATCAATTACTTTTGTTATTAATCCTAGACTCAAGACCAGCAACATAAGCTGATTTCTCAATGAGCAGAGTTCCTCAACTGTGTCAGATTTTACTCACATTTGTATTAGTCTTTGTTGGCTCTCCATCCAGCCTTTATAGCTGCGCAAACAAATATTCAGAAAAGAAACCATTGCTATAGTAGATGCAGGCTAGCCACATCCACTTTTGGCATTACTGAACCATATTCAGGGTTTAAGAATTCATGCCTCGTGGCTTGTTTGCCCCAGCTGCAGGCAGGATGGTAGGCAACCTTGAGCACTCCACATGTTGTACATTCCCCTGATGCTTTGCAGCATTATTGTTGTAATAGTATTATGAGAGATGTAGTCCAAAACATCGCCTACCTTATCAGTCTAGTCAACAATTTACAGTTTTGCTGTAGGTATGGTCTAGAACAGTTTTCCAGAGGTATTTATAGAAATTATAGAGGTGGTTTCATACATTTAAAATTTACCTGGAAGACACCATGTGTTTCTGGTGCTGTTGCCATGCTATCTGAAAAATTGCTTGGCACGCAACTCAAAAACTGCACACAGCAAAATATCCATAGAAAATCAGTCCACAATTAATTACAACTAAGCTTACAATTATGTAGTTAACACGATCCAGCAAAAAAAAAAAAAGAAATGACATTAAATGAGTGGGAAAATGTGTAACTCCATCATATTTCTAAAGTTTTGTACCTTGCAAAAATAATTAATACAATACACAATATAAGTGTTGTAATCTTTCTTGAAGTCTAAATTTGCTTTGGAAATGACGGGGTTGACATGTATCTGCTAGCAGGCATCAATATGTTTTCAGAATAATTCTAGATAATTGTATGTTTTGTGATGAAATAAGCATGTTTGTAGCAATGCACAGTAGTATATTGCGCAATATCAATATGCCCATAACAAGGTACATATATATACATTATATACACCTGCTGGATCGTTTGATGTACCCTATTAAAAGCAAACTTGCTGAGTAAACACTATAACGAGGATGTTCTCAGGGGTGTGTCAGAAATCAACTGCTTTTAGTACATACACGCAGGCCTGGACAGGGCACGCAGTCTGTCATCTTAAAACGTAATCCAGCTCTGTCATTGCTGGAGTTAACAGAAAGAAGCATTTTATCACATGGGCTGAATTACCAAAATATATTTCCACGTTTAGGGCTTAACTTAAAGCAGCATAGGAGAATTCACATTCATTGTTCACAGCTGGTTCAGATACAGAGACAACTGTCCTAACAGCAGAATCAACAATCAGGTTTTGTTTTGTTTTTTAAATGCTCTGTTCAGAAGAAGAAAGGGCCTTGTGCTCTTGTACACCCACAAAGTGAAAGTTAATTTCAAAGCTACTAAACAGATGTTTAAATCAGATCTGTCACTTTTGGGGGGCACTGCATAATTTGCAAAGACCCCTGTCCTCTTTGGCTTCTGGCACTTCAGTTGCCAGGAGCCACGTCAGTGCTGTACTATCACCCATCCCATAAGAGTACCACACTGAAATCTATGGAGGATCCCTTGAGAACGCCTAATCCTCCATTAGACAGAGCCCAAATCCCATGGCCATCATTTGTGACAGCAGCTGGATTGGACAAAAGGTCACGGTGGAGCTCTGCCTTTTGTCAACTTCTGTCAACCCCAGACCTTACCATAAGACCAAGTATCCCCTACTTATTCTTATAGTATCTTTGGATTGAGTTGGAATTTCAACACGGCCTTGATCAAAATTTCATTAAAATATCTTTATGAAATACTGAAAGGTGACACAACCAATACAGAACACTCTAGTGATTATGTGACAGCCAATATAGGTGACCTGTTGCCCCCCTAATATAAGTAGTAAAACCAGTCTCCTCTCTAGCTGTAAGCTCTCAGCTCTGAGTTAAACTGTCAGCTGATGTTCTCACCTATAGCAGGACTTAGCTAAGGAGAGGTACTGCAAGTTCCTGCTTCTTTCTTCTGACATTTGCAGTGGAGGGGGGTGGCAGTGCTCAGCGGACCCAAGGTAAGAAGTCAAACTGCTTAAACATGGTTTGACTCCTTATAATGGGGTGCATGGTCACTTCTGGAACCATATGATATCTGTTACAGCAAACTGCAGTGGTTATGGTGCTTGGAATTTTCCTTTAATTAATATATATGTCTGTTCTTTAGCATAGCATACCTGATATAGTTATTCTGTATGAACTGTATGTAAATAAATTGGTCTTGCCAATCTATTCCTGAATTCTGAATGCTAATCCTTTTGCAGTGTTGGAAACTGATCTTTTAAACCCTTTGCAATGCTAGACAGAATGTTTTTGTAATGTGAGTCCTACCCTTATGGAGGCACAACGGGCTATTTCAATATTAATTATTGCCAGATCGCCACAGTTGCGCTGATCATGGGGTTAGCGCTGTTGTTGCGTGCCTCGGTGTCCGAGGCAGACCAGCAGCAGCAAGTGGCATTATGCCAGCTCATGTGATCGCTGTGACAACCAGTCTCGGCGATCACCGTACTGCTGATCCGGTTCCCTCTGCCTCGTTGTGTGTTGTGAAGTGAAGAGAGACGGATTGGTGTGCTACTTTGTGTCCCTGTTTGAAGAAAATTGTTTTAAAGTATCCAGACCCACTTTATCCCCATTATTTTTTTTTATTTTTTGTTTTTTTTTAATCACAATTTTTCTGCTCTTTGATCACTGCTTGCTTTTTTATTTTTTAACTCTCAGGGGTTACATTTATTTAATTTATTAAAAAAATTTAAAATTGGTTATTTAGTTAGCTGGAGTGCAAAAAAAATTTTTTTGTAAAAAAAAAGTAAAAAAAAACAACCACTCCAGGAACACGATGAGGAGGTTGCGGCAGCGCCAAGGGAGACTCGTTGCTGTTGAAAAGGTGAGTAAATTGTTTCATTTCAATTTATTTATGATTTTTATTTTACACAGTGGTGGGAACCTAATTGATAAGGGGCAATAGGTCTGTGGTGTTCCTTTAAAGGGTCACTCTGGGCACAAGAACCACTACAGCATAACGTAGTGGTTCTGGGGCAAAGAGATTGTCCCTGCAGGCTCAGCAGTGTAAACATTATCTGTTCTGAGAAAAGACAATGTTTACTTTTTTCCATCTCTATTGGCTGTCACTAAAATGCCACTAGAGGGGCTTCCTGGATGAAGTCCTGCAAAGATTTCAGGAGTGATGTTTGGTGTCTCCACGCTCTGCATGGCCGAATGCCCCCCATAGAGATAAACTGAGTCAATGCATCTATACGAGGAGCTGCTGATTGACTCAGTGTAGCTATTTCATGCGCACTAAAGGCCTCTTAAGGCTTCCTTATGTGGAATCATTGGATTGGATGAGATTGTTAGTAATGATGATCTTAGAGGAGACGTGGTGGTGAGACTGGTACACCGGGGAAAATAAGGTAAGTTAAGCTTATTTATTTATTACTTCTGGGGGGGCCTGATAATCTAAATAGATAGCATAACACTCTAGTGTTAGGATGGATGTTTGTTATTCCTAACACTACAGTGTTCATTTAATCTGACTTTTTTATGATGTGTCTTAAATATTAATAGAAATATAGCATTTCATACCAGGTTTTTTCTGCCTCAACCAGGTTTTTTCTGCCTCTCGCTCCACTAATGGGGTTTATTCAGGAATGTGTTAGAGATTATATTTGAATCGGGTATTGTTATTATTTTGCCATTTGATTTTTATGTCATTATAATTTGTTGTTGAGTGAATAAAACCTTAATATTTTACCGCCGATTTTCTAGTCTTTCTCACTATTGTTTTCATTTTTTAGTCCTTTCTGTATATCTCTCACAACTCCCTCTTCCTAATTCTCTCACTACACATATGGTTGTACAGCTGGCTAATATACTCCCTCGGGCAGTCTCCTAACTCATTTTGGTATGTTAGCTAGTACGCAGCCTTTTCCCAGCATGCCAAGACAGAAAATTCACAGAATTTACTGGCCACAAGTGCTGTGAGTGGGAATAAGATGGTATGCATGATGCAGAATCATTCTTCACACAGTTAGCTCTATCACCACAGATACCACCACAAGGCCAATCCTTCACACACAGGGAATAATTAGCAAATGTAGTCAGAACCCAGGCTTAATATGGACCAATTGTTACACACACACACAATCTCGGAGTAGAAATTACAGACCTGTGAGCATCTGTGGTTAGGAACTAATTTTAAAGCAGATGATCTGTCTTTTTTTTTTTTTAGACATAAAGGTAGACATGAAGATTCAGAAAGCAGGTTATAAGCTATATATAGAGTGAAACATGACCTGCAGTTTTACTGAATAACATGCTCGCTAGTAACCCAAATGAGTAGACCATTGGTAACGAAACTAAACCTTACGTTAAAGAAAATCAATTATGACTACTGTTAATGTTAGTAATAATAGCTTTCTGCAAGACATAAGATGGAAACCAAGGTGGTGTCCGCCTGTGTGTGGCCACAGATTGCAGGTGAAGTCCTGAAGCCAGGATCAACCAATTCCCCTGAGTGGTAATAGCAAGGTGTTGCCCGGAAAGTTATCATGCATGTCTGCAGATTTATACCATTGTTGTGCACCTCACCAGCTCCAGACCCATGCAAGGGCTGACCTCGTCACTCCCGGAGTTTGAAGGCTCTCTACGGCAAATGCCTTCACTCTCCAGGGGCAGCACAAGGGACCAGGATTAGGCTGTCGCTCTTTGCGGATGTTTCTCCTTGCCCAGGAGCTCCGCAGCGACTGTGTTCCTCCAGACCCTTGCTTCCAGATGCCGTGTTTTTTCGGCACTTATGCCCCCGTTGTTTGCGTCTCCACCTCAGTGATGCTGTCTGGGGAATGCCTTGGATAAATCCAGTACCGTGGTGCCGACCTGCACACCGGACACGGGGTACTTTGACTTGAACCACAGGAGTACGGGTGAGTACCCGATTGCTGAGTTTCACCCAGAATTGTGCACACAGGCGATCGAACGCCTGAAGAAGCGGATCCACATGGGTAGGTCACTGTGGGTAGGCGTGTGTCACAGTAGACCCTGGTGGGTCAGCCATCTTAAGTTATAGGCCGCAACACTCCAAACCTTGAGAATTTCAACATCTTGTAGAGTAGGTCACAAGATTACACCAGTGGGGACTGTGATATCCCCTACCGGTCCAAATGGAGGATTGGGGGGACTGGGCTCAGAAACTGATACTGCAGACGCCAGCATGTCCAGGCCGGGAGATCGGCCATTTCTCCCCTCCGTGAATCACACCAGGCGTATAGGCCGCAAAACAGTCCCAGGACACAGGCTATGGGGTGAGGCTCTAAACTTGTTTAGGTGAGTATCCTAGCATGGGTAGACCCTGCTATATATATTTATATATATATATATATATATATATATGTGTGTGTGTGTGGAAATGTCTGAATGCAATATTATGAGAATCCAGTAGAACAAAACAAATGAACTACACTCAGACTTCATAAAATACTAGTATGAATATACTAAGATCTTAGCATTCCAATCTACAGAGTCCTCCCACTGTTTTAGTCAGCGATTAAATATTTTAAAAGGAGGGAGAGAATAGCATAACAATTAGTATTTTCAGCATCCAGTATTTCCCCACCACACAAACGCTAATGGTTCCATTAAAGATAAAACCTTTTTATTTAAAAATGTGCAGCGTATGCGAATGCCATAACCCTGTACATCTTGTTATCTCTCTGTCTTACACTTTGCATTCCTACTTCCCTTTTTATTTATATTATTGTATTGGTGTTTGTAGAGGGCACACTGTTTAGTAGGTTTGCTGTTTTCAGCTGTTTTTAGTGGTTGGGAACTTTTTTGCCTTATCTCTCTGTTTGCTGCAGCTGTTGTGGCGCACCAAGCAATGTTACCTCTTTGCACGCAATAAATAAAGAATTACAAAAAGGATAAAACCTTTTTAATATACTTATTAAATACTGATCTACTTCATATGGAATCTCACATCCTTTTGTAGAAAATACATACATTTTCAAAAATAATATATATACAAAAAGAAAATCTGATCTATCTATTTTTCTATTGTACTTTATTATACTGAGCACTGATAACCGATATGAGGGCTTCCACCTTTATAGTGATTAACATGATTTCTCACCCATTTGGTCAGCAATGCAATGTAGGATTCTGGCATGGAAGGGTTAAATGGCAGTATGAATGGCTATATAAGAAACAAGTGACGATACCTTTTTACTCTCACAGGATATTTGCTTTAAGCTGGTATTGTTTGTCAGCAGCCAGAGTGAATACATCTCTAAGACAAAGGAAATACCCAAATACAATGGAATTTATGGAGTTTTTATTCTATTGAAAGCCAAAGTCAACAACAAATCTTTCATGTGATCTATACTGAGAATACATCAAGCCCTCAGAGAGACAATAAAAAAAGCTTCTTTTTTTTGCGCTAGCCCCGGGCTACTTATGAATTGGTCCTTTAGAGTCAGACATTTCAGGAAGTCTATCTAAGTCTATCTATCTATGTATTGGAGTCCTCCTATAATCTATCTGTCCATACGTCCGTCTGTCTGTAGATCTCTCTGTCTATTTATCTATGAAAGAAACAAAGGAGTAGCTATAGGTTTTAGTGACCATAAGGAATGTATTGGTATAACATTCTACATCCCATAACCATGTCAAAGATTTTACTGCTAACGTACTCTGTACCTTGCTGTCTGCCTACTCTAATATAACTATCTAGATGAACGTAGGACCTACACAATACAAAGAGATTGTGAGAATAGCTGGCTTGGAGGGTCTGAAGGTCCCCTAGGGGATTAGAGATTGAGCCCACAGAACTATTCGTACTAAATGGTACACTCACCAGAATAATAACATCAAGGATGAAAGTCAGGTACTAGTTGTAAAACCCATCTCACAGGCTGTACTAGCAATGGACAGATTGTAATTGCTCATAACATGTACCTTACCTTTTATTGTCTTGTGAACCGTATGCTTACGGAGTTCGTGAAAAAAAAAAATTCTCTCAATAAATATGATTGACACAAAAAAATGTTACACTGACATATTAAAATAAAAGAGAAAAAGAAATCAGAATGGCCTCACATTGAATACGGGGTCATACATCTCTTTTGCGGAGAAACATTGTGACATTTTTTGCCGTTAAAATGCTTATAGGCCAGTGTCGAAAATCAAGGTTTAGGGCTTGGGTTCTGTCTTTGGTGGATATGGAAACAATGTGCAGGGAGTCATAAACCTATTACATTTGCAAGTGGTTTTTAACCTTTTTAGACAGGGTACAAATGATGGAATACGTAAGGATCCTGAAAGGCCCAGCCACAAACAAGCAAGTATTAGTTATTATTATTGGTATTTAAAAAGCGCCAACTTATTCTGTAGCGCTTTACAATATAATAAAAGGGAGAAATTTAACAATAAATGAGACAATTACAAATTGTTACAGGAACAACAGGTAGATGAGGATCAAACGAGCTTTAAAAAAAAAAAGAGTTGGGGTATAAGGCACTTCTTAAGTGATTAAAGACTAGGGTAGAGTCTGACGGGGGTAGGCAGCCTGTTCCAAAGGAGAGGAGCTGCCCGTGAAAAGTCCTGCAAGCACAAATTTGCAGTAAGGGTGCGAGCATGGGACAGGAGAAGGTCACCAGCAGAGTGGAGAGGCTGAGAAGGGGCAAACCTACAAATCAGGGGCTAGAGTTGTTTAGAGAATTATAGGTAAGGGTTAGTCATTTGAATTGACACCTTAAGATACAGGAAGCCAGTGTAAGGATTGACAAAGTAGTGAGGTGTGAGAGAAGCGATGGGAGAGAAAAATAGAGATAGAAATAGAGAGATTGAAGAGTTTGGAGAATAAGGACATTATCAACAGTGTCAAAGGTGGCAGAGAGATTACGAAGAATTACTATAGAGCCTTTGGATTTAGCCGTGATTAGATCATTTGTAACTTTTGTCAGAGCGGTCTCAGTAGAGTAGAGGGGGCAGAATCCAGATTAAAGAGGGTCATGGGGAGAGTTGAGGAATTGAGAAGGCAAACCAAAAGAGTAAAGACAAGTATTTCTAAAAGCTTTGGGGAAAAGGGAGCAGGGGTACGGGACGATAGTTGGAAAGGGAAGACGGGTCAAGAGAAGACTTTTTAGGATGGGCACAACAGTAGCATGTTTAAGGGGAGCAGGAACAATGCCACAAGAAAGAGAGCAGTTGAAAAATGCATTAAGAAGAGCACAAGACAAGGGGACTGAGATCTGATAAGGTGAGGTTAGATCAAGCAGGCAAGTGGTGGGACAAGAATAAAGAAGAGTAGCTACCTCCTGTTCAGTAGTCAGGGATAAGGTTTGAAGGGTGGAAAACTTACGGTTCAAGTGTGATTGAGATAGAGAGGAACAAAGGGGGGAGAATTATTTCCTTAACTGTTTAATCTTGTCAGTAAAGTAGCACACAAAATTATTGACTGAAAGGTTAGTTTGGGGAGTGGCCACAGCAGGGCGAAGAAGAGAGTTGAAGGTATTAAAGAGACGCCTGGGATTGCGAGAGGGTGAACTAATGAAAGAGGAAAAATATGACTGTTTAGCAAGGGTGAGTGCTGTATGAATGCAAAATGAATTCATAAGGGAGAAAGTCTGACAAGGTGCTAGACTTCCTCCAGCAGCGGTCAGCTGAACGGGAGCACTCTGCAGGAAGCGGGTCGATTTCATGTGCCACGGCTTAGGTGCATGTTTGGAGTGGGGCTGAATTGTCCATGGCTGAGGTCAGGGTAGTGTTATATGAGGAGATAGCAAGAGAGAGACAGGTGAAGATGGGGATGAATGAGAGTTGCAATGGATATCAGTTGATGGAGATGAAGAGAATTCAGGTTACTTATACGTTGAGGGGGATTAGGCCGAGAATGTTGCGTGAGGGGGCTCTAAAGAATAATTGATAGGAGGTTGTGATCTGAGAGAGAAAATGGAGTGTTACTAAGATTGAAGACTGTGCATGCATCTGAGAAAACAAGGTCGAAGGTATTGCAAGTTACACGTGTGGGAGAATTAGCCCACTGTGATAACCCATGGAAAGAAGTAATTGTGATACGTTTTGGGGCTACTGAGGTCAATGGGAATGTTGAATATTACTTGAAAGGAAGTAGGGAAGCAATGTTTGCAGAGATGGATTTGAATAGGCACATTGAGTGAATTCTGAATGGGGGGGGGGGCGGGGCCAGACCGCCATGCCGAGCGGACGCACAGAGGGATAGCTCCCGACAAGCTACCCAGTTTTAGCCATTAAAAACCGGCAAAATCCTTACCCAGCAACTGGCAACTGTGCCACAGCACAAGAGGCGACCCTGGTACCGGGGAGAGGCTTGCCGTGAGGTTTTAGTCCCTCGGTGGGGCGATCCCTGTCTGCCAAGATGGAGACCGCTCGGGCGGTGAGCGGGGTGGACGGCCGCTGCCCAGCTATCCTGCCCACCAGAGGTACGGCAGAACCGAGAAGCTAGGCGGGTCCGGCCCTGTTTGCACCCCCTCTGGGCCGGTGGGGGTGATCCCGGTCCCCACCCTATGACCCACCGGAGTGCCACGAACTTGTCGAAAGTCCGCTTCCAAAATGGCGGAGACCGCGTGGCAGGCGACTCTGCCGGACGCATCCCCCTCTCCTGATACTATACAGACAGACAGCAGACCCTGAACGAGCAGGAACTGGCGAATAGGTACCAAGGTAACACAAGCCAGGGAGGTGCAGCACAACTACCCACAACATCAGAGGGTACTGATCGCACCATGGGACAATGCTTTAAGGCCCTGAATTACCCTACTGAGCCGCTTCTCACCGCAGAGGGGCAGGAACAAACTGTCTGACAACCTAAACTCACCACACTGGGACTCTCCCCCTGTACAAGGCAGGCATCAGGCTGGACAGCAAATGCCCCTGGGTGGAAAATTGCTTCCCTGCACAGACACCTAATGGGACTGCATATACCACCAAAGTCGTCAATCCGCTCATCCCACTATGACAGACCGCACTGCAAACAGACGGATCGCCTGGCTTCCCGGCAAGGATGCTTGACTAGCTGCACTGGCCCGTCATGGGGTGGACACTCTAATATTATATTACTTTAAACGCTTGATTTAGTTAAGCTTGTCACCTTACTATTTTAGCATATGTCAGTAAACCAATCTCTATATACACCTGCATTTGTAATCTTCTCTGACACATCAGACTGTAGCTTAGAAAAGCATAACTTAGCATACAGACTACCTACAGGCAACACCCTTGAGAGTAGCATTCAGTACTGTGTATTGTTTAGACAGAATTATATTGTATGGAATGCATATCCCTCACTCAAGCTAAGCTAAACATAACCATAATAATGTTTGACACTAAAGAGATGACATGCAATAGAAACGTTAACCCTAAACTACTGCTACCAAACGAAGATGTAACTCATTATAACTAATGCGCATAACCAACGTGTACCTAACCTGCCTTATTAACATAAAAATGTATATGATCCATCTAAATGCTATATAACAGTTAACAAATCTGTATGTTCAAAATGTTGGAGAATGCTGCTGTGGCATTGCTGACAAGCGGATGTTATTCATGCACAGCTAAAATAAAGAATAAAAAAAAAATTATGAATGAGGAGAAAGAGAGGGAAGGCGAGGGGGGGTGGACAGAGGTTTGGCGGAACAGGAAGCATTTTTATTTATTTAGTTCTAATTCAGACTGATACCTCAATAGGCACATTTACAATCTGCCCCTCCCCCAAACCTTTTACAAAAAACCCTGCCCCCTCTACAAACATTTAATCCCCCCTCAAAATCCCTCCCCACCTCTCTACAAACCCCTGTTTCCCCACAAAATCCCTTCCCCCCTCTCTACAAACCCTTGCTTCTCCCACAAGTCCCTGCCCTCCTCTCTACAAACCCTTGCTCCCCCACAAGTACCTGACCCCCTCTATACAAACCTCTGCTCCCCCCACAAGTACCTGCCCCCTCTCTACAAACCCCTGCTCCCCCTCACAAGTCCCTGACGCCTCTCTACAAGCCCTTCCTCCTTCCACAAGTACCCGTTCTCCTCTCTACAAACCCCTGCTCCCCCCACAAGTCCCTGATGCCTCTCTACAAACCCTTCCTCCCCCCACAAGTACCTGCCCCCCTCTCTACAAACCCCTTCTCCCCCCACAAGTCCCTGACACCTCTCTACAAACCTCTGCTCCCATAGAAGTACATGATCACCTCTCTACAATCCCCTGCTCCCCCCACAAGTCCCTGCCCCCTCTATACAAACTTGTGCTCCCCCAAAAGTCTCTGCCCCTCTCTAAAATCCCCTGCTCCTCCCACAAGTACCTGCCCCCTCTCTACAACCCCTTGCTCCCCCCACAAGTACCTGGTCCCCTCTCTACAAGCCCCTGCTCCCATACAAGTACCTGATCACTTCTCTACAACCCCCTGCTTCCCCCACAAGTCCCTACCCCCTCTCTACAAACCCCTGCTCCCCCAAAAGGTCTCTGCCCCTCTCTACAATCCCCTGCTCCCACTACAAGTACCTGCCCCCTCTCTACAAACCCCTGCTCCCCCACAAGTACCTGCCCCCCTCTCTACAAACCCTTGCTCCCCCCACAAGTACCTGCCCCCCTATCTACAAACCCTTGTTCCCCCCACAAGTACCTGCCCCCTCTCTACAAATCCTTGCTCCCCCCACAAGTACCTGACCCCCTCTCTACAAACTCCTGCTCCCCCACAAGTCCTGACCCCCTCTCTACAAACTCCTGCACCAACTACAAACCCCTGCTCCCCCCACAAAACTTCTGCTCCCCCCGTCTAGTCCCTTACAGTTATATTCCCAAAAAATAAATAACCATTTTAGCAAGCAGACTTACAGTTCATGGCAGGCATTATTTCCTGTTGCTGCTCCCTGCTGCTAAGGGTACTGCCGCCGCGGCGCTGCCACACTCAGTGTCTGAGGCTCAGATCAGACGGAATATGTCGGCTGTGCGCTCCTCGTCCTCTATGTGAGTAAATTGTGCTGCTCGGCCGCAGCTTGATTGCACCCCCCAAGCAAGTGGCACCCGGGGCGGACCGCCACCCTGGTTAGTATGCCACAACTAAAAACAGCTCCAGCCTTGACTGTTTTCCTTTAAACAATAGTTCTTAAAAGAACACTCCAAGCATCATAACCACTACAGTCCACTGCAATGGCTGTGATACCAGTAGTGCTCTGGTGCTTTCCCAGTGTAGTCATGGAATTTAAGAACAGTTTAACAACTCACCTGAGTTCTCCAGGCACCCGCGCTGCATTTGGCTTCTCCTACGCTAAAAGTCGAATGTCTCCATAAGTCGAATGTCTCCAGTGAAGCTAACCGGATTCCTCTTCCAAAAGAATCCAAAGTAGGACTGCAGCTGTGGGCCCCACAATATTCCTGGTACTATTACCACTACGTAAGTGGATATGGTGTTTGGAATGTTCCTTTAAAAATAAAAAAGGTAGCAACTAAATCGAACCGAAACCGATCATAGATAATAAGCTTACATGTAACTGCAACAACTAAATAGCCTGGCTGAATAAAATATCTTTGGAAAACCAACATGAAACTACACAAACTGTAATTTAAATTATTCTGTAAGTATTTATGTAAACATTGAGCTACATTATAAATGTCAGCACATGTTTCCAGGACATGCTTGAAAAACAAAGAGAAATCTCATGGCATCTCTTCCTAGTAACAGGCTACACAAATAAATACAGCAAATGTTGTAAAAAAAAAGTATAAAGAAGCTTTAAAGAAATCTCCTAGACATAGAAAATAAGAAAGGGGTATAACGTAGGTAGAATAGGAGCGAGATTATAAGATTGGGTACCCAGAGCTAGGAGACAGATGAGTTCTCCAGGAGTTAGAGCTTTCTCTATAGATCTATGTATACTTTGGGTGGTATTTTATTGTTGTGTATGTGTTTGTATTTGTAAGTTCACTGCGGCTGCGGATCAGAACTATGGGAAGGTGGATGCATGGTTAAGGTGATCTCAATAAATGCTTAGGGCCTAAATAGTCCACACAAAAGGGGATTCCTGTATGATACACTAGTTAGAGAAGGAGCACACTTAGGTTTCATACAGGAAACCCATTTTCATTAAGGAGAATAAAAATATGTGGAAGTATAATAAATTCCCTTTAACATATTGTGCTTCATTAGACAAAAAAAAGAAATGTGGTGTAGCAATAATTTTTCTAAAAATGTTACATTTTCTTGCCAGTATCAAAAACTGGATAAACAAGGGAGGTATGTTATCTTAGTGGGCCAATTAAATAGGCAGGATCACACGCTGGTTAATATTTATCTACCTAAAAAACTCCTGTTAGAACATTGGCTAGAATTTTGGAAAGGGTAGAGAAGATACGTAAAGTTATACTATTGATGGCCAGTGATTTTAATTGCGTGCTGGACCCTGGTATGGATAAATATATTGGATCAGGCCAATCTGTGGATAAACCATTAGTTAAACAGGCAGCTGTAATGAGTAGACTTAGAAAAAGTTAGATTTATTTGAGATTGTTCCACCCAGAAGATCGAAACTATAGACACAGATCAGTACCACATAGTTCTGCCGCTAAAATTTATATGATTTGGGGGCATACCCAGCTAGTAAAGAATATAAAATCAATTATTATAAGAGATAATACGTGGTCGGACCAGGATATGGTGATAGTGGATGTAAAAGATAAGTACCAGAGAACCCCTCCCCCATGGAAACTGAGTGATACTTTATTAAAATCTAAAGAAAACATAGACTATATTAATAAAATGTCTAAATATTTTTTTGAAGAAAACTTATCAGAAGAGATTTCTTTTGAATGTCTTTGGAGCACCTTTAAAACAGTAATAAGGGGTTATTGGATTAAAATAGCAAGTCAAGAAAGAAAGAACTGCGGCTTAAATATGTCAGATTTATACATTTAATTTTACAATCTTACTGTCCAAAATAAATATAATTTTACAATAGAGAAAATCAAATTAAAATATATTGAGAAAAGATAAATATAAAAATATCTGAATTAATAGAATCCAATTTAAGTAGACTAAAAACCAAATTCTACTATAGGATTAATAGAGTAGATAAGATGTTAACTAATACGTTAAAGAAAACAAAAATAGAAAATACAATTTATAAAATAATAAAAGCTGATAGGACATATTTAAAACCAGAAGAAATTGATAATGTGTTGACATTTTTTTATGAAAGTCTCTATAATTTGGAGGATAATTCAACATCTTTACAAATAGATAATTATCTAAACAATTCTAATATCCCGACAATATCACCAGAACAGCTAAAGATCTTGAATCATCAGAATGACCAGACAGAGGTCCAGCACGCAATTGGCAAATTAGAATATAGTAAAGCTCCGGGCCCAGACGGATATACGAATATGTTTTATAAAGTGTTTCAGAAAACTGTTATTCTAACTTTGATGGCAACTTTTAATGAATTAGCAGCAAAGGGGGCGGCCTCTAAAGAGTTATTAAGAGCAAATATAACCCCCATTTTAAAAAATTTCAAATATATAGATATGAAAATATATGCTTCGATCTTATCAGAAAGACTGTCTTTGGTCATTCACCCGGACCAGATAGGTTTTCAAACCTGTAAGACAGTTGACATTCTTATTTCAGTAACAGATCCACACACTTAATGCAGGAATTCAAAAGATATAGTATTGTATCGAATTATTCGAATTATAAATTAAATATGAAAAAAACATTGGTTCTAATTAAAAATATTGGAGCCGATAACCTTAAAAGACTTAAATAGGATTTTGATTTTACGTGGACATCAAAGGCCATACGATATTTGGGTATAGATATTACAGCAGATCCAAAAGTGATATTGGAAGTACATTTTTAAAGACTCATTAAACATGCCAAAATACTATTAAGGGAATGGAGCTATTATGAAATGTCTTGGTGGGAGAGAATTAATACTATCAAAGCATATATCTTCCCCAAGTGAGCATACTTATTTTGAATGATCCCACTGGCAATCCCAATTCAATGGTTAGATATCATACAATCCAGCTTTACTAATTATATTTGAAGAGGTAAAAGACCCAGAATAAATACAAATATGATTTATCTACGCCCATAAATTACAAGTTAGCGATTTGAAGGATCAGGCATGGTATAAGTTGAAAGCACGTAGAGTAGGCATTAATAACCTGGATTTTCTATTGTGGAATGATATAGGAAGGAAGACAAGTATTAATGATACAAATAATTCATTAATAATATCACAAATATTGAAAAAATGTCACGGTATAAAGAAAGATCTAAAAATTAATAATAAGATTTATGAAGGATCTAATATTAGAATATTGGAGACAGTAATGCCTGACATTGAATTAAGAAGATGGGCTAAACAACGGGAATGTACAATAGGGGAAATATGTGAGAATTATCAAATATTATCTTTTGATAAATTGAAGCAGACATTTAACCTCTCTCAACAAGATATATTTAAATACCTACAAGTTCAAAGGTTTCTTAAGGAACATTTAATAAAGTCGAATAATGATATTATCAACCTACTTAAGAGAAAATTCAATGGTACAAGTTAAAAAAATGATCTATTTATAATGCAAGGGAATTATTAAACATGAAAACTTCGATATTGAAATCGTCTCCTATGAAACAATGGGGAAAAGAATTAGCGATCTCTATAAATTATAGGGTTTGGGATTCTATACTTTTAAAAATCAAAATACATATACACTGTCTTAACATCTTAGAGACACAAGTAAAAGTTATGTACAGGTGGTACATGGTGCCAGTTAGGCTTTCTAGGATCTCCCCTTCTAATTCTCCAGTTTGTTGGAGATGTTTACATCAGGAGGGAACCATGTATCATATATGGTGGAATTGCCCTAGAATAGTTCAATTTTGGGACTTAGTATTTAAAACTGTAAAGGATATTATTGGAAGACCGCTGATTAAAAAAAACAGAAACTGCTCTGTTAAATATAAATAATACGGTAGGTGTTAAAAAAACAAGATATTTTGATTACCCATTGCTTAATGGCAGCAAAAATATTAATTGCTCGACACTGGAAGCAAGTAATTATTCCAACAAAAGCATTATTCATAAAAAAATGTTTTATCAATTGAAGATGGAAAAATATTTGCTACTTTAACATTATCACTCGGGATATAGATTTTCATCCATTTACAGAGAATTACTAGAAAAGGTTACTGCCCTTTATATTGAGCCCTAAAAAGAGCGTGTTTCATCTAATACACTGGGAATAACAAGTTAAAGTAGTAATCGGTCTCGCAGTCGCAGTGTTCGTCTTAGTGATTGTTTAAGTGACGTGGCTGTATGGTTATTTATTATGTATGGGAACCATGCTCATGACTGTATGTGATTTATGCATACATCGATTGTCATAATGCCACTTTGTATGATATGTTTGTATTGTATTGTATTGTATTATGTGTTAAAATAATTTATGAAATCATAAATAAATACATTTGAAAAAGAAAGGGGAATAAATAGGAATAATGAATATAGTAATTTCTGTAAAAAGAAAATATGAGGGGATCTTTCGTAATGTATATAATACTGAACTGAGAAAAGGTGGGATGAAGTGATCTGACATAAAGGAAAAAAATGGATGGAGGATCTGGTAGACTGCGCATACCCCTGTTTTAATTTAAAATAATTGTGGCGGAACCACCACCTATTCATGTGTTTCCCCATGTATTTATGTATTTATACCCTATTTTCCCTTTCAGGAGTGTTCATACGAACGGAACCCATTCATCTCCCGAACGGGAGCTATCCAATGCCATCACTTTCACAAATATGGACAAGTAAAGAGGGAGTACCATCAGCTGAGACACCGGTCCCAATGCATCTGTCCCTGGTCCCCTCCTGCACCGCGAGCCGCTGCCCACTGTTATCAGGCAGCCCCCACGTACGCTCCAAACCCCAACGAGGAGGCCTGGACCATCCTGCACGAGGCAGATCCCATGCAGGCAGCAGCAGACAACTGGGGTCATCACTGACAGCCGGTCAAGCTGAACGGGATACAAGGTACAAGGGCTGCGGGACAGCAGGGCCACCCTGACCATAGTGCAACACCAGCTGGTCACAGAGGAGGAGAAGACAGGGGGAACCGTCACTACTGTCCGTGTAGCCGGTGGAGCCGTTCACCGCCTACCCATAGCCAGAGTTCACCTCGACTAGGGCGCTTGAAACCGGATGGTGGAAGTCGGCCTCATGAACAACCTGCCAGCTGATGTACTGCTGGGCAACGACCTGGGACAGCTAATGTCCACTTACATGCCCACCACCAATCCCGAGGAGGCCTCCCCGGTGACAACCCGACAACAAGCCCACACCACCCAGGACAGGTCACACTCGGAGGCTCAGGTAGGCACACATGCCCTTGCCCTGGGCCACTTACCCTGGGATACCCCTGCTGAGTTTGGGAAAGAAGTAGCCTCTGACCTTTCCCTACAGCAGTATAGAGCTAGGGTGGCCACAAGTCAAACAGGGTTGGAGGGAGAGCAGTTTATCTGGGAGAAAGGATTGCCATACCGCATAGCAGAAGGACTAGGTTCAGGGACAACTCCTACTACCACCAAGCACCTGGTGGTACCCAGGAAATATCGACATGAGCTGTTGAAAATAGGTCACAATATCCCCCTGGCAGGGCATTTGGGAGTGAGTCATACGAAGCAACGACTGACCCAAAGGTCAGGCATCTCCAAGGATCTATGGCACTTATGGGCGTCCACAGGAATTTTTCCGGGGGGGGGGGGGAGGGGAGCATAATTGTAATGACATCCATGCTTGGTCCCTTTTTGACAGTGTCATGAAAGGGAAGGGGAATAGTCATTATCACATAAAGCCGTTTTCACAACTATGGTGTCACGAATACATGTTTGTATTTCTGACACTATACTGTTCCCTTAAGCAAATAAAGGAACATACTGGGAGTGGTCACCATAACAACTTCATCTAAATGAAAATGCTATGATGCCAGGAAGCCCCTGGGTGCACTCTTTCCTTTAAGGAGTTAAACCGCTCTCAAATGGTTTAACTCTAAAGGCTTCCTCCAGCTCCAGATCTCCAGGTTGCTCAGTGGTATTCGGCTTCTAAAAAACGGAGTGTCAGGAAGTGCGGATTGACGTCAGGCATGGGTTCTGCAGAATGGCTAGAGTGGTCAGTTGACGCTCTAAGCCAATCGCTAGTTCCTGGTTCATATTTTTTTTTTTACTTTTTCATGAATGGGGAGCTACTGATTGGCTTAGAGTGACAGCTGACAACTCTAGCCAATCAGCGACACCCCTACCCAGCGGCACTCTGTGCTTCCTGACACTCATTAAATAAAAGTGAACACATTAACACTTTTTTTACCTGGGGAGATGAGAAGGTCCAAAGTTTTCCTGCCAGGCCCAGGCACCAAAGCCTTATGATGTGGTGTCCAGAATAAAGTGGAGGGTTCACTTGACTTCCTGCTCCAATCTCCTTCTTTCTTCTCCTTCATTTGACACAGTCTTCTTTTTCTTCTCTCCTCCTTGGCTCCTTCTGCTCCTTTACCTTTCTGCTACTTTCTGTTTATTTTGCGCCCTTCTGCTCCTTTTTCTTTCTGATACTTTCTGCTCCTTGCAGAACCTTTCTGCTCCTTCTCCTACTTTACCGTTGTGCTCCTTCTGATTCTTTCTGCTCCTTTACCTTTGTGCTCCTTCTGTCCCTTTCTGCTCTTTGCAGACTCTTCTTGCTCCTTGCTGCCCCTTCCTGCTCCTTGCAGACCCTTCCTGCTAATTTCTGCTCCTTCTCCTACTTTACCTTTGTGCTTATTCTGTCCCTTCCTGCTCCTTGCTGTCCCTTCCTGCCCCTTGCAGACCCTTCCTGCTAATTTCTGCTCCTTCTCCTACTTTACCTTTGTGTTCATTCTGCCCCTTCCAGCTCATTGTTGACCCTTTCTGCTCCTTGATGTACCTTCCTGCTCATTTCTGTTCCTTCTCCTACTTTACCTTTGTGTTTATTCTGTCCCTTTCTGCTCCTTGCTGCCCTTTCAAGCTCCTTAGTCACCCTTTCTGCTCCTTCTACTTCACCTTTGTGCTGCTTTAACTTCTTGCTCCTTGCTGACCCTTCCTGCTCCCTGCTGACCCTTCCTTCTCCTTGCACCCCCATCTCTCACTTACCTGATCTATAGGCTGCCACCCCCCCATTCCTCACTTACCTGATCTATAGGCTTTCTCTCCCCCATCCCTCACTTACCTGGTCTATAGGCTGTCTCTCCCCCCACCATCCCTCACTTACCTTATCTATAGGATGTCTCTCCCCATCCCTCACATACCTGATCTATAGACTGTCTCTCCCCTCACCTTTCCTGATCTGTATGTTTCCCCCCATGCCTCACTTTCCTGATCTATAGGCTGCCCTCCATACCTCACTTCCCTGATCTATAAGCTGCCACCCATGCCTCACTTCCCTGATCTATAGGCTGCCTCCCCATGCCTCACTTCCCTGATCTATAGGCTGCCTCCCATGCCTCACTCCCCTGATCTATAGGCTGCCCCCATGCCTCACTTCCCTGATCTATAGGTTGCCCCCCCCCATGCCTGACTTCCCTAATCTGTAGGCTGCCCCCATGCCTCACGTCCCTGATCTATATTCTGCCCCCCCATGCCACACTTTCCTGATCTATAGGCTGCCCCCCATGCCTCACTTCCCTAATCTATAGGCTGCCCCCCATGCCTCACTTCCCTGATCCATATGCTGCCCCCCATGCCACACTTCCTTCATCCATAGGCTGCCCCCCAAGCCTCACTTCCCTGATCTATAGGCTGCCCTCCCATGCCTCACTTCCCTGATCTATAGGCTCCATCTCCCCCCCCCCCCATGCCTCACTTATCTGATCTGTAGGCTGTCTCTGGCTGCTCCCCTGCAGATTCAGTCAGGAGAGAGAAGCAGGGATAAGATGTAGCTTCCTATCCCTGTCTCTCTTCATACACAGCGCCACATACTGTCCAGCGCCGGTATTGCACTGTATTTTCAATCTTACACGAAAAATAGCAGGATTGCCAGTCCTGTGATGTCTGACAGAGAGTGGGGAAGCGGGGCGACCGGTACAAGGCCAAGCTCCAGTCCCCACCCATTATTGAAGACCCCTTCGGCAGAGTAGCTGTCAACATTATAGGTCCCCTGGCTAAGCCTAGCCCTTCTGGTAAAAAATATATTCTGACCATTGTGGACTATGCAACTCACTACCCCAAGGTCGTCGCCCTGAGCAATATTCAGGCAGAGATAGTAGCCGAAGCCCTGATGCGAGTGTTTTCTCGGATGGGTTTTCCCCGAGAGATCATCTTGGATCAGGGCACCCAGTTTACTGCCGAGATGACCCACCAACTGTAAAAGTTATGCGGCATTAAACTAATCTTGAGCTCCCCTTACCACCCACAAACTAATGGTTTTCTCTCGAGCTGGAGCTGTTATTCGAGTGGAGAGTTAGAGGGCCCCTAGACCTTGTCCGAGAGCACTCAGAGGGGAATAGGGATCAGGAAGGAACCCCCATCGTCCCATATGTGCTGGAGTTTAGAGACCGGCTGGAGGAACTCACCTAGTGCGTGGGAACCTCAAGGCGGCCCAGAGTCGCCAGTGCACTTGGTATGATCAGGGAGCCAGGAGCTGTAGCTTTCGGGTCAGGCAGAAGGGTCTGGTGCTGAAACCCATCCAGCATGATAGGCTGAAGGCTGCCTGGCAGGGCCCATACCAGGTAGTGGAACGGAAGTGTGACACTACTTACGTCATCGGTCCATGCTCGGATACAGGGGTTAGATGCATGTTGCATGTTAACATGCTGAAGCCCTACCACAAGCGTACAGAGGAGGTGGTCCATATATGTACTCCTGCCTCAGAGGATTTTGATAATCTTCCGCTGCCTTACCTGGAGAATGGGACTCAGGCAGGGTCCATAGATGAGGTCCACTTGGGGGGCCAACTGACTGAGAGGGAACGCAGACAAGTGCAGCAGATGCTGTCTTCAAAGCAAGAGACATTCTCCAATCTGCCATAATTTACCCCATTAGCCACCCACAGAGTAGAGACTCCTAACCAACAGCTTCTGTGGCAAACCCTGTACAGAATACCAGAGTCGGTTTGGGAGAGTATGAGACAGGAGATCCAGGAGATGCTCCGATCCATCCAAGAGTACTTGGGCCTCCCCAGTAGTGCTGGTCCTGAAACGTGATGGAGCCACCCGATTCTGTGTGGACTACAGGAGGCTCAATGACAAGTCTCGGGTGCGTACCCCATGCCCTGTATCGACAAGCTATTAGATAGGATAATAGCAGTCAGTACCTCACCACAATAGATTTGTGTAAAGGGTACTGGCAGATCCCCCTAGCGACAGACGTTATTCCCAAGTTGGCATTCGTCACCCCATTCGGCCTGTACCAATCTAAGGTAATGCCCTTTGCAATGAAGAATGCTCCAGTCATCTTCCAAAGGATGGTGGACCGGCTGCTGGATGGCCTCCAGGATTGTGCGTGTGCATACCTGGATGACCTGGTCCATGTGGGATCGGTGTTAGACAGGATCAGGGAGGCCGGGTTGACATTGAAACCCAGTAAGTGTCATATAGGGATGGCAGAAGCACAGTATCTGGGACACCAGGTAAGGTGTGGGAAGCAGAAACCCGAACCAGCAGAGGTTGAGGCAGTAGCTCACAGGCCCCATCCCCGCACTGAGACCCAGGTGATGACTTTCCTAAGGACCACAGGTTATTATAGAGAATTTGTCCCCAACTACAGTGCCCTAGCTAAGCCCCTCACCAACCTGACCAAAAAGAACTTGCCCAGACAGGTAAACAGGACCCCAAAGTGTGAGCAGGCGTTCCAAGCCCTTAAGAACGCCCTGATAAATGCCACTGTCCTGGCTGCTCTTAATCCGAATAAACATTTTCTCATTTACACAGATGCTTCTATGTTTGGATTAGGAGCAGTGCTGAGCCAGGTTGGGAATGATGGCGGAGAGCATCCCATAGCTTACCTCAGCCGAAAGCTACTAACCAGGGAGGTGAGCTATGCCGCCATCGAGAAGGAGTGTCTGGCCGTGGTGTGGGCACTCAAGAAACTGCAACCCTACATCTACGGACAGCAGTTCACACTACTTACAGATCACAACCCGCTGGTGTGGCTTAACCAGGTCGCGGGAGACAATGCCAGGCTGTTACGGTGGAGCTGGGCACTACAACCCTACTTTTGGGGCACTGGCTAGTTTGGCAGGCTTTTTCTGTGCCTGGAGACAAAGGGATGGTCTCTTTTCCTGTGCCTTGGTTTCCAGGCACAGAGGCTCCTGGGATGAAGACCCCCCTGTCATCCGGGGTTAGAGACTCCTCGCCTGAGTGACGGGCTTTCCATATTTGGGAGACAAAGGGACAGCGACCCCTCATTCCTGTGCTTGTGCTCCCTGGTGTAGAGGATCCTGGGATACGACCCCTGTTTGTGTGTGTTGTAGACCCCTTGCATGGGGCTATGCATAAAAGCCATGTGTGGCTCAATAGCATTGTGTTGTACCTCCAGAGCTGTGTCTCGTTCAGTTACTGGGGGAAATGGGTCTCTTTGTATTCCAAAGTGGTTCCTGGGCGGCTGAAGGAAGGTGTTAGCGGAGGTAACCGGTTGGGTTACCCGGGGTCCTCAACAATAATCATTCTGACTCGGAATCTATATTTCTTCATTATGGGGCCCCTCACAGGAATTTGAGGTGTTTTAGTTTTTTTGCATGTTTGTACGTTTTTTTTTCTCTTCGATGTTTACTTCCTTTCTTTATGTAAATAACCTGCAAGGGTGACAAAAGTTATGGATAAAGGGATGGAACTTTAGTTAAGTACCTTTTGTTAATTCTGAGCCGGGGAAGCGGACCAATTAAATGCTTCTCTATGAGAAGTATCTGAGTAGACCAAAAGTGATGTATAGAGCTTAAACCTGTACTGTGCAAGATAATGCATCTTGGACGTAAAAACCCAAGGACAGAGTACAGAATATTTGATAGAGTCCTAACCTCAACATCTGAGGAAAGGGATTTAGGGGTGATTATTTCTGAGGACTTAAAGGTAGGCAGACAATGTAATAGAGCAGCAGGAAATGCTAGCAGAATGCTTGGTTGTATAGGGAGAGGTATTAGCAGTAGAAAGAGGGAAGTGCTCATGCCATTGTACAGAACACTGGTGAGACCTCACTTGGAGTACTGTACACAGTACTGGAGACCATATCTTCAGAAGGATATTGATACCTTAGAGAGAGTTCAAAGAAGGGCTACTAAACTGGTTCATGGATTGCAGGATAAAACTTACCAGGAAAGGTTAAAGGATCTTAACATGTATAGCTTGGTGGAAAGACGAGACGGGGGGGATATGATAGAAACATTTAAATACATAAAGGGAATCAACACAGTAAAGGAGGAGACTATATTTAAAAGAAGAAAAACTACCACAACAAGAGGACATAGTCTTAAATTAGAGGGACAAAGGTTTAAAAATAATATCAGGAAGTATTACTTTACTGAGAGGGTAGTGGATGCATGGAATAGCCTTCCAGCTGAAGTGGTAGAGGTTAACACAGTAAAGGAGTTTAAGCATGCGTGGGATAGGCATAAGGCTATCCTAACTATAAGATAATGCCAGGGACTAATGAAAGTATTTAGAAAACTGGGCAGACTAGATGGGCCGAATGGTTCTTATCTGCCGTCACATTCTATGTTTCTATGTTTACTGAATCAATAGGTATAACATTAGAAAATGGGATGAGCATGCTTGGTAGGGCCAAATAGAGTGTTATAAGTTAAAAAAAGGAAAGGGGAAATAAATAACCCCTTCAAAGAGATACTCCAGCACATGCTGTGGGCAACAACACAATGTAAGCACATTTGATGGATTTTGGCCTCATATTCATATTTAAAAAATACGTTTTGCAATTTTCAGCAGTGTATCACTGCCCTTTTAGGCAAACCTCCCCAGTTTTATTAGAACATGGCTGTATCCACAGGAAAAAATTCTAGATATTCCGTTCAGCATACTTAGAAACCATTAATTCTACGTCTAGATATATACCACTCAACAGGGAGAGAATGTAGGGGCCATTTCTCCTTCTTTCACCCCTACATAATTAAGGGATCTCTGGTTGTCCATTGTACAAAGTCATTGTTTTAAAGAGAATAAATGGAATAAGGGGATCTGGAATAATTTGCTGTAGAAACCTATATTGTGCTTAACCATTGAATTATTATTATTATTATTATTGCCTTTTTTATAGCGCCAACAGTTTCAGTAGAGCTCTACAATATTATGAGAGGGGGGATTCAACTATAAATAGGACAGTTACAAGAAAACTTACAGGAACAATAGGTTGAAGAGGACCCTGCTCAAACGAGCTTACAGACTATAGGAGGTGGGGTATAAAACACAATAGGACAGGAAATAGCAATTAAATAAGGTGGGAGTGAAGCAGAGCTGGAGGAGAGAGTAGAGTGCTGCCCTTTATGAGAAAGCAAGAGGTGAGAGTCTGATGGCGGTAGGCAGGCTATTCCATAGGAAGGGAGCCGCCCGCGAGAAGTCCTGCAAGCGCGAGTTGGCCATACGGGTGCGAACAGCGGACAGGAGATGCTCACGGGCAGAGCGTAGAGATCGAGAAGGGGAATACCTATGGATCTGTGAAGAGATATAAAAGGGGCTAGAATTATTCAGTGCTTTATAGGTATGGGTTAGTACTTTGAATTGACTCCTATAGGATACAGGAAACCAATGTATGGACTGACAGAGGGGTGAGGTGTGAGAGGACTGACTAGAGAGGAAAATCAGTCTGGCGGCAGCATTCATTACAGACTGTAGCAGGGCAATACGGCTTTTGAGAAGACCAATTAGGAGGGGGTTACAATAATCCATGCAGGAAATTACTAGAGCATGGTCAAGCTCCTTGGTAGCATCTTGTGTAAGAAAGTGGCAGATGCGGGCTATGTTTTAAGATGGAATCTACAGAATTTGGCAACATACTGGGTGTGAGGCTCAAAGGCCAGAATCAAGTATGACACCAACACAGCGCACTTGCAAGGATGGACTTATGTGGATACCACTAACTTGAAGGGAGAGCGAAAGAAGAGGATCAGTATTAGGAGTAGAAAAGAAAAGGAGCCCAGTTTTAGAGAGATTGAATTTTAGAAAGCATGAGGACATCCAGTCAGTGACACGTTGCAGGATGGCAGGGGAGAGGTCCGAGGAGGAGAGATATATCTGGGTGTCATCAGCCTACAGGTGGTAGTGGAATCCAAATGAGGTAATACGTTTACCAAGAGAGGCAGTATAAAGAGAAAATATAAGGGGACCAAGGACAGAGCCTTGGGGGACTCCAACCAAGACAGGACGAAGGGAGGAGGTATCATTAGAAAAGAAGACACTGAATGAGCGTTGGGAGAGATAAGAGGAAACCCGGGAGAGGACAGAGTCACAGAGACCGAGTCATTGAAGAGTTTGAAGAAGTAGAGCATGATCATCGGTGTCAGAGGCAGCAGAGAGATCAAGACGAATTAGTATGGAGTAGTGGCCTTTGAATTTAGCTGTGATTCAGTCATTAGTAACTTTGATAAGAGCAGTCTCAGTAAAGTGGAGAGGGTCAAAGCCAGATTGAAGAGGGTCAAGGAGAGAGTTGGAATTGAGGTAGTGAGACATACGGGTAAAGACAAGCCTTTCTAGAAGCTTTGAGGAAAAAGTGAGAAGGGATATGGGACGATAGTTAGAGGGGGAGGACGGGTGAAGATATGTTTTTCTCAGGATAGTTACTACAGTGGCATGTTAAAGGTCAGCAGGGACAACGCCAGAAGAGAGAGAGCAGTTGAAGATGTGTGTTAAGTAAGGCACAAGACAAGTGGAGAGAGATCTGATAAGTGAGATGGGACAGGATAGAGCGGAGAATTGATAAACATGCAACAGTACTTGAATGCAAAAGCATGATTTAATTTTTTCAGCTGTAAATAATTACACATACACTGTGCAAAATTGTATTATAAATTACAGCACATGTTTCCAAGACATACTTAAAATGAGAAAGTTCAAAGCATTTTTTTCTGGTATCAGACTTTTTAAATAAATTAAATAAGTAAGTAATGAAAGGGCTTTAATTTATATGGAAAATCTTTTTCATAAAGAAAGTGGATGAGTGAATTTGGCATAAATATTCAACGTGGTAAAGATAAAAAAAAACAGTGAGACTAAGTAGATTCAGCATACATACTCATTGTTATACAGAGCAAGAGTGGAATTAGAGAATATAACATAATTCTCTATAAAAAAAAACTTTTAAATATGGACAATAAAATCACCTGCTGATAGCAATGCTAAAATGTGGTGCTCATATTAAATCCCATCTTGGGAATTTCTGACCTGTGAGCTTAACATCTGATGTTGAGAATAATTTCAGTTGTTGTTGAGTTATTTCAGTTGTTGAGTTATTATAGAATACTATTCAGGAATTCATTGTAAATAAAAATGGCAATAGTAGAAAGCAACATGGTTTTATGATGAATAGTTTATCCCAAACTAATTTAATAGAATTTTGTGGACAAGGAGAAATCTGACTGTAGTTTTGTCAAGAAGGATCATTTTGTGGCAAAAAAAAATGTAAACTGTTTTTCTTTTGTCTTTCTTTTGGCTCAAGAACAGAAAATGAGATGTGTGAAAAGTTGATCTTTGTGGACTCAAGTTGTCTTTCAACCTGTTTTGCTAAGTAACATTCCCCTCGGCCAATGTGATGCTGTACAATGATGGTTTGGCAGTGCTTGTAATTACTCACTTCTTACTTCAATCTTTGTAACTATGTCTAAATTACATGTTATTCTTTGTTAACTGACACCAAGTCATGTTCACCATGACAGGTGCCCATTACCCAGTAAAGAACTATGCCTCACTGGCTGGCCCACCGCACAAATGGTCTCACATTCATACTTCTCAATGAGGTATACCTGCCTGATAATTCCACCAGCTATTTTCACTGAGCTGATAATGGGGGCAAATACAAATACACTTTCAATGTAAAGCAGGCCACACTTGCCATTGTGTTGTGTGACAGTTACCTGAATTTAGTAGACATAAAGTCATTTGCATGATATGTTGCTTGCACAGTTGTCCAGGCTCTTTAACAATTTGGAAGACGACCCTTTACTCACATCATGCCATTTGTAGTTTTACCTAAAGAAGGCTAACTACTCATCCCCAAAGTTATTGCCTAATTCCATTACTTAACACATAGTTAATTTACTAGTTAAACACCTTACTAACTGTAATAAATATGTTTTATGTTAAGGTGTTTGTTTTTTTATGTATATATCTTGTTGTATTAATGGGTTGCCGTGATATACTTCTTTTTCACCCCAGAAATATTATTACGCAATCAAATATTCTTTTATAAAAATATACCTTTATTCTACTGCCAATGCAAAGAGCATTACATATGTAAAACTGAAAAGATGGTGCAGCTTAACAATGTTACAGAGAGAGCTTCGATGGAGAGATATCATCGTTGTCCTGAAAGTCAGGTTAACAACCGAAGAGTAGAGATGGTCCTTTGTCTACTGTTCTTTTATAGACATGACTATAATGACATCAGAACTTTTAAATAAAACTTTGGACATATAAGGACATATGAAGACCGTCGACCCTTAATCCTCTCATTATACACTGAGTTCTCATGCTACAGCATAGCAAATTAGCATCTGTTCTTTTTAACCCATTAGACATCCATACCTAATATGAATAGGAACATAGAATATGTAATATTCAACACCAAATCTTGTACCCATATTATCAACATCAAAACCTGTTTGGCTTTATCCTGGTCTTGTAGGTCAATGGAAATTTCAGAAAAGCTGCCAATATCTTATGGTGTGCTCATTACACCTGAACCCCTTCTCTCTTCTTTTTTTTAATGCACAGAAGGTGTTTGATAGACTTACTTCTAAAATGCTCCTTGGGTACATGTACTAACATAGGGGATGACTACATCTCTAATGGCATTCAGCAGGTGTATTCCCTTTTTGTAGCATGCAGTTTCGGCTCATTTTTAGGATTATGGAATAACTAATTGCTGAAGTTTTCACGGTGTCACTGTTGAAATTTTATTTATGTGCTCTGTTTAGCAGTATTTGCTAGCTAATAAAGATGAGTTTTTTTTACTGGTTTAGCATTTGGTGTGCAACTCTTTCTTACATTTATTTGCCATTTTAAGTAAGATGTACTACTTGTTATTATTATTATGTATAAGGTGCCAAGAAATTCCGTAGCACTGTACAATGGGCAGATTAACAGACACATATTTGTAATCAGATGAGTTGGACGCACAGGAACAGAGGGGTTGAGGGCCCTGCTCAATGAGCTTACATGCTAGGGGGAGTGGGGTAAAGTGGGGTAAAGTGACACAAAAGGTAAACGTAGGGTAGAAAAGTAGGTTTCTAGAATAGTATTCACTAAGGGCTTATTTATTTATTTATTTATTATGACAATTGCAGTAGAGGGTTGCAGGGTCCTTATAAATATGTTTGGTAGGTTATTTTACAATTTTTAAGGATCTATTTTTTTTGTTGCATCTACTGTATGTAAGACAAATTCTATTTTTGCTTTTATATTAATATTTCAGACCCTGCGTGGTTTATAGCAAGATGATGAATACTGTATACTGTCTAATGCTTTTAATTCCCCCAATATTTACGTAAACAAATGATGAACACATAAGTGATAAATAAAATTGTTTAAAACTGTGTAATTTTTAAAAAAAAATCATGTTTACCTGAACAACAACCTGTACATATATCTGCTGTGTTATCAATCACTTCTGTAGTAGGTATTAACCTACCTATGTTATGCAAATATGTTTTGAACATAATTCGCTTGGTAGTGAAGGGGTTGTAAAAAAATAACTCTAATGGATTAAAGATAACTGTCCTTTTAATATACAATGCATTACCATTTATGTATACATTGTGCAACATGTTATTCAAAATACAACATATGTTTCCTGGACATGCTTGGAAGACATATACACTTACAAAGTATTTCTTACTGGAAGCAGACCTTATCAAGGAATAAAAATGGGAATATGCGAAAACTTAAAGTTACTTTCAAAGCACTTTATTGCAAAAAATGATGAATGTTGGTGGTATAAAAAAAACAGAATGTAAGGATCTGGAATAGTGTGCATAGTGTACAGAGAGCAAGAAGGGCTGGATTATTTTAGGGTTTACTCTACTTACTGAAAATAAATTACTGAATTCTGTGGAAAAATTGCTATTCAGTAATTAACCCCCCAGATTCCAGACCATAAAGACATTAATCAGCCACAACATTGATTCTATTGTTACAATGACACCTGTCAAAGGATGGATATATTGGGAAGCAAGTGGTCAGTCAGTTTTTGAATTTCATGTGTTGCAAGCAGGGAAAATGGGCAAGTGAAAATATCTGAGTGCAGGGCCGGCCCTAGGCCTTTAGGCACCCTGTTCGTAAAATCTTCACAGCGCCCCTCTTCGCCCTCCAAACACACACAGGCAGATAGTCACTCACAGGCAGACAGTCACGCACACACACACACACACACACAGGCAGACAGTCATATAGACACACACAGGTAGACAGTCAAACACACACACAGGCAGACAGTCACGCACACACACACACACACAGGCAGACAGTCATATAGACACACACAGGTAGACAGTCAAACACACACACAGGCAGACAGTCATATAGACACACACAGGTAGACAGTCAAACACACACACAGGCAGACAGTCACACATAGTTACCTCAGTTCATTGTGGAGGAGTGGAGGCTGGTTGTTAGGGAAGCAGGAACTCCTTCCTGCTTTCCCCTGCAGCAGTTACCCGGTACTTTTAGCTCTGCCCCCGCCATAAGTTTAGCTCCACCCACGCCGCAATATTGGGTTGTGGTTTTTTTTGTTTTGTTTTTTTATTATCCCGGCCAGCCATGTGCGAGCTGTGCGGCCACACAGAGCGCCATGGGAGCAGGCCACACAGCTCGCACACCCCTAAGACCGACCCTGTCAGAGTGACTCTTACAAGGGACAAATAGTGATACAATTTTACTTGGGATGGATAAAGAGTATTATGATAAGAAGGAACAGGAGGAATCTCCAGGGGGAGAGCACAGCCGTCTTTCCTCCCCAGAAGCCAGCCACAACCCCAGCAATGAATAGGAAGTGGAGCCGTGATGGACTCCACCAACTACTCCCATTCTCCTTAATTAACCGAGAAAACTGCAGAGACACAAGTGATGGAATGGCCGGGAGGGCATACTTGTTTGGGTGGGCGGTTTTACGGGTCAGAGACTCCTGTGTACCAGAGCCTGGGCTTGGCGGCCTCCCTGGCTAAAGACGCCTTGTGTTTAAGTCACCCTGTACCTAGGAGGGTGCAGAGTGCAAAGCCAGCCAGACCCCAGGACTGTAGAGGCTGGCTGAGGACAAGTGCTGTTGCGGGCATGGCACTAACAGACTATGTGTCCACTCCAGACAGCAAAGAGCTGACCCGTGTGGATCAGCTGTGGTTGTCGGAGGTGGACAAGGGGGAGATGTGTAAAGGAATGCCGTCACTGAGTACCATGCCCACATGTGCCCATCCACTTGTCCAGTCACATTGGACCCAAAGGACTGTGGACTCAAGGGTGTCCAACAGACTTGTTGCAGGCCCGTTGTGGGTCTGGCCACAGGTCTGTCTATTTCTTTTGGGGGAGATATGTGATGGATGGCCTGATTTATTTGGCATGGGCCACAAGCTTGCAGCGACCTTTTTGTGACTGTTTTCCATGTGTCTATATGTCGCTGTGTTGTGTGCCTGTATTCTACATAGAGCAGTGTGTGTGTCTGTATATGCAGCTGTGGATCAACAAAGGGTGGGGCAGCAGCTATATAGACTGTAAAGTATAGTTAGGTGGGAAATGTATTGCTTGTATGTGCCTCTCCCCCATCCCCCTTTCTTCTCCTGTCCTATTGTTTCCCCAGCAGGGTGTTGTCCCAGGGACACTGCCAGACCAGTTTTAACTAGCTGCTTTTTCCCTCCTCCCTGTCCAATCAGGATATTTGGATTGAAACCCCTGTTGTATTGTGTTGGAGACCACATGTAGGGGTCTGTGCCTAAAAAAACAAGTGTGACAAAATAAACCTGAGTTGACTCCCAGAGCTATGTTTCGTCTGGTTACTGGGGGGATGAATGCCTGTATGCTTTAATGGTTCCAGAGAGGCTGAAGGAAGGAATTAGCGGAGGTTGGGTTACCCGTAGTCCGCTTCAATAGTGATAAATTTTTTCATTAGAAATTATATCTTCTTTTCAGTTTGGGACGGTGTAGGGAGGGGAGACATTGTAACCATCGTTTTACAGTTAGAGAAATGGGTGAAGAAGGTCCTGCTCAAACCAGCTTACAATCTATAGCAACTTCTGAAGCATGTAAGAGGACAAGTCACATAAATACAATGATTTCTGAAGGAAAAACATTACTTGCAGAGATTTTTAATAGGCATATTGGTTATGATTGCATGGGTGCTGGTAAGGATATTGTGACAGTCATTAGAGATAAGAGTCTCTCCTTTGGGTAGGAGAATACATTAGGGATAGATCAATATGATATTCCCAAGAGGATGAATGTTCCACGTAAGTAAGGCCATCTCATAAGAGCAGCCATTATGTTAGGATTTGTAGATTGTGTCCCTATAACTTAGTGGGCAGTCATATTACCAGTATACAGTGCATACTATATATATTTATTTATTTGTTTGTTTGCTTGTTTATTTGTTTTTCTTCATGTCTACATGTAAACCCTCTATAAAAGCAGAAATAGTCATACATCTCTCGACGAGTGACAAAGCATCACCTCAGACACTTTGATAAGTGATTAAAACTTTGTTGACCTAATCACACGTTAGACTCTAGCACCACCTCCTCCTCTTATGGACCTCCATTTTTATAAGCCAACCATACACCAAGCGGCACCTCAACCTTTCTCCCTAACAATCCTAAATATCCTAGACTGGCAATGTGCTGGTGGATTGTAAATTCAGTTTTTTATAAAACCCTTAATGTTATAAAATATGTTAGCACTTTATATTTGTAAAGAGTGCTATTGTAAGTATATGTATCTGGCTAGGAACTTGCTGGGTTATACTTGGAGACTCTGGGTTTGCATTCCTGAACACATGAACAAAGGACCAATAAATACATATCGCTCTGGTCACACCCACTTGGATCCACTTCTAAAACATAAAGCCACACCTAATTTAGCTCTAGCAGCCTACAACATCTGGAGTGCCAACGCTTGCCTAGCCCTGTATTAGGATGTGCACCCAGAAATCATCTAAATATTACTTTTAAAAGCATTAATTTAGAAAATAAGGTACAAATTGCATCTTTTTGCACTATGCAGTGATAACTAGGTGTATATAGAGATAGTCATTATCTCCACAACTTCAACAGCTTCAGGTTTTACCCAACACTGCTGCCCTACAGAGTTTTCAATCTGATTTGAGTAAAGGCAAATACGTCTCCACTCTCCTTTTTATTCTCCTCATTGAGGTTGGGGCTGTGATTTATTTCCAAAGGTCTGGGGGCAGAATGGGCAGTAGTGGGCAGATGAGAAAGGCTCGGAACAGGGCAACCTTGATGGAACATTCCACCATTCAATAAACCAAATGTTGCCAATCCCTGATATTCATTCATAGATTGGAGGAATATTCTCTTTTACTCTGTATCTGTGTCCCTAAAGAATTTGTGGATAACCCTTTCATGGTCAGAGTGTTACAGAGGGCTTACCTGACTGCTCCATAGACAGCTCTTCATCGTACATCTCTCATGTAAAAATAACAGAAATCTGAGCAGCTCACATTCCCCAGGGGAATCCAAGTGAAAGGTATTTGTTCTTCATTATGACTGGCTTTCTGTAGCCTTTTGGCTGTTGGGGTTTTGTTATAAAAAGCTCTTGTGCAGACACATACCTGGGACCTGCCTTTGAATCCTACCTAATTAGATCATGTTTCATATTCCCCTTCAAACTTCTTATCTTACATAAAGCCTTTTCTGTTCTGGAGCAAATAATTATGCGAATTTGGAAAGAGTTCAGTCTGAGATACCTGAATCCTCTGAGTGGTGTTAACTTGCAGGTTGCTGTCACTTCACTCACAAAAAGCATTTGTACTGAAAGCCTTTAATTACATCCAGAAGACGAGGCCGATATGAAATCACTGATGGATAAATATTGGTTGCAAATTGTTGCTGAGTGAAGTTGCGCAGCAGGGGGCATTCTGGTGTCTGGGTCTCAGACAGATATGCACCAATGACTGGGAAATATGCTCGAAATATGAAGGAGACCTGCAAGCTCCCATGCCACCTGTTTCTCAATTAATAATCAACTTTGGCATGATTCTTTTGGCGTTTGTTTTGTTGATTTTTAAGAAAACACATAACTACATTACACGATTCTCAGAACAAAATGGCCTACTCAGAAAATTTCTAATGTCAAACACCATCAAACATATTCTCCTTTATTCCTTCTTTAATCGCTATTAAGATTGAATTTCAACAATTTCAATAAAAGAATGAGAACAAGAATCCGCTAACTCAAAAGGTCTTCCACAATGTACACACTATATAGGTTTTCTCAAAAATCAGGTAAGATGGAGACTAGGTAATCGTCCTATGATCTTCCATGCTCACCAATTATTATGGTATGCCATAAGCAATGTTTCATATTCTTTAAGGTGGATATTTCAAGTGATCCAACTACAGTGAAGAATTGCTTTTAATACAGTAACTAATTTAAGTAATAACATCCGACTAAACGTTTGCATTGCTGTGCTGAACTTTTTTTTACCAATTCTTTATAAGTATAAAGAATTTTTAAGTAATTTCATCGCAGCCTATAGCAACATTTTTGTTGGATGTTACACTGTGCTCAAATTGGTAGTTCCTTTTGTATAACAATAAGTTGCAAATTAAATCAAAGTTTATAAAGCAAGTTAGTTCCCTTACACTATTTATTTGTTATATTACCTGTATTATGTTTAAACTCATATAAAATGACAATATCATGTAAATGATGTCATGTTTTTATTAAAACCTAAAATGATTTTCCCGCTGGATCTAAATACGAAACACACAAACAACCAATGTCAATTTCTATATGCCTGTATTAAAGATCACAAAAGGTCATCATGAAATGTACATAATATGAATTATGTAACAGATGATCACAGGTCCAATATATTACAATCTAAGAGTAAAATGTGAAATGTTACATTCAAAGAACAACAATGTAGAAGTTTAACTGAAAGCCACTGATCAATATTACAAAGCAATGGAACGTTTTGAACAACACATGAAATTAAATATGAGACCATTTGGGTAACATGTGGCCCTCTTGTTGATTCGAACATTGACAAAGGTGGCATATTTCTGTTGGGGTTTTTTTCTGTATTTTTTTTGCCACCTGGTGTTCTTAAGTCACTCTATTCAGAAGTTACAAAGAGTAACGCTGGTGTTGAAGAAGCACAAGAAATCCAAGGCCAAGAGAACTTTGGAAAGATGTTCCACATGTCCCAGATTAGACAGGTTCAGGGCCGGCGTTACCATAAGGCGGCACAGGCGGCCGCCTTAGGGCGCTCCGGCCCAGGGGCGCAAATGTCCGGGAAAAATGCATCTTCGCCTGTGTAGCCAAAAATCCTTGCACCAGCCCTGGATAGGTTGTGTTCTGTTTCACATGTCATATATTAGAAGCTAGAGTTCTACTCTAGTAACCTGGTGGACTTAACCATTTCCAAAGTCTCCTTGGCATAGTATGAGCAGTATTTAAACATTCTCATCTTGCAGTACATGTCCAAACAAACAGAAGTCTGAAATTCAGGAGAATTGAAGGTAAAATGATGAGAGAAGTGCAAAGGAATTCAAAATGCTAATTGTTCTGCATTGAGCCAAATACAAAAATCAGCAAGAACAGCCAAAACCATCGGGGCAATTCATTATGGTCATCGTTCCTTTCCTTTCTTTTTTTCTTTTGTCTTGATTTCCCTTGGGTTTGGTAAATTTAAACAGTTTGTTGATTTCATTACTAAACAGAAAAAAAAAATGTACTTAGAGAGTTTAGAGATTCATAAACTCATTTATCAAATCTTTCAGCTGCCAAACTGGCCCTTAAAAAAATACACAAAACAACTCATTTATGGAGTGATACGGGCAGCATGATTTTGATTAATGTGATGATGTTTTTATGAATATCTTTCAAGCCAAAAACATTAATTTGCAATTACCATTGGAATACCCTTTTGTTTTCTGTAAGGTTTGCATGTAATCAGTATACACCAGTAATTATTATGATGTACATCGTAGACTGTCCAACAAATGGTGTTCTTGGTGTTGGAGGTTTTATTGAAACATTCTCGGAGTAATGTAAAGTAAATAACAGAAACCCGTGTCTGGGAAAGCTTTGTCATAAATATTACTTACAAAGTGGGCTTTATTAATCACAAGATCAACATCACCAACAAGATGAGGTTGCGAGTAAATTTCACTCAATGTGGGGGTAACCCACTACTTAATTCTAATTCTCTAAACATGATAAGATCTCTTAAAATAAGTGGGATCCAAAAAAAAGAAAAAAAAAAGGAAAATCGAATTGAGAGTGTTGATGATATAAAAAAAATATATATATATAATTAATTGTATCATCACTCTTGAATAAAAATACACACACAATACAAAGAACAGTAAACGGCCCCAAAAAGGTATAAAAAAAAAAGTGTACTCCAAAGTTTGAAAATTAAACTCATGTGTATTGGGTTTTGTAACATAATATTATTGTCCCCTCAGTATGTTGGCAACATTAAACAGTAACAAAAGTAATTTGAACCTTTACATTGTTGCATTGAAGCAAGTAATGTAACCAATGGTCTAGTAGGCATATGCAACCTTTGGCACTCCAGATGTTTTGGACTACACATCCTATGGTGCTTTACCAGCATTATGGTTGTAAGAGCATTATGGGGGATGTTGTCCACAACATCTGGAGTGCCGACGGTTGCCTATCTGTGGACTCTAGTCAATATTCTCTAAAGACACAGCTACAAACTGATGTAGAGAGATAAGCCAAGTTTATTTACGAGTTTAGAAGAGGCAAGGTAATCAGGGCCGGCGCTTCCATTAGGTGAATAAGGCATTCGCCTGGAGTGCCACCCCCAGCGCAGCGATTCAGCTGTTGGGGTCCTCTCTGCTGCTTGCCTGCTCAGGGAGGGGGTTTACTGTAACCCCAGCACCCAACAGAACACACTGCTTCCTGCAGGCAGGGGAAGCCGGGACCTGCTGCCCCTGCCTGTGAACACCGCAAATTCTCTGAAGGGAGCAGGAAGCAGTGTGTGTGTGTGTGTGTGTGTGTGTTAAATTGCTGTGTTTGTGTGTGGGTAAATAAAGTGTTACTTTATGTAAAGTGGTGTGACACTGTGTGTGTTAGTGAGAGTGTGCAAGTGACATTTTGTGTGTGTTAGTGAGTGTGTACAAGTGACTGTGTGTGTGCAAAAATCATTGCACTGGCCCTGATGATAATAGAAGCTAATATCATCCATAATTGTGTCTAGTTGTTAATAACTGGGAGGTATAGAATAGAGGTATAAGGCAGAAGACGTGTATAAGATTGAATTTAATATACTCAAGAATTATTATAAAGTCCAAAAAGACAATATAAATAAATGAGTGCTGTCAAAGGAATCACAAGAATGACAAAAGTAATAAGAGGTAAATGTACTGAGTGCTCATCTCACCTGTCTCATAAATACTATCCTGATAGGACACCTATCTAAACACCCTTTTATTCATAAAATGAAAGGAACACTATAGCGTTAGGAATATAAACATGTTCTAGTAACTATTTAGGTTATTGGTCTCATGTGAGTTAAAATTATTAACTTACCTTCCTGATTATCTCAGCTAATGCAGTCATAGGCGTGCGCAGCCTATTGCATTAGGGTGTGCACCCTCAAGACCAAGCACACGCGGCGTGTATATATATATATATATATATATATATATATATGTATATGTATGTATATATATATACACATATATACACACACACACAAAGCTGTGTGTGTGCTGTGTGAGGGTGCTGTTAGTGTGATGTGTGTGTGCTGGTAGTGTACTATGTGGGTGAGGGTGTTTGTGTGTGCGTGCTTGTGAGGGTGCTGTGAATGTACTGTGTGTCAGGGTGCTGTTTGTGTGTGAGGGTACTGGTAGTGTTTTGTGTGTGTGTGTTTGTTAGGGTCCTGTTTGTGTTTGTGAGGGTGCTGTGTGTGTGGGTGCTGTATGTGTGTGTGGGTGCTGTATGTGTGTGTGGGTGCTGTATGTGTGTGGGTGCTGTATGTGTGTGGGTGCTGTATGTGTGTGGGTGCTGTGTGTCTGTGGGTGCTGTATGTGTGTAGGTGCTGTATGTCTGTGGGTGCTGTGTATTTCTGTGGGTGATGTGTATGTCTGTGGGTGCTGCGTATGTCTGTGGGTGCTGCGTATGTCTGTGGGTGCTGTGTATGTCTGTGGGTGTGCTGAGTATGTCTGTGGGTGTGCTGTGTATGTCTGTGGGTGCGCTGTGTATGTGTGGGTGCTGTGTATGTGTGTGGGTGCTGTGTATGTGTGTGGGTGCTGTGTATGTCTGTGGGTGCTGTGTGTGGGTGCTGTGTATGTCTGTGGGTACTGTGTGTGGGTGCTGTGTATGTCTGTGGGTGCTGTGTATGTCTGTGGGTGCTGTGTATGTCTGTGGGTGCTGTGTATGTGTGTGCTGTGTATGTGTGTGTGTGTGCTGTGTATGTGTGTGTGTGTGTGCTGTGTATGTGTGTATGTGTGTGGGTGATTGTGGGGGGTGGAGGTGGGGGTACATTACTTAATATCCCCCCTCCCTTCTTACTTTATGTGGGGAGGGGGGATTATTGTTCCTTGTCCCTGGTGGTCCAGTGGAGGTGGGGGCAGATCAGTTATCCCCCCTCCCTTCTTACCTTATGCCTGGGAGGGGGGATCCTGCTGCTGCTGCCATCCCTGGTGGTCCAGAGGAGAGTGAACTCTAGCCCCGCAGGGCTAGAGTTCACTCGAGCGAGATCTGAGCGTTGCCGCGGCAACGCTCAGATCTCGCGAGAGGAACCCGGCGGAGCTGCTGGCAAGAGCTCCGCCGGTCCTCTCCTGCATCCCTCACTGCCTGTGGGTCAGTGGGGAGGGAGGCTTAGAGCAGAGCCGGCGCTCGGATAGCGCCGGCTCTGCATGAGCCGGCAGGGGAGATCCTGAGATCTCCCCTGCCGGTCTCAATGCATAGGCGTGCCGCGGGGATTAGGGTGTGCCCAGGCACACCCGGCACACCCCGTGCGCACGCCTATGAATGCAGTCCTTCTCCATAGAGAAGCAATAGAAGGCTAGGGTGTGCGCATGGCAAAACAGCACTCTGCACCAATCAGCGGTTCCTCGTAATGATGCATTGGGTCAGCGTGCAGTGCCTCAATGAAGAGCAACAAGATGCTAAACGTCGGTTCTGCAATCTTTGCAGGACTGAACCCAGAAATTCTCTTTAGTGGAGTGATAGCACTAGGGGTGGGATCGGTCAGCAATGTAAACAGTGCTTTTTCTCAGAACTAGTACATTAAAGGGACACTACAAGCACAAAACCAACATTAGCGTAATATAACTATTTAAGAGTATAGCTCATGACCATGAACTCTTACTGCTCAATTCTCTGCCAATCAATTTGTTCATGCAGCTTTTTCACACCTCTACATGTGACCTACACGGTCACTCTGCACACTTCCTGCAAAAATATATCTAATGTTTAAACTTCCTTTATTGCACAGTCTGTTTCATTTCAAATGTCTTATCTCATGCTCTGTGAATAGCCTGCAGGAGCCTGTAGATGTCTTCTGTGTGTGATTAAAGTTCAATTAACAGAGCAGGAGATTTAAAAAAAAAAAAGTCTAAAGTAAACACACTCTACCGACTGAAAATGAATCAGTGCTTTCATGTTAGCTGTGTGAGTTACATCCAGGGGAGGTTTGGCTAAGGCTGCATACACCGGAACAAAAGTGATTTAACTCCTAGATGGCATAGAATTGAGCAGTGAGACTGCAGGAACATGATGAATATATTATATTCATTAAGCTAGTTGAACAGTTGAAGCTTCTGTAAAACTCTCCAGAATATCTCCAACCACACACACTTAGAAGCAACACTTAGATGAAGCAACCAAGCTATATTAGCCAAGCTAATGACAACAATCCTTATATAACTCCTAAAATCACCACCCACTAGGAATGTTTAACACCTGGGTAGGCCTCTGCTTATTTGCACACAATAGCTAATTAAACAGCAATCCATAGCAAGTAGCTAACTAATCAAATCAAATGCCTTGTAATTACCAACAGGAAATCAAACCTTGTGCAGTCAGTAACCTTTTCCTACAGATGAATCTTACCTGTAACAGTAGAAAAGAAAACACAACTCTTAGACAGTTTAAGCTTCTGTAAAACTCTCCAGAATATCTCCAACCACACACTTAGAAGCAACACTTAGATGAAGCAACCAAGCTATATAGACTCCTATAATTGGCTATCAAACCTAATACCTGATACCTCACAGTGGAAAAACTACCATGATTGTTATCTAAAAGCATTTTGATCTCTAGAAATGCCCTGAAACACAATGTGTGTTTTGGTACTTCTAGTAACTTTGTCTGAGGCCAGGACCTCTATACCTCATAGTTATTCACAATTAAATGGAAAAAATAGGAGACTATTAGCTTCTATCATCCTGTCTCTTCTAAACGTGTGAATAAACTTGGCCTATCTCTCTACCTCTGTCTGTAGCTGTGTCTTTAGAGTATATTGACTAGATCATGGGTCGTAAACCTGGTCCCTACCGTCCACTAGTGGGCGTTTCAGGATTCCAGGTGGGCGGTAGGGATTTCCTCATTTTGAGAGATTGGGCGGGTGGGTGCAAGCCAGTGGTACCCCCTCCGACCGGGTACCTGCAAACCGCCGGGGCTGCCGTCTAAGGAGTTCATCGGGTGGCCCATACTGTCAGGGCCACCCGATGGTTATGGATTGTAAGGGGGCCCGGTCAGCGCTGGGCACTTTAACAGTGCGACCGGGCCCCCTGTGATTACATCACACAGAGCTGGGAGGAAGTGACTGCACGTCACTCCTCCCAGCTAACACACAGACGGCGTGGGAGGAAGCAGAGGGAGTCAGAGTGGGAACTCTGACTCCCATCCACCTAAGCCACCACTGGACCCCAGGGAATGTCACCCTCCTGCACCTAAAAGGTAGGAAACAGAAGGGTGACTAAAATATTTTGTGTGTGTTTGTTTGTGTGTATGTGTCTTTGTATGTATGTCTTGTGTGTGTCTGTATGTATGTGTCTGTATGTATGTGTGTATGTGTCTTTGTATGTATGTCTTGTGTGTGTGTGTGTGTGTCTGTCTGTCTGTCTGTATATATGTGTGTATGTATGTGTGAGGTGTCTTTGTATGTATGTGTTGTGTGTGTATGTATGTGTCTTTGTATGTATGTGTGTCTTATGTATGTGTCTTTGTATGTATGTGTCTTGTGTCTGTCTGTATGTATGTTGGTATGTGTCTTTGTATGTATGTCTTATGTGTGTGTCTTTGTATGTGTGTGTCTGTATGTATGTGTCTGAGTGTCTGTATGTATGTGTGCATGTCTGTGTGCATGTCTGTGTGTGTGTGTGTGTGTGTGTGTGTGTCTGTATGTATGTGTGCCTGTCTGTTTGTGTGTATGTGTGTCTTGTCTGTGTGTCTGTATGTATGTGTGCCTGTCTGTTTGTATGTATGTGTCTTTGTATGTATGTGTGTCTTGTGTGTGTGTCTGTATGTGTGTCTTGTGTTTCCTGTCTGTTATAGTGGGCTATAGTAAGTAATAGTAAGTTGGCTACCTAGCTCAGCCTTCCTACTGGGCATTGCTATAAGGAAGGTTAAAAAAAAGAAAAAAGGGGGAAAAAAGGTGGGGAGGGAAATTGAGGAGGGAGAGGAGGGGAGCTGACGCACAGACGCATATTATGAGAAAACAGAGAAGTCGTCTGAATATCACCGAAAGAGGAGACCTTTGTTTGTTCCTTACTAAAATTGAACCAGATATCAAATATTTAGTCTCGCAGCATCAACCTCGAGGATCTCATTAATCACTAGTAAAGGTAATTTCAATTTACTTTATTGTTTTCTCATTAAACTTTATGAAGTTAAAAACATTATAAACATGCATAAAGTAGAAATAAAGAGATAAATGTACGTACATTTATTTATTTTTTTTAAAACACCCTCCTTTCTAAAAAATATTCTGCACTTGCGCGAAAACTGGTGGGCGGTAAGGAAATTTTTCCATACAAGAAAGATGCATTAGTGGGCGGTAGGTAGAAAAAGGTTGACCACCACTGGACTAGATAAACTATCGGTTACATTACTTTGCATTAACACTACAATATAATGTTTCAAATGACTATTGTTTTTATTATATGTTGCCATGCAGTGATTAAACAAATAGTAAGGGAAGATAATACTATATTCCAAAACCCAATAGTCATAAGTTTTATTTTCTTACTTTGGGATTCACTTTGTAACTTTTCTGTGTGTTTTTCAGTAGTTTTGTATTGTTTATCTTGATTATTTCCAAGAGTGATAATACAATGAATTACATCAACATTCTCAATTTGATTTCCCTCTTTTTCTGGAACCCACTTATTCCAAGAGGTTTCTTCTTATTTGGAGATTTACAAAAATGTATCATAATACTAGAGACAGACTGATATCAGATACGTAACGTCAGAGTGCCACAGGAGACAAAAAGCAACCAGTCAATGATGTAATATTGGGGTACTACAAGAAAACAGAAAGTTGGCGATGTAATCATGGAGTATGATGAGGAAATAGAATATCAGTGAAGTCAAGTTGTTCTGTCATGGGAAAACAAAATCAGTGATATAATCCATCATGACAAGAACACGGAAAATCTGTGAATTAATGGTTCAAGAAAACAAAGCTGATGTGATGCTGGCATGCCACGTGAATACATCATAATATAAGACATAAAAAAGCCTTTCATACAGCACTGTTTATCCAAAAAAAGGTGGCAGCACAATGTAAAGCAACTTACAAGTTTGCCACAAAATGGTGGTAAAATTATTTTTGACAATATGGCAGTCAGATTTCCCTTGGGACATTAAGCTGTTACATTAATGATATCATATCAAAAGCAGATGTAATGGTGGAGTGCCACAAAAATACCATGAGTTTATGTAACGGTTTAATTAAATCGACGTGAGTACAGCAAGTGTAGCATTCAAACCATGTAGATACTGCATATCTGTTTGTACTACTTTAATATAAAACATTAAGTGATTTAACTCCGAAATGGCGGAGAATTGAGCAGTGAGACAGCAGGGGCACGATCTATACACCAAAAGTGCTTCATTAAAATATAAGTAGTTTTAAAGCCTAAAGTGTCCCCTTACTATTGATGCCAAAATGTGTTATTGAGTGCTCTCACCATCTTTTATTATTTCACTTTGTTCCCAAATGTGATAACTGACTAGCAATGGCCATAATTTTATTCATGTGAAAGAAAAATGAAATGGTTTATATACAAAACACCCCATAGACTGAGATGGCAACTTCTGTAAATCAACAATTTGAAAAGTAGCTTTTTCTAACAGAATGGAATCAATTCTGATTTTGACTCAAACTATTTAAGTAAATGCCATGGTGCAAGTTTAGTTATATGCTGACTTACTTTATGCCATGTGTGCAATATTAATTCTTTAACCCAAGGACTGTTACCATAAATCCGTGCAGTTTGTTTTTGCCATGTTATGTCTTACAGAGGATTAAGACGATATCCAAGACTACATAGAAAAAAAATGGAATTGCGCGGGGCGGGGAGAGGGGGGTTACACCCAGAGCATGCATTTCTCAGCAGTGGTGCTGCCGTAGAGATCAAAATTTAAACAAATTACAGATTAAGGGCCCATCAATATTAGGGTACTGTGGCATGGTGGTGGGATTAACACAATTATGGGTATCCACAGGGGAGGGCAAGGGGGGGCACTTGCCCCGTCCCCCCTGGATTTTTACGTTTGTGCCGGTATTTTTCTTTATTTCTTTAGAGATTGAGAATACACTGCAATATCAGCGCCGGCCAGTAGGTGGCACTGTGTGTGGAGAGAGGCAGAGATACATCTTAACATCTTAGCTCTGCTTCTCTCTTCTGACTGAAACCGCAGAGGAGCAGCAGTTTCAGTGAGTGGAAGTGAGGCATGGGGGGCAGCCTACAGATCAGGCAAGTGTGGGATGGGGACACAGCCTACAGATCAGGTAAGTGAGGCATGGGGGAGCAGCCTACAGATCAGGTAAGGGAGGCATAGGGGGGCAGCCTACAGATCAGTTAAGTGAGGGATGGGGGGCAGCCTACAGATTAGGTAAATGAGGCATGGTGGGGGGCAGCCTACAGATCAGGTAAGTGAGACATGGGAGGGGGGGCAGCCTAAAGGTCATGTAAGTGAGAGATGGGGGGGCAGCCTACAGATCAAGCAAGTGAGGCATGGGGATGGCAGCCTACATATCAGGTAAGTGAGACATGGGAGGCAGCCTACAGATCAGGTAAGTGAGGGATGTGGAGACAAGCCTACAGATCAGGGAAGTGAGGCATGGGGGGGCAGCCTACAGATCAGATAAGTGAGGGATGGGGGGCAGCATACAGGAAGGGTCAGCAAGGAGCAGGAAGGTAAAGTAGGAGAAGGAGCAGAAAGGAGAAGGAACAGACATGAGCAGGAAGGGACATCAATGAGCAGAAAAAGTCAGCAATGAGCTGGAAGGGAAAGAAGGAGCAGAAAGGTAAAGTAGGAGAAGGAGCAGAAAGGAACTGAAATGAGCAGAAAGGGGCAGCAAGGAGTAGGAAGGGTCTGCAAGGAGCAGAAAGGGGCAGCAAGGAGCATGAAGGGACAGCAAGGAGCAGAAAGAGTCATCAAGGAGCAGGAAGGGGCTGCAAGGAGCAGAAAGAGTCAGGAAGGGACAGAAGGAGCACAAAGCTAAAGGAGCACAAAGAATCAGAAGGAGCACAAAGGTAAAGTAGAAGAAGGAGCAGAAATGGCCAGCAAGGAGCTGGAAAGGGCAGCAAGGAGTAGAAAGAAGCTGGAAGGGGCAGTAGGAGCGCAAAGGTAAAGTAGGAAAAGGAGCAGAAATTAATAGAAATGAGCAGAAAGGGACAGAAGGTAAAGGAGCAGAAAGAATCAGAAGGAGCACAAAGTAGGAGAAGGAGCACAAAGGAACAGCAAGGAGCAGAAAGGGTCAGATGGAGCCCAAAGGTAAAGTAGGAGAAGGAGCAGAATGGGTCGGCAAGGAGCAAAAAGGGATCAGAATGGGAAAGGAGCAGAAGGACGCAGAAGAAGCAGAAAGTAGCAGAAAGGTAAAGGAGCAAAAGAAGCCAAGGAGGAGAGAAGACGTGTCAAATGAAGAAGAAGAAAAGGAGATTTGAGCAAGATGGACAGGTGATGTGATCCCTACACTTTTTTCTGGACAGCACATCATAAGGCTTTGGAACCTGGGCCTGGCAGGGAAACTTTGGACCTTCTCATCTCCCTAGGAAAAAAAATCTAAGTGTTTTAATGTGCCTTTTATTTACTGAATTTTAGGAAGCACAGAGTGCCGTTGGATAGGGGTGTCGCTGATTGGCTAGAGCGGTCAGCTAGAATTTTAAGCCAATCAGTAGCTCTCCATTAACAAAAAGTAAAACATTTTTATGAACCGGGAACTAGCAATTGACTTAGAGCGTCAGCTGACTCTAACCAATCAGTGGCACCCATGCCTGACATCAATCTGCACTTCCTGACACTCCATTTCAGAAGCCAAATACCGCTGAGCGATCTGGAGCTGGAGGAAGTCTTTGAGGTTAAACCATTTGAGAGAGGTTTAACCCCTTAAAGGAATGAGAGCTCCCAGGGGCCTCCTGGCATCATAGCATTTTCATTTGGATGAAGTTGTTATGGTGACAAACATATATTCCTGACACCATAGTTGTGAAAACGCTATTTACCCTGGATTTATGTGATAATGACTATGTCCCTCCACTTCATGACACTGTCAAAAAGGGGCCAAACATAGATGTCATTATAATTATGTCCCCCCCTCCCAGAAAAATTCCTGTGGAAGCCTATGAACACAATATGGCAATATGGTGGAACTGATTCCCTATATTAATTTGCTGAGAAATAGCCTTTTGAAATGTAAAACTGTATTTGTGTGTGTGTGCGCTGTTTCTTAATCTGTATTTGGTAATCAAAACTACAGCAGCAAATGCATGGTTTATCTGAATTTGGTACTAAAATTCTGGGGCGGCTCCCAAATACACAAATATTAATGTAACACTTTAAAGCAGTCCAAGTTTGCATTATTAAATTTCCTGATTAAATCTATTTATTTCAGATGTGCTTAGAGCATGCTGCTTTATTGCTTGCTATAATGTGCTTTATTGTGGGACCCAGAAGGTTACCTAATACAACTGGCTCTTGTTTAAAGGGCCGGGTTGTGTAATATTGCACACGCATTGTGTAATATTGTAATATTAAAAGTATGTCTGATTAGGAGGATGAGAGGACAGCTAAAACAATAAAAATGAGCAGGGCGGCTGCTGACGAATGGCTCAGAAACAGGAAGCAGAATCCCAGAGGACCGACTGCTCTTTAGGTGCATTACTGGAAATGTTCTCTGGAAGTAGCTGTACAGCATCATCTCTGAGCAGACGTTCCCAAATTTATTGTGTACGGCTTATGCAAAATCAAAGTAAATAGAATCCCAGGCACTGCAGTAATCTCAGAGCAAGAAAAATGGACTGAAATGTGCAGACCCACAATGGTTTATAGGTCAAAGAGTGTCAGGCTTGACTAAAGAGTTTATTCACTAAATTGTGGGTTGCGTTGGGTTGACAACTGACCTGCCCTAATGAAACCAAAAAAAAAAAAAAGAAATATGAAGGTTTGAAGGGGGTATAAGGAAATGGATAGAAGGTGGGGAAAATATGAAAAAAAATTCATGTGTGTTGAGAATATGAAGAGAGGGACAAAGAGTGTTGAAGTGGAGAATATGTAGACCGGGACAGAAGGTGAGAATATAGACAATGAGAGAGAAAATGGGAGAGAATTTGGAGAAAGTTGAAGGAGTGGAGGGGGAGAATATGGCGGTAAGGACACAAGAGGGGTATGGAAATAGACATCACATTTATTAGTATAGAGTAATGGTACATTATGATGTGAGAGTTTCATTGCTGTGTTTTATTGTTTTTGTACACAGTGAATATTAAAGGGACACTATAGTCACCTGAACAACTTCAGCTTAATGAGGTTGTTCAGGTGAGAACTATAGCTCCTTGCAGCCTTTCTCATGTAAACACTGTATTTTCTGAGAAAATACAGTGTTTACATTGAAAGCTAGGAACACTTCCAGTTGCAGTCACTCAGAATGCCACCAGAGGGACTTCCGAGTGGATTGAGGCATAAAACTCTTCAATTCACTCAGATCTGCTGTCAGCGGAGCACAGGGCAGCACTGTGTCTCCTCCCTCTGCATGCAGACACTGAACTTTCCTCATAGAGATTCATTGATTCAATTCATCCCTATGAGGAGATCCTGAGTGGCCAGGGCTGTGTTTGAATCATGCTGGCTCTGCCCCGATCTGCCTCTTTGTCAGTCTCAGACAATCCTATGAAGAACAGGTAAAAGGAGAAAAAGGCTGCGCCAAAAATGACCTAAAAATACAGTAAAATAAGTCCCAATAAAAGTGAAAAAGTAAAACGAAGGATAAATGTCAATGATTGTTGTACTGGATACACTGGTAGAGTGTTCTCTCTTCTTATGATGCTTTGGATCCTCCCGTGATATGTAAAATATAAAAGGGAAAGGTATTAAAGATTTTATTACATGTCATACCACCAATGTCATTTACTTATTGGAGTGCCCATGTGGCCTCCAATACGTTGGTATGACAACCAGATGCCTGAAGACTAGATTAGCAGAACACTGCCGCAATATAAAAAATGGATATTCTAATCATTCCGTATCAAAACATTTTGAAAAACACAATCGGGACCCTAAATTTCTTAATTGCATAGGTATAAAAAAATGTAAAGTCCCCTGGAGAGGGGGAAATCTTAAAAATATCTTAGGCAGAAACGAGATGGAATGGGTATTCAATCTACAGACCTTAGCCCCCAAAGGTTTAAATGCAGACTTTGATTTATTTAATTTTTTATAATAATAACAATTTTTTAATACTTTTAATCAACAAGTGGTTTTATTTACCTACTGTGGTCATTTGGGAGTTATCCTATCCATAGTTGTCACCTACGGCATTATGGTCTAGGATACCCCCAATATGACCACTCACCAGTCAGATATTCTTATCATTGCAATATTTTTTATCTTGATATTCTTATATGTGTCTGTATATATATTTGTTTTTACATATGGTTTTATAGAACAAGTGTGGCCCTTTAAGACATTCTTTTATCTATTTTATTTCTTAAAATTTAAAAATAGAGCATTATGCTGCTAGTTTATCCTGCACTAAATGTGATGAATACTATCAATGTTGGTACATATTCAACATAAATATGATTACCACTATATATAATGTTTGTGCCTGCCAAAAACAAGTTAATTTTTATATGTTATTTCATTAGACATATGGCTACCTACTGCTATCAAGCATTCCAATATGCACACTAACTCTTTCTCTAATATCTTATATGTTGGTGCGTTCTATTTAAAACCCATTTCGGGTTTTTAAACTACATCCCCCAAGCTCCTCAGCGCCGATCACAGGAGTCCGTTGTCACACTGTTCATGTGTGACGCGGACCACGTGACGCGCACAAGCACCGCCCTCCCAGGATGCCTATTGGATATTGAAGAGTGCGATCACGTGGCCCGCGAACTACATCCCCCATAACCCCACGCGGGTCACGTGACACGCTAATACAATATAATAATATAAGATTTCTAAAGCTATAAAGCTTCGTTTTTAATTTTTATTTTGCCTATTATGTCTGGTACATACCAGACCTCACTCCACTTAAAAATATACTTATTCCTACCAGTATTATAAGTTTTATCTCTCATATGTTTTATGACTAATTGTGATTGGCTTATGTTAATTGATGTTATGTTTGGCGCCGTTTTTAAAGTAACAGTGCACCTATATATATTTTATTCTTGCCAGGTTTTAATGTTATTCCATTTTGAAAAAACCTTAGTGGTGAAACGCGTTAATGGATTTTATTATATACTTTTAACAATAAATTACGTTTGGCTTTACATTTGTGCCATTCATATTTTTATTACTACTATTTTATATTCTCCTTTCCTGGCTATTTTATATATCCAAAGGTGGGGATTATACCACCCACGCCATATCTCAAGTGCAGTGTCATCTGCACTTTACACTGTGAGTATATTTACTATTGTTTTGCATCTATACCACATTTTATCTTCGGAGAGCACTATCTGTTGTCTATATATTTCTCTCCCTTCTCCTGAGAATTGGACAGCACCAGACCCAAAGTGGACCAGAATTCCGTGATATCCTACTAGCAGGGATTATACTGCAGAACGTCTATTCCCCTTGAGCTGGTTATAGCTCATGCAAATGTGAGTTCTTTACATTTTATTTTTTACCTACTACGTACCCCACAACCTGCACAATTGGTCCCTTTCCCTTTTATATTTTACATATCACGGGAGGATCCAAAGCATCATAAGAAGAGAGAACACTCTACCAGTGTATCCAGTACAACAATCATTGACATTTATCCTTCGTTTTACTTTTTCACTTTTATTGGGACTTATTTTACTGTATTTTTAGGTCATTTTTGGCGCAGCCCTTTTCTCCTTTTACCTGTACATCCTTATCCCAGAGGGTTAGAGGGTGACCCTCTGTAAGGTTGCTGCCTTTTATATATTATTAGCGCTAACCTACTCCCCACTTTAATCCTATGAAGAAGCACAGTGATTGGCTCAGGCTACCACATGTCAGCAGACTGCTTGTTTTTCTGAGTCTAACAGCATGCAGATTTACAGCTTCAGGATTGAATACAGTAAGATTTTTACTATATTTATGGAGGCATGAGGGACCCAGGGGGGCTAGATGGTGGTGTTAACACTATAGGGTCAGGAATACATGTTTGTGTTCCTCACCCTATAGTGATCCTTTAAATGAAGGTGCCCCATGGCAATAAAACATACACAGGTTTATTCATTAAATGTGAATTGTAGCAAATTGACATCTGAATTGCAAAATTAAGGGTATAGCAGAGTTGAAATTATTTGTAAACTTGATACAATTTGGGCCTTTAGTGACTAAACTGACAATAATATCTTATATTGAGATATGTGTGTGCGTGTGCAATTTTTTTTTTATTCTTTATTTTTCATTGTGCATGAGGTAACAGAACATTTGACAATGCCACAACGGCATATAAAAACTCAAGTATAACACAGTTTGTCACAAATATGGCAAGAAAGTAACGGCACATTTTTAAATGTATTTTTATCAGGCTAATAGTATGTTAGATTTAATTATCGAGTGTTGTATGGGTAGGGCACAAGGTAGGGGCATTAGTTTGCATCACCAAATCAGTGTAGAGATGATGGGTTAATCTATGTCTCGTTAAGCTAAAGGTCGGAGGCTTCCGATTGTTTATGAAAAATGTATTACTGCAGTGAGCCGGCATGTACAAGTGTGAGGCATTGCCCAATGTGTATCTGGCAGCGTGTTAGATCCAGGGAGATTGGGAGATCAAAGGGCTAAGATATAGCATGTGTGGTGAGAGTGTATACACCTGTTATGTAGAGTAAACATTTCCTATGGTGCTGTAACCTATCCAGGGGTATGTACACTCGAGCGCCAGTTAATGCTGAGGTGAGAGATAATAGGTATTAGTTGGGGCACATGGTAAGTTTCATGGGCCAAATAAACTGCTACTGCTATCTAAGGTTTATAGGATTCATACTCGGCTGGTAGGTAAATCTTGCCTAATGGTTTAACTTGCTCATACTCAAACTGTTATGAGGAATAACATAAGTTAAGGAGGTAAACAAAAAGAGAATTCACTCTGCCCTCAGGGTGGTATCTATCTTGGAATGGATGGTTGGCTACGTTGCCTTCTGTGAGTGTGGGAGTATTGGAAGTAGCCAGTCTGATATTACAAGTCCCACAGAGTCCCACTCTGCCCGAGCTTCAGCCTATCCCCTGAACAGTCAGCTTCCAGGCTTGCAATGTACCGGATTGACCTTCTTGCCAGGGTGAGAGTCGACCAGTGCGTGGGCGGAGGAGGCGTGTGTGAAGTCCGGTTAGGCCTGCGGGATGTTGCAAGTGAGTGTTCTGTGTGGTGAGACGCATGGTGGCCGTTGCAGCCTTTCTGTAAGTTCCATGAGTAGGCCTTCCCCTGAGTCGTGCGCTGGGGAGAATCGGGCACCTGATTGCAGTTCCTTGCGTGGGTGTGGTTCCCTTCTGCCCCCCGGCCCGTGAGGGGACCTGCGCTGGTCGAGGAGTTAAGCCCTGCAGGTCGGGGTGAGGTTTGGCAGCGCGGAGTCTCCATGATTGAGGTACTTGCTGCTTCTTCCTCCTCCTCCTGCTTGTTACCGGAGCAGTTTCGCGGCCCTGCAGAGCAGGCTATGGGTTGGGGGTATTTCTTCAGCTTGTAAGAGTGGGGCTTGCCTCTGCCTCCTTCTCTGTTCTTTCGCCCACTGTAGACCAGAATTGGGACCAGAAGCGCTCAAAGGCCTTTTCTATCCGCGCCTCGTGAAAGGCCATGGATGGTGCGGCGGCCATCTTGCAAAGTTGGTCACAGTGAATAGGGCGCACAGTTACTGTTGTGCGTGTGCAATTTTAACCGTCTAGTGGTCCTTCTTATCACTCCAATTGAAAGATATAGTACATGTTGTTACTCTCAGTGGGAAGCCACTGATAGGTTAAGAATGTCAGCTGTTGCAAGACTACACCTTCCTCGTACTGTGGAGACAGAGAGGAAGGAATCCAGGGGACAACTGTGTCACCCCTCAACTACGAGTTTAGAGTTTAACGCAGATATTACTGCCCCCAAAGCAAATGAAATGAGCTTACGTTGTCATTGGGGTGGGAGTGTTTATTTTAGTATTTAAAACATATTAATTAAAATTAATGTAAGGAAATAATTCCTGGATGTACACCCTAATGAAATGTGATGCACATTCCTATTGTTCACTAATTTTAGAACAAATGAGTTTTGCCAAATTTCCCTGTTTTGGCCCAAGTTTTGCAAATCTCCACAGTACCCTATTAAGCGAATGCAACCCAGTGAGGTAAATCTGACTTGTTTAGACACAGAAACATGGAGCAGTCTAAACTGAAAAAAACAAAGCACCAATTTTCCATTACAGGCTGAATCTTTATTAATGATTCCTTTATTGTTAAAGTAAGCATTCTTCTACGAAATGCACTTCCCTTAACACATGATGCTGAAGGATCTTTTACTATAAACTCATGCTATAGAGCCATATTGTGAGAAGTCCTGCAGTATGTTCTAGAAGTGACCCCAATTAATACTTCTGCAATGAACTGTGAAGCCTCCTGGCATAACATATAACTCAGAATATTCAAACAAATTTAATGAGCTCTTGTTGTTTTAAGCAAACACCTCAGTTTGAGGCGTCACTAAATGGCAGGTGGTCACACAGTTTGTGGATTCATACACTTTGTTGCATTCTTCTCAGAAGTCGAACTCAATATATAACATCATTAGAGTCCTTTTGTTGAGATCATCTCCATTCTTTAGGGCATATTCACTAAATAGCCAACCTCGGGAATGTCAACACATTTATTCTTAACATGCTCTCTACAAGTTCTAGTTTGTGTAGTGAATCTGAGATTGAACGCTCTTGTCCACTCAGCCTTGACCGTGGGTCTTTGTTTTCTGACCCGAATCAGCACCCATCAGCAGGAGGCACAGGCTTCACAGAACATACAAAATTGTCCCGTGCTCAAAATTGTCTTGGACCATTTACTTCACGAGTGCCGTTGGCAAATCTCTTAATCTCTCTGTGCATGCTCAGGATGCATTTGGCAACGTGATGTATTTGTCAGTGTTACAGAATACTTAGCAAAATAAATAATGGAAATTCTGATTCCTGACCACCTGCTGGAACACAAATACATACACCCTCTCCACAGTGGGCCTGCTCGAAGTCCATTTAGTATATCCTGTAAGATGCAGCTGCAGTTACCAAAAATGCCTCACCCATAGAACATCCAATCTATGATACTGGATTCTGTTAATCAGGACATGTTTTAATTGCACAGGCCTTGTTTGTACCAATTATTTTAGCAGATTGCTAGTCCCAATGGAAGTGAAACTGTTTTTATGTGTGTTATTTTTACATAGCTTTGCTGTTTTAGTTTTAAGATAACAAATCCTGTAGGGACCTCACAAATGCCAGGGAAACGATGAAATGGGGCTGAGAAAGATCATTGGCTTCCAAACTAATTTAGAGAATTGTAAACAAAACGCTAAAATTCCCCAAGCAGTTTATGATAAATCTTTAATGAGCTGAAAATGTTTTTTTTCTCTCCAAGTTCTATTACCACAGGAGGATTTACTGTAAACAGAAAAGGGTCTGGGCAAAATACAAATTCCCGAAAAAAGGGATAATTCACAAAAAGAACATCCTGCCAGACTCATCATTGCAAAAGGGAATGTTGGGTCAAAGGCTTTCTATCTGTCCTTGATTTGTGGTTTACAGAGAAGAAGGCACAATGTGCCATAATAACAACAAAAAAGTTAAATTCCATGGTACGTCCTTGATCTGGCATGTTTTATGATAAAGTGTAAATCTAGTGTCCCAACCTTGGCTGGAGTGCTGGTTTGACTGTCTGCATGTTCATTCTTTTATTTCCTAGGAGATATTTTAGAAACAAACTGGCCACTCTAGGAACTAGTAAAACATTTTAATTTTCCCATCTTGATTTTCTATAACTTGTAGCAAGATGTTTGTCTATACGTCATGCTTTGGTCTGGTACTTGTAAACACCCTTCTTCAGAGGAGAGAGTGAGCAGGAGCAGAGTCCTTGGAGTGAGAAGATGTTAAAGTATTATTCCCAATATGTGGACACTGGGTCTACAGCTAGAAGTCGCGATCTGGACATCAGATGTTAAAGGATACTGGGGCAAAGGTTAAAGGTTCTCAGAGACTTAAAGTGGATCTGTCACATAATATATAATTAATCTAATCTGCTTCTATAGAAATATCTAAATATCTTTAAGTTTTCTTCCAGTGAGCTCTAGTTTTTATAAAATATATACGGACTACTTTTCCATGTGATAAAAGTCAAGATGACAATGAGTGGAGCTTAAAGCAAGGTTCTGTTTCAGTTACCAATCAAAATTGCCCACAGTCCATCAGTAAATGATTCCCACCGATCCCCACCCTTACCCCCTGCACTTCCACATTTATAGAACCACAGCAGAAAATGCTGAGCCGTGGATTTTGTTTGACAAAAAAAACAGGAAGATGGCATCCAAACACTCTTTGCACCATAGCCATGAGAACGTGCTGTAGGGGTCACACAAACACACACTTATAACACACGCACACAGACATACAAACAAACATACATACACACATACAAACACACACAGACAGACATCCGCAGACACACAGACATATACACACACATATATACAAACATACATACATACACAAATACAGAGAAACAGTCATACAGGCACACATACAGACACACATACAAAAACACACACACATACATACAAACAAACACACACATATACAAAATGTTTTAGTCACCCTCCTGTTTCCTACCTTTTAAGTGCAGGAGGGTGAATTCCCTGGGGTCCAGTGGCTCAGCCTGATAGGGTGACTCCCTCCTCTCCTTCCTCCCGCGCGGCTCCCGTTGTAAGCTGGGAGGAGTGACCGGGGCAGTCACATGGGCCAATCGATGGGCCCCTTAATGTGCGGCCTGGCGGTTCTTCCGCAGCTGCGACCCCTGCGACCGCGGTAGTTCCGCCACTGCTAGAAAGATATTCTATACCACAGGGAAGGGGGCATAGTACTTACCCCTATACCCCAAAGCTGGTATATACACCCTATACCGCAAAACTATATATTACTGAACTACTGCAAGGCTACACAGACTTGCTCTTCAGATAGACATTGGTGTTTGCTTTGAGTTCCACAGCAGCCCGATTTCTACCAGTTCCATTTCCATGTCAGGATATACGTAGCTTGCCTTGCAAGCAGCGTATGGTTTAATATTTCAAAACGTTCTCTATTCCCCACAAAAACACACATTTCTCACTCCGCCTCAGCACTCACATATTGTGAAACACATCCAGACAGCTGTTCGTTGCAATTATTATTCTCACTGTGAATATATTCTCCCTTGTGTATTTTGCTCTTGATAGTTTCCTCAGAACAAGCAAAGCTCGTTTTCATGGAGTTTCAATGTTAGAAATTAAAAATGCCACAAGGAAGAGCCGTTCAATGATCCACATTGCTTGACTTTGAAACGTAGAGCACAACATTATTTATATTATGTATATAGGAGTTTCAGTACTCGGATTACAAAAGCATTTCTCCATAACCAGATAATTGTCCCTAAATAGCTCACTTTCCGTATCCCAGCTTACTCTCTGTTGTTGCCATATTAGCTGTGTTTGTTCCTCAGGAGACATACTGCCTGCCATAACATGTTCATATAGTGCAGTCTGTCCATGACATCATCATATAGAGCCATAGTATATGGACTTGCTCCGTTAGTTTATTATTGTGCCACTGCACACATGAGAGGCTGGAATAAGACAATGGAATAATGGAGTATGTGCTGCTACATGGGCGTTTCAAGGTGCCAAAAAGACCAGGAGCTTCAGCTTTAGGGGAAATGCTATTGCCCCTACCACATATATTTACTTAATTCCCTCCTTCAACCAACTGTCCACCTCTAAACCGTTATATGTTATGATTGACACCAAATCTTACACTGAATTCAGAGTATTACATAAATCTAAATCTATTAACTCCTCACGTGCTGTATTAACCCAAACCATGCTGTAGTAAACCTGTGCCATCTGTAGTACCCTGCATCCCAATAATGCCCCCTCACAGCGCTATATAATGAGTTACAAATATGGTGCATAATTTGATGGGTTATTTACCTCTCTATATTACAATGAACTCAGGGCTTACAATGAAAGGTGACAAATGTCAGACACTGGGCTGTTCAGGACCCCAATCTGGGTGCCAGCCTCATCAAAATCCCATAAGAAAGCCCCTCTATTAATTTCCACTATTAGCTTTATTTATGTAAAAGCACAGTAAACACTACAGTCTGTGCCCTCTCAGGTTAAGCCGTAGTAGCAGTCCCAGGTGATGGGGGCATAGCTCAGAGGATGTAACAATGTACATGAATTGTTATATAAAAAATAAAAAATATGCCCTAGAAGATTAGAATTGTCACCGACAACTCATGAAAGGTCTCCGAGAGACAAAGTGTTGCAGCACAAAAGGGCTTCTGGTTCCTATTAGGGAAATACACAATGGCGAAAGTGTATATGTAGTCATTAATAATCCCCTTCACAAACCTAGATGGTCTCCCCTGGGTCAACAGCCTCTAAGACAGGAACGAAGTCGAGGCAAAGAACAGTATCACAACTCCACATTCAGCAGCCATTGGAAAGTATGAAAAAGATGAAGAGAGAAAGAGGGTGAAGAAGAAAAAAGTGAGAAAGAAGACGAGGAAAAGAGAGAAAAGAAGCAGTAAGGCAACATTAAATCAGATGTTCTAGAATAGGCGATAACCACAAAAGGGGTTCAAAGCATAGCAGGGAAAATATGCCACAGGAGTTAGGGATCAATATATACATATATATATATAAACAATGCAATGGAAATCTGCATTTTTGAGACCTGAGCAAGGACTAACCGAAAGGCGAGCTCCTGAGTTTCTATAAGCTTTTGACCAATCTAAAAAATGTTGTTTTTGTTGCAATGCATTAACTTGGCTCTCCCTAAGCTAAAAGGGGTAATCTAGATGTGGACGCCATGCTGACGAGGCCCAAAGAAGGATGAAACAATCATCCGGCGTTGCTGCATCTCTAGTGCAGAGAGGACTTGCTGGCATTTTGGTTCTGGACTGCCCTTATGGGTAGGATCAGTCTGATACGCAAAGAGTATACGTTCTCTCCGAAATGGCACAAGTGAGTAAAAGAATTTTTAGGCCAGAGCGGAGACTAACCGAAGGTCAAACTACTGAGTGTCACGGTAATTTACCCCAACACGCAGGAATAGTCCAGATAGTCAAGAGACAAGAAAACAGGATTCGTCTTACCGGACCTTAGAATGGCCGGACTTAGACGAGTACAAGAAAAGACAGAGTCCAGAACAAGCCGAGGTCAAGGGGACGGAGAGACAGCGTAAAGTAGAACAAGCCGGGGACTGGTACACAGGAGGACAAACCGGCGGATAAACAAGCAAGGATAAAGAGAGAACGGAGTCAGGAACAAAGCCAAGGTCAAGCACCAAAAAAACAACTGAACGAAACAAGCACTAAAGGGAACTGAACAGAAACCACGATAGGGCAAGGTGCAAAGGAAACAGGTGAGTATAAATACCCTAATGTTCACTTTGATTGGCCCCTGTTATATCCACGCCCCCAAAACGTGAGTGTATGGGGAACGTGGCATGACAGGGGCCAATGGGAGACTGATTCTAATTTTGTCTCCCACTGTCCCTTTAAGAGCGCGCCCGAGACGCACGGCGCGCTCTTAGTGTCAGGCGGGACACATGACCGCTTCTTGCGGTCACTGCCCGCCTTCCTGATCTCGTCGTTGGATGAGCCGCACGCGGCTAGTGCAGGAGCAGGACCGCGCGCGGCGAGAAAAGAGGACCCCGGCCGGCCCCTGGAGAGGGTAAGTACTGCTACAGTACCCCCCCTGAAGACAAGCCCACCGGGCAGGGAGGAGCAGGCCTGGCAGGAAAACGAGCGTGGAAAGAACGCACAAGGCGAGGAGCGTGAACAGCGCCAGCGGAAATCCAACTGCGTTCCTCAGGCCCATAGCCCTTCCAATGTACCAGATATTGGAGGCGACCCCGAAGAAAACGAGAGTCGAGTATAGCAGCCACTTCAAATTCCTCATGGCCCTCCACAGAAACTGGAGGGGGAAGAGGAACATGCCGAGTATAACGGTTGCACAAGAGGGGTTTTAACAAGGAGGTATGAAACACGTTAGGAATGCGTAGATTCCTAGGAAGATCCAAGGCATATGAAACAGGATTAACCACATGCAAGATACGAAAAGGACCAATAAAACGAGGAGCCAACTTCATAGAAGGCACACGAAGACGAATATTGCGAGTAGAAAGCCAAACCCAGTCCCCCACAGCAAAGGATGGAGCCGCCCTGCGATGCTTGTCTGCTTGAACCTTCTGGCGAGCAGCGGAATCCACCAAAGAACACTGAACCTGCTCCCAAGTATTACGTAAACCAGCCAAATGTTCATCCAGAGCTGGCATGCCCTGTAAGGAGAATGCAGCTGGAAGAACCACGGGATGCCGGCCATAAACAACGTAAAAAGGGCTGTTACCGGAGGATTCATGAGCAGCGTTATTACGAGCAAACTCAGACCAAGGAAGAAGGTCAGCCCAATTGTTCTGATGGTGGGACACGAAACAACGAAGATACTGCTCTAGAGATTGGTTGGCACGTTCAGCAGCTCCATTAGACTGGGGGTGGTAAGCGGAAGAAAACGAGAGAGAAATACCCATCTCTGAACAAAATGCTTTCCAGAATCTGGAGACAAACTGGCTACCCCTATCGGACACGATCGAAGTGGGAATACCATGCAACCGAAACACCTCCCTGGCGAAGATAGAGGCAAGTTCCTTGGATGAGGGCAATTTGACAAGAGACACAAAATGAGCCATCTTAGAAAAACGATCCACCATCATCAGGATGACAGTTTTACCATTCGAAGAGGGTAATTCAACAATAAAATCCATGGATAGATTGGACCAAGGCCTCTCGGGTATGGGCAACGGATGCAACAACCCACAAGGAACTCTGTGGGAGGACTTCATACTGGCACAAGTAGTACAGGCATTAACGTAATCGGTGACGTCCTTGCGTAAGGAAGCCCACCAGAAATATATAGAAACTGCTGATAATGTTTTAGAAATACCAGGGTGTCCAGCAGTTCTTGTGTCATGATACAATGACATAATGTCCCGTCTCTCGGGGATATCAACGAACAGTTTATCAGCAGGCCTCTCTCCAGGAGCCATGTTTTGTTTAGCCTGTATAGCTTGTAAGAGGGAAGAAGAAATAGAAAGAACAGTAGTAGCCATAGGCGTGCGCAGCCTATTGCATTAGGGTGTGCACCCTAAAGCACAAACACACGCCGCATGTGTGCATATATATATATATATATATATATATATATAAATAAACATATATATATAAACATACATACATACACACACATACATATACTGCTGTTTGTGTGTGTGTGTGTACTGTTAGTGTGCTGTGTGAGGGTGCTGTGTGTGTAAGGGTGCTGTGTGTGTGTGTGAAGGTGCTGTTAGTGTGATGTGTGTGTGAGGGTGTTCATAGTGTGCTATGTGGGTGAGGGTGCTGGTAGTGTGCTATGTGGGTGAGGGTGTGGTTTGTGTGTGAGGGTGCTGTTTGTGTGCTGTGTATGAGGGTGCTGGTAGTGTGCTGTGTGTGAGGGTGTTTGTGTATGTGTGTTGGGGTCCTGTTAGTGTGCTGTGTGTGTGAGGGTGCTGTTTGTGTGATATGTGTGTGTGAGGGTGCTGTTTGTGTCGTGTATTTGTGAGGGTGCTGTTAGTGTGCGGTGTGTGAGTGTGCTGTTTGTGTGAGGGTGCTGTTAGTGTGCTGTGTGTGAGGGTGTTGTGTCTTTGTAAGGGTGCTGTGTGTGTGTGTTTGTGAGGGTGCTCTTAGTGTGCTTTGTGTGTGTGTGTGTGTGAAGATGCTCTGTGTGTGAGGGTGCTGTATGTGTGCTGTGTGTGTGGGTGCTGTATGTGTGTGGGTGCTGTTTGTGTGCTATGTGTGTGAGGGTGCTGTTTGTGTGCTGTGTATGTGAGAGTGCCGTATGTGCGCGCTGTTTGTGTTAGGGTGCTGTATGTGTGTAGGTGCTGTGTGTGTGTGGGTGCTGTATGTGTGTGTGTGTGCTGTATGTTTGGAGGGATTGTGAAGGTGGGGGCAGATTAGTAAATAACCCCCCTCCCTTCTTACCTTATGTAGGGAGGGGGGTCCTTGCTGTCCAAGGGAGAGTGAACTCTAGCCTGCGGGGCTAGAGTTCACTCTCGCGAGATCTGAGCATTGCCACGGCAACACTCAGATCTCGCCAGAGGAACCTGGCGGAACTTCTGTCTAGAGCTCCCCGGGTCCTCTCCTGCCTCCCTCCATGCTGCTGTGGGCTGGTGAGGTAGATCTTTGATGTCCCCGCCGGCCCATGGAGGCTAAGAGCAGAGCCGGCACTCAGATAGCGCCAGCTCTGCATGTGTCACGTTCTGTTCCTGGTTGCGGATCATTCTGGTAATGGCTTCTGGTATCCAGTACTCCTTTTGCTATTCTTGTTTAATATTTCTTGGTTTTTGGTTTTCTATTCTGTGTCTGGTTTTCTTTATGCTGGGATTTCTGGGTTCATTCCTATAGTTCGTCCCTGGATTTCCCAGTCTCCAGGTTTCCTTTAAATGTTTGTTTTATGTGCCACACCCTTATGTTTCCAGCTTTCATTATGTGTTGGAGTTCCTGCAGGCAGCGGCTCAAAGCTTCTGTCCTTTCTTGCAGGTAAGTGCTATATATGTGTTCTTAATCTGTGGTTGTTTTAGCATACATTAGGCAGTGTAGGACCTGCCAGATATGGGGTACATTGGCGTTGTTGGCAGGCTTATGCAATGTATGATCATATTGTGTGACTAAACCCCCATGATTTCCATATGTAGTACTTAGTTATTTCTCCTCTTGTTTTGCCTATGTTATCTTGTCGTGTCTTAGTTTGTATATACCTGTCCATGTTCAGCCCTGTCCCGTCATGCCCATGTTTAGTTAATGTTCCCTTATGTATTGTGTCATGTTCTGGGTTTAGCTTCCTATCCTTCTCTGGTTCTGGGTTCTACTAGTTATGTCTTGTTTTCATGTTTGGTGCCTGTTCTAGCTTTGTCTTGTTTCTAGTACTGGATACACCCTTGCTGCAGAGCCTCCCTATACAGCTCCTGGGAGGTCTGCTTATTTCCTAGCTCCTAGTTCCTTGGATCCGCAAAAGCTGCATCAGGGTTCTGGTTGTGGCTGCACAAACGCTGGTGCTCAACACCAGGGGGCGTGCGGTTACCCTGCACCAGACCCTGCTAATCCACCTCCACGCTGAAGACTCCCACTTCATCAGGCATTATGGGTCCCGGTCCATGCCCCGCCACCTGGACACTGTGTCTGGGTTCCGGGCACCGGACTACCACCCTGACAGCATGAGCCGACAGGGGAGATCCGGAGATCTCCACTGCCGGCAGGGGTCAAGTCCTGGGGAATAAAGTGTGGGATCTCTCCCAAGATTCCCACCCCCCCAAAAAAAAAAAATATAATATATATATAAGCGTACACACACACATACACTCACACACACATACTCAGACACCCACACAAACATTCACAGACACACATACACACACACACTTACAGGCACACACACATACATTCAAAGACACACACTTACAGACACACACATATATTCACAGACACACACTTACAGGCACACACATACATTCACAGACACACACACACACACACACACACTTACAGACACATACACTCACAGACACACACATACATTCAGACACACACATTCACAGACACACATACATTCACAGACACACATACACTCACAGACACACACACATACATTCACAGACACACATACACACACTTACAGACACACACATTCACAAATTACTGTTTTTAATAAAACATTCTCCACCCAGCCTCCCTACCTGGAGTGCTGGCGTGGACTTGTCCCTGGGGTCCAGTGGGGTGAGCGCCTCTCTCCATATCAGCTTCTCTCCATATCAGCCGCAGCGAGGGAGCTGTGTGTTTTCTTTTCCCTCTCGCCACGCGGGCTGTCTACAGTAGCTGGGAGCTGGAATATGACGTCATATTCCGGCTCCCAGCATCAGCAAACGGCGCGCGGCGAGAGGGAGCAGACAGAACAAAGAGAAGCTGATATGGACAGGGGGAACACGGGGAGAGGAAGGGGGACATTTGGGGGAGCTGAGTGCCTGCAGGAACGGTGTTCCTGCTCAGAAAAAAGTGCAGGAACACTGTTCCTGCAGGACTCAATCCATAGCGCGTGCCGCGGGGATTAGGGTGTGCCCAGGCACACCCGGCACACCCCGTGCGCACGCCTATGGTAGTAGCTATTATTCTGTCGGGAGGAATGACAGGGGTAACATCAATTTCTAGTTTGTCAGTAGTTTCGAATTGTCTGGACAGAGCATCAGCTTTAGTATTACGATCACCTGGTCTGTATGTGATTATGTAATTGAAACGAGACAAAAACAGAGACCACCTGGCCTGCCTAGAAGACAATCTTTTTGCTTCACTAAGGTAGGAGAGGTTTTTGTGATCCGTTAAAATGAGGATGGGATCCCTAGTACCTTCTAGTAGATGTCTCCATTCCTTGAGCGCCAAAATGATAGCAAGGAGTTCGCGATTGCCTACATCATAATTCTTTTCTGCTTTGGACATCTGTCTGGAAAAGACACCCACAAGGGTGTAACGGCTTTTCAGGTGAATCTCTTCGAGACAAGATAGCACCTACCCCAATCTCAGAAGCATCAACTTCAAGAATAAAGGGTAGGGAAGGGACAGGATGCTGTAAAATAGGGGCAGAAGCGAATGAAGCCTTCAGGAATTCAAAGGCCTCAAGTGCTTCTGGTTTCCAGACATGAGTATTACCATCCTTTTTGGTCATTCTGGTTATAGGTGCTACAATGGCAGAAAACCCTTTAATAAAACGCCTATAATAATTTGAAAAACCCAGAAAACGCTGAATGGCTTTCAAACCCTGAGGTAGAGGCCATTCCATGATGGCAGAAAGTTTCTTGGGATCCATACGAAAACCCTTAGCAGAGATTATATAACCCAAGAATTGGACTTCTGATTGATCAAATGAGCATTTTTCGAGTTTGCAATAGAGACCGTTAACAAGAAGAGTTCTCAACACTAATTTAACATGCATGTGATGAGTCTGTAAATCAGTAGAATAAATTAATATGTCGTCCAAGTATACTATTACGAATGTGTGTATATACTGACGTAGGACATCATTAATAAATTCTTGAAAAACTGCTGGGGCGTTACAAAGGCCAAAGGGCATCACAGTATATTCGTAGTGACCACTCCTGGTATTGAATGCGGTCTTCCATTCGTGATCCTTTTTGATACGTATGAGATTGTAAGCACCCCTAAGGTCCAATTTAGTAAAAACCGTGGCATGTTTAAGCCTATCAAATAGTTCCGTGATCAAAGGTATGGGGTACGCATTTTTGACGGTGATTTTATTAAGGCCCCTATAGTCAATACAAGGCCTTAATTCGCCATCTTTCTTGGATACAAAGAAGAAACCAGCCCCTGCCGGGGAAGAGGATCTTCTTATAAATCCCTTTTGTAAAGATTCCTTAATATATTCCTCTATAACAAGATTCTCCTGAGGAGACAAAGGATATATTCTCCCATAGTACCAGGTAGTAAATTAATAGTGCAGTCGTAAGGCCTGTGAGGTGGCAACTTTTCAGCCTCCCTTTTATCAAAAACAGATTTAAGAGACAAGTACTGAGGGGGTATAACAGTAGGCACGGGAGGAATATTAGTAGAATTCAAAGGGGTGATTTTAACAATACAAGACTCTTGGCAAGCATCACTCCAAGATACTATTTGTCCGGACTCCCAGTCAATAGTGGGATTATGAGTACGCAACCAAGGATACCCTAACACGAGGTGAGAGGAAGGAGAAGTAATGATCTGAAACCGAATGGTTTCAGAGTGTAACACCCCTGTAGACATATGTAGTGGTACAGTTTCATGTGTGATAACTGGAGAGCATAATGGTCTACCATCTATGGCCTCAACGGCCAAGGGTGTCTCCTTCTCTCTAGTGGGTATGTTATTCTCCTTAACAAAACTGGAATCTATAAAGTTTTCGGCCGCTCCGTAATCAACCAGGGCTAGTATATTCCCTGCTATGCAGTTACTACCAAGGTGCAGGGAAACAGGGAGAAGCAATTTATTAAGAGGCAAATGTGAGGACTCTGATGTCACACCCAAGGCCTGTCCTCTATACGGTCTTAGGTGCGATAGTTTTCCGGACGCACGGGACATTCTTGTCTCATATGGCCCCTCCTACCACAATAAAGACAAAGTCCCTCCTTTCTCCTATAAAGTTTTTCAGCGTCAGTAAGTTTAGCAACCCCTAACTGCATAGGTTCCCCTCGGGAGTCTCAGCTCTAGGTGAATTAACGGGGACAAAGCGTCTATTTCTGGATTTGGTATATAACCTGTCACGGATCCTGTTATCTATATCGATGAGATAGTCAATAAGGTCCTCTAGGGGTACAGGGAGGTCCTTAGCTGCTACCTCATCCAACATAGTTTCAGACAGGCCTTCCATAAACGCAGTAGTAAGCCCATTGTTAGTCCAATCTACCTGTAAGGCAAGGGTACGGAACTGAATAGCAAAATCGGCTACAGATTTAGATCCTTGCTTAATTCTCATTAACGCCCTGGCGGCATTCTTTTACCTTTTAGTCGTGTCAAATGTTCTACGAAACGCTGTGAGGAAGCTATTGAAATCGTGTACCATAGGTCCATTAGCCTCCCAAATAGGATTTGCCCATTCAAGTGCCTTATCAGTAAGCTGGTGCATAAGAAAACCCACCTTAGATCTATCAGTGGGAAATGAACGTGGGTACATTTCAAAGTGGAATTCCACTTGATTAAGGAATCCCCTACATGTCTTAGCGTCCCCTCCATACCTAGGTGGCGGGGTTAGATGTGCTGAAGCATTAGGCATATTAGCTGTGTCTGGTACAGGGGTTACAGGAGGCGCAGGTACAGGTACCGGAGCTGTTCTGGATAACAGTGTCTGGATAGCTTGAGCCATTTGATCCATACGGTGATCCTGTTCTGCGAATCTAGCCTCATAAGTGGCCATCTGTTGTCCTAAATCTGCGGGGTCCATGGCCCTATCGTAATGTCACGGTAATATACCCCAACACGCAGGAATAGTCCAGATAGTCAAGAGACAAGAAAACAGGATTCGTCTTATCGGACCTTAGAATGGCTGGACTTAGACGAGTACAAGAAAAGACAGAGTCCAGAACAAGCCGAGGTCAAGGGGACGGAGAGACAGCGTAAAGCAGAACAAGCCGGGGACTGGTACACAGGAGGACAAACCGGCGGATAAACAAGCAAGGATAAAGAGAGAACGGAGTCAGGAACAAAGCCAAGGTCAAGCACCAAAAAAACAACTGAACGAAACAAGCACTAAAGGGAACTGAACAGAAACCACGATAGGGCAAGGTGCAAAGGAAACAGGTGAGTATAAATACCCTAATGTTCACTTTGATTGGCCCCTGTTATATCCACGCCCCCAAAACGTGAGTGTATGGGGAACGTGGCATGAGAGGGGCCAATGGGAGACTGATTCTAATTTTGTCTCCCACTGTCCCTTTAAGAGCGCGCCCGAGACGCGCGGCGCGCTCTCAGTGTCAGGCGGGACACGTGGTCACTGCCCGCCTTCCTGATCTCGTCGTTGGATGAGCCGCGCGCGGCTCGTGCAGGAGCAGGACCGCGCGCGTCGAGAAGAGAGGACCCCGGCCGGCCCCTGGAGAGGGTAAATACTGCTACACTGAGTTCCTCAAAGCTTTTGCTCTCTCAGAGTTGTAATAGTCTCTGCTTTCGTTCCTACTGTGACTGCTTGACTATTTCCCCAGTGATTTACCCAGACAACACAGGTGTTAATTCACCAATGATAGAAGAGACGGTTTACAAGGGATTTAGTCCTTTTTACAATTAAATTCGCCCTTCTTTTTTATATAATCTATTATACTAAGGCCCCACTCTTGTGCAAGGGAGGACAAAAGGTAGATCCTCATCTCTCCTACAACTCCCAAGATGCTTTGCTAGCTGGGGATCTGCCATTTACCCATTCTTGCAAAGTTGTATATGTGAGCAGTGCTTGAGCGTTTGTTTTTGTATGGAGTGTGTGTGAATGAGTGGGTGTATTTGAGTACAGGCTGCTCTACACTGGTTTTTGTTATAGGATGGCTTATACAATGGTCGTACCACCCTACCAAATCACACACATGCAGTACTGCTTTTATTGTGCGATACTGTGTGTCTGATTTAGTCGGTGTGATTCAACCATTGTATAAACCATCCAGAGAGTCTTCTACCAAGAACCAGTATAGGTTGATATGTCATCATCTTTCTCCTGGTAAAGATCAGATCCAGACTGGCCATTGGTTCTGGTTGACTGCAATGGTCAATGGCCGAAGACGGCTAATGAATTCAAGAGACAGCTCGTTGGGTTATATACAGACCTCCTGCATTTACCTTCATTCTCACATGATATGTGGGTGCATAAGGTTCTCCACATATGTAGCCATAGCATGATCCGAAGACTTCCAGTATCTTCAGCTGTAATCTAGCAGTTATCACTATTACTCTCTCTTGTATGACTGACACGTGCTCCACAAACAGTTTCTGTGTATCCTACAGCAGGGGCAGACTCTCCGGACCTTGTGGACTATTTCTCTCCTAATGCGGTTACAGCCATAATGCTGGCAAAGCATCAGGGAGTGCCAAAGGTTGCCTACCCTGGTCCTACAGTAAGGCTTTGATAGCTGCTTCATTAGCAGACACTTTGTTATATACTGTTAAGGGATTGTTCAGACGTTATGTTTAGGTAGCTCATTGTGGATCATGTCTTCAGACGAGGTAGATTTGTGTGTTTCCTGTGAACCTTCCAAGTAGGTTCTCCAATATACTGCTCCATCACTTCTTTGATTCTTGATTTTTCCCACAGCTATCTAAAACGTGCAGATTAGGGGGAAACAGCAACCAGTTTCCATTTTATGGGGGAACTTCACAAAGCTCAGAAAGCATGTGACTGATCAGTAAAACAGCTAGCTCTAATCCCTCCCAATATAGCCTTTTTTTAATGAATGTCTGTGACAAAAGCCGTATTTATGGTGAAATAATCAGTTTCTTTTCTCAGGCAGCTGCATCTCCTAAACAACTGATGAGAGAGAAAACCTTAAAAGTACACATTAAGATCAACAAACACTACGAGTCATTGAAGTGGTTTCAGAGAATCTTGGGGTGATCTCGGCTCTGTTGCAGTCAAACCGTTTTCAAATCGTTTTATTGATTTGCAATCTGTGCACACTATTTTGGAGTTCGAATAATAAGTATGATATGCCCTTTTCCATTTCTCTCTGTTGCTCTTTCTTTAAGGAGGACATGACATGTATATTAAATTGGAGTGAGATACCGCAGATACAGCTGCTGTTTGTACAAGCAAATTACACAATGGACTGCAGGGCGACTCCAAGAATATTTAGAAAAAGAAATGGGAATTTCCACAGTAATATATACTATAAGAATAATGCAGAAACACAACTAACCAAAATAAATTAAAATAAATATTAGCATTTTTTATTACTTGATTTTAAGTCTAGATATAATAACGGCACCACATGTGGTACTCATCTGTTCCGCCAACACCCGGTTTTGGATGTGGGTGTTTCATATATTCTCTTTTAACTCCTGGTAAATAGAATCTGTTTAAACCCTTTTTAATTCTGTTTTAACTTCTAATTCTTTTATTTAGTTTTTTTAACATGATCAATATAAAAAAAAAAAAATACTTTTTAAAAAACTCACCTGTATTAATTCTCAAATGTATATATAGGTACAGTTTGCCATTCATAAAAAAAGAAAATGTAATATTTTAAAAGATCGTAATATATCAATGACTTTGTATGGATTCAATGTATCTGCTTCAAGTAAAAATGTGTTAAAGGCACCCTATAAGTCAAGCATGTCAAACCTGCAGCGCACAATGACTATATTTGCGGCCCACCTGTGGCTGCTTTGTGCTATGGCTGCGAACAGCCGCTAGACAGGAAATATCTTCCCTGTCTGATTCTTGCCTTCCCTCCCACAGCCGCAAGAGCGCAGAGTGATTGTCTGTCTGCAGAGCAGGACAGCCACTCGTCTTTCCTGCTCGCAGTGCCAGCGGAGCGTCTGACCTGCTTGAGCAGAGCATGGCTGGATTGGAGGACGGGGGATGGGGCAGTGTATTAGAGTGGTGGTAGGGGGGCAGTGTATTAGAGTGGTGGGAGGGGGGCAGTGTATTAGAGTGGTGGGAGGGGGAAGTGTATTAGAGTGGTGGGAGGGGGAGTGTGTTAAATGGGGGGGGCAGTTTATTAATTGGGGATGGTAGAGGGCAGTGTATTAGAGTGGTGGGATGGGGCAGTGTGTTAAATTGAGGGAGGGGGCAGTGTATTAGAGTGGTGGGAGGGGGGCAGTGTATTAGAGTGGTGGGAGGGGGAGTGTGTTAAATGGGGGGCAGTTTATTAATTGGGGATGGTAGAGGGCAGTGTATTAGAGTGGTGGGATGGGGCAGTGTGTTAAATTGAGGGAGGGGGCAGTGTATTAGAGTGGTGGGAGGGGGGCAGTGTATTAGAGTGGTGGGAGGGGGAGTGTGTTAAATGGGGGGGCAGTTTATTAATTGGGGATGGTAGAGGGCAGTGTATTAGAGTGGTGGGATGGGGCAGTGTGTTAAATTGAGGGAGGGGGCAGTGTATTAGAGTGATGGGAGGGGGAGTGTGTTAAATTGGGATGGGGCAGTGTATTAGAGTGGTGGGAGGGTGGCAGTGTATTAGAGTGGTGGGAGGGGCTAGTGTATTAAGTTGAGGGAGGGGGGCAGTGTGTTAACGGAGTATTAGATTTGGTTTGCATGGAGGCGCTGAATGCTGCCCATGGACATGCTGATTGGCCGTGCAGCGTTTTGCCACACATGCGTAGTAGCCTTCCAATGGGAAAGCATTGGATTGGCTGAGATCATCAAGTAGTGAAGAACACACTCATAGGACTTTAAAATCAACACGATAACATAATTTGGTTTTTACAGCTGTGCAACAGCATACATTCACCATTTCAGTCCTTTTACCAAACTTAATTTGTCAAGGTAGTTGGACTGAAACATTGGTTATATGCAAATACATGTCTTCTTAAAATAAATTTGCTCTTTTGTTTACTTTGAAGCCCTATGAGCGTGAGGATGTGCAGTGTCGGTTAGGCAACTTTTTTTATACTGTACTTTTGTAAATAAACCTACATTTCTACGAAAACTGATGTTTTTTGTTTTTTTGCAGCACACGTGAATTTAAACTTTATTTATTTGGCTCGTGTTAGCCTTTGAGTTTGACATGCTTGCTGTAGGCTCTGTAACTGCTTCATTGCATTGAAAGGGTTATTCCAAACACCATGACCACTTCAGTGGTTTGAAGTGGTGATGGTTGTAGAAATCAGTATGTGCAGCATTTCAACAACTCTGCTGCAGCATCTTTAGTACATCATTAGCCAGTCTGAAGAGTTCCGCTCTAGCTAATGTCAATTATGTGCATATTTCTATGCACAATGTGTCATTTATTGGCCACGGGGGCTCAGGTGACACTCTCAGCCAATGAATGACCAGTGAGATTGGATTCTGGAGATGCCAGATGCGCATCACCCGGCAGGACTGGAGACTCGGCAAGAAAACAGCTTGAAATACTGCACATACATAATTGAGTGCTGGGGGATAATTGCACAGGACTCTGTTCCAGGCTGCTAATGTGAATTCTGTACATATTGTATGTCTGTTATCGGTGTGCACAGCGGGCTGGCTACAGAGTCAGACATGATCATCTTCTCCCTAGCAGTTACATAAGTGTTGCTGGCACTTTTACATCTAATTTTGGTGCAATGTATTACATTTGTTGAATTTTTACATTGTCATTTTTAATTATACATATTTCTTCAGTGATGCAACAGATTTCTGAATTTCTTCTCTACTTTTTCCTAGAGAAATGTTTCCCCACCACTGTAAGATTGTCTTCTGAAATGGACATTTCTGTGAATACATTGGTGGAATTTACTATAAAGAAAACTTTTAAGATCATTTTAATAAATGAATAATGAAAGAATTTGTCACTTTTCAGAACACTTATAAATCTCCCTTGTCTCAGGTCTCCTATTCTCTCTATGCTTTCACTGTGCTTACTGCCAAGGGCCGAGGACAGAGCCTATAACAATGATTGTCATCATGAACAAGCAAGACAGAGGTGCCCCGTTGCAGAATAAAGAGGTGTGTGTTTCTACATTTAATTTTAGTTTTTACATTTCACAAATGCATAGTTTTTAATTTAGGGATAAGTAAACGTTATATTGAAACCCCGGAGAAGACACATTTCCCATATAACACCTAATTACTCTTGTTCAGGGTTCTCCAAACTCTGGCCGTCCAGATGTGTCTGAACTACAACTCCCATGATTCTTTGGCTATTTCATGCAAAGAATCACGGGGGTTGTAGTTCAGCAACATCTGGAGGGCCAGAGTTTGGAGAACCCTGCTCTAGTTTAACAGAATGCTGTGGTTTCCATAGATTTGACATCAAGGTCAGCATGTTCAAGCTGCATTAGTTCCCATCAAGGTATATGTCTGCTTCAAGAAGATGTATTTAATTGCTGAATGTTTATTGGTAAGGGTGTAGCATAGACTCTCTCATACCTCAGTGGTAAGACAGGCAGGCCCATCTTTCAAATGGCATGTTGCTTCTGACAATCACCTATGTTTTAGGAGTCATCATAGCATACTATACTGTAGGGATAAGTTCTGATGGTGAACACACCAACTCTATCAACGTCTTGCTGGATATGTCAGAATGACAAAGGCATTATTCCAAATAATCTTTTGAATGAGGATAAGTGGGATATACAGAAATAAATCCCATGTAAAGTCAACAAGCACAAGGCCAAAGAGTCCTTTCAGTGGGATAAAGAAAAGAATGTACCTTTGTTGTGACTACGTTACCCATGTTGACTTTGGTCTTCCTTTAGAAAATCTGCTGTTCAATTGCATTTTAAGCTCAATAACTGAAAGTATGCAGAAAAAGCTACAGTATTTCGGTCCAAGAATTAGACATGATATTTCAATTAATTTACGGGTTGCAGAAATCCTCATGATTTCCTAACTCTGCTGTGACTCTTCAATTAACATTTTTTATTGTCATTTTTAAAGCTATCATCTCGTAAAAGTATTCTGGTTCTTCAATACATTATGGAATGCTGGTACCCTAACAACACCCCCTGGCACCCTATGTTAATTGAGGAAACGCGGATTCATTTGGCCATCCAAATACTCATACAGTATGAGTGCACACTTGCTTTGAGATATGACATCAGACAACTGAACGATAGAGTCATTTTTTAGGCTATAAGAATAATACAGGATATGTTTTAAACTTGAATCTGCAGAGACAGATTATTTGCCCCATAACCCCTACAATAAAGTATAGTGATTGTGGTGTTTGGTGTGCCCCTTTAAACTGCCAGACAAAATAAAATCCAGACGCAACAGACAACAAACACAAAGAGTCCAAAGAGTCCGAATATATTTCAACAGCTTATCAAATCAGCACAAGTCTTTATTTTATTTCCATTTTATGTATATTTTGATATTTGTTACATGGTGCCAGAAGAGGGGCTGCTATAGCATACGGTAAAATCAGATATGTACTAAGGATGTTCAGATGACTCACAAAAATGCATACAAGCCTTTGCTTTAAAGATACAAAGAGAAAACAACGAGGTTGAAATAATACCTTCCATACTTCAGCTCCCTTTCCGTGCTGCTCAAATACAGAAGGGCTTACTGGACACAGAATGTGGTTATCAGGCGTGAAATCTTAGGAGCTATCCCTATAATATGTTTTTTAATTAGAAGAGGATCAAGGGGCTTATGGAAGAGACTCTGCTTCTGTGTCCTCTCCGTAAAGCAAAGCATAGTAATCAGAGGAGGTGTTAGAGTGACAGGTCTACTAAGCTCATTAGACACACTATGTGAACACGAACAAAATGGGTAGCATGACCACAGACTAGAGCATGACCCAAAAAAGACAGGTGAGGGAGGGTAACAGCGCTCTAATAATAGTGACAAATTCAACAAACTCATAAGAGAGAATGGTATGGAAGAAAATGAAAACGAATAAGAATATTATATATTTAGCCAAGCACTGAATATTGTCTATAGATGATATAAGGCAGCAAGTTGTTTGTTCCCTACTCTGGTGTATTTTCATCCGGCTGCTAGGACTACATATTCATATATTAACCCTTTCAGGACGGAGTCAATAGTACACGTTCTGATCAAAACAAAATGTAAACAAAAACTGGACTTTGCGCTATATGTCTGTTCAACCGTAATTTACCGCTGTCACATTAAGTGCACCCACACTTATTATATATCATTTTGTTCAGGAGAAACAGGGCTTTAATTTATCATTAACTATTCATATATATATATATATATATATATATAACATAATTTATTATAAATAAAATGTAAAAAAAAATGTGAGAAAATAAGATTTTTTTAAAAAATTTGTAGTTCCGCCTCACATTTTAGCTGTAAATGTCATAATACTGTTAAGTTTTACTGCAAAAAAATGCACATATTTGTAATCAGCAATGTCTCATGAGTACAACAGTACCCCCCATTAACAGGTTTTATGGTGTTTTGGAAAGTTACAGGGTCAAATATAGAACGTTCCATTTTCAAATTGAAATTTGCCAGATTAGTAATGTTACATTTGAGACAGTGTGGTAGCCCAGGAATAAGAATTACCCCCATACTGGCATACCATTTGAAAAAGTAGACAACCCAAGGTATTGAAAGTGGGGTATGCTTAGTCTTTTTTAGTAGCCACTTAGTCACAAACACTGGTCAAAGTTAGCGTTCATATTTGTTTTTGTGTGAAAAAAGCAAAAAACGAATATTTGGCCAGTGTTTGTGACAAAGTGGCTACTAAAAATGACTGGACATACCCTGTTTGCAATACCTTGGGTTTTCTACTTTTGCAAATAGTATGCCATCATGGGGGTAATTCCTATTCCTGGGCTACCATACGGCCTCAAAAGGCAACATAGCCAATCTGGCAAATTTCAATGTGAAAAAATGAAATGCAAGCCTTATATTTGACTCTCTAACTTTCCAAAACACCATAAAACCTGTACATGGGGGGTACTGTTTTACTCTGGAGACTTCGCTGAACACAAATATTAGTGTTTAAAAATGGTAACTTGTATTACAACAATAATATCGTCAGTAAAAGTGTCGTTCATGTGTGAAAAATGCCAAAAACATCACTTTTACTACAAAATATCATTGTTGCAATACAAGTTACCATTTTGAAACACTAATATTTGTGTTCAGCGAAGTCTCCCAAGTAAAACAGTACCCCCCATGTACAGGTTTTATGGTGTCTTGGAAAGTTACAAGGTTACATATAGTGCTTGCAATTCAAATTCTCTGCACTTTTTGCCTGGGTTGTCAGGCATGTCAAAAATATTACTTAAATATACACGTAGAATTTTAATATATATAAATATATATGTATTTAAAGTCTACCTGTACACTTATGTAGTTATTTATGTAATTATACATATTAATCTGTATATATAGATATGCGGTTATTTGTATTTTATATATAGATAGATATATATAGAATGTCATTCTAAGTGTATTTTGTTACCAATATATATATATATATATATATATATATATATATATATATATATATGTTAATAACAAAATACAGTTAGAATGAAATTACATATGTATATATAATTTATTTAAAAAAATAATAATATTTGATTTGATTTATTTATTATTGTAATTATACGTGTATATACAAATATAACATATATATAGATGTATTATATATATATATATCTTATATATATGTAACGTCATTCTAAGTGTATTTTAATACTAATATATGTACTTATATTAACATTAAAATACACTATGTATGACGTTACATATATATATATAAATACATTTAATTTATTTTAAACATGTTTAATAATTTTATTTTAAATGTCCCACCAGGAGAGGGACTGTCTGACACTTCAGACAGTCCCCCTGCTGGCAGATCCACAGCCAGCTATAGGGGGCCATGTGATCGCTCTTTGCCCCCCGGGGCTTGATTTGCCGGGGAGGGCTGCCTGGGCTGTCAGGCAGCCCTCCAGGAGAGGAAACAACAAAGTGGAAATCACATTCAATAAGCATACAAAATATAATATACAACCTGGAAATATAACCAGAGTAGAAATATTCTATATAAGAATATGGTGGAATCTAAAATGATAAAAAATACAAATCATAGCATAACACCGTTATATGATCTTAGTGAAATGGTGATGTAGGTAATAAACTCACAAACAAAGGTGAAAATCAGGCCTCTCACCCCCTTGGGGTATATAGAATATAAAACTTGGTAGTAGATCCAAATAGGTGTATGTCTTCAAAGAAATGGATAAAGAAAACCATACATGATGAAGTATGTAGGAAATATACAAAATACATTTTTTGATTGCACTTACAAACATAAAGATGTTCTAGGCATGTCTCCACTCTCAGTGGAACTGGAAGGCACTGTGGAAAATGAAGCACATTTCCAATTAGGAGCAGCAGAGCAAGTGGAGGAAATAAATAAATAATAAAAATAAAAATAGACAAATAAAAACAATCAAAGTAATCAAGAGTCCGATATCCAACGCGTTTCGTCTGAATAAGTGTATAAAGGACTGCTTCAGGGATATGTAGAAGGTCGTATGAAAAAGAACTTCTTATACCCATCGTAATTCTTCTTGATGCCGATCACCGGCAGCGTGCGTTCCATCCTGGAACGCAAAGACGCACTTCCTGTGACGTCCATCCGTTGTTGTGCGCATGCGTGTAGAGGATCAGAGTTCAAAACGCTTGAAATTCGAGCGTGTCGTGACACGTGCTGTGGAGGTCTAAATACTAAAGAAATAGTGCATAACCAACAATATGTCGCCATACAGATTTGGAAAAACGGAAAAAAAAATGAATAACATAAAATTAATCCATAAATCGGATATAAATAAATATAAAAAATATATAAAGTATATACAATGTAATAATACATAAATAGATACTAAATATACAAATAAGTATTGAATTAATAAATCAATTGATAATAAACACATTACAGTGTATATGTGAGTACAACCATCATAAATAAATACTAAATATACAAATAAATATAGAATAGATAAATCAATTTATAATAAACATGTTAAAGTGCATATATAGGTATACCAATCCATTGGCCACCTTAGACAACCATCCATAAAAAAGCCACTAATGTACAAATACATAAATGGCAATACATTTTAAATGATGAATGCAACAAATGAGAGAAAGGGAAGAAAAAATGAATACATACAAAATATAGATAACAAATCCAGTGTTCTAAAATTATATTAAATTAGACCTTGTAGGTCTATTTCAGCATTAAGGCCATGATGTAATGTTTTTAAAGTATAAATCCAGAATGCTTCTTGACGGATTAATTCTTGAAGTTTGTCCCCTCCTCTACAGCCTAATATAATGTGTTCTATGCCAAAAGCTTGAAAATTTTCCCAACAGAAAAGGGGACATGTACTACAATGTTTGGGCACACTGTGATCAAGTTTGCCTTTTTTGATATTATTGAAATGTTCTAAGAGCCTAATGTGAAGTTTTCTGGTGGTGCGGCCCACATATTGGGCTCCACACCCACATTGGAGTAAATAGACCACAAAGGTAGTGGAACACTGGATATGTTTATTAACCCCTTAAGACCGCAGGACGTTCTATGCCGTCCTTATTTAGATGGCTCTAAAATCCGCAGGGCGGCATAGAACGTCCTGCGATCTTATGTACTTACCCGGTCGCCGGCGATCCCACGCCGGCGATCGCGGTATGGGGGACTTACCGGGGAGCCCAGGGAGTCCCCCTCCGTCCTCTTCGGCCCCCCAGGGCGAGGTCCTTGCGAGGACCCCGCGATCACATGGACGGCATAGCCGTCCAAGGCAGTGCCAGCAGGGGGAGTGCCTGTAATGACAGGTACTCCCCCTGCTGTCTGAAATTCAAATAAAATCAGTTAAAACAGTGTAAAAATAAGATAATATATACTTAGATCATATATATATTTATTATATATATGATCTAAGTATATATATATATACACATATACACATATACACATAAATATACATACACTGTCTACATGTATTTTAATATTAACCCCTTAAGGACCAAACTTCTGGAATAAAATGGAATCACGACATGTCACACATGTCATGTGTCCTTAAGGGGTTAATATATACATAATTATATATATATTAATATCAAAATACACGTACAATGATATTGATTAAATATATATATAATTTTATTATATATATATATTTATATATAATAAAAAATAAATAAATATATAAATACGTTAAAAAATAAAATAAAAAAATAATACAAAATAAATAGATAAAAAATATATACCGTATATACTCGAGTATAAGCCGACCCGAATATAAGCCGAGGCCCCTAATTTTTCCCCAAAAAACTGGGAAAACTTATTGACTCGAGTATAAGACTAGGGTGGGAAATGCAGCAGCTACTGGTAAATTTCTAAATAAAATTAGATCCTAAAAAAAATATATTAATTGAATATTTATTTACAGTGTGTGTATAAAGAATGCAGTGTGTGCGTATGAGTGCAGCGTGTGTGTGTATGAGTGCAGCGTGTGTATGAGTGCAGCAAGTGTATGAGTGCAGCGTGTGTGTGTATGAATGCAGTGTGTGTATGAGTGCAGTGTGTGTATGAGTGCAGTGTGTGTATGAATGCAGTGTGTGTATGAATGCAGTGTATGAATGCAGTGTGTGCAGGGCCGGTGCAAGGATATTTGCCCCCCCCCCCCATATGTCCTGACCTCCCCTCCTCCTCCCCTAGTGGTCCTTATCCCCCCTCCCTCCCATAGTGGTCCTTATCCCCCCCCTCCCTCCCATAGTGGTCCTTATCCCCCTCCCTCCCATAGTGGTCCTTATCCCCCCCCTCCCTCCCTCCCATAGTGGTCCTTATCCCCCCCTCCCTCCCATAGTGTTCCTTTTCTCCCCCCCTCCCTCCCATAGTGGTCCTTATCCCACCCCCTCCCTCCGATAGTGGTCCTTATCCCCCCCCTCCCTTCCATAGTGGTCCTTATCCCCCCCCCCCCTCCCTCCCATAGTGGTCCTTATCCCCCCCCTCCCTCCCATAGTGGTCCTTATCCCCCCCTCCCTCCCATAGCGGTCCTTATACCCCCCCTCCCTCCCATAGTGGTCCTTATACCCCCCCTCCCTCCCATAGTGGTCCTTATCCCCCCCCCCTCCCTCCCATAGTGGTCCTTATCCCCCCCCCCTCCCTCCCATAGTGGTCCTTATCCCCCCCCCCTCCCTCCCATAGTGGTCCTTATCCCCCCCCCCTCCCTCCCATAGTGGTCCTTATCCCCCCCCCTCCCTCCCATAGTGGTCCTTATACCCCCCCCCACACAGTGGTCCTTATATCCCGTTTTTTTATTATTATTATTTTTTTATTATTATTTTTTTTTTATTATTATTTATTTTATTTATTTTTCGTACCCCCTCCCTGCTTGATACATGGCAGGGAGGGGGGCTCTCCTTCCCTGGTGGTCCAGTGGCAGTTCAGTGGGGGGGAGAGGGGGGCTGGCAGAGAGCGTTACTTACCTGTTCTGCAGCTCCTGTCAGCTCTCTCCTCCTCTGCGCCGTCCGTGCAGCTCCTTCTATCAGCTCACACTGTAAGTCTCGCGAGAGCCGCGGCTCTCGCGAGATTTACACTGGGAGCTGACCGAGGTGCTGACCGGACACGCAGAGGAGGAGAGAGCTGACAGGAGCTGCAGAACAGGTAAGTAACGCTCTCTGCCAGCCCCCCTCTCCCCCGGTCTGTATTATGGCAATGCAAATTGCCATAATACAGACCTTGACTCGAGTATAAGCCGAGTTGGGGTTTTTCAGCCCAAAAAATGGGCTGAAAAACTCGGCTTATACTCGAGTATATACGGTAAACATGCGTAATTTCGTTCTAACTGTATTTTAAAATTAATATATATTGATATCAAAATACATGTAGAACGAAATAATATATATATCTATATACATAAGTATATACGTATACCGTATATACTCGAGTATAAGCCGACCCGAATATAAGCCGAGGCCCCTTATTTTACCCCAAAAAACTGGGAAAACTTATTGACTCGAGTATAAGACTAGGGTGGGAAATGCAGCAGCTGCTGGTAAATTTCTAAATAAAATTAGATCCTTAAAAAATTATATTAATTGAATATTTATTTAGTGTGTGTATATAATTAATGCAGTGTTTGTATGAGAATGCAGTGTGTGTGTGTATGAGAATGCAGTGTGTATATGAGTGCAGTGTGTATATGAATGCAGTGTGTGTGTATATGAATGCAGTGTGTGTGTATGAGAATGCTGTGTGTATGAGTGCAGTGTGTGTGTATGAGAATGGTGTGTATGAGTGCAGTGTGTGTGTATGAATGCAGTGTGTGTGTATGAATGCTGTGTGTATGAGTGCAGTGTGTGTGTATGAGAATGCTGTGTGTATGAATGCAGTGTGTGTGTGTGTATGAGTGCAGTGTGTGTATGAATGCAGTGTGTGTGTATGAATGCTGTGTGTATGAGTGCAGTGTGTGTGTATGAGAATGCTGTGTGTATGAGTGCTGTGTGTGTGTATGAGTGCAGTGTGTGTGTATGAATGCAGTGTGTGTATGAATGCAGTGTGTGTGTGCATGAATGCAGTGTGTGTGTGCATGAATGCAGTGTGTGTGCATGAATGCAGTGTGTGTGCATGAATGCAGTGTGTGTGTGTATGAATGCAGTGTGTGTGTGTATGAATGCAGTGTGTGTGTGTGTGTGTAATGCAGAGTGTGATGCAGAGCCTTGGTGGGGGGTGGGCATTTTCATTTTTTAATTATTTTAATATTTTTTTTGCTTCATTACATTTTTTTATTATTATTATTTTTTTATTTTATTATTATTTTTTATTTTATTATTATTTTTATTTTATTATTTTTTATTTTTATTTTTTTTATTATTATTAATATATATACATTTTTTTCGTCCCCCCTCCCTGCTTGCTAGCTGGCCAGGGAGGGGGTCTCTCCTTCCCTGGTGGTCCAGTGGATGGGCACTGTGTAGGAGGGGGCTGTGGGGGCTGCAGAGAGATGTTACTTACCTTTCCTGCAGCTCCTGTCAGCTCTCTCCTCCTCCGCCGCTCCGTTCAGCTCACAGTGTAAATCTCGCGAGAGCCGCGGCTCTCGCGAGATTTACACTGGGAGCTGACCGAGGTGCTGAACGGACCGGCGGAGGAGGAGAGAGCTGACAGGAGCTGCAGGAAAGGTAAGTAACATCTCTCTGCAGCCCCCACAGCCCCTGTCTGTATTATGGCAATGCAAATTGCCATAATACAGACAATTGACTCGAGTATAAGCCGAGTTGGGGTTTTTCAGCACAAAAAATGTGCTGAAAAACTCGGCTTATACTCGAGTATATACGGTATATCACTAAATATATACCTATATATAAATAAAAATAAAAAAAATTATATACATATATATACACACCTATATATATAATAATTCTACGCATATATTTATGTAATAATTTTACATAATTAGGTCATTTTATTAATTACAATTAGCGGGACCTGCCTGACAACCCATGCTGAAACTATAGGGAATTTAATTTGCTAGCACTATATTTAACCCTGTAACTTTCCAAGACACCATAAAACCTGTACATGGGGGGTACTGTTTTACTCGGAAGACTTCGCTGAACACAAATATTAGTGTTTCAAAACAGTAAAATATATTACAACGACGATATCGTCAGTGACAGTTTTTGCATTTTTCACACACAAATGGCACTTACACTGACGATATAATTGTTGTGATACGTTTTACTGTTTTGAAACACTAATATTTGTGTTCAGCGAAGTCTCCTGAGTATAACAGTACCCCTCATGTACAGGTTTTATGGTGTTTTCAAAAGTTACAGAGTCAAATATAAGGTTTGAGTTTCAGTTTTTTCACATTAAAATTCGCCAGGTTGCCTTTGAGACCGTATGGTAGCCCAGGAATGAAAATTATCCCCATGATGGCATACCATTTGCAAGAGTAGACAACCCAGGGTATTGCAAATAGGGTATGTTTTTTTTTTTTTAGTAGCCACTTAGTCACAACACTGGCCAAAATTTGCGTTCAAATTAGTTTTTTGCATTTTCAAATATTAACACTAACTTTGGCCAGTGTTTGTGACCAAGTGGCTACTAAAAAAGACTGGACATACTCCATTTGCAATACCTTGGGTTGTCTACTTTTGCAAATGGTATGCCATCATGGGGGTAATTCTTATTTCTGGGCTACCATATGGTCTCAAAGGCAACGTAACCAATCTGGCGAATTTCAATGTGAAAAAACTGAAATATGTAACATGCTATATTTGACCCTGTAACTTCCCAAAACACCATAAAACCTGTACATAGGGGGTACTGTTTTACACGTGAGACATCGCTGAATACAAATATGTGTATTGTATTGCAGTAAAAGCAAACAGTATTATGACATTCACAGTTAGAATGTCACGTAGAACTAAAAAAAATTAAAAAAAATCTTATTTTCTCCCATTTTTGTAATATTTTTTTCATATTAAATTATGTTCCATACCTAAATATTTGATGTTAAACGAAATCCCTGTTTCCCCCTGAATAAAATGATATATAATAAGTGTGGGTGCATTTAATATGAAAGAGGTGAATTACGGTTGGACAGACATATAGCGCAAATGCCAGGTTTTGTTTACGTTTTTTTTGGATCACAACTTGTACATTTGGCTGCGGTCTTAAGGGGTTAATTAAGTATGTTTTTTTTGTATGAGTACTGACAAAGCTAGTTATTTTTCTTTTTTGGTATTTACACGTGGAACAATGTCCACAACAATAAAAGCCCTTTACAGGTTGAAGAAAAGAACCAGGTGTAGGTGAAGAATGCACAGGGAGAAGACTAGGGGCCAGTTTGTTTTTAACCCCTTCAGGACCGGCCTGTTTTTGCGATGTTTGTACGTTAAGGACCAGAGCAGTTTTAACACTTTTGTGGTGTTTGTGTTTAGCTGTAATTTTCCGCTCTCTCATTTACGGTTCCCATACAAGTTATATACTGTTTTTTTCACGACAAGAAGGGCTTTCTTTACATACCAGTATATATATTATGTCATATATTGTATTTAAAAAAAATAATAAAATATGGTGAAAAAAAAAACAAAACATGTTTTTGGACTTTTACTTGAAAAATCTTTTACTTATCTACAAAAGCTAATGAAAAAAACTGCTAAATAGATTCAAAATTTTGTCCCGAGTTTAAAAACACCCAGTGTTTACATGCTTTATTGCTTTTTTTTGCAAGTTATAGGCCTATAAATACAAGTAGGAAATTGCTGTTTCAATATATATATATTTTAAATGTATCAATAGTGACATTGTTACACCGTTATCTGTCATAAATCCCCGAAACACACCTAACATGTACATATTTTTTAAAGTAGACAACCCAGGGTATTCAAAATGGGGTATGTCCAGTCTTTTTTAGTAGCCACCTAGTCACAAACACTGGCCAAAGTTAGCATTTATATTTGTTTGTGTGTTAAAAATGCAAAAAACGCTAACTTTGGCCGGTGTTTGTGACTAAGTGGCTACTAAAAAAAGCTGAACATACCCCATTTGCAATACCTTGGGTTGTCTTCTTTTGCAAATGGTATGCCATCATGGGGCTAATTCTCATTCCTTGGCTACCATACGCTCTCAAAGGCAACCTAACCAATCTGACAAATTTCAATTAAAAAAAAAAAAAAGTAAAATCAAGCCTTATATTTGACCCTGTAACTTTCACAAACACTATAAAACCTCTACATGTGGGGTACTGTTATACTCAGGAGACTTCGCTGAACACAAATATTAGTGTATCAGAACAGTAAAATATATCACAGCAATAATATCCTCAGTGAAAGAGCTGTTTGTGTGTGAAAAATGCAAAAAACTTCACTTTCACTGACAATATCATCGCTGTGATATGTTTTACTGTTTTGAAACACTAATATTTGTGTTCAGCGAAGTCTCCCGAGTAAAACAGTACCCCCATGTACAGGATTTAGGGTGTCATAGAAAGTTACAGGGTTAAACACAGTGCTAGCAAATTAAATTATCTGGACTTTTGGCCTGGGTTGGCAGGCAGGCCCCTCAAATTGCAATCATTAAAATTACTTAATTAGGTGAAAATATTACATAAATATGCACGTAGAATTTTAATATATATACATATTTATATATTTGACGTCTACGTGTATATTTATGAAATTATTTATGTAATTATGTATGTGGACATATGTATATTTCGTATTATTTTTATTTATTTATTTATACATAGATATATATATCATTACATTCTAAGTGTATTTTGATATAAATATATATATCAATATCAAAATACTGTTAGAATAAAACTGAATATATATATATAATTTTTTTTTAATTATTAAAAATTATTTTTATTTTTTGTTATTTATTTTTATTAACATATTATTTGTATTTTATAATAATATATACCATATATATAGTTATTATATAAATTGTATATATTCGTGTGTAATTTAAATATAAGTGTATTTTTATAATTATATACGTATATATAAATATAAAAATACACTTAGTGTGACATTATATATATGATATATATACATATATTATATATAGGTATATATAGATATAATACATGTATATATAGCATATATATATACACATATTATTATTTTTTTACACAGATTTTTTTTTTACACTTTATTTTTGATTTTACAGATGCAGGGAGACTGCCTGTCAGCACAGACAGTCCCCCTGCAGGCAGATACAAAGACCCCTATTGCGGTCATGTGATCGAGTGATCACATGGCCGTGGGGTCCTGATCTGCCGAGGGGGGACTGCCCGGGCAGACAGGCAACCCCCCTGGACCGGGAGGAGAGCTGATCGCCGCCGTGGGACCGACGGCGATCAGGTAAGTAGCCCAAAACCGTTATGACGGTTCAGGACCGTCAGCGGTCCAAACGCACGTTTTACCGCTGACGGTCCTGAACCGTCAGCGGTCCTTAAGGGGTTAAGATTAACTGCTCGTTTATAAATAATCATGGGCCTATCAGGAATAATATTTATTATTCTTGAAATCAGAAATATTTTTGGCTTGTTGTTTCTTATAATGATTCTTCAAAAATTGAGACCTATCTGTGTCTAATATAGTTTGTATATCTGTATTAATTTGATCCTGATCATAACCTTTTTCTAAATAACGTGCTTTAACTGTTTGAGCTTGTTGAACAAATATCGTGTCATCTGAACAGTTTCTTCTCAGGCGAATTAGCTGACTTCTAGGCACATTAGAAAGCCAAGGGGGATAGTGAGCACTGGACAAATCTATGGCTGTATTGCAATCGGTGGGTTTGAAAAATGTCTTAGTTTTAAGTTGATTATGGTCTATATAGATAGTAAGATCTAGAAAATCTAGAGAAACTGGACTAATATTATGAGTAAATTTAAGATTATAGTCGTTAGAATTAATATGTTCAAAAAAAGAGATCCAGACTCTCAATGGAGCCTTCCCATACAAGTAGCACATCATTCTATGTAGCGCCGCCATAGGACTAAACTGCCCCCCAGAAGATCACCTAGCCGAACATGTCGTTGTTCCCAATGGGAGACGTACATATTGGCAAAACTGAGGGCAAATTTGGTACCCATGGCGACGCCACATTTTTGTAAAAAATACTGGTCATTAAACCCCCCAAAAAATTTTGTCAATACAAATGACATACATTGTATCAAAAATTCAATTTGAATAGGTGGAAGAAGTTGATGTTTCTTAAGTATCTCCTTTATGGCCAGAATGCCCTGGTCATGTGGGATGTTTGAACATATGTAGGTTTCCATTGTATTGAAGTTATATCTTGTAGAATATGTCTAGTATCTCTAATGTACGAATCACTAAGAGGAACATAAGGTTGGAGAAAAAAGTCTATGTACTCAAATTATACAAATTATAAGACAGAGAATTAATACCACTAACTATAGGACAGCCAGGGGGTCTTTAGAGGTGTTTGTGTATCTTGGGTAAGAAATAGAAGGTAGCTGTTTTACAATTAGGATTAAAAATAAAATCATATTCCTTCTTATTTAGAATATCCTTCTCTATACCCAAATCCAATAGTTTTTTTAAAGACGGTAGAAACATAGAAGTAGGGTTCTGTGATAGAATTTCATATGTATTGGTGTCATTTAAGATGTTATATGCCTCTTCCATATAATAAGATCTATCCATTATCACAGTGCCTCCTTCCTTATCTGCCTCCTTTATAATTATATTAGAATTCTCAGTTAGCATTTTTAAAGCTTCTCTTTCTTTTTTGTTAAGATTGAGATGGTATTTGTTGTTAGTTAATTTGTCTAGATCTGCTTGGACCAATTCATTGAAAATATCCAAATATTTACTTTTAGCCCTCCAGAAGAGTATCGCGGCAGAGGTGAGTAAATCCTGGCTCCTGGGGCTGAAAGCCGTTACGGCGTTCTATGCCACTGCAACGGCTTTAAAGCCCATTTAATGCAGGACGGCATAGAACACCGTAACGGCGTTAAGGGGTTAAAGAATGAATTAATAATGAATATCACAAAGGCTGAAACATAATGCTGTTGATATTTTCAATGTATGTAATACAAAAGTAGATTTATATAAATGTTAATAAAATAATAATACTTGTTTCACTTGGAAAATGGACCATTAACTTCTTCAGGACCGGACTGGTTTGGCCATGTTGTACGTTAAGGACCAGAGCGGTTTTAACACTTTTGTGGAGTTTGTGTTTAGCTGCAATTTTCTTCTCTCTCATTTACGGTTCCCATACAAATTCTATATTGGGGGTTTTTTTCAGGAAAAGAAGGGCTTTCTTTACATACCATTATTTGTATCATGTCATATCATTGAATTTAAAAAAAAATAATAAAATATGGTGAAAAATTGAAAACAAAAACATGTTTTTTGACTTTTACTTGAAAAATCTTTTACTCATCTACAAAAGCTAATGAAAAAAAACTGCTAAATAGATTCACAATTTTGTCCAGAGTTTAAAAACAGCCATTGTTTACATGCTTTTTTTGTGTGTAAGTTATATGGCTATAAGTCCAAGTAGGACATTAGTGGTTTATCCACGGTGCCGAGGTATCATAGGGATAAACTTGCTTTATTTTAGCATTGGAGTTTTGGGGATTTCAAAAGGCGCTTAAGAGTGAGTTTTCCTTCTAAATAATTAAATTAACCTCTTCTTCACCCTTTCCCTTTACCGCGGTATACTCCTGTCCCTCTGGATAGGTAACTTGGCATTTTCAGCTTTTTAGCTGATCTTCTATACAGTTTTTTCTGTGCCTATATGTCTTCAATATAGACATTTAGATTGTTCTGTAGCCTTTACCTCACTCTAGTTGGTTTACTCAATATACTATTTCCTTTAGATTCATTAAAGGTAGGGCTTCCTGTTTTAACAAGTTATTCTCTGATTGGACTTTTAGTCCTCTTTCTCTCTATTTGTTTATCGCCTAACTAGTGGGTTACCCCCACACAGAGAATAACAAGTGGGTTTCCTTTAGGAGCTACAATCTGGTCCCTTTATCTATGGGGTTCCTTTTGTACTTGCTCCTTTATTTTCGTATGTATTCATATAAGGATATTTTAACACTTTCTATGCAGCCATTTTACCACCAATCTTTACATAGGTAATTTCTTTGTTTGATTTTTTTTTTTTTCCACATACATTGCAATTCTGGTATAAATGCACATACCCTGTTATGCGTTACTGCCAAAACCACACTAATATGTGTTCAGCAACATCTCCTGAGTACAGTGATATCACCCATGAATAGGTTTGCTGGGTTGATTAGGGGGCTTGTGCAGGTCAGTTTTCAACTTGATATATAGCTATGCTTGGCCTATCTTCAGTTTGCCATATTTTTGCACCCCCCCCAGTTAATGTTACGATCATGAAAGTATATATAGTATATATTTTTATAAAGTAGACATCAAAGGTTATAGAAGATGGGGTGTTTTTACTTCTTTCCCCCAACCATTTTGCCCCCCAAAAAACTGAGAAAGTGTAGTGGTCATTTTTAAATTCTGGTTTTTATGCACACGTCATCGTTGTACATGTGATGTTTTAACATCCTTCCCCCATCCATTGTGCTAAGAAAATTTCAGAGAATGTGCATGGTGGTAATTTTTGAATTCTGCTTTTTGATTTTAGCCATTTGGTTATATGTTACTGCCAGATAACACCCCAGTTTGTTTTCTGTGAAGTCCCCTGAGTACACCTATGCCCCCCATGCATTGGTGTGCCACGATTTTACAGCTTTCACAATAAAAAAAAAAAAAAATTGAAGAGGAATTTGATGGCGCTATATAAATAATAAAATAATAATACTCAAGAATTACAAAAAGGTATGTTCTGTGTGGTAGAGCTTAAAACATGTTCCAATACACCGTTTTATTGCAAGCACTTCAGCTTTGCATTCACCTTTTTTTTTTTCTTTTAAATTTGGCCCCTAGGAGAGGTCTGGGGAAATCTTTGGCATTTTTTGAGTTTGAAACAGACAGACACTGCTTTAAAAATTGTCCACATAAAGGTGGTAACCTTTATTGAACAAGGGGGATCAGTAGGTCCAAAACAATTTTCCCACTTGTCCCCAGATAGTCAGGACAGCCAGTTGACCATCTTTCCCCTCATATACGCAAAAGGCAAACATATAGCCAATTTCGCTCTGGCAAAGCAGTAGAATTTTACGCCATACCTAGAGCGCGTTGCGGGGATGTACTGTTTGAATCCTAATCTCCCTTTATATTTCATTAGCGATTCATCAACTTATATATTTTGCTGGGGGGTATAAACTTCAGAAAATTTGTGTTGAGGATGGTCTACCAGTGGGCGTATTTTATAAAGCCCATCATATCGGGGGTGATCTCTGGGATGACAGAGGGTATCGTCAATAAAATGTAAATATCGGAGAAGCAACTCGTATCTTGCTCTATACATGGTTTGGGAGTACACTGGACTAGAACAGATAGGGTTGGTGCTCCAGTAAGAGCAAATTGATCTTTATAATCCCCATGAGCATAGTAAAAATCCAGAATTTTTTCAGTTTAGGGACATCTGTGGTATGTCAAACATGTTCCCTGACTGCATAGATACCTGGATTGGTATTAATAAATAGGGTAGCATAGAGATTAGTCTGGGAAGCAATCTCCTCCCAGATGGTATCGCCTAAAAATAATTCCATATATTGCGTAGGGGAGAAGTCATACACATTGACATTAATGCCTGCGTTGGCACTAAAAAGGGGGATGTTGGGCTCAGCTAACTGTGGAGGTACCCAGTCCTCCTCCACATTCGGCTTAACAGGGAAAGCACAGCTTCTTTTTGCAGCCGGCTCACACACAGATGACATGTCACTAGACGTGTCAGAAAACTGACCAGTGTCAAAATCAGATGCAGTGTCAGTGAAATCAGAGTCTGACGCCAAGAAGGCATATTCCTCCTCCAAACATGTTTCACCAACACACTACCTGACACAAAACTAACAAATTACTAACACACAATTGTTTTTAATTTTATTATTTTACAATCTACCTAACCCTATGCTAAAACAGACTAAAACTTCCTTTAGCGGCAATCTCTAAACTAACTCCTGCAAAAAGAATCTAATGGAGATTTGGGGGAAGGAAATGGACTAATATTTGCTATATATATATATATATATATATATATATATATATATATATATATATATATATATAGGAAACATGGGGGGATGGTTGCACTCACCTAAACATGCTTAAATGGGGTGCTGCTGGGGGCCATATTATATAAACAATACACAAGATCCAGCGCACTCTCCTATCTACTAAACAGCAACTTCAATGTCAACAGATTTTATTAGTTTGTAAACGTTTTTTTTTTAAAACACCTAATCTAGGCAAAAAAATGGGGATTTAGTTACATTATATGATCATACATTGCATAAGCCTGCCACAACGTCAATGTACCCCATCTTTGGCAGGTCCTACTCTCACAGTCTAATGTCTGCTCTTAAAACCATTTTGATAAAGCCCCAGCGGTGAAACGCGTTATGGTTATTTTATATTGTGTTTTAAATAATAAATGATTTTTTGGTTAGATATATGCACCATTATCATTTTTTATACACAACTATAAATTTTATTATTTTTCCTGGCATTTTTATACTACATATCCTGAAGTGGGGATTATACCACTAACGCTATCCAAAAAGTGCAGTGAGACCTGCACTCCTTTTGTGAGTATATTCTATCTTATTTTATTCATCACTTAAAATACCATCAGAGAGCACTATCTGCTGTTTTTATCTCCTTCTCCTGCAAGCTGGACCAAACCCCTGAAGGACAAGCATTAACAAGCACCAACAAATCCTATAAGCGGGGATTGTTCCGCTGTATGCCTACAAACCCAGAGCTGGCTATAGCTCATCTAAATGTGAGTGTAATACTTAAGATCTAATTCTACTACGTTTTACTGTAAATACACTCCGCACGATTGGTCCTCTTTTCTTGTGTCTTCCATATTACAAGACGGTGTGAACCATAACAACTAGAGAAGCCACCCCCACAGCGGATTTAGAGACTAAAAACCATTTGATCTTCGGACACACATTGGAACTTTTTTATTATATTTCTTTTTATTATTTTTATTGTTGTACAGTCTTTTACTGGTTATATATTTTTATCATTGGCGCAACCTTTCTCTGTTTTCTACCATATATATATATATATATATATATATATATATATATAGGAAACATGGGGGGATGGTTGCACTCACCTAAACATGCTTAAATGGGGTGCTGCTGGGGGCCATATTATATAAACAATACACAAGATCCAGCGCACTCTCCTATCTACTAAACAGCAACTTCAATGTCAACAGATTTTATTAGTTTGTAAACGTTTTTTTTTTAAAACACCTAATCTAGGCAAAAAAATGGGGATTTAGTTACATTATATGATCATACATTGCATAAGCCTGCCACAACGTCAATGTACCCCATCTTTGGCAGGTCCTACTCTCACAGTCTAATGTCTGCTCTTATGAGATTAACCAGTCCTAAGGGGTTAAAAATAAAAATACTCCACGATATACATAAAAAGATATGGGAAGGATCAAACTCGTATATAGGAATTGTAGGTTAATCCCACACATGGGTTATGCCAAAATAAATAACTAATTCTACATAAATCAGAACATACACACAACATACTTCTTTCCTCTCCTAGCTACAATAACGCAAAGACTAGAATGTAATGTTCTGTGATATTTGTGGGCTATGTCTGCTCACAACAAGCGAATATATGTAACTCTTCTGTACTCTTACGTGTACTGACTTTATTTTTTATATTTTTATTACATTTGCTGACATAAATGGAGACTTTGGACACCATAAAGAAATGTTATTTTTTCTTTTATGTTTTTATGTCACCTTTTGACACTAACTGGAGAAATGGAGTGTAAAGCCCTTGCGTGATAATGGTGCATAGAGTGGCCATTTAATAGAAGCTCATTGTGATCATGGTTTAAAGGAACACAAACATGTATTCCTGACCTCCTTAGCCTATAGTGTTAAAAACAATATCTAGCCCGCACTGGCCACCCCATGCCCCCTACACAGTTACATCTTTTGTTTTTATTTCTGTCTGCTGCTGGTTCTGCCCCTGATGTGCCTGCTTGGCTGACATCAGAAGTGTTGCTGAAAGCTAAATCGCAATGTTTTAACATAGGGAAGCATTGGTTTGGCTGATATTGTCAAGGAGGCAGATCAGGGGCAGAGCCAGCAAAAGCCAAACACAGCCCTGGCCAATCAGCATCTCTTTGTAGAGATGCATTGAATCAATGCATCTCTATGAGAAAAGTTCAGTGTCTGCATGCAGAGGGTGGAGACACTTAATAGTGTGTGTGTATATATATATATATATATATATATATATATATATATATATATATATATATATATATATATATAAAAACTCGACTTATACTTGAGTATATACGGTGTGTGTGTGTGTATATATATATATATATATATATATATATATATACACACACATACACACACATACCGTATATACTCAAGTATAAGTCGAGTTTTTCGGCACATTTTTTGTGCTGAAAAACCCCAACTCGACTTATACTCGAGTCAATGTCTGTATTATAGCAATTTACATTGCCATAATACAGACAAGGGGCTGTGTAGGAGGGGGGCTGTCAAAGAGCGTTTACTTACCTTTCCTGCAGCTCCTGTCAGCTCCCTTCTCCTCCGCGCCGGTCTGGTCAGCTCACAGTGTAAGTCTCGTGAGAGCCGCGGGGTCATAGCGCGGCCGCGAGACTTAAACTGGGACTTGCAGAGGGAGCTGACCGGACCAGCGCGGAGAAGGGAGCTGACAGGAGCTGCAGAAGAGGTAAGTAAGAGCTTCCTGACAGCCTCCCTCCACTGAACTGCCAATGCCACTGGACCACCAGGGAGTGAGAGCCCCCCCCCCCCCCCTGCCATGTATCAAGCAGGCAGGGGGGGGGGGGGACGAAAAAAAAAAAATCTATAAATAATAAAAAAATAAAAATTTAACAATTATTAAAATAATAATAATAATGCCCACCCCCCACCAAGGCTCTGCAACACATACACAAACTGCATTCATACACACACACTGCACTCATTATATACACACACTGTAAATTAATATTCAATTAAAATAATTTTTTTTAGGATCTAATTTTATTTCGAAATTTACCAGTAGCTGCTGCATTTCCCACCCTAGTCTTATACTTGAGTCAATAAGTTTTCCCAGTTTTTTGGGGTACAATTAGGGGCCTCGGCTTATACTCGAGTCGGCTCATACATACATACATACATACATACACTAGAAAATACACACATACTGACAGTAACACATACACAGGTCATTATGTTTACATTTGTAGTCACCCTCCTGTTAGTTTACCTTTTTTCTGCAGGAGGATGACGTGCTTTGAGTGCTGCTAGCTGAGGCTGGTGTGTGAGGTCGGCAGCAGCTCACCCCACTCTGCTGCCTCTTCCCTTTCAACGCGGCAGACTCTATGTCTGGGAGGATGTGACAGGCTGTCACTTCCTCCCAGCATCCGATAACGCATCTCTATATCCCACTTATCCTCATTCAAAAGATCATTTGGATTACGCATTTGTCATTCTGACATATCCAGCATGACGTTGATAGAGTTGGTATTCTTACAATCAGAATTTCTCTCTATAGTCTAGTATCAAATGATGTCTCCTACTTAAACATCCGTTTAAGAGCATAACTGGGACCCTGTTCAGTGATACCCATTGGATGACCTTAGGTGCTTGGGCGACACCGGAAGGGCAAATCACAGTGGAACCCCAGTTTTGTTCCAAGGAACACTAATTGAGAAACAATCGAGTAAGCATACCTTTTTCCAACTCTGATATGTATACATCATATGCTGTATGATTATGTTGCCCCTTAGGTACACCTGTGCTATTAACCACCCAAAAATCCCAGGCAATGATTAAATATTACATATTTGTTTTGGGGGCTTCTAGCTTAGTCTTTTTTTCCTCATTTATAAAACTTTGTTGAAATTCTGGATTTCTCACAATACAGATGGTGAGACACTGGGCTGTTTCTATAGACGAACAACCGATCATGTAAGTTTTTATATGTTGCATTTTCTGCTCAACCTTGTATTATTACAAATTTATTATGCAATTATAAAAACATGAGGGGCTTGAAGACCTCAACTGAAGTTGAAACTTTCCGGTGTTTCTCCAATAAATTGGCTCAATATACAACCTTGAGTGCCTGGACCATCTTGTTCTGTTACCTACTATTTGACAGAGGTTTTGCCTACCTCAGGTCTAGTTAAGCACCAAAGAATCGGAAGAAAGTGTAGTTCTCCTAGTACAGGTTCTACAAATATTGAAAGAAATAAAAAAAGTTTTTTTTAAATGTGACTTTAATTGTTCATGTATATAAATAAGACACCATAGCACCATACACATTAGAAGAAAACAAGTCACAGAGCCAGAGGAAAAAAAAAATTAAGGGGAAAAAAAAATAAAAAAAAAAGTGTTTAAATCTGCAATGCTGCAACTTCAGGGACAAAAAAAAAAAAAAATTAGAGGCAAAAGACTAAATGGAAGAGATAATAAAAATGTAACCACGTGACTTGTTCCAGTGAACAGATTTGTTCTGCTGCATCTTTCTTAAAAGAAAATCGATTGGAAATAGTGTTTTAATAGAAAGAAAATTTTCCCTGAATAAGCAAACTTGTGGAAAAAAAAAAAAAAAATTTTAAAACACTGTAAATTAACTTTTTGGCAGCTGAATGGTATTTCATGGCTGAATGGCGTGTGGCAGAGGAACTGCAAGGTAGTTTGAAATATAACAACAGTTTATACAACTTATCTTTAAATTTGAGAGAAATTTGCCATTATTACGGTGTTTGAAAAAGAGGGATACATTTTAAACCTCATATGGTGAACCTTGAGGGTACTCACAAGGTAGTAAAATCCATGTATTTCATGTGAAAAGGGGAAGGAATGGGAGTAGGGATGATACTTAAAAAAAAAAAAAAAAAAAATTAAATAAAAAAAAAGCCAAACACCCTAAAAATTTAAGACCTTTCTAGCACTTAACATAAAATAGGGAAAGAAATAATATTAAAATGAAATGTGTATATCTGCCTTCTGACTCCATCCCATATCAGAAATTGCATAGGATATACTTGTGCAATACAGCCTTTCCCACTTCTGGAATATCACACCTAGAATTATTCAAAAAGTCTTTTCTGCCGCGGAAAGCACACTCAGATATCATCAAATTTGTGTTTTAAGTAGTCTTTCATGACTCTGGCAATAGGGAGCTCGTCCAGTAGCTTGAGGTTCTGTAGTCCTATACAGTGGCGTATTTTAATCCGGCATAAATCTTGCAGAAACCTTGGCTGCCCTAGACAAGGAAGAAGAATGAAAACAATGTCAAATCTATGCTGTAGTTCGGTTTACATTATACTTGCTTAAATGTGCTTAGCAATACATTCATATAACCCTCATTCTCATGCACAAATTATTCCAACTTGATAGCTTCACTATGGGGACGTTAGGCACTTTTCATTGGTTTGTTTGTACCATTCAAAACCTGAAAACTTTCATCTGTAACCAAAACTGAAAATTTTTTGCAATTAAATTCATTAAAGTGACTTAAGTATTCAATAAAAAAAAATAATTACAGGTGAATGTAATGGGGAGGGGTTAACGTTTAGAACAGAATGCAAGGGAAGTGAGTGGTAAGGAAGGAGAAAAGATAGGGGTGAGAAGAGAGGATGGAACCTTTTTTTTTTTAAATAAAATGTACAAACACACATTTTATTTTAAATTATTTAGTTCTAAAATGCCAATATAAGAACAAAAGTAGTGGACTGGAAGCTTAGGGAATACACTTGTATAGGGGTTAACCCATCAAAGACTACAAAAGTAGTAACAGGAAAAGGGGAAAAAAAACGGAGTTCCCGAATAAAAATTAAAATATAACCTTTAATAGTATAGTTAATATATAAATATATTATAAATATTATAAATAATAATATGAACACTATATACACAACAAAGCCTAATACATGGATAAACCTCATAGGTACTAAGGAGTGAACGGATACCCAACAACTTGACACAAAGTGAAAAGCTACTTGTAACAAATATCAATGTTGAGAGACTGCAAAAAAGGAGAATTGTAATAAAGGAGTAACACTAGCACTAAATCTGTTACTAAGGTATAGATCTACATGAGCAACTGGCTAGTGTAGAGCTCAATGCGTTTTCCATTAGTTAGGTAGAGCTAGTGACTCTAGTTATAAAGCCAATACTGCTGAATGATGTTGTCTCCAAGTTGACTAGATGTAGTTCAACATAATGATGGTGAATAAGGAGGTCCTGTTCAAAAGTTTTCAGTGTCCTCCACCTAATACTATTTGCAAAAAAACTATTTTGCAGTAGTGATATATCGGCATATGCATATGGTATGGGTTAATACCCAAACTGTAGTTTACAAGAAGCTGTACACCACTGGTCAAATCCACATCTATAGTGCTTAATTGTGATAAAGAAAGCACTGCCTCATGTGTATAGGTTGTGCAAAAAAAGAACATATATAGTTGCACAGTCGATCATCCACATATAGAGTGCTTCATATTGATGGAAGAAGCACTAAAATGTGTACAGATAGTGCAGAAAAAGATGAAGGGGTCCCGTATCTCCAGATGATAGCAGAATACAGCTCGGGATCCAAAGAAAAATGTGATGTAAACTGTCTTGACACAGAAAATTAGCTGTTTCTGAGGATCACCGAGGGCCCCTGACGCGCGCGTTTCAGCCACAACTCTACAGAGGGTAACCGATGTGCGGGAAGTAACCAATGTTATAAAGGTAAGTAACAGTTCTGATTGGTAAGAATTGAAAAATGGTCAAACGTTTTCAGCCTATCACAATGAGACTGGGGGATGACGTAACCGGGTTGTCAGAGTTCACATGAACTCCGGTAAAAGGGGAGCTTTAACCCCTTCAGAGCTTAATTTGAAAGCCGTAGAGTGAAGGCTATAGGAATTATCCACAACTATACAGAATTGAATATGAGTCAGGAGGATCCAGAGTAGAACTGCTTGTGATAAATGTGATGTTGCAAGCTGCTAGATGAGGAACCAGATTGACTCGGCAAGTGACATATGCAAAATCGTAGTAGGATCATATAGTCTAGTGAATAGATCAGTCAAGCCGATAACTATAATCAAAAAAGTCATCCCAATAATTGGTAATCAGGCGTCACTAAGGGTTCCCTGGTATAGTGACCAATGTAGGGAAAGTATCTTGATGTATACATTTTTGTAAATAATGTGACGTGATCCTACATTAATAAGATATTTTAAAAGTCAAATCCTCAACCTAAGGATACCGCCGAGATGTGGACTGCCAAAATATATATTGAGTTTTGCGGCATATTATCACTATTATAAATGTGCCGATGGTAGATTATATGACTATAGTATTTTACATTGTTTGTACATAGATACAATAAATGGACGGAGTACTTAAGGGGACATCCGTCATGGTTATAAGTTTTTGCACATGTCCAGTAAACCCATTTCTATAAATGATGTAGCGATATGTGAATGGTGCCGAAATGTACTAGGTACCAGTGGTTGAAAAATCTCCTATTTGCTTAGGGAACTTAAAAGAACATCGATGTACAGAAATAATAGTGTAGTCTGGTTCTAAGTTGTGACCAAGGAATATGGTCAAGCCTTCCCAACTCGGTGGTGATGTACATGGTTTACAAAGCACCAGGTGAGGAATCATAAATACAAGGCGTGCAGATGTAAATAAATGTATTTTCCTATACTTGAGCAGTGGCATGAAGACCAATTTTGTTTTGTTAGTGTAGCATTATGCCATGTAGTCTAAAGATGTTGCCTAGTATAGTGACTGTGGCTATTGGAACAATGATAAAAGCCTGTAAACACCCTAATGTTTAGTGTATAAATGGGGTCAAGTTAAATTCCTCATTGATGCCCTCTGGTGTTAGGGTTTTGAACTCGTAAATCCATCTTGACGCTTTCTGTAAAAGTATCAAGTTAAAGTCGCCTTTTCTGGAGTTCAATGTGACTCTTTCTAAGGCTTGAAAAGATAGATGATTTGGGTTGCCATCATGAAAATTTCGAACGTGGTTTGCAAAAGGAGTACTCAGATTTAGTTTTTTTACGGAGTTTATATGTTGTAGGATGCGTCTAAGTTCCTGATAGGTCTTACCAATATATTGCATTCCACATGAGCATGTTATAACATAAATAACTCTAGTGGTACTGCAATTGATTAAATGATTGATTCTGAATTCTTTTTGAGTTTTAATGCATTTGACAGTTTTTGAAGGTTTTACGAATGGGCAGGCCTTGCAGTGTCCACATTTGTGGATTCCCATTGGTGCATTAGCCAGTTTTTGGAGGGTGATTTTCTTTCCAGGTGGCTGTGTACCAAAAGATCTCCGAGGTTTTTTGATCTACATGTAGTGATGTTCGGATAAGCAGCTAATTTTGGATTCAAGTCCGTATTGTATTGTAGGATTGGCCAGTGCTGAGTGAATATTTCCTTGATGGGTTGCCATTGTTTGTCAAAAGAACCAATGCATCTGATAATCTGGTTAGTGGGAGGGGGTCTGGTAGAACGAAGACTTAGGCTTCTTTCTTGGGTCATGGCTCTCTGGAACACTTTAAGAATTCTGTTAGGGTAGCCTTTGGTTTTAAAATCGGATTCTTAGTTTGTTTGCTTCGGCTAGGAAGGACTCATCGTTAGAGCAGTTCCTTGTAGCTATACTGGCCGTATTTTATCCCGGCCTTGAGGCGATATGGATGAAAACTTTGCCAGTGTAGAAGGCTGTTTGATGCCGTGCTTTTCCTAAATAGTTCTTTATCAACAGTTCCATCCATATTTAATAAAATTATGAGATCTAAGAATTCTAGTTGCGTTTCATGGATCACATATATGTCAGTTTCAATCCAATCTGATTGTTGTTGAGCTAATGGACCATATTGATGAAATTGGAACAGGAACTGGTCCAAAATATCAGAATATCATCAATATAGCTTAGCCATTTGTAGATAAACCGATGGTATTGGCTGGTTGCTGTGTCTTTAAGAATGGTTTCCTCCCACCAACCTAGATAAAGGTTGGCATAGCTTGGGGCACGTAGTTGTAGGTAGTATATCCCGTCAAAAACAAAATAATTGTGGGTTAAAACAAACTCCAAAAGTGATATCAACTCAATCTGTTCAGAGTTGTATTTGGTAGACTTATGTAGAAAGTAGGACGTAGCTCACAAGCCTTTGTCATGTGGGATGTTGTTATATAAAGACAAAACATCCAAACTTGCAAGGAGAGTGTACGGGGGGGGGGGGGGGGTGGGGACACGATCAACACATTTTACAGGATCAACAGAAGTTGTTTGGTGTCCTGTATGTACGAGTCTATAATAAATGGATGGAGTAGTTTCTCTAGAAATTTGCTGGCTTTTTCAATCAGGGAGTTATTGCCGAAAATAATTGGTCTCCCTGGTGGATTGGTAAGGCACTTATGGACTTTTGGGAGGAGGTAGAAAGTTGATCCTGAGGAAGTGTTTTATATTGAGTGGTGTCATCAAAATGTCAATGGATCAAGAGAGATACATTAACATGTGCATGGAACACTATATTTCCTCCTTTATCCAAAGGTTTGAGGATTAGATCTTTATTATTGCCAAGGTCCCCAAGTGCTTCACGTTCAGCTTTCGTTAAATTATCCATGCATTTGTCAGGAGGTGGAAGGGATTCTAGAGATTTTTTCGTCATCTGAACAAATAAGTCCACACTGGACACTTCTTTAAAATTTGGGTTTTACCAGCTAGGGGGTTTGCATTTGGTAAGAGGCTGTTTGTCATCTTGTTCATCGAGTAGAGACACCATGGTTTGAAGGTGTTGATAATCCTCATGTGTTAAGCCCAGTTCTTTGGCTAGCTGTGTTAAGACTAGTTTACATCATATTTTCCTTTGGATCCCGAGCTGTATTCCTGCTATCATCTGGGGGTGCGGGGCCTGCTTGGTTTTGCTACCTTAGTTTGGGGGTTAGCCACGAGATAATACAACTGTGTGTCAACCTTGCCCTAATCTCACCTGCAGCTTAGACCTCTCTATGACTGCCCCCAGTGTCTGTAGCAGAGCTACATTTTTTTTTAATCAGCCGAGGTAGGTGCTTTGGCAATATCCCAAGCACTGTCAACATCAGCATCCTATTGTATGCCGACATACATACTGAAGCTTATATTTGGATTTAGTGCAGCTTCATCTTTTTCTGCACTATCTGTACACATTTTAGTGCGTCTTCCATCAATATGAAGCACTCTATATGTGGATGATCGACTGTGCAACTATATAGCTGTTCTTTTTTGCACAACCTATACACATCAGTCAGTGCTTTCTTTTTTGTCAATCTTTGTTTTATTGTGGCATAAGTGATGGGATACAGAAGAGAAAAGGATAGAGTACGGTTTGTTCACAAAATGGGGTTAATACAATATTTGCATCTGATAAATACACTTCCTTGTTCAGTAATGCCACTTTTTTGTTATGTTGATTATCGAAACCGGTATAGTACAGTTTAATGGTAAATAAAGAACAATTGTAAAATTTTGTGTTGGTACACTGTAGTTGGAAAAAACAAGCTATGGATCATAAGACCCGATTAATAACTCGCTAAGTTAATAAAGTCATACATTTGGTAACACATGAGTAAACAGTAAGCTAACAATGTAAAGCAACTCAGGAGTTAAAATAGATGCAGGCATAAGGCAAGTGGTATGTGTTAGCATGTCAACAAGATTAATAGGCAAGCTTTAAGTTATTGAGGCATATCTGGATAACAACTTTATACCAGTGAGCTGTGAGACCACTGGGCATACACGTAATTAAAAGTGAAACATTTCTTGCCCTTAAAATGAAATAGACAGGCGGAATTATAAGGCTGGTCAAACCTGGCTAACTGTGTAGGTATAGGACAAAGCTGGGAAGGGCCAGTTGGACTTGTGAAGTGTGGGTAAACATGAGATTACAAAAAGTGCAAGTTACAAGCCATTTAAAAGATAACTTCTCATCTGTAACAGTGCTCACGAGAGGAGACCACAGTTTGTGCCGCCGGACAGCATGAGCTCGCCTCCCGGGGTATGATTAAAACATAGGGAATCAAACTAGTATTAAGAAACAAAAAGATAGAGCTTTGCAATAGTGTAGGAGAAGGAAGTAATGTGGCTTCTGCCAGAGCAGGTGTCTTCCCTGTGTGAGCTTTGGGCCCGATGCCAGGCTCAACCTATTCTAGTAGTTGTCATGAGCAAGGTGTCGCCACGTAAACAGGCAGAGCTGGCGTGTGGCCAGGCTAAACCTGTATGTCTAGGCTACCGTGTAAGTGGCACGTAGGGGTACCGGCTTAGGAACAATAATAAAGCTATAGCAGTAAACACCGCCACCAACAGTTAACATAATGCTAGTCATAGGAAGTGGCATAGGAAACCATGCCTTAAACATATGTTAGAGGTATCAGCAACTTTCATTACCAATGGCGTTCTCGTTGGGGATAGCAAAGCTGAATAACCCTTAACAGTCCATCAATGTACTGTCACAATTGGGGGCATATTGTATTCTACCACTCCTGATGGCGTAGTCCCTATGGCCCAGTGGTCCCGGAGTAGCGTTCACGAGGTGAGTGCGACTGGGTCTAGGCTCCAAGTGTCCCAAAGTCTCTATGTTGTAACAATTGCATAGGCCTCTGGAGTGGAGCTCTGGGGTATAAACGGGGCGCTCCGGTCTGGGTCCCAAGTATGGGTGCGGTCGGGGGAGCCCTTGTTGGCTGATTCCGCCGGTGTTAGCAGATCTTGGGATAGGTTCAGAAGCCGGAGGAAGGCCGGGGCGTCCCGCATATCCTGGATGCTGTGTGTGGTCGTCCCTCTTGTGACCGAAAGAGTCCTGGGAGGTTGCCACCTATAGTCTATTTTGTGGGCCCGGAGGAGTAAGGTGAGAGGTCTGAGCGATCGACGCCACGCCAAGGTGCTGCTGGATAAATCCGGGAACAGTGAGAGGTCCAGGTTTTCAAATTTGAGGGGAGTCTTGCCTCGGAAGGCTGCGAGAACCGTTGCTCTGTGACCGCTGGTACGGAAGCTCAAAATGACATCCCTCGTAGCAGTGTTTGGAGCGTTTGGAGGTTTGGGGATTCTGAAGACCCCCACTGGGGTGATCGTGGCATGCCGTCCCTGTGGCAGGGTCGTGAGTAGCATGCGGTCGATTAGTTTTGGCAGTTCAGCTTCGGTGATTTCGTCAGGGACTCCCCTGATTTTTATGTTTGATGCGCGCTTGGCGTCCTCCAGAGTCGCGAGTCGTTGTTCGTATTGCCGGTTCAGGTGTTCCAGGCTTTGCACCGTGTGGTGTAGCCCAGAGATTTCCTGGGCTTGGGATAGCGATGAGCCTTCTAGCGCGGTGATGCGGCCTGTCAGGCCTTGTAGGTCTGCGCGAAGCGCTGAGACCTCCTCACGAAAGCTGTTTTTCAGGTCCGCCATCATTTCCCTCATAACCGCCACGGTGAGCGGTTCTGATTCTGTTCTGTTACCACGGTGTTTTGTCTGCCGCGGTGGATCCGGGGGTTGCAGGTATCCCCCTTCCTCCTCCGACAGGTACTCAGAGAAGTCAGAGCACCCTCCGTGTTGGGCCGCCATGTTGGCCTCAGTGGCTCCGCGTGCGTGCATCCACATTTCCCCGATCGTCAGCCCCGGGGTGGGCTTGTGTGGTACAGTTTTTTTTCCCCTTTTTCCCCATTAGGGCTTGTGGTGTGTGCCTGTGAGTTGGGGGTAAAAGGAGGGGGTATTTCAGGCGTTTTTCGCTGTTTGGGGCTCGGAGCTCCGTTCACTTGCGTCTGTTTGCTTCAGCGTTCAAGCCCCACCCCCAGTCAGTGCTTTCTTTATCACAATTAAGCACTATAGATGTGGATTTGACCAGTGGTTTTTAGCTTCTTGTAAACTACAGTTTGGGTATTAACCCATACCATATGTATATGCCGATATATCACTACTGCAAAATAGTTTTTTTGCATATAGCATTAGGTGGAGGACACTGAAAACTTTTGAACAGGACCTCCATATTCACCATCATTATGTTGAACTACATCTAGTCAACTTGGAGACAACATCATTCAGCAGTATTGGCTTTATAACTAGAGTCACTAGCTCTACCTAACTAATGGAAAACGCATTGAGCTCTACACTAGCCAGTTGCTCATGTAGATCTATACCTTCGTAACAGATTTAGTGCTAGTGTTACTCCTTTATTACAATTCTCCTTTTTTGCAGTCTCTCAACATTGATATTTGTTACAAGTAGCTTTTCGCTTGGTGTCAAGTTGTTGGGTATCAGTTCACTCCTTAGTACTTTTACCTATTAGGTATATCCATGTATTAGGCTTTGTTGTGTATAAAATGCCAATATATTCCACGAAACATAGAATGCAGATATAAAACAAAAACAAAAAAAATACAAGTATGACAAACAAAACCTAAAAAAAAAAAAAAAAAACACAGGAGGCCAATAAGAGGATTGGCAAAGAGGTGATGTGTGAGCTGCATTGTTAATAGCTTTCTAGACCTTGCAGAAATTTCCTGTGTGATTAAAGTTCAATTTACAGAGCAGGAGATGAAAATGTCTAAAGTAAGTTAACATCTGACTGAATATGAAACCTTCTCTTCAAACGCAGACTGTGTTAATCACAGCCAGGGGAGATGTGAAAAGGGTTGCATAAACAGAAACCAAAGTTATTTAACTCCTAAATGGCAGAGAATTGAGCACAGACTGCACGGGCATAATCTATTCACAAAATGGCTCCATTAAGCTAACGTACAAATGAGCAGTAATCATTAGTTTATTACAGACCAGGGGTGGGTAACCTTTTGGTAGTAGTGTGCCAAAGTATAAAACTTTGAAGTCTGAGTGTGTGTGTGTGTGTGTGTGTGTTAATGAAACTTGCAGTCTCTACCAGCTGTGGGGGTGCAGACCACTTCTGGAGCATTACAGTGATTCAGAGTGTTGTCATGTTAACCCTTGAGGGAGAAGTCCCTATGGTGTGCTGCAGACCACAGGTGTCCTTGCTTTAGGTGTGCTGGGACACTTCAGGCCGGCTGTGACGTTACTCTCATTTCCCCACCCATTATTGATCTTACCTTTATAAAAAAAGAAAAAAGAAGAAAAAAAAAAATGTATCTGAAATCCCAATTAACATCATTGTATACTTACAGGTAGTTTGCAGCACAGAAATTCATTTTTGTAATGTAAGTTCCTTTATACTTTCTCCTCAGGTTTCCTTAAAAAAGGAAGACACAGGGCACCATAACTTAATTGTAAATAAATTGTAATGGTGCCAGGAGATCCCTAGCACCAGTTTACCTTCAGAGACTGAATTGTTAATAAAGAGTTTAACTCAAGTCGCCTGTCCGGCACTTCTCAGTTCTACCCCCGAATCTCTGTTGCAGTCTGAGGCCTTTGGATATGGGCGCTGATGAAAGGCTAAGAACATCAGTTGATGCGCTCAGACTATCAGTAGCTCCCCATTCATAAAATTGGAATAGGAAAAATCTGTATGTTACTCACTCCATTTTGTAAATTGGGAGAAAACACTTAATAGCAACCCCATTTGAGGCTTCCTGTTTGAAGCCTTTGACTGCAATGGGGGCAGAGCTGGTCAGCTCCAGACTGAAGAATTTGGGGTTAAAACAGTCATAAGCCAGCAGGCACTATAACTTAATTTGATGAAGTTGGTATGGTTCCCAAAGTCTTCCTTTAATATGCTCAGTGTTACAAATTCCCACTAACTTTCTTGCCTGTGACTAGAAAGGCTATCTAGCCATCAAATGAAATAGACTGCTTTTACATACAATAACATTGGAGGGGGAGGGGGGGGGGGGGGGGAGGAAGGATGCAAGGATGAAAAGCCATGTTTGATAGACACAGGCATGTGCAAATATGGGGATGTATATATAATTAGCAAAGGAAAATAAGGAGCACATCATCTGTGCATGCCTCCACTTAGAACCCTTAAAATACATTTGAAACACTGCAGGATGACGCATGCAAAACAGATTTTTGATATGCAAATATTCATGTAAAAAGGTATTGTATATTTGAAATATGGTCATATCTTTTTTCTTTGGCTTTGCGCTTTATTGAAGAAGAAATGTAGTGTTCTTTTAGGTTTGTGGTACATTATCATGGGTATGGATATTGTGGATCAGGTCAGGGTTCTTTTTAAAAGGGGAACAGTCACTTCCTAATTAGGTTTACTTATCTCTATAGTCAATTTATTGTGAGTAGTGAAAAATAAAATGAAATGTAAAAACCTATACGGCTTTATCCTGCAACTAGGCGCCTCCATCTATCTCCCCGCTGTTCATGGTTACAAGCTCTGGCCTTTGCACTGGGCAGTCAGCATAGAGAAAGCATACAGAGAGGAGGAGAATGAAACAATGTCTCAATTTCTCCTCTTCATTTGCAATGTGTGCCTTGTCTGAACTGGATTAAGATGGAATTTGACAAATCTTTAATGCAAAGTTAAAACAAAACAGTATCTCATGGGAAAAAAAAAGTTAACACAAGTTATAGGTGATTTTCACGGTTTTATCAAATGGTGCAAGTTCCAGAGAAATAACAGTTCCATTTTAAGGCTATAAGTAAATAGGTTTATAGGAGCAAAGAATGCAAGGCTATCCATCTGTTCTCTGAACATGTAATGCCATTATTAGGGATCGACAGATTATCGGTTTTGCCGATATTATTCGCCAATATTCAGATTTTTTGTAAATATCGGTATCGGGCGATAATCAAAGGCAATACTGATCATGAATGGGTGGGCCAGCACATCCATAAGGCGGCACAAGTGGCCGCCTTGGGGTGCACCGGCCCGGGGGTCGCTAGATTGGAGTGACCGGCAGGAGGTGGGTGCACAGCGCTCCCTCCTGCCAGGCACTCTGTGTAGCGTGGCCGAGCGGAGCAGTGCACACTGCGGTACAGGAACTTAGCACTTCCTGTCAGTCAGGCCGGGTACAGGAGACAAAATCTCCTGTACCGCGGTGTGCACTGCTCCGCTCGGCAACGCTGACAGGGAAGAGGGGGGGGAGAAGAACACTATGGGACAGGGGAGGGGAAGAACACTATGTACTCCACCTATAGTACACAAGGCACCTACTATCTTCCTATATCTTTCCCTGCATTTTGATAGTAATATTCAAGAATGCCAGGGATTTCTTAACCAAATGGATTATCAATTTGAGGCCTCACTGGGATCTTTTCCCACAGACAGAGCTAAAATTTGTTACCCTCCCCTGACCTCAGCTATTCCTGACTATTCTTTGGTACGTTAGTCCGGCCATTCTAAGGCCCGGTAATACGTTACCTGTCACCTGTGTTACACAATTCTACGTGCTGGATCATACAGTAATCCTGACACTGCATTCTTATGGATTTTTGTTTATCTTCAATAAATAGGTATTTTTTACCTAACATGCAAAAGTCTGCTGCTTTCTTCTAATCAACATGGTCACACACACGAGCAGCACTTTATAGTTAATCATTCCATTAAAAAAAAAAAAAAAAAAAAAATACATAAAATGAGAATGCAGGAATAAAATGCCACAGGGTCTTGGAAACCGTAATCCAAAACCTGCATTAGAGGCTCTAATTTAAGGGAGAATGCAACATGCCTCAACAGTCCATAAAAAGAACCGATTCCATTTTGGATATTTATTTCACACATTCTATTAGCAGGGGGAAATTTTTTTAATTAACTGTATACAATCTGCTCAATCTACCTCTATAGAGGGCTGGTATCGCTAAAAAAAAACAAAAACAAAAAAAAAAAAAAAAAAAAAACAACACAAATTATTAGGCCTGAGCCTCATCACACCATCAGTTGACTAACCAAACATATACATGGTACTCGATCCTTGTGCTACGTTGCTAGAGAGACTCAAATGGCCAATTTATAACATCTGAAGAGATAAAGCGCCACGCGGCAAGGAATGGTTATGAGTTGAATAGATCAGGTGGCGGGCTCTTTACTTACCCCCTAATCTGGGGTTTTATCCCAGACTGTAAATAAGTTTGGCTTTGCTGGGCTCACCTGCTTACCTTCTCCGCATTATACCTGCATCTTTAGTTAAGCATACGTCCACACCAACATTAATTATACTAGGTTGTACAGACACCATCACAATATATTTCATAATTTAGAAGATGCTTTCTCATTTGCGTATGAAGTTATTTCAAATTCCCAGAAGCTTTTACGAGCACTAAGGTGCCTTGAGTCTTCCCACATTACATTTGCAGTTATGACAGCACCTTCCGGAATGGCAGTATGTTTCGAGCAGTAGGGCATGTTGCATTATTTCACGTATTTGCTAATTTTTATATTTAGGTTTTTGAGGTTTACATAGTAGTGGTTAGCAGCTAAAAGATCTAATTGACATTTTTATTAGAGAGTTTAAATTTTTTTTTTTTTTTTAAGCGCCTTATATACACACACACTATCACCAGCACTTTATTTAACATATTGTATACTTATGGGTATGCTTATAGGGGCGTGGCCTGACTGTTCACTGTGATGGAAGCATGAACCGTTAGCTCCTCAGGGGGAAAGCCAATTCACAGCAATTAAAAGTGCATCTATGAAGCAAAAACATACCTGCACCTGCTGGCTAGCCACTGCTCCACTACGGCATACCAATCTGGCAAAAAACACAAACTGAAGGCCAATACTTTGCAGATTTCAGCACCGCCAACGCTGAACTGCCCAACATTATGCTCTAAACAGAGCAACATTGCCTCCATTTTGGAAAACAACCCCGGGATCAGAATCCTCTGTCCAACGGATGTCTACGAGCTCCAAACCGAATTTGTCAAACTGGCTTGAAACATTAGGGCAGACATAAGGGAGATCAGGTAGCGTACGGCCAGCTTAAGACAAAGGCTGAAGAAATCATGAGCATAACACCCTGCCTGAAGCCTACAAAAGCATTGAATAAAGCTCAAAAAGGCCGGCATTCTCTACAAGTGGGGATCCCTGGATAACGTCTTATCAAAAGGAACGGCGCAGATCGATCAATTAAGTCTCCAGGGACGGCATAAAGCTGCTGACAGAATGGATATCCTTATCTGAATTCTTTAAAATATATCACAAAACAAAACTGCATTAAACACAAATACAGAAAGAAAAGTCCTGCGCTCAACTCCCATCACTACTGGTCGGCTGCAATGACTACAGTACACATCAGCCCCAATACATAGTAAAAACCAAAGAAAAACATGTTACTTGCGCTCTATCCTTTATCCCTATGTATTTTTTTAAAACAAATGGAGGTCTTTTAGTTACCTTCAATGGCCATGAGAGGATTGAGCCCACCTGCCACATCAAGGCAGACCCCCCTAGGTGGGTCCTAACTCTAACCATTCACCTTGCTTCCTTGAGCCTCTGGCAAAAATCTCTAATGAGACAGAAAGGGGTATTTTTTATATACACCCCTATACATTATCAACCCTTAATAGGGAACACATGGGATGGGCGGCTGCATTGTAACAAGGCTGAGTAATACAAAAATTGGATACAAATGCAGAAAGAAAAGTCCTGCGCTCAACTCCCATCACTACTGGGCGGCTGCAATGACTACAGTACACATCAGCCCCAATACATAGTAAAAACCAAAGAAAAACATGTTACTTGCGCTCTATCCTTTATCCCTATGTACCTAGGGGGGTCTGCCTTGATGTGGCAGGTGGGCTCAATCCTCTCATGGCCATTGGAGGTAACTAAAAGACCTCCTTTTGTTTTAAAAATACATAGGGATAAAGAATAGAGCGCAAGTAACATGTTTTTCTTTGGTTTTTACTATGTATTGGGGCTGATGTGTACTGTAGTCATTGCAGCCGCCCAGTAGTGATGGGAGTTGAGCGCAGGACTTTTCTTTCTGCATTTGTATCCAATTTTTGTATTACTCAGCCTTGTTACAATGCAGCCGCCCATCCCATGTGTTCCCTATTAAGGGTTGATAATGTATAGGGGTGTATATAAAAAATACCCCTTTCTGTCTCATTAGAGATTTTTGCCAGAGGCTCAAGGAAGCAAGGTGAATGGTTAGAGTTAGGACCCACCTAGGGGGGTCTGCCTTGATGTGGCAGGTGGGCTCAATCCTCTCATGGCCATTGAAGGTAACTAAAAGACCTCCATTTGTTTTAAAAATGCATAGGGATCTGGGGCGGGGCCTGACTGTCATGGAGGGAAGACGTGCCTGACTGAAGCTCTCTACAAATTTCTGAGAAAACGATTCTAAAAGGCACCCTTAAACTACTATAAACGACAGATAATGACCCCACACGACTTACTGGCAATCAGCCCCCACGGTAAACCGGTAATGCGGACCGTGGGTGGACGACAGACGGCAGGCAGAACCTGCGAGGGCATGAGGCCTGGAGCGCACTGGATGGGAGCGGCGGCCGAGCTCCCAGCCTGGAGCAGCCCGGGGGACTGACTGCTGCAAGTGGGTTCCCCGCAACCCCCCCTTTGGGACCTGTGAGGGAGATCACGGTCCACCCCTGGGAGTCCTCCCAGATAGGGCAGCAGAGAAAGGGAAATCGGGCGGAGAGCCGAGAGACCCGCCAAAGATGGCGGAGACCATGCGGCCTGACGGCTGCCACGCAATATGGCAGGGCCCCTTAATCAGCCTGGAGCAAATCCTCACAGACTTCTGGCGCAGAATGGAGCTCAAACTTCGGCAGAGGACATCGATGAGGCCTGTCTCAAGCTGCACACCCTGCCGCCCACCGCCTGACCCACAGCAAAGACCGACAGCCCTGCAACAACTCAGAAAAGCGGGAAGGCGACGGAGAACCAAACCGCCTTCTTACCGGCACAGAACGACAAAACTGAAAATGCCGCCGAAACCAAGCGCACCCTCCACCCTGAGAGCAGCCATACCCCGGCCCAAAGACCCACCTCAACAACTCCAGTCACGTCCAGAGATCCGTCGCACCAAAACACCACCGCATGGGAACACATGGCGGGCCGCTGCACAGCCCCAACGAGCCCACGCTGGACCCAATGCATGGCAGAGAACTGCAACGCTACCACCAGCAAGCGGGCCTACCACACCGCATCGAGCACAGCAACTGCCAAAGAGCGCCCCATCCACCGGGCCGAAAACACCGTATACCGGCAACATCAGCACAGACCTGCGTAAAAACAAGTGGCCGAGGAAAACGACGGCACCCACGCCACCCCGCCCTGCTCGACCCCTGATCGGGGCAATTGCCGACAATCGAGACATTCCTACACTGGGCATCGGCTGAAATGCCTTTCACCCTGCCCCACAGCTGACAGACCTTGAAACGCTCCGTGTGAGCACACTCCTCGGCTGTCCCAGCTGCTACCGGAATACCCTGATACCTTGTCGGATTGGTAACCCATGCCTCACTGAACTCGCTTGTATATGGCAAGGGGAACTCTTGCCACTGTTATGGTGTATTAGCTGGTACATGATTACTGTGACCTATGTTTAGTTTAACTCTTATTGCTTGATTACTGCACATAGTTTAAATACTTGACTGAACACCTGCTCGTTAGCCATGCTCCTTTTCTCGCTATGTTTAGCATACTAGTGATACTTATCTGCTATACTAGTAAATTGAGCCAATCGGTCTAATATATGTGTTAACCCATCAACCCCACTCACTAAGCACGCACCACTCAGCCTACAGTTACCAGCTAAGCTAAACCTCTGTATGCCAGTTATCCTATTAGTCCACTCATTCTAGTGCCTGTGAAGCCTTAAGTATTAGCCTGCAAATGTAACCCATACTGATGTATATGTTGGACAGAGCTGGAGTAGTAAAGCATAGCTAGTCAGTAAACTCTCTTGTCTGCCCATCCTTATGTTGGTCTACTCACCCTAGGGCCTGTTAAGAATTAGCTTGCGACGACAACTCATACCGATGTATATGATAGAGCCTGAGTGGTGAAACATGACTAAATGTTAACCTGTGAAAACCTATGCCAATCTACTCTATCTTATCCTACAAAGTATGTCTATAACCGTTATATCTTATAAAAAATGTGCTGTTTATCCATGCCGCAAAGTTTGACACTGAAAAGCCTGTACTCGCTATTGTGGCGCTACAGGTCCCTATGTTATGTTACTATATGCACATGAAAAATAAATAATTAAATTAAAATAAAAAAAAATACATAGGGATAAAGGATAGAGCGCAAGTAACATGTTTTTCTTTGGTTTTTACTATGTATTGGGGCTGATGTGTACTGTAGTCATTGCAGCCGCCCAGTAGTGATGGGAGTTGAGCGCAGGACTTTTCTTTCTGCATTTGTATCCAATTTTTGTATTACTCAGCCTTGTTACAATGCAGCCGCCCATCCCATGTGTTCCCTATTAAGGGTTGATAATGTATAGGGGTGTATATAAAAAATACCCCTTTCTGTCTCATTAGAGATTTTTGCCAGAGGCTCAAGGAAGCAAGGTGAATGGTTAGAGTTAGGACCCACCTAAGGGGGGGGGGGTCTGCCTTGATGTGGCAGGTGGGCTCAATCCTCTCATGGCCATTGGAGGTAACTAAAAGACCTCCATTTGTTTTAAAAATACATAGGGATAAAGGATAGAGCGCAAGTAACATGTTTTTCTTTGGATTAAACACAAATAGAAGTAGTCATTTTATAATTTCATAAAGTCAAAGCTTTTGACCAATATAATGTCAAAAAGGATGTATACCTTAAGTATGCATACTTACTTAAAGGACCATTCTAGTGCCAGGAAAACATACTCGTTTTCCTGGCACTAGAGTGCCCTGAGGGTGCCCCCAACCTCAGGGACCCCCTCCTGCCCGGCTCTGGAAAGGGGTAAAAACTTACCTTTTTCCAGCGCTGGGCGGGGAGCTCTCCTCCTCCGATCCTCCTCTTCTCCTCCCCGTCTGCTGAATGCGCGTGCGCATTCAGCCAGTCACATAGGAAAGCATTCATAATGCTTTCCTATGGACGCTGGCGTGCTCTCACTGTGATTTTCACAGTGAGAATCACGCAAGCGCCTCTAGCGGCTGTCAGTGAGACAGCCACTAGAGGAAATAGGGGAAGGCTTAACCCATTCACAAACATAGCAGTTTCTCTGAAACTGCTATGTTTATGAAAAAATGGGTTAACCCTAGAAGGACCTGGCACCCAGACCACTTCATTAAGCTGAAGTGGTCTGGGTGCCTAGAGTGGTCCTTTAAGAGTGATCTTGCATGACAGGCCAATTTTAATAGTATATTTTTTTAGAAACTTTAACATTTTAGCTTTTGACAAGACTGAACATATATTTAAGTATTTGAGTCTACAAAATAGCTGGACTAGTTCTGACCAAGTGTCTGGTATAATTCTCTGAGGAGTCCCTACAGTTATTTTATAGAAAAAATGGCTTCATCCAGGTTTGAGAATTTGTCATTACACCTAGTTACTTCCAATAGCCAGAGATGCTAATAGTGTTGGGTTTATTAGAAGCTGTGTCAGGAACAATTACTGATTCTTGGAGGAATATAAATGAAAATTAAAAACAAAGAACATTAAAGAAGGAGAGGTCACTGTTAAACACCCACCACAGAGCAAGACCCATCGGGGTGCGTGAGGAGTCAGGAATTAAATCATATTTGCAGCACTTAAAATACTAAAAATGCATGAAAGACATGAAAAAATGTCTTACATGATATGCAAACTTGAGTCAAGCTCCAAACACCAAATTAATATAGGAGTGCATTTTTATCAAGAAAAGTGTTTGGAACAAACGTTTAAAACAGCACCACTAGTCCATAGAGAGTCACCATTACTAAGGCTTCAGAGTATGTGACATTTTCTGGAAGGAGCTAACAAAGCCAGTAAGAATAGAGGATGTCAAAGCCATTTTGCAAACTATACATTGGAAGGATGTTGCCAGGTTATATTACTTATCAAAGAGGATTCTATAGCATTCCCTTACCTGTCCTTCCCACATCTGCATTTAATTATAAAATGCTTCTGATCTAGGCTACTGGAACAACAAATTATATGACCGATAATCTATTCCTTTCTGAAAAATAGAAAGTGAAAAAATAAAATAAAAACCTGTATCAGGTATACCAAAAAAAAAAAAAAAACAAAAAAACAAAACAAAAATTAATATACTCCGTCTGAAAATAGGAAGTACATTCAGATTTCTCTGATGTCACTATTTGCCAAACTTTTCAGAATATTCTCATTCATGCTTTAGACGCTGATGTTGATGTAATGATGCTCCATGTGCTGGCATGTTGCCATGGTAGCAGCAGTTTTGCACAGATGCAGTGGATGGTGTGAATGTGTTTCTTCATGGAGGTGGACATTGTGCTAAACCAGAACTGTATCTACTTTATGTGCATGAGAAATCTTGGAGAAATTTCCTAGCGTAACCAAAACGGTTTGTTTAGGAACAAAATTGATTATAATGCTGCACATATGAAAACACGTTTATTCACGTTCTCTAGCTTAGTCACTCCTAACACTTGCATAGACGGACCAACTTATTTCTCCTACAAATTAGACATGGGCATTCGTTTTCGGATTAACACATTTTCGTACGTAGTATTGCTATTCGTCCAAAAGACGAATGTATGACTACAAATGAACACGAATGAAATAAATAACGAATGTCTTGGACAAAATTACATCTGTGCAACTTGTTCATTAATATATCAAGGAGAGAGCTACTAGTTCGCTGCTTTCTCCTTGTAATATTTGAAAATAGAGGTTAAATCTTCCTTCTGCCCACCATGCCGCAATTAGGGGTCATATCTACAACATAGCCAGTGTCATAAGAAAAGACTAATCCAATAAAGTAGGACATCGAGAAGCGCTACTAGCCATTTAGTACAGAAGCCCCTACTGAGAGCTTGGCGAGCAGGGCAGGAGGGAGGAGTGAACTTCAGTTATCTACGAATATTAAGTATTTACTTGGTATTAGTTAAGTTGTCTAAAAGACCAAAATTAAGAAAAAGTAAGGGCTTTTTGTAATTTTGGTCTTTAAGCTTTTTAGTAGATAGCTCCCCAAAAGTATTAAGACTAAATGAAAATTTCAGTGACACCCAAGTCGACTACCAACACGGTCTGCACCCTCTCTACCACTAATGCAGATAGGTCTACTACTCAAAATAGTGACAGAGATGTTGAGGTTAGTGGTAGACTGCCACCCATCAGGGCTTTGTAGTATTGGGGGGTCTTTAGGGTTAACCTTAAGACACCTTTAATCCTAAACAAGTAACAGGGGTATAAAATTAATTGTGAAAGCTCTCCCTTGCCTATGCACTTAGAACAGAATTCAAGTTAGTGGAATAAATGACAAATTAATTAAAAAAATAAATTGGGGGGAGGATACGCTAAATACCAGAACCACTACTATAGCTTAATTTTGTGGTTCAGGGTCAGCAATGCAAACACATGACGTTTCTAAAAAACACGTTAGCCAATTTATCTCTAAGTAAATGCTGAGTGGTGCAGCAATGTGTTTGCTGTTCATATTCAATAGTTTCCCAATATTTCCCTATGGGGGAAGCACTAAATCTGCGGAGATCATCTGTAATGATGATTTTAGTCAGGGGACGAGCCAAATTCCACTTTACTTAATTTAACCATATCTAAATAGTTAAGAGAAAACAGTCTAACGTCAGGAATACATATTTTGTATTCCTAACAGCTTTCCTTTGAGAATTACACCCCTTTAGGAATTCTGAGGATACTCTAAATGTATAGAGGCCTGGACTGTCCCTTTAAATTGTTTTACACCAGCCCTTTATTGAGTAGGTCATGTCCACATGCAACTTAAAGAAACGACAAAGACTGGCAAACTTAACAAATGCCAAGAGTCATTGCTCCTGAGAACATTATTGTTGGCAACTGGCTTCTACAAGCATGTAGACGTTTATTAATGTACATCATTCCTGGATTCAAAAGCTTAAAAACATGCCAACTTCATTCTTCACTAAACACAAATTGTAAGAAGCCATTAGATGCTACTTTTTATAAGACAAACCAATTGCTCTTTAGATTTTTCTTCCATATTATATCAAAGTCTGTGGGCTTTTTTTTTTTTTATACAAAAGGTGATCAAAAACTTGCCCAGTCCCACAACAATTTCTTTTTTCCAATATAAGCAAGTTCATTGTCTTCTTGGCAGGTCTCGTAACATCCTTCCCCTCTTGCATTTTGTATCACCAAACTCTAAAAAAACATCGCAGGATTGTATTGATGTGCACTGTAGGTAATCTATGATGAAGGGTGTTACTTGAAACAAAATGAAAGGCTAAAGAAAACTGCAGGGGTGGGATAACCTGCCAGGACTGTTTTCTTACAACAGGACAAAATATCAAGTACACAGTTTCTGCTGATACAAGTTTCACTTAAAATAAAAACATATTGCCAACAGAATGTTGATCGTTTTCTTCATTGTAGTTCAAATCCTTTAAAGAGGAAGTGGAGGGGGCTACAAATATTCTTTTCTATCCAATCTGTGCTTCTGCCAAAAAAACAGCATTCTACAACACTAACAAGATTAGGAGGAAGTAAAATCACACCCTGTGTGTGTCTGGGACTAATACAATACAAAACAGCAACAGATTGACTTTCAGGCAGATTGGCATATCTTTCCATGACTATTCAACCATGAACATTACAAGAATTTATGACCAGTTTTAAGCAACAAGTATGAGCTCAACCCATACAATTTCTCAGCCACAGAAATATGCAGACATTTAAAGCCTGGATAGATCAGAGCAAAAAGCAAATTGTTCTGCGTGGCAGGTGCCCATGATGTAGTCCGGAAAACAAATTTTAGGGCAATGTGGTGATGTACAGCCTGCCGAATTACATAGCAGTGCTGGGAAAAAAACAAACATACAAACAAATAGTAATATTAAGGTGAAATGACATTAAACAAAAACAAAAAAAGGAGAACAGCAACTAACTAGAACTAACTTTTTTTTCTATGATAAAGTCAATCAGAAAAAAAAAAAAAAAAAAAAGCACAAGGTGCACCTTGAAGCATTAACATTATTAATGGTATGGTGACTGGATATTGCCATTTCCAGGGGTTTTGTCCTCTTATTGGATCATTTAAACTGAGATGTAATCTGGATATATTCACAAATGAGTAGAAGTTGAAAGAGAAATGCATCAATGTCATGGTTAAAAAAAAAAAAAAAAAAAAAAAAAAAAAAAAGCCTGAGGGGGGCAGCGGAGCCGAACAACTGAGCAGAGCAGATTCACATAATGAGAGCTCAGAGCTTTTAGAGCGATTTACCCTTTTAGGAGGTCCAAATCCCGACCCAAATGAACAGCAGGACTCCACACCATATGATGGCACAATTTTTTTTTTTACATTTTTTAAAAATGAAGTTGACAATCCAAGAACGAGCCTAAACATGGAACTTTTCAGGCATGTACATGGCACGACTGGGCCTAAAATGGTCACTTACCCTGAGGCCTACTTGGAACGGATTATTTTTCACAAAACGAAGAGGTGGACGAAATACCAGCAAAGAGAACATCAAAACCAGCCCCTGCAGCCCCGACTCTGCCCCGGTCACCACAACGATCCTGAAAGCACTTCTGGCGGACTTTCAAACAAATATCCTATCGGACATCGCGAACATCCACACAGATATACATGGACTGTCGGGTCGGATGAGAGTCCTGGAGACCACCATGAACGATCAAGCCCAGCAGTTGGCTACACTACAGCAGACTTTGAGGGAGCTGCAACACCAGGCTGAGAGGCACAACCGTCTCTTTGCAGCACTGTAAGACATTAGGCGGAGTACTCACTACTAACTTGAAGGTTCAAGGCGTTTGGCACAACTGACGCACCTATTTAGGCGTTTATTTCAGGCACTAATCCCCTTGAGACAAGGGAAGACAGTGAGGATGTATGGATTCTTCTGTGTGCCCAAATCGTACAGGGCTGCGGCCGAAGCAGCCGGGGACCTTGTGGTCAGATTTCAGAATGGGATGGATAAAGCCACAGTCATGACAGGCATTAAAGACCGCACTCCCTACGACTTCGAGTCAAAGTCACTCACATTCTACAAAGATGATTGTAGGAACCATACTCAATCACAGCAGCCACCAGTGCTTCGGAACAGTTACAGCAATCCCAACACGTCAAGGCAAAAAAAAGAAATTTCCAGGCACTCTAGTGTTAAAGTCGCAGGCAGATTTTAATGGAACAAAAAGAGCAGCAACGTTTCGACCTTCACAGAGGTCTTTTTCTCCACATGGAGATGCTGATTGGTCGCGGAGCTTTTTGCCACATATGCATAATAGCGTCCCAATGCTTTCCTATGGGAAAGCATTCGATTGGATGAGATCATCAAGTGTAATGATCTCAGCCAAAGTGAAGAACACTCATAGGACTTCAAAAATCAACAAGATAACATTTGTTTATTTTAAAGCTGTGCAAAAGCATAAATTCACCATTTCAGTTGTATTACCAAACTTTTCTTAATAGGTCAAGGTAGTTGGACTGAAACATTGATTATATGCAAATGCATGTCTCCTTAAAATAAATTTGCGCTTTTATTTTATTTTGAAGCACTATGAGCTTGAGGACGTCCAGTGTCAGTTAAGCAACTTTTTTTTTATACTGTACTTTTCCAAATAAACCTAAGTTTCTATGAAAACTGAAGTTTTATAGTTTGTTTGTGTCCCACATAAACACTGTTTATTTGGCCCGTGTTAGCCTTTGAGTTTGACATGCTTGTTCTACATGCTAATGCAATTAGTCTATATTTTGTGCATTTCAGTTTCTCTATGTGAATTGGGTGTAGGTGCGGTTATTATAATGTTTTTGGACCATCTTTTCATAGATGAAGTACTAAGCTCCTTAACGTCCTCAGAAGCATTGGTTAAGTGTTCAGTACTGGACTATAAAGTTTGTGGCACCAATACGCAAGTGAATTTGTAAATTCTACTTGTGTTTTTCCTCTCTTTTTTCAATTTTTTTCCCCTTTTTAAAAGAAAGCCTCATTTTTAAATGTACTTTTGAAAACCAAGATGGAACCTGTGCAAAATATGGCAGAAATGATTTAGGGTAGTGTGCACATTAAAAATTTAAAATAAAACATACACCCCAGACATGGTAAAAAAAAAAAAAAAAATAAACCCTGGTCAGGCAAACCTTTTCATAAACGATTTACATTATCTGTGACAGGAACACTTGTGGGTAATAATGGGATAATTACTAGTCCTTGATGTCGCAGAAAATTCCACTATTAGTGAGACATTAAAGAGATATACGAGAAAGATTAACAGTTTCAGGAAGAGCAGTATATTTAGCTTTGGGGCATCCTAGTTTCTTTACTGCGGCTTTAGCCATATGATACTTTAAGTATAGATCTCCAAAATAGATCCACGGTAAAAAAAATATTTTAAAAAGTAGATAATGGTACACAAAATAAATCTTTAAAAAAAATTAAAGACAATGGCTCGGCTGAATTAATTTTATCACAATTTACAGCAGTGGGTAAATGTTTCAACCCATAGGGGAGAAGGGAAAATATATATTTTAAATATGCAGGTTCACATAGTTTAAGTGAGTAAATATATATAAAAAAAAAAGAAAAAAAAAAAAAAGAAAAGAAAAAACTGGGGTAAGCAAGTAGTCAAGTTAAAGGGATACCAACGATCAAATGTGGATCTTGCAGTATCAACATTTCTCTAGTGGCCGTCATGAAGACAACCACTAGAGCGCTTCCTCTGCTATAACCAAGTAAAAATCCTAGAGCAGCAGGATGTTTTGCCGTGCATGCCCAGTAGACTCCCAATACTTCCCTACGGGTACAACACCTAGATTGGTCTTAGGACCAGTGGCGTATTTTGGATTTGTGCTGCCCTAGGCATGACTAAATTCGGACACCCCCAAAATCTAAAATTTTCCCTCCCCCAATTCGTGTCAAGGCCATTTTTTTGACTGACAGACACATGCCCTCATTGTTACATGCACTGAAATACACTCTGTCATTGGCATTGTCATTGGAAATACACAGTCATTGGCACACACTGTTTAACCAACACACACTTTCACTGACAGACACACACCGACACACCCACACTCTCAGATACACATAAAATGACATACACACACATACTCACTCACAGACACACACTGACAGCTACACTTACTCACTCACAGTAAGGTGGACAGCCCCAGAATACGAGGCAAACAAGGCATTGGGGTGGCATTTTTTTTGTAGCCCCACCCCCCCCCCCCCCCCCCCCCCCCGAAAGTGCTGCCCTAGGCAAATGCCTAGTGGTGAATACATCCCTGCTTAGGACCCTATAGTACATGTTTCTACTCATAACGCTACAGTGTTCTTTTAAACTTAGAGATTTTTCTGTCAAACAATGGCAAATTGGGCTTCAGACAATTCAACCCCACTAGAAAAATTACCAAGGGTCTGTGTCTTTGTACAAGAGCAGATCTCTCTTCATGCCAGCAAGAAGCAAAGGAAAATATTACAGTTCTGCTATCAATTAGAATGAAAAATAATTTTGGAATATGGAATATGGCATGACCCAAGGAGGCAATGTGATTGCTTAACAGCATTTTTCTTCTGGTTTAATTTTTAAAAATGAAACATTGAAATTTTAATGGTAAAAATTAAAGAAAAAAAAAGTTGCTATATACTACAGCTCCAATTGGCCAATTTAACAGTAGCAAACTACCCAAAAGCATTTTTATTATATGCAGTTTTGCAATAAAGTTTTAAATGCTACTGAAAACTATCTTGCATGTTAGGGAAACAACAGTTTATGAAAGAATAAATCAAAAGTTGCTTCAAACAGTACTTAAACATCAGATCGACCCCTTTCCTTTCTCATTTTATATGCATTATATGTGTGTACACACACACACACTTTTCAAACGAGATCTCACTAGTCTCTTAATTTGTAGGAGCAGCAAGTAGATCATGGTAATATCTGTGAGGATACATAAAATGCAGTAGTTGTAAGAGGAGATAATAGAAGGCAATCTGGATGTCATCCGTGATGAAATGTGTATTGAAACTATGAGGAGGGGCAATCAGACATTAGGGCAAAGGGAAAACTTTAAGGAAAACCCTCATTTGAAATAAAAACTCCGCTCTACTGCCCCACTTCCCTGGGTGAGATCATCAATATTCAAAATCTCATTCTCTACCAATTAACACTGCACTAATCAAAGGCGCTCTATAACCCTCATTTGATTAAATAACCAAGTCGGAGTCCGTTTTTCAGCAGAAACCCCTCTACTGGCCATCAGAAGACAGCTACAAGGTGTGTAAACCTGCAATCCTAATACTGCTGAATCTACTAAGCGTCAAGATTATAGATCGAAGGGTTAAAATGAAAGGATCTCTGCATCCCTGTCATTTCAATGAAGTGCTACGGGTGCCTTTTGTGGTCCTTTAACCATGGCTTGAACTCTGCTGTTCCCACTGGTAGGAGGATATGCACGGTGCATGGGATTCTTAAGGGAGACCATATTAGTGGTTAGAGATCGAAAGACAGCAAACACAATGAAACCATGATTATCCTAGTCATGTGTGGGGGTCTATGCAAGTTACACACATGTTGGATTGAGGTTAGATGGAAATTAAAAGGGACACTCCATTTTTCAGGCATTGTATAACTATGAACCCATTTAATACAAGCAAGTGACAGCAGCAAACCAAAAAGATTTTTCCAATCAGTTCTCCTTTATTATGGGCTGGTGTCTTTTTGTTCCCATTCTATAAACCGCTCTTCAGAAGGAATTTATGAGATATGTTACGCACATTTATATGAAATAAGGAAACACCTAGAAGGTTGATAGGAGCCACAGCAAGCTGCTATCAATTTATGTTTGGTTCTACTTACCTTTAGGAACCTGTTTGTTCACAGGCTACTGGACATGCAAGGTCTCTCTCAAAGTTGAACAGGAGAGGTATGTGCACATCATGCACTAAGTCTGTCTGAGCACAGCAAATCAAAAAATAAATAATACTTGCACAGGTCTGCAATGTCAGGGATGCAGTATCATTTTCTCATTTGAAGTCACTGGGAGAAGGAGCCAGCCTTTTACAAAACCCACTGCTTAGAGTTACCGTTTAATGACTGGCATTACGAACCAACATGCAATCAGCAATATTACACTACTTCTGACCTGGGAAACTCACATATATAGTGTTTGCAGAAATACTAATGGTTTGCAGAAATACTAAAAAAAATACTACAAAAAAAACAAACATTTTATTATGATCCTAATTAAACTAAGTTATCAAGTAAACACCTGATGTTTCCACAGATGCAGAGTCAGCATGATTGAGAAAAAAGGTTTTAAAAATATAATACTAAATAAATAAAACTGCTTACAGAATGAATACATGCCAGCAGGTTGAGTGAAAACGGGTCTGGAATAACTGCGGCAGTGTAAACTTGTGTTTACCTATAGAAAACTGCTGACTGCCTGGAACCAAACTTGTCTTTTTATTCAGATTAAATTACACTGAGCTCATTATATTGCACTACTCTCACTTTGTAATCTTCTCCAAGATGTTTATCATTTAAAGGAGTCTTAATGAGATGCTTTTTAAACTTACCCCCACCATTCTTCAAAGGAACTGAATTTCATCAGTCCGCACTCTATCTTCTTGACTGAAAGGGCTAGAGTCTTGCCAATACTTTGGGAAAAGATTTATATACCCTCATTAAAGCAAACTTATGAAGGTATAATTCAAAAAGGCTTCTTCCTTTGAACAGTTTTGCATTCAACAAGTTAAGTGATGTGCCTCATTTAATGGCTTGCATAACCTAGTGAATACAGCACGATCACAGTTTAATCCTTTCCCTGCCAATTCAAGGCTACAATGTGAATACCAGTCTGATTACCCGCGAATGAACATATATACATAAAGCATGTAGATAAAGCCCCCTTCACAGTCTCAGAAATAAAAGGTGACAAACTCAAAATCATTTTTAAAAAAAAAAAAAAGATTATTGCAATGCTTATCTGACTATTAAAAGGGTCACGTCATTGTTCAAATAAATACACAAACTGTATGTTTCCATGTATAAGAATTTTTATTCCTTTTTTTTTTTGTCTAAAATTTAGGGTCATCTTGTACACGAAATGTCACTGCAGGGGTTACAAAAAACAAAAAAAAATATACACTTGTGCGCTGGGCGTGAAAGCCAACCAAGCTACATGTGGATGGAGCTCCTTCAAAAATCTAATTATTAAGCCAAATACTTACGTACTTACTCAGCACAATTTGGGCACAAAACCTGGCTAATCGCAGACAGAACACTCTGCGGACTGCTATGTTTAATACTGCCAAGTTCCTGCGTGCATAGGCTCCGTTGTACATCTCTGCGACCTGCTAACATACATGAAGCAGAGGAGGTGCTTCTTTGTGAATTTGATCGATTGTGTGCGTGGTTCTGGGAGATCCTGCGCAACCGCATGCTTCCTTGCATCACTCTGGACCACCACAACACCTCACGGCTCTGGACTACAGATAAGACGCCGCAGAGTGAGGCCTTGCCAAGACATCCCCCATAGGGTACCGCGGGCAGAGGGCATTGTTGCAGTCAACAGCAGGATGGCGGTCCATGGAACCGGTCTACGGACATGGCCAGACCTCGGGGAGCAGCCTACTGAAGTGTGAGGGGGCCCGGGACCGGTAGTGGATCCTAAAAAGCCAAACTTATATAGAGAACATCCCTGCACTCAAGCTATAAATATTTCAAAAAATTTGCCGGGTGCCAGCCTGGGTTCAAGTGTATCCAGAAAATAGCAAAAAGTATAGCTGCACTCACAGTTGAGACATAAAATCTTCAATGCTTTATTTGGTCATTTAAAATAAAGATCAACGTTTCAGTCCATCTTGTGGACTTTCCTCAGGATGTTTTGATCCTGAGGAAAGTTTAATCTGAAAATTGGTTAACCCAGGGGTGGTTTAACAGTTCAGAAATGAAACTGGTGCGCAGGAGGATGCAGAAGCATAGTGCTTCCAAAAATGAATGTTAAAATGTTTTTTGATTCACAGAATGCCAATACAACGAAGACACACAGTGATGTAAACAGGCAAATTTCAATACAAGGAGTATATATGGTCCGTGGAACTGCACAGTGAATAAAGCATTGAGGGCATAAAAGCTTTATATGCCGAAAGAGGTTATTTTCCAGCTGACAATGAGGAAAATTCAGCCCTCAAATAATCCATGGTACCAGGTTGCCATTGCAACACAGAATGCATGTAGCTAATTTGCAGGAGATTTATTAAAATTCTAACCATAGCATAGCATAAATGCAATCTAACTTACACATCTAAAATAAAACCACAAAAAGAGAAAAAATAAATCAAACCACACGAGCCTGGTATGTCCCTATAAATAGATCAACCATGCCACATGTCAGCTTTGCTCAGAGCCTTACTTGTCCATGCTGGATGGTTAAATCAGGATATCGTGGTTTCCTGTATCTGTTCAGTAGGTAGTTTTCATGGTTGGCACATGGATGCTCTAACTAGGCTGCACTAATAGGAGCTGTGAGGAGTGAAGGAAGCAATGATTGTTTGAGGTATCCATTATCAACATAAATTGATGGTTCCACTGATAAGACAACTAGTGGTTTAGATTCCAAGTCCATTTCCTGGCCTACTTCTGTGGTAAACAATTTCCCAAATGGTTAGACCAGTAAAGAGCCCATGGCAAAGCATGAAAGATTACAAATCACAAGAGGAGCAAGAAATCGACGCAACCATTTTGTTGTAACAAACCAGAATGATGTTTTAGAGCAGATGTGTCTAGGAATATGAATGAAGATTCCAGTGATAAGGTAAAAGACAAGGATTCTGCAGATTCCACTTGAAAGTACTATATCGGAGTGTCACAAGGTTTTCAGTGCGTTAACATACACAATATGTGAATCATATGAATATTTAATATCAGAACAATCGTAAAACAAAACAGTTGTTGCAAGAGATTGTAAGAGAAACCAACTTGAATAAACACATTGTCAGAAGCAGCACAATTTAAAATATAACGTCCTTGCTGAAGTCCTAATGACTTATGGGGTAAAAAGCACTGATCTAATTTTTCAGGGATTGCATTGTGAATCCAGATATTAATTTCAAGTGACTCAGATTTTGGGATCCACCACCAGACATTGCTCTCTAAAACTGGTTATCACCATAGGAAAAATGAAATCTGAATTAAAAAAAAAAACAAACAAAAAAAACCACACAACTAAACCTGGAATAACAACCCCTGTACTCAAGAGGAAGCCATTAGATACAATCAGGGTTAGTCACTAAGCACTGGATTTTGTTGAGGACGACTGAAATCCAACCACGTTGGCAATTCTCAGATTTACTAAAGTGAAGTGCGGTCAGAATTTAGTAGGCTTGACCAATTCTGTTACCTTGGTTCAGATGAGTTTTTGCGCCCCCCTGCTCTGGCGCCCTAAGGCATGTTAAAGACAGACATTTTTAACATGATTTAGGGCAGTCTGGAGGGTAATCAACCTCCCCCCCCCCCCCCTCCTGGGCTGGCTGCATGTTTGAGATCACTTGATTTTTGCTAGTGAATTGTGAAGAACTACTTGCCCATTGGCAGCAATAGCAGTGGGCTGCTTGATTGATTTTCAATCAAGATTGATTATCCTAGCAATGGCAGTCACAGCAAGGTGTGGTGAAAAAGTAAAGCTAATAAAACAAATGAAAAAAAAACCAAAACAAAAAAAAACCAAAAAAAAAAAACCACACCTTTCCCATGCGATCAGAATTGGGTCAGTAATCTAATCAGACACACTCACAGACAGATAAACATTTTCTTACAAACCAACACATTAATTTTTTTTATTTCAAATGTATGTCCACCCAGCTTCCCTACTATTGGGAGAGCTGGCGTGGACCCTTTCCCTGGGGTCCAGTGTGGCTTGGGTAATATTCAAGCTCTTCTTGCTTTGCTCCATCGCTTGACGTCACAGCGGGGCGCGCAAGGGAGTAGTGCAAGATGACATTGAAATGAAGGGGCCTCAATGACTTTAGTGGTCCTTTAAAAGGGAGAAACATGACACACAGAGCAATTCTATGTTTTTGCTTCACCTGTTAAATTAGGTAAATACCTAAAGATCGAACATATTGATGGTAACAGTTCCAAAACTGTAGCAACACAAAAAGTAAACACAACCAAAAACAGACTGGTAAACGATCTACTTAAAATTCATTATAAACACATCCAAAGTACAAAGAAAGGCAACACTGACATTATTTCAGTGAAAACATAGTTAGGTTGGGGAAGGACTATTAGGAACTCAAACAGTGTGTGGGGTGACCTCTGGTGGACAGAGTAGAATTGCAAAGCTTGCAAAAAGTTGCCAGGGTGAAAATAGATGTCTATGTTTATGGGCAATTATTATTCCTCCTGCAGTTCCAATCTACACTCCCTATAATGATAAGCAAGACAAACAGTGTAGCATCTTTGGAAACCAAGATCACAAAAGCATGAATTATTATATACAGCTAATTGAGTACTATACAGCCATTTGTGGACAAAAACCAACACAAAAACAAAAAAAAAACACAAAAAATTACTTCTACAAGACTTCTTTCTGATCAGCCATACAGAAACACGAGACAAATTACAGATCTTGCAGTCAAAGGTTTATCGTAGGGTGTGCAAGCACCTACTGTATGACGTGTAATAAATCTATCAGTTGATTAATTTTCTTCATGAAGTGTGTGTTTAGTGCGCTTTTGTTTTTGATGTCTGGAAAGTAGGAGAAAGCATCTTATGTGGCACATGTAAACTGCCTTAAATACTAAGGATTACAAAACAACTGCAAAAAGGCACTGCTGCACATGAGCTGACAGTCATCAGGACAGCTTGCTGGTGCAAAAGAGCAGCAGAATAGCCAGTTAAGGTTAATATTCTTAACTACAAAATGTCTGAAAAGATCCCTGTTCCCAAATGTAAATTCAATTTAAAAAGGAAAATAAATAAAATGATGGGCCGGTTTGTTACACTATGGCACAAAAAGAAGAAAAGGCATTACTTACTTCTTACATCCTGTAGGAAGTCCAAGCAAGGCCGGCTAGCTCCAGAAATGCTTAATGATACGGCCAGTGGTGTCTGACCTTCATAGTTCCTAGTGTTCGTGTCTGCCCCGTAATTGTACAACATGCGAGCGCAGAGAACATCATCCCGCAGGGCAGAGAGGTGAAGTGGAGTTTGCCCATCTTCCAGCCTCCCCAAGTTTGTATCAGCACCCCTTTGCAGAAACATGCGGCAGTATGAATGGTTGCTTTTTATCACAGCATAGCGAAGCAGGAACCCGTTTTGAATATCAATGTTGGCGTTGTGGTCCAAGAGGATCTTTACACAGCTGGATCGTTCTCGGATAATAGCAAGTTGCAGAGGAGTTGTGCCCTTGTCACTCAATGGGTCCACCTCAGCTTTGAACTCCAAAAGCAGCCTGACAAAAGAGTCCCTGCCATAGTGGGCAGCCACATGCAGGGGTGTCCACCCATCATTGCTCTTCGCATTGATGATATCACTGCGGTACTCCGACTCCAACATGAGGCGTGCAATTCGTGCCCTTCCATGCATGGCGGCATAATGTAACGCTGTGAAGCCACCTATCAAGTCCTTCACTGTAGGGTCCGCTAAACAAAGAGAAAAATAATGTTGCATATGTTCAGAATATAAACCAAAATACCCCAAATGGCAATGTAATTAAAATAACTCAAGCACTCCGTTAAAGTATAGGAAAACCTCTCAACAGATGAAAAAAATATATATTTTTTTTTAATTTAAATAAAAAATTTAGAATATAAAAGATATATTTTTAAAAATGCAAAAATAATAGGCTTTTATAGTAGTCATACTTTTTACCGTTATTGCTCTGACACAGGAAAACGCTTAATTGCACCAGACAAAGAGGATCCCAAATGCTGTCTAACTAGAGGTCTGGAGAACTGATGAACATGACCCTCTGCGGCCCACCCTTCAAAGGCTTTCTTAGGACCCTTGGTCAATCTGAGGTATTATTTTATTGCATTTTTTAATAAAGTCCTAGAGCCCATTCCATGGACCTAGTAAAAAACAATATTCAAAATGCTTTGAGAGAACACCATAAACACTAGAGAAACTATGACATATGTTAATTTACACAAACGTGATTCAGGTTTTCCTAAATGCAACAAGTCCATCCACTTGTATTCCAACAAGGGCACTGCATTTTGCAGGACACACTAATCTTGCATCATAAGAGTGATAGCTTTGCAAAATGCGTGATTGCTGTATGCAATCCAATCTAATTGTTAAAGAGAATTATTATGAAAGGTACACTCCCCCCACCATAAACACTACACGTACTGTACTGGTTATAGTGCCAAGAGTGCCCTGGCTACATTCTAAAGGAAGTAGTCAAACAGTTTTAGAGAGAAATATGGCAATATATTGGGTTTTTTCCCCTACTCAAAGATTTCAGATTGTACAAGCAGAGAAAATGGTATGCTCATGGGAATGTGTTTCCTTGCCCATGCTAGAGCTATTTTGGAAAAAAAATTAACATCACTGTGATAGCACCAAAGATTGGAAATATCTAGCCTCCCTCCCCCCTCTTTATTAATAAAAACTATTTTCTATAGTTTATGTAATGTCCCTAACTGCACTCCCGGGGGGGGGGGGAGAAATCTTTATTTTATAAATGATTTAAATGTGTTTGGTGCATAGAGTGAATGTTGATTATATCTGAATTTTTTAATTATTTTTATTTTATTTTTTAAAAAGCCATAGATTTTAGTACGGCATTATGCATTTATTTATATCAGCTCACTTAGTCATGTGGTCAAATTAGGAAAACAAGTTAATTTAAATAAAATGCATGGATAAGTCCCCTCTAAACTGAACACAATGTACCAAGAGACGTTTAAATAATGTATGTTGTGTTTGGAAATGCGACAAGCCACACAGAAACAGATTACCTAGAGTCCTTAGACCTTTCGTGCCAGACAACAGGAAATCCGCAGATCGGCAGATGTTTTAACATGTGCTTTCTCTTAAGGAAAAATGGATGCGAGGGAGAGAGGAAGTGGATGCAAGAGTGGACACAGTGGGGTGTTAATGCTTGTCAAATGAATGTGTGCCATTTATAATATTTCATATATAGAGGTGCATACTGCTTCTCCATTACCTACCAGGGATATCTCAGTGTAGAAAGTAATGTTTGAGGGATTTAAGTTAAGTTTTTTTTTTTTAGGAGCACAGACATTTTGGATAGTAGTGATTCTCTACTGCACAGCAGTAACAGTTTCAGTTGCAAAAAAGGAGTTCAAGAATCAGTTGGTGCTTGCAAAATGCTCAACTCTGGTTCCAATTTGCTTTTGACAGTTACCTAAATTAAAAAGTCTCTGAAGGCACCTAAAATGTTACCAAGTATCCCCTGCTATAATTATGTCAGGGCTTGACAAATTTTCTTGGAATCTAGGAGCCAGCTAAAAAAGTTAGGAGCCAGGTTTTTCAATGTCAAAAATACAATCCTTAAAGGGACACTAAAGACACCAGAATCACTACAGATGTGACATTGTTGTAATACAGTTCTGGTGTCTATAGCCTGTCCATGAACAATTTTCAATGCAAACACTGTCAGATGCCCAATAGTGGTGTGCCCTACGTTCCGTGTCTCCACGCTCTGTATGGAGGTGCAAGATTGATTATCTCAGCCATGGAGGAGGGGCCATCTGCAGCAAGCCTGGAACGGGGAGGGGGGGGGGGGGAAAGGTGAGTAAAAACACCTTGCGCCCATGTGGTTGGAGGGGGGCCTCACCTAAACACATACATACTGACAGACAGACCCTTATTTAACAATCACACACACTCAATTTTTTATTTTAATGTGACCACTCAGCCTCCCTACATTTGGAAGAGCTGGAGTGGTTCGGCTTTTTCGTGGTTTCCAGTGGGGCTGCTGTCATCTTTCTGCTCTTCTCCCTACATCACTGTTTAGGGATTCCGTCTCCCGGCATCACTGGAGGGCGCAACACAGGGAGATAACAGCTCCCTCGCCGCAAGCCTGCCCTTGCTCTTCCTGAGCAAGCCGGCCACCTGCAGCCGCTCTGCCAGCCGGCCAATCGTTCACCCACACGCCTCCACTCAGAGTCAGCCAGCCACCTCAGGAGCTATGGCAACCTGGGATTTGTCGAGCCCTGGACCATGACTAGATGCCCTGAGCCTCCCAGGAGTAATGGGAGTTTGAGGGCAGGACTAGTTTCTTTGCATATGTAAAGTTTGCAGCTACTATTGATTAAATTGGAATTTAAACCACGTCACTGAACAGGTTACATCATGTGCACTTTGTACAAATGAACGAATACTGTTTATATGTAACCTTGATCCATGATGGTATTTTGCTGGATGACACGATTTTGGGTGGCAGAATATTCTTACTTGACAAGAATATGAGCCATGTTTTCTAATGGACAATGGTTTAGTGTTTAATATCCCCTTCTAATTACCATAAAGTGTTAATTTATATAATGAATATTTGTCTAAAAATCTTCTGGTGCGGGGGGCGGAGCCTGGCTTCCAGGCTGCAAGGACGTGCTGAACTAGAGCTCCTGGGCATTATGGCACGATTTGGGGCAAAAACCCCAATAAAACAGCTCGTTCAACGCTTGGAAGGTGACAGCTCAACCGGGGACACCCGGGCAAATCGAATGATCCCAGCCGTTCAACAATTGCATGCCGAGAACCGGCACCAGCACCAAGAGGCCTACTCGAGGCCCCGTCGGGGAGAGACGGCCGCTCTCCTCGTGGGCGAATCGAAAGGGAAATCCTCCACACGACTCACCTCCTACCCCCCCCCCCTCTGGACCGGTGGGGGTTATCCCGGTCCGCACGGTGGGTTCGGAGCCGCCAGCCACACCGAGAAGCGAGGTGGAGAAAGACCACTGCCGGTGCCCACGAGGCACCCCTAAGATGGCGGATAGTGATACGCCGCCCGCGCCAAATCAACCCCAGCTCACGCTGATCTACCAAGACACCGCACAGCGCCTGGAGGTAATATTCAGCCGCTTCTGGGCAAATCTTAGAAACCGCATGAGAGCAGCACACACCGCGCGTAGTCCAGCACGGTTGACGAGCGGGGGAGGCAGACAGCGGCGGGGAGAGGAGAGCATACCCTTGGGCAAAGCAACAGGCGCTCCACACACTCCCACACCACAGTGCCCACCCGGGTTGGAGGCCAAATGGGCGAAGTCCCGGACGCATCGTCCACACGCAAGGAGGCTCCACTGCCGAAAGAGGCCAAAAACCACCAGGCCCTCCATTGCCCCCGTCAGGGGAAAAAACTCAGGCTCCAGTAGCGGCAGAGTTAGTGGCACCGTGATGCAGGCCTACACAACAGCCTGGGGCTGGAAGGATGTCCCCACACTGCCCACCGCTGCAGCAGCCTCCGACACTACCTCATCCACTGTCCACTGCTTCACAAGAGAAGGCATCGGATGATAGAGACTCTCTATACAAAGCCTCCATACAGGTCAGCGCCAGGCCCATCATCTTTAGCCTAAGCCTATTGTACGGTGTGACCAGGATTGACACCCAGGGAGAAAAGGAGGCATCACAACACACAGCTCCGAACCTCAGTGTCCCATGAGCGAACAGTCATACTAATTGTTAAGCCAAGTTATCGATTTTTTTTTCCGCTACTGTTATGACTTTCTACCGTGTAAGCTATATAATGCATAATTAAGCGTAACTATAACCAACGTTGATATAAGCATCATGAATATCTAGCTAGCATGTTTACCACAAGCTACTGAAAACCTATAACCTATCTTACCATGTTATTGTTGCATGCAATCGTACCCTATACCCAAAAAAATTGTGCAAGATATATCAGATACCCCGCTGTTGTTATTGTTTATTTGCATAAGCACGTGAAATGCCGTCGGGGCATCACATGCCTGTATGTTAAACCTTTCTGCACTGCAAAAATAAAAAATTCAAAAAAAATCTTCTGGTGCAACATTTCATCCCTCCCCCCTTTCTTTTTTTCCCCCCTCCTGAGTTTAAGCACACTGACAGACAATGACATTTTGCACTTTAAAGATTAATCCATTTTTTCTTCCAAATGTGAGTTGCTCCAAATGTGTTTTTGTGTTACCCTCAACCCCCCCTCCCTTTCAGGTAACTTCTGATTTTATTCTCTTCATCGATGTATGACTTTGTTTAACTTTGTGTTTTTTCTTGGTTCTTATCCATCTAAGCTGATCTCTATTTTTCTTTGAGTTTGCATGGGCAGCATTTTACAGAAACATATGATATATCAGGCAGAAATTGTCACCTGTAGAAGTTTTGCTAGATTAGCAATTCTGTTTACGTAAATTGGGCCTCTGAATTTCATAAATAAAGAGAAAAAGGCAATAAAAACAAAATATAAAACTGGATGAAGATACACAGGGTTATTCACTAAAGTCTGAATGCACCCGTACAGATTTGCAAAATCATCCGGATCCATCTAGGCTTTGAGACAAAAAATTCCAGACATTGCTGAAAATGGTGAACAGTATCTTGATTTTGCAATAATGGCTCAGAATGAACCAGAATGCGGTCTAGATGCTACCAGATGACTGGATGGGTGCAGGCGATAACCTCACACCTGTGACATGTCAAATGAGGGCGTGTTCATTATAGTATAATACATATAATTTGGATAATTGGCTTGCAAAAATAAAGTTAATGACAAAATGCAAATGTGCAGTTTTTGGACTTTATATGCATATCCAAGTATGTGCAGCTTTTTTAGCCAAATGTTGTACATTCGGTGTTTAGTGAATTACTTTGTATATTGAATAAACTGGGGAAAAAAATGCAATACTGAAAATAACTAGAATGTTAAAACGTTTTTCTAAAATTGCTTAAAAATTTTAGTATATAGATAGTTTTTTCAAAACATACATGTAGGTAGGTGTTGAAAAGAAGAATGAACGCCCAGGACATACTTGAAAACGAGAGAAATCTCAATGTATCTTTCCTGGTAAAATAGTTTATAAATAAAATACTAAACTTTGGTGTGTGCTGCCACCTTCTGGAATAAAATACTGCTGCTTCTCACAAAACACACATTATATATATATATATATATATATATATATATATATATATATATATATATATATCACACACAAATAATTGGCTTATTGTCTAATACAGGATGGCAAGTGTACTTAATCTTTACAGTCTCTCTCAAAAAGGCACAAGTCAAAAATTACAAAAAACAGTGTGAGGATAGGCCACTGCTTGAGGCACCTTGCACCCAACAGCAGATACAGAGGGTGAGAATATGTCCAACCTGTAATGTTTTACAAAGGTATGAAACGATGACCATGTTGCAGCCTTACAGATATCCAGCAGAAAGTCAGAAGGCCTTTCTGCCCATGATGTTGCCATTGCCCTGGTGGAGTGGCCTTTACTGGAAACAAAAAGGAGGAGATTACGACCTTCATATGCCAATTTAATAGTTTCCGTAAGCTATCTGGCAGTGGTGGGTCTAGAAGCCTCTTTACCTCTGGAGGAACCTTTAAAATGATTAAATAGGTGATTTGAATTACTGTAATATGCTGATCGGTGGAGGTAAATTTCTAAGGCTCTCTTAACATGCTTTTTGTTTTCCGCTTCAGATTGAGTTTGGCAAAAAAAAAAAAAAAATGGCAGAATGATAGGTTGGTGGATAGTCTGTCTTGAGATCACTTTAGGCTAAAAGGAAGGTTTTTAAAGCAATACTACTTTGTCTTTGTGAAAAAAAATGTGAATTCCACAGATGATGAAAGTGCCTGAAGTTCTCCAATCCTCCTAGCAGAAGTGACTGCAACAAAAATGCGGTCTTAAATGAAAAAAATCTGCAATGGCACTTCTAAGGGTTCAAATAGTGCTTCGCAGAACTACTAGAACTACTGACAAATACCAGGTAGGGAAAGAAGAAATCCATGGAGGATTCTTAATAGAAAAATGGCTTAAATTTTTTTTAACAGGTTATAAGCCAAATCTTGCACAAGGAAATAGCGAAGGGCTGATACTTGGACTTTAAGTGTAGATATACCAAGTCCTGCTTGGAAACAATCTTGCAAAAACTAAAGAATGCATGGAATAGAAGGTTTATAAGAAAGACCATCTTTTTCAACACTTGAAAGAAGAAACTTTTGCCATATTCGGAGATAAATCCTAGTTGTGGATTTACATGTTTAAGACAGAATAAGATCACTCGTATGGTCAGTAATACCATGCTCTCTAAGGATTATCCTTGCAACAGCCAAGCAACCAATCTGAAAATCCTTAATGTTTCTATGGGTAGATCTTTGTTTTCCAGGATTCTAGGAATACGGAAGTTGCCCATCTCTGAGAACCAGCTTCTGTTTGGCCAGAGTGGGATGAAAAAAAACAATACTCTTGCTGTGTCTGATCTTCTGCACAATCAGAGAGACCAAGATGGGAAAACATAGGCAATCCAGAATTTCCACGGAATTGACAGACTGTCCAGGAAGTGTGGGTGATCTTGTCTCAGAAAGGATGCAAATGTTGACACTTTCCTGCTCTCTCGGCCATATGTTCTAGATCTGGAAAGCCAAATATGACTCCACCAGTGTCCAATGAGGCCTGCTTAGATAATCTGCCATGATGATTTTCAGTGATCCTTTGATGTACGGTAAGTCGAAGTAAGGGATTCCATTTATACCTGTGCCCATGACATGAACTGAGAACACAGTATTTGAAGTGATCTTGCTTTTGTACCTCCTTGACAGTTTAGGTAAGCAATGGTCGGGATATTGTCAGACTGTATCCTTACTGCCTTCATGCTGATCATTGGTGTGAAGGTCACCAGGACATTCAACTTCATTTCCTTGTAATATGATGAGTGGAAAGCTTCTTTTGAAGACCAGATTCCCTGATGAAATTGAGAATCTAGGCGAGCACCCCAACCTGTTAGCAAAGTATCCGTGGTAATAGTAAGACAATCTCTTTGTTGACTTCTTCCACCAATTCAATTGCATTCTTACTCCTTTTGAAAGGCTGAATTCCACATCCAAGTTTACTCTTCCTGACCAATTGGTATGTATGTTACACTGAAAAGGTCTTATCTCTGCCTTTCCCCATTTTACTGCTGGGATAGCAGATGAAAGGAAACCCAAAATACTAAATCGCATTTTGAATTGTACATAAATATTTTTTTAAAGAAATTAAACTTCTTTCCCGATTCTTTTTTGTTTCTCCACTGGAAGAAAAAGAGAAAGGTATCTGGACTCCACCAAAAGACCTAGAAACGGAATTCTTGTATTCACCAAAGACTTTAAAATTTATAATCCAACCGTGGATCTTTTCAGGCGCTGTTTGGATTCTGCCTTCAGAAACCAGTCATCCAGATAATGTACAATGGCAATACCCTTCAACTTTAGAGCAGCTGTTAAAAGAACCAGGATTGTCATGAAAATATGTGGTGCTGATGTAGGCCGAACGGCAAGTTCCTGAACTGAAAGTGAAGAATTTTCCTATTTATTGATTGTATTGCAAATCTGAGGAATTTTCTTGTATTTACCGACATTGGTATATGAAGGTATGCGTCCTTTAGGCCTAATTTTGCAATGTTCTCGTCTTTGCAGTATGTGAACTACAGATAAAATGTTCTCCATTCGAAATCTTTGATACAGTATACAACTGTTGACTGTCTAGAGGTCTAAAACTGGACTATATGACTGGTCTGGTTTTTGGAACAAAAACAGGCACGAATATACCTCATTTTTATTTGGCACCATTTCTATACATTCTATACCCTTGTTTAAGAGCAGAAGTGATTCTGATAGAAGAGAATCTGTTTTGATTTGAGACTGGTAAGAAGAAACCATAAATTCTGGTTTAGGATGCACAGAGAATCTTATTCTGGACCCCTCTGCATTTGTCTGTAAAATCCATGCATTTGATGTTGTCTCTTTCCATTTCTGCACAAAAGTTTTGCAGCTGACCTCCCACTCTTCTGGTGTCAAAAAACGTATTTTCTTACCCTGTCTGTTGGTAGTATGCCTGAATTTGTTAGCCCCTAGACTGCTTGCAAAGTTCTTTATTTTTGCAAGTGTGGCATAACATCACAATGAACATAGAGGAAAAGAACAGGCTATCGTTCTTGTCTAGAATATACACCTCATTTTTAAATTTCACCTTGTGGTGTGAACAAGGGCTAGCTTGCATAAGTGATTATACATGTCATCGGTTATTTCCGAGGCCAGGGAAGAAGTAGGGAAACCAATAACATTAATACAAATCATGATGGAGTGTGTCCCTGAACTAAGTGGGGGCACTTTATGCTTGGATTCACAGTCCCTATGAGCACTGCTCTAGGTCTGCTTAAAGGGACACTAATCACCAGAACAACTATAGCTTATTGAATTTGTTCTGGTGAGTAGAATCATTACCTTCAGGCGTTTTGCTGTAATCACTGTCTTTTCAGAGAAAATGCAGTGTTTACATTACAGCCTAGTGATAACTTCACTGGCCACTCCTCAGATGGCTGTTAGAGATCCTTCCTGGGTCCTGGCTGCCTAAAATGCATCCAAACATTCAGTATCTCCTCCCTCTGCATGCAGACACTGAACTTCCTCATAGAGATTGATTCAATTAATCTCTATGAGGAGATGCTGATTGGCCAGGGCTGTGTTTGAATTGTGCTGGCTCTGCCCCTGATCTGCCTCTTTGTCAGTCTTAGCCAATCCTATGGGGAAGCACTGTGATTGGCTCAGACTACCACTTCTGATGTCAGCAGACTGCTTGTTTTTTTCTGAGACAAATAGCATGCAGAGTTACAGCTTCATGCTTGAATACAGTAAGATTTTTACTATATTTATGGAGGCATGAGGGGCCCAGGGGGGCTAGATGGCAGTTTTAACACTATAGGGACAGGAAAACATGTTTGTGTTCCTGACCCTATAGTGATCCATTAAGAATGGACAGTGACTTCTAGAATCTCTATTGCAGGAGATTATAGTATATTGGAATTACCAACTAGCATTATTGGGCTGTGTTGTATTTGTTTTCAAAAGGAGCGCAAAACAGCCCAAGGCGAATTAAATGATCTCCATAAACTCAGAGCTCCAGGAGGGGGGGCGGGGAGGGTAAGTATACTTGGGGAGCAGCTTTGAATAGTGTCACATTACATTAGATTGTTGTTGACCCATAAAAGGTTTAAGGGTCAGAGAGGACAGATCAGGCGTAAAGCAAAAACGGCAAACAAAATACAGAGGTACTAGACTACAGAAAACAAATTCAAAGAAAAACTAGCCACGTTTCAAACTAAACTAGCTGAGGAAGGCCAGTCGTTTAGTCGCCTCAACCCAAAGCCATTGAGCTTGCAGGCGTGAATAAAGCAACATTTTTTCCACGTCCCACTGGTGAATAGGTCTGTTAGGCCTAAATGTGGTGATGGTAGCCAGTCTCAAAAATTGCAGGAAAACTGTCGGCGATGGACACTGAAGTGAGTCTGTGTCGTTTGGTATTTCACTCCGCCACAAGAGCCCGTGGGGTCCCCCACTTGTACTGAATATCTGCCATGTGCAGTTGAGAGGCCACCTCCTTCAAAGTTGCTCACCACTGTAGTGTGGACCTGCTAAGGTCTTGGAAGAAGCTCAGTGAGCACTGCTCGAAGATAAATGGTGATTGGCCTTTGACTTGTGCCCTTGTCCGTTTGTGACCGAAATAGAATTACATCTCTGGATCCAGAGTACTTGCTATTAGAGCTCCCTGGGAGGTGTCAGAACCAGTCAAGCAGCATTCCCTTTGTCTGTTTAGGTGTTAGAGTAGAGGAGATTAGCCACCTGATGAACTGTGGGAGCTCTGTGCCATCTTCATCAAAGGTCAATGTGGAACAGTGGGAAGTATCTGGTGTCCGGTCAGCCATTTTAGGCCTGGACGGCTGGGAGAGTAAAAGGCAGATATCCCGGATATAGCCTTCATTCAGTCCCCGAGATTAGCGTTAGTGCTCGAAGGCTGCGAACAGTTTCCTGTTTTCATGGCACACTGCGGGTTGGATTGCTGCTGGGAAACCGCTCTGCCACTGCAGGGTTGTGGATAAAGCTCCTCCAGCTCTGCGTCATCCTCATCCGAGGTCAATGTGGAACAGTGGGAAGTATCTGGTGTCAGGTCAGCCATTTTAGGCCTGGACGGCTGGGAGAGTAAAAGGCAGATATCCCAGATATAGCCTCCGCTCAGTCCCCGAGATTAGTGTGAGTGCCAATGTTCTCCAGCTCTGGGTAGTGCAGTAGAAAAGCAAATTATCTCACCCAAGTGGAATAAGTGTAGGTGGAAATTTAAGCTGGATAATTTAAGTCGTCCCTTTATCAGAGCTCAGGATGCATGAGACTACTCCGTTTACTGGTTCGATATAGTTTTTGATATCGGACATTAATTTCATTATTTCTTCCAATGGAGTACTAAACAAACAGTTTGTTACCCTCAAATGGAAGTTCGCACAAGGCAGATTTGGATGCAGTATCGGTCGTCCAGGTTCTGAGGCACAGTGCTCTCCTGGTGTGATGGACCGCCTGGCACCCTGACTGGGTACCTCTTTCAAGCTCGCTTCCTAGCTCTCCTCTGGGACACAGGAGTGCTTCAGCCCCTAGCCGCCGCAGCTTGGCTGGGGTCTCTCAGTCGCTTCCCGACCTGGAAAAGGGTCCTGGGTACAGCTTCAAGTGATTAAGCTCTCCTGCAGAGAGTAAAGCTGATCCACCGAAACACTAGCCCAGACTGAGTGAAGGGTATAAAGAAACTGGCCTATTATGGCCAAATTGCCTGCTTATATACACAACCCCCAGCAGGTTGTGTATACAAGTCCTATGCCCAAAACAGTTCCAGGGTGTTAGTGCTTTGGCCGGTCAATTTTCTGGAACTCATGCGACTGCAATACAGGGTGTTCCGCCTGGGTCTCTGGTAACGTTTGTTCCCCTTAGTCTCAGGCACCTTCCCTCCAAAAAACGATCTCAAAGTGTTTCACAGCCGCGAACCAAGTTGCCGGGGAACCGCACAGTCACCTCATGCCGAAAACAGTTCCATAACATTCAGGGCTAAGTCCCGCTTGAGGTGACCAGGAACCCACAAAGTCCTCATGCCGAAATTAGTTCCATAGCGATCGCGGCTAAGTACCGCTGAGGACTACTCGTGGGTTAGTTTCATGTGAATGGCCGTCAAAGAGCCAGCGTTAGGTTCCATTCGCATAAAGGGAAAGTGCCGAATCAGGGTCACCCAAGACAAGCCACTAATGGCGACTGGGGAAATTTAACTCCTGAACAGGGCTTTTGTATATGGCCCATATTCCTGGGTAGGATGCTAGCAAGTGGGCTCCACCAGAACCTTGTGGCATAGGCACGTTTGCCACACCTGGCCATAGAAGATAATCCCATGATACGAGCCGAGAGTTTTAACATTTCGTCAGACATGTAGTGTTCGTAGTCTGCAGATGTAAAAATGTGTCTGCTTGATGTTTCAGCACGTTAATCCCTCTTTAAGGCGAGATACCTCACAGATTGAAATTGTGTTTATTTTTTCTCTTCACTTTGCAACTTAATGGAACACTACAGGGTCAGGAACACCAACATGTTGTCCTTATAGTGTTATAACCACCATCTAGCCCCTGGTCCCCCCTTGTCCCCCTAAATATAGCAAAATCTTACCTTTATTCTAGTCTGCTGCTGTCTATGCCACTGATCTGCCTGCTTGGTTGACCTAATCAGAAGTGGGGATCTGAGCCAATCACAATGCTTTCACATAGGAAAGCATTGGATTGGCTGAGCTAGTCAAGGAGGCAGATCCGGGGCAGAGCTAGCACAAGCCAAACACAGCCCTGGCCAATCAGCATCTCCTCATAGAAATGACACACACAACAGAAGTGTGAGAAATTAACAAAAAAAGAAGAAGCTATTTTTGCCATTTTCTTAAGTTCTGCATGGCATTTTAACTGTGAATGTCACAAACCTGTTAGCTTTTACTGTAATAAAACACATATATTTGTGTTTCTTAGTGTATAGTATCACTAGTACAACAGTACCCTCCATGTCCAGGTTTAATGGGTGTTTATTTTTACAAAGATTGGTGATGTTGCTTTTGAGGCCGTATGGCAGCCAGTGAATGAGAATCACCCCCATCATTGCATATAATTTGCAAAAGTAGACAACCCGGGGTATTCAATATGGGGTATGTCCAGGCTTTTGGAGTAGTCACGCTACGATTTATGTTCAGTGAAGTCTCCAGAGTAATGTACCCCCCGTACATGTATTTAGTGTTTTGGATAGTTACAGGGTTAAAGGGACACTATAGTCACCCAGACCACTTCAGCTCAATGAAGTGGTCTGGGTGCCAGGTCCCTCAGGTTTTAACCCTTCAGATGTAAACATAGCAGTTTCAGAAAAATTGATGTTTACATTTGGGGTTAATCCAGCCTCTAGTGGCTGTCTTCCGGACAGCCATTAGAGGCGAATTTCGCATCCATCACGCAGAGCGTCCATAGGAAAGCATTGAGAAATGCTTTCCTATGGACACTTTGAATGCGTGTGTGGCACTTGCTGCGCATGCGCATTCGGCTCCACTGAAGTCGGACAGGGAGGAGAGGTCATCAGCGTCGAGGGAGCCCGGCGCTGGAATAAGGTAAGCTGCTGAAGGGGTTCACTGAGGGTGGGGGCACCCTCAGGGCACTATATATAGTGTCAGGAAAACTGCTTTGTTTTCCTGACACTATAGTGATCCTTTAAATATAAAGCTTGCAAATTACATTCTCTGGGCTTTCGGCTTGGTTTGTCAGACAGGTCCCTCAAACTGTAATTAATAAAAAAATAAATAAAATTAAAAAAAAACACACAATTAAATCAAAAGATTACATTAATATAAACATAATTTCATATAAAATTACACACGCACACATACACACCTCTCATATTCATATATATCCATCCTATCTATATTTTAGTGGAGACAAGTCTGTCTTTTTATTCGTATGTAAGTGCAACTTGTAATTAAATTTGTTATATTTTAAACAATTTTGCACTCTTTTGAACTATCCTGTGCTTTTTAGTTTGTTTTGGCTCCATTGGAAATATCATCACCATCTCTAATACCCTTGAGGGGAGACAGGCGCATTTATTCCTTACATTTTGTAAGTTCTCTACCTCGTGGATTCTGTATTTTATCCCTATGTACGTCATCATATTTTGTCCTTTCTATTTGTAGATATATACCATACCACCAATTTCGCCACACAAGTTGTATGGTTCTTATCTGGGTGCTCCATATAACCGCCTATCCTACTATATACTTCCCAGAACCAGGGACATATAATATTTTTTATCTCAGTATTCTTAAAGTGTTTGTGAGGTACACCTTGGTGGTGGTGGTGGGTGTGAGTCACTATTTTTTTTTTTTTTTTTTAATAGGTTTTTCTCCAAATCTATATATAAGCAAGCAAAACTGAATGAAAATTAAATCTTAAGTGCTTTTAAAAAGATCTAAGTATATTTGCCCATGACAGGTTCCCATTAAATGGGAGAGTAAACCAAAAACAAAATACTTGTATTGATCATGATTTCATGTGTCCAGAATCTTACCCCCATGTTCTAAGAACACCCGTACACATCTCTCTTTCCCCCGTGCCGCTGAAAAGTGAAGAAGAGTCCATCCATTGGCATCCCGGCCGTTAGGGGAGTAGCCTTGCTCCAGCATGGTGCGCACAGTGTGTACATCTCCAGCAGCCACTGCGGCCTGGATCCGGAGCTCCTCCTGCAGCTCAGGATTTCTGCGGCAGTGATGATGTAACATCCTCCCGCTCACTTTTACCTCACCATAGACTCATGTGGTCAACAACGATTCACCTGCAAGCAGACAACGGATTACTTGGTACTAAAACCTCTGTTTTGGGCAATGCAATAAAAACAGCATTAGTCTTCAAATATGTGCAATGTAGTATTCCACACTGAACAACTCCTTTTGAAGAAACAAAAATTATTTAGTATTCTCCAAAAATAAAGTTTTGTTTTTTTCTCTAAACTGAAACTGCCTAGTATAATAGCGAGTTTTGGCAATGATGCACTTTTTTATCTAGTCTGCTTAGTTCAGTGGTTAGGAGCGCACCTGCAATATCTCTAGTGCTCCTTCTACCCAAAAGTTCAATGTTCAGGAAGCAATACTAAAGAACACAGGAGTAATGAACAGAAAGTTTGTGCAAAAAGTGTTGATTTGCAGAAATTTTAGCTATAGTCACACCTTGGCTATTTTAGCCTAAATTCTGCATCATTGTTTTCAATTCACTACAATTTGATATTTAGTCATTAACCCCCATATTCTTGCAACATATCGATACCATCACCCTTCAGTATACCAAAAATTCAGAATCAACCACCACTCACCCATTACATATTCACAGTGCTTTCTACCATTTTCATGTGAGGTGGGCTGGATATGGCTCTACATATGCATACATATACATACATACATACATACATACATACACATACATACATACATACATACAGTGTTAAAGGACCACTATAGGCACCCAAGACCACTTCAGCTTAATGCCGTGCATGCGCATTCAGCCGATGATGGGGAAAGAAGGAAGAGAATCCCCAGCGCAGAGAGCACAGCGCTGGAAAAAAGGTAAGGGATTAACCCCTTCCTCCCCCTAGAGCCCGGCGGGAGGGGGACCCAAGGACCATATAGAGCCAGGAAAACTAGTATGTTTTCCTGGCACTATAGTGGTCCTTTAACAGAAAATGGGTGAAGTTCACACAAAGGAGGGTAGCTCTTTCTAGACAAAGACAGAGCTTCCACAAACATTACCCATTTTGCCTCCTGTTGCATCTCTATAAAAGTGGTTATTTGGGCAGCTCTGTATCTGTGATACAGTAATTTATAATGCCCATTGCAAAAGAGCACTGACTTTTTTCCCCCAATATAGACTGCTATAAAAAATTGGGGCAAGGTAAAAACAAACAAACGAAAAAAAGAAAACTATATAAAGTCTCGAAATTCAGACATTCAAACACTGCTCTGCAGTTGACAGACTGACTGTCTGCTTTGTAGGTGACAGAAAGGTAAAATACAACTATGTAAAACAACAATTAATTACTGAGAAAAAAAAATTAACTTTAAGTCCAATCTTTGACAAAACAGCAAGACTGATATGGTCTTCACATAGAAACAATAGAATGAGACACACAGGATTATTAACTAAATTGAGAAATGTCAGGAATTCAATGCCTTATATTTGAAAAATTAACTTTGAATTCACTATGAATTCCACAATTCACACTTTAATAACTGACAGGTGGAATTTTTATTCAGGAATAAAATTGTGCAAACAACATGTTCCTTTTATTGGTGCGATAATCAATATTGCAGTCACAAATATATTCTTAATTTTCACCATAACGTACATGTATGATCTGTCTTTTACCCTATAGTAAATATTATAGAGCCATAATTCCTAAAATATAACCCGGCCCTAGTGCTTTTAAGTATTTCATACTGAAGTCACAGTTGGTAGCTATAAAAAAAATAGCAGTCTGACTAATACTATATAAATACTGATCAACTCTACATTCATCTATAAAACACATCCCGAACAATATATTTTTAAGGAAACCTATCCTTGAGGTACTTGATCTAAAAACTCAAGTTTACTTATGCACTTTGCTTTGATTCGTTATGTTTATCATGCAATAGTATGAAATAAAAATCACAGGGATTAGGTATACATAATTAATTCAAGAAACAAAATACAACACTTTGCAAATAAACTGAAATTCTTGACATAAAACAGGTTACCTTTGATCTTTTCCTTTCACTTCTGCCAATTCCCAGCTTGCAGACCTGTTAAGACAATAAAACAAATCTTTATTCTGTTTGCACCATTCAGTGTTTGGGCCTTTGTCAAATGAATCTGGTGAAGAGGGCACTGAAACACCCTTCATTCATGTTATAAGCAGGAAAAAAAATATAAACAAAAATATCAAGATTGATTCAGAAAAGGCTTTGGCTTATTTTTTGTTTTGGGAAAATAAACAATCAAAGCAGGTACCAGTTATGGGTGAAAGATCACTCACATTATAGTATGAAAGTGAATGACTTCCAAAAAAATGTACCCTAATACCAAGAGTAATAAACAAAATTTAATTCTGGTGCAAAATGGAAGTTGATGTATCAAGTGGCAGTGTAGTCCAAACTAGCTAAATTCAGTAAATATAACAAATGTCTTGCCATCATCCTTTGCTCTTTTCTCTCTCTCCCCCCCTCAGATCATTTGAACTGTTGAGTATTTTTGTCATGCAAATGGATATATTTCTTATGAATTTTTCACTTCTATTTCCCCCCCCATTAAGTTTAAAGATTTAGAAAATAACTAAGTGACCGGATTTCAAATTAGATTTTTTACATTTTTTTATTTTAGATATTTCCTACAGGTAAACCTGGATGAAATTTGGTTAGTTCAATTAAATGAGCACATCTCATTTGAAACCATTTAAGAGTTTGCTTTAAAAAAAAAAAAAATTATTCTCACAAGAGAACCCTAGATTAAATTTTTGGGGATATTCTGTTGAACCAAACTCGCAGGAACTCCGCTAAATAGTGTCTAATTACCATTGGATTCCAGCAGTTACTTTCATATTTATATTGCTTAGTTTTGGATTTCATCTGCTTGGTGGGCTCATGACAAACAAAAGTCTGTCGGCTGTACTGCAAAGCCTGGACCGGGGTAGACAACCTTCAACACTCCAGATGTTGTGGATTACATCTCAAATAATGCTTTTACAGCCACATTGCTGGAAAAGCATTAGGCAAGGTGTAGTCTAAAATATAAGGAGTGCCTAAGGTTGGCTGCCCCTTGGTCTAGACCAAAGGTAGGCAACCTACGGCACTAGTGCCATGCACGGCACTCGAGGTGTCTTTGCACGGCACTCAAGGCTGCTAGAGACAAATAGGCTCTGGCCTATAAGGAGTCCCAGTAAAACTTCAGATATCTGCTAATCCGAAAAGGTGGTGAAGGACAATCCTCAATTTATGCATTGCAGCACGTAGAGGAAGTGATCTCAGATCACTTCCTCACAGCACTTGTGAATAGGAATCCACACTGTAGTAGAGCAGCTCGCAGTTGCTGTTGCAGCTCCTGTCCTTGACATGTACCTGGCCGGTCTGGTCCCCCACTGGAACCCAGGGAAGCCACCCACAATGCTAGATATACACAGGAATGCAAAATCCTGCATTCCTGTGTAATCCCTCATACAAATAGTACGGACAGCCCACACACAAACATACACATTATCTGCACAAACGCAACACCACTAACAATCCACATACATGCACACAACCCCACATGCAGTCTCTCACAACCTCACATGCAATACCTCAAACAGCCCCCACACACACTACCAAACACACGTGACATATCCATTCACACAATTCCACAAGCAGCCCCCATACACAACTTACATTCATATGTATCGTACACCAGTGTTTCGCAAACCAAGCCCTCAAAGCACACCTACCAGTCCAGGATTTAAGGATTACCCAGTTTTGTCTAAGGTGTTTTTTTCTTTTTTTTCTAAAAACCACCTTAGACAAAACTGGGTAATCCTTAAATCCTGGACTGGTAGGTGTGCCTTGAGGACTGGGTTGGGAAACACTTTCATACACAATACCATAAACTACTCATGAACATATACAATATAATAGCTAATATACGCAGGGCCGTCTTTAACGTGGGGCAAACTGGGCAGCTGCACCGTGAGCCCCGCTGGCCTCAACTATTTCTAACCCCCGGCTGGTAATCTGCACACTAAGGAGGCCCACCAGGTGGCCCGTGCACAAAGGGCCACCCGGTGGGCTTCTGTCAGCAGGGTCCCGGTGGCGCACTGAGGCGCTTTAACAGCGCGAGCAGGCCCCTTGCTTTTTGGCAACAGGCTGGGAGGAAGTGACGGCCGTGCATCACTTCCTCCCACAAAGAGAGGAGCGCGCAGGAAAGAAGAGTAGGCAGAGTGGAGGGGGGGCTGGCCGAGAGAGCCAGATCCCAACTCCCAACACCTTCAGCCACCGGCAGGAAAGGTAGGAAACTGGAGGGTGGGTTTAAAAGTGTAATTTGTGTGTGTGTCAGTATATGTGTGTGTGTATGTCTGTGTCAGTATGTCTGTTAGTGTGTGTGTTAGTATGTCTGTGTGTGTCAGTATGCGTGTGTCGGTATATCTGTTTGTGTCAGTATGTCAGCATGTCTGTGTAAGTATGTCTGTCTGTGTGTGTGTCAGTACATCTGTGTGTCAGCATATCTGTGTGTGTGTGTCAGCATATCTGTGTGTGTATGTCAGCATGTGTGTGTGTGTGTGTATGTCAGCATGTGTGTGTGTGTGTCAGCATGTGTGTGTGTGTCAGCATGTGTGTGTGTGTGTCAGCATGTGTGTGTGTGTGTCAGCATGTGTGTGTGTGTGTCAGCATGTGTGTGTGTGTGTCAGCATGTGTGTGTGTGTGTCAGCATGTGTGTGTGTGTGTCAGCATGTGTGTGTGTGTGTGTCAGCATGTGTGTGTGTGTCAGCATGTGTGTGTGTGTGTCAGCATGTGTGTGTGTGTGTCAGCATGTGTGTGTGTGTGTGTCAGCATGTGTGTGTGTGTGTGTGTCAGCATGTGTGTGTGTGTGTGTGTCAGCATGTGTGTGTGTGTGTGTGTCAGCATGTGTGTGTGTGTCAGCATGTGTGTGTGTGTCAGCATGTGTGTGTGTGTGTTTCAGTGTGTATATATCTCTGTGTGCGTGTATATGTGCATACATCTCAGCATTCACACACTAACACTACACACAAATACACCCTACATTCAAATTTCAACACTACGTACAAACACATGTCTGTGTTACACACCAAAATTATATGTAAATACACCCCTGAATTCAAAAACCAACACTACACAAATACATGTTTGCAGTCACGCCAACACCACATACAAACATATTCCATACAAAAACCTGTTTACATTCGAACACACAAAAGCCGCTTAGTGCTAAGACCTGGAAACATGGGTAAATGGTAGAGCCCCAGCTGTCAATGCATTACTGGAGTTGCACGACAGATGGGGATCTACCTTTTAATCACTCCTGCAACAGGGAGGCCCAAAAAATGTTTTGCACCTCTCTACTTTAGGTCCGCCACTGCGTTGAGGTGGAGGACGTGATTGCATGCCTGGGAAGGGGGGACAGGATCCAGGGGGCCCCAAAACAATGCTTTTCCCAGGGTCCAGTTAAGATTAAAGACGGCCCTGCATATATGCACAAATACAACGATACAAAGCAATTACAGTAAAAATAACACAAGCAGGATACGGCAGCATACACACCTCATTTACGGGACATCACAATCCTATATCGGCACAGTACTGCTAAAAGGTTGCCTACCCCTGGTCTAGACTCTAGACAGCGAAAACAATAATCTGATTTTTCAGTCTGAATGTTCCCAGATGGAACATAAATATTTTTATTGAATTATTTTATTTTTGATTAATTAGACTTAAGGCAATGACCATGCATGTGACAGAATGCTGATCTTTTCAAACAAAAGAAACATGAAAACAAATACTGTTCTAGAATTGTAAATAAAAAGAGACACAGTATGCTTTCTTTGTAATATGGATATAATGTGCTTCTTTTGAGATGAAAGGTGCAACATAGTTGGAAAGGTTAATTGACAGTGATTTCACAAAAAGATTGGTGTAATGGAAAGTGCAACAGGATTGAAATGCAAACAGCAAATAAGAATGTACAAAACTGGAAGAATTCAGAAAAAAATAGAAGAAATAACCTTAGTATCATGATAAATCAAACTTGTACAAATAAAGAGCATTACATTTTTTATTTTTTATTTTTTTTTAATGATGTCTTATCACTTTGCTAATCACGCTTGGGGGATTCTTGAGGGTTTTTTATTGCAGAACAATGAAGAGGCCTGATTACAGGGATTGTTTCTGTATAAAAGCTGGTAGCTGTGTCTCAATAGCAAAGTCATTGGGTATAAGCAGAAATTACACATTAAACACAATATATTAATAGGCTTTGAAATTACCTGGCCCCCATAACACATGTAAAATGAGTTGTTACTAAACTTTTAATGGCTAATCATTCTTCAGCACAAAACAAGGTCATTGTCAGGCTAACAGCACCTTACACAGACTGGTTTGAAACAGCAACATTACCAGACAGAGACAGCAGAATCTGTGACACCTCTTACCCAGACCCTGGGGTGAGCAAGTAGTAGTAGTTACAGTGAGGGTATTACTGGGTGGTGACGTAGTAGTAGTAGTTAGAAACATAGAATGTGACGGCAGATAAGAACCATTCGGACCATCTAGTCTGCCCAGTTTTCTAAATACTTTCATTAGTCCCTGGCATTATCTTATAGTTAGGATAGCCTTATGCCTATCCCACGCATGCTTAAACTCCTTTACTGTGTTAACCTCTACCACTTCAGCTGGAAGGCTATTCCATGCATCCACTACCCTCTCAGTAAAGTTAGTTACAGGGAGGGGATTACAGGGTGTGAAGGCATGTCTGGGAAGTAGTAGTAGTTACAGGGAGGGGATTACAGGGTGTGAAGGCATGTCTGGGAAGTAGTAGTAGTTACACTGAGGGTATTACAGTGGGTGAAGGCCTGCCTGGGAAGTAGTAGTAGTTACAGGGGGTGAAGGCCAGTCTGGGAAGTAGTAGTTACAGGGGGTGAAGGCCAGTCTGGGAAGTAGTAGTAGTTACAGGGAGGGAATTACAGGGGGTGAAGGCCAGTCTGGGAAGTAGTAGTAGTTACAGGGAGGGAATTACAGGGGGTGAAGGCCAGTCTGGGAAGTAGTAGTAGTTACAGGGAGGGAATTACAGGGGGTGAAGGCCAGTCTGGGAAGTAGTAGTAGTTACAGGGAGGGAATTACAGGGGGTGAAGACCAGTCTGGGAAGTAGTAGTAGTTACAGGGAGGGGATTACAGGGGGTGAAGGCCAGTCTGGGAAGTAGTAGTAGTTACAGGGAGGGAATTACAGGGGGTGAAGGCCAGTCTGGGAAGTAGTAGTAGTTACAAGGAGGGTATCACAGGAGTTGAAGGCCAGTCTGGGAAGTAGTAGTAGTTACAGGGGTTGAAGGCCAGTCTGGGAAGTAGTAGTAGTTACAGGGGTTGAAGGCCAGCCTGGGAAGTAGTAGTAGTAGTTACAGGGAGGGGATTACAGCGGGTGAAGGCCAGTCTGGGAAGTAGTAGTAGTTACAGGGAGGGGATTACAGCGGGTGAAGGCCTGTCTGGGAAGTCATAGTAGTTACGGGGAGGGGATTACAGTGGGTGAAGGCCAGTCTGGGAAGTAGTAGTAGTTACAGGGAGGGGATTACAGTGGGTGAAGTCCTGCCTGGGAAGTAGTAGTAGTTACAGGGAGGGGATTACAGGGGGTGAAGGCCAGTATGGGAAGTAGTAGTAGTTACAGGGAGGGGATTACAGGGGGTGAAGGCCAGTCTGGGAAGTAGTAGTAGTTACAGGGAGGGAATTACAGGGGGTGAAGACCAGTCTGGGAAGTAGTAGTAGTTACAGGGAGGGAATTACAGGGGGTGAAGGCCAGTCTGGGAAGTAGTAGTAGTTACAGGGAGGGAATTACAGGGGGTGAAGGCCAGTCTGGGAAGTAGTAGTAGTTACAGGGAGGGAATAACAGGGGGTGAAGACCAGTCTGGGAAGTAGTAGTAGTTACAGGGAGGGGATTACAGGGGGTGAAGGCCAGTCTGGGAAGTAGTAGTAGTTACAAGGAGGGTATCACAGGAGTTGAAGGCCAGTCTGGGAAGTAGTAGTAGTTACAGGGGTTGAAGGCCAGTCTGGGAAGTAGTAGTAGTTACAGGGGTTGAAGGCCAGTCTGGGAAGTAGTAGTAGTAGTTACAGGGAGGGGATTACAGCGGGTGAAGGCCAGTCTGGGAAGTAGTAGTAGTTACAGGGAGGGGATTACAGCGGGTGAAGGCCTGTCTGGGAAGTCATAGTAGTTACAGGGAGGGGATTACAGCGGGTGAAGGCCTGTCTGGGAAGTCATAGTAGTTACGGGGAGGGGATTACAGGGGATGAAGGCCAGTCTGGGAAGTAGTAGTAGTTACAGGGAGGGGATTACAGGGGGTGAAGGCCAGTCTGGGAAGTAGTAGTAGTTACAGGGGTTGAAGGCCAGTCTGGGAAGTAGTAGTAGTTACAGGGGTTGAAGGCCAGTCTGGGAAGTAGTAGTAGTTACAGGGGTTGAAGGCCAGTCTGGGAAGTAGTAGTAGTTACAGGGGTTGAAGGCCAGTCTGGGAAGTAGTAGTAGTTACAGGGGTTGAAGGCCAGTCTGGGAAGTAGTAGTAGTTACAGGGGTTGAAGGCCAGTCTGGGAAGTAGTAGTAGTTACAGGGGTTGAAGGCCAGTCTGGGAAGTAGTAGTAGTTACAGGGGTTGAAGGCCAGTCTGGGAAGTAGTAGTAGTAGTTACAGGGAGGGGATTACAGCGGGTGAAGGCCAGTCTGGGAAGTAGTAGTAGTTACAGGGAGGGGATTACAGCGGGTGAAGGCCTGTCTGGGAAGTCATAGTAGTTACGGGGAGGGGATTACAGGGGGTGAAGGCCAGTCTGGGAAGTAGTAGTAGTTACAGGGAGGGATTACAGTGGGTGAAGGCCAGTCTGGGAAGTAGTAGTAGTTACAGGGAGGGGATTACAGCGGGTGAAGGCCTGTCTGGGAAGTCATAGTAGTTACGGGGAGGGGATTACAGGGGGTGAAGGCCAGTCTGGGAAGTAGTAGTAGTTACAGGGAGGGGATTACAGGGGGTGAAGGCCAGTCTGGGAAGTAGTAGTAGTTACAGGGAGGGGATTACAGGGGGTGACGGCCAGTCTGGGAAGTAGTAGTAGTTACAGGGAGGGGATTACTGGGGGTGAAGGCCTGTCTGGGAAGTAGTAGTAGTTACGGGGGGGGGGGGGGGGGGGGGTATTACTGGGGGTGAAGGCCTGTCTGGGAAGCAGTAGTAGTAGTTACAGGGAGGGGGTATTGGGGCGGTTAGGTCTGTCACACTCACCCCTGGGGCACAAAGGTGCCCAACGCCTCACACCGGTCCGTACTTCCCGGGGTCTGCCCCATAACCCTCCGCGTTAACGGGAAGCAGACAGAAACCCCCAGCCGCAGCCAATCAGCACCCGCCGCCGTAAGTCAGAGCTCAGGAACGTCGCAAAGCGAGGACGAGAAACCTCCAGAGCGCGTGCGCGACAACCGTCTCCCGAACCATAAAGCGCTCCAGAAGGATCCTGCGCTCCAGTTGATTGGATGAACAGACCATTCGAAACTCCTCCCCCTCTGCAGAGTTCCTATCTGTTGCTACGCAACAGCTACCAGCTGCTGTGGGCGGGCCCTGGTGAGTCGCGCAGGTTGTATCGCGAGAAGCTGTAATCTCGTCGGGGGGGAGGGATTGAACCCTCTGAGATTCCGTAGTCCATATGGAATGAATGGTGTATGACATGACATGGCCTGGCCAGGGGACTGGGGGCTTTGGCAGACATACTGTAAATATTTTAGGGGTTGCTTTGGAGAAACCTAGGAGAGACCAGCCATCATATAACCCCTTAACCTGGTAAGACGGCTATTACTGTCACTAATGATACATGTAATAGGGATACATCATGGGCAGGAAATACAAGGCTTTTAATGGAAACCTCCATCCTGGAATCAGGGAAACACAGCTCGGGATAATAATAATAATAATAATGTATAATCATTGTGCATGGGGACTGCACAGCAGCTAGGGACAAACTAACTATCACTAGTAATAATCACTAGGGTCAGATTAATTATCACTAGTAATAATCACTAGGGTCAGATTAACTATAACTAGTAATAATCACTAGGGACATACTATCACTAGTAATAATCACTAGGGACATACTATCACTAGTAATAATCACTAGGGACATACTATCACTAGTAATAATCACTAGGGACATACTGACTATCACTAGTAATAATCACTAGGGTCAGACTGACTATCACTAGTAATAATCACTAGGGACATACTATCACTAGTAATAATCACTAGGGACATACTATCACTAGTAATAATCACTAGGGACATACTATCACTAGTAATAATCACTAGGGACATACTATCACTAGTAATAATCTCTAGGGTCAGACTGACTATCACTAGTAATAATCACTAGGGACATACTATCACTAGTAATAATCACTAGGGACATACTATCACTAGTAATAATCACTAGGGTCAGACTGACTATCACTAGTAATAATCACTAGGGACATACTATCACTAGTAATAATCACTAGGGACATACCATCACTAGTAATAATCACTAGGGTCAGATTAACTATCACTAGTAATAATCACTAGGGTCAGACTGACTATCACTAGTAATAATCACTAGGGACATACTATCACTAGTAATAATCACTAGGGTCAGACTGACTATCACTAGTAATAATCACTAGGGACATACTATCACTAGTAATAATCACTAGGGTCAGATTGACTATCACTAGTAATCATCACTAGGGTCAGATTAACTATTAATAATCACTAGGGACAAACTAACCATCACTAGGGTCAGATTAACTATCACTAGTAATAATAACTAGGGTCATATTAACCATCACTAGGGTCAAATTAACCATCACTAGGTTCAAGATTACCATCACTAAGGCCAAATCAACCATCACTAGGGTCATGTTAACCACCACTAAAGTCATGTTAACCGTCACTAGGGTCAACCATTTAATGGATATAAAGATTTTGAGAGAGAAAATTACTCAGACCGTCTGGATGAGATACCCAGGTGTCTGAAGTAAGTACTGAATTGAGATCATCCAAAATAATTAAATGAACTACATAGCGACAACCCAAGGGCATGAACCCACCTGGAACACTGGATACAGTGCTGCCCATAGGACCGCAACAAGCCCCGCTCACACCACGCACCCATACAATACACAACCACACACTGCCTTCAAAACGCTCCAACCGCACACAAGGCAGACGGCCACCTCTGCAGATACGACACACAGCGCTACAACACGCGACAAAACCCAAAACACACACAGGAACACGCCCACACTCATCGAACTACACACACACACGAACCAACCTAAAGGCAACACACGCACTATGACAGATGATAAAGATGCAAAAACAGCCCCCGAGCGGGCAACCAAACGCTACACCAGACGTAAGGAGAACCATGCCTCAGTGCAGGTAGCAAAGCGTTATGTACAAAGTTATGAAAACGAAGCTAAATGTTGTGTTTGATGTAATGAGTAAAAAGCCTCTGCGTAGGCAACTGTATGTTGTGATGGATGTAATGAGTAAACGCCTCTGCGCAGGCAACTGCATATACAGATTGACGCAAAGAGAAATATGCCTCTGCGCAGGCAACCGAACGCAATGATTGAATGCAATGGTAACCCACGCTTATGACATGACACCAATAAAAATATTTAAAACAAAATAATTAAATGATATGAATGTAAAAAGTCATATAGCAAGCATAACCGAATTGGTGGTCAAATGCCCGAATTGGGTAGAGAATCTAGCCCTAATGGCACACCTCAAAGTATCCAAGTCAATGGAGTGCACCTAGGTTAGTCACAATAGTAGCTACAGCAAATAGACTTTAATCATGGTAGGTCAATTCTGATAGCTACAGACTATAGATAGACTTAGCTAAAGTAGCTAAGTAAAGTGTTGACTAGGATCACTGGACCTTAGGTAGGGAGTATTCTTGATTAAGACTGCTCTGGAGGCCACAAGTGACACTTGTAAAAATATATCAAGATGAAGCCAAAAGAGATTAAAGTAGTCTAACAGATAATACACAAGACAGACCTGCAATCATCTCCATATCAGAGGATTAGATAACTGTAATGAGATCTAAGGGTAATGCTTAAGACTCACAGTATATCATTACCTATAACGTAAAAGGATGAGTTAAGCTTGCAGGACTACAAGTATAAGTATTGTGATATAGTAAACTACTCCCATCCATTCAGTCCAGTGTAATGAGGACAACATTTAGAAATTGAAAATTATAGTGATCTAATGTGTAGAACCATACTTAGATTGTTGGTTACCTACACATAGTGACAGTGCCCTAGTGAGAAAATAAGTGAAAGAAAGAAGAATCCCGACGCGCGTTTCGGTGCTTTCTGTGATGCACCTTCGTCAGGGGCTGGAGGGAGACTGACCTCTGGTCTCCTTTTAAATGTGTTTTGGAAGCTGCTAATACCTGTTAAGCCAATTAGGAGCGGCCTGTGACATCATTTAGGCGCCAAAATCTCGATCGTTCATATGTTAATGAGCCCTTCAGATTCGGCCAATCAAAAGGACTTGTCATCTGACGTCAGCGGCTTGGTTCATTAACTATTGTGATGCCGAAAAAAGTCAGTGATAAGTGTATGACTACTGACGTTTGAGGCTACATACAAAGAGGAACATAACATAACACAGATGAATAACACAGATACACCTGTGCCAATATTCTCCACGGAGGCAGGAGTCATAAAGCTACAATGGCTCAAAACAAAATCACAGAAAGTACACATAATATGAAATAATGAACAGAAAATTACCTTTTTCGAGACACCATGTGGAAGTTAGCTCTTACGGGAATGCAAAGTTTGGGCCGAAAAAATGCCCTGCTTTAATATAAATAAAATTTGCTCAGTAAAAGTGATAGAATGCACTACTCAAGTTTCAGGGGAGAAAAAAAGTGAGGCGACCTGGATTTTTATATTTGACACGGAATTACCCTCCATTATAATGTTATTATGCTCTTAAATTCAATTTACTGTAAATTACTCTGTAGTTGTAGCTAGGTGTCATTTCCACCACACATTTTATTTTTGCTACAATCCAGAGATTAGTGAAAAAGACATTCATCTCAATGAAGAGGTCTGGGGGCACTGCTCCTGACGTTTTAACCTTGCAATGTAAAACATTGCAGTGTTAAAGGAATGATAATGTTTTTTTTTTTACAAGATTAAAAAGTCGGTTTCGGTTCTCAATCAAATGCTGCCCGTAGAGAGAGTTTTTGATTGGTATATGCCCACTAGCCCAACAAAGTATTCCTATGGGGAAGCATTTGTTTTGTTCATAATAGCCAGGGAAGTGGGCAGTGGCATGACGAGAGCTGAAAGGTAAATAAAATTTCCTGGATATATCCATGGAAGCACTCCCACTCCTATATTTGACAGGAACACCTCCTAATTAAACAATAAAAGAGACCTCTCCCTCTCAAGAAAGCATGGCTATCTCAGTAGCATCAACATGTGTTCTTTGGCTGAGAAATTGGGTGGCAGATTCTTCTTCGAGGAATAGTCTATGTGTCCTTCCATTTCAAGGTGAAATGCTTTTTTTGGAAAACATCTGGTGACTGCTTGAAAAGGGGCAGTGGAAGGACGCAAAGTATTTCTTCCCCAGGATAGACACCCTAGAACAGGGTTCCGCAACCTATGCCACACAAGGTGCCTTTGCACTGCAATCAAGTCTGCTAGAGCCCAACAGGCTCTGGTCTATCAGGAGTCCCAGTGGAACTTCAGATGTGCAAAAAGGTGGGACAATCCTGCATTGCAGCACTTCCATCTCAGAACATCTCAGATCACTTCCGCCCAGCACTTGTGCATGGGAATCCGCACTAGAGTAGAGAAGCCCGCTGCAGCTTTTGCAGCTCCTGCCTTTGATCTGTACCTGGCCAGCCCGGTCCCCAATGAATCCCGGGGAAGCCACCCACACTGCTAGATATACACAGAAATACTGAATAAACCTCCCCCTCATACAAATATTATAAACAGCCCAAACACACACAGTCCCATAACCACAACACCACAAGGAGCCTCTCACATACATGCACCATTAAGCACCCTATGTGATATATCATCCACACACACAATTCCAGAAGCAGCCTCCATACACAGCCCACATTCATAGGTATCATACACAATACCACAAACTACTCCTGATCATATACACTATAACAGCCCACATACGCACAATTACAATGCTACAAAGCAACTCTATTACCCATAAATAACACAATCAGACTATGTCAGCATTCATACCTTAATTAAAAAAAAAATAGGATCAGCCTACCCCTTCCCTAGAAAATACTTGACTCAAGATAGTCTTTTGGGGACAAGGATTACAGATGTTTCAGACCTGGTAAAGAATTTTCCACATCGCAGACATTGAAAGGGAGGTTCTTCCTCTTCAAGTGGTAACCGTGGAGGAGGAGGTAGCTCCAGACAGTCTAGGCCAGGGGTGGGGAACCTTCGGCTTTCCAGATGTTTCGGACTTTGCCAGCATTATGTGTGTAAGTGCATTATGGGGGATGTAGTCCACAACATCTGGAGAGCCGAAGGTTGCCTATCCCTGGTCTAGGCAATTCTGATGGGGCCTTGGGATTGGGAGCAAGACTTCTCAACTTTTCTGGGGTCTGTGTCCAGTTCATCAATGACAAATGAGTTTGAAATATTCTAAGAAAAGTATATTTTCTGGAATTCCCTTCCATTTCTAATAACCTGGATTACTCAAGTTGCAGAAAAGGCAAAGGCTTTTTATCTCTTCACAACCTCCCTCTTAGAAGAAGTAGTAATTTCTCCTCCTGGAGAAAGAGGATTACTACTCAAGACTTTTTTGAACCCGAATGCATCAGGAGTTAACAAAACTCAATGAGGAAGTGTTTGTAAGAAGATTCAAGATAAAATCAGTCAGTTCCATTACCAAATTAATTTCCCCAGGGGATTGGATGGTTGCCATAGACCATGTGGTGCCTATTTTCATGTTCCGATTGCCCTTCCTCACAAGAAGTATCTCAGATTTGCACTGAACCATCAGCATTTCCAATTTTGGACATTTTCCAAAATTTTAATAGCCTTAATTGTTCAAATCCGACTGTAGGACATTATCGTCCATCATTAGCTGGATGACATTCTAGTAGTGTTCTGAGAAAAGTACCAAGTTATTACTCAAGTTCTGGACATTCTTCAGAATTACGGCTCTATTATCAACCTCAAGAAGAGCCAGCTTTCCCCATCTCTTGTGAAGGTCTACCTGGGTGCAAGCTTCAACACATCTAGAACACGTGTGTCTGTATCTCACGACAGAGGACAAATGATCCACTTAAAGATTCTTTGCTTCATTTCTCTCCAATAAGACCCTGCAAGAGAATTTATGAGCCTTCTGGGGTTCTATTCTATACAATAGGACTTAGAAGATGGGCTTGTGGCATAAGATGATTCCTCAAATAGAGTTCCTGGTGACGATATCACCTGGTGAAGGGAAGATCGCAATCTTTAATTAGGATTTCCTCCGGTCCAGATTTAGAGGTTAACATTGACAACGGATGTCTGTCAAACGCGTTGGGGAGCACATCTTGGTTCTCATCACATCTAGGATCTATGGGACCACATATTTACTTATCAATCCTCAAATGTTCTGGAGCTGCAAGCAGTTTTTCAAACCCTTCTCCAGTTGCCCTCTCTTAACATTGTTCAATAAAAGTGATGGTAGACAACACTTCGGTAGTTGTTTATCTCAATCATCAAGGGGGCCAAAAAGCAGACTTCTGAAGATTATTTTCCCTGACAGTGGCAGAGAAGAATCTACAAGGCCCAAAGGCTGTGTATTTCCCAAGTAAAGTACATCTCTTAGCGGATTTCCTGAGCAGAGTGACATTAGATCCAACAGAATGGTCTCTCTCCTATCAAGCATTCCCGTGCATAGTCCAGAAATGGGTCCTTACTTAGGTAAATCTGATGGCAACATCTCAGAAGGTGGAAAGGTTATTCTAGTGCTTCTTCAAACCCTTTGGCGGAAGACAGGGATGCTCTGTCTTGCGAGTGGAGATTCGATTTGGGTTATGTGTTTTCTCCCAACCCCTTCCATATTTGCTCTGTTGAAGAGGATTCAGCAGCAACAAGCAGTCATTCCTCATTGGGCCGAATGCCCATAGTTTCCCCTACTTTGGAAAATATCCTGGAATACTCCATTAAAACTTCCATGCCACCATCTGTTATTGCATCAAGGACCTATGTTCCATCCAGCACCCAAGACCTTAAAATTGATGGTATGGAGGTTGAAAGGTAGCACCTCTTAAAGAAAGGCTTCTCTTACTTAGTCATTGAAACTTTGCTCAAAGTAAGGAAGTATTCTACCTGTTCAGCCTATCACATTTGGAGATTATTATTTTTTTTGTATCTGGTGTGTTCTTTATAATGTCCCTCTTCAGTCACTTGACAATAGCAACATTCTTCAGTTCCTCCAGGATGGATTTGGATGGAAGGCATTGAGTCTCCATTCCCAAAGATCCAAGTTCTTGGCTCTCTCCATATTATTGGATAAAAAGTTTGCCTTTGACTCTGATATCGGTAGATTTCTTTAAAACCGTTTTGAAATTACATCCTCCTATGAAGTCATGCTGTGCCTTCTGGGACTTACCTCTAGTGCTCCAAGCCTTAACTGTTCCTCACTTTAAATCCGTGGAGGATATTCCCTTACCTACATTGTCTCTTAAGGCAGTTCTACTGGTTGCCCTTACTTCAGGCAGAAGGATTTTGGAATTAAAGCATAAAGCTCACCTACTGCCATCTTGTAAGCAGTAATTATACCTTTTAAATTGTACATTTATAATAAATACTCCTTTTTTTTATTTACTTTATATTGGATCGTTATATCTATATACTGCACGATCATTGTATATCTGTGCTTTTTTTTTTTTTTTTTTACATGCTATCGAGGTCCATCTCCATATTTTAGGTATATATTTCCTATTTTTTCCTTTCTCACTAAGGGTTGTATTGGGAGGTTTTAGCTGTTGTTTGCGCTCCACTTATTACTTTTTTATTTTATTCCTTACTTTAAGTGTGCTTGTATCTGGAATCACCGCACTTGTGTGTAGCAGCCTATTGATATATTTGCACAGTGTTGCATTGTTCTGATTGCATGATAAGGGGAATTATTCGGGAGTGTTTTACCCATTTTTTCTCTCTGCTCCCTGAATGCCTTTTTAGTGCTTTTTTTTTTTTTAATTCTAATTTTTTAGAAGGATTTTGGAGCTTCAGAATTTTTCACATGAGTCTCCGGTTCTGATTTTTCAGGGAGATAGAACCATATTGCATTTCTCTCTAAGGTGGATTCGTCCTTCCATGTCAATCAAGATATCATCTTGCTTGCATTTTTTTTCAACATCCTTCACGGAAAGAGGAGGAAAAGTGGGAATGTCTGGTCCAAGTTTGTTTTCTCTCAATTTACTTGAACCACACCTCTAACATCAGAAAGACATCTTGTCTTTTTATTATTCCATCTGGACATGAGTTGGCCAGGTTTCCTTCTACCACTTCAAAAATAAAACTGGACACTGGTACACAACTGCCAAATAATGGTATCGAAGTTACCCACCAAAAAAAAACCAAACATCTAAACTCAAAACTGAACTATAAAAATTTTAAAAATGATACTCAAAATGCTCCAGTTGGAAAGAAGACTTTTCCTTTATTTATAGATATATTGCCACAAGATTGATAAAAGTGCAAATGCCAAAAATGTAAATGACAAAGAGACAATTTTCAACAATTCATGCCGCATGCATCGGCAGTTCCTGTATTGGTCAGCTCGATATCCTGACCTAGATGGATGAGAATTTTGGCGCAAATTGGAAGAAAGGCTTTGGGCATGGACTGCACCAACAAGCCCAAAAACAGTTAGGTGCGCACTCACCCCAGCGCCGATCTCCCCAAGGCACCTCAAAACCAGTGCCCGAGAAGGCCCTAAAATGGCAGTGGAGCAAGAAGAGCCCCTCACCTCTCACCAAGCGGGTACTGAGACAGGCACGAGGAGGTATCATGCAGTCACATGAAGTGTGTAGGGAGAGGCCTGCAGCATTCCTGATGGATGCGGGACTATGTTCTGCCCATGGAGGGCATAGAATGAACAGCATCTGATCACTTCCACTTCCCTACCAGCAAGCATTGGGAGAATTATTTTTATTTGCCTTAATTCTTATTTTCAGTTGTTAATATCTTTAGACCTGCATGCCTCATGACACTCACAGCCACTTTTGTTTTGTCTTTCCATTGTAAGGGCCTCCTATGGGAAATATTCTAAGTTCAGCGAATCAGCATGTTTAACCTACATTTATTTCCACATATCTCCAGAGGGACTTCACTGTTACAAAAGCTTAAAGGGACACTATAGTCACCAGAACAACTACAGCTTAGTCCCCTTGCCGATTTTAGCCAACCCAATGCTTTCCCCACGGGAAAGCATTGGATTGGCTAAGAATTGGCAATTCTGATTATGTCACAATGGCGGCGGGGCCAGCGCCGGTGGACTCGTGTGGCGCTTGAAATAAGGTGAGTTTTTACTTTTTCCAATGGGGATAGGGGGGCCGCAAGCCAGCTAAATGGTGGGTTTAGCACTATAGGGTCAGGAATACATGGTTTTGTTCCTGACCCTATAGTGTTCCTTTAATTTCTGGTTATGATATAGATAAATATGCCTAGCTTGATTCAATGTGTTTACCGGTACTTAGCTAACTCTTCATGCCTAGGCAGTATACTTACGTAATCTCAGGAACCAGTTAGGAATACTCGTGGTGATGTAGGATTAACGTGAAGCTATTACTCTATTATTAAAAAAAAGTGCCTGTTTTTCTCTTAAAATGGTACAGCTATGTATATTCCTTTGCTTGTCATTCGCTGTTGGGGCATGACAAGCCTGTCTGTTGCTGTATGCACTGCAAAAATAAAATAAATAAATGTAAAAAAAAAAAAGAGAGACAACAAAATAGCATTGTGATTGGAACAGACGGGAAAACAAATATATAAAATGTAAAACATGGGATACCAAGGCTAGTAGCCCTATGGGCATTGATAATATATTATAGACATTTAGATTGCTGCTTAACCAAGAGTTAGGAACCAAGATTCATTTTACAATATATGAAGTACATTAAGGTCTTCAGTCAATTGCGGATACCACCAGCTGGTGTAGGTGTGCACTAATATGTAGAGAGCTCAAAAATAAGAATTTTAAAAAAGGCAAATTCTTTTACTCCAATTAATCTTCTACTCCGGTTATTAATTACAAAACACCTAAAAATATTGCATTAATGTGTGTTTGGTTGGGTTCCCCCCACCTCTGTCCTTTCTTCCCATCATTTTTATACATCAACCATGTGTAATGAGGACCTGTTTTTGCTGTCCAGTGAAATTATTTCAAATATGTTCTCTTCTAGTAGAAGGTTTGCAGCTGCTGAGAATGACCAAGCTAGTGGCTGCTGCTGAACTCAGGAAGAAGCCGTGCAGGTAGCTACATGAGAAGATGGAAGACCTCTTCCCATTCTTGAGAAAGTTGTACAGGATTGTTCTACAGACTGCCCCCCTACATGAAGACCTTCAGAAATGTGCCACTCTTCTGGTTCCACAGATTCCAGATGCAACATTGGAAAGTCTTGGTAACTGAATGACACTTTCTAGTACAGTTTTTTTTTTTTTAGTGTGTGTGTGTGTATATATATATATATATATATATATATATATATATTTGTATTAATAATATGATCTATATTTTATATTTATACATAGTTTTTTTTTTTTTTTTTTACTTCTCCCACGTTGCATGAAAATGGAAACATGTGTTGTTAATCTGATGTTTCCTTAAATCTATGGTCCTTTCCATGAAAACATGGCATTACCTTCTGTTTACTATGGGTGTTTTCTGTCTGTTCCCTGTGTTGACACAGTTGCATGGTTTTTGGGGTGCTTTTGCTGAACTCGGATGCTAGTGACAACTGTATTAATGTCTTACCTTTTTATGGGTCTTTAATTAGAGAGGTGCATATTCCACATCAAGAAACAGGAATTCTGAGATTCTCTTGCAGATGATAAACTATATATCACCCTCCTCCACTACCGATTTCCCAATGGCTTAGTGGAGCTGAAGGTCAGCTGTAGCTATCTGCAGACTTTTTACCCTTCATGTATTCCAATTAATTATAATATTGAAATCATTAGATGAACATTGCTACTAAAATATGTTGAAGTAGTTTATGACGAAGAGTATGGTTTGGGTGGAATAACCGTCTCATGTAACCTTTTCAATTCCTGAGCTTTGTGCTTTCACTGCTTTCTCTCTCACAGTGTGCAAAATAAAAGATTCCTCTCCATGGTGTCAACGAGATGTCACATTGCTCCAGCTGTCTCTTATACAGATGTTAGTCTTGAAGGCAGGGAACTCTGACACAGAGCCTGGAGTGAGATGTCAGTATACCCATCTAGTGGAACTGCTGCAGCAAGCTGATGTGGCAAGTGCAATCGTAAGGGCGGCTAATATTCTACCCCATATTGCTACTTACTTTATTTGTTAAACAGTTTACCATTCTAATGATATTTAGATTATTAAATATGTATTTTGCTTTGAACAGTCTAGAAGCTTTGCAAACTATTTTAGCTAATAATGTGACCTTTCCTTTTTTCTCCGTCTCTGCTTCCGTACCACTCCTTACACGGTTTGATTTGAGACCTTGATCTAATTTTAAGAATTCCATCTTGCTTCCTAAAAAAAATGGATGCTACCATTGTTTGCTGATTGTGGTTTCTAATAGTATTATGTGCCTGACACTTATATACATAGTAAGTTTTTGAGTTTACCGATTTTAAACCCCCAATTGAAAGTGATAATGAGTACGCATTAGCCATCATGTCTGGTTCAGGTCATTGTTTAAGGATATTTAAAGGGATATACACTCAAAAACACATGCTAATGAATGTGTGACCATGTTTTAGATTTTGAAAACTGAAATTAAAAATAAGGCTGATGTCAAAAATGTAAGAACAGTACCTACAGCTCTGTAGTAAATGGGGGAAATTAAATGAGGATGCTTGGAAAAACTGCATTATTATTTTTTCTCAACAGATTAAACTATCTGATACTCCTGAAAAGGTGCTCTCCTATCTCTCATCCAAGTGCCTTTCCTGTTTGGTGCTATACCACCTGAAGTGCCAGGTGGGTACTAAATGTTAAATGTTGACAATTGCATGAAACCAGTCATTTAGTATATATTTGATGAAAGATGTATTCTTTTAAGGGACACTCCAGGCATCCAGACCACTTCTGCCCATTGGAGTGGTCTGGGTGCCAGCTCCCACCACCCTTACCCTGCAATTGTAATTATTGCAGTTTTTATAAACTGCAATAATTACCTTGCAGGGTTAAGTCTTCCTCTAGTGGCTTAGAACACGTAAAGTGTTTTAAACAACGCTGGACATCCTCACGCTATGTGAGGACCTCCAGCGTCACCAAAATCCCCATAGGAAAGGATTGAATAATGCTTTCCTATGGGGAGGTCTAATGTGCGTGTGCGGCCATTGCTGCGCATTAGGTCTCCCCCGCCGGTTGACATCAGAAGGGGAGGAGCATGGGTGAAGCCTAACACGGCGCCGAGGGACATCGGCGCTGGACTCCGGTAAGTCACTGAAGGGGTTTTAACCCCTTCAGCAACTTTGGATGGGGGGTGGGAGGGAGAGGGGCACTGTTGGATCCTGCAGTGCCAGGAAAACTGATATGTTTTCCTGGCACTGGAGAGTCCCTTTAATTCTCCTGTTTTTTTTATGTATACTACTGCAGTCTCAGTGCTCAATTCTCTGCTATTTATGAGTTAAATCACTGTGTTTATGCACACCTACCCTGGCTGAAGCTCATACGGCCTTCCACACTTCCTGAAAATAGTCTACATTTTGTTTAGCTTCCATATTGTTTAAATTAGAATTTCTTATCTTCTGCTGTGTTAATGGCCTGCAAGAACCTGTAGCAGCCTCATATGTGAGTTTAAGGTGACCCTACAGCCACCAGAACCATTACAGCTTAATATATAACCTGTCCCTAAAAGAAAATATTTACATTGCTGCCTAGTTGCCCCTCTAATTGCAGTCACTCAGACTGCCACTAGAGGTGCTTCCTATCTCTGTGTGCAATACCTACAATCAGCATCTCAACGCTCTGCATGGAAACTCTGAATGCTTCCCATAGAGATACATTGATTAAGTGCGCAACAGCCTCTGACTACTTTCCAAAGGAATGCATTGGATTGTCAAGATTGATGAGCTTAGCTATGGAGGCAGGGCCAGCTTTGGAGAGTTTAAACACCTTTTTACTGCGACTGGAGGTAGGGCCAGGGATCTAAATAGTTAGTTTAACACTAGTGTCAGAAATACATGTTTGTGTTCCTTTAAAGTGAATAAAAAAAAAAAGCATGTGATAAGAACTTGTAAAGTAAACACACAGTTGTGATTGAAACAAACCCTTTTTTCATGCAGGCTGTGTCAGACACCGCCAGGGGAGGTGTGGCTAGGGCTGTATCAACAGAAACACAAGTGATTTAACTTCTAAATGACAGCAAATTGAATAGTGATACTGTGGAGGAATGATCTATGTACTAAAACTGCTTAATTAAGCTAAAGTTGTTTTGGTGACTATAGTGTCCCTTTACCTGCATTTGGCATCATTATGTATGCTTATGTAGTATTCTATAGGACGTGCCTCTAGTGGTTGCTTGAGTGACAGCCACTAGAGGAACACTGGCTGACAAAAAAAAAGCCTTGCTGTTTCTAAGAAAGTGTAGGGGTGGCATCAAGGCACCAAGCCCACTACATTTTGGCACTCGTAAAACATTGTATCCATTTCTGTTCTTTGCACCGGTTAAGGTGCAAGGCGCACCTCATGTTCCTGGGTCCTTTCATTCATCCTATTCTTCTGTACTGCAGTGATTATCCCACTCCCGGTGTTTGATTTTTATGGGGAAGCAATACATGGCTTCCCCCCGACTCAGAATTGTACACATGCAGTACATCCGTTCTGTAAATAGTACAAACTCTTTTATAATTTGAGTTGCGGTTGCTATCTTTGAGAGTAGTGACATTTCCGCATTGAATAAAGGTACTGAAACTAAGTCTGCCAGTTGCTAAACAGATTTCAGTGGCTGAAAAGGTGAAGTCTGTATCCCCCAAGCTCTTTTACTGTGTTAGAAATTACAACATTGGGAGGACCAATTTTATTTATTTCTGCAACACACTAGGGGCAGTGTGAGCTGAATATTTTTAATTACTTTTTTGTTAGGATTTTTTTAACCTATTATTACCTAAGTGCAATAAGAAAAAAAAGGAAGTGACCTTTATAGCACATCTGTTCTAAACCAAAATCAATACACCGGCATTGCACTCGCACAATCCAAGTCTGGACTAAAAGACCGGAGTGTGAACTTACTTTCCATACATGTTACTGTTCGAACCTGGAAACTAGTCCTACTAAACCTAAAGATTAATTGGCAATATTCTCTTGCAATACCATTTCAAAATAACCCACATTTTCAAAATAGAAACACCCTCTATCAAGTTGGGTGGGTGCGGATTCATCATGGTTGGGAACTGCATGGATACTTTCATGAAAGGATACTCACTCTTTCACAACTTAAAAGTACATTTCATATAATACACCTATCCTTTTTAGTTATCTTCTCAGCATCCTTGTCAAATAAGTAGCTTTGTCAAAGAGTCTCCTATAATGAACGTTTTTCTTACTCTTTTTCCATCCCTGAGATCGTCAGGGTACAAGAGAAGTACTGCAGGGAGATGTTTTCATGGAGAACCCCAATTTCTGAAGCAATTTCTTGCTTTCAGGTGGTGATATTGTTGTGTAGCTTACATTTGTGTGGATATCATTTGCTCACTCAATAATTCTCTTTTCTGATGGGATGTTTTCTATCACTTTAGTGTGCCAACTGATAGATCCACATCATATATACTGATGTTCTTACATTTGACGGGTAGGTCCCTTTTCACTCTGCTGCTTTTCAATATTAGTTATTTGATATGGAAATAGTGTACTTCAATGAGGACATCTCTAAGGATATTTTCTTGTGTTTTGTCACACTGTGTGCTCTGTCTAAAAGCAGCATGGTCAGAGGTTATGTCTGGTGCTACTATACTGAAGAGGCCCCTTAGAAAAGCTTGGGTCTACTGTTTCAGGTATTTCCTTGGATTGGTTTCTCCTTGACCCATTTTCTAAATCTATTGGCTTGGTTTCATATTGCTTCAGCCGGAACTCTTATCGTTGTACCTTGTCTGCCATGTGATGGTGGGCCTCTGCATACTCCTCAAAACTAGACTCTGTGTGAGCTGTCCCGTTACCCAGATCTTGTCTGTCTTTTTGTAATTCTGATGAGCAGCTGTCTAGTTTTGCCATGATTTTATTTGCAATCCTTTGTAGCAGAGATTGCATGGTGTTCAGTGTGACAGTTCCCTCAGGATTTGGCTTCTCTGGTGTCAGTGAGCTCTCTTCATCTTCAGGGCAACCTCTATCTTGGTCCCTTGGTCCACCTCTACCAATATTGTGGCTCTCTTGAGTCCCAGTGTTCGGGTCTTGAATAACGCCAACGTGTCTTGGTTGGCTTCTGGGCTGTAATGCTGTGCCGTGCTGCTTAGGCATACCGCTGTCAACTCGGGGCCTTCGATTCCAAGCACCTTCACACTATTTCCATTCCGGTCAGCTTTCAGCCACGACCCCCTCCTCCGTCGACAAATTATTGTGCCATGAAATATGTGAATGTGTATTTTTAATTATTAATGTGTAATAATAAAAAACATTTACAGTTTATAAAGTGCATATAATAAAACAATGTTGTATGAAAACTAATGTACAGATATACTAATTAGTGGTGGAACTCCTGGCACACACAGTAGCACTTAACAATTTACATTTTCATTAAAAAAAAAAGGCATTTGTAAACATCAAAGAAAACAAATAAGCACAAAATTGTGCAAGCAACCTAATAAATGTACACACTGTATATCATTTCTCCAAAATGCCAACTCACATGCACTAGAACCCACGTTTTGAGTCTATAATACCAGCTTTTGAGTCTTCTATAAGGGACTTTTCCTCTCCCACGTAATACTTCTCTCTTATATAATTCTGTTCGGCAGCCATATTTGCGTTCCACGTTTCTTTCTGATCCATCTTGCATTCTGTTATGCATTCCATAACTAGTCTTAGTTCTTGCAGCGGCCATTATTGTGTCCTACCGAAAAACCTCATAGATTAGCTTGCGGTCCATGTAATGTAAGTCCATTCCTGTATTTAATACTGTATCTTGTCAGAAACAGCTCCTACACCTTTACATTGGTGATATAAATATCATGTTAGTCCAAATATTATTGCTACAGTCCAGAGAGTGCAGAGGGAGGACAAAACTATCAAGCATAAATGACTACATTAATATTAAAGAAAACAGAAAATCTGCACAAAAAACAAATACTGTTGATAACACCTCTAATAAAATCATTAATCTACATTAATACAAAAATTACATAATTTGAAATTGTTATTTAAGCCTCTAGGAGACAAAGAATTCAAGTCTAAAAATCCATTAAATTTAATTTTGACACATTTACTTTTGGAAATCTCCCTCCTCCCCGAACCTCCTACCTTTTGAAACCATTTCTATTATTATGAACTGGAGATTTTGGGATCTTGCTCATGAAACATTTTAAATTCTGTGATTTTAATTTCTATTTTTAATGTTTCAAATATTTTCTTCCACTTCTACATGTGCTTGTCTGTAGTGCGTCCTACATAGTACAATCCGCATTTACAAATGAGGAGATTTATTATATTCTTGGAATGGCAAGTTGTCAAACCTCTTAGTTTGAATCTTTTCTTTCCATCATGTGACCAAAAATATTTTATACATTCATTCTTACAGGCTAGACAATTTCTACATTTATAAAAACCTTGATCCACATTTGGAAAGTGTTTTTGGGAGGGTCAAGCTTGTGATTTTTAGCTAAATTGCTTCCTGGATTCTTTGCTCCTTAACCCCTTAAGGACCAAACTTCTGGAATAAAAGGGAATCATGACATGTCACAAATGTCATGTGTCCTTAAGGGGTTAAAAAAACTATTTGTGGTTCACTTGGTAAAATCTTGTTTTAAAACCAGACCTTTAAATAGTTAGGGCTAATATTTAAAAATAATATTCCTGATTTTGTAACTATATAAAATATTATTATTATGCACACACAATTCAATAAAAATCTTGTCTCTCTCTCTTTATAAATTAGAAGGTACAGTCCACATTTCATGAAAGGTGGCATGTAAAATGTCTTGTTTTCTAGAATGAGGTGAATATTCCCTGGCTCCAGTTCTGCTTGAAAACTCTGAGGGAGTATCCAGAATGCCACACAGTACTTCCATGTCTGATGTCTATGATAGGTGTGTTTAAAGGTATCCTTAAGGATGAGAACTACCAACAAGCAGGTAGGTGAACTTCTTTTTATTTGTACTCATGAGCTTCTTTACAGTCACTTATAGAGCTGAAGAAACCACTGTAGAATATGTTTTTCACAGCCTGTAAAGCACCTTCTTTGTTCTGGAACTCTCACTTCAAAATATCCAATGGAATTTCACATGTGGACAACAGGCAGCTCCCTATCCATTTATTACTTGGGAACCATGACACATGTGAAACCATAGTTGCTATTGCATGATTACTAGTGTTTTCTTTTTTCAAACAAGCACCATTTCCAGCTGTTGTGTTTTTTTTTTTTTATATTCTTTATGTTTATAGTGCAGTGACACAAAACCAGTAGCATTGGTGATTCTAGCACAATAACATGTCAATAAGCATTATCATAGGATCAGGAGGAATATAGACAATGTTGAGTGAAGTTACCGACTTTCAGGACATGCATATTTATCACAGCACAGTTTTTGTTTTATAAATTATAAACAATAAAAATAATTAAAATTTCTCAACCGCAGAAAACAGGCAATCCCAGAGTCATAATGAGTGAGGTGAGAGAAGATATGATAACTGTGTGTGCTCTATTTCCAGCTGTTTTAATTTGAACGAGAGATCTACGAATTGATGGATCTCCAGAGAGATGGTATAGTAATCATGCAATATTTTTTTAGTTATTTTTGTAGAATCTGCTGGAGCCTCTGTGAATGCATGTACGCTTTATCTCTTATCAGATATACACAACAGGTTTTTAGATTCTGTTATAATACTTCACATTTTTCTTTTACTGTTTAACATCTTTAAAAAGTTTGCCAAGTACCATAAGACCTGCAGTGCCTAATTACCACCTTTTGAGGAAATTCCTTCTTTCCAAATTATGGATGTCCATTCTGTCCGTGTTTGGATGTAATTCACACTCTGAGAACATCAGTTGATAATCTCTGCCAATTAATCACATCCAATATTGGCAAACTTCAAAATTCCAGGTCCTGCCAATATCCAGCAACTTCACACAGCCAGTGTGAAGAGGAGTGGACCAACATTCCACAGGCCACAATCAACAACCTGATCAACTCTATGCGAAGGAGACGTGTTGCACTGCGTGAGGTTAATGGTGGTCACACCAGATACTGACTGGTTTTCAGACCCTCCCCCGGAGCCCCCTATTAGAATAAAACTGCACATTTTAGAGTGGCATTTTATTTTGGCCAGCCTAAGGCACACCTGTGCAATAATCATGCTTACTAATCAGCATCTTGATATGCCCCACCTGTGAGATGGATGGATTATCTCGGCAAAGGAGAAGTGCTCACTAACACAGATTTAGACAGATTTGTGAATAATATTTGAGAGAAATAGGCCTTTTGTGTACATAGAAAAAGTCTTAGCTCTTTGAGTTCAGCTCATGAAAAATGGGAGCAAAAACAAAAGTGTTGCGTTTATAATTTTGTTCAGTGTATGTTCAGTAGTCTCTATCTGTGACTTGGGCTTTTTATGTTTTGCAGACAACCTGATGAAACGCTTGGGACCTTTTCATCCTTTGTTTGAAACATTTTGCACATCCGTCTTGTCAGTGAGACAATGCCAGCCTCTAATACTAGAGTCTCCCAGTATCTATTCCTGCCTCTTGGATCTCCTGGAGATCTTGACTGCTGTAAGGATAGTGTTCAAACTGCCCTCTCCTCTTTGCCAGCAGGTGTTTTCTTTATCTCTTCCTCAGGCCCTATCTGTGGTGTCTTCTTCTCTTCCATACTTTGTTAAGAAACAAGTTATATTGGTGCTAAAGAAATGCCTTCTCCATAAAGCTGGAGAGGACTTCCTTCTTTCTACACACCTTTCATCACCGATGTCAGATCCCTTGTCAGAACAAGATATGACCATCCTTGCAGAAGCACTGCTGAGCGCTGTGAGTGAAGGTTGGCTGCTACAAGTGCCTGTAACTGATAAGCCCAGCAGCTTTGGAGGTGCTATTGAGGCTACAAAGCCAAGCCCTGACCTGGTCATCCTGGGAGCAGTGAGTCTTTCTGTGCTCAAATCTTTGGAAGTCAAGGTTCATACTACATTTAGCAGCACTGATACAGGTAAAAAAAAATAATCTAAAATTCAATGTTTTATACTTTCATGGATTAGGCAAGATTGGTTATTTAAGCAAGAAAGCACCGTTTGTCTGCATTAAAGACCTATTAAATAATACAGAAGTGGGGCTAATATATAGTCTTTTCGGATATGCTAGGGAGATAATCTGACCTGTCACCCGTCCCATTGCTTTGTTTACACTGCTCTATTCATTATTCTAATCTTTGTATACTAGCAGGAGAAAATCAAAGTGATACTCTCTATGCAGTATTGGCCTTCATAAATATGAATGTAGCTAGGGTTTTAACTACATATGCCACAAACTTCAGACCCGGAATGATCAGCTCTTGATTGGTGTTGCCTCTTCCGTGTTTGGGAGGGGACAGTGGACAGCTTATAAGGGGAGTTATAAGGAAAGAAAAAAAAAATGAGGAGAATGAATGTAATGGAACAATTTAGAGTATGGTAGAACTGATTAGGCAAGTGAAATGGATGGGGAGTTGTAATGTGGGGGGAGGGAGCTGGAATAAGGAGATTAATGGGGAGCTTGAAAGCCGCACTCTAACATTAAAAATATAGACCTGTATTTCTACTGTTAATGGATACTCCTACTTGTATAGGTGTTTGGGCCTCCTCACAATAGTAAAAGAAAGAAGATTAACTTACCTTCTATCCTTGCCGCTGCTTTCAGTCCACCACTTGCTGAGATCATTATTATTGGCAATCTTCGCCAATCCAGTAATTCTCCATAAAGCAGCATTAGCGACCTAATGTACACTCACAGCAATTGCTGCACTGTATCATTCATCACCATCAGTGGTTTCATGCTTCTGATATAGACACCAAATATTGCCCCTGGAAAGATTGTAGGACAAGAATAGGAAGCATCTTTGGTTACTGAGTGACATCCACTAGAGGACAAAGTGTCCTTAGAGAACAATGTAAATGCTGCCTTTTCTCTTTGCACTTAAACCACTATATATATATATATATATATATATAATTTGTTAGATCCACCTTAGCATGTGTTGCACATATTAATTCAGTGTAGTAGGGGGGCCCAAAAAGTAGATTCCCAGCTATTGCAGAACTGCAACTCACCTGATACTTCAGCAGTGTTAAGGTACTCAGCAAATCATGGGAGTTGTCGTTCAGCATTAGCTGGGGATGTATCTTTTAGGAACGCCAACTATGTAGGCTTAACTTTGGACAGATACCAAAGTGGATCACAAAGAAATACAGACACACTATAAACAATTGTGTTTCATGAGAAAAGAAACAACAACTTTGGTGTGTGAATTGTTTGCAGAATTGTTTCCAGATATAATTATACTTTCACAGTTCTAGTTTCTTAGTATTCAATGCACCTTTTAAATGTGTATTTTTGAAACTTAAAGGAGAACTGCCATCTCAACACAATTTTTTTAATATAATGATCCTTTGATCGAATTTTGAAAGGAAATAGTTTCTTTGTTAAATTGAGTGTATGTAACATTCAGAAACTCATCGCTACACTTAGTGTATGACAGGATCCTTCAGCCATATACATGCACGTTGGATCTGACAGTGTTTGAATTTGATAGTTAGTTCTGATGTCACTGCACTGTGCAGGGAGTGAAGCAGGACAAACCATAGAGACTATATAGTGCTTTTTTAAACACTGTCTTACCCAAGATGCATGTATATGGCTGAAGGATTCTGTAATATACTAACGGTAGTGACAAGTTTCTAATTTTTATTTTACTTCTACTTAGATTGTTCATTTATTTCCTTTCGTAACTTGATGAAAGGATCAATTTATTGAGAAATAGTGTTAAGGCGACTGTTGTCCTATAAATGGTAACTGTTATGACAAATACAATGTTATCCTAAATGATAGAGAATCAAATTTAATCTATATATTGTGCTAACAGAATTGCTAACAATGCTGATATTTCTCTAAAATTAGAGCTTAAAAATAGCCCTTCCCCCCCTCCTCACTCACTCTGCCATCCTCTGCCAATTGGCACAGAGATAAGAAGGCTATGCTCTGCATGTCTGTTAGCAGATAAACCATGCTCTGTCTTTCGTGCCTTAATTTAAGGTAAAGCAAGGCCTGCAAGGGGAAGAAGGGAGGAGGGCCAGGCTATGTGCGAGTGCACAAAGGAGAGAAGTAGCCAGAATTATTTATTGCAGCAGCTTTGAACAGACAATCGCACAATGGAGAGAGATAGAACAGATCTGTTTTATTTACACAAAACCAACATAAAGTGTTAAGCAAGTGTGTGCTTCCCAAACAGGGGTATGCAGGAGAGGTGTGTCTTGCAGCAAGTGTAACACCCACAGAAAACATGATTGATGCTCTCAGCACGAGACAGCGAGAATACACTAAAATATGAGCTTTTAATTGTATTAAGGGAAAAAAACACTTAATTGTATGAGTCAAGCCAGATTGTTAGAAAGTGGTAAACTTATATCTGTCATGACAGGTTCACTTTACGGGAACACTCCATATTTAAGCACCCGTGTTCTAGAACAGTATGTCTCAAGCCCACTAGCTGGCGGGGCGCATTTCCCACCATTCCAAGATAGGATGACTGAGACCTTTTTAAGGACCTTATGCTTCCAGTATTTTAGGATTGATCAACTGTTGGAATTATGTATTATTATTTATATAGCGCCATCAAATTCCGTAGCGCTTTACAATGAGGCAAAAGGTACTCTTCTGGTCCAATATCTATGTAGCTCTGGGGCTTTCTACCCTTGAGTTCGATCCTTATTAAATAAATATTGCATTCTTATTCCCTGGACCAGACTTTGTAAAAACAACAATATACACTTTACGTAATAGACTTACCGAGTTTACTGGCATGCAGTGGCGTACACACAACCCATGAGGCCCGGTGCGAAAACTGACATTAACACTAACACACACACACACACTAACTAACACACACACACACACACACACACTAACACGTTTTTAAAAAAAACATTAATCCCCCCAGCCTCCTTACCTGTGGGAGAGCTGAGGGGATTCCCTGGGGTCCAGTGGTGTCACCCGGTGGGCACGCGAGGGAGCACTCTCCCCTGAGTGCTTCCTCTTCAGCTCCCTCGCGCACCGCGTACAGATACCTGAGCCGGAAGATGACGGCTCCTGGGCCCCCCAGGAGAAGAGGCTGGTCCAGTGGGTACATACCTGGGTCGCAGGGCGGCCGGGCCCGGTCGCAGTCGCGACCCCTGCAACCCCGGTATGTACGCCACTGCTGGCATGCATGGTGCATGGGCAACCTTAATGACCATATGGTTTGGAAACCTTCTGGCATATTCACTTTGTATGTGTTAAACTATGAACAGAGATATCACATTTGCCATTTTACATGATTGTGTGGCGCCTGCTGCATTATGCCAACCTGTATTTATAAATGATAAGGAAATAAGAATCTAGCACATCTGTGCCAGGGTTATCAAGCTGTGTTATGTCCAATTCTCCCTCCATGCCTTTCCTGAGTAAACATTCTGTATCTGTGTTTTAAAGGTTAGAAATTCCCGTGTGAGAGTTTAAAAGTGTTTTAAAGGGATCCTATAGTGCCAGGAAAACAAACCCATTTTCCTGGCACTGTGGGCTCCTGTAGTGCAACCCACTTTCACGCCCCACCCTCCCCCGGGGCTGAAGGATTTATAAAAATGTAGTGTAGATTGGATTAGCCCAGTGTTTCCCAAACTTTTTAGGTACAAAGCGCCCTTAATGTTTAAATATTTTTCAAAGGCGCCCCAACTCAAATGTTTCCCTGTCAGGTGTGGATCCAGAACCTAGTCTCGGGAGGGGCACTTGTAGATTATTTAAAGAAACAATCCAGACACAATAACCACTACAGCATGCTATAGTGGTTATAGTGCCAGGAGTGCTGTGGTGCCCACCCAGGGTAGATAGTCAAACTGTTTAAGAACAGTTGACAACTTACCTGGGGTCTGCTGAGATAGGTAGGGCATAGGGGCAGTGCTCTGTGTCAGGCGCGCTATGTGTGTGTGTGTTTACGGGGGTGCGTTGCGTTTGTGAAGGATGTAGTGTATGTGTGTGTTGCATTGTGTCTGTGTGTTTGAAGGGTGCAGTATGCGTGTGGGGGCTGTGTGTGTGTATTGAGAGGGGCATTGTTTGAATGAGAGGTACAGTGCATGTGTGTGTATAGGGGGAGGAGGAGGAGGGTAGTACACTGCTGCACTTTCTTAACCCATAAAACTTAATATTTACCCTACCTTCGCCTGCTCTTGATATTCCAATTATTTTCAAATTTACTTTTTCCCACTTAAGCAATGATCTGTCTTCTCCTCCACTTTATTTCTTCCTTCTCCCTCAGTATAAAAATTTCTCCTTACACCCACTTCACTCATCCCCCATCCACATTGCATATGCCCCTCTCTGCTACACTCCCCCCTTATGTCACTCCAACCCACAATCGATCTCATCCTATACCCCATACATACAAAATCCATTCACACCTCCTGTCACTTTCTCTTCTCCTGCTTCTAGCAGCTGGTGATGTCTCTCCCAATCCAGGGCCCTTCACCTTCTCTACACACACTAAGACAACCAGAAACCCCACAAACCTCACTTATCAACATTCAGTGTGCACTTTGGAATGCCCGCTCCATCACGACTTTTGCATCTCAAACTCACTCACATTACTGGCATTTACAGGGACCTGGCTGTCTCCCTCTGATAGCGCTACAATTCTCTCACACTCCCAGACTCAACTGTAAAGGAGGTGGTGTAGGCATCCTTCTCTCCCCTCAATGTTACCTTTCAACCATTCATAACTACCCCTGCCCTATCCTTTTCTTCTTTTGAAGTTCACACTGCCTATTTAAATCCACTCCTTTTAAGAATTGCTATCATCTATCGCCCCCCCCCAGGGGGGACTAATGAAAGTATTTAGAAAATTGGGCAGACTAGATGGGCCGAATGGTTCTTATCTGCCGTCACATTCTATGTTTCTAACTCGATATCTTCAAAAATGCTCCAGAACTGCTGAACGCTGTTGGAGAAAGTCTCACTGTGCGTCTGAGTTTCTCCACTATAAATTTATGCTGCGCTCATACAGCTTGCCTCTTTTGTCTGCAATAGTAAATTACTTCAATACCCTCATAACCACACTCTCCCGCGAACCCAAACTACTATTACACACATTTAACTCTCTTCTTCGCCCTATTGTTCCTCCTCCACCTACTAACTTGAATTTGCAACTCACTTCACTGACAATATCTCTACAATCAGGGAAGAGATCTCTCATCTTTCTTCTTCCCCTTACAATACTTCTCCTAACCTCACTCCCTCTGCTGTTCTATGTTCATTTGCATCCGCTACAGCAGAAGAGATTTCTGCTCTGCTCCAGTCCTCCCGCACCACCACCTGCTCCCTAGATCAAATTCCCTCGCATCTCATCCGTACTCTGTCTTCTTCTCGTTCTCTACCTCTCACTAAAATTCTCAATCTCTCTCTCTCTCCTCTGGCATATTTCCATCGCCCTTTAAACATGCAACTCTAACCCCAATTCTAAAGAAGCTCAACCTTGACCCTAACTCCTCGTCCAACTACCGCCCTATCTCGCTACTGCCTTTTGCATCCAAGATCCTTGAAAGAGTTGTGTATGCCAGATTGACAGACTTCCTCGATTCCAATTCTCTAGTAGACCCGCTTCAGTCTGGTTTCCGCGCTAAGCACTCTGTAGAAACGGCACTGACCAAAGTATCCAATGATCTACTCGCTGCAAAATCTCGTGGTCATTACTCTATCCTAATTCTCCTTAACCTTTCTGCAGCTTTTGACATTGTGTATCATCAACAGCCTTCTCATCCTCCGCAATATCGGTCTACAAGATATTGCGCTCTCCTGGTGTTCCTCCTACCGTTTCCAGTGCTCTTTCAGTGTTTATTTCTCTGGCTCTACTTCTTCTCCCCAACTCCTCTCTGTTGGTGTCCCCCAACGTTCAGTCCTTGGTCCCCTACTGTTCTCCAGTTATACTTGGTAAACTCATTAGCTCCTTTGGATTCAAATATAATTTCTATGTGGATGACACGCAAATCTATCTGTCCTCTCCTGATCTCTCCCCATCCCTATTGACTAGTGTCTCTGACTACCTCTCTGCTATTGCTAACTGGTTGGCTGCCCATTTCCTTAAACTCAACTTGACCAAAACTGAAATTCTGCTCTTTCCTCCCTCAAGTGTTACTCCTTTGTCTCCCTCCAAGTAAACGGTGCTACCATCAGCTCCACCACGCAGGCTCGCTGCCTAGGTGTTCTCTTTGACTCCGACCTCTCCTTCACGCCTCATGTTCAGTCTAACGACAAATCCTGCCGCTTCCATCTCAAAAACATTGCGTGTATCCGACCCTACTTAACGTCAGATGCGACTATGGTGCTGGTCCTTTCTTGCCTCGACAACTGTAATCCGCTTCTCAGTGGTCTTATGTGCTCCCAACTTGCACTGTTACAGTCCATAATGAATGCGGCGTCGAGGCTCATCTTCCTGCCCGCCCGCCCGCCCGCACCGCCCATACCCCACCCTTCTGTCCGTCCCTACATTGGTTCCTGTAAGATACATGGCTCAATTTAAAATTCTGGTTCTTGCTTTTAAATCTCTACATAATGCTGCTCCTATCTATCCTCCCTAATACACAAGTATGTCCCGTCTAGGCCCTTACGCTTTGCTGAAGACTAACGTCTATCTTCTATCCGTACTCCCACCTCTGATGCTCGCCTTCAAGACTTCTCGAGGGCTGCACCGTTCCCATGGAACTCACTTCCCTCATCCGTTAGATGCTCACCCAGTCTCCACTTCTTCAAAAAAGCGTATCAATTAAACTGTGAATAGCTCCCGACTGATTCCTCTCTTGCAACTGTCATTAGTCTAATACTATCCTTAGCTTTTGTGTCACTTTACCCCACTCCCTCTAGCATGTAAGCTCATTGAGCAGGGCCCTCAACCCCTCTGTTCCAACTTGTCTGGTTACAACTACATGTTTGTTCGTCCACCCACTGTAAAACACTGCAGAATTTTTTTGTTTGGTGCTATATAAATAATAACATAATAATAATTATTATTATTAATAAATATATATATATATATTTTTTATTGATATCCCCCCTCCCTGCTTCCCTTTGCCTGGGAGGTGGACAATAGTACACCCTTGTGGTCCCACTGGTGAGAGTGAACTCTAGCAGCCTCAGGAGCTGCTAGAGGAGTTCACTCTCGCAAGTTTCAGAGCATTGCCTTGGCAACGCTCCTAGCACGCGAGAGGAGAACCCAGCGGAGCTGCAAGTTAGAGCTCCCCTGGGTCCTCTCTCCCTCCCCTCCGGTCCTACAGACCCAGCAGGGGAAAGGGAGGCACAGTTGCCGCGGCACACAGTTTGGGAACCGCTGGATTAGCTGTATTAGTCCAGTAGACAAGATGCCAAAATACCAGAGTATTGCAGTATGCAATGATACCTTTTTCATTGGACTAACATAATATTTCAAAGACTTTTGGAAAAATCTTTTGAGAGTTTTCCTCTCTTCCTCAGGTCTGAAACATTACTGATTAATCTGATAGAATGTAACACTTAAAACAACTAATGTAAGGAGGGGGGGGGGAGCGGGTGAGTGGGGTGTCATAAATAGCAGAAGAGGTGCCTGAAAGTGAAAGATGCAGGTTGGCTGAGAATAAAAGTAAATAAACAGAGGAGAGTCAATAAGCTAGTTAAAGAGGAAAAAAACCAGCAGAGCAGGACAGCTATGAAATTTAGATGCATTTAATATACAAATACTAGTGCAAATTCTGTTTACTTTTAAATTGACCATTTAACTTAAAATGTAAAAAGTTGTTTTGATGCCTATAGTATCCATTTTAACTTCTAATGATTGAGATCCAGAGAAAATAGCAGAACAAATTCTGTTTATTGCTTTTACAGTCTGTCATGGGGCTGCAACAAATGGTTTATTCATTAAATTCCAACTTGTAATGATCAGAAAACTGAATTGCAAAAGTTAAGCCAAATTAGCAGATGTAGAAAAATTCTCCAACTCCATAATGATCACAGATTGGCTGTTTTAGCCTACATTTTGCCATTGGAGTTCTGTTTCTCTACAATTAAGAGTTGAGTGAATAAACTCCTAGGAATATTTACTAAAGTATTTGCAGCTGCCTTGATATTCTCATAATCATTTGTTTGTCAAGTAGGTGGATTGGACTTTAAAATCTGGGTTCTTTCAAAACAGTATATATATAAATGAGTTCATATATAAACAAAGCAGTTTATTTAATTGGTTCTGGTATATTGCATAACTAAAGATTAATAATGATTTCAATCTTCATTTTAGACAGTTTACAGACTATAATGGGCCATTTGCTGGTTTTCCTTAAGCCACATCTTGGGAGTATTCACCTGACACATCCCTGTGAATGGGTATCTCTCACGTTTATAGAACAAGATGATGATCTGCTAGAAGTGGCAAAGTGCTTATTGAACATGTACATATACTGCCATAGGTAAGTGCACTCCTGTACAATTCACATCACTCATTGTGATGGTATTTAGTCTTAGCATCTTCAGTAAACCAAAAGACACTGTGGGAATTGTGTGTGTGCTGGGTTCACGTTAATTGGATGTTGATTCTGCAGAAGAATTGGGGTGCTGACTCTTATCATCATAATAAGCTGATTAAGGCTTACATAGCTGGTTCGGATTGACTGTGTCTGCATAGTTCCACATTACATCTACCTTACTGTGGAAATGATGATTGAGCAATGCAGTCATGTGATACTCAGCTGTATCAGGACACTTTTCACCAGAGTGCAAATTGTTTAAAATTCTAAGTGAAAAGATAGTTGACCATAAGGGTTCTGAATCGTAGTAAATACAATCTAAATTGCAAAATCTAGGCTAAAATAGCTGATGTGGAAAAATTCTCAAGGTCAGGTAGTGTCACAGTTTGACTATTTTGGACTAATTTGGATCTTTCCTGTTATCTGCCATCCTCTCTTCACCCCATAGCTCAGAAATCTTTGGAACTCCTCCATCCGGATCACTGAAAAGTAAAGTTACCGTCACACTCCGCTCATAGTTAGAGGCCTAACCCTGGAAATAACTGTAAATGTATTTATATTTTCCTAGGCATCAGTAATCTGTAAATTTAACAAATACTCATTAAATATTAACCCTAAATTTTAATCCTCACTTTAACACTAAATATCTCACGTCCCAGTGATGCAGTGAAGCTCCTAACTGTAAGCTGAGTATGACCGTAACTCTACTTGCCAGGCAGACTTTTCAGACACCGCGATCTCTAGGGAGTTTTATTGATTGCCAAGCTGTGAGGAGAAGAGTGAAGGGCCGATAATAATTTGGAGTTTGACAAATAGGCATGTTGTTTAATATACTTGTGTATGAAATATGTCTTGCAAACCTAAAATAGCCAAGTTGGGACAATAGCAGAGTTGCAAAAATTCTCCAAATGAGCTAGGCTTGCCTTTAACTTGATTTTGTGCCTATAAAATCACTTTAAGATTAAAGGGATACTATAGACATCAAAACAAACTGTGCTTAATGAAACAGCCTTGATGTAAAGATCATGCTATGCAATCTCACTGCTCAATTCTGTACAATTTAAGAGTTAAATCACTTGTTTCTCTTTATGCAGCCCTAGCCACCACTCTCCTGGCTGTGACCGACACAGCCTGTATAAAGAAATGTATGCATTTTTAATCAGATCTTATACTTACTTTAGAAGTTCTCATCTTCTGCTCTGTAAATTAAACTTTAATCACACCCAGGAGGCACCCAGAGGCTCTAGCATACTATTAACAGTGCAGGAGAAAAGAAATTGTAAATTAAACACTGTGCAATAAAGGAAGTTTAAACATTAGATCTCTCTGTACAGGAAGTATTTAGGAATGCTGTGTGAGTCACTTGCAGGGAAGTGTGACTGGGGCTGCATAAACAAAGTCGTTTAACTCCTAGAACACTCTTAAGGCTAAAGTTGTTTTGGTACCTAGTGTTCCTTTAATGAAGTATTTTTAATTTATAGGTCATGGTCACTGGTCAGTTATCTGCAATTTAGGAGTTAATTGACTTTGTTTATGCAACCATACTTACACGTCCCCTACATGTTACATACATGGTCTCCCCATGCATTTCTTGTAAAGATAGATCTAATGTTTACTCTTCATTTATTGCACAGCCTGTTTAATTCAGAATTTCTTATCTGTTGCTCTGTTACTAGCCAGCTAGTACCTACAGGAGGCTCATGTGTGTGATAAAAGTTCAATTAACATAGCAGAAGGGGCGTGGCCAAGAGCTTGAAGCGGACGGTCGCATGGCCGCAGACCTCCGGGCCTGAAAACTGAACAACCGAGATTCACGGGTTCCCACACCCAACAAAAACTAGCCGAAAGTGTGCCTAAACTCTACAAGAACCAGATGGGTCGCAAAAATAAAAAGGCCAAACCCGATAGCCCCCTCCAGAACAGGGATATCGGGGAGCTGTGGCGGAAAGCGCATGAGGCAGCAGAGGCCAAGATGGCGTATCTACACGGGGGCTGCTCCGACTTTACAGAGGGCTCCTCAGATGAGGAAGGGAGCGCATCCATGGTGGTTAAACCAGCCCCAGCGACAACACAGGCGCCGCTTCGTGCGAAAACCCCCACACCAGTAACTATGGAGGCGATTGGGGAATTAATGGCGACCCACCATGAAAGGATCGCGGCCGATGTGGCCCTCATAAGAGGAGACATAAAGGGCATAACGGCGAGGTTGAGAGCGGTGGAGGCCTCCCACACTGACCACACCACCCAACTTGCAGACCTCCAAGCGGCGGTCCGGGTACTCCAACAACAATCCTGGCGGCATGAACAACAAATCTCCGCACAGGAAGACAAGAACCGCAGGAACAACTTAAAAATTCGAGGAGTCGCCGACTCCATACCCGACGAAGAACTGCCACATTTTATCAGAAGGCTCATCGCCGATCTGCTGACCCCTAAAACGGCGAAAGCAATCGCACCGGAAGGTCTCTTCCGCGCTCCGAAATCAGCGAAGGCCCCGCCGACTGCCCCGAGGGACGTGATAGTCCAGTTTCAGTCCGCCAAAGACAAGAGGGCGGTGCTAGAAGCCACAAGAAAGCGAGCCACCTACCAATTTGAAGAGATGAACATCACCTTCTTTGCAGACCTGTCCGGCGGGACACTAGCCTGGAGAAGATCCATGCAGGCATTTACGGCCCTGCTTCGGCTACACCAAATCAGGTACCGCTGGGGACCCAGCCGCACCATACATATTGATAAAGGGGACTCTAAACACATCATACGTGACATGCAAGAGGCGGTGGGGATATTGGGCCTTCTCAACTTGCCCGCAGGCTCACTCACAATCGCGCCGCACCCAACAGACTGCACGGCCACACTTGGAGGTAATGCTGTGAATGCCCCAGAGTTTGTCCCCCGCGGGAGGCCTTCGGAATCCAGCGCCAGGGCTACCACTTGAGGATGGACTCATACCCATACGTACTCTGTGGATACTGCACCAGTCCGCAATGCGGCAAAATGTGCTGAGTGACTGACACTGAAACCATAGTTACACATACGTTACTTTCTCAACTCGCATTTTTTGAGTTTTGTCCCCCCTTTTTTTCCTCCTTATTGTTTATTTTTCATTTATTTTTCTTTTATTTAATATGTGTAAACCATCATTAATGTCATGACTCTCAGATTTTGAGCTGCGCAACTATTCACCTAAAGTACATATAGGTCTAGGCCCTACAATAACTGTGTCTCCAGCCTGCATGCCCCATGAGACACGATATACATAAAGTGCACCCGCGAAGTCCTCAACGAGCCGGGGAGTAAATGTAGGCACACGCATCCGGGGTGTACCACTCGGCGGCACGGAACCTGTACCGGGAGACATAGCATACTTCAGGCAAGATAGTAGGGAGAGAAGTGACACACTAGGTACACGAGGCACATATATTCCCCCTCCCCCCCCCCACCTTAAGAATCGGCTGACCTAGCCATGCACAACATACTTTACCACTTGCTCCTACTAGCGACATAACTTCTTTGTTTTAATTAAACACTTGCTGTCATCATAGTTTTTAACAAACGGCTCACTCTAACAGGGCAAACTGACACACATGAGGGTCATTACTCCTGATCCGAACAATTGCCTTGCAATATATGTAAAGGGGGTCACTGTCATACCATACGTAGCCTACCCAGCATATTCTTCCCACGACGAGGTGCTAAACTGACCCCAAACGGAATCGCACTCACTATAGCCGTGTCGAGCAACGTACACCTAATTTACTATACTTATTATACCAATGCTACCTGTTATCTCTGTACGAATTCTCATTTAAAAAAAAAAAGTGCTGTTTTGATCTACTTCGCCATACTATGTTAACTTGTTTCGAAAATGCACGCAGCAGCTGTTGTGGCCCTGTATGCCTTATTGTCTTTTTTATGCACAATGAAAATAAAGAATTTAAAAAAAAATTAACATAGCAGAAGATAAAAACTTTAAAACTAAATAAAAGTAAGATCTGAAATCATTTTTTTTTTTCAAGTTGGCTGTGTGACTCACAGTCAGGGAAGGTGTGGCTAGGGCTGCATAAACAGAAACACAAGTGATTTAGGCACGCAAACTCCCATCACCCATAACCATGAGCATGTAATTATTGCAGTTTTTATAAAAATGTTTTAATAATTACTTGCTAGGGTTAACTCCTCCTCTAGTGGCTGTCTACCAGACAGCTATTAGAGGGACTTCCGGGCTTGAAGGCAACTTTTGGTCACCTACGCAATGCATGAGGACTTCCAGCGTCACCGGAATCCTCATAGGAAAGCATTGAATAAAGCTTTTCTATGGGAAAATCCTAATGTGAGCACAGCCATTGCCACGCATGCACATTAGATCTCCTGACGTCGGCGAGGGAGGAGCGTGGGCGCTGCATGGGAGGGGCATTGGCGCAGGACCCAGGTAAGTGGCAGACTGGGTTCTGCACCTGAAAAAACGAGAAATGAGAAACTGCAGGGTATGATTTCTGCATTGAAACTGCTTCATTAAGCTACAGTTGTTTTGGTGTTTAGAGTATCCATTTAATTTTGCTCTTCAGATTTCAGTTTGCTACATTCTGGAATTTAGTGTATAACCCTGATGAAAACCAAATTGCACTATTAAAGATGAACTGTTATCACCAAAAAAGCGTTGGCTATAGGTTTTAAAAAGTTTTATTAAAAGTAGAGAAAAGGCAGTGTTCACATTACTGCCTTTGGATACTTCTATTGGCTGTCACTCAGATGACCACTAGAGGTGCTTCCTGGATCAGTGCTGCACAGTCTATCAATATTACTGTTGAAATATAATGAATTATATTTTGGAAATAATTGTGCACAAACATTTTCTAAAAGAAAATGTTTTTCTTCATTTTTAAATATATGCCATAAAAAGTCAATTTATTACAGTGAGATCCACTTTGGTATCCGTTAATCCACATTTAATCCTGGGTGGAAGGGCCGTCCAAAAAGTAGATTCCCTTAGCTGCTGCAGAACTACAACTCCCCTGATTCTCCAGCAATGTTTAGGTCCTCGTAACAGATACCAAGGTAGATCGAACAATGTGCAGCACTGATGTTCAGCGTTTATACAAAATTGATGATCTCCACCAAAAAGGCAGAGCGCGGGTGGGCCAGCTGCAAGGAGAAACGCTGCTTTAATAATATTTTTGCAATTCAGATGTGAATTGACTTCACTTCAGCCCATGCTTTGTTTTTTTTTTTTGTTTTGTTTTGTTTTTTGTTAATAACTGCAGAGTATGATTTTCCTTGAAGTATCCCAAACCATTTTTATAATGTTATATCATTTGTTCTAGCAATTTGCTTCCTGTCACAAAATGTCTTGAAGATAAGATTGGAATCTGGGACAGTGCTTCACATCAGATGGGCTGCAACCCACACTGCATCTTCTTGTTACTTCTTAAAAATGTAGCGTTTGATGATTCTGTCCTCCTGGATTTTCTCATTTCCTCAGAGACCTGCTTTCTTGAATACTTTGTTAGGTATTTGAAGTTCCTTAGAGAAGACTGGCATCAGTTCTGCCTTACTTGCAGCTTTTTTGATAAGGCAACTCCCAACATAGCAGCTAGCTTGAACAATGACTATGTATCCGTGCAATCAGAGGTGGTGGGAAATTATTCCAGCCATGCAAATGTGCAGTCATCTATACTGAAAACTACCAGTTCCCAGGTCTCAATGTCTGCAGGGAATGGTATTCACTCAGCAACTTGTTCCTCCATTGAGTGGGATTACTACTCCTCCTTGAATGCCCTTCAACGCCTAGTGGCATATGACAGCTCAGAAGGTTCTGACACTGAAAGTCTAGAGAAGGAGCAGGCTTCTCTCAGAGAGCAGGTCCAAGATGATGACAGGTCAGATACAGATAAACAGGATATGGGGTTGGAACCTATGGCAACGTGCCCTGACATTAATCATACACCGATGGCTATGGATCACACACACCAGATGCTGGGAACCAAATATAAATTTGTTAGGTGCTTAGGGGAGCTGCAGGACGCCATCCATAGAATGCAGCGAAAGCGGCTCTTCCCATACAACCCATCTGCATTACTGAAACTCCTCACACAGATCAGTGACTTGAACAGAGACGCAGACTGATAATAATCACTCATTGTATATCCATTATCACTGCATTATTTACATCTGCTTTGTCACAAGCCAATAGCGCTTAATGATGAAAAGTCTACCGTGCTTTAAAGAATTTGCATAATGTTATTATTTTGTCGTTAAGAGCTGCATTCAACACTAAAGAATCAGACATTTTAAGACATACAAAGCATGGCACCTGTACAAATATCTTCCGTACACTGTTCGAAGCTTTTGTGTAATACCTGTGCAACTTCATTCAAACCGCAATAGAGGATATTTCGCACTAATAAAGGAATGCTGATTAAATACTTGAGAGAATTCTTAGCATATTTTTGTGTATACAGTCTATCCTCTGACTTTATTTAAACAGTTAGTGCTTGTTTAAGGACACAGATGAAGGCAATTAATAGTCTTGACTAAAGGACAGTAATGCCTTTAACCCCTTAAGGACACATGACGTGTGTGACACGTCATGATTCCCTTTTATTCCAGAAGTTTGGTCCTTAAGGGGTTAAAGAGTGCATGTATTACTATTTTGGAGTTGCTGTGTTTTGCAGATTTTAAATACAGCAGTTGGCTGGTCTATTTTGAAAAAGTATTTTGAGTTATGTCATTAGTAGAGGCTAAAGAAATGAATACAAAACCTAATATTAAACTCGAAGGGTAATTCCAAGCTTGATAATCATGAGAACAGCCGCTGTAGTGGTTGTGATGCGAGTTCCCTGGCCCCATTTCCCAATAATAAGGCGATCCAGTTTGCCGGGTGTCGTACGTTACTACTGCTCGAATGATGCACATCCTTTATTTTGCAGATGCTGTATGTCTAGACCATCTCTAGTCATGGGTGGTCTCTATTGCTTGAGTGCGAGTCTATGCAGATAGTTCGAGTTGGAGTTCCAGGCTGCCTGATGACACCTCAATGAAGCTGCTGGACGTAGAGTTATACCTCTGGCAGCATAGGGGTTAAACTTAATTTGTAGACAAAGTAAACACAAACTCCATGGACCATGACCACTTCAAATCACTTAAGTGATCATGGTGCTTGGCATAAGTCTAAGCTGTATTCCGACTGTTTGAGCTGTGTTTTGGACTGGCTAAAGATGGCAGACTAAGATCATGGCTATAAAAGGCAGACTTCCTGGACCAATATATGTAATCTACTATTTCATGCCTAAAGTTAAATATCTCTTCCACTTCGTGCCCTTTTTTCCTAGTGTGGCTCTTTTCATTATTTATTATGTATTTACCTTGGATTAAAGAGTCCTGAGTGCCAACCATCATGTTAAACATGCTCGTGATGATCCATATAATAGTTGATAATTGTCAGGATTACAGAATGATCCAGCACGTAGAATTGTGTAACACAGAGGACTGATAGGCAACGTATACCGGACCTTAGAATGGCCGGACTAACGTACCAAAGAATAGTCAGGAATAGCCGAAGTCATGGGATACAGAAAGAGACACAACGATAAGGAAAAGCCAGGAATCAGGGATGCCCGAAAACAGGGAAGTCAAAAACAATGCCAAAGTCAAATAACCAGAATTACTAGAATCAATAACGCGCTCTCGGACAACCACAAGGGAAACCACGACAGGGCACTGAGCAGGATGAGAACTGGGCCTAAATACCCCTCCTCTGGATCTGATAGGCTGTAATCGGCCTTTGACCCCAAATGCAGTTACCAGGTTCCCATTTGCATAATTGCTGCTCAGCACAAACCCTCCTGTGGATTTGATTGCTGCTCGGCACAACTTTTCCTGTCAGGACAGTAATGTTGTTCGGCACAACTTTTCCTGTCTGAGCAGTAAATTCCAATAATCACATTTTTATAAGCGGATAAATACGTGACAATAATGACGTCTTAGGTTAAATATACAGAGTTTTGGGTCAGTCCCGAGTGGCACTCAAATTTTTGTTAGTCTTTTCTCTTGAACTGTGCATTTCTCCAGAATGCTGCTTATCAGTGAGAGAGGAAAGAATGTTCTCAGCTGCACATTCCTCAGGCTCCCACTGGCCACAGCAACACAGATTAGCTACTTCATGCTGCCCAGTACATCATCTGCTACAGGATCAGAACTCTGTGATTGTTTAGGTTGGGTGATAATGTGAACAGCTGAATGTGTCAGTATACAAAAAAATTTGTATGCTGATTTTCTCTGCATGTGTAATATAGTCGCTGTTCCGACAAAATGTCAACTCTAATTTCAGAATTAGGAGAGTATAGGGAATATATAGAACTTTTTGTAATGTAATCCGTAGTAGTATTATTATTATTATTATTATTATTATTGCAATTTATATAGCGCCAACAGATTCCGTAGCGCTTTACAATATTATGAGAGGGGATTTAACTATAAATAGGACAATTACAAATAAACTTACAGGAAACAATAGGTTGAACAGGACCCTGCTCGATCGAGCTTACATTCTATAGGAGGTGGGGTGTAAAACACATTAGGACAGGAATTTGCAATCAAATAAGGTGGACTGCCCTTTAGGAGAGGGCAAGAGACAGGTATGTGAAGTATTGGTTAGTCTTGGAGGCCATAAGCTTTCCTAAAGAGATGGGTTTTAAGGCACTTCTTAAAAGATGCAAGACTAGGGGAGAGTCTGATGGTGGTAGGCAGGCTATTCCATAGGAAGGGAGCTGCCCGCGAGAAGTCCTGCAAGCGCGAGTTGGCCGTACGAGTGCGGACAACGGACAGGAGGTGGTCACGGGCAGAGCGGAGAGACCGAGAAGGGACATACCTATGGATCTGTGAGGAGATATGAGGGGCTAGAGTTGTTCAGTGCTTTATAGGTGTGAGTTAGTACCTTGAATTGACTCCTATAGCATACAGGAAGCCAATGTAAGGACTGGCAGAGGGGTGAGGTGTGAGAATAACGACTAGAGAGGAAAATCAGTCTAGCAGCAGCATTCATTACGGACTGTAGGGGTGCAGTAAGGCTTTTGGGAAGACCAATCAGGAGAGGGTTACAGTAATCCATGCGGGAAATTACTAGAGCATGTACAAGCTCCTTGGTAGTATCTGGTGCAAGAAAGGGGCGGATGCGGGCTATGTTTTTAAGATGGAATCTACAGGACTTGGCAACATGCTGGATGTGAGGCTCAAAGGTGAGACCAGAGTCAAGTATGACGCCAAGACAGCGCGCTTGCAAGGATGGACTGATGTTGGTACCACAAACTTGAAGGGAGAGTGAAAGAGGAGGATCAGTATTAGGAGGAGGAAAGACAAGGAGCTCAGTTTTTGAGAGATTGAGTTTCAGAAAGCGGGAGGACATCCAGTCAGAGATGGAAGAAAGGCAAGCAGTGACACGTTGCAGGACAGCAGGGGAGAGGTCCGGGGAGGAGAGATATAGCTGGGTGTCATCAGCGTACAGGTGGTAGTGGAATCCAAAAGAGGTAATAAGTTTGCCAAGAGAGGCAGTATAAAGAGAAAATAGAAGGGGACCAAGGACGGAGCCTTGGGGGACTCCAACCGAGACAGGGCGAGGGGAGGACGTATCATTAGAAAAGGAGACACTGAATGAGCGTTGGGAGAGATAAGAGGAAAGCCATGAGAGGACAGAGCCACAGAGACCAAGCGATTGAAGAGTTTGAAGAAGGAGAGCATGATCAACGGTGTCAAAGGCCGCTGAGAGGTCAAGAAGAATTAGTATGGAGTAGTGGCCTTTGGATTTAGCTGTGATTAGGTCGTTAGTGACTTTGATAAGGGCAGTCTCTGTAGAGTGGAGAGGGCGGAAGCCAGATTGAAGGGGGTCAAGGAGAGAGTTGGAATTGAGGAAATGAGACACACGGGTAAAGACAAGTCTTTCCAGAAGCTTTGAGGAAAAAGGGAGCAGGGATATGGGACGGTAGTTAGAAAGGGTGGATGGGTCGAGGGATGGTTTTTTTAGTATAGGTACTACAGTGGCATGTTTAAGGTCAGCAGGGACGATGCCAGAAGAGAGCGAGCAGTTGAAGATGTGTGTTAGAGAAGGCACGAGACAAGTGGAGAGAGATCTGATAAGGTGAGATGGGACAGGATCGAGCGGGCAAGTGGTGGGGCGAGAGGAGCAAAGAAGAGCAGCCACCTCTTGGTCAGTAGCTGGGGAGAATGTCTGAAGGGTAGGAAAGGCATGATTTATGTGTGATTGAGAAACAGAAAGGCAAGGAGGGGAGAATTCTTTCCTTAGCTGTTCAATCTTGTCAGTGAAGTAACATGCAAAGTTATCAGAAGTAAGGTTAGTTTTGGGGGTGGCCACAGCAGGGCGAAGAAGAGAATTAAAGGTGTCAAAGAGACGCCTGGGGTTGCGGGAACATGAACTAATGAGAGAGGAAAAATAGGACTGTTTGGCAAGGGCAAGGGCTGCACTGTATGAACAGAATATGAATCTATAATGGAGAAAGTCTGATTGGGTACGAGACTTCCTCCAGGAGCGTTCAGCACAACGGGAGCATCTTTGCAGGTAGCGCGTTGATTTAGTATGCCATGGTTGGGGGCGGGTCCTCCTTGAGGTGCTGGTTTGGAGTGGCGCTGCAGTGTTCAAGGCAGATGTAAGAGTAGAGTTATATATGGAGATGGCCAGTGAAGGACAGGAGAGGGAAGGGATGGACAGCAGTTGTGAATCAATGTCAGCTGACAACTGTTGGAGATCAAGAGAATTAAGGTCCCTCCTGAGTTGAGGGGGGTTAGGCTGAGGTTGTTGGGTGAGGGGGTACGCAAGAGCAAATGATAAGAGGTGGTGATCAGAGAGTGGATATGGAGTGTTGCAGATATTAGTTACTGTACATGCATAAGTGAAGATTAGGTCAAGGGTATTGCCAGCTACATGGGTGGGAGAATTTGCCCACTGCGATAGCCCGAGGGAGGAAGTCATTGAAAGTAGTTTAGTGGCTGCAGAGGTCAAAGGTGGGTTTATAGGAATATTGAAGTCCCCGAGAATTAGGGATGGAATGTTAGAAGATAGGAAATAGGGTAGCCAGGCAGCAAAGTGGTCAAGGAAGAGAAGAGGGGAACCAGGGGGACGGTAAATAACAGCAATGTTAGCAGAGAAGGGTTTGAAAAGGCGAATTGAGTGTATTTCAAATGACGGGAAAGAGAGGTAAGGGGGGGTGGGAAGAGGTTTAAAAGAGCAGTGAGGGGAGAGGAGAAACCCAACACCACCACCTTTACATTCAGAGTTTCTTGGGTTGTGGGTAAGTTGGAGACCACCGAAGGACAAAGATGCAGGGGTGGCAGTGTCAGAGGGGGAGAGCCAGGTTTCTGTTAAGGCTAGTAAATCTATTGAACGAGAGATAAAGAAGTCATGGACAGCAGTGGATTTAGTTATATTGCAAACAGAGCGTGCGTTCCAGAGGGCAGTGTTGAAGGAGGATCCAGAGGAACATGAGATGGGTATGAGATTAGTGTGGGTCCTTGGGTTAGTATGTGCTGTGTTTGTTGAGAGGGGACCGGGGTTTGGAGAGACATCACCAGCTGCTAGGAGCAGAAGGATAGAAAGGAAGTGAAGGTGGGAGTAGGATTTGAAAGTTTTGTAGGAGGGTATGTAAGTAGAGGATTTGGGAGGAGTTGGTGGAGATAGGCTGGAAAGGTATGTGTAGAGTGCAAGGGATGAATAGAGAGGGGAGGGGAGTAAGGTGGAAGTAATGATGATGGTGTTGCCAGGAACAGGTGAGTGAAAGGATAGGGATATTTTAGTGATGAAAGAAGTTAGTGTTAAAGTGAAAAATAAAAGGGAGAACATTAGAGAAAATGTGTATTATATAGATATGTAGATCATATATACAAACACACACAAATATTAATGAGTGTTTAAGCCAATGTAAGGATGCAGTGTGTTAATTGAATTCAGGAGAGGTTTGGTGACTTGATTGGTGTAGTAGGTTTAATGGACCTGCTTTGGTGGCGTAATACACTATAGAGGGTATAACCGTTAAGATACAAGAGGGTGATAAAAATAAATGCTTTACTATTGCAGCAGAAACAGTGTCAAATCAGGTGTGTGTGAACCATTGAGGCTGCTTTCTAAATTTAATCCGGAGGCATAAAGCGCTTTTCCTTTTTGGTTTCAGTTCCTCTTCCTCACTAAAACAAGGTTCAGAAACAGAGCATTAAAAAATATTGCTGAGGTTGAGAGTAGAGTAGTGACAGGACAGGGTGTGTCATGCTATCATTCCCTGGGGTTGCACGAACATATATTTAGTTTTGCCGAACAAACCCGTGTCCCCCTGTTTGAGAACTGAACATTACTTGTGTGGTCCACCTCTTTGACTCAGAACCCCGCCACGCCTAGTGGTTAACTGCAATTAAAGAATTAACTCTAGTGCTTTCCCTGGGTGGCCGTTTGCATAACAGAAAATACGTGGTCCAGTGTGTGGCGGCCATTTTGTTTACCAAACACAGGCAGCAGTACTTGGTCGTTGTGCGCAAGGAACTCCTTTCTTGCGAATCCTGACGAAGTCTGCTGTCCGTACACGTTCCTGACCGGCTACACGAACCACGTTAGGGAGATAGGAACTACCAACTGACGATGAGCCAGGGGAGCATTCGTCGGTGTCCGTACAGGAACCACCAAACAGAGACCGGCCACTGCCCTGGATTCCCCTGAACTCTTTCGGGGCATCGCCTCGTGAATTCCAAATGGCAATTTTGTTTCACCGAACCGATTTCAGCGCTTTTTGGATATGTTGGGCGCTCTGACATGGGCTATTTGGGAATATAAGACTTGTTGGGTTCCTATAATATTTTATGTTTTTGGGGTGATTTGGAATATTGTATGTTATTTCCTGTAACGGAGAGATAATTGAGTTATCCAGTTTAGAGCTCAATTATCTCTCAGACCTAGAGACTCCTGGTAAAAAAAAAAAGAAACCTTGTAATGTTGCTGTGTCAAAATTTCTCCTGTGTCCATTAATGCTCAGCAGATGAGCCAAATTAGTCATAAAACCATTACATTTTCCAAACTGGACTGGATCTGTGTCTATTTTGTGGTATTTACCAGGGCCACAATTCGACATTTCCACTATAAATGTATTCTCATAACTAGAAGCCCTAGAGGCATTTAATAAAATTAATGCAGTCACTCTACACCTATTTCTAATCATATTTACTAATAATCTACCTAAATACTCAAATACATGTTTGATCTAGCTTGCTATAGAAATTCATTTTTTTTTTCCTTTTTCAAGAATACTTAAAGTAAAACTGTAGGGTCAGGAAAACAAACGTATTCCTGACCCTAAAGTGTTAAAATCACCATCTAGGCTCCCTGGCCCCCAGTTGATCCCTAAATATAGCAAAATCTTACTTTTATTTCAGTCTGTTGCTGGTGGCTCTGCCCCTGATCTGCCTGCTTGGCTGACATCATCGGACGTGATTCTCTCAGCCAATCACAATGATTTCACATAGGAAAGGACTGGATTGGCTGAGACCGCCTAGGAGGCAGATCAGGGGCAGAGCCAGCAGCAACAGACGTCATATTCCCGCACCACTAAACTGTGCGCGTGAGGGAGCAGTGAGCAGCAGTAAGGAGATCTCCAGATAGAAGATCCCCACTAGACCCCAGGGATAAATAAAATGATGTGAGTGTGTGTCTCAGTCAGTGTTGCGATGGCCGTGGCTGGACAGTGGAGGACCTGGAGGCGCACGGAGGCACGCAACACCACGTCCCATTCCAATGTGACGATGTGCTCCACCTTGACAGGATTTCAAGAAGTAGCGGGAGGATCCGCTTTGGCACTCTGTGTGGACGCCGGCATTTGGGGTATACCAGAAGCCTGACTCCATAATCGCATACTGGCAGCGGCCATGTGAGTGGGAGTCTGCTTGTTGGCTAGAGAGGGGTGCTGGGATTTAGTAGAGGGGGATGCTGTTTATTTTTTTATTTTAATTTTTTAATACTGTACCCACATTTGTATGAAAATTTGTTTGTTGGGGTTTTTTTGCGGCCCTTCCTCAGGAGTAATAATTAACATTCAATCTCCGGTGTAGTGTAGCGTAGTTCATCCTGTATCATCCAGCATTGTTTATTTTTTATAATTCTTTATTTTTGGTGCATATAGTAAGTTTAACATTCGCGCTAGCATTGCCCCAATGACTTTTTCCAGCACATCAATCAACATATAACATTTGTTAGGAATGCATAACAGCTCCAGCATTGTTTTAAATATGAGGGCACCATTCCCGCGGTTACCGCGAGCCTATTAGCAGCGAATGGTCCCAGCTGTAGCTTGCGTTCACAAAAAATACGGACATTGTTTTCATGTGCCATCCGTTCCTGTGCGCATATGGCGTTGCGTTCCATCAGTCGGGAGATTGGGGAATGCACTTGTGTTCCACTTCAAGTGCTGTGTTGATTCCTTATGCCATCTTATATAAAGTCCCAGTGTTACTCGTAGATATTATGAAAATATGTATGTACCATGATCTTAAAAAGTAAACAAAGCTTAAAATTTTAGATAAATCACCATAACAAAAAAGATAATACAAACATGAGGTCAGAAGGATCCCTATAATGTCTGCACAGAATACATAGTTTTAATTAAGTTTGAAATATTAATTATATTATAATTTATAAATATAAATTGTCAAAAATACATAATAAAATCACGAAGGTTCTCATTCCAAAAGTGTACAAAACAAGCCTCTCATAAAAAACAAAAATATAGTTAAGAATAAATGTTAAAAATTGAGAAACAAAATGTAGCGAATCAATTCAGGAAATTACAAATACCTTTAAAATAAGACTGAATCATTTAGAAAAAGATTAAGTCATTTTAAAAATAGATTTTAAAAAATGAATATCAATGTTTAAGCCTCGAGGTTGCATTGTTTTCACTTTTTGAATGAGAACCTTGAGGATATTATGTATTTTTGACATATATTTAATATTTCAAACTTCGTTAAAACTATATAATCCCTGCAGACATTGTAGGGATCCTTCTGACCTCATGTTTGTATTATTTTTTCTGTTATGGTGATTTATCTAAATTTGAAGCTTTGTTTACTTTTTAAGATCATGGTACATACTTTTTTTTATTTATTTTTTATTTCTTCACATATCATCTACGAGTAACGCTGGGACTTTATATAAGATGGCATAAGAAATCAACACAGCACTTGAAGTGGAACACATTCCCCGATCTCCCGACTGATGAAACGCAACGCCATACATGCACAAGAACAGACGGCACATGAAAACTAGGTCTGAAGCGCTTTTTTCGAACACAAGCTACATTTAAAACAACGCCGGATGATACAGGATGAACTACACTATACAGGAGATTGGATTTTAATTACCCCTGAGTAAGTCAGATTTTGAGCTGATGAAACGCATAGGGTTGGGCCACTGTAGGAAGCTTGTATTTTGTTTTAGTTTTACTTCAATTTTGTGCTTTTATGTATCCAATAAACTGCCCTGTTAATCAAGAAGCAGTACTCCTTATCCTTCACAATGAAACCATGTGGATGATGACTGGGGATTGTACTTTGTGGATATGATATGTTCATATATCACTTCAAGCTTGTAAGTGTGATAATGACGTTTTTAACAGTCTACACTTATTGTGTATTTTTCATTCTCTACTACATGCCCATTTTCCGTGTTGTGGACCTTGTACAAATTATTTGATACGTCTACAATCAATATACTTTTGTGAGTGTAACCTTGAACACTAGTATATTGGTGTGATTAATTGTACTACTGAGTTTTATTTTACTGTAGATCTTTTGTTTATATTTTGTATTCTGATGACTGGGAGGAGTCCTGTCATCCTATTCTACAGTTTAAAGAGTACTTTTTAGGCATTTTATTCCATATATTTACACTGTGCGTCTTTCCACATCATTTTAACCCCTTAAGGACACATGACATGTGTGACACGTCATGATTCCCTTTTATTCCAGAAGTTTGGTCCTTAAGGGGTTAAGGATGATAAGTTTGTATTGTACTTAATTTAATTAAAATATGTTGATTTATTTTTCCAGATAAACTATCATTTTTTTTACTATAACAATCTGTTCAAGTTTTGAAACAAAGTATGCATTTAAAAAAAAAATGTATTAAGTATTTGGGGAAAAAAAGAAAAATCACCTACCTTTAGTATATGACAGGATCCTTCAGCCATATACATGTTTGAAAACAAGCAGCCTCTATGGTCTTCACTCCGTGCACAAAAGCAGGTAAAAGCACAGACTGTCCGTCAAAAGACAAAAGGAAATTGGGGGTACACCTGGAACATGCATTCTGCATGAATGGTGCTGCTGTAGTGACCAAAATGAATACATATTACAGATTTAGGAACAAGCACATACTTAAATATACATTTTGACATTTTGTAAGACTATAGGATAAGACATACGGTGGAACTGAATTCCCATATTTTTTTAGCTGAGATAGGTGATTTTAAGAAGTCTTATAAAATGTATTTGTAGGTGTGTGCTGCTCCTTAATCTTTAGACTACTGGAACGTACCAACGCTATGTGTAAAATGACAAAGCACTCTAGTTGGATTTCAAATTGAAAGCAACCAATCAGTGTTATGAGTCATTTTACACAGCGTGGGAAAGTTCCAAAGAACTTTCCCATGCTGTATAAAATGACACAGAACACTGATTGGTTGTATTTCAAGCCAACCAATCAGAGCGCTGTGACAGGTAAATGTAGAGACTTCCCTGTCAGAGCACTCTGATTGGTTGGCTTGAAATACAACCAATCAGTTATTGGACTTACCCGTCAGAGTAGTGTCAGAGCGCACTGAGCCTAATTGCAGGGCGTGCAAAGGCTTTATAAGACTTTCCCCACCCTGCGGAGCTAAGTCTGTGCCGTGCCCTCCATGGGTGAAGATGGATTTATTTTAGTGTCAGGTTTTTTTTTTTTTTATAATGGATTTTTTTTTTTTTTTTTATTAAAACATTTTTACAGGTACTTAGTTCTTCCCTCTCCCCCTCACTATTTTTAGGGTGAGGGGGGTAGGTAGGGGCTTGTTGTTTGTTTTTGTTTTTTTTGGTGTGGTGGGTGACTAGGACCTTGGGGATCCCTAGTCACCTTGGGTGGGGGTGGGGGAAAACATTTTCATTTAAGGCCCCCATCCGCCGCTCAGGGGTGGGGGCAGACAATAAGCCCCCCCCCCTTATTGTTATTTAGTGGCGGGTGACATAGGGCCCCCCTCACTTTGTTATTTAGGGCCCCCAACCGCAGTTCAGGGGTGGGGGGGCGAGGCCAATAGGTGTGTGTATGTGTGTGTCCCCACCAGCCTCTCAGGGTTGGAGACGGGGGGAGACAACGACAATTGTAACCATTGTTACTAAGGGCCCCAACCCACCGCTCAGGGGTAGGGGGGAGGACAATAGATACCCCCCTTAGTTACTTAGGGCCCCCACCCACCGCTCAGGGTTGGGGACAATAGGTCCCCTCATTGTTATTTAGGGCCCCAACCCACCGCTCAGGGGTGGGGGGGGGGGGACAATAGATCCTCCACTTAGTTATTTAGGGCCTCCACACGCCGCTAAGGGGGAGGGAAGACAATACGTTTCCCCTCCCACATTTCTATTTAGGGCCCCCATCTGCCGCTCAGGGGTATGGGACGCTAGGTCCCCCCTTCAGTTTAATAGCCCCCACTCCCGCGGGAGGGTGGACACTCACTGTTTACTAGACATGCCCATATTTGCGGTATAGCAAGTAGGGGCAGAATTTACTATTACTAAGTAATCTTTACTTAGTATTAGTAAATTTGGCTGAAAGACCTATTTAGGTCTTTCAGCCTTTTGGTAGATAGCTGCCTAATACCGTGAGAATTAGGGAGTTATCTACTAAGAGGCTGCAAGATGCAGCCGTAGCACAAATAGGATCAGAGTTTCATTCATTCAAATGAAATTCCGATCCGAACAAAGTCCCGAATTGCGTCCTAACACGAATGGAAAAACTATTCTCATTCTGTTTGGACGCAATTCTGTAGTTTCGCTGGCGTTCTGTCTAAATGAACGGACGTTCGGGAAAAGTGAAAGGAGGTTTTGCGGAAACATGGAGGAAAGGTAAGAAATGTGGGAAAATTGCTCTGACCAACGGAAATGAAGCACACTTTGCTCCTCCGCTGGTCAGGCGTAGGAAACCTCCATAAGACAAATAGTCCTTACTTTGTCTTATGTTTTAAAGAAAACTAGAGCAGACCAGAAGAAATGAAGAACAGATCCTGAGAGAAGAGGAATCAATTAAAGAAAGGTAAGTTTGGCATGACCGTGCCGCTTTAAGGTTTGGTAGTGTGGGGCAAATAAGAAAAGATTCTTGGCAAGTTAAAGGAGCACTATAGGGTCAGGAACACAAACATGTATTCCTGACCCTATACGGTAAAAACCACCATCTAGCCACCCTGGTCCCCCTTTGCCTCCCTAAATATAGTAAATCTTACTTGTATTCAAGCCTGAAGCTGTAACTCTGCATGCTGTTAGACTCAGAAAAACAGCAGTCTGCTGACATCATCAGAAGTGGTAGCCTGATCCAATCACAATGCTTCCCCATATGATTGGCCGAAACTGACAAACAGGCAGATCAGGGGCAGAGCCAGCACAATTCCAACACAGCCCTGGGCAATCAGCATCTCCTCATAGAGATGAATTGAATCAATGAATCTCTATGAGGAAAGTTCAGTGTCTGCATGCAGAGGGTGGAGACACTGAATGTTTGGATGCATTTTAGGTAGCCATGACCCAGGAAGGATCTCTGACGGCTATCTGAGTGGCCAGTGAAGTTATCACTAGGCTGTAATGTAAACATTGCATTTTCACTGAAAATACAGTGTTTATAGCAAAAGGCCTGAAGGTAATGATTCTACTCACCAGAACAAATTCAATAAGCTATAGTTGTTCTGGTGACTATAGTGTACCTTTAAGTTAATACATTTTCCACTATAGCAGTAGTTCCCAACAGAGTCCACACAGCACACCACAGTCCAGGATTATTTTCCTGTGCAGATACAAATTAAACCTGAACGATCAGTGTGCATTGAGGGCTGGGAGCCTCTGATCTATAGGATTGTATAAATAGCTTCAAAAACACTAATATATACTTTAAAGGATTACCTGCATTATCTGTTGGCAGTAGACATTTACATTTAACGAAACTGACATAATGTGTTGCAAATATTTCTTTTAATTACATTTGGATATTAAGAGTACAAAATATGCAAGCAGATTAGTGTGAACAGTAATGGCTGGTTAGGCCAGACACCAACAAAACAAAACAAAATAGCAACATGCACATTTTGTCTCTGATTATTTCTATCATAAAACTACAGCTCTGTCTTGTACTGCTAAGAGCAGACTGTCTTGGGTTTAATACTTTCCACCCTGCATTTACCTACAGGTAATGTATCCAGAATGGCGAAGCCCAGACTGTTGTATTTATTGGGAAGGGCTAAAAGAAAAATGTTCAAAATAAAAAATAAAACAGAGGCTGAATCCAGTGTGATTAGCCAAAAATTCGACATTGACCTGTTTAGCTTATATCAGTTTACACTGAATTCATGTCTCTTTCCTGGGTTAGCATTACAGAATCCTCCAGGTGCAATTGGACTATAGCTGCATTGATGTCACAGCTTATGGCTGGCCATCATGGAAACTTAGTCCGATTGAAACCGGAGGAGTTTCTATTTATCAGCCAAGTGCCACAGGCAGACAGATGTGACTTACGGATTAATTTTCTTGGCATTTGCGATAATATACAAATAATCTCTGAGTGCAAGAAGAATTGGAAGCAAACCCTCTGTCATTCTGAAGATAAAGCCAAGTTTAATCAGTCCAACTTTCCCCCAGGATAAGGCTGATACCAAGATAAATATTTGGAATTTACAAAACTTTCAGAGCATCAGCTATTATCTTCATAATGCATGTTTTTGAGGACTAAAGTTCAAAATGTCTCCTGCTCTTTAATGAAACCAGTTACATCATTCATACTTCTGTGCTATGGTCTGGGATATGCTCTTATTGCCTTGCCCTTGAAGCAGGTTGCATAAAAACGTGATCCCTCCCAAACATTAGATCCTCCTGCAATAAGATTCTCATACAGTGTAGTTTACAGAGCTGCACCTCTGTTCTTCTGCGTCTGTAAACATAAAGCCAAGATGGTGTTTGTGCACACTGTCCTTTTGGTACACTGCATCAATAACTCCCTTGTTGCTAAAGGGAGTGCTGGACAGATAGTTTCAGGGCAGCGGATAGAATTGATGACATTAAAGTGCAATAAATAGATATCATGTCCAGTACTGTGGAGGATGAAGAGATCCAGGTTAATTAGATATATTGGTGGTATGGGCTGTCCTTGTATATCCTGCTCATCAGACCATCAGGAGTTAGAAGCCCATTACTTAAATTAGAAGCAATGAAAGTAGGAATGGAGCGATCTGGCCATGTCGCTTGTTTTAATTAACCTCTTGCACTGCCAGGATTCAAAATAAAATAAAAATAAAAAATGAGAACTAAACAAAAATAATAAAACAAACTTTTCTCATGCCCGTGCCCTTTTCATTGTTCCCCCACTGTTTTTCTTCTCTTTTTCCCCTCTCCCCCCTCTAATCTTAACTCTATATCTAAATGTTATCAATGCTTCCCAACATATTCTGTTCAGGGTACAAATGGCAACAATTGTGTTTCTGAAATTTTAGGTTCGCCATTTACACCTTTATTCCATACTTGTTTGATCTTGTTCTATTTTCTTACTTTCATACAAACTTTTTCAAATAAAGATTGTCAAAAAAAAAACAAAAAAAACAACACAATTCCTGACAGGACAATAGGTTACAATATTAATTAGCCCCCTCGCTTAAAGGAAACTATGGTTTGGTTTATTTTCAAAAATAAAAAAGGGCAGGGTCTAGTTTGAACCACAAGTGGTCCCTTTAAAAAGGGACTATGCACCTTCTGGCCAATGGTGCCTCTCCTGCTGAGGTCCTCTGTCCCCTTCCCCTGGTCCATCTAGAAAGCCAATGCAGATAATTAGGGTCTTGCTTAACTCTCTCTGGGTAGGGATCAGGAGCATAGCTTAGAACATTTCCATGTGCTAACGCTCATGCTGGCCATTCAGAATGCGCTGTTTGCCATCCCCATTTGTTAGTCGGGGTTCCTCATTTCCTTCACTTTCTTCTTCCTCTTTGTCACTTCGATCATCACCAGACATCTGTACAAAGAAGACAAAAAGCAAATTAATATTTCAGCAGGGCTGTCCTGTTTCAAGCATACTAACATCAGAGTTTTGGGTTCTCTCGTATCTGTTGTGGGTGACAGGTGCTAATGCAATAATTAATGTGGACATGGTTTGATAAGGAAAACAAAATTGTGGTACAAACGCGAACCGCTTCACTTCAGCCCCTCTAAATAGATGCATTAAAACGATCAAACATGTTTTGGCGGATGTAACCATGCACTATCGTAGAATTTGCATTATCTGCGAATACTCTCATTTATTTGGTTGATTGCTGAAACAAAGTTCAGGTATACAGTTCCTTAGTAAATAAAAACACATTGGTATTATTTCTCCAAAGTTCAAAGAACATACAATTGTATCTACATACAAAGTATGCAAACTGAAATATGGCTACAAATATGGCCTTACAAACAAGAATATAGGTAAAGTGAAAAATGAAAATGAGTGATGGAAAAAAAAACTAAAAAACTAAAAGCTGCTAAACCTTTAAGAGGAGGGAGTGACTCACTACATATTAAAAAAAAAAAAAAAAAAAAAACTTAAATCAAGGTAGCACCAACAATCTATGCGAAGAAAAAAAAAAAAACATTTTATTAAAATAGATATATAAAAACCCACATAACTTTAGAGAGGGGACTTAAACTGCCATAAAATAAAGACAAAATAAAACTAAAGTATTTCAGGGGATTCTGTTTAGAAAGACAGACCGGTTTGGTTTGTAAGCAAGAATTATTATCATAAGGAAGATTGACAAAATATCTTGTGGTGCACACTCAGAAGTAATACCAAGTGGCCAAAAAGACCAAGGCTTCAGCCCAAGGGTAAATTTTATGGCCGCACCCAAATAAAACTGGCTTATGCCTCTCCCAATATCCTACCTTATGTCCAACCATAAACATCAACATGTTCTATGAATCAAATTAAGACACCAAATCTGTGACTGAATTGAGGATATATTTATAACTTTCACACCATTTTGTATTAACTCTTCATCTGTTGAAATAAACCTGCACCCACAGCAATAATCCAAACATGGTGCATTAAAATGGCACTGTAGCGGGGGCGTGGCCTAACCACTGGAGCGGACAGTCGCACGGCCTCTGAGCTCCGCCTAAACTACGGAAAAACAACCTAAAATATAGGGGTGACCCGCAAAAAAAAAAGGCACCTCTAAATCGCTTTACACTTACCAATGGGTAAGAAAACGAAAAAGCTGAAGCCTGACCGACCCCTGCAGGGGAGAAGCATTGGGGACCTATGGCGGCAGGCGCATGGCGCCCAGGAGTCTGCAATGGCGTCCCTCCATGGCGGCTGTTCTGACTTCTCCGATGGAATGTCGGAGGAGGGGGACGACGACCAACTGCTAGCAATGGCGCGGCAACCGGCACCACGGGCAGCACCCCTGCAAGGATCTGCTGATACTGCCCCAGTAACCTTAACGGCCATCAGGGAGATCATGGCGGATCTCCACACTAAAATCTCGGCAGACATGGCCTTGCTCCGTGAGGACCTGCGGGGCCTGACAGGCCGCCTCGGAGAAATGGAGCACAAAACACAGGCCCACTCACAACAAATTAATGTCCTAACACAGCAGGTAGAAGAACTCATGAAACAAGGCGCAACTAACGAGAGCAGATTCGACGCCCTAGAGGACAAGAGGAGACAGAGGAACATAAAACTAAGGGGTGTCGGGGAGACGATACCACAAGCAGAACTCCCACACCTCGCAAGGCGTCTCCTGGCTGCCATACTTCCACCAAAGCAGGCTAAAACAATATCATTGGAAGGCATATTCCGCTTGCAGAAGCCGATTAAGGCTCCAACCGCAGCCACTGGGGACATCGTGATGCAGTTCCAGAACCTCAGGGACAGGGCGGCAGTGATGGCGGCAGTCAGGGGGCATACTCCCTATAACTTCGAAGGTATGTCCTTAACCTTCTTTGCAGACCTGTCAGGGGGAACACTTGCTTGGCGACGGTCACTCCGGCCACTTACCTCCCTCCTAAGCACGAAGACCATCAGCTACAGATGGAGCCAGTCTCGGTCTCTCCAGATTCCACGCGGAGACACAGTCCTCACCATACGAGACCTAAAGGATGCAGCAAGCCACCTGCAAGCACTGGGACTACCACCGGACTCGCTGGGCCCGTCTAACCCTCACGGGTGGGACCCCGGAGCAACACGTGTCTTCGTGCCCAGGGATAAAGTGCTAACTGCTAGAGCTGGGTCCACATCGTAAGTCCTGGAGGAAAAGAACCCTTACACGACCCAATGTTTTGGGAGGAAAGACCGAATGCTCCGACTTCACTGCTGACATCTACCGCTGGATATGGAACAGTGACTAAATATGCCATATACATATTTTCCTTTTTATTTTATTTTATTTTTTATAATTTTTTTTTTTTTTTTTTTTTTGGGGGGGGCTGTATGTACAGCCAGCTGTATATCATCAGCTCAAATGTTCTTCTAATTAATGTTCTCATTCCTTGTCCTGTGCTCCCTTCTCTGCCATGGAGGTCTCTGACCACGGGGCCCTCTCGGGCAGTGGAGGGGTTTGCTCATACCAATTGAAGATGTGTCGCTGGAGTTAGTTATACACGAGAAACAATGGGGTATGACAGCATCCCATAAGAATTAGGATATCATTAGCTGAAGCAGACATATCATATCCCTTTCATCTAGTTAAACTGGGACATATGTAAAGGGGAACCACCTCAGACGCCTTGATTTCTGGTACCTTTAGATGGCGGGAATAGTATGTTTTATGTTGCTCACGTAAGGAAAAGGAAGGGAACTGGAGTGAGACTCCCGAATACCCCAGTCTTTAGCGACGCATCAAACGAAGTGGGCTTCCTCGTAGAATACCTTAGGGACGGCATGCAACCACACCCAATAATGTTTCTACAAGCCCATAACATTCCCGACACCTCCCTACCCATCTCACGAAGCACTTACCACTGCCGCATATAATAAGGGGCTATCGCTTCTAGGCTATACGGTTTGCAAATTGTTTGGGCTAGTGTGAGCTCTATACGGATGTTTGAGGTTGCTCTCTCACATATAGAGAGAGGGCCCACATTTTATTTATGTATGTAACTTGTACTTGTACTTTAGTTATTTGAGAAAAGTTAATCCTCCTGCAGCATCCCCGTTGGGGCTGGACTCTCCCTGCACTCCCTATGTGGATCTGCAGTGCTCATAATCGCTGCGATAATGGGTGATGCAATACACCGATTGAAGTACCTTGAACCTATCTTCTTGCCCTACGTCGTTTAAGGCAGATGGGGCATTAGCCCCCCCCTTTAATTAAGGATGAATACAGCAGTTACAATTAACCACTCCACAGTACCTGCCCTATGCAAAACGCATTTAATTATATTTATTAAGCTCTAAATCTTAAACCCTCCCACCTGCCCAACTGCAATAACTAGGCCGGTACGTGACATTGCGCTAAGCATTCACGATAGAGAGAAAAAACAAAGAATTGGTTGCCCGATCACCCCACTTAGCCAATCACTACACAAGAGCACTGCGCACACTGATACATGAGGCGTTTAAAGCGCAGCCCGAATCCATATGCACGAATATCTTGTTGAAGCTTGGAATGTCACATTTTTAGAAGCTGTCTTTAATATATCCGTTGACAAATGACTTAGTTCTGCATCTTTACTAATTGTGCGATGTCTTTTTTAAAAGTCTCTTACAACACAAAAATAAAAATTGTGCATTGTATTTCCATGTTATGCCACACAGCAACGATGTTTACTGCTGTACAGCGGGTGCCTGCCGTTGGGGCAGGGCACACGCAAATGTGAATGTTAACCTTCTTTATGCACACAAAAATAAAGAATTTAAAAAAAAAAAAAAAAAATGTCACTGTAGCAAACGATGTCATTTGAAGTTTCACATCTATCTCGGTATTGCAGAGGGATTGGGTGTATTAATGAAAGGTTGTGTACATGAGAACCGTGTTCCAGTGCATTCCCCGTCCACCTCACGCAACGCCCCAGATGTCTACATTGTAAGCATGTTTGTACAGATCTTTCGCTATGTGTGGTTTCTTTTTACATACATATTGCTTGTCCGTTATTGGCCATATTAGATGCTCATTATAAAAGCACTGCAGAATATGTTGGTGCTATAACATGCTAATAATGATAAAAACAATATATTGTACACCATAGCAGTGCTCTTTGTTTAAAAGTCAGGTATGTGCATTTTCCATCCCAATATTATTCTGCAGTTAATCCTCAGAATGTATTGTTTCTTTTCCACTAAAATCACTTCTCAAATGAACGGATCCAAAATATTTCTAGCATTTATTATGAGAACAAGTTGTTGACATTTTAGAAAGACAGAAACATTAATATTCTCTGATAAGATTTATCTATGTGGCTTTTTAAATAAAAGATAACATTCCTCTATTAGAATCTACTGTGGACTTCAGCTTCATTTGGGAGCATTAATCTTTTACAAAATACCTTTTCCCTATAAATTATGAATGCAGTAGAAATATTTAGTCTGACTTAAATGAAAAACAGGATTTTAGAATGATCAAAATGCATCACAACTGTTAGTTTAACCCTTTGATCTAGCAGGACATATTTGTGATTTATTCTGAACAGTCATAAAAAAAATATTGAAGACTGTGCAATTTGTCCAGATCAGTGTCTTAAGAACAGCAGGAAACTTATGACAATATTGAGATTTCTGTTTATTTCTGCACATATTGACAATCATTCACTTGAAGTTATTAATTTGTCCACTGAGAGGCCTCAGAGTACATAGACTCCAAATAAGGCCAACACATTTAAAGGCAATTAGGTATACACGCACAGGATTCTTCACTGAACTCTAAAAATCTGAATGGAAAAACAGACAGAAATAGCCAAGTTGTGACTATGGCAGAGTTGGAGCATTTTTCCAGATCAGCTAATTTCATCTCAGTTTTTCCATTTGGATTCAATACATGAGAATTTTTAGTATGTGTATTGAATGACCATGTGAATGTCAATAAACCCACACAGCATTATTCACTAAAGTGAAAAATTGTTAGGGACGTAAAGTTAAAATAATTGATTTGAATAAATTCTCTAAGTCGGATTTGTTTTCACTTCTGCTATCTTCAGTTAAATTAGAAAATCACTTTGAATTCCTGGCAGTTCACACATTAATGAATAACCATGTGAGTCAATTTGAGTAGGGCTATCATCACCTACTATTCCTATTTTGTATTATTTGTATCAGCATTGTGAACATGCCTGTGTTAGATAAACGAATAATATCAAATATATATAATGCCCGAAGCATTCGGTTGGGTTAACAGAGCATTCCATTGCTCCTCCCTGGCCTCTGTGAGCTGGAAAGATTCCAGGGGGCGCTGTGTGAGCTCTGTGGCTTATGGCAGAGTTCTGCTCAAAAATCCTCACTTGGCACAAACACAAAGAGCAAAATAATAAGCCTTTGGATGCCTGCACATGCAAGGAAGGGAGGGGTCTTACCTCAAAACTAAAGATTTGTACCAAGGGTCAGAATGGAGAAAAATATCAAGTTTTTAAGTCTGTATTTGATTTAGTGATAATTTAAAGAAAACAGATGAGAAGACACTACTGAAAAAGATTTCAGTTAAGTTGTCTTCTGATTAGCCACTTCCCACACACCCACTTGCAGTTTGCGAACTCTGAATGGTGCTTGTAATACTTTAATCTGTAAAGTGCAAGAATGACCACACAACTTCTAGAGTTGCAATGCTCATTTCCTTCTTACTATAGAGTTTTTTTTAACTCCTTGGTGCCTATCCCAGTATCCCAGTAAAGGATTGGGAGTACTGGGAGAACAGCACAGGAAAACTACGCAACACAAGTCTAATCCTTTTATCAAGGCTCATTATCCTCAGAACAAAACTGGGGCATAGAGAAAACCCATAAAGCAGTGGATGTATGTATAAGTGTAAATAGCCTATTAACAACTTCAAGACCAGGATGCCAAATACATTGTTATTGCGAATCCTCTGACATGTTGTTGGTTAAATATTATAATGTGTGTTATCCCTCAAAATCAAAACTTTCTAATTGCATCATTTTGTTGTAGATTTACATAAAAATTATCAATATTCTTTATCATCATTTAATTTCTTGAGCCAGATCGCAATATCTGGACACCTCCATTTTGTTCTCCTCAAGACACAAACATACACAAACATGTATTCCTGACCCTATAGTGTTAAAACCACCATCTAATCCCCTTGGGCCTATCATGCCTCCCTAAATATAGTAAAATCAATGCATCTCTATGAGGAAAGTTCAGTGTCTGCACTGATACTGTGCAGCACTGCCCTTGGAAGCAGATTTACCAGCCATCTAAGGAGTGGCCAGTGGAGCTATTACTAGGCTGTAATATAAACACTGCAATTTCTCTGAAAAGACAGTGTTTACTGCAAAAAGCCTGAAGGGACTGATTATACTCACCATAACAAATACAATAAGCTGTAGTTGTTCTGGTGACTATAGTGTCCCTTAGTTTAAAAAAAACAACAACAAAAAACAACAAACACTGACACTGAAGTTTTAAGGATATAACTGGACTAGTATGAAGATTTGATCAAAGGAACTTAGAAACCCTTATGACAAATATGAGAGAGAGAGACAGAGAGAGAGAGACAGAGAGAGAGAGAGAGACAGAGAGAGAGACAGAGAGATACAGAGACAGATACAGAGACAGAGAGAGAGTGTATTTTTTTATCTTTTATTCCAATATATTTTAAATATTAGAAAATATGCAACATTTGACCTCTGGGACTGGTACCCGGCCATAGCAAATTCAGCCTGAGTGCAAGTATACAGCCACAATATTGTGTGTGTGTGTGTGTATTTTATTAAGGACAGAAGAAAACTATAAATAAATATTTACATTCTTGATTCTTATTATTAGGATTACGGTTATCCCAGAACACTACACTATATTTCACATCTATGATCCAAAAAGTTACCTTACCCAAAATTAACACAAATGTCAAAAGACACATTGCATAAAGGGAGCAGTGCTGCAACTCCGAGCTCTGATATCCAATAATATTTAGATCAGTATGAACAGTTAGCACAGAACTTACATTTCCTGAAATTACTTTTTTCACCATTCTGAAGATAAGGTATGTCCAGTACAAGTGAAGAAACTGCAGAGTGAACATAAGCATGTTGAAGAAGTAATACAGGAAGAATCGCGGACAGTAGTACAGGGGGTAGACCACTGTAGCATAGATAATCCTAAAAAAGAAAGAGCATTTTAGACAAGGTTTCATACTTAAAAAAAAATCTGTGGTATCTCCATTCTAAACACACATCCCATTGTGGCCCACTCATTGTAAAGAGTACAAATAATTTATACCCCATGAACAACATGTTAGTAATTACGTTGTCTGTTACATAATACAAATACGACAAAGTTAATCTACAAAAACAACAAAAACCACATCCCTATTTTGGTGTACATTATGACTGGGTTGGATAACAGATTCATTCAACCAGGCACTTGTGTAGCATCACCCTCTTAAGGTCAACCTTTTTTTTTTATACACCATCATTATTACAATCATATTATTACATCATATTTAAAGTGCTGAGGAATAAGTTGGATCCCAAATAGAGGCTGGATTTTTAGAATATATTATATATATATCTCAACAATATATGTTATTATACACACGCATGCGTGCTCTGAACCTCCAGCTGCTAGCCAATAGCGAACACCAATGCCTCCAGCAACCCACTTGTTTTAGCCAAATATTTTGAGTGTGTGTTGTAGTCCACTAACAGATAAAGGTACAGTATTTCATGTATCTGTAGCCACTTAATGTACGTGAACGGTGACTAGAATGGCATATTTTTTTAAAACAAGTGAAACCATTTTGGATTCATCAACCTGAAACGTGACCTTTTAGATTTGTTGAATATCAAATATTCACATGTCGGGAATAAGCATGTCAGATTTTGTCTATCAATAACACCCATACATACACATTATATGTAGGTTACACTGCAAGAACACCAGAAGTTCTCCTGGGGGGAGGAAGGGGGGTGTACAATTCAGCACATTTTCAGAACTAAGTGGACTTGTAAAGAAAGAGCTTTTCTGAGAGCTGGTTATTATCGTGGTTAGCAATGTAATCCCCAAACAAATCTGCTCCATGTTCTGGAATGCCAATTATGTCAGCATTTAAGCAGTTAACTATATTCAGGTTAGAGCCAGACCTCACACATGAAGTGACACTTATTTGTGTTTGTTAGGGCACTAGCCTAATGCTAGACTTTGTGCCTTTCAATATACTTTATGTCATTTTCTCCATAATGTACTTCTGCACTCTTCTTAAATACTCACAACATCACATCCTCCATTAATCATGCTGCTTACACATATGCAAATCACATTTGTGTGTGTGCAAATCTGTGAATGTACAGTATTTGTGTGTGTGTACATAGAAGACAACTTCTACACGTTGCATTTGCAGTGAAGTTTCATTATAACGGTTAATTTGATTAAACTCCCATTCCATACTTTAAACACGTTTGCTTGCAGAGAGAATGCCTTCTTTGCTTTGTTACAACATAAACAAAGTTAACAAGTCATGTGACAGCTTCCAACACGAGACAAATTATTGGAGAGCCATCTGGAAATGCAAACTCTATTCAATTAAATAGTTTATGTAGATTACCTTTAAATTGTAGCCCAGAGTGTTTTATGAGATTTACCATCACTCTTAATGAACATTATGAATTTGCTTCCATGTGTAAAAACTTACATTATCTGCATTATGTTGTTATTTGCATCATAAGACAGCAACCTAAGCAAACACCCCACTAAACAAAATTATATACTAGGTCAGGGGTAGGCAACCTACGGCACTAGTGCCATGTACGGCACTCGAGGTGTCTTTGCACGGCACTCAAGGCTGCTAGAGCCAAACAGGCTCTGGCCTATCAGGAGTCCCAGTAAAACTTAAGATATCTGCTAATCCGAAAAGGTGGTGAAGGACAATCCTCAATTTATGCAATGCAGCACGTAGAGGTAGTGATCTCAGATCACTTCCTCCCAGCACCTGTGAATAGGAATCCACACTGTAATAGAGCAGCTCGGAGTTGCTGTTGCAGCTCCTGTCCTTGACATGTACCTGGCCGGCCTAGTCCCCACTGGAAGGCACCCACACTGCTAGATATACACAGAAATGCAGAATAACCCTCCCCTGCTACAAATAATATGGACAGCCCACACACAAACATACACACAATCCGCACAAATGAAACACGACTAACAATCCACATGCATACACACAACCCCACATGCAATACCTCAAACAGCCCCCACACACTACCAAACACACACTGTGACATATCCATCCACACACACACACAATTCCACAAGCAGCCCCCATACACAGCCCACATTCATATGTATCATACACAATACCATAAACTACTCATGAACATATACAATATAATAGCTCATATACGCAGGGCCGTCTTTAATGCAGGGCAAACTGGCCAGCTGCACCGTGAGCCCTGCTGGCCTCAACAATTTCTAACCCTCTGGCCTGTAATCCGCACACTAAGGAGGCCTACCGGCCCATGCACAAAGGACCACCTGGTGGGCTTCTGTCAGCAGGGGCCCGGTCGCACGCTGAGGAGCTTTAACAGCGGGAGCGGACACCTTACTTTTCGGCAGCGGCTGGGCGGAAGTGACGGCCGCGCACCACTTCCTCCCACAAAGAGAGGGAAAGAAGAGTAGGCAGATTGGAGGGGGGCTGGCCGAGAGCGCTAGACCCCAACTCCCAACACCTTTCAGCCACCAGCAGGAAAGGTAGGAAACTGGAGGGTTGGTTTTAAAGTGTATGTCTGTGTCAGTATATCTGTCAGTGTGTGTGCGTGTCATGGTTGTGTGTCAGTATATCTGTGTGTGTGTGTCAGCCTGTCTGTGTGTCAGTATGTGTCAGTATGTCTTTGTGTGTGTCAGTATGTGTATCAGTATATCTGTGTGTGTGTGTCAGTATGACATTGTGTGTGTCAGTATGTTTGTATGTCAGTATGTCTGTGTGTGTGTCAGTATGTCTGTGTGCGTGTCAGTATGTCTGTGTGTGTGCGCGTCAGTATGTCTGTGTGTGTATCTGTGTGTGTGTGCGCGCATTTCAGTGTGTATATATCTGTGTGTGTGTGTGTATATGTGCATACATCTCAGCATTCACACACTAACACTACACACAAATACACCCCTGCATTCAAATTTCAACACTACGTACAAACACATGTCTGTGTTACACACCAAAATTATATGTAAATACACCCCTGCATTAAAAAACCAACACTACACAAATACATGCTTGCAATCACGCCAACACCACAAACAAACATATTCCATACAAAAACCTGTTTACATTCAAACACACAAAAACTGCTTAGTGCTAAATACAGACCTGCAAACATGGGTAAATGATAGAGCCCCAGCTGTCAATGCATTCTGGAGTTGCACGACAGATGGGGATCTACCTTTTAATCACCCCCCAAAACTCTTGCACCTCTCTACTTTAGGTCCGCCACTGCGTTGAGGTGGAGGACGTGATTGCATGCCTGGGGAGGGGGGACAGAGTCCAGGGGGCCCCAAGCAAATGCTTTGCCCAGGGTCCAGTCACTATTAAAGACGGCCCTGCATATATGCACAAATACAACGACACAAAGCAATTACAGAAAAAAATAACACAAGCAGAATACGGCAGCATACACACCTCGATTTAAAAAATAAAAATAAAATAGGACCGGCACGCTACGGGACATCACAATCCTATATCGGCACAGTGCTGCTAAAAGGTTGCCTACCCCTGTACTAGGTGAACTTGACGTCCCTTCTGACTATGTACTAAGTCACGGAGTATCTGCTAGGTGTGTTTGCGCATGTGTGATTAATGAAGCAAAATGAGCAGTTTTGTGTTTTTATTATGGTTGCTCAAAGTGCACTCTCATTTGGCACAGGCCGAATGCACAAAAGCTTCCGAATTTCTGATCACTTTGTTTACCGACAAGTATACTTCGTGGCCAAAAGTGCAATTAGCTTTTATTGCATAAAAAGCTAATTGATTTTAATATGTGCCCCTTTGCGTTAATAGTCTTAATCTTCTAGGAAGGCTTTCCACTCAGAGTTGGGTAATCAGTTGGGTAATTGGGTAATCAGGTTTGTTTCAAAATTCGGCTATACGGTTTACAATGACGGTATTCAATGGGGTTACAGGGACCTGTGTGCAAATCAGTCATTTCAGTACCCTGGACAAAAGTAAAATACCTCACCCAGCCACTATTATTCTTACTATTAAAAGTTTTTTGGTGAGAGGTAGAGTTTATTTCATAAGTGTTTTTTTCAATAAATAAAATGCTCATACATTTAAATTTTAATGATAACTTGTAGGAATTGGAACGCACCAGTTCAGGTAACATATGTGCACTGAACAGGTGTGCCTTAGAATTTGTCATCTAATTAAAGTGGGCCACAGTTCAGAAAAGGTTGACAACCACTGGTGTAGAGTAGAGTTTTGTGCTCTTATTGAGTCGGTTTAGAGTCCAGTACTTATAGTAGGGAGTAAAGTTAATGACAGGAACGGTGGCATTGCCACGTTAAGTCAATTAGATCTGCAGTACAGCTATTCTAGAGCCAGAATGTGTCTATGCTAACGGCTTGCCGAAGATATTCCTGTTAGGTTGAATGTTTCTTGTTGTGGGACTGTAATCAAATCTTTTTCACTACTGTGGTGTGCTGGATCTGTTTATAGAATTATCTACGTGTGTAGCAGTATCCAGACATTAGAATGAATCACCACATGTTTGTCCATGTAAAACATGTAGAATGTTATTGAACAACTTGATGGCTGAGGACGATATATTCCATCAGCAGAGAAAGATACACCTTAACAGATAACCTGAGAGCTAGCATCTTTAATAAACAACTTAAATGAGACCCTTGGAGGGTCTGACATCCCCAAGAGAAGAAACTCTAGTTACACTAGCTGCAAGTTGAGTCCAGTCATGGATGCAATAGTTATACTCCTTAAAGGTCAACGGTTATCCTGAAACATAAAGATACCCATCTCATGGATAGCTGACAGCCCAAATATGAAACATTCTTACAAAATGTATGGTCACAGCACAAGGCTTATCAGGTTCAATAGGGCCCATCGCTGTAGGGTACATGTTTCATTCAGACGCCTTTTCTTTCTATACCTTCTTCATCTCGCTCTCTTTACTTCGCTTATTCATCCCATGAGTAAGGTTGTCTACCTTCCCTTGTTAAACTCAAAAGTCTAGTCAACTGTTCCCATTCACAAACAATAAATGTGTATCCAATGAGTGGGTAAGAGTCATTGCAAAAATATGAATCTGGCTCTGGGATATGGCTTACCAGAAGGGGAAGATAATGAGTCGGCTAATGACAAAAACCACTGCAAACAAAATGAAGAGGGCATTGCACGACTTCTTCCATTCAGCATAACTGCACATTTTGGCAGCCTGAGGACAGAAAAAGAAACAAGAGTTAGATATTTAAATCCAGTATGTCTCTGCCTGCTGTAAAGGTGAACAAAAAAGGCTAAAATCTCACATTTTGTTTGAAATATTTTAAACAAGCTGAATCGCAATTAAAAATCAAGGTGAAAATGTTACCTCCAGTAAAATGTCTGAGACATCGTGAACCAACAGGGTGAGTGTGCCCACACGGATATACTTGACGCTCCAGGAAAAGTTCAAGAGAAAAATGGTGGCTAAATGGTGAACGACTTGTACATTGAAGTCCTGCAATGAGAAAACAGTGAAATTACACACATACTCAAATACAATACTCTAGTTAAAAAGATTATGTTTAATAAACACAGCATAATAGAATATATGTGCTCCAACCTGTCCAACTATAGTTAGAAGTGGGTCAGCTTTGGTGCTCATTCAGGACGTCTACAAAAGGCCAAAAACATCCCTCCATCTGTCCTCATTTCAGCTGTGTGTGTAGCTTACAGTGTACATAGGAAGCTAGTGATAGGATAACTCCTCATTCAGACTAAGGTAATGGCACTACTTTCACTATTGATGTTAAACAGCAGCACCAACACAGTTAAGCTAAGAATATATAAAGGGATATGCCTGGCCTGGTTCAAAACAGTTTTACCACATTACAGTTCTAAAAAATATCGATCCTTAAAAAAAAAAAAAAAAAAAATTGTGTTATGGTCATTTCAGGATGCATTGTGCTTTCATGAATGGGTGTGGTGCCAAATCCATACAGGCAATCTGTGAGTGACACCACGTAAAATCATAAGTGTATATATGCTAGTCACAAAATGAAGAAAGATCATAAACTCCACTGTGGGCAATCCAATTGCTACAACCATTGAAGTGCTGTGTGGTTCCATGGCACCTGGGTCTCTGCTGAGCTCAATGGAAATTATTGCCTGCTTCTGCATGTGCATCTGCACATGAATAGATTTCAATCATCATGTTTTATCACTTTTTTTTCCCCAAGAAGAAATCTGCAGCTTGCTAGCCACAGAAATCAATGTTCATTCATATGATGAAGAATTCAGACTTGAAAGAGCATCCACAGACCTCGGCGCACCAAGTCTCAGGCAATTTCAAAACCTTTTAAACAATACCCACTGAGTTGTAATAACTTGAATAAAATTGAGATACAGAGTGCTAGACTATATGGTTTAAACACAAAATGTGTAACTAGTATTTAGTCATACTTCCAGTTCCTGTTTGATGCAGCAGATAACAGACTGAGTTGAACATGATCGTAGTTATTGTTTATTGTAATGCAGGCACTCCAGAGATTTTAACACTAAGCTTTAATATTATTAAGTAAAACAAAAATGCCTGCTATTTCCTTCTAAAGACATGTCAGAGATTGTAACCTGTCACGGGTTTCAGTTTCCTTTTACTTCCTTTCTGAAAAGAGAACACACATGGAAAATACAGGAATGGGCAATCCTGAGCATGTTATTGTAAACCATAGACACACAATTGTCTGCATGCACAAGTTTGCTCTTACCTTCCTTCTAACATCCGAGGCAATGCTGAATAGAAGGGACCAGTAGAAGCTCAATTCCAGTATATAGTACCAGTACTGGGACGTCAGTACTTCCTAAAGACAACACAAATCCAAATGATAACATGAGAAACAAATACAGGACGGAATACTCAATATCCAACACAACGTTTTGTCAGAGCCGCACAAAAATCTTAATTTCTGGCTCCAAACAAAATTTAAATAATAAACATGACTTTCACAGCAAGCAAAAATATGTCAATTAAAATAAAGGTGATATGCATGCATTACTTCCTGTCTTTATTACTGCAACTTCATCGTCAACCATAACCTAAGTTTCTAAGTCTCCTTTGTTGTCATACCAGGTCATCTTCTTCCTAGTCACTGTCCAATCAAATGATGAAGAAGCAATGAGAAGCACTGATGCAGCATCGGCACATGCGCAGTGAGTGCCAATTAATGGCCATTCAGCTGCCAGAAGAGTAGACAAGGGGGGTGGGGGGAGGTAGAGTAGAAGGGAGACACAGAATAGAAAGTAGGAATTAGGAAGGGAGGGAGGTCTGACTTACACAGGGAGGGATGGACAGAGGGGCATAAAAGTCCAGATATCTCTGTATGTGCAGCGATTCAAGCAGAAACGCTGCACGTACAGATTGCTTGCTCCATGACCACTTCTAAAAGGAGAAGTGGTCATGGAGGTTGGAGTAACATTGTTTTACAATCTGCAATAAATGCCATTGTCAAGTTTGTATTCCTTATCCATCATTCTCCTAACATTTTGCACCTCAGTCAATTCTCCTTATGAGAGAGGGCTGTATTCACTATGCTTCCATATAAAAATCTGAATATTCTTCGCCTACAAAGATTTAACGTATGCCCTAAAGTATACTTTATTGCTGGCAATAAGATCTAAAAAACAAATGTCTACCAAATCTCTACTTACACTCATGATAAGGAATATGTTGCAATACGAAATGCAGTAAATGACGAATAAAATAACAAAAACTAACAAATTATTACAGAACAATTGATAAGGCTATCAAAAGGCAACTGGATATGTGAAAAAGCAAAAACGTATTTGTAGAGCAAAGATATGATAGTACAACGATATATACTTGGTGAATTTGAAAATAAAACATTGTGGCACTTGCCTGTTTTGGGTAGCCCACCCAAACTTCCCATACATCGTGAAACCAAGGTTTCTGAAAAAGGCAGAGACACACATTTCAGCACAACAATACGCCTTATGCAAGCCAACTTTAATCAGATGTTTTTTCCCTTGCAATGAATGAATGTTATTCAATGTACTGCCAGCTACAAATATATACAGCACTTTGTTCGTGGGAAATCACCTGTGAATAAAGAGGCAGAGTATATTATCCCTTGCTGGGAAGAGATTTGTGGTTTTTAATCAGCGGGAAGCCCCTTGAGCCAAGTTAATAGAGAGAATATCTTCTGTTTTTCCATGAGGAAAGTGTTTTGATCGTCTAAAAGAAATTGCAGGATGTATTCAACAAACCTTCGTCACTTTCTTCTATAATCTGGCCAATAACGGGTTAAAATGACATCATCTCACATTAAACCCTCAAACAAGTGCCACTATTCAGGGTACCAGACTGCCTTGTTTATTCATTGTGAAATAGTAAATACAATTGTAATGGTAACTAACCATCCGCTATATAGTTTATTTAACAGAGTTGCTGCACATACAAAGTGTTCCTAATATTGCATTATTAGCATTGCTAATCAATATGCTGCATACCTTCTATACTGCATATCTGTTTTTCTACACCAAAGTATGCAACCTTATATAGTGTTTAATTGTTACACAATGGTCAGCTAGCCTATATCTGGTTATATCCCTGTATAAACAAAAACTTCGACATTAAAGGCACACTCAAATGCCCAAATACAAAACAAAACAAAAAAAATATTTTTTTTAAATCACTGTTTCATAGATATCTCCCAAACTTTGTTCATTGAAAAATAAATAAATAAATATATTTAAAAAAATAAAAATAAACCTTCCAAAAACTGCAAACCTCTTGTCTGCGGTCTTTGAAATCCCTCCTCTTCTAACCCCTCCCAGACTTTTTGTGGCTGTCCAATCACTGACTTCCCTGTGCAGCTCAATTGTATTTGCAAAGCAGGTGTTCTGGGCAATTGCCTCCTCTTGAGTTCAATGCAACTAAGCTAACCAAACCAGGAAGTAACAGGACATGTCTGCTTGTTAAGCCAGGGGGTGTTACCACTTACCAGTATAATTTATAAAAAATTTCAATTTATGTTGAAATCTGCACTATTTCCAAAAGGAAAAAATAGGACACTCTTTAGCTTTTTATTTTATAAATATAGCAAGTTATACCATTATAAATAATGACAAGGTATAGAAAATATCATTCAAACCTATGTAGTGTAACTGCATAACACACAACCAAAGTTCCTTTTAGAATGTTGCACAATAATTAAAAAACGAGTATTTCCATTAAATTTCATCCAGTACTCAAAATAGTATTGAAAATATTTTACTTCTCATATTAAAGTGATTCAAATATATCCATTTTGGCATGCCAAAATGTTACTTACATCGTAAAGAACTGCAACTCCTCCGACCAGAGCTCCAAGATAAAAAATAAACCTCCAGCTGCAAAGGAACATATAGAGATGTTTAAAATCAGGACACTCTAGATCAGAGGTAGGCAACCTACGGCACTAGTGCCATGCACGGCACTCGAGGTGTCTTTGCACGGCACTCCAGGCTGCTAGAGACAAATAGGCTCTGGCCTATCAGGTGTCCCAGTAAAACTTCAGATATCTGCTAATCCGAAAAGGTGGTGAAGGACAATCCTCAATTTATGCATTGCAGCACGTAGAGGAAGTGATCTCAGATCACTTCCTCCCAGCACTTGTGAATAGGAATCCATACTGGAGTAGAGCAGCTCGCAGTTGCTGTTGCAGCTCCTGTCCTTGACATGTACCTGCCCAGGCTGGTCCCCACTGGAACCCAGGGAAGCCACCCAGACTGCTAGATTCCTGTGTAATCCCTCATACAAATAGTACGGAGAGCCCACACACAAACATACACATAATCTGCACAAACGCAACACCACTAACAATCTACATACATGCACACAACCCCACATGCAGTCTCTCACATGCAATACCTCAAACAGCCCCCACATACTACCAAACACACAATGTGACATATCCATCCACACACAATTCCACAAGCAGCCCTCATACACAACTCACATTCATATGTATCATACACAATACCATAAACTACTCATGAACATATACAATATAATAGCTAATATACGCAGGGTCGTCTTTAACGTGGGGAAAACTGGGCAGCTGCACCATGAGCCCCGCTGGCCTCCACTATTTCTAACCCCCGGACGGTAATCCGCACACTAAGGAGGCCCACCGGGTGGCCCGTGCACAAAGGGCCACCTGGTGGGCTTCTGTCAGCAGGGGCCCGGTGGCGCACTGAGGCGCTTTAACAGCGCAAGCGGGCCCCTTGCTTTTTGGCAACAGGCAGGGAGGAAGTGACGGCCGTGCAACACTTCCTCCCACAAAGAGAGGAGCGTGCGGGAAAGAAGAGTAGGCAGAGTGGAGGGGGGCTGGCCGAGAGAGCCAGACCCCAACTCCCAACACCTTCAGCCACCAGCAGAAAAGGTAGGTGGGTTTAAAAGTGTAATTTTTTGTGTGTGTCAGTATATCTGTATGTGTGTATGTCTGTGTCAGTATGTCTGTCAGTGTGTGTGTGTCAGTATGTGTGTGTCGGTATATCTGTGTGTGTCAGTATGTCAGTGTGTGTGTGTCAGCATGTCTGTGTCAGTATGTCTGTCTGTGTGTGTGTCAGTATGTTTGTGTGTCAGTATATCTGTGTGTGTGTGTTAGTATGTCTGTGTGTGTGTGTCAGTAAATCTGTGTCAGTATATCTGTGTGTTTGTGTGTCAGTATGTCAGTATGTCTGTGTGTGTGTTTCAGTGTGTATATATCTATGTGTGCTTGTATATGTGCATACATCTCAGCATTCACACACTAACACTACACACAAATACACCCCTACATTCAAATTTCAACACTACGTACAAACACATGTCTGTGTTACACATCAAAATTATATGTAAATACACCCCTGCATTCAAAAGCCAACACTACACAAATACATGCTTGCAGCCACGCCAACACCACATACAAACATATTCCATACAAAGACTTGTTTTTTACTGGAGTTGCACGACAGATGGGGATCTACCTTTTAATCACTCGTGCAACAGGGAGGCCCAAAAAAATTCTTGCACCTCTCTACTTTAGGTCCGCCACTGCGTTGAGGTGGATGACGTGATTGCACGCCTGGGGAGGGGGGACAGGGTCCAGGGGGCCCCAAACAAATGCTTTGCCCAGGGTCCAGTCAATATTAAAGACGGCCCTGCATATACGCACAAATACAACAATACAAAGCAATTACAGTAAAAATAACACAAGCAGGATACGGCAGCATACACACCTCATTTAAAAAAAAAATAGGACCGGCACGCTACGAGACATCACAATACTATATCGGCACAGTGCTGCTAAAAGGTTGCCTACCCCTGCTCTAGATGTAAAAAAAGATCTGGTTAATATACTGTATTTGGTACAGAGCTTCCTTAGTTCATCCATGAAAAAAATCAGTCTACTAAACACAGATTGCATCATTTCTGTTTTTTCGCGAGTCAGTATGTCAGACAAATCTATAAACCCTGCTTGGTTATTCTAAGGTTTACCATATTTGAGCTCTCAGATTTTTACATTTTTCACAATCTCAAAATATTATATATTATACCCCATACAGTGATTAATAAAGGCTATTTTAAAAAATAAATGAAACTACCGAAAACAAATATTTTGACTTCACTGGACATCAACCCACTTGGAAATTTTACAAATGAACTTACTTCAAAGATAACATTCAGGTATTTACTGCGAGATTTTTGAAGGGTGGCATATTATTTATGTGCAATTAAAACAATTATGGTCCTGGTTCCATAAGAAATTTCCAATGCCTTTGCTGCCTTTATTGCATCCCTATTTGTACTCACAAGACTTAATGTGCCTATGCCATTTCCATTGCTGCACAGGTCACACAGAGCTAGTACGCAAGTGGTCCTGTGTGGCAGAATATCAGCTGACCAGCTCCACGCACACACAGCGCCAACATTGGCATGCATTTGTGTTGCAGGCAAAGCAATGAGGTATTGCCACGGCACCAACTGTCTGATCTCAGCTTGCTTGGGCAGGTGATACTGTGTGTATTTTCAGCATCTGTAACACAAATCTATTTATAAACTTATATACTTGAGAACATACAATTATCTGATGTAGTCGAGAAAACCTAGTTGTGCTTTTAAGAACATTGTTGGGCTAATCATGATAGGAATTGTAATTCATTGCTGTTCTAAAGACAGAGCTTTACTACACAAATAATGGCATATCAGACTGCACACAAAAAAGCCTTCCCTGGCTGGTTACACAACAATTCTCCAAATAATTTATTGGGTCTGCAGGGAAAAGTTAGCAGATGGTAACTTAACTCCAGTGTGTCCTCTTTCTAACAAGATTACGGCAGCTTGTTGGAATGGCTTCATCCTGTTCTGAAATTAAGGTTGATTGCTCTCCTGTTGATTGGTAATTATTGTCCCTAGTGGTTTCATGCAGCCTCTAATTACACTATATTAAAGCTGAAGCCCTTAAAGTTGGCTAGTCTACTGGAAAGATTTTCTTCCAGACACCCTTCCACATGATGACTCCTTGCAGGATAAGTCTTCACGGAATCAGCGTATGGTGTGTTGGTCCCACCCAGATCATGCACACAATCTATATTGTTATGCTTTACCCAACTAAAAGGGAATACTTTCTCTGGAAATTCTACCATATAACTAGTGTAACTTTTATTTCCACCTAATGATCTGTTGAAATTATATTAAAATTGTGCAAATGACATCACAATCCAATTCAATCCAGACACACATTGCAAATAAGGAGAAATAGAAATATTGTTTAATTTCTGTAAATGACATAATTTATAACAACAACTGACAGTGTGCCAAGATGGAGGCATCAGTTGCTGTATAAAGAGAGCTTTTCTGTATTTGTTTTTAGCTTTTCCGACTTCACAAATATGCATGTTAATGTAAGTATTAAGTAAACATACTATAAAAATCGTGAGAACAGACAGTTCCCATTTAAAAGTTTTTCTCTTGCTAAAACTAACAAGTGTTTTTGTGTTTGTTATTTTAAATAAAATATACACATAAAGGGAGCACAGACGTGTACAAAAAGCAATGTTCGGTTGCCACAATTTAGCCGTAACTTCTTCTGTCATGTCCTTCAGAGCAAGAATCCTTTGTTTTGTGGTGTTTCTAAACTGCTGAATCATTGGCAAGGCCATTAAAACGCTTCAGGCACCATCTCGGAATGAAGTTACTCTGTAATTACCCAGCATTAATCTAAAAATGGCACCGTACATGTGGTCTCTGGCACAAAATCAATATTATTTTATTTTTAAGGTATGCCCAGTACACTATGTGGTTCAATATTGATACGGACAAAATTTTGACCACCACCCCCCCAGTGCCTATTACTTTTATTCATGTTTTATGTTTTATCATAAAGGGACCGATAAATTTTATTTTAGGATCTCTTATTATATAGAACTGTTCTAACATACCCCTACAATATTCTAGAGGGGCAGATTCACTAAGGGCTGGCATTGTTATCTGCATTCTATTTTGAGAAGTTGGGAAATTCTTTTTGTGTTTCAGCTGCTGGTACCTATTTTATACCTATAGTATTAATTTTTTCACTATATTGTTTTGTCTACAGATTGGACAGCCCTAGGTCAGTTGTTCCAACAGACGGCTTATCTGTATAGACGTTGTTTTATTCATTTAATGCTCTCTTTTTTTCAGTTTATTTTAGTACCTGCCATCAGGGCCGGATTAACATAGGGGCTGATGGAGCTACAGCTCCAGGCCCAGGCCCATGGAATAGGCTCACTTACACACTACTCTTAGGTTTGCCACCTGACTGGTATTTTACTGGCACAGCCGGTATTTGAGGCTGCCTGGCCGTGCCGGTATTGCAGTAATACCGGCAATACAAATGCAGGTATTTTTCTCAGAATAAATGGAGATTACTCTGCAATATCAGCACCGGCCAGTAAGGGTCAGTGTGTGTGGAGAGAGGCAGGGATAGGAAGTTACAGCATATCCCTGCCTCTCTCTACTACTCACTGATCCGTGGGGGAGCAGCAACACAGCACAGTGTCCAGACAGCAGCTCTACAGCTCCGGTAAGTGAGGGATGGGGGGAAAGGCAGCAGGGACACATGAGGACACAGACACTAGGGGACACATGAGGACACAGACACTAGGGGACACATGGGGACACAGACACTAGGGGACACATGGGGACGGGGAGACAGACACATGGGGAGACAGACACATGGGGAGACAGACACATGGGGAGACAGACACATGGGGAGACAGACACTAGGAGACCTGGGGACACTGAGACACTAGGGGACACATGGGGACGGGGAGACAGACACATGGGGAGACAGACACATGGGGAGACAGACACATGGGGAGACAGACACTAGGAGACCTGGGGACACTGAGACACTAGGGGACATATGGGGACACAGACACTAGGACACATGGGGACACAGACACTGGGAGACCTGGGAACACTGAGACCCTGGAAAACATGGGGACACAGACACATGGGGACGCTGTGAGACATAGGGACATTGGGAGACACTGAGACATTGGGACACGGAGACACTATGTCCCCATGTGTCTGTGTCCCCAAGTCTCCCAGTGTCTGTGTCCCATGTCTCTCAGTGTGCCTAGTGTACCCATGTGTCCCTATATGTCCCAGTGTCCCCATGTCTATGTCCACAACTGTCCCCGTGTCTCCCAGTGTCCCCAAGTGTCTGTCTCCCAGCCAGTGTCCCTTAGTCTCCCAGTGTCCCTTAGTCTCCCAGTGTCCCTTAGTCTCCCAGTGTCCCTTAGTCTCCCAGTGTCCCTTAGTCTCCCAGTGTCCCTTAGTCTCCCAGTGTCCCTTAGTCTCCCAGTGTCCCTTAGTCTCCCAGTGTCCCTTAGTCTCCCAGTGTCCCTTAGTCTCCCAGTGTCCCTTAGTCTCCCAGTGTCCCTTAGTCTCCCAGTGTCCCTTAGTCTCCCAGTGTCCCTTAGTCTCCCAGTGTCCCTTAGTCTCCCAGTGTCTGTGTTCCCATGTCTCTGTGTCCCTTGTGTCTTAGTGTCCCCAAACGTTTCAGTGTCCCCATGTCTCCCAGTGTCTGTGTCCCTAGTGTCTCAGTGTCCCCATTTCTCCCAGTTTCCCTAAATGTCTCAGTGTCCCCGGGTCTCTCAGTGTCACCATGTCTTACTGTGTCCCCAGTATCCTAGTGACATGGGGACACACAGACATTGGGACACTGGAAGAAATGGGGACACTGGGAGACTAGGGGACTGGGCGACATGGGGACACTGACACTGTGCTACATAGGGACACTGAGACACTGGGTGACTTGCAAGACTGAGACACTGGGAGACGGAGACACTGGGAGCAATCCATCTATACAGCAGAATCAAACTGAGTAGTTTGTTGGTGATTTTACAGAATGTCACTCCTTGTGATTTACATCATGTGATGTCACGCATAACTAATTGATTATACAAATGATTAAGGCTGGTATTTTTTTTTTCAAGAAAGGTGGCAACCTTAACTACTCTTCACATACTCTTGCTTAAAGGAGCACTATAGTGTCAGGAACACAATCATGTATTTCTGACCTTGTTATGTTAAAACCAGCACCCTGAACCCTTCTTGCCTCCTTAAATATAGTTAAATATTACTGGTATTCAAGTCTGCAGCTGCTGGCTCTGCCTCTGAACTGACTGTCTGCTGACATCATCAGAAGTGGTGGTCTGAGCAAATTACAATACTTCCCCATAGGATTGGCTGAGACTGTCAACTAGGCAGATCAGGGGCAGAGCCAGCACAAGTCCAACATAGCCCTGGCCAATCAGCATTTCCTCAAATATAAACTTAATCAATGCATCTCTATGAGGAAAGTTCAGTGTCTGCATTCAGGGGGTGGAGACACTGAATGGCAGTGCTGCACACTAGGCAGTACGGCCCCAGGAAGCACCTCTAGCAGCCATCTAAGGAGCGGCCAGTGGAGTTATTTTCTCTGAAAAGACAGTGTTTACTGCATAAAGCCTGAATGGAATGATTCTACTTACCAGAACAAATACAATAAGCTGTAGTTGTTCTGGTGACTATAGTGTCCCTTTAAGTTTGGAAGCTTAAGAGGGATGTATGGGAACAAAACTTGTGTGGACTGGATGACAAAATTAGTTTAGGTAATGCAGACGTTGGTCTCTCTAACACTGTGGCATGTCCCCTTTTTTCTACACTCACTACATACACCTTTTCTCTGTCTCAGACTATATACCAGGAACTTCTGCCTGCTAGTAAGAAGGTAAGGAGACTAGTGGACCAGCGAGTGCTAGGGGACAGTCCTTAGAAAGCATGGAGTGAGCGCATCATTAGACGCATTTATGTCAAGCTCAGGGTGCTGCCTGCATAGTATGCCCTTAGTTGGACAGCCTGCAGGATTGGCAGGCAGCCTGACATGCATTCATGCCAGTCTGACCTTCCAATTCTTTGGACAAACATGCCCCCTTTTTGGGCAGGTTCACCCTTTTGGCAGGTCTGGTCAAGTGATTTGCGCCAGTGGCACACCCTTTTACCCCACCCTGCTTCACTGGACACTGCTGTTAGGGGTTATGGATTTACTTGAAAGATAAAAGCATAAATTAGAGAGAGATTAGCATAGAGTATGTGTTTTCTTAAAGTTGCATCCTATGAGGTTCCCTCCAGCACCATCTCCATCAGATACACAATGCTTGGGAGGTATGACTGTTTTAGTGTTTTTGGTCAATAAGATTCCGTAATTAGGCCCAACATTATCAGCACCAGGCCCACTGTGCTCTTAATCCGGCCCTGCCTGCCATTATGTGCTTTCTGTAAAATGCAAGGCTTTTGCCGCAGTAAATCTCATCGGACAGCTCCCATAACCTTTACATTTAGATATGAATGTATTTCAATGTATCATTTCATATAAAGGCTGATCATATAAATGCGGCATGATTTCTTGTTTTTTGTGTGCATTCTAATCATAGTATACATATAATATAGCTGGTTCCATACATGCACAATTAAGCTGTGTAACTTATTTCTCCCTGTTAAATGAGTGGTCAAGCAGTCAGGGTGCCATATTTCTGCCAGCCAAAGTGAGTCTTGTGGGAATAGAGATGACGCATAGTTTATTTTCTAAGCCCTGAGTTATTTGCAGTAACAGAACACAGCATTGGGAAAGCTGTGCTGATTCAGAGGTTTGAGAACTGACAGGCTACAGCGTACTAGAAGGGTGTGGTCCGTCAGTCTCTGCACATTGAGTGCCACAGCAGTCAGTCCCCTTTGTGTTATCCAAACACAGCACCTCTCACACTGTATACAAATTACACAGAGCTGAGATTTGTAACTTTATCACATGCAAATAATGGAAAGTGTCTTGGAGGGCCTGCTCTGCTTACGTTCAATGTAAATCAGGCAGACACAGTCTGCTCAGAAAAAGGAATCTGAGTGAAATATTCTGCATGTTTACAGATACACAGCAAGACAGCAAGAGGTGCTGCTCACCACAGATCAAGTAAAGAACATGCACTATAAGATTTACAACAGGAAAATTACTAAAATCAGACTTATGAAAACATTCTAATAAAAAGGAGACTGGAGATTATGTTTTAAAATGATTTACATTTTTCTATTACATATTTTTATTTGGGGGGTGGGGAACAGGGGTATAATGTGAGTTATGGTATATTTGGCATTTGAGCTCCTTTAATTTAAGACAGGGCAACCTTCCGTTCCACCCCAGATGTTGTGGACTACATCCCCCCCATAATGCTCTTAGACCCATAATGCTGACAAAGCATCATGGGAGGGGTAGTCCAAAACATCTGGAGTGCCGAAGGTTGCCTATGCCTGATCTAGGGTCAGTACCAGCACATATAGTGGTGGAAGTTACATTCCTGAGCTGCAGCTTGCATTCAGCCCCTCTCCCTTTATTGATATGCCAGGAGAGGTGCTGGGCAAAGATTGCCTTCCCAGGATCCTTTCCAGACACCAGTAATCGAGGAAGTAATGGAATCAGTTACAAAAAGCAGCAGGTTAAGGGACTATCAACTTTCATTAAGATGCCATCATTTTCATCCTGACTGTCTGGTTAGAGGACAATACTCTTCAAAATCAATGGTTTTCAACCAGTGTGCCATAAACATAGTAACTTCAGAATTGTGGTAGCTTGAATTCAGTGTTTAAAATATATGTTTGTTTGTTTTTTTTTGTTTGTTTTTTTTAAAGCCTCAACATGAAGTATGATTTTTTAATTAAAGCTAAAAAGTCAGTTTGGGTAGAAGTATGAATGTGAAATTAATAACGTGCGGATGAAGGTATAATGTAAAAAGGTGTGCCTTGAAAAGTTTGCTCTCACTGTAGTTTATCTTGTTTCAGAAAAAGCTGGGATCCACTGCTCTATGTTGTAAAATATAGACTTGTCCTCAGATGCAGTGTACTTTAATTCCTGTCGATTATGACCGATGTTGTAATTACACTGATGTTTTATGAAAACTGTGCCATTGAAGCATCACTATGACATTTTTAACTTAGCATCTCTAGTATCATTTTACATCCTTACCAGGATTCCTGGAACTTTTTCATCACTGCAGGCCGATCCTGATTTCGCCGCCTCCGGAACCAGCGTTCCACCTGAATAGAAGTTCGGTTGATCTTTTTTGCCAAACCATAGACCTCTGTCTGTGAAAAGAGAAATTACATAATTCACATTTATCTAAAAATACTCCATCAACAGTTTGTGGCTACAGACAAATTTTTAATTTCATGTAAGATTTCATTTATTAAAGGGACACTATAGGTTAACAACGTAATTTGAATACATTTTACACCGTTTCACCTGACTAATTAGCTGCAATTTTTTTCATTTCCTATTCTGTATAGTTTTTGCAAAATAAAGAAATAGAAATAAATGTTATAAAGCATTTTACATATTAACTTTGCATTCTTTTTCTTACTTCTACCCCATTCTAAAATATTTCTTTCTTCTTAGTTACTTATTGTATGTGTGTACGGTGTCATTTCTACCCTTCTCTCAGGTAAATACTTCTTTCAATCATTGGATGCTGAAAAGGTATTTAACAGAGTTGAATATTTTAAAGATCTTAGCGGTTTACAATTTCTCTTTGGGCAAAAATGGCAATCTACAAATGATTCCAGGGTGAAACTCATAGAATTACGTTCGCTGTTGGAATGGAATGAAGCAAGGGTGCCTGCTTTCTTCCGTCCTAGTTTTCCCTTTCTCTTAAATCACTTTTATATTAAAATCAGATGAATCTGGAGATTTCATTGTTTGAAACGAGCCACTACTATACAGTGTCTCAATGGGGAGGGCATGCTTTCTACCGCATGTGGTGGAATGGATCATTCTCAACAAGGGTGAAACGGGAATAGGGGATTGCCTTAATAAACCAACACCGAGAATGACTCCTACTCAGTGTGAGAACACATTTCTGAGCAAACATTACACTTACTGCATGGAGGGTGCACCAAGTCCCACTTTATAGTCCAGTGTTATATAAAAGTTGTGTGGCACAGGGGGTAAAAAGATCTTTATCAATGTACACCAAGATATTTCTGCCTTAGATGGATTATGTGAAAATGAAAAGTAAGTGGGTATTTGAGCAACAATTTAGAAACTGTTGGTATACAAATTGCTCCACCATTATTAGCTCTCCCTCTGTCCTAATTTCCTTTCTCTACTGGCTTTTGTTTCCCCAATAGCTACTACTTTCTACCCCAACTCTCCCATGCAATCTATATATTTTCTAAAAACACAAGGTGCTATTCTTTCATTATACGCTTGTATACTGAAGTAAGCTAAGCGAGGAGAGGGGGAGTGAAAAGAAGAGAATATAGTGCCCCTCTGGAAATGAAACCTATATTTGCAGTCATTCAAAGAACAGGAGCAATTTTGTTTAAATATTATGATAATGTTTTTGGAATCCATCTTAAGTGACATCTATATACACTCTACTCTCAACTGCCAACATTCTTTACTAAGAAGCTTTGTACCATGTGGTAGGTGTTGATGTCATGAGCTGTGATATATTAGCCCTTCCACATACACATTTTGGGTAAAATATATAATTAGAAAGCCACACATTCCTGTATAATGAACAAGTGACTTTTGTCAGCTAAATCTTGTACACAACATATAGTCATTAAACCACATTTATGTGGAAAGGTTGTAATCATAGCTTTGACATTTGCGATAGCTGGCTACTCTGCTTCTTAAAGTTAAATATTGAACGTCATTACCATATCATTACACAAAGAGTATGCTTTCATACGTTTCATTGCGGCTACTGTATTGCAAATTGTTGTTTTTGGTTTGATTTTTGTTTTTTTAAATAACAGTATAGGATTTTTTTGTTTGAAGGTCCCATGTAAAGGCTGACATTTCAGAAGATGTACCATAAAAACCAAACAATCTTTTTGATATATGAAAGCTCTGTGATTTCGCAGTTCCCACGCGTCTCTTTTTTAGGAACAACAGCCCCTGGAATGGCGGTCTGTCAGAGATGTTATGCAGGCCTCCCAAGTAGTCAATCTAGGTTGACCATGAGCAGAAATGTCCTCCTGCTCTTTTTGGAAGCCCAGAACAGAGTCCAAAATCTGGACTGGCACCTCAAATCCAGGACAAGTATATATTTTTTGTTTCTGCATTGAGTCAATGCATTCCTATAGGGTTTTCTCTGATGCTGGATGTAGTCATGCAGAGCCTGAGGACGTCCAGCATTGTTACTAAAGGAAGCAACTCTAGAGGCTGTCTGGTAGACACTGTACCCAGACCACTTCAATGAGATGAAATGGTCTTGATGCCTATAGTGTCCCTTTAACAAGATGCACAATAGACACAGTGTAAGATAAAATGTTCACATGCAGGAAGACCAGGGTGAAGTCAGCCGTAGTTCATAGGCTCTTCTGGTATGTACATTTTCAGGGAAGGGCAGGCACCTACTGACAAAAACAAAAGGCTTTTTTTGCGCACAAAACTCACAGATCTTTGTATGGATGGTCCTAATCATCCTCAGCATGTGATATATAGATCAGACTGATAAAAGTTGCTTTAAAGTTTATATTCATGTTTTTTTTGTTCATTGGTGGAAGGTCTTGTTTTCTATTACAGAGCCCCTCCTACTCCATTTTTTCTTGCATTCTTAGGAAACTAGTAGGAAGAATGGCATGAAGAAATCAATAAGATCTTTTACCCAGGGTAAGTCAGAGAGCAAAGATGCCAAACATGGGAAATAAAAGGAAATACGAATTGTGTAAAAGCAGGGACTCAAAACAAAAGTCTCTGGATATTTTGGTGGAGGTTTAAGAGGAACATCTGGATGCATGGCGTGGGTGAATTGAGGACAACAGTTAGAAATGTGTAGTACAGCACTGCTTTAGATACACAAGCTAATTTATAAACACTTTTAAACCAGTGTTTTTATTGCCATATAGAACTCTAGAATACTAGAGTTCTTAAAATACAAAAAAAAAAAAGGTATGAAAGACGTAAAGAAATATGTGCATTTCATGAGGACTGTCCCACGTCTAAGCCTTTCATATTCTGGTGTGTTATTTCTCTTTACCATGTGGTAATTTCTCAGTATAGCTACTTATAGGATTGTCAATATCTCTGCAGTCAATTATACAATGTTTTCCCCTGTCAGTCCACTTGTAACCAGACGAGATGTAGTTCTGCTGGATAGCCATCAGGTAATGGTTTGACAATATTGTTTAATGGGTAAGGGAGTGGCTGAATGACAGGCAACAGAGGTTTGTAGTCAATGGAGTATATTCAAAGCAAGGTCTTGTTACCAGTGAGGTACCTCAGGGATCTGTACGTGGACCCATTCTCTTTAACCCCTTAGTGACCAGACCATTTTTTAATTTTCTTACCATTAAGGATCAGGGCTGTTTTTACATTTCTGCAGTGTTTGTGTTTAGCTGTAATTTACCTCTTACTCATTTACTGTACCCACACATTATATACCATTTTTCTCGCCCTTAAATGGTCTTTCTAAAGATACCATTATTTTTATCATTTAACTTCCCATGATTTTTTTTTTTTTATAAAATATGGGGGGGGGGGGGGGGGGGGGAGTAAAAAGAAAAACACAAAACACTTTTTCCGAACTTTCACCTTCAAAATCTGTTACGCATCTACGACCGCCAATTATTTTAAATGATATATATATATATATATATATATACATACACACACACACACACACACACACACACGTGTAATTTTACATTAATAAAAAATACACTTAGTATGAAATATATATATATATATATATATATATATATATATATATATATATAAATTACGTGTATTTTAATTTAATTATTATTTTTAAATTTTTGAAACTTTTTTTTTTTTTTACTTTTTCACCAGCAGGGGGACTGTTCAGGCAGTCCCCCTGCTGGCAGCACTGTGGACACCTTGTGTGGCCATGTAACTGCTCTAAAAGACCCTGGGGGTCCTAAATTGCAGAAGGGGGACTGTCTAGGGTGAGCCCAGACAGTCCCCCTCAGAAGAAGACCGATCACTGGCGGAGGAACTGCGGCGATCGGTAAGTACATGGGAAGGAAGAGGGAGGGTGTTAATTTTTTTATTAAATTTTTTTTTATTTTTGTAAACATTTACTGAGTGCCTAGACCCCTTGAGGCACTCTGTACAGGCAGAGCATTGGAAGCCTGCCTGAAGGCTTCCGATGCTCTGCACTACACTGCCGGGCGCCACGTGCGGCAACCCAAAAGTGATCACTCCGGTGCCCGGCAGTGAGGGGGAGTATTCTACAATGCCTCAATAATACCCTTAGAGCGGCTGGAAGCGATCACAATCACTTCCAGCACTCATTTTGGCCACGGACGTACAGGGTACATCAGCGCTCATTAACGACAGTTTTTTGGCTGACGTACCCCATACATCCGCGGTCACTATGGGGTTAATATTTTAATTAGAGATATTGCAGAAGGTCTTGACGGTAAGGTATGTCTTTTTGATGATGATCCAAAGATATAGAACAGGGTTGATGTTCCAGAAGGGATAAGCCAAATGGCAAATGATTTAGGTAAACTAGAAAAATGGTCAGAGCTATGGCAATTGACATTTAATGTGGATAAGTGCAAGATAATACATCTTGGACGTAAAAACCCAAGGGCAGAATACGGAATATTTGACAGAGTCCTAACCTCTACACCTGAGGAAAGGGATTTAGCAGTAGTTATTTCAGATTACTGAAAGGTAGGCAAACAGTGTATAAGAGCAGCAGGAAATGCTAGCAGAATGCTTGGTTGTATAGGGAAAGGTATTAGCAGTAGAAAGAGGAAAGTGCTCATGCCAGGGCCGACATCAGGTGGTGACAACCATAACAGTTGTCACGGGCCCAGCGGCCCTGCCGCCCAGGCCCCATGTGTAACGGCAAATCTTCTGCCGGTGTAGCTGCACTGGGGTCCGCATGATGATAGAGCCCATCAGGTGGCCCAAGCATTTAGGGCCACGCAATGGGTCCTATATTTTCAGGGGCCCGGTCAGCGCTGTGGCACTTTAAAAAACAAAATGCAGCCACAAGTGCTGCTGGGAGGAAGTGACGGCTGGTCACTTCCTCCCAGCTCACTCCACGCAGGAGAAAGGAGACACAGCCAGGCCGCGAGGAAGGTAGAACCCGAGCCCACACCAACTCTCATCAGCCCCAGCCACCCCCTGCAAAGAAAATGCAAGAAACAGGAGGGAGGCTAAAAAATCAGCTGTGTATGTCTGTTTGTCAGTATGTATGTCTGTCTTAGTATCTCTGTTGGCCTGTTAGTTTGTATTATGTCTGTATGTATGTATCTAGGTCAATATGCATGTGTGTGTGTGTGTGTGTGTGTGTCAATATGTATGTGTATGTCGGTATGTGTATGTTTGTTAGCATGTGTCTGTGTGTCACTATGTATGTCTGTGTGTGTCAGTATATCTTTGGGTGTGTCTGTATCTGTGTCCTTTTTGTATCAGTGCATGTGTTTGTGTCTGTGTATTCCTGTGGGCGGGATATGGAGGCACGCCCCTGGGGGCCCAAACCTTGAACTGTGTTAGGGGCCCCGAAATTTCTGATGGCAGCCCTGACTTATGCCATTGTACAGAGCACTGGTGAGACTTCACTTGAAGTATTATACGCAGTACTGGAGACCGTATCTCCAGAAGGATATTGATATATTGAAGAGAGTTCAGAGAAGGGCTACTAAACTGGTTCATGGATTGCAGGATAAACCTTACAAGGAAAGGTTAAAGGATCTTAACATGTATAGCTTGGAGGAAAGAAGACAGGGGGGATATGATAGAAAAATTCAAATACATAAAGGTAATCAACACAGTAAAAGGAGGAGACTATATTTAAAAGAAGAAAAACTACCACAACAAGAGGACATAGTCTTAAATTAGAGGGGCAAAGGTTTAAAAATAATATCAGGAAATATTACTTTACTGAGAGGAGAGTGGATGCATTGAATAGCCTTCCAATTGAAGTGGTAGAGGTTAACACAGTGAATGAGTTTAAGCATGCGTGGGATAGGCATAAGGCTATCCTAGATATAAGGCCAGGGACTAATAAGAGTATTTAGAAAATTGGGCAGACTTGATGGGCCAACTGGTTCTTATCTGCCGTCACATTCTATGTTTCTATACGGCATTTCACCATGATGTCACAACAGTAATATACGACGTTCTGGGTGGCAAAAGCGTTGCAGTGGGGATGCATTGTCACCATCATGTTTGTGTGAAGAAAAGAAATTTACTACGGCTGTCTTTCCCTGCGCTGTCTTCTAGACCTGTTATATTTGCAGGAAAGGGTTGGATGGTGCTGATTTATAGAACTTTGGTGGAAGAGATCATAGATTGTGATAAGCAGGTGTGTTGTTTTTTTTTGATTGAGGAGATGCATGTTTGGGGGGTCGTGGGTGGTGGGGGGCTCAGGTAGTGTTGAGGGTCTCACGACATGCTGGAGGGTGATTCGGGACTTTTGGTCGTTGGGGGAGCCCAGAGAGGGTTGTGATATTGGCATGGATGCATAGCACCACGGGTGTGCGGGAAGCTGGGGTCCGGGTGGTCAACACACATTGGCACAATTGTTATAAGATCATTTTGTAGGTATACATTTTAGATGTTTGCATCTGTCAGCGCACAGATGTGTACCACGTGTGTTCTCATTTTCGGTCTTTTGTTAAGCGCGGTGTGGTGTGAGAGTGTATTTTGGCCCATGTCTGGTTTTGTTTTGGGCGAGGAGACAGTCGGTTCGTGGAGGCACTGATTGCACTGGGTGGCGGTTGCATTTTTGTTTTTGTGTTTTCCTGGATCCGTCCTTCGTTCTCAGGGACAGCTGCTTGATTCTGGAGGTTAATGGCATGCCGGGGAGGCGTTTGGTGGTCATCACTAGGGGAAATATTAGGTCACAATGTGAATCTCTCCCATAAAAGAGATGGTGGAAGGTATTGCAAGGTCAGATAGTGCAGCTACCATTGACTGGAGATGAAGCCTCATTGGATCCTGGCTAGCCTGGTCTGTGGGATACCCGCTCGTGTTCTGCCACCCGGACGTATCTTGGTGCCTATTGTTTACAAACATTCTGAAATGCTCTATTAGGGGTTGAGTATGCAATGGATGCAGGAAGCTGAATAAGTCACTAGCGCACTGGCGGAACAAGGGGGGGGGGGGGGGGGGGCAATGGGGCAATTGGCCCACCCCCAAAGGCTCTCCCCCCTGCCGGCTAATGCAGGGCTGGCACTATCCAAGCGCCAGCCCTGCAATGTGCCTTCAAGGACCAGAGATCTCCCTCCACGGTCCTCAGGCATACAGGACCCGGGAACTCTGCCGGAAGCTCCTCCGGGTCCTACTCTCGCGAGCACTTAGCATTGCCGCGGTTACCACGGCAATGCTCCAAATCTCGCAAGAGTCCACTCTCACCACCGGACCACCAGAGATCGAGAAATATCCCCACTCCTCCCTCAGTAAAGGTAAGCAGGGAGGAGGGACATAAATCTATTTATTTTTATAATTTTTTTTTACCCTCCTCACCACACATTCACACTCTGCCCCCATACACACATTGCCCAACATACACACACCATCCGCTCTCCCCCTCCCCCCCCCCCACACACACACACCACTGCTCCTATGCCCTAGTACAGTCACTATACACAGGTGTAGTACATCAAAAGAGCAGTTACATATTTGCTTCTATTCTACAAAGCTCATTTCCTGTAAATACAGTTGATGGCTCATTTTGGCTCTCATAACGTTTGACCTTTCCCATAATATTCAGACAACCTAAAAATTGTAAAGTGTAGTTCACAAAGATCTGGGCTGAAAGCTAACACTGCTCTTAAAAAGAGACTATCAATACCCAGACCACTTTTTAAATTAATTATCCCTTTAAGAGTAAGAGTGAAGATTTATGCAAATCCAGCATACGCCTCAAGGAGATATAGATATATATATATATATATATATATATATATTGCTTCATACTACTAAAATTATCATCTTGTGCTTGTTAATATATAAATGGAATTGGCCCGACATTCTGTAAGTTAAAATATCTATCCCCTGGGACTCTGGGAGACTGTTTTAGACTGTTGGAAAAGACACATTTACTTTCCAACTGGGAATATATTTGAAGGGTAGGGACTCTCCAAGTTTTCCTGTGTCGTATCCTGATGCAATGTAAGGGGAACATAGCCTGTCTCTAGCCTTTTATGATTATATTTAATTAAAAACTTCAATATTGTTGTTTTGGCTCCTGTATTAATATTACTTTAAATCCTCATATTTAGGGGAGTTTTTTTTAATGGAGGACAGCTGAGCTACTCTCTTCCGTTTTCGCTTGTCCGCTACTCTGGTAATACAAAAGAATCAGCCAAAATCATCAATATGTCATGCATTATAAATTTCTGAAAGGAAAAGTGATGTCACACAAAATGAAGTTAAATAATACCCTTGGATCTTGGTAAAATTAAACTAAACCTTACTTCTGACCTGTGCACATTGCCATGTGATTTGGACTTTGCGAATTAAGTCATTAGGCAAAAACATGTATATTACAGACCAGTGAATTTGATATCCATACCTTTACCGTGGTAATTTTTCAAATAACGTGAGATGCTATCTTATATATATACAAAGAAATATTTTTATAAGAAACACGTTCATATTCTATCACGAAGCCAGTGAGGACATAAGAAGTTTACTTTTAGCTGCACTTCACCCTTAGTATTATGACTAACCATTTTATATTACCCTTCTTAAAACTAAAACAAGACCAAGCTAAACTAGTGAGGATGTTACTCTCAAAAGTTCTGGCTCGGCTGCCCTTTATTTTAATGGGTAAAAACGCAAAACTGACTTTTGGATTTTAATTTACCTTATAACCTAGCCAGTTTGTTTGTTTTTTGGTTGTTTTTTTTTGTTGTTTTTTTTTAAATTCTTTATTGACATATATGACAGGTATTGCGTATGTGCACATTTCAGTTTTGTTGAATATTAACAGTAAAAACATTTGCGTTCGTCAACACAGCTCTGTTCATCTGCAATATATTAGTTACTATAGGACTATTTCGTATTCTCCGCACGTCAGCACAGGTTTTGCTGTACCCTCATACCGTCCTTCCCACCGTATCTAAGGTGCTCTCTTTATGTTTGTGGCATATGGCTGTATTGCCCTTCTGGGAATCTAAGGTGCACCCCTTGCGAGTTAATCGGATCCCTGGGTACCTTACCCGGCTCATTACCCGGCTGTTGTTGTTGGTTGGAGATCTCATTAGCTATGTTGTCCTGCTTTTATTCCTGCAGATGACCGGGCTGTGTTCTAAAAAAGGCATATGTGAGTAAGAGAAGGAGAAGCAGAACGGGGTTTCACTATAGCGAAACCTTGTTTTTTTTTTTTTAAGCAAAAGTGTTGGGGTAGTCCGTATGCTGCTTCTGATGAGGATGTCCTTGTTCGGTGATCGTGTCAGGAGAAAATAAAACTAGTGTGCATTATATCACTGCCAGTGGAAGAAAACATAAATACAGTCTTAATGCAATCCATAAGATAGGTGGGTGTGGGATAGCACATACCACCAACAATATCAAATAGAATAGTGTGACAAGATGCTTTATTTTTAAAAAGTGTTAAAAAGACACAGATTTTATTACGGCATAAAGCCTGGAAACCCTGTCAACTATAACCAGGACCCTAGCCTCAAAGAACTCAGAATAATTACTGTTCTGTTGAGTAGATGCAGGCACCAATTTGCAGGTTATACTCAATCATTCAAAAAATGCAGATAGAGGATAGGTTATCTTTTTTTACCTGATCTACAGAGCATCTACGGGGCAGATTGCTCCATTGCACTATTCCAGGGCTAGGCAACTTTCAGCACTCCAGGTGTTGTGGACTATATCTCCCATAATGCTGGCAAAGCATCAATTAAGATGTAGTCTAAAACATTTGGAGTTCCGAAGGCCAACTAACACTGCACTAGATCATCTCAAGACATCTATAGATATTCCCACAAACATCTGGTGTTATTTTAGTAAAAGTGGTCCTGAAATTAAGGTCTCTATCACTATTGAAACAATGGTGGAGGCAAACAGAGGTTCAGGTACTCAATTGCTGATAAGATGTAGCTTTATTTAGTCAAGGTATAACCACTTTCAGTTTTGGAAACAGACCTATCTCAAGTCCCAATTGTTTCCAGCCTCTAAGCTCCTTCCTTCACACAGGGAAGTTTAAAATAAATAATATGAACAACGGTTAAAGTTAAAATACTACATAATACACAAAGTGCTCTTTGCTTATAAATACTATAAAGTGCAACAAAGTGTATAGTAGTTATATACAATAAAGTGGATATTTTATTGTAAGCAGCAAGACCACAATATAGGTACTCTCCACCCTATTTTGATAAATAGAAAATAGTGACTATCTGTTCTAATAAGAACGAATAGTGACAAGTGGGGAGCACTAAAATAAGCTTGAAAGTTTACCCTGAAATGTTAAGCTATACAGTCAAGATGAAAATTGAACATAATAGACATTCCAATCATATAGGCTTAGATGTATGATGGTAAAGCAAGATGCTCCTTCTTGGGTGGATAGGATATCCTCGTATATAGACAAAAAAGAAGGGAAGGGGAATACAGCCAATCCTGGTGCATTAACTCTTACAATACAAGAGTGAGTAAAAAACACACAGTGGCTTCTTAGGTGCCCTAGACCTGGCACCTAGTATAGCAGCATATGTATCATTAAAGGAGATACAACCCTTCTTTGGCAGCAGCAATGTAGAATATTCCAAAGGACAACATTTCCAGATTTGATGCAATTTATTGAATAAACAAATTAAAATAAATAGATATAAGTAAACTTTAAAACTTATCTGCTTAATGTGGAGTCCGAGACGTGTTTCGCCGTTCCGGCTTTATCAATCGGTATACTGAGTGCTGCTGCTTCCAGGTTTAAATATCTCACCAAGTCCCTTGATTGGTTCAACAACGCCCGTGATATTACCAATCACGAGCGTTGTTTGGGATGGGTGTATAACTTTCCAGCTGTAATCTGACCAGTCTTCATGCAGTCTAACTTCCGATATTCCATGCTGCTATACTAGGTGCCAAGTCTAAGAAGGTGAGAGGCCACCGTGTGTTTTTACTCACTCTTGTATTTTCAGAGTTAATGCACCAGGATTGGCTGTATTCCCCTTCCCTTCTTTTTTGTCTCTTTATATACGAGGAAATCCTATCCACCCAAGAAGGAGCATCTTACTTTACCATCATACATCTAAGCCTATATGATTGGAATGTCTATTATGTTAAATTTTCATCTTGACTGTATAGCTTAACCTTATTTTAGTGCTCACCACCTGTCACCATTAGTTCTTATTAGAACAGATAGTCACCATTTTCTAAAATACCACGTTTCACTTTAGAGCAGGGGTAGTCAACCTGGTCCCTACCACCCACTAGTGGCTGGTTTGAGATTTCAGTTGGGCGGTGGTGGGTTCTGCAGAAAATGATGACCGTGGACCAAGGCTGGCAGGGGAGATAATTTTGTCTCCCCTGCCGGCCCATGCTGAGCCAGCCTTGCTGTAAGCCCTCTTGGGCTTGTGAGGAGATCAAAGATCTCAATCAACAGGCTGGTTGGAGCGTTGCTGCGTGTTTTCATGGCAATGCTCTGATCTGTGCTTGCAGGAGGACAGGAGAGTCAGCCTGCAGCCAGAGGAGCTGCAGGCTAAAGTGAACATGCCACCACTGGACCACCACCCCCCCCCCCCCCCCCCCCCAGTAAAAGGTAAGAGGAAGGGAGGGGGAGACATTAAGATAGATTTTCACATCTCACCCACCTACAGACAGCATAGACCCTATGCACCCTTCAAAGACAAATCCACACTACACCCTTCACACACACACACACACACACTGTCCCCTCACACAGACTTCACCCTTCACATGCACTACCCTCCCTTACACACGCAGAATGACTGACACACACACACTGCACCCCTCATCTACACAATGCACCTTAAAAAGAAGAATAGAATACAATAAATTTAAGTCCATGTTTTAAAAAAAATAAAAATAATACACTTTAAAAAAAAACAAAAAACACTTGCGCTATAAAATTAGTTACTGCGGCACTGGTGGGCAGTAAGGAAATGTTACCATCAACGAAGCTACAAAAGTGGGCGGTAGGTATTAAAAGGTTGACTACCCCTCTCAAGAGTAAAGATAAATCATACTGCTAGATTTCTGGAGCAAATCAGCCACTGGTACTAAGCTGGTGTCTAGAACAAAAGGTAAACTAATTACAGGTTTCTTGCCCCATTACAATAAATAGAACATGTTTGGTTTATTTACTAAACAGTGAATTGCTTGTGGTTAATTTCAACCTGAACCATCAATATTATGGCCAATATAAAGGGTGTTTGAGGATTTTCCTGTTGTGTAGGATTTGGGAGTTCTTTTTAACAAACATTTTCAAATGTGGTTTTATTGCATCATAATTGACTGTTCTGTGAAATTGTAACAACTCTCAAACAGGACATTACACCTGTTTCCAGGTTCCCACAGCTTTGACCAAACACTGCTTAGGTCAACACATAGTTAAACAGATTTGTTGCCTACATTGTTTTGCCTTACTTGACGTTTATAGCTTGAAGGCAATCTAACTCGGCACTTTGAATAAAAGGGTTGCAATGTATATTATGGGATCTTTGAGGACATGGTGCTTGGTCTATTATATATAAGTACCGTATATGTAAACCTATTGAACCATTTTACTCTAGCATCTTAAATTATACTTAACTGCAAAATTTGTTAGCCCTTATTATGAATTAGCCATTAGCCTGGGAGATGGCGCCAATTCCATTCAGATATGAACTGGGGGGGCAGGCGGGCGGGGGGGGGGGGGGGAAACAACCACACCAACTCAATTTACAGGTTTACATATTATTAGGGTAGCCAAATATATAGATTAACCCATTCACCATCAATGTCTACACATGTCTTCACTTTCGATTCATATTGCACTCCAATGCAAACCATAATATATTACCAAAAAAAACACATGCTTTAGTTTTTACTCCTGTGCTGATTTTACCCAGCTGAGAATTGAACGCCTCTTGTAGAGCTTTGGCAAGTCCTGATAAGTTCTGATTCTGTCTCTGTGGTGGTCTGTCCTCTACAGGCAGTCTAATACCAAGGACTCCTTATGAAGCTGTGTTTGGTCTGTTATGCATTAAGCACAGTGTAATTGATTTTTGTCAAACTGTCTCATTGTGGCCAATTTATGGCTCATAGAATGGTTGTATCTTTTTAATAGAGCGGGGTTAACCTACATCACTATTGGAAGCACAGTTTTTTTTATTGCCAAACGTGAATTATGTTCGCTTCCATGTTTATGTTTAATCTCAAAACTGGAGTTTGCCATAAATAATAGTATTCAAGAAAAGTAGAGATTTTAGATGAAAGGCAAACCAGGTTCTCTTTTGATAACCCTAATGGAAGAGTTTCTTACAGGACGGGACACCTAAAATAAAGCTAGCAAATTCAAGAGGCTTGTTTTGATAAGCAGTTGCACAACAGAATCAAAAGAAATGCCTTGCTTAACAGAAAACCCATTTAAAATCCTGTCAACCCTAGGAAGACATTGTAATGGTATACACAGAGGCAAATCTCAAACAACACAACTGTGACCGAAATAAACATGGCAAAAATCATTATTGCCTTTTAAAATAGATGATCCTGTGCTATAATCAGAGACAGCTTGTGTCACAGTGTCATTGTGTGTGAAGACAAAAAGGTTCTGTCTCTGAACAGTGACAATAGGCAATGCCATCAAGTCACAAGGAAGACCACATTGTAGAATGCTCTGGATAGACACAAGACTGTAGTTTAGTAACTGGGTTTTTGTCCCCTGTTACACAAACAATGTGTGCATTTTTTGCAAACATTTGTGGCTTGTTTGAGAAAACAAAGGAAAAAAAATATTTACCTGGTTATTAAATAGGTCAAGAGATTATTATTGACAGAGAACATTGGTGCTATAAATAAAAGTAATACGAATTATTGCCCATCTTGTACATACTAATTAGATCAACTTTGAAAGAATGAATATGGTTGTCCATAATAGAACCTATGATCCCGAGGGTTGCATTAGTACTACTGTTGGTTTGTCACAAAACATTGCCCACACCTAGAGAACCACCAGCTAGTACTGTTGAGATAAGGCAGCATTTCTGAATTCATTTGGTTTCCACAAAACTCTCAACCAACTATCTGCATGTCAGCAGTTATACGAATATAAGGAAGACCATTTCACACATTTTCTGAAATGCTTGTATCTAAACATCTGGAGATAATGCAACTTCCCCATATTCATTTTCAACAAGCATATTGCCCATTTTTACATGCTTTATCTTGCAGCTTTGTGTTTCACATGTTGGCTTTTTACATTTAAAGGAACCCTCTAAGCACTATAAACACTAGAGCCCACTATAGTAATTATGGTTCCGGGGGTACCCTGCTGCTGTTCCAGTGTATTTTGTCAAACTATTGTGCAGTAGTTACACGGGTCCTGCAGAACACCTGCAGTTATATACCCTTACCATATATCACAGAGTGCAACAGAATGACCCCCTGCATGGCGCTGCTTAACTCAATACAGCTAACCAGTTGCTGCAGGAGATTTCCAGAAGCATGGTATGAACCCAGGTAAGTTGTTAAACCATACTTTACACAAATTACACTGGGACGGTGTCAGAGCACTTCAGCAGACTGTGGTGGTTATGTTGCTTGAAGTGTTAATTTAAATAATAGAGACAAAAGATATGAAGCTCCAAGTCCTCAGAGCAGAAAGTTAGTCAGTCAATCAGGCCACTCTATACCTCTGCCTAGCATTGGTTCATGGGATATGAAGTTCAGATCTAGGCAGAAACTTCTTGAAAAGAAACTGAACGGCTGTCCAGGTTTATATGAGAGGCACATCTATGAACTGTAGTAATGCTGCAGGCCAAGAAATACCTGTATTATAGAGGTGTGGTCTTTCTTTTAACCCCTTAAGGACCAAACTTCTGGAATAAAAGAGAATCGTGACATGTCACACATGTCATGTGTCCTTAAGGGGTTAAAGAAAGTAAAAAAATAAAAAAAATATTACATCTCCTGATCGTAAAGGATCATTTCAAATACCTAAATCAGTTTAATTTTACAAAAAGTGCAGATTTTCAATAAAGTTTGGCACTTTTATAAATTAACCTTGTTACACCCCAGGCTGTTAATCAGACAAACAGTCCTGTTACTGCCAGTCAGTTTAGCTCAGTGAAGCTGCATTAAGAAGTATGTGATTGGACAGTCACAGAAAATCTGAGCTGGAAAAGAAGGGTGGGGGGGTGAGGGGTTGAAATGGGTTCAGACAAGAGATTTTTTTAGCTTTTTTTTTTTAGCTATACCCCACTTTGAAAAAAAAATGCATAAATGACTTCCATGCATGATTTCATTAAGGGAATATCTAATAAGTAGTATTTTTTGTGTTTGAATTTGGGCAGTGGAGTGTTCCTTTTAGTAATTTTGTGCAAAAGTAATGTTGTATGGTTAGTGGGTTAAGGCTCACTAGAAAACAGTCAATTACCAGTAAGGCACATCAGTGATGCAAGTTTCTTAAAGAAATTGAGGCAAAACATATAACTTGCCAGAACATGCACTTACAATTGTATTAGGGCATTAAGTCAGGCTGGAACAAGAGTTCTGGGCTGGTAAATTTCATATCACAGCATCACATCATACAGTATATAATAAATGAATAATAAAATACTTTATTTCAATTAAAGAATAAAAACAATGCATTTCCTTCACTGTGACATACAATTAGGTAACATGCCATAGTCAGTGTGGATAGTGCAAGTTCTACCATGGGCTTGTACCCAAAGACAAACAAAATATCACCAGAGATCCCTAGAGAGGGGGGGATCTCAAGTCCTGGTATATCAAAAAGTTATCATCCTCTCTGTCCATGATTGAACCAAAAGATAAAGTAGACACCTACCAATTAGAAATTTAACTTTCAATTTGACTTAGTATGAGTGAGTATAGTAATATATAGTGTGCAAATCGGTAACATGAATCAAATCATAGATGTCAAAAGGTACAAATTCATATCTCAAAATTATTTAAAAACAATTAGCTGGTCTAGAGAAACAACTTATAAGAACCTAGCTATTGACAAAGGCCTTCCAGTTGAAACGCTGGGATTATCTATACTTGTGCCCGCACCCTAAACATGAGTGGGGTTTTGTGGTGTGCTGTTTGCACCCTGATTTTAATCCTATAATGACTACATGAGCTTCCATTATGCCTTCAATGTACCAGAAGTATCATTCAACTTTGCATAGGTTTAGCTTTAAAGGAACACTGTAGGGTCAGGAAGACACAAGTATTCCTGACCCTATAGTGTTAAAACCACCATTTAGCCAACCTGGTCCCCCTTGCCTCCCAAAATATAGTAAGATCTTATATGTATTCAAGTCTGCAGCTGCCTGCTGACAACATCAGAAGTGGTGATCTGACCAATCACAATGCTTCCCAGTAGGATTGGCTGAGACTGTCAAGGAGGCAGATCGGGGCAGCGCCAGCACAAGCCAAACATAGCCCTGTTCAATCAGTATCTCCTCATAGAGCTGAATTGAATCAATGCATCCCTATGAGGAAAGTTCAGTGTCTGCATGCAGAGGGATGAGACACTGAATGGCAGCACTGCCCCAGGAAGCACCTCTAGCAGCCATCTAGTGGAGTGGCCAGGGCAGTAATCACTAGGCATTAATATAAACACTGCATTTTCTCTGAAAAGACCATGTTTACAGCAAAAAGCCTGAAGAGAATGATTCTACTCACTAGAACAAACCCAATAAGCTGTAGATATCCCTTTAAAACAAGTTCACTCCTTGCAATATTTGTCCTATAACTTCAAAAAATGTGTTGAAATCATGAACATATTGTGCATTGCACCTAGGACTAAAAATGGAACCTATTTGAGTTTTTCTTCTTTAGTTACACATGTGTAGATATTATAAGCAAAACTGAGGAAAAGAAAAAAAAAAAGTTTCCCGCCCCCATGTAATATTTCACTTTTCAAGTTGTGTTATGTATACATTTAGGGTATGAGAAGAAATTCTAACCAGTCTATTCATAAAATCATAAAATGATGTATAATATGTATGGGCACACTGAAAAAAAAAATAAAAAAAAAAATAAGCTCTCTTGAAAATCTTTAGAATTTTTTTTTTATTTTTTTTTAACAATTTAGTAGATATACTCCCAAAATCCACATGCAGACCTTCAGTCTGTGCCAGGGAACACTCCAATCAGAGGCTTAACACTCATTAAGAAGCATTTCTACTGGAGCTGCGGGCATGTATGGGATCACAGTTTGCCTATGCCTCTGCATGAGGTGTACAGTTTATTGAAATGAGGGGGAAGCAGGCGTGCTGCAGCTTGGCACTCCTGCTGCTTCCGTTAGCGCTCTGGAGCTAACAGAAGCGGAAGAAAACCTCCCTGGCTCTCTGAATTAATGTCAAGGTGGAGATTATGTCCCTAAATAGAAAAGTACTGATTTTATTGAAATCTGCACTTTTATAAACGGTTACAAATAGAACAGACTCCACACACATAAAGCACTTCCGCAAGATTAACTTTATTTATCTGGGGTGTTTCTTTAAACAGAAAGTGTTAAATTATGCTGAAAGACATAGCAAATAAGAGCTCAGAAAAGTCCTTAAGGGGTTAAAGAGACGATATTGTTTGCATATATTTTGAAGGACTAACAATACGTCATTGTCGTTCATTTGTTTGTTTGGTACATAAAGATATAGTTTATTCAGAAATGTGTAAATAAGCTACATCCTGCTATCAAATCAACAGGATACCTACATTTAGAGATTAATATTCTGCAGAGTCAACAATTTACAAATGTTTTTAAAATCTATTCCATCTATGTAAATATAATAAACATTATATGAAAACTCCTCTTGGCCCACACATCTGTAGTTTTAAGTTTATCCCAGAGCAGCATACTGTGCTTTGCATGTCTGTACAACATGCAACATGTATAATTTGCACAGTCAAATGATCTCGCTATCGTTACCCACTATTCTAATGTTAGATACTGATTTGACGAATGTTGCTCATTTTTTGTTCTTTTATTAGTTAGTACACGGAGCATGACTGACCTACTGAGCACATTCACCCCATAGCAAAACATCAAGCACTCCTTTGAGTGTTCATTAAATGTAGTGATAGATTAAAAAAATAAAAATAAACTGCCCCTGCGGTCTGACAAAATGTAAACATAGTAAAATGTATTTTCTAAGACATCTGTAGTGATATACTGTGACTTTTGCTCTGTAGTGTGCATCTTTGAAAATAACTTACTTGAGATGGGCGCTTAGAGCACGAGATGTAGAAATCTTCCAAAACTGGATTAACAGAAGCTTTTAGTCGTACTTTGCTCCTTATACCCATGGCTCTGGCCACAGGTATAGCAACAACCCTGCCGAAAGAAAGATACAGATCAAAAATGAGATAAAGATGTCTGTACCAGGATATATAAGCTAGGATCTGCCTAGCAGAGAATTTTACATCTACTGGAGTGCCAAAGGGTAAGCCAGCTCCTAGTAGATCACAATAATAAAATTATTTACAATAGAAACACAAATATGCTGATAATTATTACATACACACACATTCACATGTTATATCAGAAAGTATTTGCTTTGAATTGGAATTATTTTCCCTCTAATGAGTTAATATTTAAGAGATATAATTAGTGTCTTTGTATGGGCTACAGGTGTCTAGCCTAATAAGTTCCCCTGCCATTGCTGAAGGAGACCTGGAATAAAAAAAAAAAAAAAAAAAAATGGAGAATAGTAGTTTTAAAGTAACACTATATAGTGTCGGAAACCGTTATTTTAGAACTATAAATCCAGGTGTCTAGTCCCCCTTTGTGCTGTAATAAGATGATTTTGCCCCCCTTTTCTTCCACGCTGCGCTGTTCTTGCAGCTGTTGGCTCCGCCTCCATCATAGAGATTATCAAACTTTATTATCTAAGTCAATCCAATGCCTTCCCATAGGAAAGCATTGGGAGGCTATTGTGCACGCACCAGTTTCTTCTAATAGAGATGAATTAAATCAACGCAGCACTGCCACAGGAAGCACCTCTAGTAGCCGTCTGAGTGACTGCCACTAGAGGTTTTACTAGACAGCAATGTAAACACTGTAATTTCTCTGAAAAAGCAGCATTTACACTGAAAAGCCTGCAGGGACAGGCTATTCACCAGTACCACATCAATAAGTTGTAGTGGTCCTGGTGTCTATAGTGTTCCTTTAAGGTCAATCCTACAACAATCTGTTTTACAGTAATTCAACTGTATGTTCATATACTCCAGATTAAAAGGTAGAAAGTAGCATTTTTTTGTCTTAAATATTTCTGCATGTGAAAATTTGAGTGGAATAAGAGATAAGAGTGAGAGCTTTTTCATTCCAGTGTCACATCTTGTGCATTTATATTGCTCTAATGAACAACAAGGTGTGACTAGGAAAAAAATACACTTGAGGCAAGAACATGGAGTAGCCTCCCTTTCCATTATGCTGTGGTTTGAATGTACTTCAATTGATCAAACAGGCGATTGTTTTGTGAAACTGCAAAATACTGCAACCCCAGCAGCTTGATTTTCTCCTCACTGATCAGACATTGTATATTTGTAAAGCAGATGTCTATTATCTAGATCTTTCCAAATGTAGGTATCAGAGTATTTTTTCCCATTAGTCTATAGTTAATTAAGTCAAAAGGTAATTATGAGTTATGTGAGTTTGTAAACACAAGATGCCTATATCATTCAACTGTATTTTGTATATGAATAGTACATTTATCATAAAGTAACACTTTAACCATACGTGGGACATGCATTTTTCCTGGGTAGAGTTTAGCACCCTTTCAGAAAGGGTCAACAGAAATACCCCCCTCCCCTGCTCCATACAGGAAGTAAAGAAGCTAAGTAAATCATAATGTAATTCACTGCCAAGGAATCAGAACCCTTTAAGATAAAAGGAACACTACCACCCCCTTAATTGAGCTCATTGAAGTTATTATTTATGAAGAGCAAACAAATTTCACAGCGCTGTACATTGTTATACGGGCAGAAATGTCCTTGCACAGTCACACCTTCAAAGGATAAATCTTATTGCAATAGACTAGCCTCAAAGTTGGTCCCTAGGTGCCCAACACAGATGTCCCTCCCACCACTTCCTTTCTATCTGCCTTCACAGTATGAGGAAGGATTTGCTAGGCCGCACATACGGTTTATCTCAATAGAAGGGGATAGGCAGGTATGTTGGTAGGCATTAACCTGTCAATCTTTCAGAAGTGGCAGGTGAGAGAGCAGGCATGCAGAGGGCATATCAGCCTTTGAAGGGGACGGGACTGCCCTTCGAGTGGGCTTGTCTTTCATAAAGAATTGATGCAAGGGATCTGCGATGGTGTTCTCATAGCCTCCTTATAATAGCCAACAATACAGCAACAATCAACAAAAGAGCCACAGCACTAGAGTGAAGGAGATTAATTCCATCAATGTTCCCGTAAGTTTTCCTTAACACTACAGTTAAAAATAAATAAATAAAACAAAATTTAAAACAGGGGTCCGCATTGGAGACATTTGTTAAATCTACTGACAGGACTTGCTGTTTGCACTCCCTCCGAGTTATCTCTACAGAGTCAAGTTTATGGTCATCAATACAGATAACTGTAGTCACAGACGTATAATAAAGTTCTACAACAAGGATATCCAAAGAAATTGCTCATATAAGAACAGTCTGTTTTTAACACTAAAGATCGTTGTAAACTTGTGCCTCAGATTAATAGGCAAGTAAATAATCTGAAGAAACACAAGCCTCCCATGAGTGTTGTTAGTCATTATAGAGCCCATTCACAAAAAAAAAAAAAAGAAAGAAAAACTGAAATATAAGCACATTTTACAAAGGGCCAACTTGGATATTGATTAATTGAAAATTCCTTCAATAATGGCCTTAAAGATGGATAAATCCCTACGTGACCCTTTGATTAAAGCGGAATATAAAGCTCCCCTGCTTATTCTAATTCCAACAAAGATTTCATGGTAAACCACAGGTTGGATATTTTCCTTGCCTAAACTGTAGTTCTAGTAGCTCTTAAAAGCCAGCAATTTTTACATCACCAGACTGGCAAATAATTTAGGATTCAAACATTTGTGAATCCAATGTTGTGGTATCTCTGATCAAATGCAAGTGTGGGCTGAAATTGGACAAACAAGTCCCTTTTATTTTTTGTACATGTAACCACACAGCATCACAACTTAAGTGACTGATGACATCTGGGTGGCAGACGAGACTTCTCAAGAAACTTAATATAGAAAGTACAGATTCACCCACTAGTGGATAGAACACACTCTTAGTGGGTAATAGTTAAAAACTAAACAGTTACCCTTGAACTAAATGTATTGCAGTTAGGACTCCTCCTGGTCCTCAATAGATGTGGAAAAAAAGTAAATCTACAATACAATAATAACAGAAAAAAACATAGCATAATACTGTGAACTTGAAGAGGGGAGTGGAAATATGGGTAGTAATTCACACTCACAAACCAAAATGGATTGTAGGCATATCTTATAGGACGATGAATGTCTCAGGATAGGTGGAACATCATAGTGTACATAGAAGGGAACAAAAAAGCATAATAGTGCAGAGTATCTTGGTAAAAAATACACTTTAATGATAAAGCACACTTACAATGATGTAGTGGCAAGCAGGCATATAAAATCAACCGGTCTCAGGATCACAAGATGAATCACAGGATCAGCATAACCAGAAGATCAAATAGTATAAAATAAAATAAACAGCTGTTTATTTTATTTTATTTTATACTATTTGATCTTCTGGTTATGCTGATCCTGTGATTCATCTTGTGATCCTGAGACCGGTTGATTTTATATGCCCGCTTGCCACTACATCATTGTATTGTAGATTTACCTTTTCTCAAGAAACTTGAAGCTTATGGAACCATACACTTGATGGTTTGAAATGAGACAGATTTGTTTGCTGTTTTTATTTGTTCCTATAAAGTTTGCTTGCCTTGATTAAACCTCAAATACACGCTTTATTTTTGTTTCCCCCAGACTCACATGTCTTTCTAGTCGGCCGTTGCCTGTTTTCCGGTACATTGTATTTTTTCTAGGAATTGAACTTTCTGTGGTATGAATATTAATTACCATTTCACTCTGGCAACATATGCTTATGGAGTGTATCTAAACATTTTTCTGATACATCTTCATGACATATTGTAACATTTCTTTGCAATGCACTTTTTGTTTTTGTTTTTTAAATAAAATGCTGGGAGCCCCTTGGCTGTGGAAACAGGCCGTCTCTAAACAGATCAGCCACAATATTAAAATCACATTGTGTAATTCCTCCTCATGCTGCCAAAACAGCTCTAATACGTCAACGCATGGACTCAACAAAACCTCTGAACGTGTCATGTGCTATCTGGCACCAAGATGTTCGGCGCTACTTAAAGGACCACTATAGGCACCTAGACCACTTCAGCTTAATGAAGTGGTCTGGGTGTCAGGTCCAGCTAGGTTTAACCCTTTTTTCTGTAGACATAGCAGTTTCAGAGAAACTGCTATGTTTACCTATGGGTTAATCCAGCCTCTAGTGGCTGTCTCATTGACGGCTGCTAGAGACGCTTCTCACTGTGATTTTCAAAGTGAGAAGATGCCAGCGTCCATAGGAAAGCATTGAGAATGACTGACTTTTGCCGCGCATGCGCATTCAGCCAATGACAGAAGAAGAGGGAGGAGAGTCTCCAGCGCCAGCGGATTAACCCCTTCCTCCCCCCTGAGCGCCACGGGAGTGGGACCCTAAGGGTGGGGGCACCCTCAGGGCACTATAGTGCCAAGAAAACGAGTATGCTTTCCTGGCACTATAGTGGTCCTTTAATGTCAATTCTGTTCATATTTTACGCCTGCACTGCCTGCAAGTGGAAGATAGCTTTCAGATAAGCTTATAGATTCCTGGCTCTCCTACGCAGAGGGCTTGGAAGTGTGGCTCGGAGCTACACTTCCAAGCCTCTGGGTATGACAGCCAGGAATCTTACTTCCCGGTTCTCACACAATAACGTCACGTGCGCATGCCCAGTGCCGTCACGGTCGGCCATAGAGAATCAATCTATTCGATGATTCTCTATGGTAGAGTCTTACGCACATTGCTGTGAGCGCCACACATGTACTTAACGTCCCCAATGCTCCTGTACCTGCAGGGTTTAAAGCACACTTAATGTAGCAAGGCATCAAACACCCTAAAAGCACTGTAAACGGTGTGGTAAGCACAAGCTTGACAAAAACCATAGTAAGTTGAAACGGTGTCGGGTTCACTTTGGTGGAATTTATGCTTCATTTGAATCTCTTGTGTTGCAGTTCTTGCTTTTTCTGACAACCTGCTCCCTCAAACAGGCCATGCCTGGAGCAATGCTGAAATACTCTAAACATAGTACAAGTGCCCAATCACCTCCTGCATTTTGAAATCTGCCATCAGATTCCAAAATGGGGGGCAGGTTCCTAGGACCTAAATTTGCGGAGACAGTATCCTAAAATCTGAGGCTGTCTATTCAGACTCAGGGCTGTTGGCACCAATGTAAGTGACACTTTCAGTCAATCACCAGCAGCTCAGCAAAATCGTCCTCATACTGGGCAGTCAGAGGTGAAGGAAGCAACTGTGTCAGGTGCCAAAGGACCAACTTGGGGGTTAAACTATTGCAAAACAGTTTTTAACCCCTGAATGCAAGACTGTATCCATAGAAACATAGAATGTGACGGCAGATAAGAACCATTCGGCCCATCCAGACACTCCTGCCTCCATAAAAACTTCAATAAGCTTACATTATTATGAAGGTGGGAGTGTTTCTTTAAAGTTAGATTAGTTCGTTATTTTTCAAGTGTTTTAATTACCAGCTGGCCACGTCTATCGATCTAGGTATTTCTATAGCAGAAAAGCAGAGTAAACCTTGCGCTCCTTTGCAACTCAATTTTCAATCCCTCTTAGCAGGTCTCTGCGGTTTAAAAAAACTGTTTATTGTATGTTGTAATATTCAGAATAATTAGGAAAGTCCCTGTATTGGAACAACTTGTGTGGGTTTGTTTTGGTTCACATCTTGACAACCAAATATTGACAAGCTATTGAGTTGTTTGAAAGAATGACCAAATGTCATATCATGGTAAATACTGTGCATTATATAGACTGTGCATTATATAGAACTCCTATATTTTACACGGTGGATGACTTAACAGTGAAAAATGGCTATATACGAATCCATCTTAATATGTGTTAGAAGTCTTCTATCCAGATCTACAGCGATCGGCTGCTTTCATTTGCCTACATGTAATTTTGATTGGTATTTCATATGCCTATATATAAATGTTATATATATTATGCTCATACCTTCCTTTTGCCTCCTGAAATTGGCTGACTAGTGTTCCTGTCACTGCAGGCAATACACGTTTGAAATGGACTTGGAAAAATCGTACACAATCAATATTTTGATTGTATTAAAGCTATTTTCTAGGTCTCCAGACAAAAAGAGTACACTCCTTTTGTCTGGACAGATATAGTACCATAAATTAAACAATTGGTTTTCCTACTAAGGAGGTTACACTTTAAGAAGTTGACTTTGATATTCATGTATATCAGTAATGTTTATTGTACATTTTAGCCGATGTCCAAGATCTTTGTTTTAGCCGATATCTAAACTATGTCACACCGCATACATGTATGGCTTGGGTATTTACCATAAGTCAATGTTGCTATGGCATCATTAGGAATGTAGAAATTTGCATACTTACTGTAACTTTCTTTTCGGAATGAAAGTCATGGCAGCATTATGTTCTCGCTCTTCATCTATGGGGGTTGTGAAACAGAGACCGCCTTATAAAGGAGTAGGTAGTATTATTTATACGGATATCTCTCTCTCTCTCTCTCTCTATCTATATATATATATATATATATATTTATATATATATATATATATATATATATATTTATATATATATATATATATATATATTTATATTTCTTTCTTTCTGTAGTAAATGGAAGAGCTATTTACAAACCCACTTCTTCATAAAAGCGTATCAATTAAACTGTTAATAGCTCCTGACTGATTCCTCTTGTGCACCTGTCACTAGTCTAATACTATCCTTACCTTTTTGTGTCATTTTACCCCACTCCCTCTAGCATGTAAGCTCATTGAGCAGGGCCCTCAACCCCTCTGTTCCTGTGTGTCCAACTTGTCTGGTTACATCTACATGTCTGTTCGTCCACCCATTGTAAAGCGCTGCGGAATTTGATGGCGCTATATAAATAACATTTCTCTATTATACATACACTGTCACTCTTAAAGTGAACCTGTAATGGAAAAATAAAACTTGCCTTAAATCGCTCCCATTCATAATGAATACATCATATATCATAAAGATACATGATCATGACACACAATGTATTCAATGTAATATATCAAGCTATACTCACCTCTCCTCTGTTCCTGTGCTGACATCATCAAGCTTTGTGGGTGTTACTACAGGTATCCTTTAAGCCCCATATATATTAACAGAATGGCAAATTCTATAGGGGACACATTCCCAACTTGCTCTTTGCTGCAGGCACACACATACTCACTTAAAAGGACACTATAGTCACTGTTGCTGTAAAGAGAAAATGCAGTGTTTACATTACAGCCTAGTGATAACTTCACTGGCCACTCCTCAGATAGCCGTCAGAGATCCTTCCTGGGTCATGGCTGCCTAAAATGCATTGAAACATTCAGTATCTCCTCCCTCTGCATGCAGACACTGAACTTTCCTTATAGAGATTCATTGATTTAATTCATCTCTATGAGGAGATGCTGAGTGGCCAGGGCTGTGTTTGAAACATGCTGGCTCTGCCCCTGATCTGCCTCCTTATCAGTCTCAGCCAATCCTATGGGGAAGCATTGTGATTGTATCAGGCCACCACTTCTAATGATGTCAGCAGACTGTTTGTCTTTCTGAGTCTAACAGCATGCAGAGTTACAACTTCAGGCTTGAATACAGTAAGATTTTGCTATATTTATGGAGGCATGAGGGGCCCAGGGGGGCTAGGTGGTGGTTTTAACACTATAGGGTCAGGAATACATGTTTGTATTCCTGACCCTATGGTGATCCTTTAAAGGACCACTCTAGGCACCCAGACCACTTCAGCTTAATGAAGTGGTCTGGGTGCCAGGTCCAGCTAGCTTTTACCTTTTTTTTTATAAACATAGCAGTTTCAGAGAAACTGCTATGTTTATACTGAGGGTTAAGCCAGCCTCCAGAGCCTCTAGTGGCTGTCTCATTGACAGCCGCTAGAGGCGCTTGCGTGCTTCTCACTGTGAAAATCACAGTGAGAGCACGCAAGCGTCCATAGGAAAGCATTATGAATGCTTTCCTATGCGACCGGCTGAATGCGAGCGCGGCTCCTGCCGCGCATGCGCATTCAGCCGATGACGTCGCGAGGAGGAGGAGGAGGAAAGCTCCCCGCCCGGCGCTGGAGAAAGAGGTAAGTTTAACCCCTTCCTCCCCCCAGAGCCCGGCGGGAGTGGGTCCCTGAGGGTGGGGGCACCCTCAGGGCACTCTAGTGCCAGGAAAACGAGTATGTTTTCCTGGCACTAGAGTGGTCCTTTAAGCATAATTAACGTTCATACAGCTGCATTGAGGGAAACTAATAATACGTTGTTTAACATTAAATCCTATAATAACGTTACCAGTAATCTTCCATTAAGATGCTGTAAAAACTAGTGTATGAATTGGAATGTGACCAAAAATGAACTTGTTGTTTAGAATTACATCCTTCCTTTTTCTTTTCTTCAAAGAACAGGAAGCCTCTGTACAATTGTATTTACATTAAAAGCACCACCTTCTGTTATGTTGTAACTTTCCTATTTATGCAGGAGATAGCTTCACACTCCAATAAAGCATGTTCTTCAGTATACAAAAGTATTGTAAGCACACTAATATAGCAATCTAATGGTTTTACTATTAAATACATACCATATGCAGTAACAAATTCATTGTTTAATTAATTTGCTACAGAAGATAAGAAGTTAAGAAACTATTTTAGGGATTAACCAATACATTCAAAAGACTCCAAACAGGGGAGAGCTGTATGAAATGAGAAGACAAACAGCTCCTTGTGCTTGCTTGGTTCTGCAGGACCACCTCCAACATTATTTTTGATTATATGGGTCATTACCTTAGGGATTACATATAATGAACAATTATTTAGAAAGATTTTAAAAGAGAAGTAACCTTCATTATAATGCATACCTCACAACTTTGAGAGGTATGAGATTAGGACGGGGTGGGCAGGCCGTGAGGGAACATCGCCAGGACACCAAAATCATGAATGTTGGATGGCATGCCAAAGAGTATTCCTGCTGATTTCTTTACTTAGTGACCTTTGCCAGGGGTCTATGTATAAATGTATGTAAATTACTCTCAAATGTTGAGACAGACCAGCCAAAAAAAAATAAAAAATTCCTTACAACAGATGGCCATAAACATCTAAAAACCCAAAGATGTTTGTTATGAGTTTACAAAGTTCTATAGTCATTTATATAATTTAAAACATGGTAACTCCCTTCACCAACCGACCAGTCAGGAAACATTCCTTTCCAAAGTTCACCTACCAGGGACAGACAGCTTTTTGAACCTTTATTATAAAAAAAATATACCCTATCATCTGAGATATTAACGGCACATGTCTCCACACTACGAAAAGGCTAGCAACCCACCCAATAAATGCCCAACTTTCTGCTCTCCCTACTCAAGTTGGACATCAAAATGATGCAAGAGTATTCTCCAATAGACTGATTGATATACTCTATACCATCATACACTCAGATCAAGTAGGTTTTGTCAGAGAAAGGCAAAGAACAGAAGACACATGCAAAGCACTCGATCTCCTTTATAGCCTTAATAAAACAAAAATAAGCAAGAGCGTTTTTCTCTCATTAGATGTCGTAAAGATTTTCGATCACCTTAAAGAAACACTATAGGGTCAGGAACACAAACATGTATTACTGACCCTATAGGATGAAATCACCAACAAGCCCCCCCTTACCTTGCTAAATATAGTAAAATTCTACGTTTTTTCAAGTCATCCGCTGCTGGCTCTGCCCTTGATCTGCCTACTTGGCTGACATCAGAAGCTTTCTGAGCTTTCCCATTGGATTGTCTGAGACTGTCAAGAAAGCAGATCGGGGCAGAGCCAGCACAAGCCAAACACAGCCCTGGCCAATCAACATCTCCTCATAGAGATAACTTGAAGTAATGCATCTCTATAAGGAAAGTTCACTGTCTCCATGCAGAAGGTGGAGACACTGAATGGCAGTACTGCTCACTGTGCAGCACTGCTCCAGGAAGCACCTAGTGTAGCTATCTGAGGGGTGGCCAGTGGAGTTATCCCTAGGCTGTAATGTAAACACTGCATTTTCTCTGAAAAGACTGTGTTTATTGCAAAAAGCCTGAAGGGAATGATTATACTCACCAGAACAAATACAAAAAGCTATAGTTGTTCTGATGACTATAGTGTCCCTTTAATTGGTCATTCCTGCAAGCAGTACTTAGCAAATGTAACTTCCCTTTCCGCTTCACAGCGGCAGTTAAGGCTTTCTATAGTAAACCCAAGGCCAAAATGTGCAATGGAGTATTCCTTTCAAACCCAGAGAAGCGGCAATTGAATTACCTCAAAAATAAATTTTTCACATGACTGAAGGACAGATCAACTGACCTTTCTGGCAGTGTTGTTGCCCAATTCAATATCCAAATTGTATCAAGTTAACTATATCAAACTAAGCAAAATCATGTTCTGCATGCCGAAAGTTCTGAGTGGCTTTTGGTCAGGGCGCTTACTGGCTGGTTCTCCTATAACTTAGCAACAACGTAAACCATGCAGTCCCACATTACGAATTATACAGTCCCGGACAAGTCTCGATTCCCTATTGCGTACATCAAATATCAGCCGGATCAGAGATGCCAAGCCCGAAAAATAATCGAATACAGTTTCGACCGGGTATTGGCCACATATCGATCCGGTGAGGAGTTCCAGGCTAGTTAGGACTAAATGCAGTTCTATAAAGCAGAGCATCCTGCTGCCTTGGAAAAAGGGGCTCCCCCTTGCCTCTGATGTAGTGATTGTTGGTAGTGACTCTCCATACCTCCCCACAAAATAACACTCTCTTGGGTGCCCAAAAAAGGTGTTAAAACAATATACAATTGTTAAGATAAGCAGCATACAATTAAAAGATATATTGTTACTAAGTTCAAATCATATTGTTTTAACAGTTCTAGATTTAAATCTATCAGAGTTTGTGAGAAAGAGTGAGCCTCTTTTTGTGTCTAGCTCCTAATACTTGGCATTGATGTGTATCTAATTTTGTCTGGCTCTTAACATTTGGCCCAATGTGCTAAATTCTAGGAAAACGTGTCAAGCCCTGTGCTAAGGGGTTGACATGCCTGATGTTTATTGACGGCCTATGATTATTGAGATTGCGGTTTCCATCGAGATCAGCAACTGTGTCCCACAGATTTGATCAGATTAAAAATAATGGGTTTGGAGCTGCATCTATAAATGTAAATTTAATTAAAAGTTTATTTCTTACAAAATAAGTTACCAAATAGGTCAAACCAGTGATTACATTGGTCCAAGACCGTATTGCAAACTGAACTACACATCAACTGCAAAAGTCATCTCCATTTGGTTTATTCCATTTGCACTGCAACCCATATTCTAATCTCTATGTTTTGAAAAGCTTTCATTCAAAAACATGATTTATTCATATAATGGATAACTTGTTGGCAAAACAACTTTAAACATATTAAAGGAACACTCCAAATATAACCACTACAGTTTGTTCGCTTCAGTACAGTGTGACTTTTAGTCCACTGAGCGCTGCCTCCAGTACCATCTCCCAAGAGCAAAAACTTAATGAGCAAGAACTTCCATTAGCTCTCCTGAACCAAGCCTCTCCTGAACCAAACCAAGCCTGATTGCTCTCAGCCAATGAGCTAAGTCCCAACACGAGTGCCCAGGGCAATCCAGGGACCATAACCTCTATTGCTTATGGTTTTTGGAGTGTTCCTTTAATCTTTGATTCTAATAGTATATCTGCCTGCTTCTATTCACTCACCTTTGTATCAAAAGGCTCCCTATTTCCAATTTTTTTTCCCCTTCTACCTTTGTATTATTTTCTTTTTTTTTACAACAAAAATAAACCAAAACAGTATGCTTACACAAACTTGATTACTGTGTTAGTCTGCAATATTTATGCATCTAGAATAAAACACTAGAGTTCTAGAATGGTTTGAGGAGAGGTACAAATAGGTTCATCTTTTTTACAAGGAGTACTCTAGTTGTACCTAATGTATTTCATCATTAAAGATGGTGCATTAGTGTGAAATGTTGATACCCATGCTACATGTCTGTTACTTTTCAGTGAGTTTCCCCTTTTGATTTCCTGCCTGTTTAAGGGCACAGCCCAATAAAACATTTTAAATTTCTAGCCGGAAATATTTTGATTTCTGCAATTTAGGCACTGCAAAGGTCTTTCGAAGACCTTTCACACACAGGAATGGACATTAGTAGAAATGTTATTCGTGGATAAATGGATATCAATATGCATTACAAGAATCTATGCCTGGGTTCAAAACATCATGATCCAGTTAAAACAGAACTAACATGATGATTTGCTTTCTACCAACATGTTTTCCCCATCATTAAATACATTTGAATACTTTAATTTTCAATCCCACCCCAACAGGGGTTATTGAAAAATAGATTTTTGGCCAGCCTATCAATCAGGGAGATCTGCAATAAACTAGGATCTTTATGCTCAGATGCTCTATACGGTCATTCTGGAATGGCGGCAGGACTAACTTTGCGTTATCACATATCACAGCAGTGGTGTGCCATGTGCACCGCAGAGTATAATTTCCTGTTCAGGTAACTTTCATGTTACTTAAATATAAATATATATATAATTGTAGCTGGCGGTAGTGAACTTCAGAAACCTAAATACAAAAACAAACCATGGTTATAATGTTCAGGTATGCTTCTAATCTATAAATATCATGAATGAATGCCGCTTGTCATGGAATGAGCTTTGAATGACACTACTGCATGCCGCTGCATATTGTGTGTTCTTTATAAACAGAAGAAGATGTTCAGATATTCAGCATCTCTTTTAAATGTAGTAAACGAGTGATGTCAGGAAGCAGGCGCTGGTACAGGATGCATACTTTTGTGGCAGTGGGAAGGGTTAATGACATGCAGAGAGCACTGAGCCAGTCACCGCACATAGGTGCTAAATAACAAGGCAAATAACCCAGTAATGTCATAATGTCATATGGTACAACTCTACATAGCTCTGTAAACACAACTAAATGCTCTTGTAGAAGTGACCCATATCAGTTACAGAGCTATACAGGAGTGTCCACAGCTTCTAAAACAAGCTTTACCTATTCATTGTGTCACAAGGCAGGGAAGCTCAAAAATAAATGAGTGATTTTAAACAGGGAGTGCCAAGAAAACCTTTTTTTTGTCCAAGCAATAAATTTTAATGATTTATTTAATCAGATTCTAATTTAGCATGTTGACAAAGTCTAATGTCGGAGTGTACAGTTCTTTATAACGGAGAGGTCAAGAATACCACTTGCATCTATGAATCCAGCCTTCGCCATAGAAAAGCTACTTAGTCTAGCTTGTTTTTATTTATTCCACTCAACCCGTGTGCCATAGCAAGTAGTTGATTTGAATTATTACTGGCATTTATAAAGAACCAACATATTTGGCAGCGCTGTACAATTAGGGGAAAACGTACGTCGTTTCATGCGGTTAACTCTGTGTAACAGCAGGAAACACCGAGGGGCAGTTTTAACACTGCAATGAAAACATTGCCGTTTCCTAGAAACAGCAATGTTTAAGACTGCAGGGTTAAGGACTGGCACAGTGCACCCACACCACTTCAATTAGATGAAGTGGTTGTAGTGCCTATAGTGTCCCTTTAATTAACGCTTCCTGTTGCATATGGCATGAAGGATTAAAGTATTATTTTTTTTTAAATGAACACTTCCAGATCTGGTCCAGAGAACAAATAATTACAAATACATATTCAGGTTCACTAATATATTTACAGACACTATGAAAATTTCTATTAAAATATTTTCTATCCCATTCCAAACATTTTAAAACAAAAGATACTGATTAAAAAAAACAAAAACAAAAAAAGCACACATCTAGATTAGTTTTGGACATGACTGACTCCGAATTTATTTCTATGATATGGAGTGCTGCAACCCCTTTGTATCTGAATTCGCCAGTAAAGGAATCAAGGGACTATCCTACAGCAAAGCCCCCCACTTAATAGGGGATCCTTACTGCCCATGAACATGTTTTTGTTTCCATAATGATCAAGAAAAACATGGTTTAGTAAATTTTTGAAATATGCATAGTGCATAGATCTACTGATTTACTTATATATTGATGCTCAACCGTTTCCATTGTATCGTAGAACTCAAAACAAAAGCGTAATGTAGAATTGCAAACAGATAAGAACACCAGGTACAGCCTTGCTTGTGAGTGACAGTCTATAGGCAGAGTGTTTGTTGTGCCATTCTGCAAACAAGTGTTTCTATGATTAAACAACTGCAGCCAGATCAGACCTATTTACACAGACAGGTAGCTCTCCAGCTGTTGCAGAACTAAAGGTGCTGAGAGTTGCAATTCCACGGCTGAAACACTAATCACTAACTAACCTTACTCTGACCTCTCTACAGAGATCGTAATATAATTATAACCATACAATATAATGATAACTAATTCATCCCATGTACAGCTGAATTTATATTTCATGGAGATGATGACTGTGCTATCAGCAGAAATCCACACTACACGCCCAGAGCTTCCTGGCCCTGTGTGTTTGAGGTAGCAGCACATGGTAGTGACTCACACAGACTCACAGTGCTGCCTCAGGGAGAGACATGACCAGAGGCCTTGTTCATGCAAGCCAGATTATATCATTCATTGCAGAGAAGGTATGCAGCCCAAGTCTGTCTCTGGCTTGTAAGAAAAACAAGACATCGCCTTCCTGCACAACAATATACAACGCTGGACATGTTAAATAAAAATAAATACTTCAAATGTCTGTTTACTAAACATCAGTCCATCAGCACAAGTGGCATTTTCAAATAAAAAAATATGTAAACTGCAAGTCTGTAACTTGTAAGAATTTTGGAATCAAGATACAAGGTTAAAGGGTAACGCCTACCTTTTTGTTTCCATGCTGTGTTTTTTTTTTGTTTTGTTTTTTTAATTGTATAATACCCCATTGGGCATTATAGTTTAGGTCCCCCACCCCCTAATTAAAAAAATAAGCTTTAAAATAAAGTTATTACTTACCTGGAATGCACTTTCCACACCTCTGCATCAGGTCCAATCGCAGGCTTCTTACCGAGGGGAACGCTATCTTCCCCTTGCAGGCGCTCTTTTTAAGTCTGTTGCCAGCTTTTTATGCACAGAATTGACATTAGGCAGCCCAGAAAAAAATGTTCTGGGCTGCCTAAGTCACGTGTGCCGGGGGTCTAACAATCCCCAGGCACACAATTCAACATAACTCAGTATTGGTCATGGTGGTTGGAGTAACCTTTTAAGTGGGTAATCTAAACTGCGTTTGGGTCTGTGTGACACACAGCCAAGAACAGAAGTAGAGTTTCAATACATAAACCTTGTATCCGGTTAATAAGCAGCTTGTTTTTCACCTTCGATTAGTTTAATGATAGTGGCCAACCAAAAATGCTCAGACTAAGCATGTCAGAAAACAAAGCTCTAAACAGCTGGATTGCCATTACTTCACTATCATTGGCTTATGGTGAGTGGTATTAATCTGGTAAAGATATAGCAATATGCAGGAAAATTTATACTATATTAATGTATGCAGTCATTATACAATGTATAAAACATACATAAGGTGGAGCTAATTTATATACCGTTTATGTATATTTGTGGAGGTGGTTTATGGCATACAACTCAAGGTGTTTAGAGCTCTTTTCACTTCCCAATTACTTTGAATTGTGCACTTTTTTTGTAATTTGATTATACAATTTATCAATGGTATCTAGTAATAATACAATGGAAAGGAACAAACGATGCAGGACATATACTTATTAAGTTGATGGAAAGAATATTCGAGTACTTTACTAAATCGAAACAATTTTAAAAAGTGCTATACAGGAACTTGTGAGATATATCAAAAGTTTTTTCCCCAAGTGAAATCTCTAAACTTTTTTTTTTTTTTTTTTAACTTCTTTTATCTAATTGCATACAATTAGGACAAACCTACACAAACTCTATATAAACATGTTCCTATAATCACTAATGTTTATGTGCAATGTAACCTTTCTACTAACAGTGGCTGACTGGACATTAAGGGGATCCTTAAGCTGATTTTGAAGTGCTACGAAGGGAAAAAATATATATTTAAATCAAATATGACCTGTTGCATCATTCAGTTTTACTTTATGTTAATATATTGTAATCAATCAAATGGTTTTAAAATTAATTAGTAATTTAGTCACAAAGCACCGGCTGTCAGGCCTAAGGTAAGAATTCAAACTATTTTAAAACAGAACACTGTAGTGATTATGGTGGTTGAAGTGTTCCTTTAAAAGCAGCATAATTGTTTTAAAAAAAACGAGTTATGCCACAAAAATATTTGGGATCAGCTGTGAACAAATACCCATCTTTTAAAGTTGGAAATACTTTAGTGTTTATTAATGGGTTGTATATATTTTTTCTTGAAAAATCTATTTAAGAAAAAAGGTAAACATGATGCCTGCAATGATTTTTTTTTTTTTAACAGTGGTCTCGTTAGCTACCGGTGTTCTATCAAAAAACCCTACCCCGTGAAAATTCCCTACCCTCGGCTTCCTGCTGTCACATGGTCTTTAAATCATTGTGGGGTAGACCCACTAAACTAGGAATTGTGGAGAAATATGAAGAGATTTGAAAAATTTAGCTACAAAAGCTAAAATGCGGTGGGGTGGGGTGAGGGAGGAATACTCCATTTCTCTTTTTCAGATCATCTATTTTAGCCTAAAAGGTGACATTTCTGTGCTGGCTCTATATATTTTATTTTTACTTAAGTTTAGTTACCAAACTGTATGCTTTGACACAATTGAGGTATTTCTTTTGATTTAAGAAACTAAATATCCCATTGAAAGCAACTTTACATTTGACCTAAAAGAAGCCAAATAAAAACCTTCACAACTAAACTAAAAAGAAGTTGCCATTTGTTTTGCAAATCACATAGTTTCTATACTTTTTCATAGACCAATCAACTGTTGCTCATGAGAAGGCCACAAGCGATCTGTTTTGTAAACAACCAAAAGGTGTTATATTTATAACAAACAAAACGTCTGTATGCACACAATAAAATGTAAATAAGTCAGAAGTGTGATTATAAGATTATAGGGTCCCAGAGACATTGTGGGGTCATTACCAACTGCACAAGCAGCTTACAAAGTAGCACCATCTATAGGTAAAACATCCTAAAGGAAACCTTAAATGAAAGAAACGTCATGCTTTTCTATACTGTCAGAATTGAGAAGTTTCATGCAGTAAGAAAGTTAGCATATAGTTTCACACTATCTTTACCACGGGCAGAATATAGGACTAGATACATTCATCATCCTTAAATAAGAGTAATATTATGGTTTACCCACCCTGCTGAGAGAGGGACTTTATACATTCTATCAAACTAATGCAACAAGCTTAGTTCCTGTCTGAGCGAGGGAGGGCTGGACTGCGAATGTTTGTAGTTCCAGAATCATTCTAGAATCATATAACGGAAAAGAATAGTAAAGTGTGAAATCCATTCTGGAAAGGACAGGGCAGGGTGAGACATTCTTACCTTTCGAAAACATATCGGAGGGGCATGAAGAATAAAGCCAAAGGGAGAGTGATGAAAAGCTGATACTGGGAGACGGAGCCAGTCCCTTCGCTGTTTTCCAAATCATCCCAGGTATAGTTACATGGCAGCCAAATTCTGTCCCACCAAAACCAGTCGCTCACAGTCTGAAACATCCTGAAGAAGCAAGCAGAAAAAAACCCAGCGTGTCAAAAAGGGAGAGGCAGAGGGTGGTCTTGCTTCTGGGTGCACGTCTCTCACTTAAACCCTCCTTTAGTCCTTCCACAGAACCCTAGTAAACTACAGTCTGAAATTGTTACAAGAGGAGCCCTGTGACTGACAAACTGCATACAAAAGGGAAGTGATTCATTCTGGGAGGTTTTTTTCCCTTCTCTCTCCTTTTTTTTTTTTTTTCTTTTTTTTTTTTTTGTACTAAGCCAGCTTTATAAACTGGAATAAAAGTCTGTCCAGACACTGTAATGGCAGAGGATGTGGAGGGCATGTGCTGGATAGGTCTGCCACATCCTGCTTTCCTATGCTCTTAAGACAAACATTCACTTGTTTGGCAGAAGCAGCTGGAATGCATCAGAAAGAGGCAGGCTAACACGATGAGTGCCACGGTCATTCACCAGCCCTCCACAAAACAGCTGGATCTAGAATCCAAGAAGACTGTTTCCAAACACTGCTTTAATATGCTTTCAATGGGGATCTGGAGTGAACCTTAGGCTGCCCAGTAATACTGAGCCACTCAGCCTTCATGTATATAGGGAGAAACACAAAACATAGGAAATACACTTTAATCACAAACTCCACAAATTAACTTAAAACTCAGAAAGCTTTGACAATCGTAACCCTCAAAATTCTTTCCACAGCGAAAAAAAAAACCACACCTAATATACCACCACTATAAATTTGTAACAGCCCTGTTTGAAGCTTGAGTGCAGGCTCTGGCAGTGAAACGGTTTAATTGTAGTGTTGTAGACACAGGCCTTGCAGCAAGAATCCATGAAGGTCTGCCCAATTTAGCCCCATAACCAATCAGAAGTACTCTCAGCACCTCCTATTGGCTGTTATTCGTATAACCAGTTGCATGTATCAGCCTCTATTACACGGCCGAGCCACAAGATTTCATTAACCATTCCCTGTCTGCACAACCATTATCACACATGTGAACGTGCTTTCTTATTTCTTTGGCAAAGTGAGTAAATAGCAGCCTTTACATAGCTCAGCAATGTTTTATAACAGTCTGCAATTGTGAGCTAGATTGTCCCTTTAATATTTGCACTGTCTGAGGTCGCAGGACTGAAATTGTCAAATTTTATTGAAATGTTGCGCAACCCCCCCCCCCCACCGGGAAAAAAACTGTAACCGTAGCAGTTTGTTGAAGTAATGGGGGGCAAAGGTGGGGGAGGGGGAGAAAAAGGATTGATATTTAAACAAGAGGGCCAAGGTTAAAAGTCACTGCTAAAGAAATTCACAGTCTGAGTACAATATGTGTAATAACATAAATGAACAAAGTGCAGACATTTTAGAATATATTGGGATTAAAGTATGGTTTAAACTACCACTGTTCAATCATTTCTTCCCCTACTCATCTAGATGTATTCTTCTGTTGTGCAAACAGTTGACATCTGTTACATGTTGCCAATAAATAAATAAAAAGCTAATGCACGGCTTCTCTGCTCAAATCTCACATCTCCCTAGCTACATATAGCCTGGTGATTTTTTATTTTATTTAATTTTTTTTTTTTAAACTGTTTAGGGGCAAAGAGTCTGAGAGTCTGAAAGAAATGGCTTCTCTAATCAACCATACAGAGTTCTGGTACATTATCACCTGCCTGACTCTTTGTATATAATTGGACTATGCTCTGAATAATTTAGAAGAGCTTAACAGATCTTCAAAAGGAAAATATGTCTCTTTCATGTAAGCGACATTTCTAACAGTCACACACTCTAAAAGGCACTCTCTTTTACTACAAGGGTAAATTTAACAAAATAAACTAATGTGAGAATTCAAAGTGAACTCAATGTGAATTTTAAGTTTAAAGGAGCATTATAATGTCAGGAACACAAACATGTATTCTGGACTCTATAGTGGTAAAATGACTAAGTCCCTGGCCCCCCTCACTTTATTTTGAGAAGATGAATATACTTACCTTTTTTCCAGTGTTGCGCCAGTCAAACTTGATGTTCTCAGCCAATCCAATGCTTTTCCGTAGGAAAGTATTGGCGGGTTATTGCGCATACACAGCAAATGGCTGCGCTGAACCGATCAACATCTCCTCAGAGATGCATTTAATGGGGAACATTCAGCTTCTTCATGCAGAGCGTGGAGACTCTGAATGCCAGTGTTATACACTGTGCAGCATTGTCACAGCAAGCACCTCTAGAGGTGAATGACTTCCACTAAAGGTGTTCCTAGGCAATATGTAAACACTGCCTTTTCTCTGAGAAGGCAGTGTTTACATTACAAATCCTACAGGGACTGACTATACTTACCAGAACAACTACATTAAGCTGTAGTTGTTCTGAGTACTATAGTGTCCCTTTAAGGTAAAAATACCCAAACTGAAAACATTTTCTAAGTCTGCAATGCTTTGAGTTCAGCTACTCTGGCCTTAGATTTGAAATTAACTCTGAATTCTCACTTAAGTGAATAACACTGTAAAGTTTCTGATCCATTTTATGTTCAATCTAGGTAGGATTCTACGTGACATGGTGGATAAAATATTTTATCGAAGGTAACATACCACTTTCATGTAGTGTGTTTAAAGGGACAATCCAGGGGAGAGTTAAAACATATATTTAAAGTATTACAGCAGTGGTACTAAATGATGTACAATTATGTACACAGCATTAGCCTGTAAATCCACTGTTCAACTGGAAAATTACCAAGTCACCAATTTTTCCAGTGTAATATAAAAAAAAGTAAAGTAAAAATGGCTGAACGCGTCCTCTCCATCTACCCTCAACCCTACTTCCCTTCACCTTACTCTGAGAAAAGAGTGGTGGTACCTGAGGCACCGGTCGATACCCCTGACCTCTCAACTTCTCTTTATCCTTTCGTTCCCATACAACTTCTGTCCTCCTTTAACCTCTCTTCACTTCCTGTAACCCTATGCATGACACAAATACACTAGCCCACACAACCACTGATTAACCTGGGGCCCAACGCGGAGCACAAGCATCATTACGACAACAGGAATGCATACAGAAAACCCACCCTATACCGACAACATGCCACACCGGGATACCTCTAATAGGGAACGCAACAACACAATCCTAGCACTCCAAAGGACGAACACAGTATACTAACCCTAACATATACAGGTCGTAAGGTATGACTACCCCAACATTAGCTACAGAATCTTCTCAAACTATCACCCTCTCATCCCAACAAGCACCTAGCTCTACAGATACAACGAATGCATAGAAAACAACAGACTCTAAGCGAGGAGTCAACCGGACTTAATGTATACCATGGAAACATGATTATCTGTACCTGTATTGCACAACCTGGGGTAACCACCTATTTCAGAATGCAGCTCCAAAAGTGTGCTCCTATACACCCCCTTGCAGTACTTCTGTTTTCTGCTACCTTTGTACTATTTATGACATCTGTAATTTTACATACAACAAACAAAATTAAAAATAAAAAGAATAAAAAAGTAAACATAGTAAAAAAATTTTTTCAATTTGACAATTTTTATTTTGTATATCGTAACTGGGAGTACAGAAGAGAAAGGATGGAGGGGTAAGCATTCATTTTACAGGTAATTGTTCAAATGCATCTCATTACAATGGTACCGTTATTTCAATGGTACACTCACTATGGTCTGTGCCCTTTTTGTCTCTTACTGGTTGTGATTGTGGTTGGCGTCTTTGAGTCCTCCTGTAATGCTTTCAGTAAAAGGATATTGGGGGAGTATTGAGGATATCTCGAGGATACATAGGGGTATAGTTCTGGTTTACTTCCTCTGTCTATCATATTCCCTTCCCGGTTGTCACTGTCACTGTAAATATTCCCCCCTGGCTGTCTCCCTCTTTGGAATCCTCTCCTCCAACCTCTCTGTGGCTTGGGGGGACTTCGCCTTTCTGTATTCTTTCATACTCTGAGTCCCTATAAGTCGTAGCTACTGGGTCAGTCACCCCCGAACTATGTACATTGTGGGTGTCTATTCCGCTGTTCCCTGTCTGTGGGTTTTTGTGTGGGTTGTGGGTTTTATTTTATTTTTTTTCCTCCTTTCCCTCTCTGGTCACGTGCTCATGCCTCTGTCTCTACTCCCTATCCCTCCTGTCTGAGATATTCTGCCCATGTGTTTCTAGCTTCTGTCATATAATTCGCTGGATGCATTTGTTGGGTAGTCTTAGTTTCGTAGGACATATTTAGCGATATTAGTTGAGTCGGGGCGTGTCTCTCTGGTCTCTGTGTCTCTTTCCATCCTCTGGCTATCAAGCTATTGGCTGCTATCAATATGTGAAACAGCAGTTTTCGTGTGATTCTCTAATGACATAAATAGCAGGGAACATTCTGGGTACAGTTTAGTTGTGTTGTGCATCACTCCCTGTATTATTCCTTTCACTTCCCTCCAGTATTCCCTAATGATTGTACATGTCCACCATATGTGAAGCATTGTGCCCTCAGCCCTTAAGCATCTCCAGCATGTCCCTGAGGTGTTGGGATACATGAGCTCCAGGTGGGTTGCACATCGGGATCTGCTTTTGTGTGCTGTCAAAGCCTGTCTCCACTGATCCTCATAGAAGGTTTTGCCTATGTCCCTGTGCCACGCTATTTGGAAGTTGTCCCTCTGTGTTTGTTGTGGCTTGTTGCGTATCGAGTACATAAGTGAGAGGGCCTTCTTGGGCATTGTCCTGGATTCGCAAATTCTTTCTATGCGTTCTGTGTGTGTTGAGCTATTTAAAGTGATAGACTGGGACAGTATCCCCTTTAGTTGTAGGTATGAGAATATCGCTATTTGCGGTAGGCCGTAGCTGTGTTGCAGGTCCGGGAACTGCCTCATCCCCCCTGGTTGTAAAGGTTTTTGAGTGTCGTACACCCACCCGCGATCCATGGGCGGTGGTTGAAGGAGGGGTTGGCTAAGTGTATATAGTAGAAGTTCCACCTGTGATATGAGTCCAAACAATATGGACAGTTTCACTGGTGGAGAAGCACCTAGTTGGACACTCCAGTGGTGTCCTGGGGCTTAACCCCTATAGCTTATAGAACAGACGAAAAAAGAAACTCAACCGCTGGAGTGACCCAGGCTGGTCGAGTGTACAACTGGATATGATAAACCAAATAATAATAAATTGACAAATAAAGTGATCTAGTGAAAATACCAGTAAATAGTGAAGAACTTGCCTAAATGGCTCACCTCTATGTACATAAATAATTTAATCCCTATGCGCCTACAGAGCTCCCAAAATGCTAACTGGCTAATGACTTTATTAAGTAGAAACAAATGGTCAGGTCCAGAGCTAGGGGCCCATAGAGTAGGTATAAGTCAAATGACTAACATAGGTATCTGGGGTGCTGTCATGTACAGCTAACCACGGTGCTAAGCCGTGTAACTGCAAGGAGGTCTATAATACTTAGTAACCTATATGTATGCAGTATCTGGTCTGCAGTATACTAAGTAATAGTCCAGCTGGCATAAGGGGTGTCATGAATGGGTAAATGGATACCTAGCATAAATGACATTAGGCATCTAAAGTATGGGGGATAACCATATTCCTACTATCGTCCCCCTAAATCCATACAAAAAATGGCAATTTAACTGTAACGCTAAACAAATAATGGTTACAGGAACCCCAAATGCTGGTTCTGTGAGAAGTGCTCAACAGATAATTAAAAGTGACAAAAACCCCAGGTACAATGAGAGGTGAAAAAGACAAAGATTAGGGTGACTACATGTGCATAACCATACTTAGAGTGTTGGTTGCCTACACATGTTGATAGATTTCCCTAAGTGAAATAAAGTGAATGGAACAAAGAGCCCTTTTATGTACATAGAGGTGAGCCATTTAGGCAAGTTCTTCACTATTTACTGGTATTTTCACTAGATCACTTTATTTGTCAATTTATTATTATTTTGTTTATCATATCCAGTTGTACACTCGACCAGCCTGGGTCACTCCAGCGGTTGAGTTTCTTTTTTCGTCTGTTCTGTTGGCTAAGTGTATGCTGTAGATGGGAGTGGCCTCTGACCTGACGTTTTTGAATCCCAATTGGTGTCGGGTCATGTCCCAGTTTTTTAACAGGGTTTCTGTGGTAGCTGGTATGTCCTGATTTTTTGGGCGGTGTTTGTGTGGTACCCATAGTAGGTACTTTAGGCCTCTTCGGCATACCCAAGTCGACTCCATCTCCACCCATTGTGGTTGGTTGTGAGCTGTATGTGCTTGTAGCACTGTCGCTAGTAGTGCTGCCCTATAATATGTTTGAATCTCTGGTAAGCCGAGTCCTCCCTGTGACTGAGATTTAGTAAGGACCTTCATAGCTATCCTAATTTTCTTATATGCCCATACGAAGGCGTTAATGTTTTTTTTGTAGTAGTTTTAGGTATGTGTTAGGTACATGTATCTGTAGTGTTCTGGTCAGATACTGAAATTTTGGCAGTATCATCATCTTCACGGCTGCCATTCTCCCCACCAATGACATGAATTTATCATCCCACTTCTTCAGGGTATCCCTGATTTCCCCTAGTAGATTCCCATAGTTGAGGCCCAAGAGCTCCCTGGGTCCTTTGGGATTTTCAGTCCTAGGAATGTGAGGTGGTCCTCCCTCCAGTCCAATGGGAACGATCTCTGTAGCCCTTCTATCGTGTGTTTTGGTACCCCTACCCCCATCGCCTGGGTTTTCGTGGCGTTGAGCTTGTAGTAAGATTGTAGTAAGAGATTTGGTAACGATATCTGTGTGAGTAGTATGTCATCTGCAAACAGGTTTGCTTTATGTTCTTTTCCCCCCACTTGTATGCCATGTATGGATGTATTTGCTCTTACTCTAACCGCCAGTGGCTCCAGCGCCAGGACGTAGAGCAGGAGGGACAGGGGGCATCCCTGCCTCGTGCCATTTGTGAGCCGAAACGTCTCGGACAGGAATCCCGAGTTCATGACCCTCGTCGAGGGCACGCTGTACAGCGCTTCCACTATGGACACAAACCTCGGGGGGATGTCAGATCTGACCAGCACTTCCCTTAGGAACCCCCAGTGTAGGCGGTCAAAAGCCTTTTTTGCGTCTAGGGAAACAAATAGAGATTCAAACATATTATAGGGCAGCACTACTAGCGACAGTGCTACAATTTGATTTCGATTTTTCAGGTGGTAAAGGAGATTGATGACTTTCCTAGTGTTGTCCGGTCCCTGTCTTCCCTTTACGAATCCCACCTGGTCATTGTGTATGATGTGGGGCAGTATGGTTCCTAGTCTATTTGCATATAATTTAGCGAAGTTTTGCGTCAGTGTTTAAAAGGGAGATGGGCCGGAAATTTTGTGGTGTGGTGGGTGGTTTATTAGGCTTCGGTAGTGTGACAATGTGCGCGACTAGTGTTTCTCTAGGAAGCTCCCCTTTTTTTTTTTTTTGTTTTTGTAAATATCTTTTTATTAAACCTTTCGTTTTTTTTGGTTTTGCAACATGTAATAGAAACGTGGACTCGCAGGTCCCTCCGGTCATTCACAGAAGCTTATACATTGGAAGGCATGTTATGACGTACGTGTCTGGGCGACTGAGTAAATTGAGTAAAGTTTATTGAGTAAATAGTATGTGTATTGTGGACTCGCAGGTCCGGTGTTACATGGTGTTTAGTACTCTTTTTTTTTTTTGTAAATATCTTCTTATTGAACCTTTCGTTTTTGTTGATTTTGCAACATGTAAAAGAGAAACGTGGACTCGCAGGTCCCTCTGGTCATTCACAAAAGCTTATACATCGGAAGGCATATGATGACATACGTGTCTGGGCGACTCGCAGGTCGCTTTCTTGAGTAAATAGCATGTGTATTATGGACTCGCAGGTCCGGTGTTACCCGGTGGTGTTTCGTACTCTGTTATATTCAATATGCACCATTTCTACGTTGGGTGGTTTTGCATGCCCCACTGTTGTGTTTTGTTTGTCTGTTGCGGAGCTGCAATATTATAATCCCAGGATCTCCGCTGGTAGAACACAATAATCCAAGTACAAAGCTGGAAGCAGGCAATATTCCCAAATCCTCCCAAGAACCAGACGAAACACAGTCTGAGAGTCAACTGACACTTTATTCAAAAAGACTGATATTTATAGCAGGTTACTTAACAGGGGTTTCCAAAGATGGGCAGCAGGGGTTTTGGTTGAGGGGACTGGAGGGAGACTACCGTTTCCAGGTCCTCCTCCCATCAGCCCCTGCTGTAACATACAGTAATGAAAACCACGAGGACATAAACCGTTACCTTTCTACTTCAAAATATACAACTTAGTCAGTTTTAATAGCAATGCTAACGAATGGGGAGGATTCGAACAGAAATACACAGTACAGCATAAATTAAACATAGCCGGAGACGCCACACTCTACCGGCGCGCAGTACACAACAGAAAATAGGCACAACCATTCTATCGTAGGCAGTCCCAAGTGGCTAGGTTTGCCACAATGCTCCCCCAGAACCAAGCCGGCATACACAGTCTGATCCCAACGGATCGGCTTGGGGATGTCCGGGGGAGTGCTCACAGACCATTTCTCAAGTTCTGTCTGTCTGGACAACCCATCGGCGTTACCATTCTGTTTTCCAGGGCGATAATGGATCGTGAAATCAAACGGCTGCAGCGCCAAACTCCAGCGCAACAGCCGGGCATTGTCTCCGTACACCCTGTGTAGCCACACCAACGGGTTGTGATCTGTGAGCAAGGAGAATGGTTGTCCATACAAATAAGGTTGTAACTTTTTGAGGGCCCACACCACGGCCAGGCATTCCTTCTCGATGGCGGCGTAGCTTACTTCCCTTGGTAGTAATTTTCTGCTTAAGTAAGCTACGGGATGTTCTCCGCCATCAGCTCCCACTTGGCTCAGTACTGCCCCCAATCCAAACATGGAAGCGTCTGTGTGAACAAGAAATCATTTAGTTGGATCAGGGGCAGTTAACACAGGAGCCTTAGTTAATGCAGTTTTTAGTTCATGGAATGCCTGTTCACACTCAAGGGGCCCAGTTGACCTGTCGTGGCAAGTTTTTCTTGGTCAAGTCCGTCAGGGGTTTGGCCAGGGCGCTGTAATTGGGCACAAATTTTCTGTAGTAACCAGCGGTACCAAGGAACGCCAATACTTGTGTCTTTGTCCTGGGGGTAGGCCACTTAGCTACTGCCTCTATCTTGGCCGGTTCGGGCCTCTGCTGTCCGCATCCTACCCTGTGTCCCAGGTACTGCACCTCTGCCATCCCTATGTGACACTTGCTAGGTTTTAGGGTCAGCCCTGCCTCTCCAATACGGTCAATGACCACACTAATATGTTTCAAATGATCTGACCAGGTCTGGCTATAAATGGCTATATCATCTAAGTACGCACAGGCGTACTCTTGGAACCCGTCCAGTAGCCGATCTACCATCCTCTGAAAGGTAGCCGGAGCGTTTTTCATCCCAAAGGCTTGACCCGAAATTGATACAGGCCAAACGGGGTGACAAACGCCGACTTGGGGATGGCCTCCTTGGCTAGTAGAATCTGCCAGTATCCCTAACACAGATCAATGGTAGGGAGATACTGGCCTCTTGCCATCCTATCTAGCAGCTCGTCTATACGGGGCATCGGGTAGGCGTCAGACACTGTTTTGTCATTGAGCCTCCGGTAGTCTACACAAAACCGCGTGGTGCCATCCTTTGGGTACTAGCACTACCGGTGATGCCCAGCGGCTATCTGAATGTTCGATAACCCCTAACTGCAACATTTCCTCAATTTCTTTCCTCATGTGCTCCCTTACTGCTTCAGGGATACGATACGGAGTCTGTCTCATAGGGAGCTGTCCTGGGGTCTCTACTCGGTGGGTAGCTAACAGAGTGTACCCTGGTAAATTGGAGAAGGTAGCACCTTTTGCCGCAATCAACTCCTGTACCTGGGCACGCTCCTGGGGACTTAGCCGCTCCCCCAGCTGCACACCTGTAGCGTTTTCTGCAGAATCTTCCTTTTCTAACATGTCTGGTAAGGGCAGATTCTCATAATCCTCAGTGGCTGGGGCACAGATGGCTGCTACCTCCTCTATTCTCTGGTGATAGGGTTTGAGCATGTTCACATGGAGCATGCGTCGTTTCCCTACCCCAGAGCACGGGCCGATCACATAAGTGGTGTCACATCTCTGTTCTACCACTTGGTATGGGCCCTGGCAGGTGGCCTGTAGCTTGTCTGTGCGGACAGGTTTCAAAATTAGAACTTTCTGTCCCACCTGAAAGCTACGGTCTCTGGCTCCCCTATCGTACCACCGGCGCTGTCGCCGCTGAGCCGCCCGGAGGTTCTCCCGTACGGTTTGGGTCAGAGCCTCCAAGCGGTCCCGGAACTCCAGCACGTATGGCACAATGGGGACTCCATCTGCACTGCTCCCCCCCTCCCAATGCTCTCTAATTAAGTCTAGGGGTCCTCTCACCCTTCTCCCAAACAATAACTCGAACGGAGAGAAGCCGGTAGATTCCTGTGGCACTTCTCGGTACGCAAAAAGCAGATGGGGCAAAAAGCAGATAAAAACCTCTCCCAGTCCTTATGGGACTCCCCAAATGTCCTGAGCATCTGCTTCAAGGTACCGTTAAAACGCTCACATAACCCATTGGACTGCGGGTGATAGGCAGAATTTACAATTGGCTTAATGACACATAACTTCCATAGCTGGTGGGTCACTTCGGCTGTAAATTGGGTCCCCCTATCCGAAATTATCTCTTGGGGAAATCCCATCCTGGAAAATATCTTCATCATAGCTTCGGCTACCGTTTCTGCTTGTATATTGGAAAGGGCTATAGCCTCCGGGTACCGGGTGGCATAATCTACAATGGTCAGAATATACCGCTTGCCGGAAGGGCTAGGCTTGGACAGTGGTCCTACTATATCCACTGCTACTCTGCTAAAGGGTTCTTCAATAATGGGAAGGGGGCACAATTTCGCTTTGTGGCGGTCACCCCTTTTTCCCACTCTCTGACAAATGTCACATGTCTGACAATACCGTCTCACATCTCTAGATATACCTGGCCAGAAAAATGCATGTGTCAATCTGTACCTTGTTCTTGTCATCCCTAAATGCCCAGACAGCGGAATATCGTGGGCAAGTCTAAGCAGTTCCTGACGGTATTTCTGGGGCACTATAAGCTGCTTATTAGTCACATGTACAGACCCCCCTACCACCCGCTCAGCAACACGATACAACAGATTTTTCTCCCATACATACTGTTCTCCCTCTAAACCTGTCTGACCAGCTGTCGCCTTATCCTTATATATTTGCAACGTGGGATCGTTTTTAACCTCTGCCTCAAAGTCAGTCGGGGTATCCCAGGAAACACGGGTTACACGGGGTACATTGTCTCTTACCTGAGCCTCAGAGTGTGTGGAAGATGAAGCCGTGGTGCGAGCCTGCTGACGGGTGGTCACTGGATATGCCTCATGGCGAGGACTTTGGGGCACAAAAGCGGAAGTCATTTGCCCCAGGTCATTCCCCAAAACAACATCAGCTGGTAACTTGTACATCAGCCCCACCTCCACCATACCTTCCCCCGCACCCCGATTCAGATGTACCTTGGCAGTTGGTAGCCGGTACATGGCACCCCCTGCTACCCGGACTGCTACCGATCCCCCGGTATGTGCTGATCCTGACACCAAATGCGGGGCAACCAAAGTTAAGGTAGCGCCGGAATCACGTAGCCCCTGTACCTCTTTCCCTTCCAGAGTCACGGTCTGGCGATGTGGTTGTCGGTTGTCAGTAGCATGGATGGACATTACATCGTGCAAAACGCCCAGGGGTTCATCAGCCGACTCAAGCGGCACTCCTGGCAAAGTTGGCTCTGTATGATAATAATGGGCAGCTGCCCGCGGGGCCATATTCTGCCGGAGCTGATTCCAGCTCTGGCGGCTCCGGTTTTGGGTGCACTCCCGGGCCATGTGCCCCCATTGCTTACAGGCATGGCACTGGATGTTGGCCCTGCCATTATAACGGGAGTGGGGAGGTTGTCCCACAAGTGCTGGTCTGGATGGTGCTGTCGCTGGGGCAGGAGCAATAACTGGAAACGGTTGCGGGTTGGGTTTTGCATACCCTCGGTTATTATTTTTATGATGCCTCCTAGCATCATAATGTTGGTCGGCCAATCATGCCGCTTCGGTTAGGGTGTGAGGATTTCGGTCATTCACCCATTCTTGAGCCTCTGGTGCCAGGCCATTACAAAACTGCTCCAGTAGCAACATCTGGCGTAACTCCTCCATGGTGGTAGCTCTGCTGGCTTGTATCCAGCCTTGTGAGGCTTGGTCAAGCTTGTGTGCCCACTCCGCATGTGAGTCTTTGTCCCCTTTTTTCAATTCTCGGAACTTGCGCCGGTATGCCTCTGGGGTAATGGCATACCTTTCTAATAGCGCCTGCTTTACCTTGTCATAATTCTTGCTGTCCTCTCTGGGTACAGCCCGGAGGGCGTCTGCTGCACGCCCAGACAGTTTGCCTGCCAACAAGGGTACCCACATAGCTTGCTCTACATCATGCAAGTCACACAATCTTTCAAAATCTTGCAAGAATCCATCTATTTCGTCTTTATCCTCGCAAAAAGTTTTAAATGCATGATGTGGTATTTTTGGCCTTCCCTGGCCCACAGTTGAAACAGCAGCGGTTTCTGCTTGAGGTGAGAAGGCTTGATTCCTTTGCGCCATCACGTACTCCTGTGCATCCGCCGAAATTATGGTCATAATTTCTGGAGATACTGGAGCGGGCCAAAATGCCAATCTTGTCCTCATTTCTTGTTCAAATGGGGTCTCCTCCAAGTTTGCTGGGGGTGTAGCACTACGAGCTCGGTCTCCTTCCATTAGCTCGGCAATAAGTCTTGCTTTAGGCTTATTGCTGGCTATCTTACCCCTGGCTTCCAACAGCTCCTTTAACGTTTGCCGTTTCAATATGGTGTAGTCCGTCCCCATTCACTTCTGCATCTGTATCAATTGCCTTCTGCTTTCCAGTATGTCAATTCCAATTGTATAAACAGCGTTTTTCCTGCTGTACGGTTGGATCCCGCTGCTTGCCACCAATTGTTGCGGAGCTGCAATATTATAATCCCAGGATCTCCGCTGGTAGAACACAATAATCCAAGTACAAAGCTGGAAGCAGGCAATATTCCCAAATCCTCCCAAGAACCAGACGAAACACAGTCTGAGAGTCAACTGACACTTTATTCAAAAAGACTGATATTTAAAGCAGGTCACTCAACTGTCACTTTATTAAAAAAACTGATATTTATAGCAGGTCACTTAACAGGGGTTTCCAAAGATGGGCAGCAGTGGTTTTGGTTGAGGGGACTGGAGGGAGACTACCGTTTCCAGGTCCTCCTCCCATCAGCCCCTGCTGTAACATACAGTAATGAAAACCACGAGGACATAAACCGTTACCTTTCTACTTCAAAATATACAACTTAGTCAGTTTTAATAGCAATGCTAACGAATGGGGAGGATTCGAACAGGTATACACAGTACAGCATAAATTAAACATAGCCGGAGACGCCACACTATACCGGCGCGCAGTACACAACAGAAAATAGGCAGAGCAGACAGCAGTCGCACCAAACCGGAGCTCCTAGGCCCAAACGAGAAAACCGAGCCATTATACCCAATTTGTGTACCCCCCAGAACAGAATCGGGAACCCTGGTACACCCCCCACTCACCACGCTCCTACGAGACCGAGACCTCCAGTATCGATGGCAGCCAGCACACGCACTAACCATTCATCAGGGTACAGACTCCCACCAAATCCGCGACATGAGCGAGGCAGCACAGCTACTACAGGCCTTGGGCCTACCACGAGACTCCCTCACGCCGCCAAACTGCCAGAGCACTCCATCCCCGAACCGCACCTGGGACCCATCCCGAACAACCCCATTTGTACCACAGGGACTAACACCCGACCCATATGCTACAGTTACCACATGACAGGACTGCGGAGATTTAACACCCTGCCCGGGTTTCAGTGACTGTTACTACGAGGCCAAGCAACCCACATACTGCAGGCCTGACTAATGTTTCCATGTGTTATTTTTGGTTTCGATCATCTTAATTTTAATATTGATTTAACTGTTTATGTTTATCCTGCATGCCTCCTATTAAGGTCTCACTGCTAGTTGATTGCGGCCAAGGCATTACCGTAACACGTATCACCTGTCGCTTAACACACCGTGAGTGCTAATCACACCACCCCTTGCTACTGCCCCACCGCCTGCTCCGGCACGAAGTAATTAGAAGGCTCCTGCCTTACCTGCTCGCCTAACGGCAGCACGCCCGCATACTAGATAAGGCACCCTATGTTTTATTTACCCCCTGGCACCTAGTCTCTCCCCTGGATATACAACACGGCTAAACTACCCACACTAGTGGAACACAAGTCACTACCAATTAGTTCAACTGTACTCACTTCTCTGTTTATTTATCTCACTGTTTAACAATTTTACCACACCATAGGGGCAGGCAGCCAGGAGAATAGTACGTTCCCCTATAGCCCAGCATATATAGTTAAGCTCCAAGCAGGTCTTGACCAGCAGAGTACACCATACACACAACGGTCCATGAATTACAACATAAACTAGCACTGCATTAGGCCACCTGCTAACATATGCTAAGGATACAATTCGCATCAGCTTTTCACTGACATTTCATTGATGGTATACCTCCTTGTTACTGGGCCTGACACACGCTAATAATAACCGAATGTAACGATATTCTCCTTGACTTGAAAACCACTACTATATGCTCTGCAGCCCTTGTATGTTGCCTAGATGCAGTTTTAAATATACACTTTAGAGCCGATTACATAAGCAGCACTCAAAGGAATTCATGTGATCAGAAGTTATTGTATAGAATGTTGTGTTATCTTAATCTCACTACCCTTATTGCTACGGCACAAAACCAGCAAACGAGCGACCTACTGTGTACTACCAGTACATTAGAGTTGAAGACAGTTCCTAGCACTAACCTGCAGTACCCACTTGAAATGCAACATATGCATAATCTAGGAGGTCAGCAGATCAGCTACCGGGCAGACTAAGTTTGATTATAGCTATACACATACACCCTACAGTCAATTACGTAAGCAGTATATAATATAATTTATGTGGTCAGACGTTTTTATATGGCTTGTTGCCTTTTTTTTTTTCCTACCCCGGCTTAGAACCAACCAACGTGCGACCTATTGTAATCTGTCGATTAACGAAGTAGACAATTTTTAGTGCCAGCCCGTAGTACTCTCGGGAATCCTTATGAAGGCAGAAATTATGATGTTAAAAGACGCGCAGAATTTATGTTGTTAACAGAGGCGCTGACGCGCAGACTAAGCCTAATCATAGTTTTAAACATACACTTTGAAGTCGGCGACTCCAACATAATATGTCAGAACCAATATAGCCAGACGTTTATGTAAAGCCAGTTGTTCAGTTTGTACCTACTATGCCAAGAATAATTCCAAGTACTGTTACACCCTAATCTTACTCAACTTAATACTAAAAATGTGCAAGAACTGTTATATACCCCACTGTACTTTATGTTTGCAAAAGCATGTGGATTGCCTTTGGGGTACCGCATATGCACCATGTTACGTCTATACGCACAACAAAAATAAAGAATTCAAAAAAAAACCAGAAAATAGGCACAACCATTCTATCTTAGGCAGTCCCAAGTGGCTAGGTTTGCCACATTGTCTATTCCCCCTGCCTACCCTGTAGCCTCTAGGCAGTAGTGAGGCATGTGGCCATCTGTTGTGTAGGGTCCCTTCAGGACGTGCAACCCTCCAGTGACCCTGTGTCTATGGTCCTGGATGGCAGTGTTATGGGGTGTTGGCCCCCTACCTTAGTATGGTTCGGTTCTGCCCAGCGGTGTAGGTTATGTTGATGGGGATAACCTAAGGGGTATCCTGCGACTCCTTCCAAACTCATTAGCTCTATAGCTCACAAAACTGGCGCACTTCCACCCCCCTCGAAGCTCCCCTTTTTGTGCCGCTTCCCCAAGCATCCTGGCTAAGTACGGAACCAGAGTTGCGCTAAATTTCTTATAATAGTGGTTGTCGAACCAGTCTGGCCCTGGTGATTTCCCCATTGGGAGGTCTCTGATGAACTCCCTCAGTTCCTGGTCTTCTATTGGTTTTATTAGATCCCTCTGTTGTTGGGGTATGATCTTAGGGAGCCTTACTCCATCTAGGTAATTCCCTATACTGAGAGCTGTTGGTTGTTTGGCCTTTTTATCTTCTTTTATATTGTATAAGGACGCATAGTATGCTGCGAACACATCGCTAATGCCTTTGGGGGTGGATATTTTGGTTCCCTTTTGGTCTATGAGGTGGGATATTTTCTGGTTAGTCTGTCTGTCTTTCAACCTCTGCGCTAGCAGTTTGCCTGCTTTATTTCCCTACACGTAATGGTTGATTTTAAGCCTATGCATGTTCCCGCTAAGTTTATCTAGTGCTTGTTGGTGTATGAGTTTTGTGATCTGCGCTATTTTGGTTTTTGTTTCCAGCGTTGGAGTGGCTTGGTTGAGCCTGTTGAGCTCATATAGTTCTACCTGCCACGCCCTAAGCTTGGATTGTGTCATCTTTTTCATATATGGAGCTCTGCGTATCAGGAGGCCTCTTGGCACCGTTTTATGTGCTAGCCATACCGTTGTGTCCGAGGTATCCCCTGAGTCATTGGTTATGAAATAGGATTGTATGTCTCTCGTCAGGGTCTCTGCAAATTCCCTGCCCTCAGCAGTGAACTATTTATTCTCCACGGGCTACGGTGTTTGAAATCATACATGTTTTTTAGTTCTGCCATTACTCGAGCGTGGTCAGACCACGTGATTTGGTGGATGTCGCATTCAGTGATTTGGTCTAGTGCAGATCCCTTTATGAGAATTCAGTCTATTTTAGAATAAGAGTTGTGGACTGCTGAATAATGTGTATGTTCCCTTTCTGTGGGGTGGGTAATTCTCCATGTGTCATACATATGGTTGTCATGTAAGAGTTTCGCCATAGCCCTGCATTGTCTCTTTAGGGGTCTATGGTTTTTCCTTTGTGGGGGTAGGGTAGTGTCCAGTGTCGGATCTAGTATGTGATTGAAGTCTCCCCCTATCACCGTGATACCTGTGTGGATATCAGCTATTTTGTGTAAAACTTTGATTAGTATTTGGGGAATATATATTTGCAACCCTGTCAGTATTACGTATCTCCCATTTGGATCCACGTCTTGGGAGTGTACCGAGACTGATAAATTTTTGCTTATTAAGATAGATGCGCCTCTAGATTTGACAGGGGAGGTTGCATGAAATTGATAGGGGAAGTCGGTGGTCAGTATTGCTGGGTGGTCATTGTGTCTAAAGTGGGTTTCCTGTAAGCACAGTATATCCACACCTAGTTATTTTACTTCTCTAGTGAGTAGGTGCCTTTTCACTGGTGCGTTAAGGCCCCTGACGTTGAAAGAACATAACTTCACGGTGGCTTATAGGGTATACTCTCACAATATCTCATGTTACTGTCTTGGTTTTTGAGGGTCGCTGCTCTCCCCAGCTTGTACGAGCCGAGCTGCGGAACCCTCCATGAGTGTCTCATGTTCCCCTCAAGATCAGCGGAACAGGGAGTTTTGTGTTCACGTCCAGGTGGTGTCATCTTTTTTACATTTGATGGTGTCAGGTCACCCACTAACCCCACCCCATCTTCGATAGTGTAGTACATGTTGTGCGAAACATAAACACTGCATAGGTCAACATAAAACATAACGAAAGGAACATAAACATAGGTATTTACAAGAATGTTCAATAGAACCATTAGTGCCATCATAGCGGCTTGGCACTGCATTGTCGTGCCTTGGGGGTCGAGGCTTAGTGCCTCAAGTCCTGCGGGAGCCAACTCTCTCTGCGGCTATATTTAGTGTCTACAATGGTGTGGCCCACATCTCAGGTGTAGCCCTTTGCGTCCAGAATATTTCGACATTCGATTTTTATTTGTTTTTTTTGTTAGATATCATTGCTGGGAGCGGGGCCTGACCGTCTAACTGAACGGACGCATGGGACAAGGGCTCCTCACAAATCTTGCTATAATCGGTGTTAATTATGAAAAAAAACAAGCAAAAAACGACTCCAGAGCACTCAAAGGGGTGCCAGGGATACCCCGAGCATTGATTGTGGCAAACACGAGATATTCTGACACGGAGCTCTGATCCAGCAAACTTGAGGCCTAGCGCGGTCTCGGCTGGGAGTGAAGGCCGACCTCCATAGCTGAGCAGTGCAGGCTGAACTGCGGCGGAACCCTGCACCCCCCCCCTCTGGACCGATGGGGGTTATCCCGGTCCCCACCTCTACAGGTGCCGATACTCGCAAAGCACTCAGACTTACCTACCACCGGAGTTCTGCTCCACAATCACACAGCAATTGCCTAACTGTGGGGAACAAGATGGCGGACACACTTGTCTCGGAGACACAAGGCCAGATGCCACACCAAACTAACCCGCCTGAACAAAACGGCACTCTCTCTGACCGTCTGGAGGCAGTCTTCAACCGCTGGTGGGCCGCCTTGCAAGAAAGGACAGAGCAGGAGGCCTCAGATGTGGCCCCCCAAGCGGAACCAAAGCGACGTCGCAAGGTGAGATCTGAGAGGTCACACACAGGCAAATCAATGCCAAAGCCGACAGCACATCTCACTCCACGCTCCCCAGGGACAAAGGCCACCAGGCGACCGACCCCTAAAGTACGCAAGCAAAAACGCAAGCCGTGCAGAGCCTCCTGCACTCTCCCGGATGGGAAAGACGTGATCTCTAAAGGGGCCCGAACTCGAGCTATCATGGAGCCAGCTCAGGCGCTGGCCGGGGGCAGGAGGGGTGCGTGGCTATGCCCCAGCAGTACCACTTATCTCCGTGAACTGCACATCAGTGGAAGCAGTATAGCGAGAAAGGAAGCAGAAAAGCCCAGATTGGAGGTGGACTCTCGCCTGCAGCCTGCAAGTGGCATTGGGTGACGCAGTGTGGCAGACTGCTGAGATGATACCATCTTGTGCAAATATGCTCTTTATGCCTCTCCGCTATACCGCTTATTTCACAGTATGTGGGGAAGAACCATGTTCAGCATAAGTTTTATGTTTTCTCTCTTTTTTTGTTCTTCTTTTCTGTTCCCCACTTGACTATCTCTCATGTTGGTGCTTTCTTGGGTAAAACGTCCAGAAATGGGGTAGAGGGGACAATGCTTGCCTAATCATTGATGCATATATCATACACATGTATTGTACCGGCCTCTACCTCAACATAAGTGACCTTAAACTAGCCAAGCCTGGCCAGACTATTTGTTATTTGTCATTATTTAGAATTAGCATACGTCTTAGTTTCCTGAAGCTACAACAGTTGAGGAAGCCCGCTCAACCTAAGACAGGAATGCTAGTTCCAAGGTTATTTAAATTTTTTGCAGCTGATGCCTAGATCCCAACAGGGACAGAGAATTAAAAGAGGGAAAGGGGACGGAACTCCTCAAGCATTATCATGCTTGAACCCAGGGGAACTAAATTTGGACAACCCCTATACTTTAATCACCCTGTCAAGTTAAATTAACAGGCAGCCAATCACCTCAGCAAGTTCGGGGCCTTTGTCCTAGCATACCATCCATGAAATCAGCGAGCCACTAGTGTCCCCGAACCTCAGGCCCATGATATGTTAATCCTAGTCGGCCTACGCCGCACATCCCTAGGGTTAGACTGGACAACCCAGCATGTTTATTCACAGTTATCTTATATTTTAATTTTTGGTTTTTGTGTTTGAAACATGTGCCTAACATTAACCGCCTCATAAGCCTGGCCAGCTCCTCAAACAGATGTGTTGTCTCCCCTTCTGCCCAGATAGTGGATGTAAACGCCATCATTGTGGGAGGTTAAGACATGCAAGCTGAGATTTGTAACTACTCTGTTCATAAATGTTGTTTACACTACTTTAACTATAAAATAACAGTGCAGTATGCTTTGAATCTTTATACAAACCAACACTGTCTATTGTATATTATCGATGTACCTTATTCATGTCATTGCCAAATGATGTACTCACTACTGCACTGCCAAAAATAAAGAATAAAAAAAAAAAAAAAAAAAGATATCATTGCTAACAGCCAGGTGGCTGTGCGGTTAACTCTCCAGCCTTACCCCTATCTATCTAATGGGACGCACTGGGTGGTTGGTGATATATCAAACTTGGGTATTTGGACTAGGGAATATACCTCCCCCATTCCCTCAGTGTGACAAGCTATAAGTGTTTCCCTATCTATGCTCATGCATACTCGTGAGCACTTGTGTTGCCTTGTGGCTGTGTAGTGTCCAGTACATTACCCAGACCCAGTGATGTCAATCCATCTTAGTTCATTGTCTCGGGGCCTTTTCGCTTAAGGATCTCTCCCTCTATCTGCGTTTTGCCTTTTTCCATTCCGGTGAGGTCCTGGCTCTGCTCCCCTCTGCTTCCATTTGTGATGTGGGACACTCTTTGGCCTTCCTCTGGGGACCCGATGGCCGTGGTTTTCCCATCTTTCGTCACCAGGAGTTTGGTGGGGTTTCCCCATCTGTGTTCTCTGAGCTTCGTTGTGATTTCTCTAAAGTCCCGTCTTCTCTTCAGGGTATATGAGGAGATGTTGGCATATATATTCATTCCTCTATATGCTTCGGGCATCTCCTTCTTTTTCCTGTTTGCGTTAAGTATCACCTCCTTGGCGTGAAAATAGTGCATCCGAAGCAGTATGTCCCTTGGAGTGTCTGGGGGTAGGAATTTTGGCTTAGCGGTTCTGTGGATCCTATCCAGCAGTAGCAAGTCCTGCGGGAGGTCCGGAGCCAGTTCTCTCAGCAGACTCGTGACATGGGCGGTGAGTTCTTCTGTTTTTATTGTTTCTGCAACCCCTCTTATGCGGAGGTTATTTTGTCTTGCCCTGTCCTTCATGTCTGCTAATTTTAGATCTTGGTCGTTCAGTCTGGCTTCTAGGCTCTCCACCGTATCGGCCAATGTGTTGTGAGCTTCCGCCATTTCTGAGATTTGGTCCTCAACGTGGGATGTGCGTTGGCCTATGTCTTGCAATTCCTTGCGTAAGTCTTTAATAGCTCTGTGCATTTTCTCCACAATTTTGTCGGACATGTCATCTAGTAATCTTTTACGGAGCTGTGTGTCAGTGCAGTTTCACATTCCCCTGTCTTGGCCTCTGTTTCTTGCTCGCCGTCGGCGCCATCTTGGGCCTGGTCAGCCTGGTGTGAGGCTCGTCCTTGCGCTGCTCTGGATGCAAAACATTTTTTTTTTTTTACGCTCCTCTCTGCGGCCCGCTTTCCTTTGGGCTGAGACATCGTGTGTTGTTGGCTGTATTTTTTTTGCTGTGTGGGCTTAAATTGCTCGTTTTCAGCCGGCGAGGCTCGGAGCTCTCTCTACATGCGGCTGCTCCGGTCCGCGTCCAGGACACGCCCCCAAATAGTAATCATTTTTGTTAACAATGAAAGGAGACATGAATTATAGTTCATTCATATATCATTTTGCAATGCATAGATAAGTGGATACATCTTTTTAGAGCATCTCCTAGCTTACCCTTGGTATTGGTGTACTATTGATGAGAAGTGTAACATATGTCAAGGCCATGTGTAGTTTGATCAGCTGAATCGAGCTCAGAATGCATTTTTGAGATACACTTGCACATGAGTGGAGTGGATGCAGTGTTTGTGTCAGTGGAGTGGATGCAGTGTGTGTGTCAGTGTAGTGTATGCAGTGTGTGTGTTGTACTAGTGTATGCAGTGTGTGTCAGTGTAGTGTATGCAGTGTGTGTGTGTTGTACTAGTGTATGCAGTGTGTGTGTCAGTGTAGTGTATGCAGTGTGTTTGTCAGTGGAGTGGATGCAGTGTGTGTGTGTCAGTGTAGTGGATGCAGTGTGTGTGTGTCAGTGTAGTGGATGCAGTGTGTGTGTGTCAGTGTAGTGTATGCAGAGTGTGTGTTGTATTAGTGTATGCAGTGTGTGTGTGTGTGTAAATGTGCAATCTGCGGAGAGGGAGGGTGGGGATAGGGGCATTTTCAAATTAATTTTACATTAAATTAAATTAAATTAAATGTTATTCCCACCTCCCTGCTTACCTGTGTCCAGGGAGGGGGGAGATTCCATCCCTGGTGGTCCGGTGGCATGGGGGGCCGCCCAGCTCCCTGTTACCGCAGAGGGGGGCCCAGCACACAGCTTCTTCACAGCAGTTCATTGCCTCCAATAACTCTCACGAGACCCGCGGCCTTTACAGCGTTGGCAACATAGATAGCGATATACGCTATCTATGTGTGCAGAGAGGGAAAGTGGGGCCCGGGACTGCCAGAGCAGTCCGGGCCCCCCAGTACCGCCGGGCCTGTGACAACCATCATGGTTGTCACCCACTGATGGCGGCCCTGATGGGAGATGTAGTCTATGACATCTGTAGTGCCAAAGGTTGCAAACCCCTGTAGACCATAGCAAGGTATAAACCAGACTCTGGGACTTTGTCAGGATAAGCTATAACCCCATACACACACCCCAGACAGTATAGAGTAAACAAGGATAGAGTATATTACTAGTTCTGAGTCATTTGGCTTAATACAAATAGCCTAAGGATAGCAAAGAGATCATTGAAGCAGGTAAGTAAGGTCAAACAAGCTGAGGTCAAGATTCCAGAAAGGCGAGAATATGTTAACCAGTGCCAAGGTGAGGAGTACAGAGAATAGAATAGTCAATAACTGATCTAAAGTCAGAAACCTAGAACAAAAATACTATGAAAATAATGCACTTTTGTGCATTGAAGCAATGGTAGAAGTGGTTTGAATGGGCAATGGAAGATTATAGGCTGGCATTCTAAAAGTTTATGCACATGGCAACAGCCTCATAAAGGTCTAGGACATAGAGGGATCAGCAAAAAAAGTGACACAGGAACCAAAAACGGTCAGGTAATGTGAACAGTAAGGTAGGTTCTACAAATTTGCTCTTCAGTTTTCTATAACTTGACGAGCCATACAGCTCCTCTGACTGAGAAGAAAGGGGATTGCCAGTCATTCTTATTGTTTGTCAGTGTAGTGTTGCAACCTTTTTGTGAAGCCATAATGTTTTAATAAACCCTGCTAAAATTAAGAAAATGTCAGCAGTTGGAACATGGAACCTAGATGCCTGTGAGTTAATTTATTACTAATAAGAAAATATCTAACCAACACTGCCAGAAGCTGGTGTCTGACTATATATCTCGTTTGCAGTAGGTCATAACAGCAAGAGGGTGCTCTACTACGAACTAAAGATGCTTGCCATAAAGGGGTTGAATAATTCTTAGACTGTAGAAGTCATTATAAGTTGCATTTTCAGTTGAATTTGAGGAAACTGCTTGTAGCATTAATGTGTTGGGCTATTTCAATTGCTTTTGTTTGATTTGTCCATTGCAAACAGCTGAATGTCTGTACATTTTGACAATAACACTGGTTTTCAGTGAATGATTTTGATTACACTGTAATTGACTAATTCACTTGAGGGGACATTCATCACTTTGAAATAAATATCTCATTCACAATCTTTAGCTTTGCGTGATACATTTGCCTAACTCCACAGGCTGATACAAGGCAGGTAAATGTGATTTCGCCCCCCCCCCCCCCCCCTTCTTTCTTATGCTTTCCACATGGGGGGACACTAACCCAACCAGTGTGCTATCTATAGCAGTGGCAGAAAAAATACATTAGGCATCCCTGATTTACATATGTACAATTGGAATATAGCTTCACCTTGCAACATCCTGAAAAGGGGAGAGAAGACCATGCAGAGCAGGCTTCTGTGTCTGATGTCTCTCTCCTGTTTCTGTCATGTGAAATGCTGTGAAACTGAGCTGGGTGGGTAAGAGAGAGGAGGGAGTAGGCTGAAGAAACTCCCCTAGCTGAGAAGCGTACCCAATAAAGTAATCGGAGCATGTTTATAGTTAGTTTATACATCTTTATTACATACTATTCACTATTCAAATATTTTCCTTGCATTATTTTGCTTTCAATATTTGTTTAAAAGTATTTGCTTGCTGGCTTAAAAAAAAAAAAAAATAATTGTTGTCAAATAATGCATTTCCCTTTAAACCCAACCCTAAAAACAAAAAAAAGGTAACATATGGCCATATGAAAGTCAGACTCTTCTCTTATCTGAAGCCAATCCAAGATTCTTTGCAACCTTTGTTTTATAAAGTCCTGACAGAGTGTCAATAAAGATAGTGCTGGGGAGGAGGAGGAAGTGACTGTCTGTGGAAACTGATGATGAACACATAATAATATCAGATAAAAGGAAAGTTTAGGAAATCAACAAGCTCCCAGATCTCGTGGTGTGTTTCTAAAAACGGCAATCTACTGTACAAAGGGGGGGGGGGCTCACAAAATCAATGTATTATAGGAAATTTAATTTATAATCCTATGCGAACATCACCGCCAACATTGTTATATACAGTTTCTCTGACACCAGAGAAAATCCTAAAATGTGTAATTTAGCAAGCCCAGAGCTGCATAAGGATCTTACAAGATTAACATATTGTATTTTCTGTCTGACATACTGCCTTTACATGTGTCATGTGTCAGGGCCAAAGTGTAGGTATGTCAATAGAGATAACCCTACTTTAGACAAGCTATCCATATCCTGGATTAGTGGGTGAGAATTTTGGGATGTAGGACAACAAATTTAGATTTTCTGCTCCTATGCTTGGTAAAACCATGGGATTGATATTTGGTCAACATTCTCATACCTCACAAATTTTTAAATGGACGAAGAGGGACACTTTACATTTTAAGGTTGTGTGTGTGGGGGTGTGCGACCAGTGGCAGGGATATTCTGAGAAATTCTAGATGACCTATAACAAGTTATACAAGTAAAATATAATTTTATTAAGACACCGAGGCTCCTATTATGCTGCACTCTTTCTTTATTTCCCTCAGCAGCAAAGAAAAAAACTTTATAAACATAACCAATAATAACATTAATAGTCTCAGGTGTATTCTTCCCAGCAACAGGAAACAGCCAATCAGGTTTCACTTCTCCAGCATAATAGGTTCTGTCAACCAATCCTGTTCCTCTTTCTTTGCTGCTCCCTCAGTTAAGCATATCTGATCCCTCAGGCTCCTTAACTGTGGGATTACTGTTTATTGTAATAATTCGTATTGCTAGTAATTTTATTCATATTATTAATATTATTATTAATATTATTAGTATTAATGATATTTATGTTGCTATTGTTAATTTTATAACATCATGGTACTATGTTGTGTTTTACATGGTTTCAATTGCCATTGATGACTTTGGATTAGTATTTATATTCTTTACGATTTCCTATTTGCTTCCCCTTTTGGGTCTCCCTAGCCCAGCCTAACTCCCACAGCCTAATTTTGCGGGGCTCGGGGACGTTGGCTGGAGCTGCTAATACCCTGTCACGGCGCTTCGCGCCCTTTTTCCCTTCCCGCCGGGGACGACCGCCACTACACAGAGCAGAACCGTGCGACCGGCTCCCCGGTCACGGCTCCCTGCTCACAAATGTAATCACATCACAGTGATTACAATTTTGCGCGAGCACCGCTTAACCGGCTTTATAGCCGGCTCTCCTCTTATCACCCATTTTCTTTGTTCCCACGCTCAGCACGCAGCTCCACCCCCAACGACCGGACCTCGGAGTTGGGTTTCAGCTACTGTGGCGGTCGGACGGCTCCTTATTCCTTCCTAGCGTATATGCATATGTTTTTCTGTGAGTACTCCTCCCTTAAAGACCTATTACCCCTTTCTCTCCTCTGGGTTAATCAACCCTCCATTTAGGTTTATCTTTCTATCACAACTTTGATATTGGTGACAGTAATAAATACACCCCAATATGCCTGGTAACAATGATGTACCCACTCCTTCAGGGTCTAATAACACCAATTTAGGGAGTGTTAAAACACCAGCAGGGGTATCTGATATTGCAGCGGCTATCCCTGCTGAATTTGATCCTGCTGCAGATATGCAGTTATTGATTGACAACTCTATGTCACATGTCATGACTAAGGCCCTCACGTCGGCAATGGGACTGATGTCTGAGTCAATTTCACAGACTCTTACACATGCTTTGCTTAAAGCACAGAAATCGGCTCAGCCGATTGTTACCCAGGCTTTGCCTGTTATAACCCCAACACAGCCTTACACTGGCCGCAAGGCCATGGCTAAAATTAAACACACTTCAATCTCAAAAGATGGACAGCTATACACCTGTCACAGATGGCGCGCCTAATGTAACACCGCGCAAAAGAGCCACTAGCCGGGCAAAATCGGCTAGATTATGGAAAAGGGCAAAATCCCAACTAGACTGAGTTGGATCTCAGCGAGATTGAAGAAGAGACCTGCATGGATACGGAGGATCCATCAGATCCCGAGTCAGATGGCATGGCCAAAGACCATGACCCCAGAGAGCACAATAAGCCTCAATCGGACTCGTATGACATGGAGCTTAAGGCCCCAGACGATGCAAGCAAACTCTCAGACCCTTATGGGGAACCTCTGTTCGACCCCGATGACCTGCGTCATCCAAGGTCGGCGGAATGGTCCCCTTCTGCCCATGTGGCCAAATACATAGCATCGAGAATTCGCAAGCCTTTAAATAAGGCAACGCGTAATAAACTACGGGCAGAATACCCACGTCCCACTATCCCTGACGAGGCCTGCAGAACACCTGCAGTGGACCCGAAAATCATTCAATTCCTGGGCAAGACAGGTTGGAAGCCTAATAAAGGCCTAGATTTCTCCCTGCGCAACTGCCAGGATAAGATTTTAGATATACTGGGCCTAGCAACCAAATTGATATGGTCGAAAACGACCAGGAGTTGGATCGTTCCGCCATAAGTGGTTGGATACAAAGAGTAATTTGTCTGATTGGCAATGCCAACTGTGCGATGGCCACAGAACGTCGCAAAGTGATTTTACTGAAAATAGAACCAAAATTAGTGAACATGGCTATAACCGAGCCAAGCAGACGACCTTATGGTAAGTCCTCTCATATTTCCTTCTTCCCAATGGGCAGTGGGGGGCAGACATCCGCCCAGTGATCAACTTGAAACAACTCAACACTTTTATGTTGCCTACAACCATTTCAAAATGGAAGGCATACACACTGCCTCAGAGATCTTCTCCAACTGTCGGACTGGATGGTCAAGTTAGACCTACAGGACACCTATCTCACAATGCCAATTGCACAACACCACCAAGACTTCCTACAATTCATATGGCAAGGAAGGAAATGGAGATTCACCTGTCTCCCATTCGGACTATCCTCAGCCCCATGGTTCTTCACCAAACTCATGAAGCCCGGGATGGCGCTACTACGAAGTCGAGAGGTTCGTCTCATATCTAGACGACATCCTCATCATGGGTCAGCCCACCCAAATTACCGAGACCCATCTGACGTGGACTCAGACTCTATTGCAGAATTTAGGTTTCATCATCAATTGGAAAAAATCCATCCTAACTCCGACACAGCACATAGAGTTTTTGGGTCTCATCGTGGACTCTACACTACAGACCCTACACTTACCGGCGACAAAATTAACCAACATAAAGAAGGAGATCAGACGCACTCTGGCGACCTCACAGATCTCCCTAAAACAATTGGCGAGAATGATTGGCCTCTTGGCGGCCTCCATACAGGCCATCTTCCCAGGCCCTCTGCACTACCGAGCGCTACAGCGCCTAAGAGTCTCCCATTTGAGAGACGGGACCTCATACGCGGACATGATCACTCTGAACACAGAGGCAAAAACAGAACTCAAATGGTGGCTCTCCCATATGGAAGCCTGGAATGGCTGAGCCATTTTCGGCACCGCACCAGACATAATAATAGAATCCGATGCGAGCTTACACGGTTGGGGGGCACGCTGTGGCAATGTATCTATAGGTGGCAGATGGTCCGAAGTGTAATCAGCACTTCACATCAATTGCCTGGAACTCCTGGCCGGTTCCTTTGTAATCCGCAGTTTTTCTCCAACTCAAGCCCGATGTGCCATCCTTCTGAAAATGGACAATATATCGGCAGTCCGGTATATAAATCACTTGGGAGGCACGAAATCGAAGGTCCTGGCGAATTTGGCAGGGGACTTTTGGCAGTTTTGCCTGGCACAAGGCATTTCGGTCACAGCAGAGTACATCCCAGGCCTCTGCAACACAACGGCGGACTGGTGCTCAAGACATCTCAGGGATTCCAGCGATTGGCACCTGGAACCCAGAGTCTTCCAAGACATCCAGTCCCTGTGGGGCCCTCTGGACAAGGACTTGTTCGCTTCCCGCTTGAACACACAACTTCCCAGATTTTTCAGTTGGAAACCGGACCCAGCGGCACTGGCAACAGATGCCTTTACCCAGGACTGGTCCTCCACAAAGAACTACGCTTTTCCTCCATTTGCATTGATTCCCCGTTGCCTACTGCAACTACGGCGACAGACGGGAACTGTAGTGATCGTGGCATCATTATGGCCGGCCCAACCATGGTTTCCTTCCTTGTTGGAGATGGCGATAGACATACCCCGCATCCTCCCACACTTCGACTATCTACTTCGGGACCCAGATGGGTCCCCCCATCCCTTGATTCAACAAGGTTTAATTCACCTCACAACGTGGCTGGTTTCAGGAAGCCCTACCCAGTCGAGGGAATTTCGGAATCAACTCTCCAACTTCTCGAGAGCGCATGGGCACCCGGCACGAGACGAGCTTATAAATCTGCTTGGAGCAAATGGCGCGATTGGTGCATGGAACGGGACTTGGATCCCATATTGGCTCCTCTGACGTCGATCCTTCAATTCTTAACCTCATCCTTTGAAAGCGGCAAAGCATACCGCACAGTGAACCTTTACAGATCGGCCATTTCAGCCGCACACCAAGGCATTGAGGGAACACCGATAGGACGCCACCTGCTGGTATGCCGACTCCTACGCGGCATCAGATTCGCACGACCCCCGCTGCCACGCTATTCAGTACTATGGGATGTCTCCATTATCCTCAACTTCCTCGAATCCTGGCCAGATAATGCAACATTATCTCTGAAACAATTGTCAGCAAAACTGGCTATGCTCCTCTGCCTCGTATCCTGCAAAAGGGTCTCTGACGTCAGGGCCTTAGATGTCACCGCACGGTCCTATATCCTAGAAGGGGACACTTTCGATATAACCCGGAGAACGAAAACCTCAACAAAGAGAGTGACATACCCATCCTTTCCTGACAAACCTACGCTTGTGCCCGGTTAAATGCCTACAATCCTACGAACTTCGCACCACGGCATTTCGGGACCCAACTAAACATGAACTCTTCATATCCTTCCAAAAACCACACCTACCGGTGTCTACCCCGACCCTGGCTCGCTGGGTCAAATAGATTATGGCTACGCAGCAGCAGAAGAGGACTCAGCCGAGGAGGTTATGGAAGAGGATGGAGTAGGAGGAGTAGAGGAGGTGGCAGCAGGCCTGCCTGCAATTTAGGGACAAATGACTTGGCTTGCAATGAGGTTTCAGAGGTTAAGGAAGTTTTTAGTGTTTTTGCCAATGATATACGGCAGGTTGCTTCCACACTGTCATTCTCTGAAGTTCTGCCTGTGCATAACACTCAGAATGACAGGCGGATGCGTATTAGGGACTTTAACTTGTGGCTTGGTGAATGGTGTTGGGAGCAAGGATTTGGCTTTATTGCTCATGGTAGCTCTGTTTGGAATGGAAATAAACTGTACAAAAAAGATGGTTTGCATCTTTCTCAAAAGGGAACAAATGTTCTCAGTGAGCAGTTCAGAGGTTTTGCTAGGATGTATTTAAACTAGGAGGGGGGGGGCAAAAGGGTGATAAAACATCAATCCAATTGTCCCCCAAAAAAAGGACAGAAGGTGCCTGTAGCAAGTGGGTTAAAAAATGATAAGCTTAGGGGGGGCGGAGCCAACAGCCGAACTGAGGGGTCGCATCTTCAGGGAGCTCCATGCTATTACAAGCCTATTTCGACGAAATTATACAATATTCCCCCCCAAAAACCAAACCACTCGACCAAGCTGTTTGCCCCAACAAACTAGACAGCATGGGGAAGAAAAGTAAAAAGCTAAAAGCAGACGGAACACGTCCGGGAGCAAGTATTGGGGACTTGTGGCGGAGGGCGCAAGAGGCCCTAGAGCCCAACATGGCGGACTACTCGGGATATGTGGACGACTTTACTAATTCCGAGGACCCTTTCTCAGACCAAGAGGAGGTGGCCTTACCCGCTTCAAAACCGCCGACAACACCCAAGGCACAGGCGGACGCAGCTCCGGTCACAAAAGCGGAGATGAGGGAGCTGTTGGCAGAGCTCCGACGAGGCATCCAGGCCGACATGGCGGAAATGAAAAGAGACATCCAAGGCCTGTCGGACCGCGTGGATATCGTCGAGCGAAACACAACGAGCCACACACAGCAACTTGCCGATATGCAGAGAGATATCGCCACCCTACAGCTGCAACACATCCAGGCGGAACACAAAATGGCGGCAATGGAAGACACGCGGCGGGCCCAAAACCTCAAGATCAGGGGTGTGGCGGACTCGATCTCGGACGCCGAGGTGCCCCATCTAATTCGGCGTCTGGTAAGCACAATTCTCCCCGCAAGACAGGCCAAGGGGATAAGCATTGATGGTGCATTCTGTATACCTAAACCCACGACAGCCCCGCAGACGGTACCCAGGGACATTATCGTCAAATTCCATAAACGACAGGATAAATTGACAGTAATGGCGGCCACCAGGGGTAAGACGCCATATGCCTTTGAGGACATGTCCCTCTCTTTTTACACAGACCTCTCGAAGGGAACAATGCAATGGCGCTCAACCCTCAGACCCCTCACCACCTTACTGCGCGCACGCAACATACAATACCAATGGCGCCCACCCCGCAAACTGCAAGTGCTTCACGGGTCTAACACCTATCTAATATCAGACCTCACAGAGGCAACAAAGCACCTGGCAACATGGGGCCTCCCTCAGGATGCCATCCAACAACCTAACAGGCCCTCCAGCTCCCGTATGGGGAATCCGGCCACCTCCGAGACATTTGTCCCGAAAAACTCAACCGTAACAGCAATATCAGCGGACTCACGCTGAGACAGTCAGACTTAAGGACCCTCACCTACCATTTTGCGGATAGGCCCTGAATGGCTCCAGGCGAACGCGGTCCGACTCCAAGACCATCCCATGAAGAGCACCTGGAACATCGGCTGCACGTCACCTATGGCCTACACCCAAGATGCCCACCTGGTTGCAGAACGGGACACTCGACGCTATGTTCGAACTATAATTGATTGCACAACACTCTCTCTTACGATTTGTTTTGTTATTGTTATCGTATTGCTACCTGTCTTATTATATACTATTATTCAGATACTACAAGACGCATAACGTTAATGCCTGAGGTCGCCTTTCCGACCACTCTTAAGGGTACATGACCTCTTTTAAGATACTTACCAGGGACCATACCTGTTATGTAGACACAACCTACCCGCCCAGAACAACACCACAGGGTTTACACATTCTCGCATCCCCACTAGATAAAGCGATACCAAGGGACAGAACCTAAGTAACTTCACTTCACACCTGCCTAATGGGTACTCAGCTCACACCCACAGTGGATCAAACTGCACTCCCACTTACAAATGGAGCAACAGCAGTTACTTACCCTCGAATCTGGCACTACCCTCCAGCTCACCCATACTGTTCTTGGTTTTATTTACGTTTATAGTCGATTTGTAACCTAGCAGATCTTTTTTTTTGCTGTTATCTGTTCTTTTCATACAATGCGGATGTTTAGCGTAACGTTTACCACTTAATTTACACGCAGCTAGCTATGTCTCGAAACATGCTATAATATCTCAGTGAAAGCCAACTAGCCTGACACTCTTGCATAATCAGTTCTTTTAATCTACGTCTAAGCTTGTTTAATATGTCATATCTTACAAAACAAAAAAGTGCTTTGTCTACCTGATACCCGCTGTAACAAATGTCTCGCACTAAACAAATGGAATGCCGTTGGGGTACCATTTGTAAGCATGTACCAATTATAAGCACTGCAAAAATAAAGAATATTTAAAAAAAACAAAAAACAAAAAACTGATGAGCTTAGAGTCATGTCTACAAATGCTCGCAGTTTAGGGAATAAGATCCATGAACTTGTGTCAATAATGGCAACTGATAGTGTAGATTTAGTCGATGTTACTGAGACATGGTATAATGAGAAAAATGGCTGGGACATGGCAATACCAGGGTACTCTTTATATAGAAAAGACAGGGAAGGCAAGAAAGGGGGAGGGGTGGCCCTGTATGTGAAGGATAGCATAAAATCTAGCCTAATAAAGGTTATGGAGGCGAACATAGAGTCCGTTTGGGTTACCTTAGAATTTGATAATCATACAGTAACTCGTGTAGGTGTTATTTATAGGCCCCCAGGACAAATTGAAGAGTTAGATAATCTACTAGTTGAAGAAATAGCTAAAATGACAATGAAGAGGGAAGTTATCATCATGGGTGACTTTAATCTTCCTTATGTGAATTGGAAAACAAAAATAGCTACTTGTGCCAGGAGCATACATATTCTAAACTCCCTACTGGGATTGTCTCTAAAACAAGTCGTTGAGGAGCCAACTCGTAAAGAGGCCATACTAGATTTAGTGTTAACAAATGGAGATTTGGTATCAGATATTACTGTAGGTGAAAGTTTAGGATCCAGTGATCATCAGTCAGTGTGGTTTAATATAAGAACAGTGACTGAGTCACACCACACAAAAACAAAAGTTTTAGACTTTAGAAAAACAGACTTTTCTAAAATTAGAATATACATAAAGGAGTCATTATCAGACTGGAGCAATTTAAATGGAGTCCAAAAGAAATGGGAATATTTAAAAGTTGCACTACTGAAGGCAACAGAAAATTGCATTAGGCTTGTCAGTAAAAGCAAAAAAATTCAAGAAACCGCTGTGGTACTCCGCAGATGTGGCCAAAATAGTAAAAAACAAAAAGTTAGCATTTAGTAATTATAAAAAAAAAACAGAGTGAGGAAGACAGAATGACCTATAAGATTAGGCAGAAAAAGGCTAAGCAAGTTATAAGAGCTTCCAAATCACACACAGAAGAGAAAATAGCACAGTCAGTAAAAAAAGGGGGGACAAAACCTTTTTTAGATACATAAATGAGAAAAGAAAAGTAAAACAAGGATTAGTTAGATTAAAAACAAAAGAAGGAAGGTATGTAGATGAGGATAAAGGTCTAGCTGACTGCCTCAATAAATATTTTTGTTCAGTAATTACAGATGAAAATGAAGGAAAGGGACCTCAGTTAAGAAAAAGGATAAATGAGTCATTTATTACACGTGAGTTTACAGAGGAAGAAGTTCTATTTCAACTGTCAAAAGTAAAGATAAATAAGTCAATGGGACCTGATGGAATACACCCAAAGCTATTAAAAGAGCTTAGTGGTGTACTAGCAAAACCATTAACAGATGTATTTAACCAATCATTGTTAACAGGAGTAGTCCCAGAAGATTGGAAGTTAGTGAATGTTGTGCCCATTCACAAGAAAGGTAATAGGGAGGAGTCGGGCAACTATAGGCCAGTAAGCCTTACTTCAGTAGTGGGGAAAGTGATGGAAACCATGTTAAAGGATAGGATTGTTGAACATCTAAAAACATGGATTTCAAGATCAGAGACAACATGGGGTTACTTCAGGGAGATCATGCCAAACTAATCTTATTGATTTTTTTGATTGGGTAACTAAAATTATAGATCAGGGTGGTGCAGTAGACATTGCTTACCTAGATTTCAATAAGGCTTTTGACACTGTTGCACATAGAAGGCTTATCAATAAACTACAATCTTTGAGTTTGGATTCCAATATTGTTGAATGGGTAAGGCAGTGGCTGAGTGACAGGCAACAGAGGGTTGTAGTCAATGGAGTATATTCGAAGCTTAGGCTTGTCACCAGTGGGGTACCTCAGGGATCTGTACTTGGACCCATTCTCTTTTATATTTTTATTAGTGATATTGCAGAAGGTCTTGATGGTAAGGTGTGTCTTTTTGCGGATGATACTAAGATATGTAACAGGGTTGATGTTCCAGGAGGGATAAGCCAAATGGCAAATGATTTAGGTAACCTAGAAAAATGGTCAGAGTTGTGGCAACTGACATTTATTGTGGATAAGTGCAAGATAATGCATCTTGGATGTAAAAACCCAAGGGCAGAGTACAGAATATTTGATAGAGTCCTAACCTCAACATCTGAGGAAAGGGATTTAGGGGTGATTATTTCTGATGACTTAAAGGTAGGCAGACAATGTAATAGAGCAGCAGGAAATGTTAGCAGAATGCTTGGTTGTATAGGGAGAGGTATTAGCAGTAGAAAGAGGGAAGTGCTCATGCCATTGTACAGAACACTGGTGAGACCTCACTTGGAGTACTGTACACAGTACTGGAGACCATATCTTCAGAAGGATATTGATACCTTAGAGAAAGTTCAGAGAAGGGCTACTAAACTGGTTCATGGATTGCAGGATAACACTTACCAGGAAAGGTTAAAGGATCTTAACATGTATAGCTTGGAGGAAAGACGAGACAGGGGGGATATGATAGAAACATTTAAATACATAAAGGGAATCAACACAGTAAAGGAGGAGACTATATTTAAAAGAAGAAAAACTACCACAACAAGAGGACATAGTCTTAAATTAGAGGGCCAAAGGTTTAAAAATAATACCAGGAAGTATTACTTTACTGAGAGGGTTGTGGAATCATGGAATAGCCTTCCATCTGAAGTGGTAGAGGTTAACACAGTAAAGGAGTTTAAGCATGCGTGGGATAGGCATAAGGCTATCCTAACTATAAGATAAGGCCAGGGACTAATGAAAGTATTTAGAAAACTGGGCAGACTAGATGGGCCGAATGGTTCTTATCTGCCGTCACATTCTATGTTTCTATGTTTCTATGTTACAGCAGGAATCGACACATCCATATTTTCACCCCACTCCATACGGGGAGCGATGGCTTCCAAAGCCTCTTCGATAGGTTGTCCTCTGGAAGACATTTTGAAAGCAGCCGACTGGTCCTCGGCATCTACCTTCCGTGACTTTTATTTCAAGCCAATACACCACTTCGCAGGAACGGTAGTTTCTCAGCTTTAAACCAGCATAATAGGAGCCTCCGTGTCTTAATAAAATTCAAGGATTTTACTATTACCATGACGTAAAGTCATGATTTTATTAATGACACGGAGGCGAGTATTATCCCTCCCTCCCACCCGACGACGGTGGAAATGTTGATGGCAGTTGGGTAAGTTGACCTACGGTAAGTCACTATAAACTTGTATCTCTGCTACTGTTATACTCGCTAAAATGTCAAGTTATCTTTGTGATTGGAACCAGGTAAGCCACTAGTTCCGATAATCTAAGCCTTTACGGTCACCCAATTTATAGGTTAAACTACATATTCCATTTGGCAAGAACACTAACCAAACCATACCTCGGATACATATGATTTATGCATACATCCAGTATTCTGCTAAGGTATTACCATATTTTTCCTCTCTTACAGTCTAATCTACCTCACAGGGAGTGGGACATTCCCTTTATAACCGGTTCAATGTTTGGTTGGATAATTTTACTTCTTCGGGACTGCAAATAAAGAGGAACAGGATTGGTTGACAGAACCTATTATGCTGGAGAAGTGGCACCTGATTGGCTGTTTCCTGTTGCTGGGAAGAATACACCTGAGACTGTTAATGTTATTATTGGTTATGTTTATAAAGTTTTTTTCTTTGCTGCTGAGGGAAATAAAGAAAGAGTGCAGCATAATACTCGCCTCCGTGTCATTAATAAAATCATGACTTTACGTCATGGTAATAGTAAAATCCTTGAATTGTCCCTCACAAATAGGGACCCTTGGGAGATATGCATTCTGATACATGCCCTGCTAGCCAATACAATATCCCCATATGCCTTTCTGCACATTTGACAATTTCTCCCAATAGGAGAAATTACGTACACTCCATGTATCTCTATTTTGGGTTCAAAACCATCTGTCCCTTTTTTCTCTAATTAACACACCGAGGACACCGACCGACACACACACACACACGTTTCCAACATGCATTAAACAGCACACGTGAGGGAGCAGTGCTGGAGGAACACAGATTACAGCTCCCTTGCTGCCTTCACTTCCATTCTCCCTCAGCTGGCCACCTCCTGGCGGATTCTAAGGTGGCCAGCCATCTGGCCTGCCCCTGGCATACCACATGCCTGTAGTGGGCGTACCCCTTAGAGTTCGCTTACCGAGGATTGAGTTACACTATACAAAAGAGTGCAAAGGTGTGTAGGCGTTATCAGGTAGAAATATATATACAGGTGTAGTATACGTGTATCCCACAACACATTAGGAGATAAATAACACAAAATAAAAAAATACTACACCAATCAGCAGAATATAGATGTTCTCAAACTGGAACAATCCACAAATGTCTTAATTGTTTCTTTAAGATTGTCCTTTACCCCCTTATCTTAGATTGTATCTATATGGTCCTTTTTATATGCATCTTGTTGTAATTTTTCTTTTGTTTTTGTCTTTTTTTGATGTTTGGGATTATTCCTAAAGGTTATTATGCATATATTATTTGAGGACTTTTTGCCCTCATGGGACTTTTGTTTTACTTTGCCCTTCTTTGAACGATCAAAAACCCGGAAGTGACACAATCACGTCTGAATCACGTGATGGTTGCGGCATGTTGATGCACGTATGCCGTGGCGGAAACAGGAAGCTACACAGCTGTGCCGACTTGAGGATTGATGCAGATGGTATTTATTCTAACCAGGGAGAGAGCACTTCAGCATTGAGGAAGACTCCAGCAGGAGTTGAAAAGTGTTTGCTGTTTTGTTTATGTTTATTTTAAACTGAACTTTGGGACTTTTTAATTACTTTGCGGTGTCCATTAGGCTACAAGCCTTTTTATACTTCTTTGTATCGCTGAATTGTCCCTTTTTTATATCCAATATCCAATAAATGTATGTTATATTTTACTCCATTCTTGTGCTACTCTCCTTCTAGGATGTCGATTTAGCTGGTTCAGGCACCCTCTAGCTCATTACATAGAGCCTCGGACGGCTCTACATCCTGTGAGTTATATCCTATATAGGGCTCATTTTTAAGTGTTTACTGTCTGCACTATGTATTGTACTTTTGTTTTTTAGATTGTTCCAGTTTGAGAACATCTATATTCTGCTGATTGGTGTAGTATTTCTTATTTGGTGTTTACGCTATGCTGATGTGCAAGGGGAGAGGAGAGTGACCCCTTTGACCTGGCAGTGAGACACTTACTGCGTCAAATGTAGAGCACTTTAATTAGCCTTCTGGTGATGGGGCTCCCACATTAACATCATCCAGAAGGAGCTCGTAACAACGCACTGTGTCTGAGCATAACTGGGTACCACTGAAGTACTCCATTTTTGGCAACCCCTGGTATAACAACAAGAGTTTATTATTGTGAGACAGAAAACTATTTTGGCCTGTTTATGATGAGCTTATGGCTGAACAAACAAATGTGTATGCCCATCTATAGCTGCCAATCCCAATTCTCACTACAGAAGAAATAATATGTGACACCCCTCTGACAGCACTGACATGTGGAGGTTTTGGGCGCCGATGCTAGTAATTGGTATTGTGAAAAAAAGAAAAACAGTATTAGGAGTTACTGGCATAAGCACCCCATTCTAGTTATGCCTCTTAATAATCCCTGGAAAAAGAGGGATAGATATACATAGCTTCACAGTTTCCTCCATTTCAGTGATAACACCCAGTGCCCCAAAGTAATGGCACAAAGTATGACCATCAACACAAAAATTAGGCCCCTAATTGATCACTTGTAAAAAACATTTTCACCTGACCAAAATATCAGCATACATAAGTCCCTTTTGATGTTCAAGGGAAGACTGCTTTTCAAGCAGTTAATTCCATCAAAGCGGGCTTGGTATGGAATAATATTTTATAAATTGTGTAAACGCAACACTGGTGTGACAGACCTGCTAGCACTCCGACCGAGTACCTCCGCCAATCGATGCTCCTAGTGCTTGACGAGGACTCCAACTGACACCATCAGCACTGCAGACTTATCCCATCCCCCAAGCATGAGCCAAGGCTTCAAGAAAGGGTCAAGCAGGTCTGTTTAATGAGCACACAAAAGCAACAGCACTCATGCAGCAAAACTCCTCCTCCTCAGAGGAAAACAAAATGACAGTTAAGTTCAGTCAGAGTTTGAAAATATGACAGTTATTAACCCCTTCAGGACCGGACTGTTTTTGCGATGTTTGTACATTAACCCCTTCAGGACGCAGCTTCAGAAGCTTGTCTTTCACTTAATGACAACAGCATTTTTCGCTTTTTGCGTTCAACTGCAATTTGCATTTTACTAATTTATTGCACCGACGCATAATATATAACGTTTTTTAAAGGACAGAAAGGGCTTTAATTTGATGTAACATATATATATATATATATATATATATATATATATATATATATAAATGCTTATTTATTATTATAAAAAAATACAGAAAAATGCAAAAAAAAAGAAAAATGTTGTTTTTTTACAGTTTTTGCAATAATAATGTGTGCACAATAAGTGCAGGTTAAGGAAAGTACCGTATTTATCGGCGTATAACACGCACCGGCGTATAACACGCACCTCATTTTTAGAAAGAAATTCCAGGAAATTTCCCCCCCCATAGTATTCCCCCCCTCTCATCCCATAGTATTCCCCCCTCATCCCATAGTGTCCCCCCCCCTCCCCTCCCATAGTATTCTCCCTCCCCTCCCCTCCCATAGTATTCTCCCCCCCTCCCCTCCCATAGTATTCCCCCCCCATCCCCTCCCCTCCCATAGTATTCTCCCCCCCATCCCCTCCCCTCCCATAGTATTCTCCCCCCCATCCCCTCCCCTCCCATAGTATTCTCCCCCCCCTCTCCTCCCATAGTATTCTCCCCCCTCCCATAGTATTCTCCCCCCTCCCCTCCCCTAGTATTCTCCCCCCCCTCCCCTCCCATAGTATTCTCCCCCCTCCCCTCCCATAGTATTCTCCCCCCATCCCCTCCTCTCCCATAGTATTCTCCCCCCCTCCCCTCCCCTCCCATAGTATTCTCCCCCCCTCCCCTCCCCTCCCATAGTATTCTCCCCCCCTCCCCTCCCATAGTATTCTCCCCCCCTCCCCTCCCATAGTATTCTCCCCCCTCCCCTCCCATAGTATTCTCCCCCTCCCCTCCCATTCTCCCCCCCTCCCATAGTATTCTCCCCCCCTCCCCTCCCATAGTGTACTTCCTCCCCCTCCCCTCCCATAGTGTACTTCCCAACCCCTCCCCCCCTCCCCTCCCATAGTGTACTTCCCACCCCCCTCTCCCCCGCTCCCCTCCCCTCCCCCCCTCCCCTCCCCTCCCATAGTGTACTTCCCCTCCCATAGTGTACTTCCCCTCCCCTCTCATAGTGTACTTCCCCCCCTCCCCTCCCATAGTGTACTTCCCCCCCCCCTCCCCTCCCCTCCCATAGTGTACTTCCCCTCCCATAATTACTTACCTGTCCTGAAGCGTGGGCCAGCTTCACAGCTTGCACCGCGGTACAGGAACTTTAATTTCATGTTCCGGTTTCCGGCGGGACTGAAAGGAAGTGTGCACACTATTGTGCACACTTCCTTTCAGTCCCGCCGGAAACCGGAACATGAAATTAAAGTTCCTGTACCACGGTGCAAGCTGTGAAGCCGGCCCACGCTTCAGGACAGGTAAGTAATTATGGGATATCGGCGTATAACACGCACCCACGATTTTTCCCCTATTTTCAGGGGAAAAAAGTGCGTGTTATACGCCGATAAATACGGTAATTAAAAATAAATTCATTTAGTTGTTCTGATTTACAGAATATATAATGTGTCTGGGTCTGATTTACAGAATATATAATGTGTCTTAAGTTTTTTTGGGTAGTTACAGGTCACAAAGCACAAGGAGTAAAATAAACTTTTAATGTGGAGCGATTTTAGAATTTGGTATGTTTGTCTTGTAAGCTTAATAGCCATAAAAGAAAACAAAATTGCCATACAAAAGTATATATTTATATAAAGTAGACACCACAGGCTATTTACCTATGGTTGTTTTGACACTTTCTACGTAGCCATTTCACCGCCAACCTCTGCTAAATATTGGAGTAAAATTGTGTTTTTTGGGGGTTTTGGCACACAAACTTATAACAAAGAACTTCTCATGTGTATTTTGTAAAGTTGGTGTGTGCTATTCCTGTACAAAGTTTTATTTTGTGTTCAGTTACATCTGCTGAGTAAAATGATACCCCCATTGTGAAGCTACAGTGCCATATAAGAGACCTGTCCTTTTCAGTATTCACAGTCGAATTTTGAGAGACGGATTTAATGAGCCTATGCTTCCATTTGGGGTATTATAGTAGTTTGACTGTTCCAAAAAACCCCCACAAAGGCCTACCATTTGTAAAAGTAGACACTCCAGGGTATCTCATAAGGTGTATATTGTGCCTTAGCATGCCCCCATACTTTCACCAATATATGCCAAAGTATGTGGTATAAAATAATTTGGGGCATTTGTTATTTTAGAAGGTTCAAAGCTTTATTTGTATCATCTGAACAGTTACAATAATAAAGCAGAGGAAAACAAAGGAGACTCGCAGGTCCCGTTTAGAAACAAGTAACAGTATTATATGGCATAAGATAATTAAGTAACATTGCTATTGAGTTTAGTGCATCGCTGTTATTAGGAGAAGCATGAGTTGCTACCAAGTAGCCATACTTGTTTGAGTTTATGCTTCAGATCCGATCGTGCATGTTCGAGTTGCTGTGGTGCGTGCTAGATATTATATTGGACCGGGTGGGCGCTCCTGTCCCAGCAGTGGTGTCGAGTTGTATAGGTGGTGTAGTGTTACCTAGAACAGCTCTTCTGTTCATAATGCGTTGTGTGTCTGAGGAGTGTGCCGTGAAGTTTGAGTACAGCTTAGGCTGGGTTATTGTTGATATGTTGGTGTTCTGGAAATAGTTTGTTTCAATGTATGTCAAGCGGTATTGTCGGCAGGGCTTTTATTGTTAAGCTTGTGAGAGAGTGTTCTATGACGGGCGTGTCCTGTTGTGCATGAAGGGGGACACGTCAGTCCCGTGAAACTGTGTCGTTAAGGCAGGCTTGCGTTATATAGTTGCAGCTTTCTAGTTTGGTCGTGGAACGTTTTCTGTTTCTCATCTGTCGGTAGGACTCGTCTAGTTAGCAGTCATCTTGTGTCTATGCCCGTGTTGAGTTGGTAGAGTAAGCAACAATTAGTGTTTCATGTGACTTCAGAGCAGGGCCGGACTGGCCCACCGGGATACCGGGAAATTTCCCGGTGGGCCGTCGGCACCTGGGGCCGGGCAGACACCTGGGTCTGCTGGCGGCCGCTGGGGCAGGTCTGCTGGGGGAGGTCTGCTGCTGGCGGCCGCTGGGGGACTTGTACTGGCGGCCGCTGGGGGAGCTGCGCGCCTGCGCTGGCTCTGCTCTCCCAGCGTGCAGCTGAATGAGACCGGTGCCGGAATATGACGTCATATTCCGGCACCGGTCTCATTCAGCAGCGCGCGAGGGCAGGAGAGCAGAGCCAGCGCAGCTCCCCCAGCGGCCGCCAGTACAAGTCCCCCAGCGGCCGCCAGCAGCAGACCTCCCCCAGCAGACCTGCCCCAGCGGCCGCCAGTACAAGTCCCCCAGCGGCCGCCAGCAGACTTCCCCCAGCAGACCTGCCCCAGCGGCCGCCAGCAGACCTGCCCCAGCGGCCTCCTGCACTGCACGACCCCCTGGCAGGTAGGAGTAATGTGTTTGTGTGTGTGTTTCTGTCTGTCTGTGTTATGGTGTCTGTCTGTATGGTGTGTGTGTGTGTCTGTCTGTGTCATGGTGTGTGTGTCTGTGTCATGTCTGTCTGTATGGTGTGTGTGTGTGTGTCTGTCTGTGTCATGGTGTGTGTGTTTGTGTCATGTCTGTCTGTATGGTGTGTGTGTGTGTCTGTCTGTGTCATGGTGTGTGTCTGTATGGTGTGTCTGTCTGTGTTATGGTGTCTGTCTGTATGGTGTGTGTGTGTCTGTCTGTGTCATGGTGTATGTCTGTATGGTGTGTGTGTGTCTGTGTCATGGTGTGTGTCTGTGTCATGGTGTGTGTCTGTAGTGTGTGTGTGTGTGTGTGTCTGTCTGTGTTATGGTGTCTGTCTGTATGGTGTGTGTGTCTGTGTCATGGGGTGTGTGTCTGTCTGTGTCATGGTGTCTGTATGGTGTGTGTGTGTCTGTGTCATGGTGTCTGTCTGTATGGTGTGTGTGTGTGTGTGTCTGTATGGTGTGTGTGTGTGTCTGTATGGTGTGTGTGTGTGTGTGTGTCTGTATGGTGTGTGTGTGTGTGTGTCTGTCATGGTGTCTGTCTGTATGGTGTGTGTGTGTGTCTGTCTGTGTCATGGTGTGTGTCTGTATAGTTACATAGCTGAAAAGAGACTTGCGTCCATCAAGTTCAGCCTTCCTCACATATGCTTTTGCTGTCTGTCTGTGTTATGGTGTCTGTCTGTATGGTGTGTGTGTGTGTGTGTCTGTCCGTCATGGTGTGTGTGTGTGTCTGTCCGTCATGGGGTGTGTGTGTGTCTGTCCGTCATGGTGTGTGTGTCTGTCTGTGTCATGGTGTGTGTGTCTGTCTGTGTCATGGTGTGTGTGTGTCTGTCTGTATGGTGTGTGTGTCTGTCTGTGTCATGGTGTGTGTGTCTGTCTGTGTCATGGTGTGTGTGTGTCTGTCTGTATGGTGTGTGTGTCTGTCTGTGTCATGGTGTGTGTGTCTGTCTGTGTCATGGTGTGTGTGTGTCTGTCTGTATGGTGTGTGTGTCTGTCTGTGTCATGGTGTGTGTGTCATGGTATATGTGTGTCTGTCTGTGTCATGGTGTCTGTCTGTATGGTGTGTGTGTGTGTGTCTCTGTCATGGGGTGTGTGTCATGGTATATGTGTGTTTCTGTGTCTGTCATGCTGTATATGTGTGTTTAAAAATAGTGTTTTTACTCACCTTTTTTTTCCCCACGCAGCGAGCTGGTCTCCCCTCGACTGGCCCTGCCTCTATGGCTGAGATCATCAAGCTTGATGATCTCAGCCAATCCAATGCTTTGCCATTGGATTGGCTGCAAAACGTTACACCAATCAGCCTCTCCTCATAGAGATTCATTGAATCAATGTATCTCTATGGGGAATGTTCAGCACCTGCAGAGGGTGGAGGCCCTGAATGTACGTGCACTGACACAGGAAGCACCTCTAGTGACCGTCTGAGTGACTGTCACTAGCGGTGTCACTTTGAAGCAATGTAAACACTGCCTTTTCTCTGAAAAGTCAGTGTTTACGTTGAAAAGCCTGTAGGGACATGCATATATATATTACTCAATCATCTGTCGTGGCAAGACATAGCCTTACATGTTACACGCGACAATATATGGCGCAGTGACTTATGGGGCTGGCATAATTTTTTTATCCAGGGCTGCTTTGTATCCCCAGTCCGGCCCTGCTTCAGAGGTTTAATTGGTTTTATTTCTAATGTGGTGTACTATAGGTGTTTTGAATTATGTGGCCATTATGGCGGGAGAGAGGTTGGTGGCTTAAGGATTGGGGAGGAAGAAGAGAGAGGAAGGAGAGGGGAGGGAGAAGAAGAAGATAGAGGTACGAGAGAAGGGGAATAGAGGGTTGGGTTTGTTTGACCTCGGACCATCCCCCGCTCGGCTGCTCCGGTGGACCCCTCCCACGGGCGCGCGCCCACCGCGGGCGGACAGGGGCCCCCACCAGACGGATGCGCGACCCCGCCCCCCGCTCACACCCGCGTGGCGCTCCTCGCTCCCGCCGTTCGTCCCGCCACGTAAACTATCCATGGTCCCCACCTGTCCACGTGTTTCTCCTCAGTCCCCAATAGGGATGCCTGTATCCTTTCCGCAGTGTATATTTCGTCCACCTTGTCCATCCACTGTGCCGTCGTGGTGATCACGGTCGATTTCCAATGTTGTGGGATTAGTGCTTTGGCGGCATTCAGGAAGTGTCTGAGAATAGATCTTCGGTATGCCCCGATAGGGAGTGACGTGGAGTGCAATAAGGCCAGATCCCTATTGAATTCCCCTGCGTCCCCCAGTATCTCTTTGGTTATTTGTCGGACCGCGTCCCAGAATGGCGTGATCTGGGGGCAGTCCCACGCCGTTAATGTTCCTCGTTCCGAGCCGCACCTCCAACATGTGTTGGGCGTTGACGGGAAGATTCTATGCAGACTATCTGGAGTTTTGTACCACATTGCTAGTAATTTGTAATTGGTCTCCTGATGTTTGGAGCTGGACGAGCATTTGTGGTGTAAGATAAGTATTTTTTCCCATTGGGTGTCAGTGAAGGTGTTGTCGAGCATACGTTCCCATTGTCGTCTATAAGTGTTTTTGGTTTCAAGGTGTCCGACTAGTAGGTGCTGGTAGAGAAGGGATATGGCTTTGTCTAGGTTTGTTGTGTTTTCGCAGAGGCCTTCGAACCACGTTGGGTCTCGGTGGATTGCTTCTCTATCCGGGAGTGTCTGGTAGAAGTGTTTAAGTTGTGCGTAGTGGAACGTTTGTAGGTTCGTCGGCGTGTGGCCCTCTGTCATGTCTCGCAGTGGTTTTATGTCCGCGTTGTGTAGCGCCTTACGTATAGGAATGTGGTTTCCTCTGTGTATAAATTCCCAGATCTGTGGTGGTATTCCCCCTCCTATTTTGGGGTTGTGCTGGAGTTGGGTTAGTGGGCTTGGCGTTGGGGATACTTGGGGCGCTCCCCTAATTTTGTCCCATACCCTCAGTGTGTGTGTTACCAGAGAGTCAGGGTCTAGGGTTGATGGTGTTGAGCGTCCCGCATTCCAGATCAATGCTATCAGAGTTGGGTGTAGGTGTTCCTTATCCAGCGTTATCCACTGTTTGTTGCCCGAGTGGGTGTGCCAGTCAAGTATTCTCTGTGGGGCATTTGTTATATACGGATTGCATTTTTGCTGGGCATTTTGTATATTTCATATGTGCCACTAAGTTCAAAATCCCCAAATTATGCTCAGCTAAGTCTTCTGCGTAAAAAGACACCCCCAATGAATGTCTTTGGCACTATTTTGTGAAGCTACAGTGTCATATAGGAGACCAAGCCATATTAGTTTTGACCGAACTTTGAATTTTGACGCTGGGCCTATGTGCAATTTCCAAGCATTTTCGCAGGTTTTAAATTCAAACTACCCCACAAAGGCCTACCATTTCTTAAAGTAGACACCCCAGGGTATTTCTAAAGGCATATTTTGAACCTTAGCGTGGGATCATTTTTCCGCTAGCTTGTACCAGGTGTAGTGGTAATAAGCGTTTTTTCTGCCTTTTTGACACACAAAGTGAGTTTGCACAGTATATTTTGCAAACCTTATGTGTGCTACCACTGTATAATACTTCATATGTTGCTCAGCTATGTCGGCGGAGTACAAAAATACCCCCGTATGTACCTCTGCCAGGTATATGTGGACATCGGAGGGGCACATTTTGGACACAGCCATTCCAATTTTTTTCAAACTTTACATTTTTACGCTGTGCCCATGTCCTATTTTAGAATATTTTACCAGGCTATATAATCCAAATACCCCATAAAGCCATACCATTTCTTAAAGAAGACATCCCAGGGTACTAAAAGGCCACATTTGGCAGATGCGCATCAGTTTCCCAGCTTGGAATTTTGACATGTAGTCAACCTGCATGCATGTCCTATTTGGGACGTTTTTGACGCCGGCCAATGTATTTTACCCCCATCAAACCATACATTTTTGAAAAGTAGACACCCTAGGGTATTTCACATGGTGGTATTTTAACAATTTCCATGCACTAATTCTACCACCAGGCTTTGTCAAACATTGAGTTAGTAATATTTTTTCTGTTTTTTTCACACACATTGTACTTTAGGCATGAATTAACAGATCCTGTTATGTGTCACTGCCAAACAAAACCCCAATATGTGTTCAGCAACATCTCTCGAGTACAGGGATACCCCCCCATGTATAGGTGTCGGGTTGTTTGGGGGCTAAAAGGCCACATTTGGCAGGCACGCATATCAGTTTCCCAGCTTGGAATTTTGACCTGTAGTCAACCTGCATGCATGTCCTATTTGGGACATTTTTGAAGCCGGCCAATGTATTTTACCCCCATCAAACCATATATTTTTTGAAAAGTAGACACCCTAGGGTATTTCACATGGTGGTATTTTAACAATTTACATGCACTAATTCTACCACCAGGCTTTGTCAAACATTGAGGTAGTACATTTTTTTCAGCTTTTTTCACACACATTGTACTTTAGGCATGAATTAACAGATCCTGTTATGTGTCACTGCCAAACAACACCCCAATATGTGTTCAGCACGATTTCCTGAGTACAGTGATACCACCCATGCATAGGCCTGTCGGGTTCTTTGGGGGCTAAAAGAACAGGTGCGCGTTTGGCAGGTGCGCTTATCAGTTTCCCAACTTGGAATTTTGAAATGTAATCAACCCATATCCCATTTGAGCCAGTGTATTTTACCCCCATCAAACCTATTTTAAATGGTGGTATTTTAACACTTTTCATGCACTGAATTCTACCACCAGCCTTTGTCAAACTTTTGGGTAGTAATCTTTTTTTGTTTCTTTGTCACACACATTGTACTTTGGGCATGAATTAACAGATCCTGTTATGTGTCATTGCCAAACAACAACCCAATATGTTCAGCGTAATCTCCCGATTACAGTGATACCCCCCATGTATAGCGTTGCTGGGTTGTTTGGGGGCCAAAAGGCAACAATCAGAACTTGTACATGACAATTTTTCAACTTGATATATAGGTATGCTTGGTCTATCTTCAGTTTGACATATTTTTGCACCCCCGAGTTAATGTTACCATCATGAAAGTATATATAGTATATATTTTTATAAAGTAGACATCAAAGGTTATAGAAGATGGGGTGTTTTTACTTCTTCCCCCCAAAAAACAGAGAAAGTGTAGTGGTAATTTTAAAATTCTGGTTTTTATGCACACGTCATCTGGTTTTGGCCAGCTGGTTATGTGTTACTGCCAGAAAACTTGTTAGACCAAATGTGCAGGTAGCAAATGTACATTTAGCAGCAATCTTTAAACTGACTGCTGCAAATAGAATCTAACTGGAGATTTGGGGGAAGGAAACTGACTAACAAAAAATGGCTGCTTTCCAAAGAAACAAAAAATAAAATAAAAATTCAGGAACACTTCTTACAACTGTTCTGTATGGTACAGCTTGAAACATGTTCCTACACACAGTCCTGGTTTCGAAGGGCAAACAGGACAGTGAAAAGGGGTGTCTGTCCTTTTCCTGCTTTTAAAACAGACCCGGCAACGTTTCTGTTTTTTTTTTCTCCTCGCAGTTGGCGGAAACTTAAAAATAAAATGCCATAAATTGTTAAATAAATTATTTTCAACTGAAATTGGAGAAAGATGCTTTTCCCTGGATTACTTTTTTTTAAAAAAAAGCAAAAATGAGTTGTGGGTTGCTATTTGCATCAGATAGATAGCCACCTTTTTATACCATGCTTTTGTTTTCCGTAAAATAAGATATGGCTGCATCAGCTGATCAGCCAAATCAACACCCCCATGTACTTATTATACACCCTGATGCAAACCGGTTTGGACTCTACTCTGCCCCGGACAGAGACGTCTGACATGCGTTCGTCATGGATGGTGGTTAGCATGTTGACATCCTTCCTGTCCCTAAATTTTAGTGCAAGCACTTCAGGTTTGCAAAGTGCTTTACATTCGCCTTTTTTTAATTTTGCCTCTATGAGACATTGTGGAAAGTCTTTGGAATTTTTTCTGGCAGTGCCGCAGGCCAGTGTCTGTAAACCATAAAGTGTTTTAAACAGATGGACACTACTATAAAAATTATCCACATAAAGGTGGTAACCTTTATTAAACAAGGGGTTTAGTAGGTCCCATACAAGTTTCCCACTTGTCCCCAGGGAGTCAGGACAGCCAGGAGGGTCCAGTTGACCATCTTTCCCCTCATATACACGAAAAGCAAACGTGTATCCACTTTCGCTCTCGCACAGTTTGTACAGTTTTATGCCATACCTAGAGCGCTTTGAGGGGATGTATTGCCTGAACCCTAATCTCCCTTTGCATTTCATTAGCGATTCATCTATGGATACATTTTGTTGGGGGATATAAACATCCGAAAATTTGTTCTGAAAATGGTCTACCAGTGGGCGTATTTTATGAAGCCTATCGTATTGGGGGTGATCTCTAGGGTGACAGAGGGTCACTGAAATGTAAAAATCTCAGCAGTAACCAAGTCTAGGCATGGTTTGGGAGAATACTGGACTAGACATTATTCGGTTGGTGTTCCAGTATGAGCGAATTGATGGCTTCTTTATAATCCCCATGAGCATTGTAAGAGCCCAGAATTGTTTAAGCTCTGGGGCGTCTGTGGGGTGCCAGTCATGCTCCCTGACTGTATAGCTACCTGGATTGTTATCAATAAATTGGGTAGCATACAAGTTAGTCTGGGAAGCAATCTCCTCCCAGATGGTATCCCCTAAAAATAGTTCTACATACTGCATTGGGGAGAAGCCATCCACATTAACATTAATGCCTGCGTTGGCACTAAAAGGGGGGACGTTGGGCTCGGCTAACTGTGGAGGTACCCAGTCCTCCTCCACATTTGGCGTAGAGGAGGAAGCACAGCTTCTTTCTTCAGCCGGCTCACACACAGATGACATGTCGTCTTGACTAGACGTGTCAGAAAACTGACCTGGGTCAAAATCTGACGCAGTGTCAGTGGCGTCAGAGTCTGACGCCAAGAAGGCATATGCCTCCTGCAAGTTATACATACGCTGCATGTTTTACACACGACTTAAACAAATTACAAACACTTTTTTTTTCTTTTACTAAAACAGACTAAACAGCAATCCCTAAACTAACTCCTGTCACAAAAATCGAATGGAGATTTGGGGGAAGGGAACTGACTGACTAAGACAGACCAAAACAGACCAAGACACAGATTTTTAAAACAAATGTAACCCTTTAACCCCTTAAGGACCAAACTTCTGGAATAAAAGGGAATCATGACATGTCACACATGTCATGTGTCCTTAAGGGGTTAAGGGCAAAAAAAAATAAAAATACAGACAGACAGTACAAATGCACTGCTGTAACAGATCTGTCAGGAAAGGGATTAAAAGATTTTAAAATAAAATACTGATACTTTCTGATGGTCACTGAACACTGCTGCAACAAACTATCACAATCTCTGTCTCTCTCGCCTCACAAAACGCTACAGAGGAGAGAGGGGCAGAGATCACTGTCAAAGTGAGTGTTTGTAACACCCACTTTGACAGCAGCCAATTGTGGGCGATTGCGGATCGCTCACACGCCGCAATTGGCTGTTACTATCTGCCTGGGATGTCTGGCAGATAGTTACAGGGTTATACCAGCGGGAGCGATCTTTGATCGCTTCCCGCAGTCCGTTTTAGCTATGACTGTTGGGGTTCCTCACAGGACCAGTCTATGAGGACCCTTACTTCGGGTACCTCTTGTGGCTGCTGGGGAAGGAGACCGGTTGTCTCTTCCCTCTGCACGGTGCACTGCCGCTGGGGAGGGAGGTTGCTGCTCTCCTCTCCCTGTGACTCGGTCTGCTGCTGGGGAGAGAGACCGGTTGTCCCGAGCCCCAGTCTCCACAATCTGAACTCACATTCCCGTGCTGCTTGGTTCTCCTCATCCAACTCTTGCATGATACGGACGATCACCTCTTCCGAAGGGTCTGGGCCATACTCGACTAGCCGCCTCTTTACCTCCATGATGTAAGCGTCGCCCTCATAGCAATAAGTCATGTTCGCTCGGCCCCACTCTGGGCCACTAGCGCTCTGATCCACGCCTTGGTTTTCGCTGTAGACAGGGGTGCTGCACGAGTGCTAGCGTCGCCCTCACATGTAGCTCCGTAATGCTACCAGTGTCTCTGGGCTGCTTCTCCTCACACTAGGCCGCCTGTAATGCTTACATGTATTTAAATGGAAAACAACTGCAGATCTCTTAGGACTTGGATTGATTACTAGGATACTAGAGGATAACACTGGTACTGTATCTTTAATTACGTATAACACAGGTACTATATCTTTAATTACTTAGCTGTTTGTTTAAACGGAGTAAGCAGCTTCTGGTATGCATGCAGTATAGCACATAGGAGTTTGCAAGTTCATGGAAACGGAGCAAAATAAGAAATGAAGTTGCAGCAGGAATGATTAGTTTTGGAGTTCGAGGTAAGCAGGCTTGAGAGCAGGCTGTAGCAGGAATGATTAGCAGACTTGAGAGCAGGCTGCAGCAGGAACGATTAGCAGGCTTGAGAGCAGGTAATCTCCTATTACGGATTCAAAATATGACTTAGCTTTCAATGGTGAAAGATCAGGTTTCCCCAAGTTCTTGTAACGCTTACATATATTGATATGGAGCACAACTGCAGATTTCTTAGGACTTAGATTGTTGAATAGGATACTTAGAAAATAGAATAGGAACTGAGTATTCAATTATGGATAATACAGGTACTGTTTCTTTAATTACTTCGCTGTTTGTTTAAACGGAGCAAGCAGCTTCTGACATACATGCAATCTGGCACACTGGAGTTGCAAGTTTTATGGAAACACAGGAGTTTAGAAATGAAGTTGAGTAGGAGTGATTCGTTTTGGAGTTAAAGATAGCAGGCCTGAGAGCAGGCTGTAGCATGAATGCTTAGCGGACTTTGGAGCAGGCTGTAGCAGGGATGCTTATCGGGCTTGAGAGCAGAAAAGCTCCTATTACAGATATAGAATTTGACTTAGCTTCAAAGGGTGAAAAATCAGGTTCCGGAGTTCTCCTCCGGGGAGGGAAGTTTCTCAGACAGGATGAGGAAGGTCCAGATACTAGCCGTGGTCGAGGAAAGGAGAAGGAGGATATGTAGATTTCCAGTCCGGGTCGGTTCACAAGTAGAGGTTGCAGAGAATCTTTAGCCGGTTTGATTTTGCGGTAACGCTGTTCAATAATCCAGCGTCTTGTATCTGGCGCGGTCGCATTCTGTAGCGTGGGGAGACCGCGTCAGAGAAGGGGGTGTGGCTAAGCTCCGTCAACCCAGAAGAGACAAGGAATTACCGGTAGTTAAGGCATGACAGTTCTCCTCCGGGGAGGGAAGTTGTTAAGCAGGATGAGGAAGGTCCAGTTACTAGCCGTGGTCGAGGAGAGGAGAAGGAGGTTCGATAGTTTTCCAGTCCGTGTTCGGTGCACAAAAAAAGGTTTAGAGGAATCTTGCTAGCCGGTTTGATTTTGCGGTAACGCTTTTCAATAATCCCGCGTCTTGAATCTGGCGCGGTCTCATTATGTAGCGTGGGGAGACCGCGTCAGAGAAGGGGGTGTGGCTAAGCTCCGTTAACCCGGAAGAGACAATGTAATACTGGTAGTTAAGACATGACAGTACCCTCCCTGTAAGGAGCACCCACAGGGTGCTATCAACATGGTTTAGACGGATAGCGTTTGTGGAATGCGGTAATTAACCTGTTTGCATGGATCATAGAGGAGTTTTCCCAAGTGTCCTCATCAATTCCGTAACCTTTCCACCTAATGAGGTACTGCAGGGAGCCACGATCGATCCGCGAATCCAGAATCTTTTGGATCTCGTATTCCTCTTCACCTTGTACCAAAATAGGATCAGGAGTAGTAAGTGCATCTCTATGGAAAGGGTCAGGAAGATGAGGTTTGAGCAAGGAAACATGGAAGACAGGGTGAAGTTTCAAAGTAGGTGGAAGCTTCAATTTCACGTTACGGTTGATGATTCACAATATTCGAAAAGGACCAAGAAAGAGAGAACTTAGTTTCTTTGAAGGACGGTTGGTGGACATGTTTTTTGAGGAGAGCCAGACAAGATCACCAATTTTATAAGCTGGAGGAGGTTGCCTCTTAGTATCAAAAAACTTATTTTGATTAGACGATGCGAGTTTAAGATTTTCATGCAATTTAAGAAACAGGGAAGACATGTAAGAAATTTGATTTGAAACGGTGGGGTTAGATGAAGGAATGGTATGAGTGGGAAACGAAGAGGGATGAAACCCATAATTTGAGAAGAAGGGAGTCATTTTACTACTGGTATGAACTGAGTTGTATGCAAATTCGGCCATAGGCAACCATGTGATCCAATCATCTTGTAGGTGGGAACAATAACATCGTAAATATTGCTCTAAGCATTGGTTAACTCTTTCAGTTTGCCCATTGGTTTGGGGATGATAAGCTGAAGATAGTTTGCGTTGAATATGAAGAGAAGAACACAATGCGTTTCAGAATTTGGAGGTGAACTGGGTTCCTCGATCTGATATGATTTCATCAGGAAGTCCATGAAGTTTCACTATATTATCGAGGAATATTTTTGAAAGTTCAGATGATGAGGGTAATTTCTTCAAGGGGATAAAATGGGACATTTTCGTGAAGCGGTCCACTACTACTAAAATGGTGGTATGATGTTGAGAAGGGGGGAGTTCTACCAAGAAGTCCATAGAAATGGATTGCCAAGGCCTTTCCGGAATCGGTAGATTCAATAATTGACCAAATGGGTGATGATGTTCAGATTTGGATCTTTGGCAGGTTGAACAAGTTTTGACATAGGATTCGATGGTGTTGTCCTGGCGAGGCCACCAATAGTATCTCTTGGATAATTCTAGGGTCTTTTTTATTCCAGGATGACCAGCCAAAGGAGAATCATGAATTAATTTGAGTACTTTATTTCTGACTATGGGAGGAATGTAAATCCTGTTATTGAAATAATAGAGACCATTTTTCTTTGATAGCTTGGTTGACTTGGGAAGTTCAAGAGCATCTTTGCTTAGACCTTTTATGTCATCTATAAGGGACGTTAGGATTCCAATGACTGTATGAGGAGGAGTTCCAGTTACAGGAGGATCTCTCAATTCAAGATCTTGGTGAATTCTGGAAAGGGCATCCGCCTTTTTGTTTCTGGATCCGGGTCTAAAAACAATTTGAAAATTAAACCGAGAGAAGAAAAGATTCCATCTTACTTGCCTAGCAGAGAGAGTCTTGTTGGAGTGAAGATATTCAAGGTTTTTGTGGTCAGTATATACCATTATAGGAGTTTGTGTTCCTTCAAGAAGATGTCGCCAGGTTTCTAATGCTGCTTTTATACTCAGTAATTCTCTTCTCCTATAGGGTAGTTTTTCTCAGCAGGAGACATGGATCGTGAGAAGAAGGCAACTGGATGAAGAGGATCTTGAGGTGTTTTGTGTTGAGAGAGGACAGCTCCAATGGCTGTCTCTGAAGCATCTGTTTCCAGGACATAGAGAAATGTGGGTTTTGGAAGTTGAAGAATAGGAGCAGTTGTAAATCTTCTTTTTAATTCATCGAAGGCTTCTTGAGCTTTTTCATTCCAAGTGCTTTTTGCTGTTAAGTAGATTAAGTGAATGAGCTACGTTGGAGTAATTTTTAATAAATTTTCTATAGAAGTTGGCAAACCCCAGAAAACGTTGTAATTCTTTTACGTTAGAAGGAATGGGCCAGTTGAGGATACAGTTGATTTTGGAACTATCCATGCTTATCGAATGAGGTGTAATAACGTATCCTAAAAAGGTAATTTCATTAACGTTGAAAATACATTTTTCTGGTTTAGCGTATAATTTGTGAGTTCTGAGTCTGGATAACACCCATCTCACGTGTTTTTTGTGTTATTCAGGACAGTTAGAATATATAAGAATGTCATCTAAATAAATGATAACACAAACATCTAGAAGATCCCTGAAGATGTCATTTATAAAGTGTTGAAAGGTTGCGGGGGCGTTGCAGAGGCCGAAAGGCATCACAAGATACTCGTAAAGGCCATATCTGGTCCGGAAGGCAGTTTTCCATTCATCGTTAGCCTTGATTCTAATAAGGTTATATGCCCCACGGAGGTCAAGCTTGGTGTAGATGGTAGCTGTTTTTAACCGTTCAATCAATTCATTTATCAGGGGAAGAGGGTAACGATTTTTAACTGTTATTTTGTTTAAAGCTCTGTAATCTATGATGGGACGTATAGTCTGGTCTTTATTTCTCACAAAAAACATACTGGAAGCAGCAGGTGAGCTGGAAGGTCTAATGAACCCTTTACGGAGGTTTTCATCCAAGTATTCCTTGAGGATTTTTAGTTCTGATTCAGAGAGAGGATAGATGTGCCCAAAAGGGATGGGGGCACCAGGTATGAGGTCTATTGGACAATCATAGGGACGATGAGGTTGGAGTGTCTCAGCTTCCTTTTTACTGAATACGTCTGAGAACTCAGAATAACAGGAAGGTATAATTGGTTCTTCAATAACCTGAAAGATTGGAATATGTTGTAGGCATGTTTCTTTACAATAAGCAGAACTAAAGGTGAGAGAGAAGGGAGACCAAGTAATTTGTGGGTTGTGGTTCCTTAACCAGTTGATCCCCAGTATAACCGGATAAAGAGGTTATGAGATAACATCAAATATAAGATATTCGGTATGAGTATTGCTAGTGGTCACTCTTAAAGGAATGGTTTCATTTAGTATAGGGCCCGAGGATATGAGGGAGCCGTCAATCACTCTGACAGAAACAGAAGTGCTTTTGCGAACACAAGGAATTTTATTTTTTGTTACAAAGGAGGAATCGATGAACACCCCGTTTGCACCAGAATCAATAATGGCTTCAGTCGTAATTCTTTTTTTGTCCCACTGTAATATGAGAGAAATAGAGGAGAATTGAGTGGTTGATTTGGAGGGAAGTGCACTTAGTATAGAAGTGGTATAAGCATGCTTACCGCCTTTTGGACGTTTCAATAAGGGGCATTCTGGGATCACATGATCTTGTGAGGCACAATACATGCAGAGGTTTAGTAGTCGTCTTCTGGTTTTCTCTTCTAGAGTGAGAGGACTTCTTATTACCCCTATTTCCATAGGTTCTGTTTGTAATGATGGTTTTTCAGGCGTTTTTGAAGGACTGAATGTTTTTTTCCATAATGAACTCGAGATAGCTTTTTCGGCCTTTCTTTCTCTAAGTCTTCTGTCAATGCTGATTGACAGTTGAATCAGAGCATTTAATGTAGTAGGGAGTTCAGTTCTAGAAAGTTCATCTTTTACTGCTTCGGATAACCCAATTCGGAACTGGTTGCGTAGGGTTATGTCATTCCATTGAGTTTCTATTGCCCATCTTTTAAATTCAGCAATGTAGTCTTCGACGGGTCTATGTTTTTGATGTAAGGTTCTAATGGTTAAATCAGCTGTAGATTGTTTGTTGGGATCTTCATAAAGAAGAGACATGGCTTCAAAATTAAGCCATAAGATGGGGTCATCATTTTCCAAAAAGGAATGGGTCCAGGCCATAGGTTCACCTCTTAGAAAGGAGATAACTGAACAAACCTTAGATCTTTCAGTGGGATAAGATCTAGGTTTTAAAGCAATCAATAATTTGCAGGAATTAAGAAACTCCCTGTATTTGGATCGATCTCCAGAAAACTTTTCGGGATTACAGACAGCAGGATCGCTAGCTGAGTGCAGAACAGTATGAGGAGTATGTGTTTGTAAGTCTCTTACATAAGTAAGAATCCGTTCATTTGTAACCTGGAGGTCTTGCATGCCTTGGGCAAGTGTATCGACTCTTTGATTCAACATAGTAAATTTAGAATCGAAATCTGCTGGATCCATTACAAAGGCTGGATTATTCTGTAATGCTTACATGTATTTAAATGGAAAACAACTGCAGATCTCTTAGGACCTGGATTGATTACTAGGATACTAGAGGATAACACTGGTACTGTATCTTTAATTACGTATAACACAGGTACTGTATCTTTTTTATTATTATTATTATTGCAATTTATATGGCGCCAACAGATTCCGTAGCGCTTTACAATATTAAGAAGGGGATTTAACTATAAATAGGACAATTACAAAAACACTTACAGGAACAATAGGTTGAAGAGGACCCTGCTCGATCGAGCTTACATTCTATAGGAGGTGGGGTGTAAAACACATTAGGACAGGAATTTGTAATCAAATAAGGTGGACTGCCCTTTAGGAGAGGGCAAGAGACAGGTATGTGAGGTATTGGTTAGTCTTGGAGGCCATAAGCTTTCCTAAAGAGATGGGTTTTAAGGCACTTCTTAAAAGATGCAAGACTAGGGGAGAGTCTGATGGCGGTAGGCAGGCTATTCCATAGGAAGGGAGCCGCCCGCGAGAAGTCCTGCAAGCGTGAGTTGGCCATACGAATGCGGACAACGGACAGGAGGTGGTCACGGGCAGAGCGGAGAGACCGAGAAGGGACATACCTATGGATCTGTGAGGAGAAATAAGAGGGGCTAGAGTTGTTCAGTGCTTTATAGGTGTGAGTAAGTACCTTGAATTGACTCCTATAGCATACAGGAAGCCAATGTAAGGACTGGCAGAGGGGTGAGGTGTGAGAGAAACGACTAGAGAGGAAAATCAGTCTAGCAGCAGCGTTCATTACGGACTGTAGGGGTGCAGTACGGCTTTTGGGAAGACCAATCAGGAGAGGGTTACAGTAATCCATGCGGGAAATTACTAGAGCATGGACAAGCTCCTTGGTAGTATCTGGTGCAAGAAAGGGGCGGATGCGGGCTATGTTTACTTAGCTGTTTGTTTAAACGGAGTAAGCAGCTTCTGGTATGCATGCAGTATAGCACATAGGAGTTTGCAAGTTCATGGAAACGGAGCAAAATAAGAAATGAAGTTGCAGCAGGAATGATTAGTTTTGGAGTTCGAGGTAAGCAGGCTTGAGAGTAGGCTGTAGCAGGAATGATTAGCAGACTTGAGAGCAGGCTGCAGCAGGAACGATTAGCAGGCTTGAGAGCAGGTAATCTCCTATTACGGATTCAAAATATGACTTAGCTTTCAATGGTGAAAGATCAGGTTTCCCTAAGTTCTCCTCCGGGGAGGGAAGTTGTTAAGCAGGATGAGGAAGGTCCAGTTACTAGCCGTGGTCGAGGAGGGGAGAAGGAGGTTCGATAGTTTTCCAGTCCGGGTTCGGTGCACAAAAAAAGGTTTAGAGGAATCTTGCTAGCCGGTTTGATTTCGCGGTAACGCTTTTCAATAATCCAGCGTCTTGAATCTGGCGCGGTCTCATTATGTAGCGTGGGGAGACCGCGTCAGAGAAGGGGGTGTGGCTAAGCTCTGTCAACCCTGAAGAGACAATGTAATACCGGTAGTAAAGACATGACACCGCCATTCCACCTCGGCCACCAAAATCTGACGGATCTGCTAGCACTCCGACTGAGTACCTCCGCCAATCGATGCTCCTAGTGCTTGCCGAAGACTCCAAGCACTCCAACTGACACCATCAGCACTGCAGACTTATCCCATCCCCCCAAGCATGAGACGAGGCTTCAAGAAAGGGTCAAGCAGGTCTGTTTAATGAGCACACAAAGCAACAGCACTCATGCAGCAAAACAACTCCTCCTCAGAGGAAAACAAAATGACAGTTAAAGACAGACAGTGTTTGAATATTTGACAGTTATTAAGGGTTTACACTGGTGTTCTAAGAAGGGAGGGAGGGGGGGGGGAATAAAACAGTCAAACTAAGCCCAAAAAACAGGGGTTTTCTTCACACTCTGCATCAGAAGTGCATAGCAAAACTGCATATCCTTTGTCAAAGCATTTTTTTTTTTGAAGTGTTATTCTTTATTACATTACCTACAACAGCAAAGGCACAAATACAAATAGTTTGGAAAATGAATGATACCCTTTCTTACTTACTTAATTTAAAAACACATTAAATGCAAAATAAATTAAGAGGCAATAGAAGTAAATAGCAAAGAAAATGGCACCGAGATACAGCCTACATTCATGCATTTAGCATTCAGTTTCTTATTATTGTTGTATAGTTTCTCAATATTTTTCCACCAAGTTAATTTATTTAAAGGGACACTCTAAGGGTCAAATAGACTATCTGATTTTGATGTATAGATCAAATGGGAGGAACTACTAGCACATACCTGTGCACTTATGAAAAAATAACGGTTCATTGTACAGTGTTCAGAAATACCTAAAATTATTGGATTTACACATTTCCAATTATTTGTATATCTTTTTCAAAAAGACAGGAGGTCTGATTAGAATACATGGCATGTGTTTACATAGTAAATTAAAGTTATTTATTTTTTTTTCCAAAATTTGCTTTAAGTCTGTTCTTTCAAAAGGAGGAAAATGAATATGTACACTGCATGCACAACTAATTATTCCTCTTTCTCCCCTCCTAAATCATATTTTTAATTAATTATAAATTAGGGTTAATACCTGCTTACTCCCTTATGTCTATAAGAACCAAAATAGCACTCAATAACATTAAGGCAGTCTATATATTATTGAAGGTTAACCCCTTAACGCCGTTACGGCGTGCTATGCCGTCACGGGTTAAGTGGGCTTTAACGCCGTTATGACGGCATAGCACGCCGTAACGGCTTGCAGCCCCAGGAGGTAAGTTATACTTACCTCCGCCGCGATCCGCTTCGGGAGGACTGCCTCACAGCCCAGGCAGCCCTCCCACGGCAAATCAGGCCCCCGGGGGCCATGTGATCGCTCTCAAAGAGCGATCACATGGCCCTCTATAGCTGGCTGTGGATATGCCAGCAGGGGGACTGTTTGAAATATCAGACAGTCCCCCTGCTGGTGGGAAGTATAAAAAAAAAATAAAAGACAAGTGTAAAAATAAATTAAATATATTTTTATATATATATAATATGTATATATATTATATATATAATATATATACATATTATATATATGTAACGTCATACAAAGTGTATTTTAATATTAATATAAGTATATATATTAATATTAAAATACACTTAGAATGACGTTACATATATATAATATGTATATATATTATATATATAATAGATGTACATATATATATTATATATAAATACGTATAATTAAAATAATAAATAAATAAAATAATAAAATAAATAAATAAAATATTGAAACAAAATGTAATATAAATTATATATGCATATGTAATTTCATTCTAACTGTATTTTGTTATTAATATATATATATCGGTAACAAAATACACTTAGAATGACATTCTATATATATCTATATATATATAAAATACAAATAACCGCAAATATATATATATAGATAAATACATATAATTACATAAAAGATTACATTAGTATACACGTAGAATTTAAATACCTATAAATGCATATATATTAAAATTCTACATGTATATTTAAATAATCTTTTAACGTAATTATGTGATTTGATTAATTAAAATTTGATTGACATGCCTGACAACACAGGGAGAAAGTGCAGAGAATTTAATTTGCAAGCACTATATTTGACCCTGTAACTCTCCAAGACTCCATAAAACCTGTACATAGGGGGTACTGTTTTACTCGGGAGACTTCGCTGAACTCAAATATTCGTGTTTCAAACTGGTAAATTGTATTACAACGATGATATTTTAAGTAAAAGTGACGTTTTTTGCATTTTTTACAAACGAACGGCACTTTTATGGACTATATTATTGTTGTAATATGTTTTACTGTTTTAAAACACTAATATTTGTGTTTAGTGAAGTCTCCCGAGAATAACAGTACCCCCCATATACAGGTTTTATGGTGTTTTGGAAAGTTAGAGAGTCACATAAGGCTTGCATTTCATTTTTTTCACATTGAAATTTGCCAGATTGGTTATGTTGCCTTTGAGAGCGTATGGTAGCCCAGGAATGAGAATTACCCCCATGATGGCATACCATTTGCAAAAGTAGACAACCCGAGGTATTGCAAGTGGGGTATGTCCAGTCTTTCTTAGTAGCCACTTAGTCACAAACACTGGCCAAATATTCGTTTTTTGCTTTTTTCACACAAAAACAAATATGAACGCTAACTTTGGCCAGTGTTTGTGACTAAGTGGCTACTAAAAAAGACTAAACATACCCCACTTTCAATACCTTGGCTTGTCTACTTTTTCAAATGGTATGCCATTATGGGGGTAATTCTCATTCCTGGGCTACCACACCGTCTCAAAGGTAACATTACCAATCTGGCAAATTTCAATTTGAAAATGTAATGTTCTATATTTGACCCTGTAACTTTCCAAAACAACATAAAACCTGTTAATGGGGGGTACTGTTGTACTCATGAGACATCGCTGATTACAAATATGTGCATTTTTTTGCAGTAAAACCTAACAGTATTATGACATTCACAGTTAAAATGTCAGACGGAAATGCAAATTTAAAAAAAAATCTTATTTTCTCACATTTTTTTTACTTTTATTCATAATAAATGATGTTCCATATATGAATAGTCAATGATAGATTAAAGCCCTGTTTCTCCTGAACAAAATGATATATAATAAGTGTGGGTGCATATAATTTGAAAGAGGGGAACTACGGGTGAACAGACATATAGCGCAAATTCCAGTTTTTGTTTACGTTTTGTTTTGATCAGAACGTGCACTATTGACTCCGTCCTGAAGGGGTTAATTAGGCAGGCCTTTAAAGGTTAAATAGGCAGGCCAACATAAACAAACAACAACCCCGAACAGAGAAAACATAAAAGATAAAGAGAAAAAATAAAATAAAATAAAATTGTAGTTGTAGGATTTGCGAGGATTAATTAATTCCTGAATATGCCTCCGCTGAAAGGGTTAGGTGCCCTGCGTCAAACCGGTCTCCAGAGGCGGTCGCTGTTCTGTGTTCTGGGAGCTCCCAGCCCGTGGGACAAAGGGAGTGATGCGTTCTGGGTCCCATCTATCCGTGGTTGTTCTCCGAGGTGAGATAGCAGCGATCGGGATGTCTAGACCCAGTGTTTCTAGGAACACGGGTGCGCCTTCCATTGAGGTAAGTGTGTGTAGAGTTCCGTTCCGTTTCACTGTCCGTGAGCCGTTGGTCCCCCACCTGTATTCAATGCTCGCCGATTTCAAGCTACTGGTGAGCGAAGAGAAGGTTTTTCTCCAGGTGAGGGTGGCTCTCGTGAGGTCCTGGAAAAAAGTCAATGTAGTTCCTTCGAAAGCCAGTGGTGTTTTCCCTTTGAGAGCCGCCATGAGCTGTATTTTGTCTTGTACTGTTGGGCACTTTAGTATCACGTCTCGGGCAATGTTTGTGGGTGTCCTGGCGGATGAGGGTAGACGATAGATCTCTGCTGTGGCTAGTTTTTTTGCTGTAGCTGGAGGCAAGATTGTGGCCAGGAGGCGTCTGGAGAAGTGTGGTAATTCGTTTGGTGAGATTTCAGCAGGGATGCCCCTTATTTTTATGTTAGTGCGCCTTTGCCGTTCCTCCAGAGCAGTGAGCTGTGCAGTCATGTCTCTTTGGTGTGTATAGATTTGCGGCACTGATTCTTGTAGCTCAGACAGGTGGTCTTGCATGCTTGTGATATGTTTTTCTGATGCCTGCACCCCATTGGTATGTCAAAGCATTTAAAGGGCCAGAACCAGTCTAATAAAATCTACTATGCCCAAATAACAGATTTAAAGGGCAAAATCTTCCAGGGGCCATAGTCCTACGGCAAGAGGCTGGTAATTAGTCCTCTCCAGGCACAAGTGGCGAAGGGCACTTCGTCACACATGGGTATACCTGGGCATTTTGCATATATGCAGGAAAAGACAGTCAATGAGATCCGACAGAATGCCTTGATTCTATAGGGTCAGAATTGTATAGTATCTTTTCCTCTTCTGAATACGGCTAATTCATATTTATACCATTATAAATTTATTTTAAAAAAGTAAATAAATAAAAAATATGGGGGCGGGGCCTGACGGGCATGGAGGAGAGACGTGCATTGAGGGAACTCATCTCCTATACTGACTAATAAGCAAACTTTTGCTTAACCCAGCTTGATTTGGGTCGAATCCAGGGCCTCACCTACTACTTGTTCCAGCTGAGTAACACTGCAGGGCCCAAAGATTCAACGTGAGCCCATCTGTGGCACGTCTCAGAACATGCGGCCTAGGTTGCACCGGACGGGAGAAGCGGCCGATCTCCCGGTCTGGGGCTTCACAACGGCACTTACTGGAAAACGTATGCCCCGTTTCCCCCCCCCCCCCTGGACCGGTGGGGGTGATCCCGGTCCACCCCTGGGAGGCTGCCCTGTTAGCACAGAACCATGGGGTGAAGCCATGCCGGCTCACACACAACCCGACGACTTACCTAAGATGGCGGCTGCCACGAGGATCCCCAGCAATATGGGGGAAAGGCAAGATGCCCTGTCCAGACTGGACAAAATCTTTGAAGATTTCTGGCAGAGAGTGGAGAGCAGGATGCAGCACCCCCCCTTAAAACAACCGGGTAGCGGCTCTACACCACGGCAAATACACACCAAGCAGCAGCCTGGGGCTCCAGCAGCACGCAGGCCCCCAACATGGCGGCGAACCGCGAAGAGCTCACCGATCCGGCGCAGGAAAGCTACCAAGAGGGTCGTGCCGCAGCCCATCATGGAGACCCATCAACGAACTGCGGTGCCAGGAATAATCGCAATCTGGTCACAAGGAACAACCTGTGGGCACACACAGAGACTCAGAGGACCACCATTCCTCTTAAAGCCGCAGGACAATGCGATACCAGTATCCGGCATAGGCTGATACAGGTGCCAGGGCTGCATAATGACCTTCGTGACAAAACTCTCATACACCCTTGAACTCCTGTGACACTACACTCCAGCATCTTTTTCCTAATCTCTGGTATCACCCCTGGCACACTTCTTACCACATGCAACTAGCCAGGGGCCTCCCTGTGAAATTTTCCTGTTTAAAATTCATGTTGATATATGCATGTCTCTATCTTTAACCTTGAGAATATCTGTGTTTTAGATACACTATCTGCCGACTATCTATATACAGTAATTTGCTTAGGCACGTTAGACCTAACTGTTTTACTAACTAAAAAAAATGTGTGCTAACTTACTCTGTTTGCCATGCAACTGTCTTATATTGTACGATACTACCTTGCTTGTTATTGCAGTTGTGGCATCATAAACACGTTTTGTTATTTCTGGCACAGCAAAAATAAAGAATTAAAAAAATAAAATAAATAAATAAATAAAAATATATATTTATACCCCAGCCTGTGCCACAGTGCAAAAGAACCGTAAAGGTTTCTCCCAGAAACTGATTACTGGCAAAAACCACAAAAACTGCTTTGCGCCATGATGAGGTGCTGGCCCTAGGGTGCACAGGCAAAAACTACATGTACATGTTATCAACACTTTATGACGAAAGCACAGTGCCAGGGTCAGTCTGTAGAAGCAATGCACAAATCGAGACAACAAAAGTGCATTGTTGAATACAACAAAGAAGTTGCCACCTTCCTTGTCCCGATTGCAGTATATAATCACTAAATACTGTACAATAATGCAGCCACAGAGAAGCAATACACTTTTTTGGAGTTTAACCTGAAGCTTTTGTCTGATATTTTATTTTGCCAGCCCCCTAATCTCTCGTCATTGACGTCAAGATGTCCGAAGACTCTGTGACAGACACTTCCAAAGTAGATTCCCGCCTATATCACACAAAAAGTCACCCCAGAAAAAGTGTAGAGTCTGCTACTAAAAAGGTGTTAGGAGGGACTCTACGTGTTATTGCCCTTACTGGCCATTTCTACCTGCCTATGGGCATCTGAATGTTTTAAAGTGTACCATACAGAGTTAAACTACTACTTCAGAACACTCTATATGAGACTCGTTATGTTATTCTGGATTCCTGACCACGGCTTCTCCTGATTACTCTATGTCAGCTGCCTGCACCTACTTATTGGTTTTGATTTAGTGACTACTCTGATTTCTGGATCCCCTAACCGCAGCATGACTCTGTTTATGTTACTCTTTGCCACCAGAAAGTGGCTAGACCAAACAACTCAAAATACCCCATTTGGGATACTCTGGGGGGCCTACTTTTAAAAATGACATGCCATCACGTGGGTACTTTTCAGTCCTGGGTTGCCATAAGGTCTCAATTACAACATAGGCCCAGCAAATCAACCTGCCAAATTCCAAAGTGTTAAAAAAGATATGGACAAGCTCCTTATTTGACCTTGTAACTGTCCAAAACACCAGGAAACCTGTATGTGGGGGATATTGGTGTACTTGTGGGACATCACAGCAAAAAATACCTGTAATTTATCGAGGAAGAAAGCGAACAGTATTATGACATACACAGTTAAAATCCCACACAGAACTTGTAAAACAACATTTCTTAATTTCTCAAACCTTTGTTTTAGATTGTATTCATATTTAGTTATGTTTCATATATAAATATTTGATGTGAAATGAAAGCCCTATTTCTCCTGAACAAAATAATATATAATAAGTTTGGGTGCACTTAATATAAAAGAGGTAAATTATGGTTGAACAGACATATAGTCAAATTCAAAGTTTTGTTTTGGTCAGAACTTGTACTATTGTCCCTGTTCTTAAGTGCTTAAACTACAATAAATGGGTTTAGAAAACAGTTTGTGTAAATAAGTTACATTGTGGCTGTCTAAATTACATTTTAGTTACATAAATGCTTAGTAAGGCACCTTGAATTTCTCAAACCAGCCCTGCCCATTCCCCTCACCACACTCCCAATAACACCACTAAAATTAAAGTGTCCCTCTTTGACCATTTGAAACATCAAATCTCAGTTAAGAAACCTACAAAATATATTAATGTGGATATTAAAAGATAATGCAGACACTATTATACTTGCATTACTTGTTTTACATTGCTGCAGCTAGGAGTATAAATCATGTGTTCTTTGGTCAGCAGATATCAGAATAGTTACTTATTGTTATCATTCATCACCTAGCCGCCAAACTGAGAGTCACACAATGATTGGACAGACTTTTTTCAGTTTTTAAAGATGTAGCCTCTTTTAACAGGGACAAAAAAACAAAAACAAAACTTTATTTCTAAATATTTGGAACATGGGATATTCTTGCTTTTGCATAGTAAGGTCTAACGGTTTAAACATTTACAAACGAGAATCTACTAATAAATGTTATATCAGGACAGTGTCTATTTAGTCCGTAATGAGCTGAATGTAAGTTATGTTTCATTATCCAACTTAATGACAGGTGCTTTCTTAACATTCAAGATTATGAAATTTTACTTATAAGCCCACCCTTCAATGAAATCACTGGTATAGGGAAATTAGGCATTTCATTGGCCACACAAATAATTGCATGGCATGTATATACAGGTATGTAAGTTGCTATATATCTGCAGTAGAGTTCTACGACGTAGCTGATGCCACAGAGATTTTTTTTAAAACTCTATTGTATTCTGTAGTTAGCATTAGGGAAGTATATCAAACTTGTTTAACGCTCTGACAGGGATTGTCATTATATAGCCTAATAATGGAATATTGAAAAATATAAACAGGAATTGTGTTGGTACATTTTTCAATCAGGTTGACTTTTTAATAAAAAAAAACAAACAAACAAACAAGGGAAATATAATGAAAATATTTCCTTAAAAGCTCATATCTTTTGAAGTGTTAATCCCAATTACACTTACTAGAACAATAGAATGAAAGAGAGAGAGAGAGGGAGAGTTAAACATTGCTATTGAATCGCAGCAGTAAAGGTTAGTAGAGACAAAGAGCAATATCATCAGGCGGTGGTATAAAAACACAGAGGAGAATTTGTAGACAAAAAAAAATGGAGAGTAGGTACTCAAGGTTTTTCCTAATTGCTTATATCTTCCATTACATTTATCAAAACACCAGTCCAGACAAGCCAATTTATGAAGAAAGGCCTCTGTTTCCTCCAGCAGCGTATGAATTATGCATAGTATTTTCAACATAATAGCCCCATAATGCCTATTGACATGCAGTGTACTCAGAAACACTACAGTGATTTGGCTATATCCATCGGTGAAAGATCTGTAAAAAGTCGTCAATAGTGGATAGATGTTGGCACTGCAGTGATAAAGGACAATGTTTCCCATAATACTTAGCCAAAAGGGCAATATTCTTTGTAGCAGCTGCTATGCTAAAACCAAATTAAACATTTCCTATCCAATGGACCTGGTGGCACTCACTGGTGACATTTCTAAAGAACTAGAAATATATATTTAAAAAACAAAAATGAAAAAATGATATATTAAAAAAAATAGTAATAGTATGTGTATGTGCCTGCAGTCTGTTTGGTTTGGTATATGCCATTTCGTTCTTTTTTTTTTCTTGGAGAAATATTTCCTTTAGGGAAATGCAAATTGCTAATGATAACGATAAGCGATTTTACAGCAACTGGTAGGCTGGAGAGATTTTTATTTGTATTTTTTTTTTTAAATTTCTTATTTTAACTGTGCAAGATAACAACAAAGATTGTTCAATATACACTGAGTAGTGAACATAGGCTTGGCATCTGAGATATAGACATGTATATATATCGGCACATTTTTATCCCCCCACCCCCTCCAAGAGTGAGGACAAGAGAGGTATAGTGTAAATACAAGTATGTCCAACAAGGAGAAATCAAAGAAGCTGTATGCAGGCTGGATAGATTTTTAACAGTCTCCTTTAATATGGGATTAGTCAATATCTCTGCGACTTACTTGTGATTGCATAGAGTGTGTCTGTCTGCCACTGACCAGCTTAACAGCTCTGCAAATACAGGTGAAAAGATAAATCAGGACAGCTTTGTTCCTGTGTTATCAATGTATCTGCAAATCAGTAACTCTGCTAGGTAACCTCTACCAGAGGCTGTAGATGATTAAATTGACAGTGAGTGGAATGTGAACACAAAGAGATGGGAAATGCAACGCATCTGTATGAAGATTTTTCTTCTTTTTTTTTTTAAAGTGTATTGTGTGTTGGGTGGGGGAGTCACCTTGTACACTGGAAAACAACAGTGTACCATAGAATCTCATCATGCAAACTGCTATGCACGTGCCAGTTGCACAGATGCCAAAAACCTTGAGCATGTGTAAAAAGAGTAGCAGTTTTTAAAATATTCAAATCATCTCCTAGACCTTTACCCGAGGAGAACATAAAGACACTACATCATTGCAGTCTTTTAGGGCAGGGTTCTCCATCCAACCTTTTAGCACCCGGGGACGACGAAAAGAGGAGAAATATTTTGCGGACCGTCGTCAGCCAGAAATAAAACCCAATGGTATGTGTGAGGGATGCAGTATGTGTGTGTGTATGTATGGGGGGGGGGGCACTGTGTATATAGGGGCGTGTGTGTGTGTGTAACGGGGGGTTAGCGTGTGTGTGTGTATGGGGGGCAGTGTGTGTGTATGGGGGGATAATGATTGTGGGTCTGTGGGGTTGGATGGTAGATTAGTAAATATATACATTTTTTTTTATTTAAAAAAAAAACAACAAAAAAACGTTATTTTGATATCCCCTCTCTCTGATTACCTTTGCCTGGATGAGGGGACATCTCCTGCAGTGGTCGCAGTGGTGAGTGAATTCTAGCAGCCTCAGGAGCTGCTAGAGTTCACTCTTGCGAGATTCAGAGCGTTAATCACGGCAACGCTCCAAGCTCGTGAGAGAAGAACCCGAAGGAGCTGCAGGTTAGAGCTCCCCAGGGAGAGGGAGGCACATTTCTCATAGCACCAAGGATATATCTTGCGGCAATTTATTGCCGGTCCGCAAAAGCTACCGTAGGGTGAAAGCTTTCCCGGACTATCCAACACCACAGTGGATTGGTACTCCAGACACCTCAAAGACTTCAGCGATTGGCGTCTGGACCCCTTGACATTAAGGAACATCATGGACACTTGGGGACCTCCGGGAATAGACCTCTTTGCCTCTCGTTTGAACGCTCAACTCCAGGGGACCTTGGTCAATCAAAGGTGTTCCGCAATCAACTCTCAGACTTTTCAGAATGCATGGGCACCTGGCACGAGACAAGCTTATAAATCTGCTTAGAATGCATGGAATGGCTGGTTTTGACAGCAATCTTACAATTTATGACCTCCTTTTTGAAGCAGGGAAAGCGTACCGCACGGTTAACCTCTACTGTTCGGTGATTTCCACTGGACATCAAGGCGTCGATTGTGCCCCCATCGGACAACATCCTTTTGTCTGTTGCTGATTTTCTCGTCCTCCGCTCCCTCGTTACACTACAGTCTGGGATGCTTCTCTTGTCCTCCGTTTTCTAACGTCATGGCCGGATAATTCATTATCCCTCAAACAACGGTCAGCAAAACTGGTCATGCTTTTCTGCCTCATTTCATGCAAAAAAGAGTCTCGGATGTACGGGTTCTGGACACAGACGCTCGATCCTTTACACCGGAAGGCGTTCTCTTTAAAATCTCTAGAAGGACCAAAACGTCTTCAAAGTCCGTACTATACCCGGCGTTTCCGCAGAAGCCTCTCTTGTACCCAGTGGCATGCCTACGGGAATACGAACTCCGTACGGCTCCACTCCGGAATCCTATGAGACCTCAATTATTTATCTCTGTCCGCAAACCACACCTTCCAGTATCCTCTCCTTCTTTGGCCAGATGGGTCAAATGGATTGACACTTCCGTATTCTCTCCACATTCTGTTCGAGGAGCTGTGGACTCTAAAGCCTCTGTGGTAGGATACCGACTAGACTATATTTTACGAGCTGCCGATTGGTCTTCGGAATCCACTTTTCGTGATTTTTACTTCAAACCAATCGAACACATTGCTGGAACAGTTATATCACAGCTTTAAACCAGCATAATAGGAGCCTCCGTGTCTTAATAAAATTACCATTTACTATTTACATGACGTAAAGGCAAGATTTTATTAACGACACAGAGGCGAGTATTATCCCTCCCACTCTTCCCTGGATGGTGGTTCACCTGGGTAAGTTATTTACGGTAAGTTTCTTTGGTTCAGATTTGCTCACTGGTAAGGTGATTTGGTTCAATCCTTTATGTTTGTATGCACCTCATACATGTTGACTGAATACTACTTTATATCAGATATTGCCTAGTCACTTATACTGTATTATTTATGCATAAATCCAGTTTTATACTTGGATATTACCATATTCTACTCTCTCTTACAGCTTGAATTGGAAGTTCGTTCACTGATGGCATTGTTCCCTTATTGGAATGTATTTTTCGGTTGGATGGCGGTACAAGTTCGGGATCGCAAGAAAGAGGAAATAGTTCAGGGAATACCGCCTATTATGCTGGAGAGTGGAACCTGATTGGCTGTTGGTTGCCATGAAAGATATATGTTACTAACTGTTTCCTGTGTTCATTTCATTGTTAAAGTTTTTCTTTGCTGCTGAGGGAAATGAAGAAAGAATGCAGCATAATACTCGCCTCCGTGTCGTTAATAAAATCATGACTTTACGTCATGTAAATAGTAAAATCTGGTAATTACGTGCAGCATATTTTTAATCTTACTATCCCATACAGTTCTAAAAAAAAAAAAGAAAAGAAAATAACTGCTCATGCTAATTTGCATACTTAATTATATATGCATGACACAGATAACAACATCACTTGATGTTGCAAAACATCACAGGGAGTGAGAAAAATCAGTGTATGTGTAAACTGTCTGAATGGGTGTGAGTTTAGTAGCAGTGTGTCATTGTTGAAATGTGTGTATAACAGTGTTTGCATACTGTTGTCTGTGTGTCATTGCGTGTATACTTTGAGAGTGTGTATAACAGGATGTGCACACTGTGTCTGAGTGTGTGTATACAGCGAGTGTGTGCGTGTATGTCCACTGTATCTGTGTCATTTTGTGCATATGTAGCCGTCTGTGTACCTGCTATCTATAATAGAAGTAGATATTCTGGCTCTATTTCTCTCTCCTAGAGTCTTATCGGCCTTTGAATTTCTGGTATTTTAGAGTACTGGTGTTAAATGCTGGCTGTTTTAGTAAAATACCGGCCAGTTTGCAACTCCAGTTATATTGTTTTGTATTTGTTATCTGTTGCTGTATTCATGCTATTGCACTCCCCGTCTGATGTTAGCAACGTCAGCTATATCATTCGCTTATTGACTCTTTGCTTTTGATTTCATCTTGTATATGAATATTTGTGACACTCTCAATAAAAAATGTATTTGAAGAAAAAAGAAAAAAAGTAATATTAGAGAGACGCGTGTGTTTATACTACACACTTACACTCGCATTGAAACGTTAGATGAAAGCGTTTTCATATAGTTGGATTGTAATCTCTTGTTGCATGTAGTAATGCACTGTGTATGGTGATTCTGGAAGTAAACCTGTTTATGTGACATTAACCTGCTGGGGCAGGTCTCACACAGCTTGCAAGTTTAGACTGACTCTTAATCCTACTTCAAAGGCAGGCAATATTTTCTGTCTGCAGACTAGGGCGCTGCAAACTTGTTTGGTGTGTTATAATTGACAGCATGACATGGTGTCTCTCATAATGGCATTGAATAGTAACACAAAGCAGTTTTACACATATTTAGCTTGACTTTGAGTTACTTTTATATTTTTATTTTTGGATTAAGGGGTGATTTGGAAGTTATCAAGGGATGAGCAGACAGTATTCTTCCCTTCCTGGTAAACAGTCATTCCCATCACACTGACAGCCAATGTTGGAGTTGCAGAGCAGTGCAAAGGTTGCCACACAGATTCTTTAAATACAAAATGTTGATAAACCCAACATTGGTTGGTAGCATTTGAATCGAATTATAGTGCTTACATTTACAGTTTACTAATGAATTACAGTATTCATCTGCTATTGTATCATAAAAGGTTGACCTACATTGAGCCTCTTAGATTGCTCGTAAAATTATTAAAACATCTAACATGCACTTATCTTTGGCCTGAGTGTAAAATTAAAGATTCAGGATTTCAATGAATGGGTAGACAATGTTAATCTTCTACCCGATTCCTGGGCAGTATAGTAGCTTTGAAGTCTTCCAGACCCACATATATAAACTAGATCAGAACTTATGCAAAACTATTTTCCCAACCCATTCACTTTCAAATTATTTTTATAATACATAAATATCACAATTCTTTTTTGTTTCCCAATCGTAAACAAAACAAAACAGGGAGCAAAAAAATAAGGCGAATGGACAACAACTCAAATAGCTTGCCTAAAATACCAACACTAGGAGGTTGTATGGAATTGGGATGGGTGAAGTGGCCTTCACCAATGATGCCCATAATGGGCAGATCAGCTCTGGAAAGTGGGCAGACTAGCCTACCAGCCAGCTCTCAACATACAGGACCACACAGAGAGCCCTGCTGAAGTGCCCTATGCATGGGCCTGGTGCACATCACATAATGCGATTTCACCTACTGATATGCTTAAGCAGTGCTTCCTGAGGACACTAACTCGGGAGAGGAAACTACAATAACAGGGTCCTACTACACACATACATACATACATTAAGCTGTAATTGTTCTAGTGATTGTAGTGTCCCTTTAAGGGACAAGGATAATCTATATGTGGTACCCTTGCTCACTGCACTTACAGTGGTATCAGCCACACTTCACTGTTAAGGCCCTAAAAGACCAAAACCTGGGAAATACATACATATTTTGGAAATGCCATTTTTCTTCTCTCTCTCTCCTGTTTTATTCCAGAACCTGCTGATGGTCTCAGCATTTGTCTGGGGTTAACAATTTTGGAACAGAAATTCTACCACTCAACTATGGTCACAGCTCGGTTATTTAAGCCTAATAGACTTCATTTTTCGATTCTCTAAAATATGCAAAGTGACTAAAACGCTAAATACCGGTTGGCCATCTATCTAGTCTCCTCCAGCTCTGCAGTCCGTTTTTCCTCTAACCAAGTAGCAAATGTGGCATTACCGAGTTGAAATTCTTCCCAGTCAGGTCTCAGCTATTTTAGGGTGTTTGTGTTGCTTTTATTATGTCATGTCAGTGTTTGTTATTTGCATATCATGTGGATGATATAAGAGTCAGGCAGTAGCTCTTTAGTTTATGGATATCATATGGGTGCTTTTTGTGTTTGGGGTAATTGTCATAAGATTTATGGCTCCTAAATTATAGGACCTCCAGCAGTTAAGAAGAAAAATTTCACATTCCGTATAAAAACACTTCAGAAAGAGCAAGTACACTTCACATTGGCTGAAGTATTGTGGCAATAAAGTGAAACAACTTGGAAGCACTAGGCTGTAAAATATTTAACAGTTTTATTGAACTGTTATTTCAACATATCAGAATGTTCTGCAACATCAATTCTAAGCAGATAAACTAACAGATGTGTTGCATTGGGCTCTTCAAGACCTTCAAATGCTAAAGAGGCAAAACATGCCGTTGGATTTTGGAAAAAAATAAGTTTGCAGGTTTCTTCACTAAAAACAGCACAATGTAGATATTTTACCTAAAATGTTTAAATCTGTCTTTAATTTGCTGTAAATCAGAGTTTAGTGAAGAAATCCCTTAGCGTTAAGAGACCGCATGCAAAACATATACATGATTGGCCTTGAATTATACATTGCCAATATACTGCTTATCACTGCAACAGACTCAGAACTATAAAATGTATAGATATGTTTATCTTTAGACTGCAATATTCTTCAGTAAAATAACCAATACTTACTAACTTTCATTTGCCTTAAAAAACCTGGAATTACAAATTCAAGTTCCTATTTTCTTGTAACTTGCAATATAGTAATTCTATTGATAAATGGATAATATCATTTTTAGACAAAGTAGTATTTACATACCAAAGAATACTTTGGGCTAAAAGACACACACAAAAAGAGACCCTTTAAATCTACTTCAAGCACTAGTCTGAGCAGCTGATAACTGATTGCTAAGTAGCAACACTGACCTGTAAAACCTACCTGGATCTTTATATTCTTAACCCCTTAAGGACAGAGCCAAATGTACAAGTTGTGATCAAAACAAAACGTAAACAAACCACAGAATTTGGCTCTGTCTGTTCAACTATAATTTACCTCTTTCATACTAAGTGCACCCACACTTATTATATATCGGTTTGTTCAGGGGAAACAGGACTTTCATTCCATATCAAACATTCATATATAGAACTCCATTTTATATGAATAAAATCTAAAAAAGTTTGAAAAATTGAGAAATTTTGATATTTTTCAATTTCTGCATGTCAATTTAACTGTTAATGTCACAATACTGTTTGGTTTTACTGCAATAAAACATACATATTTGTATTCAGAAATATCTCATGAGTAAAACAGTAACCCCCATGTATAGGTTTTATGGTGTTTTGGAAAGTTACAGGGTCAAATATACGTCTTGTCTATTTATTTATTTTTTACATAGACATTACACAGATTGGTTTGCTGGGCCTAGGCTGCCTTTGAGACCGTATGGCAGCCAAGAAATTTAAGTTACCCCATCATGGCATACCATTTGAAAAAGTAGACATCCCAGGGTATTCAAAATGGGGTATGCCCAGTCTTTTGTAGTAGCCACTTGGGCAAAAACGCTAGCCAAAGTTAGTGTTCATTTTTTTTTTTTCAAATAAAAACTGTACTTTTACTGATAATATTATTGTCAGTGTATAGTTAACTGCCCTGAAACACTCCTAGTTCTATTCAGTGATGTCTCACAAGCGCCACGGTAACCCCCATGTATAGGTTTTATGGGTTTTTTGAAAGTTACAGGGTCATATTTACGGCTTATCCATATATGCTTTTTCACAATTACATTTGTCAGATTAGTTTGCTGTGTCTAGGCTGCCGTTGAGACTGTATGGAAGCCAAGAAATGAAAATTACCCCTTAATGGCATACCATTTGAAAAAGTAGACATCCCAAGGTATTCAAAATGGGGTATGGCCAATCTTTTGTAGTAGCCACTTGGGCACAAATGCTAGCCAAAGTTAGTGTTAGGTTTTTATTTTTTTCATTTTTCACATAAAAACTGTACTTTTACTGATAATATTAACATCAGTATATAGTTTACTGCCCTGAAACACTCCCAGTTCTGTTCAGTGATGTCTCACGAGCACCACGGTACCCCCCATGTATAGGTTTAATGTTTTTTTTTTTAAGTTACAGGGTCATATATACGGCTTATCCATTTATGCATTTTCACAATTACATTTGTCAGATTAGTTTGCTGTGTCTAGGCTGCCGTTGAGACTGTATGGCAGCCAAGAAATGAAAATTACCCCTTAATGGCATACCATTTGAAAAAGTAGACATCCCAAGGTATTCAAAATGGGGTATGGTCAATCTTTTGTAGTAGCCACTTGGGCACAAATGCTAGCCAAAGTTAGTGTTAGGTTTTTATTTTTTTCATTTTTCACATAAAAACTGTACTTTTACTGATAATATTAACATCAGTATATAGTTTACTGCCCTGAAACACTCCCAGTTCTGCTCAGTGATGTCTCACGAGCGCCACGGTACCCCCCATGTATTAGGTTTTATGGGGTTTTCAAAAGTTACAGGGTCATATATAAGGCTTATCCATTTATGCTTTTTCACAATGGAATTTTTCAGATTAGTTTGCTGTGTCTATGCTGCCTTTGAGACCGTATGGCAGCCAAGAAATGAAAATTACCCCTTAATGGCATACCATTTGAAAAAGTAGACATCCCACGGTATTCAAAATGGGGTATGGCCAGTCTTTTGTAGTAGCCACTTGGGCAAAAATGCTAGCCAAAGTTAGTGTTCCGTGTTTTTTTTTGTGTTTTTCACATAAAAACTGTACTTTTACTGATAATATTAACATCAGTATATAGTTTACTGCTGGCTGGCTGGCCCGAGGTTAGGAAGTCACTGGACAGATTTTGGCCTTTACTGCTGAACGACATCCACCTCAAACAGGTCCTTGGCCCTCACATTGATATTACGGCTAGACGGGGACGTAACATCCGAGACTTGTTGGTACCAAGTCACTTCTCTACCCCAACACAACCAAGAGCCACCTGGCTAGGTACCCCACCCTGTGGCTCATACAGCTGCGGTAGATGTGTCGCTTGCCGATACATCTCCAAAGGCTCAAAGACCGTAACTGATAGCACAGGTGAAAACTCCGTAAAGATAAAAGATTTCTTTAATTGTAACACCAAGGGACTAGTATATCTTTTATCCTGCGCCTGTGGACAGAAATATGTAGGCAAGACCTTCAGGGCCTTCAAAGCGAGAATTATGGAGCATATAAGGTCTCCGAGGAACCGTTTAGATACACCAATATCTAGACATTTAAAGGAACACCATCACGGTGACCCTAATAACCTCAGATTCTGCGGCCTTGAATTGGTGAAAAGGAACCAAAGACGCGGTGATTTCGATAGAATCCTAAGACAGAGAGAATCCAAATGGATCTATCAGCTAAAGACACTCCAACCGAGAGGTCTAAATGAGGGCTTCTCTTTTGCCCCATTCATCTGACTTGTCTATAATCATTTTTATGATTTATATTTGTATTGTTTTGATATGGACTATATAGTTAGCTTTTTTGTTTATTTACTTATTTATTTTTTGAACCATGCCTTTCTTGCTTCATTAACCACTCTTTCATTATGTATAATCAACTTAGTTCATAACATTTGAATGGATCTTTAATTTTATTTTCTCCTATTGATACATAATATGTCACTTATTACGAATTATGCCTCTCTTAAATGTTTGCCCCCACTAGATACCGAACTATATGATACTCAGACTTACAAGCCACCTTATTTACATCCGCCCTCCCCCTCTCTAAATAAATTCGGGGATATGGGTTGAGATGTGTAAACCCCTATCGTACCACGACAGAGACTAACCACAGATGCCCATTAGCAGACACGTTATCCCGATGTGGGTAATATATGCCTATACTCTGGGGCCCTTAATACTGCTTAAGGTAATATTCTCTGGGCTCTCTTAGATTTCAGACTTTGCTGAAATCGTTAGGGGCTACTTTGGTTGGCAGCTGATTTAACTTCTATCACTTTTATCATCCTCGCCAGGTGGACCGCCTGGTTTGGTGACTAAGTCCAGACGCATGCGCAAGAGTACATACTTATAGGCACTAAGTCCGCACGCATGCGCCAATACTTGACGGCGTACCGCCACGAGCGTATCGCCCAATCCTGAGTCCTGGCGCATGCGCGAACAGACTGACATATACATAGTCTGTGCGCATGCGCCGATATCTAGTAACCGACATACGCATGTCCACGAGCGGGCATTCTGCCTGGCCCGAAGACTGAGTTTTGACGCATGCGCGGGCGGAGGTTCTATTCCCATGAAGGGGGAGAAGTTCCCGCGCATGCGCCGGTGAAAGGGACATGCGCACAACACCACCAGCGGTAATCATTGGATTCGGCTGGCGGGCAATTTGAAACCCCACCTTCTACTAGATTAGTAGATGGTTGGGTATATAAACAAGGTAAAGGGAGGCTCACTATGTACTATTTGCCCTTGAGAAAGGCGGTGAGACCGCCGAAACGCGCGTTGGGCAGTTTGTTCCATATGACTGGACACACAGATATACTTTTGATGCTGACTGCTTTGACAGCTTGAGGGAAAACCTCACAGCCCTAGGTACAGACTAGAGGGATTTCTCTGAGTTAGGAGCAGCAATGGTAACTGTATTTTTTGCTTAACTCTGTTTAGACTCGGCCCCTTTCATTACTTTGTTTTCTCTGTATATACTATTTTGATCTTACTTTCCTTTCGATTTACTTCCTTTTGGTGCACTGGTTATACCAGGTATTTTGATATTGGACTAAAGTTAAGTACACCTTAGGACTATCGAAAGTTATTATATAGAGATAACTAGATTTCAGCTGTTCCTAGGAATACTGCAATTGGGGGAATCCCCCGGCTTTGGTGCTGTTTCCTGGCATTAATCAGTAGGTAGGCTGAGGTTACAAGGGAGGCTAGATTAGCAACTATGTATCTTCACAATTTATATTTTGCCTAGTAACTTGATACACTAGTATCTTTTGTGATTGCTGTTGCTACTTGTATTCCAATAGGCACCCAGCCACACTGGTTCGCCAGTTTACATCTACAGTCGCATCTTATTATCTTGTTTTTAACCCTCACGGAGTGGGGTGATTTAATAGGTGGTGTGTTTTTTGATATTATAGTTTTTTCTTAAATTTGTTCTATTAAAGTTTTTGTTATTTTCTTTGTTCTTACTGCTTTGATACTAAGACTGGGGGTAGCGGTAGTGAGATTAAGGACCCCGTTTCTACGGGGAACTCTTCTCACTCCCTCTGTTTTGATAGTTATATAGTTTACTGCCCTGAAACACTCCCAGTTCTATTCAGTGATGTCTCACGAGCGCCATGGTACCCCCCATGTATAGGTTTTATGGGGTTTTGGAAAGTTACAGGGTCAAATATACGCTTGTCCATTTTTGGTTTTACACATTGAAAATTGGCAAAGCAAAGTTCTGGGCCTATCTTGCCTTTGAGAGAGCATGGCAGCCTGGGTAATAACATTTCCACTATTATGGCATACCATTTTCAAAAGTAGGCAACCCAGAGTATTTCAAATGGTGCATTTTAAGATGTTTGATCTAACCACTTTATCAGAAATGAAGGCCCCACATAGCGGTAATAGTTTTATTTGTGCTTTTTTCCACACATGAACTCACTTTTCACAGGACAATTTGTTTTTAACATTGTCTCCTGAATATAACAGTACCCCCATGTACCGGATTTTCTGTTTTTTGGGGGAAGTCACAGGGACAAATATATTAGATGTCCATTTCAAAGTTGGAAATTTGACAAGGTGATTTCCTGGGCCTATTTCGCCTTTGAGAGAGCATGGGCATGGCAGCCTGGGTAATAACATTTCCACTATTATGGCATACCAATTTCAAAAGTAGGCAACCCAGAGTACAACAAATGGCAGACCTTCAGATGTTTGGTCTAGCAATTTTAACAGAAATGATGGGCCCATGTAGCAATTTCTACTTTTATTTTTGTCTTTTTAATCACATAAATTGCGTTTTCACTAGAAATGTCATGATCCTGGTATTAGTTAGTGCACTAAAACCTCAGTATTTTGATTTAACACCGTCTTCTGAATATAACGGTACCCCCACGTATCATTATTTCAGATTCTTTACGATAAGTACAGGGCAAAATATATTAGATGCCCTTTTAGCTTGTAAGTTTGACAAAGTGATTTGCTGGGCCTATGTGGCTTTTAGAGAGCATGGCAGCCTGGGTAATAACATTTCCACCGTTATGGCATACCATTTTCAAAAGTAGGCAACCCAGAGTACAACAAATGGCAGACCTTGAGATGTTTGGTCTAGCAATTTTAACAGAAATGATGGGCCCATGTAGCAATTTCTACTTTTATTTTCGTCTTTTTAATCACATAAATTGCGTTTTCACTAGAAATGTCATAATCCTGGTATAAGTTAGTGCACTAAAACCTCAGTATTGAGGGCGGGGCCAGGCCGCCAAGCAAGATGGTCGCATGTCAGACCAGCTCCTGACACCTACAAAAGAATAAACATGAAAACTGGACTTTTGGCACAAAAAGCCGACCGGCTGAGGTGGACCACATCGGGTGGAAAGTACCGGACCCAGGGTGAGGCTGGCCTGACTGTTTTCAGTCCCCTGGAGGAAGAATCCTCACTGGCGCAAACAAGGCCTACTCCGGCGGTGAGTGGGGCAGACGGCCGCTGCCCCACTATCCTGCCCATCGGTACTCAGCCAAGGCCAGACCCGTCGGGAAATGGCCCCGTTCCCCCCCCTCTGGACCGGGGGGGTGATCCCGGTCCTTACCTCCGCATGCCCCGATCACCTAGGGCGCAGCAGAAGGGCCGCCCTGCTCCGACACCAAGATGCGGCAGACAAGATGGCGGATGGTAAAAGTGATGGCGCCAATGCCGGATCCACCACAGGCTTATCACCGAAACAGGCAAAGAGGCGCAGAAACAGCCCACACCGCTCCCCACTTAAAAGAACATACCCGCGGGCCGACCCGGCAAAAGGTGACACTCTAATTTACCTGATACACCTTTTCAACGGGACTGCAGCGTCTGATGACGGCCCAGCCATAAAGGGCAACAGCATCAATGTACTCTTCATGCCGCAGCTGAAATCTATGGGCAACGTAAACAAGCGAAAAGAGGACATTTGCTGCAGGTTCCAGGGACGCCTGAGACGTCCACCATTGCGACGCTGCAACACTAGACACCAGGCTGAATGGTAACCCTTGCTTTGGGCCCTCTCTTACCAATCTCCCCAGGGACCGTACTAGGCACTCGGAGGGGACCGGCTGAGCAGCGGCACACGACCGGAGCCTGCCAGGCACGAACCTCATTACACTTGATACCGGAGAAACTGACGGAAGCCAAGTACAGAGAGATGGACACAGGTTTCTTCAGGAAGGAAGAGATTCTTTATTGGATCACCGATCGGGACTCAGAGGGACTAATGTCACCAAAATACAGCAAGTTCTGAGCCCCGGACAATAGTGCAGGCTCCTTATATAGGCACATAACTCCTCCCATATTAAGCTCCACCCGCACATTCTCTTGACCAATCAAATACAAATAAGAATTAACTTCCTGCTTGACCGCATGGCCTGTCCAGCACAATGGAGGAGGGGAATACTACATCCTGTATTCTTGCACATGCTCCGTACACTACTGATCGTATCTTGCCTCGTGCAACCAACTGATCGATACGTCAGCATATGCACGTACACATGCCACGTGGTAATCTCGGCCTACTAAATTTATTTTTACCGAGATTCCACCACATTCCCCCCTTTGATGCCTCTTGATATTTCACAATTACTTGAGGCATCACTTAACCTTGGTTTGCATACACCGCAAGTTACCATGAACCAGACCAGACTTATCTATGATGTGAATCTTCAACACTCATCTTCCTGCATTGGTTCTCCTTGATCTAGAGCCTTATATTTATAAATTGCCATTATCTGTGCAGCAGCCTTCCTCTCTGCTATATTTTCTATCAGGCTTTGCACAGACCTAACTACTAAGGGTATAAGACATGGCAGGAGTAGACACAACATTAAAATCAGTAGGACTCCACCTACCACTGCCTTAAGCCCTCCAAACCACTCATATTGCGAATGCCAAATTAGGGTCTGGGAAATATGGTTACCTGTTCTTGTAGTCTTAATGCATACCTCACAGCTAGGAGTGTCGGTACCTCTACCTTCCTGAATATAAAAATACACATATAAAAACATTATCAGAAACACATCTTTCGTCGTCATCCTCAGTCTTCGTCCGTGCGATGGCACCTCAGCTTCCAGGGTGTAAGGGCTGCAGGGAATGGAGTTCTGCTCGTCTTCACAGGGGTCCCTTCGAGACTTTTCCTGACTTATACACTCGTTGGTGAGCGGACAGGCTTTATTATGGCCTTCTCACTCACTTACCAAATCTCTGAAACAATAAAATTTGTAATCCACAAGGTTCCTCGTCACTCCGACTGAGTCGTGCGCTTTAACCGGATCTTGCAGGGATTCTCTGGATCTGCTGTAGCTTGCCAAGAATCGACTGCTGCTGGTTTAACCCTGGAGTGATGTATCCACGGAGTCACTTCGGCTACTTTTATCGCTGTAGGGGTAGACAAAAGAACAACATAAGGACCTCTCCACTTGGGCCCTAACGGTACATTATTCCACTCTTTAATCCACACTTGGTCTCCTGGGGGGTAACTATGTACTGGGGGATAAATATTCACAGGTAATCTATCTTGTACCCATTTCTGTACCTCCTCCATAGTCTTACCCAACTCTACAACCTGCTGCCGGGTAATTCCTTCTCCCAACTGACTCAAATCCCCCCTTAAGTAACCAAGTACGGGAGGTGGTCGCCCATACATGATTTCAAAAGGAGAGAGGCCCATCCTTCTGGTAGGTGTACTGCGGATTCGCAATAGAGCTATGGGCAAGAGAACGTTCCACTTAAGTTGGGTTTCCTGACACATTTTAGCCAACTGATTCTTAATAGTTCTATTCATTCTCTCTACCTTACCAGAACTCTGGGGTCTATATGCCGTATGAAGCCTCCACTTTATACCAAGCATATGAGTCAGTTGTTGTAGGCACTGATGAACAAAAGCTGGACCATTGTCCGATCCTATAGAGCAGGGTAGTCCATATCGGGGTATTATTTCTCGTAGCAGGAATCTCACAACTTCTCCTGCTTTCTCCGTACGAGTAGGACATGCTTCTACCCAGCCTGAATAGGTACACACAACTACCAGTAGGTAGCGATGTCCACCAGATTTAGGCATTACTGTATAGTCAATTTGTAAATCGGACATGGGGAGTCCCCCCATAAACTGGACTCCTGGTGGCTTTACTGGTCCTTGCCTTGCATTATTTTTAGCACACGTTACACATCTTCGTACAATGGCCTGAGTCAGGTTGGACAATCTTGGTATGTAGAAATGTTTTCTGAGAGATTCTTCTGTACTGTCTCTCCCAGAATGTGTCCCGTTGTGATAGTTTTGGACAATTTCTACCGCTAGTGATGCTGGAATGACTATTCTTCCATCTTCTAACTGATACCATCTGTTCTCCAAATACTTTCCAGGTTCAGTCTTTAACCACTCCTCTTCTTGAGCTGTATAGACTGGAGTCCATTGAGACAGTGGAGTTGGTATAAGAGCAGCTATATGCTCCACATATTCCTGTCTTTCTGATTCAGCGGCACGCTTAGCTGCACTATCTGCCATCCGATTTCCTTTGGTTACATCACCATCTCCTCTCAGATGTGCTCGACAATGTATAATACCGACTTCTTTCGGCTCCCACACTGCTTCCAATAGTTGTAGGATTTCAGCTGCGTACTTGATTTCTTTGCCTTCTGAATTCAATAGTCCTCTTTCTTTATACAAAGCTCCGTGGGCATGAGTGGTTAAAAACGCATACTTGGAGTCCGTGTAGATGTTCACTCTTAAACCTTCAGCCAATTGTAACGCTCGTGTCAGTGCTATCAATTCTGCCTTTTGTGCTGATGTTCCTTTTGCCAGTGGCCGAGCTTCTATCACCTTGTCTATCGTTGTTACTGCATATCCTGCATAGCGGATCCCTTCTTTAACATAACTACTGCCGTCGGTGTAATATTGAACATCGGGGTTCTGGATGGGAAAATCACGAAGATCTGGTCTACTTGAAAATACTTCATCCATCACTTCCAAACAATCATGTTGACTTTCAGTAGGTTGTGGCAAAAGGGTAGCTGGATTTAAGGTATTAACAGTCTCTAAATGCACTCTTGGGTTTTCACACAACATTGCTTGATACTTGGTCATACGGCTGTTACTAAACCAATGATTTCCTTTGTAATCCAACAACTTCTGTACTGCATGTGGAACTCGTACATAAAGTTCTTGACCCAGAGTGAGTTTATCGGCTTCAGCTACTAGCAGGGCGGCTGCAGCTACGGCTCTTAGACAAGGTGGAAGTCCGCTGGCCACTGCATCCAGTTGCTTAGACATGTAGGCAACAGGTCTTTGCCATGATCCCAAGTACTGTGTCAATACTCCCACAGCCATTCTTCTTTGCTCATGTACATACAGGTAGAATGGTCGTGTGTGATCAGGTAGACCTAATGCTGGGGCACTCATCAAAGCCTTCTTCACATCTTCAAATGCCGTTTGCTGTTCTTGAGTCCATAAGAAGGGGTCGTGCTCTGTACCCTTGATAGCTGCATACAGAGGTTTTGCCAGTATCGCGTAGCTGGGAATCCATATCCTACAGAAGCCTGCTGCCCCCAAGAATTCTCGCACTTGTCTTCTATTCTTGGGTATCGGTATTTGACATACAGCTTCTTTTCTCTCTGGCCCCATAATTCTTTGACCTTCAGAGATATGGAATCCCAGATATTTGACAGTTGGCAAACACAACTGAGCCTTCTTTCTAGACACCTTGTATCCTGCCTTCCAGAGAATGTGTAGTAGATCGTGCGTTGCTTGCTGACATATTTCCTTTGTAACTGCTGCTATCAACAAGTCATCTACATATTGTAACAATACACACTCTCCTGGGATGGACTCGAAATCCAGTAGATCTTGACTTAGAGCTGAACCAAATAGGGTAGGTGAATTTTTAAACCCTTGGGGCAGTCTTGTCCAGGTCATTTGGCGTTTTGAGCCCGTCACAGCGTTTTCCCATTGGAAAGCGAAGATACATTGGCTTTCTGCGGCAATTCGGAGGCAAAAGAAGGCATCTTTGAGGTCTAAGACTGTAAAGTAAGTAGCCCCACCCGGAATTAAAGCAAGCAGGTTATATGGATTGGGCACAACTGGATGTATGCTAACAACCGCATCATTGACTGCTCTCAAGTCCTGCACAGGTCGATACTCATCTGTACCGGGCTTTTGAACAGGCAGCAATGGGGTGTTCCAGGGGGAAGTACAGAATTTTAGGATACCATACCGTATGAACTTATCCAGATAAGATTGGATGTTCTTCTTAGCCTTCTGCGGGATGTGATATTGTCTTAGGCTCACTGGATAAACCCCAAGTTTTAGTTCGATTTTAATAGGTGGAATATTGCGGGCCAGTCCTGGTGGGTTGTTCTCTGCCCAAACTCCTGGTATGTTGAATAAGGATTCATCACTCCTAGGGTTTTGGCTAGTCAACGCTGTATAAAGTCGGCACTCTTCTTCCTTTGGTACGGATAATGTCATAATACCTGAAGGTCCATTAAACTTTAAGGATGTTGTTCCATTTGGTAGGAACGTAATCTGCGCTTGTAATTTGGATAGCATATCACGTCCCAGCAATTGGACTGGACATTCAGGCATGTAAAGGAATTGATGTTTTACTACGTGGCCTCCCAATGTACAGAGTCGACTTTTAAGAACCGGTTTTGCAGCACTTCTTCCAGTTGCTCCTATTACAGTAATAGTTCTTCCAGATGGAGGAGCAACTAGATTAGTCACCACCGAATGTTCAGCACCAGTGTCGATCATGAACGCACTCCTTTTTCCCCCTATTGATACATCGACCATAGGCTCCGCTCGACCAAGGGGGATGGAGCCCGGTCGGTATCAATAGTCCTCCATGACCGTGTCAGCCAATCCTACAAAGTCCCTACCTTCTCTATCGCGGGACCTTTGCGCTGCTGGATAGTACCTATCTTCCCTTACACTTCCTCTGTTCCCATTACTTCCTCTATTACCATTACTCCCTCCGGGGCCTCCTCTACCTCTCGCTCTGCCTCTAAAGTTTCCATAACCTGCCCTGGGTCTGTCTCTCTCATACTGTTCCCTTCGTGGACACTCACTTCTCCAATGCCCTTCTTCCCTACAGTATGCGCACTGATTTCTACTCAGGGGTTCCTCATTCCATCTACTATCGCCTCTATCTGGGCCCCGTCTATCTACGCCTGCAATTGCTACCGCTAGCATATCTGCCTTTCTACGCATCTTGCGCTCTTCCTCTTTCTTACTTTCTGTTTCCCTGTTCATATATACTTTATTCGCTACCTCCATTAGTTGAGTGATAGACATTCCTGCAAACCCTTCTAACTTTTGTAGCTTGCGCTTAATATCTCCGTAAGCTTGTCTGACAAAGGCGGAGTTTACCATTCGGGAGTTATCAGCGTCTTCCGGATTAAAGGGGGTATACAAGCGGTATGCCTCCAATAATCGGTCATAAAAGACACTGGGCGCTTCATCACTTTTCTGAATCACCTCAACTGTCTTCGACATATTAATAGCTTTCTTCCCTCCGGCTTTCATGCCAGCAATTATAGCGTCTCTATAGGCTTTTAGCTGAACCATATCTGCGCCATTAACATTCCAATCGGGATCAGTGTTAGGATAATGTGTTGCGGCCCATGCTGCTGGATTGGCTTGGTTTAAAGCACGGGCTTCATCCTCTAGCGCTTTAATGGCCGCTTGGTTAATCCTAGTCCTTTCCTCATTATTGAACAATGTCATTAATAACTGCTGGCAATCAGCCCATGTCGGATTATGTGTCTGAACTATCGAGGTGAACAGATCGGTCATAGCTTGTGGTTTCTCAGTGTACGAGGAGTTGTGGGTCTTCCAATTCAAGAGATCGGTAGTCGTGAACGGGACATATACGAAGACTGGGTCAGCATATGCCATTCGCCCTTCGGCATCGAGATAGGCTGACCCAGGATTCAGACGAAGAGGCATCTGGCAATGTTTGAGTTGTTGGGTACCGGTCAGTTGTCTGGTTAGTATAGGGCTACGTGAAGAGGCGTCGGTTATAGGTTCCAGTCGGGGGGTAATAGGGCATGAGGATGTGGGAGCTTGATTTTTGGAAAAGTTGGTAAATAGAATACTCCCAGCCGAGCTAGAAGAAGCTTGACCGGAAGTTTGAAGTGGCGCCCAATCAGGATATTCAGATCTAACGGGGGTTGGTTCTGGTTCCGGAAGGGAAGGTTTAATACGAGGGGGGGTGGATTCTGTACTGGAGGGGGAAGCGGAAGTGGATGGGGGCAATGAGGGGAGGGGTATAGAACTTCCTGCACTCGCGTCACCTCTTCCTCCTAAAGGGAAGTAAGGGGGCGGCAAAAGGATCTCGGACTCAGGGGGCGTGTCCAAAATGGGCCTAACCATAGCCCTAGTGGACAAACAAGTCCTGGCCACCATGAGGCGACATTGCTCCTCGTGGCATATCTGAATCCATCTTGGCGAGTCGTTTACGGCCTGTCTCCAACAATCAATACATGGAAACTGTCCGTAAAGTTCAGGCCTACCTGATACAGCCACGTGTACACGCTGTACCAGAGCTGGATCCAAACTACCATGTGGCGGCCATGCCGCAACCAAAGTAGGCCACTCCCTAGTGCACAAAGTGACCAAACGTACAGGAGACATTTTAACTCCGAAATCACATGTTTTAAATCCCTTTTTAAAATTCTTTACCATACAACCTAAGGGATCCAAAATCGTTGACTCCGACGCGCCCATACTTATCAATGGAACGTCGTTGACAACGAATACTATGCACGCGTTCTATTCAACAGTCACACCTGTTTCCTTCGGCAACAGCACCACGTGGTACGGTTACCAAGTGAAACGTACACAATAACACAATAAACACTCAGGGAATTCCCGTACACACACAGCTGTTACACCAGTCACTAGAATAATCAATATTATGCCCTTTGGCGAAACTATACAGTCACCCACGCTATAATTCTCTATATATGAATTACCCGTCTATAACACACCCCAGTAACATCGTCTTTTACAAATAGCGGTTACAGTACGGTTAGCATAAGTCAAAGCACAATTTAAGGTCACAATACAATTATTAGTGGTTATGGTGTTAAACATGCAATAGACGACAATGATTAGTACTTATATACACTGTCAGTAAATATACAGGGTTATGGTACCGTGCACTATGATACAGCAACACACTATTAACACTCTCGCTAGACGGCTGAGCTCGCGCTATCTAACAAGATATACACTTTACTAACAATCTTTAACACATTTACAATTCCCAACTAAACTATTGGCCAGTACCTTGAATGGACTACCTAAAACTATCTACATCCGTTTTGGTTAGCCACACTGCCCAAGCACCACATATAGCGAACTAGAGGGCGGAATTTACAACAGCACCCTTTTAGTCTATTTACTCTATCAAAAATCTAGTGGGTTCCAAATTTACACGCCTTCCCACTTAGCCAAGATAGGTTGAGATCTAGCGAACCGAATTTACACAGACGCCGCTTAGTCTCCCGGTCCCTCCGACCTAGCGAACAAAATATACACCCTAGAACGCTAGTCTAGACAAGACACCGGTGTCCGGCTAGGGCTATTTACACAGAACCCTGCCTGACTCCAAACCAAATCAAACGGTCTTACTAAAGAGCGTTCGATTGAGCGGTGCGCCTTCGCTCCTTCCCTCCGACAGAGGGGGCAGATTCCATACACAGATTTAAACCCCTTTTGGGCCTACCGCACAATCGGTATACCCCTAGTGGGTCCGCCGTCTAAAACAGCGGTCGTCTTACCTCCTCGTTCCTGAACCTGAGTTCACACTCATCGACGGGGACACCCCAGCACTTCTGACGTAGAGGCCGATGATCTCCTGGACAACAGACCAGTGGCGCCGAGACGAAGGGAGGTCCACGCAGAAGTTCAGGGGTGCAGCCGTAGAGAACGTGGGCAAAGATAGACCGTCTCACGCCTCTGCCTCTCAGCTACCGTTGAACGATGAGCTTCCCGGCCAATGCACCAAATGATACCGGAGAAACTGACGGAAGCCAAGTACAGAGAGATGGACACAGGTTTCTTCAGGAAGGAAGAGATTCTTTATTGGATCACCGATCGGGACTCAGAGGGACTAATGTCACCAAAATACAGCAAGTTCTGAGCCCCGGACAATAGTGCAGGCTCCTTATATAGGCACATAACTCCTCCCATATTAAGCTCCACCCGCACATTCTCTTGACCAATCAAATACAAATAAGAATTAACTTCCTGCTTGACCGCATGGCCTGTCCAGCACAATGGAGGAGGGGAATACTACATCCTGTATTCTTGCACATGCTCCGTACACTACTGATCGTATCTTGCCTCGTGCAACCAACTGATCGATACGTCAGCATATGCACGTACACATGCCACGTGGTAATCTCGGCCTACTAAATTTATTTTTACCGAGATTCCACCACACACTTGGACTCCCTTACCTTACCTCATAACATAAGACCTGCATTATACAGGCTAGAAGTGTGCACAGTAACAGTCTTTAACATGTTATTATTTTCTTTTACATTACTTCTCACAGAGTTTCTGCCTTTGCTTTTATTTTATTTTGTGTGAGACCAGCATAACTTGAGATAGCAACTTGAACCAGATCATACAAGGCACTATACTAATGGTTCACTTGCTTGTATAAAATGCATTATTCTTATATAGCAGGAAAAGCAATGTTACATATTATGCAACCCTTGTTTCTTTAAAATCGGATACTATACTGAATTCCATATGTGGTGTAGGTAAAACTTTATTTTACCAACTTAAGCCCGGCAGGCTTTCAATCCCCAACCATTCATTAATTATGACCTTAAGTGTCCCTACCATAGATGCTGGAAGGCCTAATATTTGCGCTGGTCAGGCTGAATATAGTCTACCTCAGCTGGCCCACTTCTATACCTAGCACAGCGTTTAAATGACACGGCTAGTATAGTCCTAGGGGGTGCCCTCGGACTACCTTGCATGCTTGGCTTCAGGTGTCAAACACCCAGCTTGTTTCCCTGGTTAAATCTAAGCCCTTTAGCTCTCAATAGGCATTACTCAGAATAGTGCTACTGATCATATGAGACGGTTCTTTGTGCATAAAATCTCTTTTGAATAACGGGGCACAATTACAAATCGCAGCACAGACCGTACCAAGGGCATACCACAGTACACTCCAACGCAAAGCTAAAAGTGTAAAACTATGCACTGTGACGCAATGTCCCAGCATGACCATTAATCTTAATGTGACCATAAAGCGACACATATCTGTGAATCCAACTACTAATATAACTTGTATTCATAAGCATGAGAAATTATCCTGTTTATATAATTATTAAAAAAGTGCAATGTCAATAATGCCATGTAACTAAGCGTGTTCACGAACTTGAGTGCACCAGCTATTGTGGCAGTGCAAACTCACATGTTAACCTCATGCACGAATAAAAATAAAGAATTAAAAAAAAACAAAAAACCCTCAGTATTTTGATTTAACACTGTCTTCTGAATATAACGGTACCCCCACGTATCATTATTTTAGATTCTTTCCGATAAGTACAGAGCGAAATATATTAGATGCCCTTTTAGCTTGTAAGTTTGACAAAGTGATTTGCTGGGCCTATGTGGCTATTTAGAGAGCATGGCAGCCTGGGTAATAACATTTCCACCGTTATGGCATACCATTTTCAAAAGTAGGCAACCCAGAGTACAACAAATGGCAGACCTTGAGATGTTTGGTCTAGCAATTTTAACAGAAATGATGGGCCCATGTAGCAATTTCTACTTTTATTTTTTTATTTTTAATCACATAAATTGCATTTTTACTAGAAATGGCATAATCCTGGTATTAGTGCACTTAAACCTCAGTATTTTGATTTAACACTGTCTTCTGAATATAACGATACCTACATGTACAACGTTTCCAGGTTTTTAGTATATCACAGGAATAGTACAGTACCCCCACATACACTTTGATCTGAAGGCAGAGAGAGGCAGATAGATCTTTGACTCAGATACTGTAGCATTAACCCTGTGATTAGTTTTTTGCTTTTTTTTTTAGAAGGCACATTTCAAGTACTACAAATGTAGTATTTTGAGTTGTTTGGTGTAGCCACTTTAGAATGGCTGGGATAAACAGGGACAGGCCAAGGTCAGGGGAATCCAGAAATCATAGTAGTCGGTAAAACAAGCCAATGGGTCGGTACAGGCAGCTAACGAAGCATAGTCAGGACAAGCCGAGGTCAGGGAATCCAGGGAAATCAAGCAAACAAACTGCCAAAGTACCATACAGAGTGATTTAGTAGTTCAGCTCTGTATGGTAGACTTTGAAAGAGTCTGTTACGCAGAGGGCGGGTAGGGATGGACAGGAGGGGCAATAATAACTGGAGTCCTTTCGGACTCCTCTTTTCCAGCAAACACGGCATCTTCGTTGGGGTGACCTTTTACAGGATGTCGGGGGGATTCGGGAAGGGAAATGTTTGCTGAAAAGTCGTTGGACATCTTCTGATTCCAAAGGAGGGTTAGGATTTGGGGTCTGGGCAAATATAATTTGAGACAAAATTTGGACCATAAACTCTAGAAATGGGCATGGTCTACCTATGGCTTCCTTTTTATAAAGCACATAGGCATTGAAAATTGCAATCTGGGTTATGTAGACTGCAATTTTCTTGTACCAGGTCCTACTCTTCCGGTTCACCAGATAGGGCTGTATGCACTGATCAGCCAAGTCTACTCCCCCCATAAACTTGCTGTAATCCACAATGCACTTCGGCTTCTCCAGCTGCTCAGTTCCACCTCTCACAGACACTGGCACTGAAGTTTCGTCGTGCATTGTAGACAACATGTACACATCTTTCCTATCGGTGAAGCGAAGGGCAAGCAACTCATCCTGGCGGAGCGCTGAAAGGGAGCCTCTACTGCGTCTACCTCTTGCCAGGGTTTGGGGGAATCCTCTATGATTCTTATGCACTGTGCCACAGGCTAAGGGTCTCAAAGCAAAATAGAGTTTTAAATAACTCTATGCTTGTGTAATAATTGTCGACCCATAGCCTGTATCCCTTATTTAACAAGGGAAGGATTAGGTCCCATACTATCTTGCCACATGTACCCACAGAATCAGGGCATCCTGGTGGGTCAAGATGGCTATCCTTCCCCTGATAAATACGAAACGCCCATGTATATCCAGATTTTGATTCACACAATTTATACAATTTTACACCGTATCGGGACCGTTTAGAAGGGATATACTGTTTAAAAAGTAATCTACCCTTAAATTTCATTAAGGACTCATCTATACAAATATTTTCTTCAGGGACATAATTTTGGGAGAATTTGTCTGACAGGAGTTCAATTAGGGGCACAATTTTGTACAGCCTGTCAAACAATGGGTCGTTTCTTAGGGGGCACAGTGTGTTGTCGTTAAAGTGGAGGAAACGCAGCAGCTGCTCATAGCGATCCCTCTTCATAACCACAGGGAAAAGAGGGGTCGCCAGGATGGGGTGCTTGTACCAGTAGGACCTGATACTCGGCTTTTTGACAATGCCCATAACTAGAGTTAGGGCCCAGAATTTGCGCATTTCTGCGAGATCCGTGGGGTGCCACATATTACGCCGATTGTAATGTGACCCCGGATTCGCAGTCAGATATTGGTTGGCAAATAAATTGGTTTGCTCCACCAATAACTGAAATACGTCCTCTGACATAAACAAATCGAAATATTTGAGGGGCTCCCAAGCATCCACTATAACCGTGATGCCAGGGGTCGCCGTAAATGGGGGAATATCTGGGGCCGTCAGGTTTGGGGGCACCCAGTCTCCAACTGGCATTGGGGTCGCTGAGCGTCCTCTTGTTGGTGGTGGTGGGGCACCATCACTAGAGGAGTCAGTCATAGCCTCAATGTCAGAGGCAGTGATAGTGTCACTGTCTTGCAGAGTGTCACTATCACTGCCTGCCAGAATGGCGTACGCCTCCTCGGCCGAGTAGCGACGTGCCATTCTAGGGGGGGACTACTCAATAATTAATAAAAAAAAGGGGGGGGGGGGGAATTACTAAATTACTAATTCCTGCCTAACACCCTACTACCCACCCTCAAAAACCCACAAAAAATAAAATAAATGTACTGATCGCAGTTTAGGCTGCTGCGACCAGTACAGAAAGGGTTAATTTGTATTTTATTTTCTGTTTTTTTAATAAAAATAACCCCCCCAAAAAGTCAGCCTGATCAGAGAGCCCTCTGATCACAGTGATCACTGGTACAATACTGTACAGTAGCGATACTGTACAGTACAGTGATCACGGCAGCGGGGAAAGGGTTAAGGGTGATTTGGGTTGCTGCAGCTGACAAAGGGTAAAAAAAAAATGTAAACATTTTTTTGACCCTAAAAAAAAAATGAATAATAGTACAAATGTACTAAAATCCCTAAACAGGCTGATCACAGTGTAAAATGCTGTGACCAGCACTGGAAGGGTTACTTTTTTTTTACTTTTACTTTCTTTTTTAACAATTTTCTCTCCACAGGACTCTCCAGCTACGATCTCTCTGCCTCTCTCTCTCAGATCGAAGTGAGGTGAGGAGAGGGGCAGAGACAATTTGTCAGCCAGTGATTTAAAATCATTGGCTGACACACTGTAACAGTGATCGCAGTGACTGGCTGTCACTGCGATCACAAACTGCAGATCACCACGGATTGGCCACAGGGGACCTGCCTGGGTTGCCAGGCAGGTCCCCCAACCGTGATCTGCAGTTTGGGAGGGATCAGAGCCATGTGGGTGGGCTAAAACGCCGCAACGTGCTATGCCGTCGTGAAGGCGTTTAAGCCCATAAATGCCGTGACGGCATAGCACGTCGTAACGGCGCGAACGGGTTAAGAAAACATATGAATGGATTTGTGAGACGTTACCAACACCTACAGATTTCAGTGTTTCAGACAACATGCACACAGCTGCAAAACCTGAGCTCACAGATTAGATTGCCCCCTCAGGTAACCACGCCCTAAGCCTTACCTGGATATTCTCTGTAGACTCTAAATTCCCATTGGTGGAGAGGGCCTGGGACAGGTAAAGGCAACCTTCGGCACTCCAGATGTTTTGGACTACACCTCCCATGATGCTTTGCCAGCATTATTGTTCGCCTTATACTACTTTTTGATTTTTTTTTTTTAGAAAACCATTTGTTTGCTGTAGAATACACAATAAACCAGGTAAAGGAAAAAAATAACCCAGTAAAACTACACACCTATTTACATACATCTAAGTGTCCCTATTTTGGGCCCAAATCACTCTGTCCCTCTATAACAGATCTGCACACTAATAATACTCCCAGTAATGTGTCTCTAAAGGGACACTATAGGCACCCAGCCCACTTCATCTTATTAAAGTGTTCTGGGTGCAGTGTCCCTTTTCCCTTAACTCTTCAATGTAAAACATTGCAGTTTTGAAGAAACTGCAATGTTAGCATTGCAGTGTTGTGACTGCCTCTAGTGGCTGTTTACCAGTAACTAGAGGAGCTTTCTGCTGCTTTACAGAATGGGTGCAGGCAGCTCCTTACAGCTGGCGCCAGGAAATATATGAGAGCATTGCCGCGGTAACCTACGGCCAGGGCCGGACTGGAGCACCGGGATACCGGGAAAATTCCCGGTGGCCCGCGGCACCTGGGGCCGGTCTGACAGCCCTGTCAGTCTCTCTGCAGCATTTACCTTAATTTCGGCCTCATGCCCCACCTCCGCACACAAGCCACGCCTCCTGAACATAGCTCCGCCTCCCTCGCGTAAGCCCCACCCCCACACGTTGCTCGCCGGAAGGAAGAGGCTACAAAATGGAAACTTCACCTACCAGGTAAGCTTCAGCCATGACAGTGATTGTGTGTGTGTGTGTGCCTGCTAGTGAGTGAGCTTGTCTGTGTGTGTGTGCCTGCTAGTGAGTGCGCTTGTCTGTGTGTGTGTGTGCCTGCTAGTGAGTGAGCTTGTCTGTGTGTGTGTGTGTGTGTGTGCCTGCTAGTGAGTGAGCTTGTCTGTGTGTATGTGTGTGTGTGCCTGCTAGTGAGTGAGCTTGTCTGTGTGTGTGTGTGTGTGTGTGTGTGTGTGTGCGCCTGCTAGTGAGTGAGCTTGTCTCTGTGTGTGTGTGTGCCTGCCTGTGTGTGTGTGTGTGTGTGTGTGTAAATGAGCTTGTGTGTGTGTGTGTATGCCTGCTAGTGAGTGAGCTTGTCTGTGTGCAGGGCCGGTGCAAGGATTTCTGCCGTCCTAGGCAAAGATCCATTTTGCCGCCCCTTCATGTCACTCATTGTCACACACACGCTGACACACATACACTCACTTACTGACACACACACACAGAAACTCACCGACAGACATACACTCAATCGCTGACAGACACACACACACAGACACTCACTGACAGACATACACACAGACTCACTGACAGACATACACACAGACTCACTGACAGACATACACACTCACTCACTGACAGACAAACACACACACACTGAAATGCATATACTCACTCACTGACAAACACACACAGACACTTACTGAGAGACATACACACACTCACTGACAGACACACTCACACAGACACTCAGTGACAGACATACACTTACTCACTGACACACTCACTGACAGATATACACTAACTCAGTCACTGACAGACACACATTCACTGACATACATATACTCACTCACTGACACACACATACTCACTCACTGAGAGACAGACACACACACAGACATACACTCAGTGACAGACATACACACTCACTAAAAAACATTCACTCACTGACATACACACTCACACAGACACTCACTGACAGACATACACTCACTCACTGACACACACACTCACTGACAGTTATACACTCACTCAGTGAGACAAACACACAGTCACTGACAGACACACACATTCACTGACAGAAATATACTCACTCACTGAGAGACACACACACACTCACTGACAGAAATATACTCACTCACTGAGAGACACACACACTCACTGACAGACATATACTCACTCACTGAGAGACAGACACACACAGACAGACACTCAGTGACAGACATACACTCACTCACTGACAGACACACAGACACTCACTGACAGACACAGACACTCAATGACACACACACACACACACAGGCAGACACTCAGTGACACACACACACTCACTGACAAACACTTAAACATTCACCTCCCTAGGATCCAGTGTGGGGCAGCTCCTCACTCCTCCCGCCCGCCGTTTAGTAGGCTGGGGCCGGAATGACGTCATATTCTGGCTCACGGCATCACAGAGGGCGTGTGAGGGAGGAGTGAGAGGCTGCAAGAACAGCCTCCCTCGCCGCCTTCTCCTTCCCCCCTCTCCTCCGGTCACCGGGATTTGATGGCAGAGCAGGCACCTGTGATCAAGGTAAGAAGGTGTCTGCTCTGCCATACTGTGACAGGGCTCTTCTGGGTGCCCCCACCTTCGGGTGCCTGGAGGAGCGGCCCGGTGCTGCGGCCCAAGACAGGGTGAGCCCACCAGGAAATTCCCGGTGGGCGCCCCCAGCAGGCCAGCGCCCTAGGCGAATGCCTAGTTCACCTAACGGTGGCGCCAGCCCTGTCTGTGTATGTGCGTGTCTGCTAGTGAGTGAGCTTGTTTGTGTGTGTGTGCCTGCTAGTGAGAGAGCTTGTGTGTGTGTGTGCCTGCTAGTGAGTGAGCTTGTCTGTGTATATATGTCTGCTAGTGAGAGAGCTTGTGTGTGTGCCTGCTAGTGAGTGAGCTTGTGTGTGTGCATTCTAGTGAGTGAGCTTGTGTGTGTGTGTGTGAACTTGTCTGTAGTAAGCTTGTGCGTGTGTGTGTGAGCTTGTCTGTAGTAAGCTTGTGCGTGTCAGAGCTTGTCTGTAGTAAGCTTGTGCGTGTCAGAGTTTGTCTGTACTATGTTTGTGTGTGTGTATGCCAATAAGCATGTCTGTGCATGTCAGTGAGATTGTCTGTCAGTGAGCCTATTTGTGTGCATCTGTAAACTTGTGTATTTATGTCAATGAGCTTATAGATATCAGTGAGAATGTTTGTCTATGATGCTGTGTATCAATGAGCTTGTGTATGTCAGTGAGATTGTCTATGTCTGCATGAGAGTATACTTACTGTATAATTAAATGTTTGACTCTGAAAGGAATATTTTATATTAGAAAAAACAAATATATATATTGACCAATAATATGTAAGGGGCTATGTCTTGCCACCCCAGACGATTGAGTCATATATAAATACATATTGTAAATACAATATGTATTTATATATGACTCAATCGTCTGGGGTGGCAAGACATAGCCGTACGTATTACATGTGACAATACTTGGAGCAATGACTTATGGGGTTGGCATAGATTTTTTTCCAGGGCTGCTTTGTATCCCCAGTCCGGCCCTGCCTACGGCAGAGCGCTAATACAGAAGAAGCAATGGTCGTTTGGCTTTGGGGGACGGCGACACAGTGCCGGTCAGGGAGACCTTTTGTTCTCCTGCCGGCTCCTTCATCTGCGCCCTAGGCCACCGCCTTAGTGGCGTAATGGAAACACTGGCCCTATATGTATCTTTTACACCATACATACTAATAAACATTCCTTGTCAATGCATCCATAGGTTCATCCTTACTACTTGGTACTTGGGGTGGACTGCAGGTCCTACTTTCCTACTTTCAACCGACTATAGTATAGGCCCTGGCCTGGAATGGGGTTCTATTTTGGGGGAGGCAGATTTAGATTTGCTATTGTTGAAAGGCTGGGATACCCTTGTTTTAAAAGGAGATTTTTACTTTCAGACATGTGATCAGTCTCAATTTCCCTCTGTTGGTGACACTGAAAATTGATTTGTATAATTACAATATGCAGATTCCAAAAAACTGACCAATTGCATATCTATATTTATGCTTTTGCATAGTTTGTAAAGCTATGATTGTATTTTATATTTGATACAGTATTATGTTGGGTGTCTTTTTAAGTTATGTACATTTGTATATATTTTTATGGTTTTCACCACATGCTTAACCCCTTAACGACTGCGGATGTACTAGGTACGTCCGACAAAAAACGGTTGTTAAGGACTAGGTACATCCGCGGCAAATAGGAGCTCTGGACTTACCTGGACCAGCGATCCGCGGTGATCACAGTCGGGATGGACTGACGGAGACCCTGGCAGTCCCCCTGCAGCAGCTCCGGCCACCCCAGCTCTCCAGGGCCATGTGATCACATCGCCACAATAGAAGTCTATGGAACTGCAAGCAGAAGGACTGTCTGAGCTGTCAAACAGTCCCCCAGGCTACTAAAAAGTAAAAAAATAAATAATAAAATAAATGTATTATACATACCGTATATACTCGAGTATAAGCCGACCCGAATATAAGCCGAGGCCCCTAATTTTATCCCAAAAAACTGGGAAAACTTATTGACTCGAGTATAAGACTAGGGTGGGAAATGCAGCAGCTACTGGTAAATTTCTAAATAAAATTAGATCCTAAAAAAAATATATTAATTGAATATTTATTTACAGTGTGTGTATAATGAATGCAGTGTGTGCGTATGTGTGTGTGTATGAGTGCAGCGTGTGTGTATGAGTGCAGTGTGTGTGTGCATGAATGCAGTGTGTGTGTGCATGAATGCAGTGTGTGTGTGCATGAATGCAGTGTGTGAATGCAGTGTGTGCAGGGCCGGTGCAAGGATATTTGCCGCCGTAGGCAAAAAAGATTTTGCCGCCCCCTCCCCCCCCATATGTCCTGACTTCCCCTCCTCCTCCCTCAGTGGTCCTTACCTCCCCACCCCCGTGTTCCTTCACTCCCCCCCCCAGTGGTCCTGACTCACCCCTCCCCTAGTGGTCCTTACCCTCCCCTCCCCTAGTGGTCCTTACTTCCCCCTCCCCTCCCATAGTGGTCCTTATCCCACCCCCTCCCTCTCATAGTGGTCCTTATCCCCCTTCTCCCTCCCATAGTGTTCCTTATCCCCCCCCATCCCTCCCATAGTGGTCCATATACCCCCCCCTCCCTCCCATAACGGTCCTTATACCCCCCTCCCTCCCATAGTGGTCCTTATCCCTCCCCCTCCCATAGTGGTCCTTATACCCCCCCTCCCTCCCATAGTGGTCCTTATACCCCCCTCCCTCCAATAGTGGTCCTTATCCCCCCTCCCTCCCTCCCATAGTGGTCCTTATCCCCCCCTCCCTCCCATAGTGGTCCTTATACCCCCCTCCCTCCCATAGTGGTCCTTATACCCCCCCTCCCTCCCATAGTGGTCCTTATACCCCCCTCCCTCCCATAGTGGTCCTTATACCCCCCTCCCTCCCATAGTGGTCCTTATCCCCCCCCTCCCTCCCATAGTGGTCCTTACCCCCCCCCCCTCCCTCCCATAGTGGTCCTTATACCCCCCCTCCCTCCCATAGCGGTCCTTATACCCCCCTCCCTCCCATAGTGGTCCTTAACCCACCCCCTCCCTCCCATAGTGGTCCTTATACCCCCCCCCCTCCCATAGTGGTCCTTATACCCCTTTTTTTATTTTATTATTAATTTTTTTTTTTTTTTATTTCTTTCTTTTTTTTTTTTTTCGTCCCCCCTCCCTGCTTGATATATGGCAGGGAGGGGGGCTCTCCTTCCCTGGTGGTCCAGTGGCAGTTCAGTGGGGGGGAGAGGGGGGCTGGCAGAGCTGTACTTACCTGTCCTGCAGCTCCTGTCAGCTCTCTCCTCCTCTGCGCCGTCCGTTCTGCTCTTCTGTCAGCTCCCAGTGTAAATCTCGCGAGAGCCGCGGCTCTCGCGAGACTTACACTGGGAGCTGACCGAGGTGCTGAACGGACCGGCGGAGGAGGAGAGAGCTGACAGGAGCTGCAGGAAAGGTAAGTACAGCTCTGCCAGCCCCCCTCTCCCCCCAGTCTGTATTATGGCAATGCAAATTGCCATAATACAGACTCTGACTCGAGTATAAGCCGAGTTGGGGTTTTTCAGCCCAAAAAATGGGCTGAAAAACTCGGCTTATACTCGAGTATATACGGTATATAATATATTATAAGATAATTAAAGCATTTTATAATATATTTGTCAGGGTTTCTTTGCTCTTTTAACCCCTTAACGCCGTTACAACGTAACATGCCGTCCCGCATTAAAAGGGCTTCAAAGCCGTTGCGGCAGCATGGTACGGCTTAAGCCCCCAGGAGGAGAGGTGTACTCACCTCCGCTGCGATCCTCTTCTGGGGGGCTGCCTGAGAGCCCAGGCAGCCCTCCTCCGGCAAATGAGGCTCCCGGGGGCCATGTGATCGCTCTCAAAGAGCAATCACATGGCCCCCTATAGCTGGCTATGGATCTGCCAGCAGGGGGGCTGTCTGAAATATCAGACAGTTCCCCTGCTGGTGGGAAAGTAAAAAAAAAAAAATGTGTAAAATTAAATTTAAAGTATTTTTATATATATATATATATATATAATATGTATATATATTATATATATACATATTATATATATGTAACGTCATACAAAGTGTATTTTAATATTAATATAAGTATATATATTAATATTAAAATACACTTAGAATGACGTTACATATATATAATATGTATATATATTATATATATAATAGATGTACATATATATATTATATATAAATACGTATAATTAAAATAATAAATAAATAAAATAATAAAATAAATAAATAAAATATTGAATCAAAATTTAATATAAATTATATATGCATATGTAATTTCATTCTAACTGTATTTTGTTATTAATATATATATATCGGTAACAAAATACACTTAGAATGAAATTCTATATATATCTATATATATAAAATACAAATAACCGCAAATATATATATATAGATAAATACATATAATTACATAAAATATTACATTAGTATACACGTAGAATTTAAATACCTATAAATGCATATATATTAAAATTCTACGTGTATATTTAAATAATCTTTTAACGTAATTATGTGATTTGATTAATTAAAATTTGATTGACATGCCTGACAACGCAGGGAGAAAGTGCAGAGAATTTAATTCGCAAGCACTATATTTGACCCTGTAACTCTCCAAGACACCATAAAACCTGTACATAAGGGGTACTGTTTTACTCGGGAGACTTCGCTGAACTCAAATATTAGTGTTTCAAACTGGTAAATTGTATTACAACGATGATATTTTAAGTAAAATTGACGTTTTTCGCATTTTTTACAAGCGAACGGCACTTTTATGGTCTATATTATTGTTGTAATATGTTTTACTGTTTTAAAACACTAATATTTGTGTTTAGTGAAGTCTCCCGAGAATAACAGTACCCCCCATGTACAGGTTTTATGGTGTTTTGGAAAGTTAGAGAGTCACATACAAGGCTTGTATTTCATTTTTTTCACATTGAAATTTACCAGATTGGTTATGCTGCCTTTGAGAGCGTATGGTAGCCCAGGAATGAGAATTACCCCCATGATGGCATACCATTTGCAAAAGTAGACAACCCGAGGTATTGCAAGTGGGGTATGTCCAGTCTTTCTTAGTAGCCACTTAGTCACAAACACTGGCCAAATATTCGTTTTTTGCTTTTTTCACACAAAAACAAATATGAACGCTAACTTTGGCCAGTGTTTGTGACTAAGTGGCTACTAAAAAAGACTAAACATACCCCACTTTCAATACCTTGGCTTGTCTACTTTTTCAAATGCTATGCCATTATGGGGGTAATTCTCATTCCTGGCTACCACACCGTCTCAAAGGTAACATTACTAATCTGGAAAATTTCAATTTGAAAATGGAATGTTCTATATTTGACCCTGTAACTTTCCAAATAACATAAAACCTGTTAATGGGGGGTACTGTTGTACTCGTGACACATCGCTGATTACAAATATGTGCATTTTTTTGCAGTAAAACCTAACAGTATTATGACATTCACAGTTAAAATGTCAGACGGAAATGCAAATTTAACCCCTTAAGGACACATGACATGTGTGACATGTCATGATTCCCTTTTATTCCAGAAGTTTGGTCCTTAAGGGGTTAAAAAAAAATCTTATTTTCTCACATTTTTTTTTTATTTTATTCATAATAAATTATGTTCCATATATGAATAGTTAATGATAAATTAAAGCCCTGTTTCTCCTGAACAAAATGATATATAATAAGTGTGGGTGCATATAATTTGAAAGAGGGGAACTACGGATGAACAGACATATAGCGCAAATTCTAGTTTTTGTTTACGTTTTGTTTTGATCAGAACGTGCACTATTGACTCCGTCCTGAAGGGGTTAAACAGCAACCCTTCCTTTTTCTGTGCCTGAGTTTTCAGCTGATTTTAACGATCAGCTCCTTCATTAATGTTGCCACGGTTACTCACCTGATAGTACTAACCAGCCCTACTGCTAATCAGTGCAGCCTATTTAAGCAGCAAGTTCCAGTACCTCCTTGCCCTTGCGTGGTTTCCTATTTCCCAGAAGACTCTCTGTTTCCTGTTCCTGGTTCCTGACTCTGGCCTTGTTCCTGACTTCGCTGCTCTCCATTCTCCTGATCCTGGCCCGTCTGACTACCCGCTTTGGTGCCTGACCCCTGCTTGCCTTCTGGACTTTGCTCTTGCTTATTACTTTATTTTCTATTTATAATAAAGGTGTTTTGCATCTAGTTCTGTCTCTATCTGGTTCCTGGTCCCTAACATTACGCAAGGGCCATGAATCCAGATGGTACCGGCAATACACCTATACCTAACCCATTTACTCTGTGTTACCAGCAGAACCACCATTTGGACCAGTGTGCACATGTTCTCCAGACCCTGCTGATTCGTATCCAGCACCCGGCCACCTCTGCCTCACTTCCTGTTCTAGCACCGGTTGTAGCCTCCAAACCTGTTGCGGCTAGAGGAACAGGAGTCTGTCCAGCTCCCTCAGTATTTTGGGCAGGGTCGTATTAACATAGGGGCTGATGGAGCTGCAGCTCCAGGCCCATGGAATAGGCCCATTTAAAAAAAGTTTTTTGTTTTGTTTTTACACACTACTCTTGGATTTGCCACCTGACTGGTATTTTACCAGTACATCCAGTATTTGGGGCTGCCTGGCCGTGCCGGTATTGCAGTAAAACCGGCAATACAAATGCAGATATTTTTCTCAGTATAAATGGAGATTACTCTGCAATACCAGCACCAGCCAGTAGGGGTCACTGTGTGTGGACAGAGGCAGGGATAGGAAGTTACAGCATATCCCTCCCTGCCTCTCTACTCACTGATCCGCGGGGGAGCAGCTACACAGCACAGAGTGCTCAGACAGGTCAGGGTAGTGAAGGATGGGAGGGAAAGGATGGGGGGGGGGGGAATCAGCAGGGAAACATGGGGACACTGAGACACTAGGGGACACTGAGACACTTGGGGTCACTGTGTCTCCATGTCTCCCAGTGTCCCCATGTCTCACAGCCAATGTCCCTAGTGTCTCAGTGTCCCCACGGCTCCCAGTGTCCCCTAGTCTCCCAGTGTCTATGTCCCCATGTCTCTCAGTGTCCCTAGAGTTGCATTGTCCCCATGTCTCCCAGCCAGTGTCCCTAGTGTCTCAGTCTCCTCATGTCTCCCAGTGCCCCCAAATTCTTCAGTGTCCCCATGTCTCCCAGTGTCCCCATGTCTATGTCCACAAGTGCCCCCATGTCTCAGTGTCCCCAAGTGTCTCAGTGTCCCCATGCCTCCCAGCCAGTGTCCCTAGTTTCTCAGTGTCCCCATGTCTGCCAATGCCCCCTAGTCTCCCAGTGTCTGTGTCCCCATGTCTCCCAGTGTCTGTGTCCCCATGTCTCCCAGTGTCCCCATGTCTGTATCCACAAGTGCCCCTATGTCTCCCAGTGTTCCCTGGTGTCTCAGTGTTCCCTGGTGTCTCAGTGTTCCCTGGTGTCGCCTAGTCCCCTAGTCTCCCAGTGTTTCATTGTGTCCACATGTCTCACTGTGTCCCCTAGTATCCTAGTGACAAGAAAACACTGACACATGGGGACACGTGGAGAAATGAGGACCCTGAGAGACAAGGGGACTGGGTGACATGGGGACACTGACACTGTAATACATAGGGACACTGATGCTAGGCTAGCCTTCCAATTCTTTGGACAGACATGCCCCTTGTTCGCCCCGTTTTGGCAGTTCTGGTCACGTGATTCGTGTCAGTGGCACACCATTTTACCCCGCCCATTGACTTCCTGCTTCACTGGACACTGCTGTTCGGGGGTATGAAAAGATGAAAGCATAAATTAGAGAGAGATTAGCATAGAGTATGTGTTTTCTTATGGCTGCATCCTTTGAGTTTCCTTCCAACACCATCTCCATCAGATATAAGATGCTTGGGAGGTATGACTGTTTTAGTGTTTTTGGTCGATAAGATTCTGTAATTAGGCCCATCATAATTGTCAGCACCAGGCCTACTGAGCTCTTAATCTGGCCCTGATTTTGGGGGCAACCCAGCTCAGTGCAGAGAATTTGTAAACCAGATTAGAGGATACCTTGAAATGGTTCCCCAGGCATTTCCTACAGACAGAAGCAAAGTCCAGTTCATGATTTCTTTGCTGTCTGAAAAAGCCCTAGCTTGGGCAAAACCTCTTTGGGAGGCAGAGAGGCCCATTATTTACAATAACCTGAATTTGTTGCGTTCTTTAAAAGGGTTTTTGATATTCCAGCGCACTCCACCTCTGCTGCCAAACAACTCAAGTCTAATGCACAGGGCACAAGAACAATTGACGAGTATGCCAGTGAATTCCGTACCATGGCAGCAGAGGGTGGCTGGAACAACGAGACTCTCGTGGCTGCCTTTTCACATGGGCTGTCCAATGTTATTAACAATGAGATTGCAGCCAGATAATTACCTAAAGATCTCGAGGAACTAATATCCTAGGTCATCCTCATTGATATCAAACTCCAAGAGAGATCCTCATTCAGGAAGCGCCTGCGGAGGCCTCTTGTATATGCACCAAGCTTTTCTTCCCCACCCAAGCCTCCCTCACCTCCCATGAATCCTGGTCGTGAGGCCTCTGGCGATGTGGAGCCGAGGCGGTTAGGCTTCTCACGCCCCTCTGTCGAGGAGAGGGCCTTTAGGAGGAGGGAAGGCCTATACTGCTAAAGTCTTGCCCGATTCATCCGGTAAGATGCCTGAACCTAAGATACTGTCAGGGGCAGATCTTGGGTGGTCTTTCTGCAGACCCAGAGATGTAAGGACAAACCCTTGGTGCCTATTATCCTCTCCTGGCCTGATTCATCCATTAATATCCTGGCATTACTTGATTCTGGGGCTGCAGGCTTGTTTATAGACTGTGCATTTGCATCGGAGCACTATGTAACCTTACAGCCTCGTAACTCTCCGCTAGCATTCGAAGCCATCAATGGCAGACCAATACAGCCAACCCACATTATCCATGAGACTCTGCCCATATCTTTGGCTTTAGGGTCTCTACATCACGATATGATCCAACTCCAGGTGATTTCGTCTCCACATTACCCGGTTGTTTTGGGATACCCTTGGCTACAGAGGCGTAACCCCACAATTGATTGGCACAAATCTGAGATATTATCTTGGTCCCAGCAATGCACGTTTTCTTGGCTCCGGAAACCGGTCAAAGATTTGGGCACATTTTCTGCCTGTTCGTTACCTGCTGAGTACCAAGAATTCCAAGGTGTATTTGACAAGGGTCAGGCCAGCATTCTGCCGCCACACCATCCTTATGACTTTGGTATCGAACTCCAACCTGATGCCATTCCTCCTTGTGGCCGGATTTACCCACTGTCTGTATCAGTGAATCAAGCCATGGAGGAGTATGTTGCCGATGCGTTGTCAAGGAGATTCATTCGAAAGTCATCTTCTCCTGCCGGGGCCGTCTTTTTCTTTGTGAAAAAGAAGAGTGGCAAGTTGAGACCCTGTATTGTCTATAGGGGTCTCAATCGTATTACTATTAAGAATGCCTTCCCCATTCCGTTAATCACAGAGTTATTCAACTGCCTCAAGGGAGCAACGGTCTTCACTAAACTTGATCTGAGAAGGCATATAATCTCGTCAGGATAAAAGAGGGCCACGAATGGAAAACCGCATTTAACACCAGGAGTGGGCATTATGAATACCTAGTAAGGCCCTTTGGTTTTTGCAATTGTTAAGACACTCACAGCTCAAATAGATGAGACCGCCGTTTAGCCGATAATCCCCCTTTCCAGAGATACAGGCTCTGCACGGCCGACCGCCAAACTCCCGAACGGAGTGGAAGGGAATGCGGTAAATCCACGAACATAAAATCAGCTGAACTCCTTCCACGGCTAAAACAGACTAAATAAATCCTTCCAAGTAGCAATCCCTCAAACACGAGACCAAGCTCCATCTTGAGGGTAAAACAGGAATCTGTTTAATGAGGGCTACCTGCCCGGTATTTATGCAGGTCTCCCACCTGGTGGACACTCCCCTAGGGGACCAGATGGGAGACTGGGACATATATTGTACAGTAGCCAATCGCAGTGGCCCAGGTTTAAACACTCCCCTTTACATGAGTAAATCCCTCCTCTCTATCCTGGAGATAATTGGGAAGGAATCTAATTATCTCAAAAAACACATAAAATATATAACTACACAAATACCGAATATGTGGGCTTCATGCAACGTATCCCCAGATAGCCTGGATCTGAGTGCATATTTATACCGAATAGCACTCAGATCCAATGCGCACAATTCAATCGCCATGGAGTCAAAGTCTTTCACATGTCTTTTGGTATACGATTGACTCCATGGGATGGCTATCTGGGTTAAGTCCATGCGTATGATCCAAACACCCGAACAGACCGGTATTCGTATGCCTCGACGAAAAAGAAGGTCGATCGGTAGTTTCAGTGGTGTTCGGTAGGTAAAGTGTCCGTTTATAGTTCCATAGAATCTTCGCCGAACACTGCTGGTCTTTCGCGTGTTTAAAATGGCCGCCGCCTCGTGGTCGGCATACGAACGACGACCACCCTGCATACGGTTAGAATGGAGAGGTGTCTGCGGTTAACCACAATGTTCTAAATGGGGCTAAGAGGTTAACCAGCAGCATACTTCTCTCCTGGGTGGCCGTCCGTTCAGTAGTTTTAATCGGTATATTCTGGAACAAACGAACAGGGGCATACGGACAGGCAATTACACGAAAAGCGGCAAACAGACGAACCAGCAGTATCAGTTTATACAGATGGATCTGTCACACGACTCCCTCCTTGTGGGACACTCCGGCAGACCCGGCTTGACCCTTTGGTGGGTCAACTTGGGGATGACCGGACTAGGAGGTGGTAGGGATGTCAGTTTGCCGGGACAATCCATCAGCATTCCCGGGTCGGTAGCTGATGGTGAAGTTATACGGTTGTAGGGCTAAACTCCACCGCAGCAGTCTACCATTGTCTCCTGAGACTCGGTTAAGCCAGACAAGGGGATTGTGGTCCGTTATAAGGGAAAATTCCTGTCCGTATAAATAGGGGCTCAATTTCTTGAATGCCCAGACCAGGGCTAAACACTCCTTTCTCCACTGCTGCATAGCTCACTTCCCGAGGTAATAGCTTTCTGCTGAGATATGCGACAGGGTGCTCTCCTCCATCTTACCTGACCTGGCTCAGCACAGCCCCCAGTCCATACATGGAAGCATCTGTATGAACAAGAAAGCGTTTGTTAGGGACTGAAGCAGCCAGGACAGGGGCATTCACAAGAGCCTGCTTCAGTGCCTGAAACGCGGCTTCACAAGCTGGAGACCACAGGACCTGCTTAGGTAAATTATTTTTCGTCAGGTCGGTCAGGGGCTTGGCAATACTACTGTAGTCCGGGACAAAACGTCGGTAGTACCCTGCTGTCCCCAAGAAGGCTAGCACCTGGGTCTTCGTGATAGGTGTGGGCCAGTTAGCCACTGCCTCTACCTTGGCTGGCTCGGGTCTCTGGCTCCCACACCCCACTCTGTGACCCATGTATTGTACTTCACCCATGCCTAGATGGCACTTGTTTGGTTTCAAAGTCAGGCCAGCGGCCCGAATCTTGTCCAGAACCACCCCTACATGTACCAAGCCATCAAGGAGTCTATCCACCATACGATGGAAGGTAGCCGGTGTCAGGGTGGTAGTCCGGTGCCCGGAACCCAGACAGTGACCAGGCGGCGGTGCGTGGACCGGGACCCAATATGCCTGATGTTAAGTGGGAGTCTTCAGCGTGGAGGTGGATTAGCAGGTTCTGGTGCAGGGTAACTGCACGCCCCCTGGTGTTGAGCACCAGCGTTTGTGCAGCCACATACCAAGACCCTGAATCAGCTTCAGCGGATACCAGGAACTAGGAGCTTGGAAATTAAGCACACCTCAAAGGAGCTGAATAGGGAGGCTCTGCAGCAAGATTGTATCCAGTACTAGAAACAAGGATAGACTAGAGATAGGCACCAAACATGAAAACAAGACAGAACTAGTAGAACCCAGAACCAGAGAAAGATAGTAAGCTAAACCCAGAACATATACACAAGACATGAGGAAAACATGAACATAACATGGGCATGACTGGACAGGACTGTACATGGGCTGGGTATACAAACTAAAAGCAGACAAGATAACATAGGCAAAACAAGAGGAGAAATAACTAAGTACTACATATGAAAATCATGGGGATTTAGTCACACTATAAGATCATACATTGCATAAGCCTGCCAACAACGCCAATGTACCCCATATCTGGCAGGTCCTACACTGCCTAATGTATGCTAAAACATCCTAAGTAGACATATATGGCACTTACCTGCAAAAAAGGGCAGAAGCTTTGAGCAGCTGCCTGCAGGACTCTGAAACAGAAAGGAATGATGGAAAACAAATAAGTGTGGTAACATAAAACAAACATTTAAAGGAAACCTGGAGACTGGGAAATCCAGGGACGAACTATAGGAATGAACCCAGAAATCCCAGCATAAAGAAAACCAGACATAGACTAGAAAACCAAAAAACCAAGGAAAACTAAGCAAGAATAGCAAAAAGAGTACTGGATACCAGAAGCCAAGTCCAGACATCAGAACAGAGCAGAGCAGATCATGACAGCCGGAGCATTTTTCATCCCAAATGGCATGACCTTAAACTGGTACAGGCCAAATGGGGTGACAAAGGACAACTTAGGGATAGCATCCTCGGCCAGGGGGTCTGCCAGTAGCTCTTACACAGGTCTATGGTGGTCAGATAGCGTCCCCTGGCAATACAGTCTAATAACTCGTCTACCTGGGGCATCGGGTAGGCATCAGTGGTGGTCCGCTCGTTGAGCTGCCTGTAGTCCACACAGAACCGGCAGGTCCCATCTTTCTTAGGCACTAGGTCTACAGGCGAAGCCCAAGGACTGTCAGAGTGTTCAATAACTCCAAGCCGAGTCATCTCCTGTATCTCCTTCCGCATTCCTTCCTGGACTGCTTCAGGGATACGGTAGGGTGGCTGTCGTAAGGGATTCTGTCCGGGGGTCTCTACCAGGCTAGGGTAGTGTAGCCTGGTTCTTGGGAGAACGTCGCCTGCTTCTCCCACAGAAGCTGTTTTGCCTGTACCTTCTCCGTGGGGCTTAACCGATCCCCTAGCTGTACAAGACTAGCGAGGTCAGTCTGGGGATCCTTCTCTAGTAAGTCAGGCAGGGGTAAATTCTCTGGGTCGTCTGCAGCCGGGGCACACACTGCAGCGACATCCTCCGGTCTCTCCTGATACTCCTTCAGCATATTCACATGAAAGGATCGCTGAATCCTTTCATCTGCACAGCTGGCTATAAGGTAGGTAGTAAGGGGCTGGCTGCACTCACCTAAACATGCTTAAATGGGGTGCTGCTGGGGGCCAATAAGTACAGTAAAAATAGAAATCCAGCGCATTAGTATTAGTATTAGTTGATACGTGAGTGCGCTGGATTTCTATTTTTACTATAAGGTAGGTAGTATCACATACCTGAGCTACTATCTTATACGGGCCCTGCCAAGATGCTTGCATCTTGTTCGTCTTCACAGGCTTGAGCACTAAAACTTTTTGCCCCACCTGGAAGACCCGCCGTCGGGCACCCCGATCGTACCACCTCTTCTGTCTCCCCTGGGCCGCCTGGAGATTCTCCCTTACCATTAGGGACAGTTTCTCCATGCAGTCCCGGAGTTCCAGAACATATGGTACTATGGGAGTCCCTTCCTGCTCTGTCTCTCCCTCCCAGTGTCCTCTAATGAGATCTAGGGGTCCACGGACCCTTCTCCCATAGAGTAGCTCAAAGGGAGAGAACCCAGTAGATTCCTGAGGCACCTCTCTGTATGCAAATAGCAGATGAGGCAGGAATCGCTCCCAGTCTCTGCAAGTGTCAGTAAAGGTCCTCAGCATCTGCTTGAGGGTACCATTAAATCGCTCGCAGAGACCGTTAGTCTGTGGGTGATAAGGTGAGCTAAGCAGTGGTTTAATGCCGCACACCTTCCACAGCTGCTGGGTGAGCACAGCGGTAAACTGAGTTCCCTGGTTTGAGAGAATCTCCTGAGGGAACCCTACCCTAGTAAAAATCTTAACCAGGTCATCAACTACTGTCTATGCCTCAATATTAGACAGCGCTACTGCCTCTGGGTAACGAGTGGCATAGTTCACCACGGTGAGAATATACTTCTTACCTGATGGACTAGCCCTGGCCAGTGGACCCACAATGTCAACAGCTATGCGGGAAAAGTGTTCACCAATGATAGCCATAGACAAAAGCCTAGCTTTTGGGTGATCCCCCCGTTTACCTACCCGTTGACATGTGTCACAAGTGCTACAGTATACCCGCACATCTCCGTTAAATTTGGGCCAAAATACATTTTGAATGATCCTATGAGCTGTGCGGCGGGAGCCTTGATGTCCAGCTAACGGCACATCATGCCCAATCCGCAGAATCTCTTGCCGGTATTTCGCAGGTACCACCAGCTGCCGGTTCTGCAGAGGGGTATTCTTTTTCTGGGATGGTTTAGGAAACCTATACAGCCTGTCCCCCACCCACTTGTAACGCTCCCCATCTCCTCCCTCTTCCCCAGCATCTACCCTAGCCCTATACTTCTCCAGGGTCGGATCCTCCCGGGTTTCCTTCCCGTACGTCTCTGGGGTATCCCAGCCTAAGGGGGCCTCATCTAAGGTGCAAGTCTGGGTAGAGAGTCTTACCTGGGTCTCAGCAGCAGGTGGGCCGGTCTCGGCGGCACAGGTCTGGGCACGAGTCGTCACAGCATTAACTTCGGCGGGACCCATGGGAGCGTATGCGGAGACAAGAGGGGCCAGGTAATTTCCAAGGAGGACGTCAGCTGGTAAATCCCTCATGATCCCCACATTCACATGTCTAGCGCCTACTCCCCAATCCAAATATACCGGGGCAACGGGTCGGCGAAACACAGCGCCTACGGCTACTCTCACAGCCACAGTGTCTCCGGTGTGTTGGTTCTCAGACACCAAGTGCTTTTGGAGCAATGTCATGATTGCACCGATATCATGCAGGGTGGAGGGTTTACGGTCCCTTACTCACTCTCTGACGCCTGGGGATAATTTCTCAAAGCAATGTTCCAGCAGGAACATCTGCAGCACCTCTTCCCCGGATACGGCTTGACACCCCGCCATCCAGTGAGCGGCAGTGCGGTGTACTTTACATGCCCATTCAAAGTAGGAATCCCCAGATAGTTTTGCAGTGTCCCGGAACCGCCTCCGGTATGCCTCCGGTGTAACGGCATACCTGGAAAGCAAAGCATACTTTACAGCCACATAATCTACGATCTCCTCATCAGGAATGGCCCGAAAAGCGTCACTGGCCCGGCCGGATAACTTTCCGGATAATATAGTAACCCAGTCTTCTGCGGGTACCTTGTGTAGCGCACATGGCCGCTCAAAATCAGCAAGGTACCCATCAATCTCCCCTTCTGTTTTAATGAAGGATTTAAAAGCTGCAAACTGTACCTTCCTTTTCTCCACCGGGGTTGCTGGAACTGGGGCTGCTGCAGCACCACTTTGGCGTAGCAGGTTGGCCTCCACAGCTGCTATGACCCGGTCGATGATTTCTGTAGTCGGGTTGGGACCATAATGGGCCAATTTGATTCTTACCGCCCAGTCAAAGCTTGCCTCTTCGGGGTTTCTGTCAGCTGTGCTGGGCCCATTGGTTCCTTCAGTCCCTGGTACTCCATCCATCTCGGTCAGTATGGCAATCATTTCCCTCTTCCTGAGGTTACTGGCTTGTCTGCCTCTTTTTCCAGTAAATCTTTAAGGGTAGCTCGTTTCAGCCTTTGGTACGGTATTTCCATTAATTCTGGGTGTGTAGTTGTCTCTCTGGGCGATGAGGATCATCCCGTCGCTTGCCACCAGTTGTTAAGACACTCACAGCTCAAATAGATGAAAACGCTGTTTAGCCGATAATCCCCCTTTTCAGAGACACAGGCTATGCACGACCGACCGCCAAACTCCCGAACGGAGTGGAAGGGAATGAGGTAAATCCACGAACATCAAATCAGCCAAACTCCTTCCACGGCTAAAACAGATTAAATAAATCCTTCCAAGTAGCAATCCCCCCAAACACGAGACCAAGCTCCGTCTTGAGGGTAAAACAGGAATCTGTTTAATGAGTATTTATGCAAGTCTCCCACCTGGTGGACACTCCCCTCGGGGACCAGATGGGAGACTGGGACATATATTGTACAGTAGCCAATTGCAGTGGCCCAGGTTTAAACACTCCCCTTTACATGGAGATAATTGGGAAGGAATCTAATTATCTCCAGGGATAGAGGCAAACCGCCATTTTATACAAGACTGTAAAAACACATAAAAATATATAACTACACAAATACAGAATACATGGGCTTCGAGCAACATATCCCCAGATAGCCTGGATCTGAGTGCATATTTATACCGAATAGCACTCAGATCCAATGCGCACAGTTCAATCGCCATGGAGTCAAAGTCTTTCACATGTTTTTCGGTATACGATTGACTCCATGGGATGGCTATCTGGGTTAAGTCCATGCGTATGATCCAAACACCCGAACGGAGCGGTGTTCGTATGCCTTGACGAAAAAGAAGGGCGATTGGTAGTTTCAGCGGTGTTCGGTAGGTAAAGTGTCCGTTTATAGTTCCATAGAATCTTCGCCGAACATCGCTGGTCTTTCGTGTGTTTAAAATGGCCGCCGCCTCGTGGTCGGCATACGAACGACGACCACCCTGCATACGGTTAGAATGGAGAGGTGTCTGCGGATAACCACAACGTTCTAATTGGGGCCAAGAGGTTAACCAGCAGCACACTTCTCTGCTGGGTGGCCGTCCGTCCGGTAGTTTTAATTGGTATATTCTGGAACAAACGAACAGGGGCATACCTACGGGTCTTCGCTCTACACAGCATTTTCTTGGCTTCGCCAATTATTATCGGAAGTTCATACGCAACTTTTCTTCCGTGGTTAAACCTCTCACGGATATGACCAGGAGAGATGGTGATCCACAACATTGGTCACAGGAAGCCATTACTGCCTTTGAGTCTCTCAGTCATCTTTGCTGCAGATCCAAAACTGGCAAACCCTAACCCTGCCTTACCATTCATTCTTGAAGTCGATGCATCTGGGACAGGAGTAGGCGCCCTCCTGTCTCAACATCCTAACCCAGAGAGCTCCATGCATCTCTGCGGGTATTTCTCTAAGAAATTTAACCCAGCGGAATGCAATTACCAGATTGGTGATAGAGAACTTCTAGCTATAATTTTAGCTCTTAAAGAATGGAGGCACCTTCTTGAGGGTACTCCAGTGCCAATTCTCATCCTCACAGACCACAATAATCTTACATATCTTTCCGAAGCTAAGCTGCTTTTCCCCCGGCAAGCTAGATGGGCTCTTTTCCTATCAAGATTCAATTATGTGGTTTCTTATTTGCCCGGTAATAAAAACATGCGGGCTGATGCCTTGTCTCAACAGTTCTCTCCTCCATCAACAAAGGAGATAACCCCTACTCCTGTGATTCCTCTGGACCATATACTGGCCACCATCCGTACTAACCTCACCTCATCCCTAGGCAAGGAGATTCTGGCTGCACAAATTAATGCTCCTCCAGATAAATCCAATGGCCGTTGTTTTGTACCTATTCATCTCCATACTAATTTTTTAAGTACATATCACAACCCCAAAGCAGCTGGACATCCAGGCAAAAAACAGTTAATCTGATCCGTCCCTCTGTAATTTTGGTGGCCTAGTCTCCGCTTGGATGTTCCCGCTTTTATAGCTGCCTGTCCTGTATGCGCTCAAAATAAAACCCCACAATACCCTCCAGTGGGTCTCCTGGACTCACTTGTCCATGGATTTTATCGTAGATCTTCCAATCTCCCGTGGCAATACAGTAGTTCTTATGGTTGTTGACCGATTCTCTAAGATGTCGCATTGCATTCCCTTGAAAAAACTACCAACTTCTCAAGAACTTGCAACAATTTTTGCTTGGGAGGTCTTTTGTTTGCATGGGTTACCCAAAGTAATAATCTCAGATAGGGGTAGCCAGTTTGTGTCCAGATTTTGGATAGCTTTTTGTACACAAATGGGAATTCCGCTTTCCTTCTCCTCCTCCTCCTGGTCTGATCTGCTACCCTGGGCGGACTTCGCCCACAATAGTGCGATTAATGCCTCTTCCCGGCTAACCCCGTTCTTGGCAAACTATGGGTTTCAACCGTCCATGTTGCCTGATACATTCATGCCACAAGGGATACCGGCATTCGAGGAACATCTCAGGGAACTCCGTTCCACTTGGGCGCAGGTTCAGAACTCTTTGCAATGTGCAATGCAGAACTACAAACTCCAGGCCGACTGCAGACGCCTTCCTGCGCCTTCCTATCAGGTCGGAGAGAGGGTCTGGCTGTCTTCCCGCAACCTATGGCTCTGTGTTCCCTCACAAAAATTTACACCCCGCTACGTTGGGCCATGGTTGCATGAAAAGAGTCAAAATACCCAAAGTTTAATACCTTAGGTTGTCTTCTTTTAAAAAATATATACTTGTGAAGGGTTATTCAGGGATTCCTGACAGATAGCAGTGTTACAATGTAGAATAATAATAAAGAAGAGAGCTAGAGGTCTAGGATAGGGGCTTAACAGAGCTCCAACATCCTGTTCCTTAACCAATATGGTCACCTAGACTAGGAAAACAGGGGGTAACCCAAAGTAATGTATAAATATCTCTCATAGACAGTGACCACTAGATTAAAATCCCAGTACAATCTAGAAAAAGGTCTTGAGAGAAAATAACAAAAACTGTATTAATGATACTGAAAATACTGAGGTAGACCATGTCAGGGTATTTATATCGGCAGACATTTTGTGCTATGATAGAAATTAAAAGTGTATATTCTGAGTCACTCTGAACAGACCAGACTCCATTTTGTTATTTTCAAGTTAATAAAGAGACACAACATTTCTATCCTTTCGGTAAAACTAACCACTTTGCCAGAGCTAAAGGAATGCATAGTATAAACAAACCAAGTGATAAGAGATGAGAACGGGGATGGACAGACTGTTAGCTAATTGCTAATGGAATAGAATAAATTCTAAACCCAGACATTTGTGACAGAGAAGATTAAATAATTTAATTTTACTTTCGATAATGTATAAGAGTCCCATTGTAAGTTTAGGGGTCATACTTAGTATTATAACTGTCATATTAGAAATTATAGCAGAATTTGCCAGACACATAGTCTGGACAAAACTTAAAGAAACTGTTTGATCTGACAGAAAACTTAAATTATAGGCAACTATAAAGATAACGTAAATGACGTCAAAATAGCCACCAGGAAAAGTTAACTCTTTCCTGGATAGGTATGTTTAGTGGGACGAGACTGCCCTCTATAGACCAAATACTTGGTCTATTACCTAATGACGAACAAAGAAACTTTTCCTTTAAAAGTTAAGACAAAGGGAAGACAGAGGTATGCAGGGGAATGCAGAGAAAGTCGGAAGCAGGCTAAGTAAGAAGCAAGCAGAGTCAGAGCGAGAAATAAACATTCCTTGACACTTAGCTACCTGAGAACATCTGGTGAGAACATCTCTTTAACTGGTAAATATACTGGTTTCATTTAATTAATCTAAATTAATTAAAATTTTCTAATAGCATAATATATGACTGGATAAATCACGATCAGATTTCGATATTTAGAAATCTTAGTTAAATAAGAAGTACATTTATAAACTTTCTATTCTGCAGATAGAAATTAATAAGTATGTATTTATGTGACATATCACATGTTAGCATATCGTGATATTTATCCAGGTGTATTGATTTGCTCTTAAGTAAGATAAAATATCTGTTTAGGCAAGTTAAAAATTCAGCTTGTAGAATTTGGTAGATTTCTCTTATTGGATGGTTCCAGGAAGTGACTAATGAACTGGTTTAATTGTTACTTTATTTAAAATCACATGAGAATAGATCTTAATTACCTAGGAGATCTAGCAAGCATTGAAAGGGTTATTCTAACTGACAGCTAAAGTTTTTATGGCTTTACGCTGCAGCTCTGTCTCTATGTGAAACTTTCTTTGTCTCTGTGGAGCCCATCATAAATCTTCTTGACAGCTAATGTTGTAGATTCTAAGCTGTGTTAACCGTTGGAAAATATATTGCCATTGATTGCATACTCATGTTATACTAAAATTTCATTGATTATTGTCACGCATGTTACTTATTATTATTTAAAATGTCACAATAAATTGTATCTATTTTTGTAACAAACTGTGATTTTATTTATATGGAATACATTTCACTTACACAATAACGATCTTTGGGATCTGAGAATTGAAATAGTGGGCAATTCTCAACTGTTTACTATTATTATCCCATAGATATCCCCACAACCATATCCCCTACATCAGCTCAGAAAAATATATGGTATTAGCGAGATAGGATTGAATAGCAGTAATGAATAGCAGCCTGATCCTACCTAATTACTGTTGCCAGCTAATGGAAGTAAAACCTGACACTAGCTAATAATAGCCTAGTATGGAAAGAAAAAGGTCCAATAGCAGGTAGAAAAGGTAGCAAAAATCCCTAAACACAGGGAACAGGAACAGCTAATGAGTTGTAAAAGGAGAAAGGGTAGACAGGGATAGCAGTGATAAAGTGATTACTATATTGACAGAGGGATTAGTCCAGTGATGTAGATGTAATAGGGATGCCCCATTATTGACTCTTTAGGATTTAGAGATGGATTTTTTTTTTTGACAGAGACTCTACTTATATTATTGATTCTGTCAATATAGTAGTCACTTTATCACTGCTATCCCTGTCTACCCTTTCTCCTTTTACAACTCTTTAGCTGTTTCTGTTCCCTGTGTTTAGGGATTTTTTGCTACCTTTTCTAAAAACAGCTATGATGCATTGAGGCATGGACTCCTCAAGACCTCTGAACATGTCCTGTGGTATCTGGCACCAAGACATTAGCAGCAGATACTTTTAAGTCCTGTAAGTTGAGAGAGCTGGTGTCTCCATAGATCGGATTTCTTGCACATCCCACAGATGCTCAATTGGATTGAGAACTGGGGAATTTGGAGGCCAAGGCAACATCTTCAACTCTCTGTTATGTTCTTAAAACCATTTGTGAACAATTTTTGCAGTGTAGCAGGGTGCATTATCTTGCTGAACAAGGCTACTGCTATCAGGGAATACTATTGCCATGAAGGTGTCACATCCTGTTGTGTTCTGTCTGGCCTTGGCTTCTGGTATCCAGTACTCTTTTTACAATTCTTGTTTAGTTTTTCTTGTTTTTTCTGATTTTCTATTCTATGTCTGGTTTTCTTTATGCAGGGTCTTTTGGGTTCATTTCTTTATTCCGTTCCTGGAATTCCCAGTCTCCTGGATTCCTTTAAATCAGGCTTCCCAAAACTCCGGCCCTATAGATGTTGCTAAACTACAACTCCCATGATTCTATGAATGAAATAGATAGGCTGAGAATCATGGGAGTTGTAGTTTAGCAACATCTGGAGGGCCGGAGTTTGGGGAAACCTGCTTTAAATGTTTGTTTTTGTTGCCACACCCATTCCTTTGCCATTTAATCCTTTTTTGTTTCAGTCTGGTCCTGGTCTCATTACCTCTGCTCCTTTCTTTGCAGGTAAGTAGTGTGTGTGTTTTATTGTTTATTTAGTCAAGAATATCTAGGCAGTTAGGACCCACCATAATTTGAGTACTTTGGGGCAGTGGTGGCTTGCATACATCTTGGCCATTTATGTATGTCTAAATCTCCAATGTTTTACATATATAGTACTTGGTTATGTCTCCTCTTGTTTTGCCTTGTATCTCTTGTCTTGTTTTATTTTGTCTTCCCAGTTCATGTACAGCCCTGTCCTGCCCTGTTCATGTTTTCCTCATGTCTTGTGTACATGTTCTGGGTTCTGCTTTCTGTCCTGCTCCGGTTCTGGGTTCTTCTAGTCATGTCTTAATTTCTTGTTAGGTGCCTGTTCTAGTCTTGCCTTGTTTCTGTACTGGATACATATCTGCTGCAGAGCCTCCCTATCCATATCCTGGGATGTCTGCATAATTTCATCTGCTCCTGGCTTCCGCTTTAGCTGCTTCAGGGCCCTGGTATGTGGCCACACAAACCCTGGTGCTCAACACCAGGGGGCGTGTGGTTATCCTGTTCCAGGCCCTGAATGTCCATTTCCACGCTGAGACTCCCATCATCTTCAGGCACTCAGGGGTCCCGGTCTCTGCACCGCCACCCGTGACAGATGGGTGTATGTGATCTGCAACAATCTCAAGCTAGGAAGTATGTGTCAAAGTAACATCCACATGAATGCCAAGGCCCAAGGTTTCCCATCAGAACATTGCCTAAAGCATAACACTGCCTCCGTCAGCAATTTAAACTACAGCAGCTCTTCTCTGTGATCAGACCAGATGGGTTAATCTTCACTCCCCACATGCATCCATGAGCCTTGGGCTCCCATGGTCCTGTTGCCAGTGCACTGATTGTCTTTCCTCGCAACACTTTTGGTAGGTACTAACCACTGCACACTGGTTCTAGTTCTTGTCCCACTATGGATAAACTGTTTGCACAGATAACACAGCAGATATTAGTGAATGTTAGTAAATTCATGACATGCCTAAATGCAAAATGTGCAAATAGAGAATACACTAACAGAGTTATTCATTAAAGCGATAATTGTTATGAATTAAAAGTGAATTTCATTTTTTTTTTCGTAAAGTGTCTGTAGGGCGATTAGGAAGGGTTTGGGGAAGGGTTTGGGGAATTTGTGAAGTGTTGCGAATAGAAATGGCCAGAGCAAGCGATCTAATGCTTTTTCTGCATCGAGCGACAGTATCAGGGTAGGGGTCTTTTTGTGTGTTGCAATCCATATAAGGTCGTATGTGCGTCTGATATTGTCGCAGGCCTGTCTGTTGGGGATGAAGCCCACCTGGGTGGATTAGTTTGTTTAGGTAGGGGTTTAAGCGGTTGGCCAAAATTTTTGTAAACAATTTGATGTCCACGTTTAACCCCTTAAGACCGGAGGGCGTACTATTACGTCCTTTTTAAAGCGGCTCTAAACGCCGCAGGGCGTAATAGTACGCCCTCCGGTTTTTAGTAACTTACCCGGTCGCCGGCGGTCCCACGCCGGCGATCGCGGTTGGGGGGACTCCCAGGGAGCCCCCCCGCGGCACATCTTCCTCCTCCGGTCCCTCCCGGTCATGTGAGAGTGAGGTCCTTGCGAGGACCTCACAATCACATGGCCGGTATAGCTGGCTGCAGCAATGCCAGCAGGGGGACCAACTGTAATGACAGTTGGTCCCCCTGCTGGCTGAAATCAAATCAAAAAAATGTTAAATAAGTGTAAAAAAAAAAAATGTATACTTAGATCATATATATATATATTATATATATATGATCTAAGTATATATATACACATATACATACACACACATACACCGTCTAGGTGTATTTTAATATTAATATATATATATAATTATATATATATTAATATCAAATTACACGTAGACTGATACTGATTAAATATATATATATATAATTATTGTTATATATATTTATAAATAATATAAAAAAAATATGTAAATACGTAAAAAAATAAAATAAAAAAAATAATTAAAAATAAAATATTAAAAAATATATAGATGTGTTTTATTTCGTTCTAACTGTATTGTGATATTAATATATATATATTTATATCAAAATACACGTAGAACGAAATAATATATATATCTATATACATAAATATATACGTATATATCACTATATATACCTATATATAAATAAAAATATTAAAAGAAAAAAATATATATATATACGTATATATACACATATGTATATATATATACATATATTAATTCTACACATATATTTATGTAATAATTTTACATAATTAGGTATCCTAATTAATTACAATTAGCGGGACCTGCCTGACCACCCATGCCGAAAGTATAGGGAATTTAATTTGCTAGCACTATATTTAACCTTATAACTTTCCTTTTTCACATTAAAATTCGCCAGTTTGCTTACGTTGCCTTTATGACCCTATGGTAGCCCAAGAATGAAAATTACCCCTATGATGGCATACCATTTGCAATAGTAGACAACCAAAGGTATTGCAAATGGGGTATGTCCAGTCTTTTTTAGTAGCCACTTAGTCACAAACACTGGCCAAAATTGGCGTTTTTTGCATTTTTCACACACAAACAAATACGAATGCTAACTTTGGCCAGTGTTTGTGACCAAATGGCTACTAAAAAAGACTGGACATCGCTTATTTGCAATACCTTGGGTCGTCTACTATTGCAAATGGCATGCCATTATGGGTGTAAATTTATTTCCTGGGCTACTATACAGTCTCAAAGGCAACGTAACCAATCTGGCGAATTTCAATTTAAAATGTAACACGCTATATTTGACCCTGTAACTTCCCAAAACACCATAAAACCTGTACATAGGGGGTACTGTTTTACACGTGAGACTTTGCTGAATACAAATATGTGTATTTTATTGCAGTAAAAGCAAACAGTATTATGACATTGACAGTTAAAATGTCATGTAGAACGAAAAAAATAAAAAAAAATCTTATTTTCTCCCATTTTTTTCATATTAAATTATGTTTCATAGCTAAATATTTGATATTAAATGAAAGCCCTGTTTCCCCTGAATAAAATGATATATAATAAGGGGGGGTGCATTTAATATGAAAGAGGTGAATTACGGTTGGACAGACATATAGCGCAAATGCCAGGTTTTGTTTACGTTTTGTTTCGTTCACAACTTGTACATTTGGCTGCGGTGTTAAGGGGTTAATAGTAAGATAGGGCGGTAGTGGCCAGGGTCTAGGAGTGTTTTATGTGGTTTTGGAAGAAGGCAGATATTTGCTTGTAGCATGTCTGTCGGTAGTGGGTCCCCGGTTAGTATTGAGTTGAACAATTTGCATAGGTGTGGGGTGAGTGTGTTCGTGAATGAATTGTAATATAGTCCCATGTATCCGTCAGGGCCTGGGCATTTGTTTGGCTTGTGGTTCTTCGTGGCTTTTGCCACTTCTTCTTCGGTGATTGGGGCGGCTATTTGGTCCGCTGCTGATTGATTGAGGGCTGGTAGTGTGGTGGAGGACAAGTATCGGTTTTTCAGGTCTCGGAGGGCGTTCGGTTCTAGGCGTGCTTGTGGGTTGTGATTATAGAGATCCGCGAAGTATGTTTGAAAGACTCCCGCTATCTGGTCAGGTAGGTCTTTTATTTGCCCATCCGGAGCTGTGATTTTGTCAATGTGTTTGTGTGCTGCGCGTTGGCGTAATCTCCGGGCTAGTAGTGCGTCGGCTTTATTCGATTTTTCATAAAAAAGCTGTTTGGTCCATTGAAGGGCCTTAGTTGCCCACTGTTTTGTGAGCTGCTCATAGTATTCCTTCGGATTGTACTGAGGGTGCGTTTATCGTGAAATATTCAGTTATCGCGTTTTGGATGGTTTCTACGTTGGCCGGGTTGTGCAAGAGTGTGGTTCAAACACCATGTCCAGGGTCCCGCTATGTTTGGTAGGTTTATTTTTAGGGTGATGTCTGCGTGGTCTGACCATGTTATGGAGCCTATGTTCGTCTTTCGTTGTAGGATGTTGGATTCTCCAGATGTCTAGTAAGTTGGAGTCATTTGCGAAAGCGAGTAGTAGTTTATCTGCTTTGGCTGTCGCTGGTTGGCAGGGCCGGCGCTACCTGTTAGGCAAACTAGGCAGCCGCCTAGGGAGCCCCTTGGGAAAGGGCGCCGCCAGGAGCGCCGGCCCCCCTCATGCTGCAGCCGCCCGAGCGCTCTGCAGAGAGCCTCAGGTGGCTGCAGATTTGCCCGGGCTGGTGCGTCCATGAGGGCGCACCGCCCGGGCGCAGCCAGAGGAGAGGGGCTGACAGGAGGGAAGCACTCAGCACTCCCTCCTGTCACTCCCTCACTGTAGCATGGCCGAGCCCTGTATGGTCCGCCGGTACAAGGAGCATCTGTCTCCTGTACCCGGCCGGACTAACAGGAAGTGAACACTGAGTGTGCACTTCCTGTTAGTCCGGCCGGGTACAGGAAAAAAAAGCTCCCTGTACCCGGCCGGACCATACAGAGCTCGGCCACACTACAACAGAGGTAGTGGAGGGAGGGAGGGGAAAGAAACAGGGAGGGAGGGAGGTGAAAGAAAGAAACAGGGAGGGAGGGAGGGGAAAGAAAGAAACAGGGAGGGAGGGAGGGAGGGGGAAGAAAGGAACAGGGAGGGAGGGAGGGGGAAGAAAGAAACGGAGGGAGGGAGGGGGGAGAAAGAAACAGGGAGGGAGGGAGGGAGGGAAAAGAAAGAAACAGGGAGGGGGGGAGGGAGGGAAAAGAAAGAAACAGGGAGGGAGGGAGGGGGAAGAAAGAAACAGGGAGGGAGGGGGGAGGGGGAAGATAGAAACAGGGAGGGAGGGGAGGGGATGGAGGGAGGGGGAAGAAAGAAACTGACAGGGGGAGGGGGGGAGAAAGAAACTGACGGGGGAGAGAAAGAAACTGACAGGGGGTGTGGGGGAGAAAGAAACTAACAGGGAGGTGGGAGAAAGAAACTAACAGGGAGGGGGGGAGAAACTAACGGGGGGAAACTAACAGGGAGGTGGGGGAAAGAAACTAACAGGCATGTGGGGGAAAGAAACTAACGGGGGGGAAACTAACAGGGAGGGGGGAGAAAGAAATTGACAGGGGGGGAAGACTTTGACAGGGAGGGGAATTGACGGGGAGAGAGAAATTGACAGGGAAGGGGAGTGACAGGGGAGGGAGGCGGGGAGGGAGGGGGAATGAGAGTAACAAGGGAGGGGGGGAGAAGAGAGTGACAAGGGAGGGGGGAGAGATTGACATCCATCACACACACACACACAATCACACACAATGCACCCCTTTCACACAAAGACAATGAACCCCTTGCACACAGAAAAACACACAATGCATTACACACACAATGCAACCCTTTGTCACGTTTACATAGATTGATGTGGAGCGCAACTGCAGATTTCTTAGGATTTAAATAGATGATTAGAAAATTAGAGGATAAAATAGGAATTGTCTATTCAATATAGGAAAATACAGGTACTGGATCTTTAAATACTTCGCTGTGGTTTAATTGGAGTAAGCAGTTTCCTATATACATGCAATCTAGCACATTTGGTGGTTGCAGTTTTTTAAGTGTATTGAAAAAAAGCCATGAATGAAGTTGTAACAGCTGAGATTCGTTTTGGTTTTAGAGATAGCAGGTCAGGGAGCAGCTGCTGCCTGAATGATTAACGGGCTTGAGAGCAGACTGTAGCAGAAATGCTTGGAGAAACTTGAGAGCAGACTATGGAAGGAATGCTCAGCAGGCTTGAGAGAAGGAAGTTCTGATCAAAGATGAAACAATTGACTTAGCTTCCAGAGGGTGAACTTCAGGTTCCGGAGTTCTCCTCCGGGGAGGTTCTTCCTGAGGCAGGATGATAGAAGTCCAGATACTAGCCGTGGTCGAGGAGAGGAGAAGGAGGTTAGTTCGAGTTCCAGTCCGGTTCGGTACACAGGTTGGTTGCAGAGAAACTTTCAGCCGGTTTGATATCGCGGTAACGCTGTTCATTAATCCAGCGTCTTGTATCTGGCGCGGTCGCATTATGTAGCGTGGCGAGATCGCGTCAGAGAGGGGGTGTGGCTAAACTCCGTCAACCCGGAAGAGACAAGGAATTACCGGTAACTGGGGCATGACACCCTTACACACAATGCATCCCTTACACACAGAGAAACACACAATGCACCCCTTACACACACTCAATGCACCCCTTACACACACTCAAAGCACCCCTTACAGACTCACACACTTCATCCCTTACATACACAGAAACACACCTTGCAGCCCTTACACATACAAACACAGATTCACCCAATGCATTCCTTACACACAAATCAGGACATCCCCTACACACTCCACCCCCTGCGAACAAACTCATTGGTGGAACATGAAGGTGGACCCTGGGACCCAGACCTTGAGCTGTGTAAAGGGCCCCCCAAAAATGGAGCTGCTTCCCGTTCTCCCAGAACATTGATTTTTGTGACCACAGTTACAAACAGCCTCCAGAGATCCTGTTCTACACCAGACCAGTGGAGCCAGACTGCAGCTAGAGCCCATCATCATCCTCATCTGGTTGTAAGTGGGCAATCTAGTATATTATTCGTGGCACTAATCTCTAATTTACCTCACATTAAAGAAACACTATAGTCCCCAGAACCACTGCAGCTTAATGTAGTGGTTCTGGTGTCTATAGCCTGTCCCTGCAGGCCTTTTAATGTAAACACGGCGGCACTGCAGCACTGCAGCACTAGCGTTAGTTAACATGGCAGGTCATATGGGTGGGGCATTGTGATGTCACGGGGGGAGGGGGAGCGGCAAACTTTACTTTTGCCTAGGGCGGCAAAAATCCTTGCACCGGCGCTGGTGGTTGGTTGTGTGTGGGTGGTCCGGTGCGGTGTCTATCTTGGGTTGGTTGCATTGTGGCATTGAGGTTGCCACCTACTATCAGGTGGTGTGAGGGGAAGAGTTTGAGGTGGGCCTGCATGGCATGCCAAAACGATTTGTTCGTGTGATTAGGTGCATATATAGATGCGAACGCGTATCTTTGAGGGCCTATGCATCCTGCGATTGTCAAATATCTTCCCTGCGGGTCCACGTGTGTTTGTGTGACAGTTAGGGGGCATGATTTTCTAAGCATAATCGCCACTCCGTTTTGTTTGCCTGTTGGGGAATTCGCTGTGTAGTACTTGTTATAGTGTCGGCTCAGGAGGGGGAGTGGTTTCTTTTGGGCGAAGTGGGAGTGAATTTCATTTTTAAAGGTCAAAGTAGCTAAACTGGAAAGATAGTTGATTTTCTTTCCAGTGTAGTTATTTTAGTCTTTAATTTGACATTCACTTTAAATTCCTAGCAATTCTAACTGTAGTAAATAATGTAAGAGTAAGAGTATAGAATTTAAAGCGATGTTTTCATTGTTGTTGTAAGATATATATTGATTTCTGGTGTATTATTCCAGATTATGTTTCTCAGACGTAAAATATAGAGTCATATATGGTGGTAATAAACAAATATAAACAGATTATCAAAGTTCAGATTCCTAATGACGTTAGCACAAATGTATTTTTTTGCTTAAAAAATAGCTTATTCTGTCATCTTGTAGAATGAAAGTAAATTCAGACTTTGCCCTCTTGGTTAGCGTGACATTACATATAATTATTACCTTTTGACTTAACATTATAAAAGTGAATAACCTAGTTACATTTCAAAGCGGTTGGAAATGATAAAATATACATATTGTGTCAGGCATTTCTGGCCATTCACCATTTCAAATGTTATGTTCTGAAAATTATATTGGAGATCAATTAAAAGAACATTGGTTGATAATCTAAAGCAAGAAATACAATTAATCAAGGAGAAACCTAATACTAAAAAAAATGGTGTGTCTGCAAATGTCACGACTGCTTAATTGTGTGACTTCATGGCTGACACTCCTCTGACCCAATAATGTTTTAGTCCAACACCTCTGCTCCAAAGTGTCACCAGACAGAATCTTTGTTGTTTTTTTTTTTTGTTTTGTTAACAGTGCTGAACCAGGACAGAGAAATTGAACTGGGAATGGCTGGATGATGAGGATAGTGCTCGTAGTCGACAGAACAGTCGTAGCCCTCATCACAGTGAATTTTAAAACTTTTTTAAAAATGTTTAAAAATCACTTAGTGAATTTTAAAACTTTTAAAAAAATGTTTAAAAAATATAATTTTGCCTAGCGTGCTACTGTCAGTGACGTTTACAACCACTTTGAACAAAAATCGATAATAGAAATCTACATCAGTGAACCAATTTTGTAGTAAGTAATTGCAAGCTTGTTCCCTCAGTAATACACACTGTGTGCTTTCTTCCCCCCCCCCCCCCCCCCCGCCCCTCCCACCCCACCAGCCCCCCACTCTTTGTAGAACAAAACGTATTCTAAAATGTGTTGGTGCTGGTAGTCACCACATCATTTCACCTACGTAAGAAATAAATAAAATTAATTCACTCCTGTTACTCTCCCTTTATTTCAAATGCCTTTCATTGTAATGGTTCGGCCCTGCAATGGTCTTGCGGTGCCTGTAACCTCCGCAGATGCAGTTGGAATAAGCGGAATAAGCGTCACTAACACCACAGAATGTATAGGTGGAATAGCTTTGTTCTTGTTGGGCAGAAAGCGTGAGGGGGTGGTCAACTGCCCACTGACCATTTTCCTTTTATTTTAAGATCAATTTCTGTTTTTCAACATACATTTATTCACGCTCCTTATTTTTCATAACGCAAGATAGTAATAGGGAAATATGACAATTCATCACCATACAACTAAGTTCTCTAACTTCCTATTTATTTTTGTAATTAATCCAGATATATAATAATCTAACTTTGGCTGAAAGTCTTTTTCATTAAATTGCCAATTTTCTTTCAATTTGTTTTGCCTGTTTATTTTTCCAGAAAATCAGTTCTTGCCACTCTGAATTACTTCACATGTCCTTTTGCCATTTTCTGAGGTATTTAAAGCATCACTGTATCTCTTGTATTTTAATGAGTATACTCTCCCTTGCCACTTACTTTTATTTTTTATTCATTGAGTTTCTACCTTGCACTGGATTTCAAAACCTCAATGCCTCCATTTTGTTTTCCTCTGTCTATGATTTCTGCAATTTGCTGCTCTGTGGGATTCTTTTTCCACTGGTGGATTGTGGGTAAATTAGCTTAGCAACTAAAAATGAAACTTTGCTAAGCTTCATCCATTGCCAAAGATCTACTACGTACTTTGTCTTAGGTATAACAAAAAAAAAAAACAACTAAAGTGAAGTTGAAAATAAAGAAATAAAGGAAAATAGAGATGCAAAAAAAAAAAAAGGATTAATTTAAAACCAAAATCTGGGACGTCACAGTGCTGCTTCACAAGAACACTATTATACAAATGGGTATTCCTAATGTTATAGTGTCCTAGTCACTGTTTAGGTAACTCCCCACCCTATAAGATTTAAAAAGGTAGTTTCTCGGCTAATTTGCATACATGGAAAATGCTCTGAGATCACCTGATTGAAATAGCAGAGTTTTACCTCAAGTGGCTGTCTTTGCTGTTCTTTCAAAATGCCGCTGTTTTTAGGGTTAAAACTACAGAGACATGGCGTCCAGACCACTTCATTGCGATAAAGTGCTCTTGGTGCCTATGGTGTCCCTTTAACACTTCCATTCAGAGCATTTGGCATGTATTTGCTACCATATTGGCATTTGTAGAAACACTTCAGATTATTATATTTACACGTATGCCAGGTATTTAAAAAACCCACACAATTCACTTTGTGCAAGAACAGATCCCCTGCCAATTTGTCATGTTTTTATGAGAGTGCCACTCAGTAGAAATACTTTTTTTTTAACCTATACGTAAATGCTCTGGTGCCTTTTTCCACATTTTGTAGAAAGCTGTGGAAAAAGGCACCAGGTCATTCACGAATAGGTTACGCATAGGCCCCCATTAATGGTGAATGAGTCACAAAGCACTGTTAGGGCACTCTGTGCATGATCTTGGTGCCCTTAGTGTAGTGTGAGTATGTCTAATAATGCACTCAAACTATGCTTTCTGAAGTTCCTGATGTCCACAAAAGTAGGACAACTTAGAACAAACCAAGGAACCCGAAATTTGAACTGACCCAGACAGTTGTTTGACAAGGTTGGTAGGGTTGTAATGGTACTCTCCACAATGCTTTTTAGCAAATCCACCGCTTCGTTTTGTTTAAATTACTTAACAAACTGACAAAACAGATATTTAAAGGAAAACAATAGTGCAAGGAATAAAAATCTGTATTCCTAGTACTCTTCTTCCCTGTGCTTCCCTCACGGTGAGCACATTAGTACACCCTATAGGAAAGCATTGCTTTACTATGGGTAACTAACTGACGCTGGGTATCCTCATACAGAGAGTGAGGACATCCAGCGTCAGTTTCGCAACTAAAAGTCGCCTAACAAGCAGAAAGTGCTTCTAGTGGCTGTCTGATTGACAGCCACCAGAGGCTGTCTTAGTCCTGCAAGGTAATTATTACAGTTTCTTAAAAACTGCAATGATTATCATTGCTGGAGTAAGTGGGACAAGGGACACTGCACCCACACAACTTCAATGAGCTGTGCCTAAAGTGTCCCTTTAAAGTGATGCTTGTAGTGTTGCCCATTATACATAGATCAGCCACAACATTAAAACTATTGATAGGTGAGATGAATATACATTGATTATATTGTTATAATGGCACCTGTCAAGGAGAGGGACATATTAGGCAGCAAGTGAACAGTAGCCTCATGGCAGTGACTCTTCCAACTGGATAATGCACCCTGCCACACTGCAACATTTGTTCAGGAATGGTTTAATGAACATGACAAAGAGTTTAAGGTGTTCCCTTAAACTCCAAATTCCCCAGATCTCAATCCAACTGAGCATCTGTGGCATTTGCTGGAACAACAAATTTGATTCATGAAGGCCACAACTCACAGCTTGCAGGATTTAAAGGATCTGCTGCTAATGCCTTGGTGCCAGATTGCCAGATACCACAGGACATGTTCAGAGGTCGTCTGGACTCCATGCCTCGATGCATCAGAGTTGTTTTGGCAGGATGACGGGGTCGACATGATATTAGGCAGGTGTTTTTATTTTGTGGCTGATCAGTGTAGACTGCGCATTCTTCTTGATTTGGTTTTAAGAAATTACCAGGACCAACTTTGCAAGCTAAAGAGTGCAATCTAGCTAGAAAGGCTAGTCTATTATCTGCATCAATCATTCTATATATATATTTTTTTACCATCATAATAGTTTATGCCTAAATTGTGAGTAACGTGTGTATTTATTTGATCTCTATACTTCAATTCTCTCAAGTTCCCAATTTCTATCAAACATTTTCTGATCTTACAAGTCATAGTCACCAAGTTTTTTCACTTTGGCTTTTCTGAATTTCTAAACCATCTCCTCTCACATAATCTGACGAAGCAGAGACGCTGGTAGTCATTGTTTTCAAAACACCGACTTTGTCTTGTGATTATTCTGATTATTTGTCATAGTAATCTCATGACCAAGAACAATCATTTCTTGTTCCATAGGACTGATAGCTCCAAGGCAGCCAAACAACAGTCAGCCCTAGTGGTTATATATATATATATATATATGCATATGAATGTTCAGAGCATTACAATACTAGTACTTTTTAGACTGGCATAGATGAGATCATGCTACAAGTATATTAGATGTGTTTCATTTGTTTTTAAATCTCAGATCAGATGTATATCAGACTTAATCACAAGCTTCAAATGACCAGACTCTAATTCTTAAAGCGGCTCTGTCACCTTCTGATCTATGCATAATTTGTGAAAATAGCTGATAGTAACATTGCTGCTTGGGTGGATGAAGTGCACTGGCCTGGGGGTGCAGTGGAGGTAAGTTATACCTACCTGATGCTGAACTCCATGTGGGCTGCCATTTTCAATCTTTATTTCCAGACACTGCATCCACCAGGAGCACACATATTCTTTACGTTTTAAAGAATTTGGACACCAGAAAATGCAAAGCAAACTATCTAATAAAAATGGGTATGCTATCAAAGTGTTGTCACTTCCAGGAATTTTTAATTTTATGTTTGCCTATCTACTATATTGAAAGGGACACTCTAAGTACCAAAACCACATATCTTAATGTAATGATTTTGGTGCATAGATTGCTGTCCCTTTTTTGGGACAGCTGTTTCTGTGAAACAGCAATGTTTACTTTTAGCTCTAAGCCACTAGAAGCACTTTTACCTTCAAAAATCGAACATTTTCATGTTTGGTGTCATTATTATTATTACCATTTATATAGCGCTAACAGACTCCGTAGCGCTTTACAATATTATAAGAGGGGGGAATTTAGCTATAAATAGGACAATTACAAGAAAACTTACAGGAATGATAGGTTGAAGAGGACCCTGCTCACAAGCTTACAGTCTATAGGAGGTGGGGTATAAAACACAATAGGACAGGAGATAGCAATCAAAGTGAAGCAGAGCAGAGTATGTGAGGTAGAGGTTACTCTGGGAGGCCATAACTTTCATAAAGAGATGGGTTTTAGGGCACTTCTTAAACGATTGAAGACTAGGGGAGAGTCTGATGGCGGTAGTTAGGCTATTCCATAGGAAGGGACCCGCCTGCGAGAAGTTCTGCAAGCGTGAGTTGGCCGTACGGGTGTGAGAATTGGACAGTAGAAGGTCATGAGCAGAGCGGAGAGACCGAGAAGGGGCATACCTATGGATCTGTGAAGAGATATAGGAGAGGCTAGAATTGGTCAGTGCTTTATAGGCATGGGTTAGTACTTTGAATTGACTCCTATAGAATACAGGAAGCCAATGTAAGTATCGACAGAGGGCTAAGGTATGAGAGGACAGACTGGAGAGGAAAATCAGTCTGGCGGCCGCATTCATTACAGACTGTAGCGGGGCAATATGGCTTTTGGAAAGAGGAGAGGGTTACAATAATCCATGCGGGAAATTACTAGAGCATGGACAAGCTCCTTGGTAGCATCTTGTGTAAGAAAAGGGCGGATGCGGGCTATGTTTTTAAGATGGCATCTACAGGATTTGGTAACATACTGAATGTGAGGCTCAAAGATGAGACCAGAATCAAGTATGACGCCAAGACAGCGTGCTTGCAAGGTGTCAGGAATAGCTGATGCCCAACACGCAAAGCGTAAGTAAAAATTTTAAGAAAACCCTAAGAAGTATTACCGGGCCTTAGAATGGCCGGATTTAACAGATAAAAGAAAAAACAGGATATGGACAAGAACACAGCAATCACGGAAACAAAAAACAAGCCAAGGGTCAATATAGAAGTCAGAATAGTCAGGAGCCAAGCCAAAGGTCAAGGAATACAGAGATCGGATAGTCAGAAATGTGCTCTCAGATAACCACAATGGAAACCATGACAAGGCACAGAGAAATGGACAGAAAAGGTATATATAGCCTAAGGTGCTCCCTGATTGGCTGCAGGGAAACATGTGATAGTGGACGTGTGTGTGTGTGTGTGTAAAACACACCCACACGTTCAAAATGGAATGGCACTCTAAGGACTAAAAAGCCATAAAGCGGGGGCGTGGCTTGCCGGCGGAACGGAATGGCCGCATAGGAACCGAGCTCCTCCGGCCCCACTCTAACGAGCTACATTTGCCAACCTCGGACCCGGGAATGGGGAAGCACACCAAGGCGGGGAGCACCCCCAGACCCTCGGGGACCCGCCCGGTGAGTCAGACCGCTTCCATGCGGCAGTTCCTGGCCGCAGCGCCGGACCCGCCATCCCAGGCGCAATCTGAGGCCTACACGCCATCAGAGGCCTCCACACCACACTCCCTCTCCCCAGGCCGCGACGAAGCCAGGGAAACCCCTCCACCAGAATGGCTAGCCCTGCTTCAAGCACTGCCCACACGGGCAGATCTTACCCAGACCACCTCAGCCCTGCAGTCCTCCATCAGGGCAGACATACAGCTGATGAGAGCTGATATCCAGGGCATAGCAGACCGCATGGCCCAGATTGAAGCAGATCATGACTCCCTCACTGCAGCACAAGCAGCCCATGCTGTGAGTCAAGCCAAACAGAACACCCAAATGCAAGCAATGGCCAGACATATAGAAGATCTGGATAACAGAGGCCGCAGACAAAACCTACGAATAAGGGGTCTGCCAGAAGGAGAAGACTCACCAGCTCTTCTTAAAGGTACACTCACGGCCATATTCAATGAGCTCCTGAATCGCCCCAAAGAGACTCCCATAGACTTTATCAGAGCACACAGGGCTTTAAGACCCAGGGGTCCACCAGAAGCACCAACTAGAGATGTGATCTGCTGCCTGGCACACTACTCCCTGAAAGAAGACATCCTACATGCAGCGCGCACAAAAGGCGACACCGACTTTGAAGGCCGACAACTACAAATATACCCAGACCTATGCCCAGCCACCTTGGGGTATCGCAGAGCACTGAAACCACTTACCAGATTGCTTGTATCACAGAAAATCCGATATCGCTGGACCTTCCCTACAGGTCTGATAGCCATCACCCAGCAAGGCCCATGGCTGATCCGCACCCCACAGGACTTACAAGAGCTGTCAGAAGAACTACACCTGCCCCCCCTCCACATGTCTTGGCCAGACCCGCTGGATTTCTACAATAGCCCACCCACGCAGCAAGGAGTATCTTTACCGCAACAGCGCAGAAACCGGACGAGATTGGAGACTGTGAGACCGGCTGGAGCACCGCGCTAAGGGACTTCCGAGAAGAACCAACGAGCAGGGAGCAGCGCACTGAACTAGTAACTATGCACTGGGACAATATACACGCAGGCCCACAACACTTTTAGGCCACATTATGCACTGCTACACTACCTTGCACCACACGTACCAGGGGGGGAGGGGGGGGGGTACACTGAAGAGGCTATCCGGGACAATCTGAATGTTCACACTGAAAAAAAAGCAAAAGACACACTGGGACTTAATGCCTACTACACACCTGCTTGGGTGGGGGATACGGGGGGAGGTGGGGGGGTACCCTGAAGAGGTTATCCGGGATAAGCTGACTGCTCACCCTGGAAAAGCAAGAAAGACGCACGGGGGACTTAATGCTTAATGAACGCCTGCTTGGGTGGGGGATCGGGAGGGGGGGGAGGAAGGGAAGGTTTGAGACCACGTATGGGGCCGCAGGGAAAAGGGATCGGGAAACACACGGGAAGGAACTCCCCAAAAGATAACCCGAGTAGCCCTGGCAGGGGAACGCAGTCAGACCCCCAACCGAGCCCCCCCGCCTTACAGGACAACCTCAACGGGGAGGCACGACCGCTAGGGTGGGGGTGGGAATACGTGTGGGACCATACGAGCCAACCAGACACATTCAGCTGCCACACCAGCCTGCACGTTAGCATACAGACACACACTGCCGTGCAAAGGGACAGTGGGGTGATGGAGGTGACTCAGGAGATACTTGATCGACTCCAGGGGATTGCACACGGGCACACACTGAGGTGGGAGAGGGAGGGTGGAAGTTGGGCCAGGTAACTGCCGACACCGCCCGGAACGACCAGATAGCTCCCAAGAGGAGGGGGGCCGGGGGTCCCGGGGAACCTAGACAGAGAAGAGTTACTCCTCACCTGACCCTTGGAAAGGGGAAAAGTGGGATAGAGGTCACAAGGCCACGTTCCCACCAGACGGGGGCACACAGAAATTGGCGAGGGGACTCGACGGTGCCGACAGGTGCGGCGCAGCCGACTCCTGCTTAGCCAGTACCCTAGTCTTTTCTTTTCTTTTTGTGTTTTTCACCTTATCCTTCTAGTTCACATTTTTATTGGTGCTTCGACACCAACAAGGTTTATTGTTCTAATCTGTTCTACAGTTTGTTATTTGTAGCTGACGCTCGCCTCTCCCAGCGGGGCCCACGGGGAAAGCCAGCCGCCCCCACCCACCCTGACCACTCCCAACCGTCACACCCTGTACACTTAGGACCGTACCAAATATGCCGTCCCACGCCACACACAAACAAGCTGAAATAAAATTCCTCTCCATTAACGCTAAGGGCATGAATGTGCCCGAGAAACGTTCACACGCCCTACGACACTTTCATAGCCAGAAGTCACAGGTAGTTTTTATCCAGGAAACACATTTCAAAGAAGGCCAAGTACCCAGACTGACGGACCGCCACTACGCACAGTGTTTTTTAAGCAATAACCCTGAAGGGAAATCCAAGGGCACAGCGATACTAATTCACAGATCACTTCACTTTGCTCCCACCGACACACTGCGAGACGACCACGGACGTTTTGTTTGTGTCAAGGGAACGATCGCAAACCGCACATATACGTTTGCGAACCTGTATACCCCCAACAAACGCCAACACCAATTTCTCCGCACGACACTCAAAAAGATTGAGGGATTTGCGGAGGGTTGCCTAGTTGTGGGAGGCGACCTGAATGTGGCCCTGTCGCCAACCATAGACACATCTATGGGGTCCTCCGCGACTCCCCAACACATCTTGACCCATATTGCGAAAACCATGAAAGAGCAGCGACTAGTGGACTGCTGGAGAGCGCTTCACCCTGACGACCGTGACTACACTTTTTACTCCATTCCCCATAGCACATACTCCAGAATAGACTACTTCCTTATCCCACACTACTACCTGACCAAAGTAAGACGAACGGACATTGGGACGGCGACATGGTCCGACCACGCCCCGATCACAATGACATTAGTCTCCCCACTTTACAGGCCCACTTGCAGTAACTGGAGACTCAACGAATCAATACTAAACGACGAAGTAACGACCACGGAGACTAGGGAACGACTGACACAATACTTTACAGAGAACGATACGCCTGATGTCACACCCCTCTGCCTCTGGGAGGCCCATAAAAGCGTGATCCGGGGCCACTTTATAGCAAAAAGTGCCGCATTAAAAAAGGCCAGATCCGCGAAACTTAAAATCTTAATAACGGATATACAGGACCTGGAACATAGGCACAAACAAACCCACCTACCAGCAGACTGGACACAACTGACGGAACTTCGGAGGGAACTCTCCACCATCCTAAACGCCACTCATAACAGGGCCTACCTACACACTAAAGCATTTTTCCACACAAACGCAAACAAATGTGGTGCCCTCCTTGCCCGCATGATCGCCAAAAAGAGAGCGGCGGCCTACATCCCAGGGATTCGGGACGGAGAAGGGAAATTACGAACCATGCCAACCGAGATGGCCAGAGCTATCCGGACATATTATGCTGGCCTATATTCGCTAGACGCACAAGGAGGAGTAGAGTCCGGGGACGACAGGAAGACTAAGATAGCAGACTATCTAGAACCGCGCATACGCAAGCACATCTCTCTAGAGGCGAGAGCGGACCTGGATGAACCAATCGAGGCACACGAAGTAGCATGGGCCCTCAAAAAGTCCAAGGCGGGTAAGAGCCCCGGTCCAGATGGCCTGCCCTCCCGCTACTACAAGACCTACGCGGAGCTTCTCGTCCCTCGCCTCACGACAGCGCTAAACGCGATCCGAGAAGGGCAGCAGTTTCCGACGCAGACTTTGGCAGCTAACATCGCCCTGATACCCAAAGAAGGGAAAGATTCCGAACACTGTGCGAACTACCGCCCCATATCACTCCTCAACTGCGATCTGAAACTCTTCACTAAGGTACTTGCACAACGAATGCAGGCCTATCTCCCGAACTTGATACACGGAGACCAGGTGGGATTCACCCCACACCGGGAGGCACGGGACAACACGATTAGAGCTCTGTCCCTGATACACGTCGCAAAAACTAGACACGAGGGCCTTCTCCTGCTCTCAACTGACGCGGAGAAGGCGTTCGACAGGATCGCATGGGACTTCATGTTCTAGACCCTGGAAACACTAGGACTGGGACCATTCATGATGGCCTGGATCAGAGCAATATATTCGGCACCTACTGCTCGAATTTGCATAAACGGGGCCTTCACCGACCCCTTCCAAATACGGAATGGGACCAGGCAGGGCTGCCCACTCTCCCCCCTGCTCTTCATACTAGCCTTGGAACCGTTCCTGAACTCGGTGCGCGACAATCCGAACATCCCTGGGCTGAGGGCGGGACATGGAAAACACTCGGTCGCAGCATACGCTGACGATCTCTTGTTTTTTGTGACCGAACCAGAAGTATCCATGCCCGAGATCATGAAGGAATTTGAAACGTACGGGGCTCTATCGAACCTTAAAATCAATTTCTCTAAATCCACAATCCTCAATGTATCTATCCCGGAACCCAGGGCAGAGGCCCTTCAACGAGAGCTACCATTCCGATGGTCTGACACTTCCCTGAAATATCTTGGTGCAGTGCTCACAAAAGACCTCTCCCGCTTATACGAAGCAAACTTCCAACCGCTCCTGGCCACCATACAGAAGGATCTTCAAGATTGGGACCAGGTCCGCCTCTCGTGGTTCGGAAGAATGGGGGTGCTCAAAATGAATATCCTCCCAAGGGTCCTGTACTTGTTCCAGGCCATCCCTGCGGCCATCCCGGAGGCCTTCTTCACATCCCTCAGATCACTCGCCCTGAGGTTCGCATGGCAGAAACAAAAGGCGAGAATCAAACACGACGTGCTCACACTACCGAAAGCCAAGGGAGGCCTGGCCCTGCCAGACTTCAAGAGATACCACAGGGCCACCCATATCCAGAGGATACTGGAGTGGACCAAACAAGGGGTGCAGAAACTATGGAAGGACGTGGAAGCGACGCTAGTAGGGAGACCGATGGCAGTCCTCCCCTGGCTGGACCCCCAACAGGGTAGACTACTGGCAGCCCCACACCCCCTGATCAAAGCTACCATGCACGTGTGGCACACAATGGCAACGCCACTCTCGCTCACCACCACACCATCCCCAATGCTGCCACTGGTCCACAATCAGGCCTTCCCTCCGGGAAGAGAACCGAGGTCGCTGGCTCTACTCCTGAACCACAAAGTGCCGAGGCTATGCCACACCCTAGACAACGGCCACACAAAGACGCTAGAGGCCATGACAGGAACCCCCAATCACTCATTTATGACACGATTCAGATACAGTCAACTAGCGGGGTTCGTACGGGACACTACTCAAAACAGGCACACCCTCAGACCACTCACAGCTTTTGAAGAGCTGTGCATGGATCCGGATACCTTGGCCAGGGGCCTGTCAACGCTCTATGAAATGATCATGCGGATGAGGCGGCTGCCACCCCCAAGCTTCATGGGGAAATGGGAAACAATGTTAGGTACCACATTCACACCTGACCAGTGGGACAAACTCTGCACCCTCTCACTTCACTGCGCACCGTCCAGCGGGACGCAGGAAACTGCATACAAAATCCTAGCTCTCTGGTACCGCACACCACTCCAAACACACCTATATGACCCCACGACAAACGACACATGCTGGCGCTGCACCACACACACGGGTACATACCTCCACATATGGTGGGACTGCCCGATCATCCGACCATACTGGACGGCCATACACAAGATCATCACACGATTCTCAGATACCACGCTACCCTTAGATCCCGCAACATTCCTGATCAATCACAATACAACTAAAATGTCCACCTATAAAAAATCCCTGACCATCCGGATACTTAATGTAGCCAAGAGCCTGATCCCTCTCTACTGGAAAAAGCAATGTGCACCTCCTCTAGACACATGGTTCCAACGGATGGAGGAGTTGAGGGCGTTGGAGGAGCTCTCCCTGCTGGCAGAGGGGAGGACACAGGCGTATATGACAATCTGGACACACTGGATCTAGACAACGACTAGAGCAGACTTCCGAGACTTACTGATGGACTGAGACGCCTGACTTGACGACACACCACCAAACACGGAACACGAAAGCTTTATCAAACAGGTCAGGTAAAGCAAACCAACCCAATATGGAAACTGCCCCCCCCCCCCTTTCCCTCTTAACACACACCACCCCCCCCCCCCTTCTTTTTCTCCCCGGGGGTACCCAAAACGGAGAGGCGACACAGCAGAAAGGGGAGGCAGACGCAGAGACCCTGGACAGATGGGTGCCCGAAATAACGGGAGACGTGAAATAGGGGTTCCCCGCACGACCTGAGACCTAACACCCAGATTGGCCTGGTAGTGACCAAACCGACCGACAATGTAGACCTTAGGCCCGCACCTGAAGGACGGAGACGTCACACTGACACGCCTTGGGGGAGTGTATCGTATACCACTAACGTACCAAGTCACAGGTCAGGGCTAACACCCGTTACAGTAGAGTCCCCAGAATAGCTCTTGAGACCACTAGTCAAGGGGCAAGGCCCGCCTTCACCCATGTTACAGGACCTGCGAGCCCTACCTAAAATGTTTGCAGACAGATGTTGGGTGACTTGCACGTCACCACTGTTATCTTTCATTTATGTGTACCTTATTTCCAGGAAATACCCTGAACAGTTTTATCAGCGGACCTGCGTGTCCACAGTTAACATTGCATATATAACTTGAATAATGGAATAAACAAAAATTTACCGAAAAAGCCATAAAGCATCTAATCTGCAGCGGCCGGTCTCTAGTGATTGCAGAGGGGGAGGAGTACCCGTCATGAGCGGTCCCGAGCAGGTGTCTGCAGGACAGGTAAGGATCCGTCGGCATTCCCCTCGACATGTGGGAATGCCGCCACAATGATGCGTGCATGCCGGGACCCATACCGCTCTCTGGCATGAGCGGACCCTGCAGGCGGCGTGACACAAGGATGGGCTGATGTGGAACAACATGATGATGACACAAAAGCTTATCATAAGGATGCATTGGAATTGATTGCTGTGCATGTGTCTTTCATCTTCAATGCTTGTCTTTGAGAAGCATTGTGTTGGACAGAGATCATCAATCACGATAAGGAGATTGCCCCAATGTTAGATTCCAGATAAACACAATTGCTTACCTGGGAGCATATCTGCTAAACATTTAAAACTCGCGACTTGTGAGCCAATGTCATAGTTCCCCCTCTGTGCCCCAACCACTGGTCATCGGGTGGGGGACTTTACAATTTTCAATGAGGCGGTGGATAGATCAGTGCCCACTCCCCTGCTGCCACCCATGGCTCCCACCTAGTGTCCCCCCAGGCCACAACCCAAAGGAGGGGCAGGGCCCTAATAATAATTTTCAGGCTGGGAGGACCTAATTTCCTTCTTCCAAGATCTCCTTCCTCTTATATTATAATAGTTACAACTTGATTCTCGCGCGTGAAAGCAGGGGGGTGGATAGTATTGCATAGGAAGGTTTTAAACTTCCCTTACAGTAATATGGGGTCTTATTGACCCCCATAGGCTTTCTATTTAATTTTCACTATTTAAATGTGGGGGCTGGCTACAAGTGCTGGCCAGCCGTAACATAATTCCCTCTCATTGTGCTCTGCCAGTGGCCAAATAGTACGTAAAATTATATTCACTTGATGAAAGCAAGTGAACTATAATTTGTGAATGTGCATCCTGCCCTTTATCAAAACAGGTTCTTTGAGAATCATTAAAACTGTATACTGTGTATAGGATTCAGATGGAAGAGCACTGATTTTCATCCAGGCACTAAATGCATTTGGTTGTTTGGTACAGATTTGTTCGGGGAGACCGAATTCCCACCATAGTTGACTTTAGTAAATATGAGAATTGCCATTCTTCTCTGAATGCAATAATTTTCAAAATATTGTTTCAACCTTGAGAAAATACAGTGTTGAGTGATTCAGTCCGTCATACAGGAGGAAAACAGGAGATTTTTTGTGCAATAAGTTGTTGTGTTTTTCAGATCAGCTAGGTGGTGCTGTTGTGTAGCATTTGTTTCAGTAAATGTTTCTTTACAGTTAATAGTACTACATGATAGATGCTGCAGAGAATATGTTCTAAACTGAATTATACTTAAAGGAACACTGCAAGCACCATAAGAATTTCACTTGACTGCTGACCCCAGCCACAACCCCCACCACCCGTTGCCCAATAAATACACAACACCTTTTGTATGGGTAAGGGCAACGGCCACAGCTTTATTAATAGATTATTAATAGATTATTGCCAGCGTCCACAACCTGTCAGCTGTTGGGGGATTACCAACAGACAGCTCTATCAAAATGACCCACGAGTGCGGAGCAGCCTGCCCCCGCCATCAGCTCTCAGCAGGCTGCGACTCCCCAAGCCGCTTGGGCACTTCCTTCCAAACCTCTTCGCTGGCCAGGACTACCGCCACCGCGGTTCCTCCCTACCTACTCCCCTGGGAGGGACCGCGCCCCCCCCCCGCAGCCAGCGCCTCCTCAATACCAGACTGTGGTCCCACATTTAGGATATCCAACCCTATGAGGGAGAGGTGTACCCCATCCTTACGCATCAAGTTGGAATTGTCCCCTGCCAGCTCTTTGTGCCTAACCACAAACCCGCCGATGCGGCGGACACATTTTCCAATGGCCACATTTAGCTTGCGCCTACTACGCTCCACTCCCTTTGCGTGAGGCAGCGAATGCCAACACGGCCTGGACACTATGTCCGACCAAATAAGGGTCAACTCGGGGAAAAGGGCCATACACCGAGCCAGATCATGCCTAATTGCATGCAGGAGGTCCACTGACCTGCTGCGCCCTAGGTCATTTCCCCCTGCATGAATAACTAGAGTCACTGGCCCCGACACGTACCTACGATGGGATACGCACTCGGAATACAACTGCTGCCATAACATACCCCTAATACCCCTCCACCTTACCCTGGCTATCTCATAGGGAAAACCCAAATCTCTCCCATAAGACGCTCCTCAGCTCGCCGCGCTGCCCAATACTCGTATGAATGTCCCAGTATCCAAATGCAGCGGGGCCTAGGACCTACGGAGAAAATGTGTTATAGTAAATGTGGTCTGACATGGGACCTGTAGTGGTTTGAACCCCATCTACCCAATCGCTTCATCCGAGTAACTCCACAAACTAGCCTGGGTGGCTGCCCCTATCCGAAAAGAATGAGCCGAGTACTGGCGAGGATTTACCCCGCACTCAGCCAGAGCAGCACGGAACCTGGCTGAGAACTGGTAGCGTGTGAGGGGGGACCCATCCCTATGAACCAGAAAGGAGAGACACCATACCGGCCTAATCTGCAAATAATCCAAGAAAAGACGAACTGGACAAAACACGCCACCCGTAGCGCCAATACGTACCCATGAACCCCTATCTACCTAGTCCGTCTTGGAACGCCTGATGAAGACATCTACATAGTCCTCGGACCACCGGATATCCGCCAGCAAAAGCGGCCCGACCGCCCTACGGTTGCGTGCAACCAATTCGCCCACCCGAAAAGCTCCAAAAAAACAGAATGCAAATGAAACCCGAAATAATGAGGCTTCGTTGTCCGAGAAACAAACCACCCCAAGGGCCGACTGGATCCGTCCCAGAAAGTCGGCTGACACCGGGCGGCGGCGGTCTGGGGCCCTCCTAAGTCTCCAACCCCGGATAACTCGCTGGATACCAAACCACGTGAAACGTCTTGCCAACCCATAAACCGACACAGAAAAGATAGAGCGGTCAATGACTTTTCGGCCGCAGAGCAGGACTTACCCTGCGCAAACATCGTCTCCAGCATTGTCAGAGTCGCCTCCAATCGCCTGGACTCCGACCCCAGCACCAGGCCCTGCGAGACAGCCATGTCCGCCAGACAGCTTGATATGCCTTCCACGAAGAGTCAGCTAAGGAGTCTGACACCAAGCTTCTCAATCCTCCAAATCGATCTCCCATAAGGAAACCGGACAACTGATACCTACTGCCTCCGCAGCTGGAGCCGACTCCCGAAAATGGTCCCACTGAAACCGAGAAAGGGAGTCAGCTATCACGTTATGAACACCCGGGACATGACATGCTTTAATCGAAATATTAAATTTTAAGGAAAGAAGGACCAACCGGCGCAGCAGCGCAAGAACCGGAGGGGAACTGGAGGAGGAGCGGTTTATCACGTGGACGACACTCATGTTGTCCGTGTGAAAAACCACTGTCCTGTTGCCAAGAGCCTCCCCCCAGAGCTCCAAGGAGACCACGATGGGAAACAGCTCTAAAAACGTCAGATTTCGCATCACATCCAAGCCCAGCCATTGTGCTGGCCATGCCTCCGCGCACCATTTGCCCTGAAAGTATGCCCCAAACCCCACGGAGCTGGACGCGTCTGTGAAGAGGTTCAAGTTAGAGTTAGATGCAGCCTCCAGCAACCAGTAAGAGCGACCATTGTAGCGCTCCAAGAAGGAGCTCCACACCTGAAGGTCCGTGCGCAAATGCCGCGTGACCCGGATAAAATGAAAGGGCTCCCGAACCCCTACAGTGGACAGAGAAAGGCGCCTGCAGAACGCCCGCCCCATGGGAAGAACTCGGCACGCGAAGGCCAAGTGCCCCAGAAGCACCTGCATTTGCCGCAGCTGTACCTTCCTCGCTCCGCGAACCAGGTCAATCAGTCGCAAGAGGACCGACAATTTTTCTTCCGGCAGACGGAAAACCATACCGACAGAGTCGATCTCTATCCCTAAAAACAACAGAACCTGAACTGGGCCCACCGTCTTAGCCTCCGCGACAGGTACCCCGAAATATCCCATGACTGCCCTAAACGCTTGTAAAAGCCGCTCACACTCACCCGAACCCGGTGGGCCATACTTATATGCTGGTCATACTTATACCAGCATTGTCCCCCGTAGATTTTATATGCCCCCCATAATAGGTCGAGGTAGCCAAATAGTGAAGGGGCCTTGTCAGGGAAACCAGGATGCTTGAAAAAACATTAAAACCTTGCAACCAGTTGCCAAAGGTCCTGGGGATATGCTTACCCTTATGCGCCTCTGAGACTTGACCCCGGCGCGGTCTGTCCACGGAATCCTTGTCGGGAGAGACCAAGGACAGCAGATCCACATACTCACCTCTCCAAATTTTTTCCTGGATATCCTGCGGAACATGCAACCCTAAAGGAGCTAGGTCACATCCCACAGTACCCGCGCGAAATGCCCCTGGAAACCTGAACCCCTGGATCCTAAACCCCAGAATGTAAGGACCCTCTATGTAGCCCTGCGCTCTGCGCTGTGAGCCTGCTATCTTGCCCTATGGAGTCCCTACTCCCAGTAATCTCCTGTGGAAACCTATCCACTAGGGCCCTAAGCAGGTGCAACCACTTCCCTGGGTGCTCTAGGGCACCAGCGCCGGCGCTACTAAACTCACCGAACCGATGGGGAACCGCAGGCACTGGAAGGTCCTCTTCCTCCGATACAGACTCTGACCTGGATCTTCTCTGGTCGTCAATTGCAGGACCTGAGTTGCTCTCCAGGTGAATGCTTCCGAATCCGGCTGCCTGGGGGTGATGGGAGTGTCCTCTCCTTCCTGCTGACCTTCCTCCGCATCCAGCGCCCTGGGCGCCGATGTTACACCTCACTTCCTGGTTCGCCGACTGATGACGTCCGGCGCTCACTTCCGGGTTCGCCGACTGATGACGTCCGGCGCCCTGACGTCTGCCATGTTCACGGGCACCGACGCTTACCGTCATTTCCGGCGTCCTCTGTTTTCCCGCCATTTGGACCGGAAGAGACGGCGGGCTCCTGGATCTCACCGCCACGCCGCCATCTTGTCCTTCAACGATGGTGCCAGGATCCGACCTCCGGCTCACTCTTCCACGAACTGGTGAAGTCCTGGCAGTGACGATCCGCTCCCCTCACTGCCAACCACGCCATCTGGACACTGGACTCGGTGACAAGCGCGTAGGAGGCCTGGAACGCCGGGCCCTCCTACTGCCCTCTGGCACATCCTCTACCGTCTCCGACCTGGTAGCTGACGCCGGTCGGGCCTCAAGACCGGCAATCACCTCCTCCAACGAGCCGGCTCCATGGGACTCCAGGTACACCTGTAACAAGGCTACCACCGCATCTCTGGACACCGCTGCCATTCTCCCGATACCAGCTAAGTACTCAATGAAGATTTTAAAAGGAGTGAAATAGCTAATTGAGCTATCTAATTACTATATGCTGAATATAATATTATTTATTAATTTTATTACAGTCCCTGTGGAAGCTAGCAACACTACACCTTTGCCCGGGAACTGGTGAGTACCCTCCCCTTTCTCCCCTTCTTAATGTACCCCAGGTGCCACAATGTATCCCCTTATGACCCAACCCCTTATCCCTGCCAGCAGTCATGTCCTCCCTTCCTTAAAGGACCACTCTAGTGCCAGGAAAGCATACTCGTTTTCCTGGCACTAGAGTGCCCTGAGGGTGCCCCCACCCTCAGGGACCCCCTCCCGCCCGGCTCTGGAAAGGGGAAAAGGGTTAAAACTTACCTTTTTCCAGCGCTGGGCGGGGAGCTCTCCTCCTCCTCTCCGCCTCCGTTCCTCCCCGTCGGCTGAATGCGCACGCGCGGCAAGAGCTGCGCGCGCATTCAGCCGGTCACATAGGAAAGCATTCATAATGCTTTCCTATGGACGCTTGCGTGCGCTCACTGTGATTTTCACAGTGAGAATCACGCAAGCGCCTCTAGCGGCTGTCAGTGAGACAGCCACTAGAGGAAATAGGGGAAGGCTTAACTAATTGATAAACATAGCAGTTTCTCTGAAACTGCTATGTTTATAAAAAAATAGTTAACCCTAGCTGGACCTGGCACCCAGACCACTTCATTAAGCTGAAGTGGTCTGGGTGCCTAGAGTGGTCCTTTAAGTTTCCAGGGAGGTACTGGATGAAGTTGTTAGTGTGCTATGAGGTTTACCTTTAGGGGTTAATCCATTCAGAAAAGGTTTAACCCCCAAGACTTGAATCCAGCTTTGTTTAGCTCTGCCCCTGTTCTTCTGCTACTCTCTGACTTAGACAGGGGCTCCACACTATAACGTTAGGAATACTGATTTTATTAAAGGACACGGAGGCTCTTATTATGCTTTTCTCTTTCTTTTATTCTACAGCAGCAAAATAAATATTGTACATATATTCCATGAAAAAGAAAAACAATTCAATCACATCAATCATATCATAACCTTTAAAGGGTTACTCAGATACCACATATGAACCAATCAGAGTGTCCCCATTACAACAAAGTCCCATGTGACCCTAAGCCACTCCTCTTTCTTTTGCTGCTGCAGCCTCAGATAGGTACAAAACTTTACTCTGTTACTGACAGTTATAGTTTTGTTTGTTTTTTTCAGTCAATTTACCTTTAAGTTGTTTTCCTCAGATTTAGGTTGTATGTCTCTTTAACCCTTTCGGGTTTTGCTGGTGAATTTCGTGTCGTTGCCCTTCCGTTTTCCCTTTGTCTTCCTCGCCCCCCTCCCTCCTCCGGTCGGGTTGTTTATTTCCCGACCGTCCTTTTTCCGATTTCCTCCCTCCGGGTCTATTTCTTCACCGGGTACCGCTGCCGATCGCGGTCCCCGGCGGTCCGCGATAACCGTGGGCGCGGCCGCCCGCGCATGCGCACAACGCTAGTGCGCATCGTGGCGGCCATCTTGGGACTGGCAGTTTTGCCGCACTTCTGCTAGCGCGCCCAATCGGCCGGTTTGGGGGCGGGGGATACTCCTGTTGCCGGGCAAAACTCTCCCTGTGTTCCCCAGGAACTTATTCCTGAGGGAACACTCGGTGAGCTTACTGATTTGGTGTTTGTCTAGTGCAATTTCTTCTGTTGTGCTGGTTCTGCCCCACATTAGTGCCTGGTGCCTACTATAATAATTTTCTCTTTGCATCACTGTTATTGGGGGTATTATTATCCAAGAGGTGGTAATTAAAGGGCTATACGCTACACCGTGCCTGTAAAAAATTGTCCGAGACCCCCAACGGGCGGAACTATTCCTGGCCGTTCGACAACCGCATCGCCCGGTTTCCACAGTCACTCTATCTCGATGGGTCAAATGGATCATGACGTCAGCAGGCATTGATACTTCCACATACGGAGCACATTCAATGAGAGGTGCGATGGCATCAAAAGCGTTTTCATTAGGCTGTAAATTGGAAGATCTTCTCCAAGCGGCCGACTGGTCGAGAGAATCCACTTTCCGTGAATTCTATTTTCGTCCGGTTTCTCATTTTTCCACGTCGGTGATCACACAGCTTTAAACTAGCATAATAAGAGCCTCCGTGTCCTTTAATAAAATTACCAGATTTTACTAATTTCATGACGTAAAGTCATGATTTTATAAAGGACACGGAGGCGAGTATTATCCCACCCACGAGAGGTAAGTTACCCGCCTCTGAGAATACTATGTATGTTATGGGATTAGAAATGTGTGATAATGTGATATCCTATTACCATTTGAGTGATGATATTTAGAAAGATTGAATGTTAGATAGTTTTGGAATATGAACGTGGAGAAAATATTATCCAAGACCATATTTTACCATCTTGTTTCTCTGTCTTACAGCTTCCTAATTGGAGTGCCATAATGGTTCAAGCATGCCCATAAGTCTACGAATGGAGGATGACCAGTTTTTCGTCCAGTTTGGTTGGACCTTTGTTTGATGTCATCTTCTATTGGATTCAAAGTCTTTGTTCTTCTACACGAGTACTGTTTGTTTTTTTTCTGTTTTTCAATGTCGAGTTTTGGAGTGTCCATCAGCAACACCAAAAGAAAGAGGAGTGGCTTAGGGTCACATGGGACTTTGTTGTAATGGGGACACTCTGATTGGTTCATATGTGGTATCTGAGTAACCCTTTAGAGGTTATGATATGATTGATGTGATTGAATTGTTTTTCTTTTTCATGGAATATATGTACAATATTTCTTTTGCTGCTGTAGAATAAAAGAAAGAGAAAAGCATAATAAGAGCCTCCGTGTCCTTTATAAAATCATGACTTTACGTCATGAAATTAGTAAAATCTGGTAATTTATATTCCTAACTCTGTTCCTTTAAACCATTCACGCTGTTAGGATGTTCATTAAGTCCTGAATGGCATGTGCTTTAACAACGTTAGTGTGTAATGACACGTCCTAACATCTGTGCCTCTGCAGCATCACCAAATTATACTTACCTTGCCGGGTCCAGTTGACACCCCGATCACATGACACGGATCAGCTTGATTAGCAGTATTGGCTGCAGGGGGGTGGGGGGTGTCAGGCAGATCCCCAATATATAATTACCGTATATACTCGAGTATAAGACGAGTTTTTCAGCACATTTTTTGTGCTGAAAAACTCCCACTCGTCTTATACTCGAGTGAGTGTCTGTATTATGGCAATTTTCATTGCCATAATACAGACTGGGGGGAGAGGGGGGCTGTCAGGAAGCTGTAACTTACCTTCACAGCAGCTCCTGTCAGCTCCCTTCTCTCTCCTCCGTCCGTGCAGCTCCCAGGTCGGCTTCCTCTGCAACTCTCGCGAGAGCCGCGGGGTCAGAGCGTTGCCACGGGTTACCGTGGCAACGCTCCGCGCGGCCGCGAGAGTTGCAGAGGAAGCTGACCTGGGAGCTGCACGGACGGAGGAGAGAGAAGGGAGCTGACAGGAGCTGCTGTGAAGGTAAGTTACAGCTTCCTGACAGCCCCCCTCCTACAGCCCATCCACTGGACCACCAGGGAGTGAGAGCCCCCCTCCCTGGCCAGCTAACAAGCAGGGAGGGGGGACGAAAAAATAAATGAAATAAATAATAATAAAACAAATAATAAGAAAAAAATAATATTAAAATAATAACAAAAAATAATAATACAATTAATAATAAAATAAAAAAATAATTACCTAAAAAAATAACAAAACAAAAATTAAGATAATAATTAAATAATAATTAATAAAATGCCCAACCCCCACCAATGCTCTGCACACACACACACACACACACACACACACTGCACTCACACATACACACACTGCATTCATACACACACACTGCACTGCATTCATTATATACACACTGTATTCATACACACTGCACTGCATTCATTATACACACACTGCATACACACTGCACTCATACACACACACTGCATTCATCATTCATTATATACACACTGCACTCATATACACACTGCACTCATATACACACACTGCACTGCATTCATTATACACACTCATATACACACTGCACTCATATACACACACTACACTCATACACACACTGCATACACACACTGCACTGCATTCATTATATACACACTGCATTCATACACACACACACACTGCACTCACACATACACACTGCATTCATCATTCATTATATACACACTGCACTCATATACACACACTGCACTGCATTCATTATACACACTCATATACACACTGCACTCATATACACACACTACACTCATACACTGCACTGCATTCATTATATACACACTGCATTCATACACACACACACACTGCACTCATATACACACACTGCACTCATATACACACACTGCACTCATATACACACACTGCACTCATACATACACTGCATTCATACACACACTGCACTGCATTCATTATACACACACTGCACTCATATACACACACTGCACTCCATTCATTATATACACACTGCACTCATACACACTGCATACACACACACTGCATTCATATACACACTGCATTCATTATATACACACGCTGTAAATAAATATTCAGTTAATATAATTTTTTTAGGATCTAATTTTATTTAGAAATTTACCAGTAGCTGCTTCATTTCCCACCCTAGTCTTATACTCGAGTCAATACGTTTTCCCAATTTTGGGGGGTAAAATTAGGGGCCTCGGCTTATATTCGGGTCGGCTTATACTCGAGTATATACGGTAATAAAATAATAAAATTTATATATAAATTATATATATTATACACTTACAATGAACGTATATATTCCATATGTATTTATATATTAATTATATTATTTTTATTAATTACATATTGGGAATATGCCTCACAACTCAGACAGAAATTCCAGATAATTTAATTGGCAAGCACTATCTTTGACCCTGTAACTTTCCAAAATCTTATAAAACCTATGCATGGGGTTACTGTAGTAATTATGAGACATCTTTGGACACAAATATATACTAAGTATATAAGTTTGGCCAGGGTTTGTAACTAAGTGGTTACTATATAAGACTGGACATATCACTTTTTTAATACCCTGTGCTGTCTACTTGCAAATGTTATGCCATGGTGGTGGTAATTTTCGTTCCTTGGTTGCCATACGATCTCAAATACAACATTGGCCCAGCAAACCAATTTGTCAAATTTCAATGTGTAAAAACTGAAATGGGCAAGCCCTATCTTTGACCCTTTGACTTTCCAAAATACCATGAAACCATTACATGGGGGCACCATTGTACTTATGGTACATCACAGCATACAAATGTGTATTTTATAGCCACGCAAAACGTGGAAAATAACACAATTTCGGAATGTATCAAACATTTTATATTGCACTCATATTAAACTATTTTTCATATATAAATATTTGATGAGAAACGAAAGTCCTATTTCTCCTGAACAAAATGATATAGAAAAAGTGTGAGTGCACTTAATATAAAAGAGGTAAATTATGGTTGAACAGACATATAGCTCAAATTCCAGGTTTTGTTTTAGTTCAGAACTTCGTCCTTAAAGGGAAACTATAGTGCCAGTAAAACAAAAAACAAAACAAAGAGTTGTTTTCCTGGCACTACAGCTCCCTAAAGTGCCATCCTCCCTCCCCGTGGTGCATAGCGTGAGGATGTCTAGCATCAGTTAGGGGACCAAAAGTAGCCACCGGGGACACTTCACCCAGACTACTTCAATGAGCTGAAATGGTCTGGGTGCCTATATTGTCCCTTTAAGAGGTTAAACTGTTTTCTTGTTTGTTTATCTCCTAGCAGTTGGTGCTGCAATATTTGTTCATTATATTAATATTATTCTCAATAGCCATTGTCTCCTTGGAGATATTAGTAAGCTTCTGAAACTGATTTAACTTTTAAATCAACATTAAGAATTGTGGGAGTTTAGATTTTTAGTCCATGTCTAATCATGTAATATTTGGTCATTGATCCATAGGTTATCATGTCTATTTACAGATCAGTACATTCTTATTCAATTTAGAGAACGTTGTGGTCTGCTAAAGAATATGACAGGAAATGTCTTAATTAGTAGCAGAACTAATACAGAAGGCCCTGGTGCAAGGATTTTTTTAAGGCCCCCCTGTATGGCAACAGTGGGCAAAAGGTAAATCCTCAACTATTGTACAACTCCCACAATGCTTTGCTAGCATGGGATCTACAATGTCACTATCCTTGCATGGCTGTGTTTGTGAGCTGCGTGTTTCAATGAAAGCATGTGAATCAGTGGCATACAGAAGATCCATGAGGCCCCGGTGCGAAAATTGATCCGTGGCCCTCCCTTCCCCCGTGCTTACTCTGCGCGGGCCGGTGCCGCTACACATGGCGGCGGGCACCTAGTCGCAGGGCTGCGAACCCTGCGTGCCGCCAGTGCATGCAGATACACTTAAAGGACCACTATAGGCATTCAGATCACATCAGCTCAATGATGTGGTCTGGGTGCCAGGTCCCTCTAGTTTTAACCCTGCAGCTGAAAATATACTGCTATGTTTCACTGAGAGTTAATCCAGCCTCTAGTAGCTGTCTCACCGACAGCCGCTAGAGGCGCTTCCGCGATTCCGCTGGAGGTCCATAGGAAATCATTGAGTAATGCTTTCCTATGGGCGGTTTGAATGTGCGCATGTGCATTCGGAGCTGAGAGGCGGATCGGGGCGGAGAGATCCCCAGCGCCAAGGGAGCCCGACGCTGGAAAAAGGTAAGTGCTGAAGGGGTTTTAACTACACACACACACACTCTCACGATCAGACGCATACACACTAGCTAACAGACACACACATTTACTGACAGACATACACACTCACTTACAAAAACATACACTCTCACTGACAAACACACACAAACTAACACACACAGTAACACACACACACTCACTGACACACACACACTGACACTCACTAGCAGACACACACTCAATAACAGACACACAAACACACTCAGTGGCACACACACAGTAACACTCACTAACACACTTACTGACACTCACTAGCAGACACACACAAACTAACACACGCAGTAACACACTCACTGACACACATACACACGCACATTATTTTTTTATTTATTTAATCCCCCAACCTCCCTACCTTTGGGAGTTCTGTGGGGATTCCTGCTGTCCCTGGGGTCCAGTGGGGCTGCTGGGCAGCCGGACTGCTGGGCGGGCGCGCGAGGTAGCACTCTCCCCTGAGTACTCTCCCCTGAGGGAGCACTCTCCCCACTCTCCCGTATGTGTATATTTCTGTTAGTGATGCATTGTGTTTGAATCTGTGTGTATGGTGAGTGTATGCAGCTGTGTAAATGCATTGCAGGGTTAAAGATAATGTTAGAAGTGATTATGGTAAAAGGGGGTTTAAGGTTAGAGAGGGGTTAACCTTCGGAGATATATCACATATATAGAGTGTTTAGTTTGAAGAGGATTAAAGGCCCATAGGGGTTAACGTGATATAAGGCTTAAAGGAGTTATACCTAAGATTAACGTAAAGGCTTCATTTTTGAGATCTGTTTTCAGTGCTTAAACTTAAAAGGGATAAAAGTGATGCACACTCTATAACAGTTCAGCATATCTGTTACCAACCATTGAAGGGTGACTACTTTGCAAATAACATTTTAAACTCCCCTTTTTTCCCCAACTCTTCTATCTCTAACTGGATGTTTTTACATTTTCTAGTATTAAACTCTTTATTTGTCATGAGTCAAAAGGAGATAATAAGCAAGACAGTCACAAGTATCATATTTTAAAATAGCAAATAGGAGACTATTGATGTATACATCTTACATGATGTGTTTTGTTTTTGTTTGTTTTTTTAAGAAAAAGAAAAGAATAAAGAAAAACGTGATAACATATAATCAAAAGTGAATTAAATAAATTCTCTTTTATAAATCATAAGCTTAAAGGCACAAACTTGACGCAAAATCAAGGGCAACACATCTAGAGTATCCAGTTTTGCAAGATTTGTATTATGAAACTATAGGGTGTTGGCCCGTTATAACCCTCGTTAAGTACCAATCAGTAAATTCAAAATTGGATTTAATTATGTGATCCTTTTATCCAATCTAGGACATGGTGATAATGTGCTTCTAGAGTGCAAAGTTTCAGATTTTTGATATTTAAACCCAGATTAAATCTGAGTAAGATAATGGATGCATTGCTATTTTAGGATGTTTATATTCCCATAGAAATTTGGAGAAAAGCTGACTGATAATGTTCTTGTCTGATCGCGAGAGTAATATGGGTAAGGCATGTAATGGATAAAGAAGTTTGGGTATTATAACGGATTTTAACAGGATGGCTCTACCCGACTGAAACAAAGGGAGGTGTTCCCATCTAGAGAGAATGCTTATTCGATATATATAGTGGACATTGTTTTGGGGATCAGTACTCCTAAACATTTAAAATTTGAGATTGTCCATGATAGGGTGGTCAGTGCGTTTAAATTTACTGGTGGGTCTGGGCCCAAGCTCAGGGTTGTCAATGTGGACCAGTTAATTTAAAAGCCTGTTATCAAGCCATGGTGCTCAAAAAGAACGATTGTATTCAGGAGGAATGTTACAGGTCCAGGAAATAAAGTAATATCATCCACAAAATCTGTAAATTTACTGGTGTGGGAGCCCAATTTAATTCCTTTTATGTCTTCCATTTTCTAAAACTTAGTGTTTCTAAAACTGAACTCCTCGTCTTTCCCCCACTCAAATAGTCTTTCATCAATCTCCCTGCAAGTCAACAGGACATCTATTACCCCAACTCCTCATGCTCTCTGCCTTGAAGATACTTCTGACTCAGGTCTTACCTTTTCTCCTCACGGCCAGTCTGTCCCCAAATTCTATGACTTCCATCTTAAAAATATTGGTCACATTCACCCTTTTTTAACTCAAGTTACAACTAAGACACTTCTTCATGCACTCATAATTTCCTGACTTGACTATTGCAATTCCTTTGGAATTTGCTACCTCATGCCATCAAATTCTCCCCTAGCCTCCAGTCCTTTAAGAAGTCACTGAAAACCCACCTCTTTAGGAAAGCTTACCATCTTCCTAGGTGATACATCTCTCATTTCACTGCCCTCCCTGGTTCCCACATCTCAATAGCTTTCTTGACTGCAGTGCTGACTCCTTCGATCACTAAATCCAGTTATCCTTTCCTTCCCAATAAGTAATCCAACACCATGTTAAGTGGTTAAGGGCAACGGCCACAGCTTTATTTAAACCAGCACAACCAAATACTGTCTGCTGCTGGTTTTACCCAGCAGACAGGTACACTTTTAACTTCTTCCAGAGCCTCTTCAGCCTGTCCTTCGTCATCAACCAAATTCAGGCTGCGACTCCCCAAGCCCATCCGGGCATTATTCATTTACCAAACTTGCTGGCGCAGGAAACCCGCAGCTGTGACAAAATTTAAAAAAACAAAGAAAACACAACCCTAACAACAATTCCAAAACAGAACAATTGGGGAAAGACACTGCCAGGCTGCCTCCGCATTGTTTACTAGTAGTTTGGTAATTTTCCCAGAATTCCCTGCTTCTAACTATCAAACCAGGTATATCCATTGTGTTGCTATGCCAACCCCTCAGATCAGCAGTCATGCTCCCCCCTCCCTATTTGGTCTGGCGGTTGGCCTAGCTCAGGCATAGGCAACCTCCGGCATTCCAGATGTTTTGGACTATACCTCCCATGATGCTTTGCCAGCATTATGGGTGTAAGAGCATTATGGGGGATGTAGTCCACAACATCAGGAGTGCCGAAGGTTGCCTATCCCTGGCCTAGCTTATATTGATACAAGTATCTTATCCTTCAATCCCAACCACCTCTGACATGCTGTTATTTCTTTTGTGTGCAGGGCCGAACTGGCAACAGAAAGCAGCCCTGGAAAAAAAATATTTCAGCCCTCTAATTCATTGTGTCCTATAGTATGCTTGTATTGTTTATATGTATGCACTTTGAAGAAGACTTTTGTCTTACCTGCAGCCCATCGCTCTAGATGATCCATGGGTGTTACAGTGCTATAACCACCACCCTCCAGGATGCTCCCTGTCCGTTGTGACTGCCTCTGCTTGGGGACAATTCTTTAAGCAGGGAAACACTCCATGCCAATATCAGCATATCGGCATCAGTGTGTCAATTGTGTAATTTCAGAAAAAATATATATTAAAAGAATGTCCCACATTAATAAATCACACTAGTTCAATGGCGCACACACACACACACACACACACACTGACTACAGAAAAGCTCACTGACACAAAAGAGCTCACTACAGACAAGCTCACCGATAAACACAAAAGCTCTCTGACACATGCACAAGCTCACTACAGACAAGCTTACTGCCGTACACAAATTCACTGACATTCACTCAAGCACACTAGAGACAAACTCAGTGACAAACACAACCTAACTACAGACAAGCTCACCACACACACAACCTCTCTGACCAACACAAGCTTGATAATGACAAACACAGAAGTGCTCTGACCCACACAAGCTTACTGACACACAGAAGCTCTCTGATACACACACAAGCACACTACAAGCTCACTGATACCCCCTTAAGGACACAACTTCTGGAATAAAAGGGAATCATGACAGAATATTTCCGTCATGTGTCCTTAAGGGGATACACAAGCACACTACAAGCTCACTGACAAACACACAAGCACACCAGAAGCTCATTGATGCACACTACAAGCTCACTGATATACACAAGCACACTACAAGCTCACTGATACACACAAGCACACCACAAGCTCACGTACATACACACAA